>NC_092717.1:152757151-153957151 GCF_047496885.1 Scyliorhinus torazame
GACAGCCACCCGCCTGTGTCTACCCCGTCTGCCCTGACCATTACCCCCATCCCCCTCATCTGGGGAGGACTGCGCCTCTTCCTGCTGCTCCTCCACTCCGCCTTCCTCTGCCTGCGGCACATCGCCCCTCTGCTGGGCTATGTTGTGCAGGACGCAGCACACCGCAATGATGCGGCCGACCCTATCTGACCGATACTGGAGGGCGCCCCCAGAGAGGTCCAGGCACCTGAAACGCATCTTCAGCACGCCAAAGCACCTCTCGATCACTCTCCTTGTCGCCACATGGGCATCATTGTAGCGGTTCTCCGCCTCCTTGCGTGGCCTCCGTATAGGCGTCATCAGCCACGATCGCAATGGGTAGCCCCTGTCAACCAGCAACCAGCCCCTCAGCCGGGGATGGCGTCCCTCGTACATGCCGGGGATGGATGACCGCGACAACACGTATGAGTCGTGTACACTGCCTGGGTAACGGGCGCAGACGTGCAGGATCATCATGCGGTGGTCGCAGACCACCTGTACGTTCATCGAATAGGTCCCCTTCCTATTGGTGAACACGGCCCTGTTATCTGCAGGTGGCCGCACGGCGACGTGCATCCCATCAATCGCGCCCTGGACCATGGGGAACCCGGCCACAGCAGAGAAGCCCACGGCCCGGGCATCTTGGCTGGCCCGGTCCACGGGGAAGCGGATGTAGCGGTGCGCCATGGCATATAGGGCATCTGTCACTGCCCGGATGCACCGGTGCACCGATGTCTGCGATATGCCGGACAGGTCCCCACTCGGTGCCTGGAATGACCCCGTTGCATAAAAGTTCAGGGCCACCGTAACCTTGACGGACACGGGGAGAGGGTGTCCCCCGCCAGTGCCACGCGGTGACAGGTGTGCCAGCAGGTGGCAGATGTGTGCCACGGTTTCCCGCCTCATCCGGAGTCTCCTCCTGCATTCCCGGTCCGTGATGTCCTGGTATGACTGCCGGGGCCGGTACACATGGGGCGCCCTCGGGTGCCTCCGTTGCCGTGGGGCCGCGGCGTCCTCCTCCCCCTCCTCGTCCTGTCGGTCAGGTGTCCCTCCAGCCTGGGCGGCTGCCGCCTGTCCCTCTGCGGCAGCCTGCGCCGCCTCTCTGGCACGCTCCTCCTCCTCATCCAGGGCAACATAGACATTAGCGGCTGCCGCCATGGCGGCCAACATCGCTGGATGATCGGAAAACATGACGGCGTGGTGGGGGGGAGGGGATCGACGACATGTCATCATTGCCCATATCCCCTCCTCCCTCCAGCCAGGTGGCATGGGCCGCATGGGTCCAACTGTTGGAGGCTGGCACCTGGCCAGGTGGACCAACTCACTTGCCCTCGCATCCCCCTCCCCGGCACGGAGCCCCCCCCAACCTCCACCCCGGCACGGACCCCCCCATCCCCTTCCCCGGCTCGGACCCCCCACCATCCCCCTCCCCGGCACGGACCCCCCCCCCAACCTCCACCCCGGCACGGACCCCCCCATCCCCCCTCCCTGGCACGGACCCCCCCCAACCTCCACCCCGGCACGGACCCTCCATCCCCCTCCCCGGCACGGACCCCCCCATCCTCCTCCCCGGCACGGACCCCCCCCCCCCAACCTCCACCCCGGCACGGACCCCCCCCCCCATCCCCCTCCCCGGCACGGACCCCCCCATCCCCGTCCCCGGCACGGACCCCCCCATCCCCCTGCCCAGCACGGACCCCCCCCAACCTCCACCACGGCATGGACCCCCCATCCGCCTCCCCGGCACGGACCCCCCCCCAACCTCCACCCCGGCATGGACCCCCCATCCCCCTCCCCGGCGTGGACCCCCCCCCATCCCCCCTCCCCCTCCCCGGCACGGATCCCCCATCCCCCTCCCCGGCACGGACCCCCCTCCCGGCACTCCCCCGGAGCCCAGCCCACTCTAACCACCGCCCCCCCCCCCCCCCCGCCGCACACACACACAACCCGAGACACACCTCTCCTCACACATTCAGACTGCGGCCACACCATCGCCTGCCCAGAGCCAACCCCCCAGGCCGTCACTCACCTCCACGCTGGTCGGCGTGAACCTGGAGCACAGGGTCACGCCGATGAAAAGGAGGTTTAATTTACGTTGACGTGAACGGTCATCACGTCGACGGGACTTCGGCCCATCCGGAAGGGAGAATATCGGCAGGCCGAAAATCGGCTGCCTTGCGCAGACCCGTGACATTCTCCGCGGCAGCGGCGCCATTAACGCCCCGCCGACTTTTCTCCCTTCGGAGACTTCGGCAACCGGCGGGGTCGGGATTCACGGCGGCCAACGGCCATTGTCCGACCCGCTGGGGGGTCGGAGAATGACGCCCGTGATCCGAAGGACATACACAGAAGAGGTGTGTATCATTACAAGGATGCATTATGGTGAAAGTAGAAGCAAAGCGGAGTTGGCCCCTTCACATTGGCCTTGGCAACTGAGGAGCAGTAAATCAACTAGTTGAGTTCAAGAACAACCTACATCAACTCCTGGAGAAATATGAACAGGGGCGGGATTCTCCTACCCCCCGGCGGGTCGGAGAATCGCCGGGGGGGGTGGCGTAAATCCCGCCTGGCTGCCCCGCGATATTCTCCGACGTGAATCGTGCTGCGCGCCTCGGAGAATGTCGAGATCGGGCGCAAAGCAATGGGCCCCGGGGGCCGACCCAATTCTCCAGGCCGGAGGGGCCGAAGTCCCACCGACGCGACCACAGGTCACGCTGGCGTAAATCAAACCACCTATTTAACGGCGTCAACCAATCGTGCTGGTTGATGCCGGCCAGCGCAGAGGTAGGGGCCGACGTGGGGCGGCCGCCGGAGAAGTGACGGCACGGCTGCAGGTGGTGGGGGGGGGATCGCAGGAACCGTTGGAGTGTGCGTGCCAGGGTGGGAGGGGCTGGGGAGGGGGTTGGGGAGGGTATGTGATGGAGAGGGTGCGTTCCGGGGAGGAGGGGGGGGGGTTGGGGAGGGGGGCGGGGAGGGGGGGTTGGGGAGGGTGCGTGCCGGGGGGGGGGGCGCTGGGGAGGTGCGTACTGGGGAGGAGTGGGGGCGGGTTGGGGGGGGTGCGTGCAGGGGAGGAGAGGGGCGGGGTTGGGGAGGGTGCGTGCTGTGGAGGAGAGGGGGCGGGGTTGGGGAGGTTGTGTGCTGGGGAGGAGGGGGGGCTGGGGAGGGTGCGTGCCGGGGTGGAGGGGGAGCGGGGTTGGGGAGGGTGCGTGCCGGGGAGGAGAAGGGGGGGGTTGTGGAGGTTGCATGCTGTGGAGGAGAGGGGGCTGAGGAGGGTGCGTGCCGGGGTGGAGGGGGAGCGGGGTTGGGGAGAGTGCGTGCCGGGGAGGGGGGGGGGGGGGCTGGGAGGTGCATACCGGGGAGGAGTGGGGGGGGGGGTTGGGGAGGTTGCGTGCCAGGGAGGAGAGTGGCGGGATTGGGGAGGGTGCATGCCGGGGAGGAGAGGGAGGGGGTTGGGGAGGTTGCGTGCTGTGGAGGAGAGGGGGCGGGTTTGGGGAGGTTGTGTGCTGGGGAGGAGGGGGGGCTGGGGAGGGTGCGTGCCTGGGTGGAGGGGGGGCGGGGTTGGGGTGGGTGCGTGCCGGGGAGGAGAGGGAGGGGGGTTGGGGAGGTTGCGTGCCGGGGAGGGGAGGAGGCGGGGTTGGGGTGGTTGTGTGCTGGAGAGGAGGGACGGCAGGGTTGGGGAGGGTGAGTGCTGGGAGGAGGGGGGGGGGGTGTTAGGGAGGGTGCGTGCCGGGGAGGAGAGGGAGGGGGGTTGGGAGGGTGTGTGCCGGGGAGGAGAGGGGGGGGGTTGGGGAGGTTGTGTGCTGGGGAGGAGGGGGGGCTGGGGAGGGTGCGTGCCGGGGTGGAGGGGGAGCGGGGTTGGGGAGGGTGCGTGCCGGGGTGGAGGGGGGGCGGGGTTGGGGTGGGTGCGTGCCGGGGAGGAGAGGGGGGGGGGGTTGGGGAGGTTGCGTGCTGTGGAAGAGAGGGGGCGGGTTTGGGGAGGTTGTGTGCTGGGGAGGAGGGGGGGGCGTTGGGGAGGGTGCGTGCCGGGGGGGGGGCTGGGGAGGTGCGTACCGGGAGGAGTGGGGGGGGGGGGGGTTTGGGGTGGGGGCGTGCAGGGGAGGAGAGGGGGGGGTTGGGGAGGTTGCGTGCTGTGGAGGAGAGGGGGCGGGGTTGGGGAGGTTGTGTGCTGGGGAGGAGGGGGGGCTGGGGAGGGTGCGTTCCGGGGTGGAGGGGGGGGCTGGGGAGGTGCATACCGGGGAGGAGTGGGAGGGTGTGGTTGGAGGGGTGCATGCCAGGGAGGAGAGGGGGGGGGTTGGGGAGGTTGCGTGCTGTGGAGGAGAGGGGGCGGGGTTGGGGACGTTGTGTGCTGGGGAGGAGGGGGGCTGGGGAGGGTGCGTGCCGGGGTGGAGGGGGGGGCTGGGGAGGTGCATACCGGGGAGGAGTGGGGGGGTGGGGTTGGGAGGGGTGCATGCCAGGGAGGAGAGGGGGGGGGTTGGGGAGGGTACGTGCCGGGGAGGAGGGTGGGGCTGGTGAGGTTGCGTGCCAGGGAGGAGAGGGAGCGGGTTGGAGAGGGTGCGTGCCGGGTGGGGGGGGGGGGGGCGGGGGCTGGGGAGGTGCATACCGGGGAGGAGTGGAGGGTGGGTTGGGGGGGGTGTGTGCAGGGGAGGAGAGGGGGGGGTTGGGGAGGTTGCGTGCTGTGGAAGAGAGGGGGCGGGTTTGGGGAGGTTGTGTGCTGGGGAGGAGGGGGGGCTGGGGAGGGTGCGTGCCGGGGTGGAGGGGGGGCGGGGTTGGGGTGGTTGCGTGCCGGGTAGGAGAGGGAGGGGGGTTGGGGAGGGTGTGTGCTGGGGATGACGGGGGGGGGCGGGGCTGGGGAGGTTACGTGCCGGGGAGGAGAGGGGGCGGGGTTGGGGCGGTTGTGTGCTGGGGAGGAGAGGGGGCGGGGTTGGGGAGGGTGCGTGCTGGGGAGGAGGGGGGGCGGTGTTGGGGAGGGTGCGTGCCGGGGAGGAGAGGGAGGGGGGTTGGGGAGGGTGCGTGCCGGGGAGGAGGGGGGAGGGGGGGGTTGGGGAGGTTGCGTGCCGGGGAGGAGAGGGGGGGGGGGGGTTGGGTAGGTTGCGTGCTGGTGAAGAGAGGGGGGTTTGGGGAGTGTCATGATATTCAGGTAAACATAATGGTGCAAACATACATACATACTGATGGACAGATCAACGGGCCAATCAATATACACACAACATCACAGCCAATCACAAGCAAGAGCACACACTCTATAAAATGGGGAACACGACACTTATGGAGCATTCCAGCAGGAGACAGCTCTGGTCACAGAGCTCACAGCAAGCGACTCAGACATTCACCATGTACTGAGTGCTTCTCCAAGGTAGTGTTGGGGCTAGGTCCAGAGGTTAGAGGGTAATGAACGAACCACAGTAACCAGTTTATCATTGTAAATATTGTTAGTAATAAAACTGAGTTGTACCTTCCGCAACCGTGTTGGTTCGTCTGTGTAGCAGAGAACATAACACGACATAGTGCCAGGATTGGAACCCAGTACCTGTGAGACCTACCGACGCATCCTCAGGAATCCGCCATCCTGCGCCATGGACACCATCAGCCCGCCGCAGGCGCTGCGGATCGCTGGAAACCTCGGCATCCACTGGAAGCTGTTTACAGGCCTGCAGGGAAGGGTAGTGCCTTTTCGATCTTTCCTTGCACACCTCCGTGTCCTCGCGCAGTCCTGCGGTTGCGACGCCACCTCCGATTCAATGATTCGGGACCAGATTGTTTTTGGGGTCGCATCGGACACCCTACGCCACCAGCTCCTCAAATGAAAGGCCTCACCCTAACCTCCGCAATCGAAGCCTGTGTCCTTCATGAAAACGTGACCAGCCGCTGCTCCCAATTTCAAGCAGCCGAATCGGCGCGGCAGGGGTCCTACGCAGTCGGATCGGCAGGGCAGACGTCCTGTGAGGCTGAACGGGTCCAGGCGATCGAGCTCCTCCCGGCCTGCGGCCCGGACGAGGGCGGCCATTTCGCACGCTTTCCGCGGCCTCCCGCGTTTGTGCGCGCCAAAAAAGACGTCGACGCAGAGGGACGTGATGCGCAGGCGCGCTCGACGCAAGACCGAACTGCGCATGCACGATGGCGCAACGAACGCCATGACGTCACGACGTGCAGCAACTGCGGAGCCACACATTTAAAGCGGCAATGTCCGGAAAAAAACGACAATGCCTCCGCTGTGGCAAGATGGGCCACTACGCTGCCTGCTATTGAGCAGCTCAGCCTGCCAATGCTCCCCAATTCCGACAACCTCGCAGGGACGTGCGGACCATTCAGCCTCCTTACTACGAGTCGTGCCCAGACGATATCCAGACCAGTGACACAGACGACCGGGACGCCTTCCGTGTTGTGGTCACTGAAAAGAACCGGATGTCTCCAGGCAGGACCCACCAGCCGTTGCAAGTGAACAGTGTCAATCTGGGTGATGAATGGTGTGCCACCCTAACGGTCAACCGACCACCGATAACATTCCGTCTGGACACTGGTGCCTCCGCCAACCTCATAGCATGGTCAGCCTTCTACGCCATGAAGGTCAGACCACCAATTCGGCCATCCCGTTGTAAAATGGCCGACTCCAATGGAAACGTTATCCCGGCCATGGGATCCTGCCAGCTCCAGGTGACACACAACACACATACGGCCACACTGTCATTTGAAATAGTCGGATCATCAAAGGACTGCCTGCTAGGCACAGAGGCATGCAAGGTTCTCCACCTCGTGCAGCGGGTCCACGCTCTGCCTCCAGAAGGCACATCAGACTTCCCGGATGCAGAATTTAGAGCACAGCTTCAATCTCTCCTCGCCCACAACCAGGAGGCATTTGAGGGCATGGGCACACTGCCCTATACCTACAGAATAGGACTCAAACCGGACGCCACCCCGGTCATTCACGCACCTCGCAGGGTCCCAGCGCCACTCAAAGACCGCCTCAAGCAGCAGCTGCAGGATCTCCAGGACCAAGGGGTGGTATCCCGGGTCACGGAGCCCACGCCATGGGTCAGCTCCATGGTGTGTGTTAAGAAGCCCTCGGGCGAGCTCCGGATCTGCATTGATCCAAAAGACCTCAACAACAACATAATGAGGGAACACTACCCCATACCCAAACGGGAAGAGATCACGTGCGAAATGGCCCGGGCTACAATCTTTACAAAACTGGATGCCTCGAAGGGTTTTTGGCAGATCCAACTGGACCAGTCCAGCAGGAAGCTGTGCACCTTCAACACCCCTTTCGGCAGGTTCTGCTATAACAGAATGCCGTTTGGCATCATCTCGGCGTCCGAGGTCTTTCCCAGGATCATGGAACAGATGACGGAGGGCATCGAAGGGGTGCGCGTCTACGTTGACGACGTCATCATCTGGTCCACCACACCACAGGAGCACACCAATCGTCTCCAGCGCGTCTTTGCGCGGATACGGGAAAACGGCCTGCGCCTCAACCGAGCCAAGTGTTCTTTCGGCCAAACCGAGCTGAAGTTTCTGGGGGACCACATATCCCTGTCAGGGGTCCGTCCGGATGCAGACAAGGTGAGCGCCATTACAGCCATGCCGCAGACGGCAGACAAGAAAGCAGTGCTACGCTTCCTAGGCATGGTCAAATTCCTGGGGAAGTTCATTCCCAACCTTGCCTCCCACAATACGGCTCTTCGCCACCTAGTCAAGGAGCCCATGGAGTTCCAGTGGCTGCCCGCACACCAGAAGGAATGGGAGGAGCTCAAAATTAAGCTCACCACAGCCCCGGTATTGGCGTTTTTCGACACATCTGGTGACACTAAAATTTTGACTGATGCCAGCCAGTCCGGCATTGGGGCGGTACTCCTACAGCGGGATGACACTGCGTCATGGGCCCCGGTCGCCTATGCCTCACGGGCCATGACCCCCACAGAACAGCGCTAGGCGCAGATCGCAAAGGAGTGCCTGGGTTTGCTAACCGGAATAGACAAGTTCCATGACTACGTGTATGGTCTCCCCCAGTTTACCGTTGAGACTGACCATCGCCCCCTGGTCAGCATCATACAAAAGGACCTGAACGAAATGACCCCTTGCCTCCAGCGCATCCTACTCAAACTCAGGAGATACGATTTCCAACTGGTCTACACCCCGGGAAAGGACCTTATCATTGCGGATGCCCTATCTAGAGCAGTGAGCACACCGCCCGACTCGGAGGGGTTCGTCTGTCAGGTCGAGGCACAGGTGGCCTTCACATCGATAAATCTGCCAGCCGACGACTCCAGTCTGGCCCGTATTCGCCGGGAGACTGCGGCTGACCCCCTTCTACAATGTATGATGTGCCACATGACAGGAGGGTGGCTCAAAGGACAGTGCCCGCAGTTCTACAATGTCCGGGACGACTTGGCCGTCATTGATGGTGTCCTCCTAAAGCTGGACCGGATTGTGATTCCGCACAGCATGCACAAGCTGGTCCTCGACCAACTACACGAAGGCCATCTGGGGGTCGAGAAGTGCAGACGGAGGGCCCGTGAGGCGGTACACTGGCCGGGCATCAGTGATGACATTGGCAATATGGTGCTCAACTGCCCCATCTGCCAAAGGTTTCAGCCGGCGCAACCTCCTGAGACGCTTCTGCCCCATGAGCTGGTGACGTCCCCCTGGGCGAAGGTGGGTGTGGACCTTTTTCATGCGCTCAGCAGGGACTATGTAATCGTCATTGATTACTTTTCAAACTATCCAAAACTGCTCAATTTGACATTGTCCGCTGTCATAAGGGCCTGCAAAGACACCTTCGCTCGCCACGGCATTCCAATTACTGTCATGTCGGCCAATGGGCCCTGTTTTGCCAGCCAGGAATGGTCATCCTTTGCTGCTTCGTATGGCTTCACACACGTGACATCCAGCCCTCTGCATCCCCAGTCCAATGGAAAGGCGGAGAAGGGCGTTCACATCGTCAAGCGGCTCCTCTGCAAGGCTGTTGCTGAGCAGGGACTATGTAATCGTCATTGATTACTTTTCAAACTATCCAAAACTGCTCAATTTGACATTGTCCGCTGTCATAAGGGCCTGCAAAGACACCTTCGCTCGCCACGGCATTCCAATTACTGTCATGTCGGCCAATGGGCCCTGTTTTGCCAGCCAGGAATGGTCATCCTTTGCTGCTTCGTATGGCTTCACACACGTGACATCCAGCCCTCTGCATCCCCAGTCCAATGGAAAGGCGGAGAAGGGCGTTCACATCGTCAAGCGGCTCCTCTGCAAGGCTGTTGCTGAGCAGGGACTATGTAATCGTCATTGATTACTTTTCAAACTATCCAAAACTGCTCAATTTGACATTGTCCGCTGTCATAAGGGCCTGCAAAGACACCTTCGCTCGCCACGGCATTCCAATTACTGTCATGTCGGCCAATGGGCCCTGTTTTGCCAGCCAGGAATGGTCATCCTTTGCTGCTTCGTATGGCTTCACACACGTGACATCCAGCCCTCTGCATCCCCAGTCCAATGGAAAGGCGGAGAAGGGCGTTCACATCGTCAAGCGGCTCCTCTGCAAGGCTGTTGCTGCCGGATCGGATTTCTGCCTTGCCCTGTTGGCCTATCGCTCGGCCCCACTAGCCATTGGCCTCTCACCAGCCCAGCTGTTGATGGGCCGCGCCCTCAGGACCACTGTGCCATCCATTCTGGTCCCCACCACCAACCATGCTCCGGTACTGCACAGGATGCAACAGCAGCACGTTCGCCAGAAGATGTCATTTGACACACGGGCAACTGATCTTCCCGCCCTGGCGCCTGGAGACGACGTCCGCATCCACCTACCAGAAGGTGGCTGGTCAGCATCTGCTGAAGTTCTCCGACGCGTGGCTCCCCGCTCGTTCCTGGTTCGCATGCCTGATGGCTCAATTCGCAGGCGCAATCGCCGGGCTCTTCGCCTGCTTCCACGCTCGCTACGGGAACTTACACCGGTACCACACCCTCCTGTTGTTCCTGATGTCGACTTCGTGGAGCTTCCTGCCACCATGTCCATTCCGTCGTCGCCCGTGGTCAGGCCCATTCCTCAGCCGGCGAATCCTGACCCACCCTTGAGGCAGTCAACCCGAATTCGTCGCCCACCTACTAGGCTGGACTTATGAGCCTGTTTGAACATTGAACTCACTGATGCATAATACCACTGTGTTAATATGTTTCTATTTTTCCTTGTCGTTAGAGGAGTTCGTTTTGAAGTTCAACATTTCCCCGTCTTTTGTTTATGGTACAACCTCATTGCTATGTCGCACCCGACATCGCCCCTTGTATATAGTTTAGCCCCATGTACACGCTGTAGATACTGCGCACACACACATTCAGCTGCACTCAGTACACATCTCTATTTATAACCACATAGGCACATGTTCTTGTAAAAAAAGGGGGAATGTCATGATATTCAGGTAAACATCATGGTGCAAACATACATACATACTGATGGACAGATCAACGGACCAATCAATACACACACAACACCACAGCCAATCACAGGCAAGAGCACATACTCTATAAAACGGGAAACACGACACTTCCGGAGCAATTAAGCAGGAGACAGCTCAGGGCACAGAGCTCACAGCAAGCCACTGAGACATTCACCATGTGCTGAGTGCTTCTCCAAGATGGTGTTGGGGCTAGGCCCACAGATTCAAGGGTAATGAATGAACCACAGTAACCAGTTTATCATTGTAAATATTGTTAGTAGTAAAACTGAGTTGTACCATCGCAACCGTGTTGGTTCGTCTATGGAGCAGAGAACACAACATGACAGGGAGGGTGCTTTCCGGGGAGGAGTGGGGGGGGGCTGGGTAGGTTGCGAGCTGGGGAAGAGAGGGGGGTTTGGGGAGGGTGCGTGCCGGGGAGGAGTGGGGGGGGGTTGGGGAGGGTGCGTGCTGGGGAGGAAGGGGGGGGGTTGGGGAGGGTGCGTGCCGGGGAGGAGAGGGGGGGGGGGCGGAGAGGGCGTGTGATGGAGAGGGTGCAAGCCGGGGAGGAGAGGGGGGGGGGGTTTGGGGACGGTACGTGCCGGGGGGGGGGGGACGTCCGCCAGGCCATGTGCCAGCTGGCAACAGTCGCGACCATGGCACCTGGCTGAGGGGAGGGGGGGGGGTTATGGGCAATGGTGACATGTCGTCTATAGGAGCGTGCCGCAGGGAGGCAGGTGGCAGCCGCCCAGGCTGGAGGGCCACCCGCATGACAGGACGAGGAGGGGGAGGTGGTGGTGGTGCCACGGAGACGGAGGGGAAAGTAGTAGCATGGATAGAGGATTGGTTAATTAATGGAAAGCAAAGAGTGGGGATTAATGGGTGTTTCTCTGGTTGGCAATTAGTAGCTAGTGGTGTCCCTCAGGGATCAGTGTTGGGACCACAACTGTTCACAATTTACATAGATGATTTGGAGTTGGGGACCAAGGGCAATGTGTCCAAGTTTGCAGACGACACTAAGATAAGTGGTAAAGCAAAAAGTGCAGAGGATACTGGAAGTCTGCAGAGGGATTTGAATAGGCTAAGTGAATGGGCTAGGGTCTGGCAGATGGAATACAATGTTGACAAATGTGAGGTTATCCATTTTGGTAGGAATAACAGCAAAAGGGATTATTATTTAAATGATAAAATATTAAAACATTCTGCTGTGCAGAGAGACCTGGGTGTGCTAGTGCATGAGTCGCAAAAAGTTAGTTTTCAGGTGCAACAGGTGATTAAGAAGGCAAATGGAATTTTGTCCTTCATTGCTAGAGGGATGGAGTTTAAGACTAGGGAGGTTCTGCTGCAATTGTATAAGGTGTTAGTGAGGCCACACCTGGAGTATTGTGTTCAGTTTTGGTCTCCTTACTTGAGAAAGGACGTACTGGCACTGGAGGGTGTGCAGAGGAGATTCACTAGGTTAATCCCAGGGCTGAAGGGGTTGGATTACGAGGAGAGGTTGAGTAGACTGGGACTGTACTCGTTGGAATTTAGAAGGATGAGGGGGGATCTTATAGAAACATATAAGATTATGAAGGGAATAGATAGGATAGATGCGGGCAGGTTGTTTCCACTGGCGGGTGAAAGCAGAACTAGGGGGCATAGCCTCAAAATAAGGGGAAGTAGATTTAGAACTGAGTTTAGGAGGAACCTCTTCACCCAAAGGGTTGTGAATATATGGAATTCCTTGCCCAGTTAAGCAGTAGAGGCTCCTTCATTAAATGTTTTTAAGATAAAGATAGATAGTTTTTTGAAGAATAAAGGGATTAAGGGTTATGGTGTTCGGGCCGGAAAGTGGAGCTGAGTCCACAAAAGATCAGCCATGATCTCATTGAATGGTGGAGCAGGCTCGAGGGGCCAGATGGCCTACTCCTGCTCCTAGTTCTTATGTTCTTATGAGGCCCCGTGTGCATCAGCCCCGCTCGCCGTACCAGGACCTCACGGACCAGAGATGTAGGAGGAGACTCCGGATGAGCCGGGAAACCGTGGCACACACCTGCTACCTGATGGCACACCTCGCACCGTGTGGCACTAGGGGAGGACACCCTCTCCCCGTGGCCGTCAAGGTTACGGTGGCCCTGAACTTTTATGCCATGGGGTCATTCCAGGCGCCGAGTGGGGACCTGTCCGGCATCTTGCAGGCATCGATGCACCGGTGCATCCGGGCAGTGACAGACGCCCTATATGCCATTGCAGACTGCCACATCCAGTTCCCTGTGCACTGGGCCAGTCAGGATGCCCGGGCAGCGGGCTTCGCTGCCGTGGCCAGGATGCCCTTGGTCCAGGGGGCGTCCACCTGCAGGTAACAGGGCCATGTTCACCAATAGGAAGTGGACCTATTCCATGAACGTGCAGGTGGTCTGTGACCATCGCATGAGGATCTTGCACGTCTGCGCCCGGTACCCGGGCAGTGTACATGACTCGTATTGGCGCAATCTTTCATCCCCACCATGTTCAAGGGATGCCCCACCCCCCCGGCTGAGGGGCTTGTTGCTGGGCGACAGGGGTTACCCGTTGCGGTCGTGGCTGATGATGCCTATACGGAGGCCATAGACTGACGCAGAGAACCGCTACTATGATGCCCATGCAGCGACCAGGGGTGTGATAGAGAGGTGCGTTGGGCTGCCCAAGATGCGCTTTAGGTGCCTGGACCACTCTGGAGGGGCCCTTCAGTACCCGTCAGATAGGGTCGGCCGCATCGTTGTGGTTTGCTGCGTCCTGCTCAACATAACCCAGCAGAGGGGCGATGTGCTGCAGGCAGAGGAGGGGAAAGGGGAGTAACCGCAAGATGAGGCGTAGACCTCCCCTGATGAGGGGGATGGGGGCAATGGTCAGGACAGACGGGCTGGACATGGACGTGAGGCTCCCCACCGTTACCGGCTGGGCCAGCGGGCACGGGACAGGTTGATAGCCGCCCGGTTCACGGACCAGGAGGGCATGGGAATCGCCGAGCATGGGCACAGACTGCACACCACGGCACCAGCCTACCACCCTCACCCCACCCACCGAACACCAACCACCCTCACCCTACCCATCCAACACCAACCACCCTCACCCCACCCACCCACACCAACCACCCTCACCCGCCCACCCAACACCAACCTCCCGCACCCCACCCGCCTGTACACCACCCCTCCATTGCACATCCACCTGTGGCACAACGGGCCGGGCTCACACGGTCGCCGGGGAAGCGTATCTATTGCAGGCCATGGAGGATGATGACAACCCGCCCTGTGATGAGCTCCTGGCTCCACATCATTGGACAATGTCTGACCCATGGCCACAGTACCACCCTCCACCCAGACCGTCCCTGCATCCGGCCGTGACACTGCAGCGCACGGTCCCGTCGTCTGCCCGGCGGGATGGCGAGGGCGACCCGGGGGGAGGGGGGCACACTCACCTGAGGCCGACGTTCTATCACTCCTCACACACACACTGGTGCTCAACTCTCACCCCCCCCCCCCGCACACATCGGACAGAGCACAAAGGCAGCTTCTGTAGGTGGGAAAGTGATTTTAATAACAAACAGTTCATACACGTGCCCTAGCCCCAATAACTAATCTGTGCCCTGCACCCTGCCAACTTACTCAGTGTCTAATCTTTTGACCTTACAGGCCCTATGACTATGTCTATGTGGTTCCCCAGACTGTACAGCAAGGATGGAGGTGGACTCCTGTGATTCCTGCCCTGTAACTAGGGACCTCTTTGGTGGCCGTTTCCTGGGGCGGCCCGGCCTAGGTGGGCCAGGCTGTGGCTCGGGCGACTGGGATGGCGAGCTGCCAGCCTGTCCTGCCCGTTGCCCACCAGATGCACCTGGGCCGGAAGGGGGGGGGGTGAGTCCGAGATGTCGCAGTGTTCCGGGACCTCCCCTACAGGGGGACCCGGGACGGGCCCCAGCACCTCCTCCTCCCTCGGGGCGCCCGATGGCCCCCGGGCCTCTACATGAGTCGGGGATGCGAACGGACCAAGCACCCGATGGCCCCCCGACACCTGACGCTGCCAGTCCTGGAGGCCCACCCTGGTCTCAACAAATGTCTGCAAGTTTGCAGACATGGAGCTCAGGGAGTTGGCCATCCCTGTCTGTGTCTGGGCGACGCAGGCCAGCACCTGGGCAATGGCGCCGATGCCCTCTGTGATGGCCTTCAGAGACTGGGCCATTGCCTGCTGAGACTGGGCCACGGCATTGACCACCTCTGAGATCTGCTGCTGGCTCTGGCTCATGGCTGCCTGTGAGAGGGCAGCCATGTCCTGGGCCACGGTCGGCGCCTGCACGGAAAGCCCCACGCCTTGCATACTGCGACCCATGTCTGAGATCAACGCACCCATTGCCTCCGCCGCGGACGCCACCCGTGCGGAATCGGCCTGGGTGGCACGCATGACCGGCACCACTACCTGCTCCTGCATGCGGGTGGACTCCTCCACCTGCGTCTGCAGCTGCCGCAAACCGGCCGTCAGCCCCTTCGGTCGTCTCTTGGTCATTGACTGCATCGGGTCTGTGGGTGGGTGTGGTAACTCCAGGAACCCGGGTCCTGTCTGGGCGGCAGATGGTTACCTGCGCTGGGCTGCCCTCCGACCGCCCGGCCTCTCGGCTGCTCCTGCCTCCACCTGCTGTACCGGGATGGCTGTGTTGTGCGCACCAGTTAGTATCCCAGATGCGTCATCGCTAAAGTGCCCAACTGAGGTGAGTGTCTCTGCGATGGTGGAGGGTGTAGGAGATAGCAGTGGCGTAATGTCATGCTCCTCATCCGACACGAGGTCCGGGGTCCCCTGGAGTGGTGATTCCTGTCCATCCGTCCCCTGTGTGTGGGTGTCGGGTGCGTCAGTGTCCTGGGCGTCGGTGTCCTGTGTGTTAGGGTCCTGTGTGTTAGGGTCCTGTGTGTTAGGGTTCTGTGTGTCGGTGTCCTGTGCGCCAGTGTTCTGGGCGTCAGTGTCCTGGGCGTCAGTGTCCTGGGTGAGTGAGGCTTGGGTGGGTGTGTCCTGTGTCTGGGTCTCCTGGGTGCTTGTGTCCCATGCGTCAGTGTCCTGAGTCGGCTGCGACAGGGGCCTGTTGCTGTGGCTGCCCTCCCCGTCGCTGGGTGTGGCCCTCCGGCGTTGCCGCACTCGCACTAGATGGGGGCGGCGTCGTATGCCTGACGGGTCGGGTCTGTCCCTGGTTCGTGGCCATCCTGGAACGTCCTGGGGGCGTCGTATGCCTGATAGGCCGGGTCCGTCCATGGCCCGTGGCCACCCTGGGACATCCTGGGAGCGGTCGGCATCCGCGGTGACGGATGGGCCGACATTTGGTCCTGCAATACACAATACAGCATGCATGGTTAGACACGCCAGCGGGGATAGGGGGCAGGTGGGAAGGGGGGGTATGGGGGATATGGGGTAAGGGGGTATGTGGGGGAAGGGGGGATAGGAGTGAAGGGGGGATATGGGGGAAGGGGGGATATGGGGAAAGGGGGGATATGGGGGAAGGGGATAGGGGGAAGGGGGGATGTGGAGAAGGGGGAAAGGGGGGCAGGCAATGGGGGGTCTCACTTGGTGTTGCGCCCCCGACCTCTGCGTCCGCAACCTCCCGGTCCTCGGGTCCGCCTGCAAGGTCCAGGGCCCTCTCCTCATGGATGGTGAGTGGTCACGGATCATCGAACCTTGAGGAATATCCTTGGATTGCATAAATTAGTCCTTCTTTAGCAGCTGGTATGTTACAAAGATGGTGTTTGATATTGTCGGCATCCAATGTTGTAAGTCAGGGGAGCATGCAAATGCTAATTCATAGTCAAGATTGCTGTTACAAGTCAAAACTAGTAAGGGCGTGGAATGCCCTGCCTGCAACAGTAGTGGACTCGCCAACACTAACGGCATTCAAATGGTCATTGGATAGACATATGGACGCTAAGGGAATAGTGTAGATGGGCTTTAGAGTGGTTTCACAGGTCGGCGCAACATTGAGGGTCGAAGGGCCTGTACTGTGCTGTACTGTTCTATTTTCTATTTCTATTTAAAACAAGAATCTGAAGAGCATTCCGCCAACATTCTGTATTTCTCACTCGTGGATAATGTACCTGTGACTTCATCACAATTACAGAGGTATGAAAGAACTGTCCCAGAGATGGGAAGGTGATGGACATGGTCCAAAAAGGAACAATATCAGATGTACTTTGTAGAAATCGAGATCTCAAGTCCTGCATCCCCCGAAGACTTGAGTTGACAATTTTATTATGGGAAATTCGAATGATTGTTCCTCTGTGCTTGAATGGTAAAGTCCTTGACCAACTGCATTAGGGACATCCTGATGCACTGAGGATGAAGGAGCTGGCACGCAATTCTTTTTTGGTGGCCAGGATTAGATGCTCAAATTGAAAAGGAAGTGGAGCAATGCCAGTCCTGTGCAAAACTAAGAAACATTCCATCTCTGTAACAATTATATCCGTGGGAATGGCCGACACAGTCATGGCAGGGAGTACACATGGACTATGCTGGTCCAGTGGAAGATCTGGAGCGAAATTCTCCATCCCGCCCCGCCACATTTCTGCCCCGACCCGCCGGCGGGATGCTCCGTTACACCGGCCGGTCAATGGGGTTTCCCATTGTGGGGCAGCCCCACGCCGTCGGGAAACCCCCGGGCGCCGGCAAAACGGAGACTCCCGCCGGCGGAGAATGACGCCCCACATGTTCCAAGTGATTGTGGATGCACAGTCTAAACGGCCAGAAGCTATCATGCAATCCATGAAGACCGAACAAACCAGTGAGACGCTAGACAAAACATTCACAAGATTTGGTACACCTGAGCAGATCATAATGACAATGATTCACTTAAAAGGAGTTTGAGGACTACTTAAGAGGCAACAGTATACGGCACATAGAGTCAGCACCATACCATCCTGCAATAAATGTGTTCACCGAACGTTTCATTCAATCATTGAAACACTCCATCAAAGTATCAAGGTTCACGTCATGAAGTGAAATCATGGACACAATGATGTGTCAGAGTACTGGAGGGAGATAGAGAACCTCGTGGTGTGGTGTAATGACAACAATCTTGAGGTGTTGGGTGCTCTGAGGTACAGACAAACCAACACGGTTGCGATTGGTACAACGCAGTTTTATTCCATCTAACTATTTGTACATCAGACTTGGTGCTCAGCACGTTGTGACTGTGTGAGTGTCTTGCTATGAGGTCCTGGCCCTGTGCTGTCTCCAGATGGACTGCCCAGGAAGTGTCGTGTTTCTTGTCTTATACTGTGTCTGCTCTTGTCTGTGATTGGCTGTCGTGTTATGCGTGCTAATTGGCCCGTTGGTCTGTCTATCATTATGCATGTGTTATGATGTATGTTTGAATATCATGACAAATCTCTCCCTCAATGTCAGCAAAACTAAAGAACTGGACATGGACCTCAGGAAGCAAAGCATCGTACACACCCCTGTCTGCATCAACGGGGCCGAGGTGAAGATGGTTAACAGCTTCAAATTCCTAGGTGTGCACATCACCAACAATCTGTCCTGGTCCATCCACGCCGATGCTACAACCAGGAAAGCACAACAGCGCCTATACTTCCTCAGGAAACTAAGGAAATTTGGAATTTCCACATTCACTCTTAACAATTTTTACAGACACACCATAGAAAGCATCCTATCTGGCTGCATCGCAGCCTGGTATGGCAACTGCTCGGCCCAAGACCCTACAAAACTACAGAGAATCGTGAACACAGCCCAGTCCCTCACACGAACCTGCCTCCCATCCATTGAGTCTGTCTACACCTCCCGCTGCCTGGGGAAAGCGGGCAGCATAATCAAAGACCCCTCCCACCTGGGTCATTCTCTCTTCCAACTTCTTCCATCGGGTAGGAGATACAAAAGTCTGAGAACACGCACTAACAGGTTCAAAAACAGCTTCTTCCCCGCTCCTACCAGACTCATGAATGACCCTCTTATGGACTGAATTAATTTCTTCAAACATTTTCTCTACTGAGTAGTACTGAACTCTGTATGCTTCACCCGATGGCCGTGCCTATACATTTACATTGTGTATTCATGTATGTCCTATGGTTTTTTTTCATGTATGGAACAATCTGGACTGTATGCAGAACAATACTTTTCACTGTACCTCAGTACCTGTGACAGTGAAACAAATCCAAAATCCAAATCCAAACCTCTGAAGGTGTATTTTCCTTGAACAGACAACAATTCATATCGACTGTTAAAGGACCTGAATGGTTTAAAGGTAATGGAGAGAATCGGGAATTGCGATTCTCTCTGGAGAGATCACTTTTCCCGATTTTCCCGGCCCTCTCCAGTGACGTCAGGAGGTTCACGCCCACAAAGGTTAATGGCTTTGCTTGCATTTGAATATAATTTGCCAACCTCCTGCCACATGATCTTCCCCCTCACTTAATATTCAAATGTCACAAAGGAGGGGTTCGCAGCAGGTTTCGAAAAATGAGATTCAGGACTGTAATGAGGGAGAGGGGTTCACACAATGCTTGCAAGGTGTGTGGGGGGGGGGGGGGGTGGAGTGAGAAGGGATCACTAGGTGCCTGCAAAGATGGGGAGGAGTAAGAGGTGGATCACCCGATGCCTGCACGTGGGAGTGGTGTGGGTTACCGGATGCCTGCACGTGGGAGTGGTGTGGATTACCTGATGCCTGCACGCGGGAGTGGTGTGGGCCACCCGATACCTGCACGCGGGAGTGGTGTGGGTCACCCGATACCTGCACGCGGGAGTGGTGTGGGCCACCCGATACCTGCACGCGGGAGTGGTGTGGGTTACCCGATTACTGCACGCGGGAGTGGTGTGGGTCACCCGATGCCTGCACGCGGGAGTGGTTTGGGTTACCGGATGCCTGCACGCGGGAGTGGTGTGGGTCACCCGATACCTGCACGCGGGAGTGGTGTGGGTCACCCGATACCTGCACGCGGGAGTGGTGTGGGTTACCGGATGCCTGCACGCGGGAGTGGTGTGGGTTACCGGATGCCTGCACGCGGGAGTGGTGTGGGTTACCGGATGCCTGCACGCGGGAGTGGTGTGGGTCACCCGATACCTGCACGCGGGAGTGGTGTGGGTTACCCGATTACTGCACGCGGGAATGGTGTGGGACACCCGATACCTGCATGCGGGAGTGGTGTGGGACACCCGATACCTGCACGCGGGAGTGGTGTGGGTTACCCGATTACTGCACGCGGGAGTGGTGTGGGTTACCTGATTACTGCACGCGGGAGTGGTGTGGATCACCCGATGCCTGCACGCGGGAGTGGTGCGGATCACCCGATGCCTGCACGCGGGAGTGGTGCGGATCACCCGATGCCTGCACGCGGGAGTGGTGTGGATCACCCGATGCCTGCACGCGGGAGTGGTGTGGGTCACTCGATGCCTGCACGCGGGAGTGGTGTGGGTCACCCGATACCTGCACGCGGGAGTGGTGTGGGACACCCGATACCTGCACGCGGGAGTGGTGTGGGTCACCCGATACCTGCACGCGGGAGTGGTGTGGGTCACCAGATACCTGCACGCGGGAGTGGTGTGGGTCACCCGATACCTGCACGCGGGAGTGGTGTGGGTTACCAGATGCCTGCACGCGGGTGTGGTGTGGGACACCCGATACCTGCACGCGGGAGTGGTGTGGGACACCCGATGCCTGCACGCGGGAGTGGTGCGGATCACCCGATGCCTGCACGCGGGAATGGTGCGGATCACCCGATGCCTGCACGCGGGAGTGGTGTGGGTTACCGGATGCCTGCACGCGGGAGTGGTGTGGATCACCCGATACATGCACGCGGGAGTGGTGTGGTTCGCCCGATACATGCACGCGGGAGTGGTGTGGGCCACCCGATACCTGCACGTGGGAGTGGTGTGGGCCATCCGATACCTGCACGCGGGAGTGGTGTGGATCACCCGATGCCTGCACGCGGGAGTGGTGTGGGTCACTCGATGCCTGCACGCGGGAGTGGTGTGGGTCACCCGATAACTGCACGCGGGAGTGGTGTGGGACACCCGATACCTGCACGCGGGAGTGGTGTGGGTCACCCGATACCTGCACGCGGGAGTGGTGTGGGTCACCAGATACCTGCACGCGGGAGTGGTGTGGGTCACCCGATACCTGCACGCGGGAGTGGTGTGGGTTACCAGATGCCTGCACGCGGGTGTGGTGTGGGACACCCGATACCTGCACGCGGGAGTGGTGTGGGACACCCGATGCCTGCACGCGGGAGTGGTGTGGGACACCCGATACCTGCACGCGGGAGTGGTGTGGATCATCCGATGCCTGCACGCGGGAGTGGTGTGGATCACCCGATGCCTGCACGCGGGTGTGGTGTGGGTCACTCGATGCCTGCACGCGGGAGTGGTGTGGGTTACCTGATTACTGCACGCGGGAGTGGTGTGGGTCACCCGATGCCTGCACGCGGGAGTGGTGTGGGTCACCCGATGCCTGCACGCGGGAGTGGTGTGGGTCACCCGATACCTGTACGCGGGAGTGGTGTGGGACACCCGATGCCTGCACGCGGGAGTGGTGTGGGTCACCCGATACCTGTACGCGGGAGTGGTGTGGGTTACCTGATACCTGCACGCGGGAGTGGTGTGGGTCACTCGATACCTGCACGTGGGAGTGGTGTGGGTCACCCGATACCTGCACGCGGGAGTGGTGTGGGTCACCCGATACCTACACGCGGGAGTGGTGTGGGTTACCGGATGCCTGCACGCGGGAGTGGTGTGGATCACCCGATACCTGCACGCGGGAGTGGTGTGGGTTACCGGATGCCTGCACGCGGGAGTGGTGTGGGTCACCCGATACCTGCACGCGGGAGTGGTGTGGATCACCAGATGCCTGCACGCGGGAATGGTGTGGGTTACCAGATGCCTGCACGCGGGAGTGGTGTGGATCACCCGATGCCTGCACGCGGGAGTGGTGTGGATCACCCGATGCCTGCACGCGGGAGTGGTGTGGGTTACCGGATGCCTGCATGCGGGACTGGTGTGGGTCACTCGATGCCTGCACGCGGGAGTGGTGTGGGACACCCGATACCTGCACGCGGGAGTGGTGTGGGTTACCTGATTACTGCACGCGGGAGTGGTGTGGATCACCCGATGCCTGCACGCGGGAGTGGTGTGGTTCACCCGATACATGCACGCGGGAGTGGTGTGGGCCACCCGATAGCTGCACGCGGGAGTGGTGTGGGCCATCCGATACCTGCACGCGGGAGTGGTGTGGATCACCCGATGCCTGCACGCGGGAGTGGTGTGGGTCACTCGATGCCTGCACGCGGGAGTGGTGTGGGTCACCCGATACCTGCACGCGGGAGTGGTGTGGGACACCCGATACCTGCACGCGGGAGTGGTGTGGGCCACCCGATACCTGCACGCGGGAGTGGTGTGGGTCACCAGATACCTGCACGCGGGAGTGGTGTGGGTCACCCGATACCTGCACGCGGGAGTGGTGTGGGTTACCAGATGCCTGCACGCGGGTGTGGTGTGGGACACCCGATACCTGCACGCGGGAGTGGTGTGGGACACCCGATGCCTGCACGCGGGAGTGGTGTGGGACACCCGATACCTGCACGCGGGAATGGTGTGGATCACCCGATACCTGCACGCGGGAGTGGTGTGGATCATCCGATGCCTGCACGCGGGAGTGGTGTGGATCACCCGATGCCTGCACGCGGGTGTGGTGTGGGTTACCGGATGCCTGCACGCGGGAGTGGTGTGGGTCACTCGATGCCTGCACGCGGGAGTGGTGTGGGTTACCTGATTACTGCACGCGGGAGTGGTGTGGGTCACCCGATGCCTGCACGCGGGAGTGGTGTGGGACACCCGATGCCTGCACGCGGGAGTGGTGTGGGTCACCTGATACCTGTACGCGGGAGTGGTGTGGGTTACCTGATACCTGCACGCGGGAGTGGTGTGGGTAACTCGATACCTGCACGTGGGAGTGGTGTGGGTCACCCGATACCTGCACGCGGGAGTGGTGTGGGTCACCCGATACCTGCACGCGGGAGTGGTGTGGGTTACCGGATGCCTGCACGCGGGAGTGGTGTGGATCACCCGATACCTGCACGCGGGAGTGGTGTGGGTTACCGGATGCCTGCACGCGGGAGTGGTGTGGATCACCCGATACCTGCACGCGGGAGTGGTGTGGATCACCAGATGCCTGCACGCGGGAATGGTGTGGGTTACCAGATGCCTGCACGCGGGAGTGGTGTGGATCACCCGATGCCTGCACGCGGGAGTGGTGTGGATCACCCGATGCCTGCACGCGGGAGTGGTGTGGGTTACCGGATGCCTGCATGCGGGAGTGGTGTGGGTCACTCGATGCCTGCACGCGGGAGTGGTGTGGGACACCCGATACCTGCACGCGGGAGTGGTGTGGGTTACCTGATTACTGCAAGCGGGAGTGGTGTGGGTCACCCGATGCCTGCACGCGGGAGTGGTGTGGGACACCCGATGCCTGCACGCGTGAGTGGTGTGGGTCACCCGATACCTGTACGCGGGAGTGGTGTGGGTTACCCGATACCTGCACGCGGGAGTGGTGTGGATCTCCCGATGCCTGCACGCGGGTGTGGTGTGGGTCACCCGATATCTGCACGCGGGAGTGGTGTGGATCACCAGATGCCTGTACGCGGGAGTGGTGTGGGACACCCGATACCTGCACGTGGGAGTGGTGTGGGATACCCGATGCCTGCACGCGGGAGTGGTGTGTGTCACCCGATGCCTGCACGCGGGAGTGGTGTGGGACACCCGATACCTGCACGCGGGAGTGGTGTGGATCACCCGATACCTGCACGCGGGAGTGGTGTGGATCACCCGATGCCTGCACGGGGGAGTGGCGTGGGTTACCGGATGCCTGCACGCGGGAGTGGTGTGGGTCACTCGATGCCTGCACGCGGGAGTGGTGTGGGTTACCTGATTACTGCACGCGGGAGTGGTGTGGGTCACCCGATACCTGTACGCGGGAGTGGTGTGGGTTACCCGATACCTGTACGCAGGAGTGGTGTGGATCACCCGATGCCTGCACGCGGGAGTGGTGTGGGTTACCGGATGCCTGCACGCGGGAGTGGTGTGGATCACCCGATGCCTGCACGCGGGAGTGGTGTGGATCACCCGATGCCTGCACGCGGGAGTGGTGTGGGTCACCTGATGCCTGCACGCGGGAGTGGTGTGGATCACCCGATGCCTGCACGCGGGAGTGGTGTGGATCACCCGATGCCTGCACGCGGGAGTGGTGTGGGTCACCCGATGCCTGCACGCGGGAGTGGTGTGGGTTACCGGATGCCTGCACGCGGGAGTGGTGTGGGTTACCAGATGCCTGCACGTGGGTGTGGTGTGGGTCACCCGCTTCCTGCACGCGGGTGTGGTGTGGGTCACCCGATATCTGCACGCGGGAGTGGTGTGGATCACCAGATGCCTGCACGCGGGAGTGGTGTGGGACACCCGATACCTGCACGCGGGAGTGGTGTGGGATACCCGGTGCCTGCACGCGGGAGTGGTGTGGGTCACCCGATGCCTGCACGCGGGAGTGGTGTGGGACACCCGATACCTGCACGCGGGAGTGGTGTGGATCACCCGATACCTGCACGCGGGAGTGGTGTGGATCACCCGATGCCTGCACGCGGGAGTGGCGTGGGTTACCGGATGCCTGCACGCGGGAGTGGTGTGGGTCACTCGATGCCTGCACGCGGGAGTGGTGTGGGTTACCTGATTACTGCACGCGGGAGTGGTGTGGGTCACCCGATACCTGTACGCGGGAGTGGTGTGGGTTACCCGATACCTGCACGCAGGAGTGGTGTGGATCACCCGATGCCTGCACGCGGGAGTGGTGTGGGACACCCGATGCCTGCACGCGGGAGTGGTGTGGGTCACCCGATACCTGTACGCGGGAGTGGTGTGGGTTACCCGATACCTGCACGCAGGAGTGGTGTGGATCACCCGATGCCTGCACGCGGGAGTGGTGTGGGTTACCGGATGCCTGCATGCGGGAGTGGTGTGGATCACCCGATGCCTGCACGCGGGAGTGGTGTGGATCACCCGGTGCCTGCACGCGGGAGTGGTGTGGGTCACCTGATGCCTGCACGCGGGAGTGGTGTGGATCACCCGATGCCTGAACGCGGGAGTGGTGTGGATCACCCGATGCCTGCACGCGGGAGTGGTGTGGGTCACCCGATGCCTGCACGCGGGAGTGGTGTGGGTTACCGGATGCCTGCACGCGGGAGTGGTGTGGGTTACCAGATGCCTGCATGCGGGAGTGGTGTGGATCACCCGCTTCCTGCACGCGGGAGTGGTGTGGATCACCCACTTCCTGCACGCGGGAGTGATGTGGATCACCCGATGCCTGCACGCGGGAGTGGTGTGGATCACCCGCTTCCTGCACGCGGGAGTGGTGTGGATCACCCGCTTCCTGCACGCTGGAGTGTGTGGATCACCGGATGCCTGCACGCGGGAGTGGTGTGGATCACCCGATGCCTGCACGCGGGAGTGGTGTGGGTCACCCGATGCCTGAACGCGGGAGTGGTGTGGGTTACCGGATGCCTGCACGCGGGAGTGGTGTGGGTTACCAGATGCCTGCACGTGGGTGTTGTGTGGGTCACCCGCTTCCTGCACGCGGGAGTGGTGTGGATCACCCGATGCCTGCACGCGGGTGTGGTGTGGGTCACCCGCTTCCTGCACGCGGGAGTGGTGTGGATCACCCGATGCCTGCACGCGGGAGTGGTGTGGATCACCCGCTTCCTGCACGCGGGAGTGGTGTGGATCACCCGATACCTACATGCGGGAGTGGTGTGGATCACCCGATACCTGCAAAGGGTGTGGTGCGGGTCACCCGCTTCCTGCACGCGGGAGTGGTGTGGATCACCCGATGCCTGCACGCGGGAGTGGTGTGGATCACCCGCTTCCTGCACGCGGGAGTGGTGTGGATCACCCGATACCTACATGCGGGAGTGGTGTGGATCACCCGATACCTGCACGCGAGTGTGGTGTGGGTCACCGGATGCCTGCACGCGGGAGTGGTGTGGGTCACCCGATATCTGCACGCGGGAGTGGTGTGGGTCACTCGATGCCTGCACGCGGGAGTGGTGTGGGACACCCGATACCTGCACGCGGGAGTGGCGTGGGCCACCCGATACCTGCACGCGGGAGTGGTGTGGGTCACCCGATACCTGCACGCGGGAGTGGTGTGGGTAACCCGATACCTGCACGCGGGAGTGGTGTGGGTCACCCGATGCCTGCATGCGGGAGTGGTGTGGGTCACCCGATACCTGCACGCGGGAGTGGTGTGGATCACCGGATGCCTGCACGCGGGAGTGGTGTGGATCACCCGATGCCTGCACGCGGGAGTGGTGTGGGACACCCGATACCTGCACGCGGGAGTGGTGTCGATCACCCGATGCCTGCACGCGGGAGTGGTGTGTGTCACCCGATACCTGCACGCGGGAGTGGTGTGGGTTACCGGATGCCTGCACGCGGGAGTGGTGTGGATCACCGGATGCCTGCACGCGGGAGTGGTGTGGGTCACCCGATACCTGCACGCGGGAGTGGTGTGGGACACCCGATTCCTGCACGCGGGAGTGGTGTGGGACACCCGATTCCTGCACGCGGGAGTGGTGTGGGACACCCGATTCCTGCACGCGGGAGTGGTGTGGGACACCCGATGCCTGCACGTGGGAGTGGTGTGGATCACCGGATGCCTGCACGCGGGAGTGGTGTGGGTTACCGGATGCCTGCACGCGGGAGTGGTGTGGATCACCCGATGCCTGCACGCGGGAGTGGTGTGGGACACCCGATTCCTGCACGCGGGATTGGTGTGGGTCACCAGATTCCTGCACGCGGGAGTGGTGTGGGTTACTGGATGCCTGCACGCAGGAGTGGTGTGGATCACCCGATGCCTGCACGCGGGAGTGGTGTGGGACACCCGATGCCTGCATGCGGGAGTTGTGTGGATCACCCGATGCCTGCACGCGGGAGTGATGTACACGCGAACCCGCAGTACCCCTACGTGGCACACCCCGCCGGGCGCCAGGACACAGTCTCCCTCCGGGACCTGGCACCCGCTGGACCCCCACCCACGACCCCAACCTGACACCGCCCCCCGCCCCCCCCGGTTGCCTCATTCACCCCTGCGCCACTCACCCTCCCTCCAGCGAACCTCATCACAGCCCCCGCCCCAGTAGGATCCGTGCTCCCACTGGTTCCACTCAGGGGTGATGAAGACGAGGACAACACGCTCCCGGAGTCACAGGTGACCAAGTCGGCACCCACATCACCACCAGGACTGAGGCGATCGCAGAGCAGGGTCAAGGCCCCCGACAGAATGAACTTTTCCACCACCCCGCCGGACGTTTTTTTAACAGGGGGTGAATGTGGTAGTCACCACTAGTAGTATATTACATGTATTACGGCACTACCCGTATAGTAGAGGTACATGGGTAAATCCCTGCCTGCTGGCTCCGCCCAGTCGGCGGTGTATAAATGTGTGTGCTCGCCGGTGCTGCTCCCATTCTGGTTCCAGCTACAGGAGGCACAACAGCTTGTTCAATAAAGCCTCGATTATTCCACTACTGTGGTCTTTGTGGTAATTGATAGTGCATCAGAGTGGCAGATGTTCCTACTGCCCCGGCACCATTCACTCTAATCAATAAAAAGCATGGGGTAAAGCGCAATACTCACATCCACGTGACTATTGAAGCATGCGTGAAACTCATTGTCAGAGTTGTTCGTCCCATCAGCCAACAATGCCATCTCAAAAAGATATGGGAAGGAAGCATTCTTCCTGAAGACTGGTTGAGCTGTGGGCCTGGTCCTTGAGAGGAGACTCAGCATGGACAGATCGTTCCTGTCAGTAGACCCTCTTGAGGCTGCCATGCAGTGGTTATCATTTCCAATGATCCATTCTTTATCACTAGTGAACTCCTCCAACTCACATTCACTATCTGGGGAAGGTGAGGACAGGGGAACCAGACTCCAGCACGTTTCTCCTTTCAGCACCAGGTTTTCATGGAGTTGATGCAGGAGGATGGCATGGAGGTGGCTGCTCTATTGAGCACCAAGGAATGGCGTACTGCGCCTCCCAGAGAACAAACTCATGCCTGTAAGCAGACAGGGCATGTTCGCAAAAAAAGAGCTAACTCCCTGGCCGCTCAAACCAGCCTAGTAACTGAACCTGGTGCTGCCTTCACTCCACCATTTGAACCCTCGGGTGGACAGTGTTGGCAGCCAATGTCACTGCAACTGCTAGCGGCGATGGAGGAAGTGAAAAGAGCAAGAACATCACGGCGAATCTCCAAATTAACTCAAACATGACCACAAGCGATTCTGCGTATCTCCCGGGTCCTGTGCCCACTTTGGAGGGTTCTGTGCATCACAAGGCCAGCCTCAGATATGAGAACAAGAGAGAGAGGGTGGGCATGGAGACAGAGGCCTTATTTAATATGGATGCTTCATCCATTTCGCATGCTTTACAGAAAAAAAGGAGGATGCGCCAATCCTCTCTATCGGGCAGGAGTCATGCCTCCAGTGGATCCTACATTCTTCCCTACTGCCATAAACTGTCTGGGACCCATAAAGGCCTGGGATTGGGATGGAGTGATCCACCCCATATGGCCCAGTCATTCATTACCGAGTCGAGTGTCCTGGAGACCAAGATGGGGAGAGTTGTTGAGGCTGGAACTGCTAAGTCACACGATGATTGTCCCCAGGACACAGTTGAGACCTTGGCTGAAACGGCACCAAATGCTGCGTCATGGATGGTCAAGGGAAGGTAAGACCCCCTGTACCTGACCTTGATGCCGGGTGCCGGACAAAGGACAGAGCTTTTCCCTAGGTCACCGTGTGATCCAGTGCCTGAGGTGAAGTGAAGTCTCAAACCACTGTCAACCCTGGCGCAGAACCCCAGGGGAGACTAGGTTTAAGTCATAAGGGGTCACGGGCGTAATTTGACCTGACTGTCTGCTTCTCTTCTGCGGCATCGTCCCTCTTCGGCTGTCTCTGGAGAGGGAGCATGCTGCGTTTGTTGATACACTTCAGACCTTCTGAGACAGGTGGGTACCACAGGTGACTGGAATGCATCATCACCCCCAGAATTGTCACTTTTATCTGGCTCATTTTTCTTTAAAGTTTCTCGTATTTTCCAAACAGTATCAGTGGTACAGTGTATATAGTGGTATCTCTTCAGGAGGAACACATGGTTCCTTGTTATTGCCAACTATCCAGTTGAATCAAAGGAGATTTGAATAGATACTGACTTCAACTTTTGTTATAGTGTTCATAATCGTAACTGTATAAATAAGTGTTTATTAAAGCATGGTAAGATTGGCCTCAGTTATTCCCTTCACTGGGTTTTTGGAAGGTTACACTGTGTGCCCTTAGATGACAGGAACTCTGTTGGAGCACAGGCAGTTTGAGGAGCAGTGAGAAAGCACACTTGTTCCTTCCAGCTCACAAGCAGTGCTTTGAGGGCACTTTCCATCACCACAAAGCTCTACTTGTATTGCCTCAGCTG
Source organism: Scyliorhinus torazame (assembly GCF_047496885.1). Classification (NCBI taxonomy): domain Eukaryota; kingdom Metazoa; phylum Chordata; class Chondrichthyes; order Carcharhiniformes; family Scyliorhinidae; genus Scyliorhinus; species Scyliorhinus torazame. The sequence continues at coordinate 152,786,090 of NC_092717.1, forward strand.
CTGAGCTTCCTGAATCCAGGAAACAAGGCTGCTACTGCAAAATCTGCAAAGCAGGTTAAATTGGAGGCTGCCATCTTTATTAAAATATTTAAATTGCCATTTTGTCTTCTCGGGTCGAATTTGACCATGTTCCCCGCCATTAAAGCCCAGAGCTGGAGGCACGTTTGGGTCAAGGTTCAAATATTTGAAATTTTAACCTCTCACCCTAAACCAGCTCAAAAATTTCTGTGTGCGAAAATTATCCCACAGATTCTGACTTGTACCACATTGCTGTGAATTAGACTGTAATGTTACTTCATAAACTTTAAAAGCAAGTCCCATTAATTTTGATGTCCCATTCACTTAATTTTTCATATGAATTTAACTGTCAGCTATTTTTATTTTTTGTTCTATAATTACTCTTCATACCATTTGCATCACCGTGCTCCGCATTTGGAAAATTATAAAAATATCCAGCAGTAATTATTGATCACTGAGTAATTTTCTTTCAAATAAAATAGTTATGAGGTATCATAGAATTCCCACAGTGCAGAAGGAGGCCACCTAGCCCATCGGGTCTGCACGGACTCTCTGAAAGATCATCCCACCCAGGCTAACTCCTCGTCTCCAGAACTCTACCTAACCAACACATCTTTGGACACTAAGGGGCAATTTATCATGGCCAATCCATCTAACCTGCATATCTTTGGACTGTGGGAGGAAACTGGAGCACCTGAGCAAAACCCACGCAGACACGGGGAGGATGTGTAAACTCCACACAGACAGTCACCCAAAGCCAGAATTGAACCTGGGACCCTGGCGCTGTGAAGCAGCAGTGCTACCCATTGTGCCACCGTGCCGCTATTACTTTCACAAATAATTGCGGCTCTTTTTATATCCAAGCAATGCGCACCAGAATACCACTTATCTATTCTATCTAATATATGAAGGACTTTTTCTTCCAGATCGACCCAGATTTGCCCTTAGTTTTCTCCCATCAACACTTGACCACAGGGTCGAGTTCTTTTTTCCCCTGATCCGCTTTGCTCAATATCAACCATTCGATCCTTCCCTCTTTCTCCTTCAACTATTTGCTTGACTTCTATCTGGTGCAACATTTTTGAATATTGTAGGCAGGAGGAAAAAGATTTTAAAATAACATCTAAAGCATAAAAATAGAATAGAAAGCCAAGAATGGGAGAAATATAAATTAATAAAAGGCAAAGTAAGGATGTACTTCCAACACTGAATGGCGTAAGTACAGTTAATAGAGATGACAGCACAAATTACACTGTTGAGACTGTACTTTCTGCATAAGGTTAACACGGACTAAATTCAAGTGGATTGGGGTTAAATTGAATAACCCCCATAAGTGGGCATGGAAATCACGGTGCAGGATTAACCTGTGGCTTTTCATTGCATTGCAGACACATTAAATTGATGCTGCCTTCAATGTTACATGATTGCCGAGTGCAGCCAGCACTACCCATACTGTATATTGATAGCATTCATCAGCAGGGGGCTCAAATGTCATGGGTATCTAGTGGTATTTAAAATCAGTCTGTACCTCTTAAATTGAAGGTGGTGTGTTGCAGCAAGCAGTTGTCAGAGTCCTTAGCAAAGTGAAGCAATGCTATATTGTATTGAAGAACATGCGAGGGAGCATCCAAAAATGATTTTAGAATAATGTAATGGAAGCTTTATTGCAAGGGATATAGAGAAGGAAATATGTCCACTGTCTGCAGTGAGATGATAGGCCTCTCAGATATATTCTTAGGAGGGAGAGGAAATACAAAGCTGCAGAGATCAACGGTCAATGTCAGAAACGTAGCTCCAAGAACTTTGAAACAGTAAAGGAAGATGTTTAATGGACTGACATGAATTATCAAGGTGAATGAATTCAAGGTGAGTGAATTCAATCTTCAATTGACACAATGCACCACCTCGTCCACTACTCAAATCACTACAACCTCCCCACACACCTACCAATAACCTCGAGCAATCAGGACGTAACCCTTCCATTGATATGGCTTTACCATTGATAGTCCTTTGTAGATCTAGTGGCATAGTGGTATTGTCACTGGACGAGTAATCCAGAAACCCAGGGCAATGCACTGGGGACCCTGAAGATGGTGAGATTAGAAATCAACAAAAATGTGGAATTAAAAGTCTAATGATGACCGTGAAACCACTGTCCTAAAAAACGATCTGGTTCACTATTGTCCTTTAGGGAAGGAAATTTGCCATCATTACCTGGTCTCACAGCAGTGTAGCCTCTTAAATGCTCTCTGAAAATGGCCCAGCAAGCCTCTCAGCTCAAAGGCCACAGGCACCCACATGCCATGAATGAATAAAAATAAACCTCATTCTCACATACTTAACATCGTTGTAATGTTATAAATACAATTCACTAGATCACCTACTCACTGGCATACTTTCTTACAGGAGTAGATGGTGCCTAACAGGAACAATAATGATTTTAACCATACAAATGGAGGAGACAATGCTAGCCATCATGTAAGGTGCAACACTGGATCAATCGATGATGACGATATCCGCAGCCAAATCTTCCTCTCATTTTCTACTTCTTTCTCATCCCACAATCTCTTCTGAATGAAATGATGCAGAGGATGTAAGCACACACATTTGGCTTTCTACTCTTTCCTCGCCTCAAACCAACTCTTGCCACTTTCTTATTTGTCATTCGCAAGAATTGGATCATTCTCTGTCAGGCGAGGGTGAGAGAGACACCATGGACGGGAATCTCCGCCGGCCGACGGCAAAATCAGGAAAGGGGATTGAGCAGAGAATCGGTTGTGAGGCCAAAGTTGTGGCCGGCGCCTGACTCCCGACAGAATGCCGTGCTCCAGTGCCTTGACAGCGACGTCAATGTGTTCTACTCCGCACGTACAGTAAACGCTGCTTGCATATCATTAGCAGGCCTGACCCAGTATTCTCCGTGGCGCTCCATCTCCGCACATTGGGTTTACCAATGGTAAGTTTCACTTGTGTTTTTAAAACTCGGGAAACAGGTTCTATGGTTGATGAGGGAGCAAGAGGAGATAAGACATGCAGAGGCGGACAGTGGGCTGCCGGTCATAGAGTCATAGAATTTATAGTACAGAAGGAGGCCATTCAGCCCATCGAGTCTGCATCGACCCTTGGAAAGAGCACCCTACTTAAGCCCACGCCTCCACCCTATCCCCTTTATCCTCATAACCCAGTAACCCCACTGGCAAGGCTGGCTGCGGGAGGGATGGGGGTGACTAGGGTTGGGCCATGGGGTCAGGGTGACACCCCATGGGACTGGGGCGACCAGGCATGGACCGCCACTGTCGTGGCTGGTAAGTCAGCCATCTTGCTGCGCACCCCACTGACTGCCCACCGTGGCTGCAAAGAGTAACATATACTGTATGGAGCCCCCACTCCACCACCACTGCACCCCAGCCCCCATCCTCTACCCCATCAACCCTGCACACCACCACCCACCCCACCACCCAAACACTCCATCCCCCACTCTCCACTCCATCACTGCCGCCCTCCAACTGGCCACCACTCGCCGGTGGGGCAGCACAGCCTGCGCAATGGCAAGGCCCACAGTAGCCCCTACAGGAGAGTGCTGGATGGGGGCCGCGGAGCATACCGCTGGCATGGATAGCACCGGATAATTGTACCCCTTGCAGCAGATATGGGCACTAGGGCCAGAGGCCCACTTAGTGCTATGCACCAATGGGGTCAGGAGTGCAGAAGGCAGGGTGCCAGGCAGAACAGGAAGGTGTGGGTGTGGTGATGGGGGAGGAGGAAAGTGCACGAGGGGGGCATGTGGGGGCAGGGTCGGCAGTGCAGACTGGGCCACCGTGTAGCTCGGTGGACCTGGTTCGGCACCGGGGTATGCACCATGCTAACATGTCTGGCATTCACTCCCTACAGACAATGGCTATCAGAATCGAATCAGGAATATTGGCCTTCATCCTAGCCACCGCAGCCCTGGGGGATGCACTGAGGCTGTACGAGCTGGAGCTGCTCGAGAAGGAGGACACTGCAGCGGCAGAGCCTGCCCCAGAGGAACAGGATGCAGCCGGTGAGAATGGAGAGTCGGTCGCCCAACAGGCCGAGGAGGAGGTGGGAAGGAGGCACCGCATGAGGTCTCGTGTGCAATGGCAGGGCCTGTCATTCAAGGGCCTGCTGAACCGGCCATGCTATCGAAGACTCTGGGTGAGCAGGAATCCCGTACAGCATATCTGCCAGATCATGGTGCACCTGGCACTGCGGGGACAGGGGGGAGGACACGACTTCCCAGTGGGCATCAAGGTGACAATCTACTGAACATTTACACTTTGGGGTCCTTCCAGATGCTGAGTGCGGACCTGTCTGGGATTTCACAGACCTTGGTGCATAGGCGCATCCATGCCATCATTAAAGCGCTGTATGCCAGGTTGGCACAATATATTAAATTCAATGTGGAGCAAGTCTGCCAGGATGCCCGAGCAGCAGGGTTTGCCATAATCGCCGTGATGCCCTAGGTCCAGGGGCTGATCGACGGAATGCATGTTTCCTTATGAGCAACGGCCCATCTTCACAAACCAAAAGGCGTTCCACTTGATGAACGTGCACCTGGTTTGTGACCATGAGATGACCATCTTGCATGTCTGTGCCCGATGCCCGGGCAGTGTGTACGACACCTTCATCCTGGAACACTTGATGGCTCCCTTCGGGGTTGGCTCCTGCACAACAGGGATTATCCGCTGTCTTTGCGGCGGTTACTGCCTATCCGGAGGCAACAGACTGACGGGGAGACCCGTGACAATGAGAGCCATGCCGTGATCAAGGGCATGATCGAGCGGTGCTTCGGCATCCTGTAAGGGTCCTCCAGTACAGCACTCAGATTGGTGATGGTCAGCACTCAGATTGGTGATGGTCAGCACTCAGATTGGTGATGGTCAGTGTTCAGATTGGTGATGGTCAACACTCAGATTGGTGATGGTTGGCACTCAAATTGGTGATGGTCAGCATTCAGATTGGTGATGGTCAGCACTCAGATTCGTGATGGTCGGCACTCAGATTGGTGATGGTCAGTACTCAGATTGGTGATGGTCATTACTCAGATAGGTGATGGTCAGTACTCAGATTGGTGATGGTCGGCACACAAATTGGTGATGGTCAGTGTTCAGATTGGAGATGGTTGGCACTCAAATTGGTGATGGTCAGCACTCAGATTGGTGATGGTCGGCACACAAATTGGTGATAGTCAGTGTTCAGATTGGTGATGGTCAGCACTCAGATTGGTGATGGTCGGCACTCAGATTGGTGATGGTCAGTGTTCAGATAGGTGATGGTCAGCACTCAGATTGGTGATGGTCGGCACACAAATTGGTGATGGTCAGTGTTCAGATTGGAGATGGTTGGCACTCAAATTGGTGATGGTCAGCACTCAGATTGGTGATGGTCGGCACACAAATTGGTGATAGTCAGTGTTCAGATTGGTGATGGTCAGCACTCAGATTGGTGATGGTCGGCACTCAGATTGGTGATGGTCAGTGTTCAGATTGGTGATGGTCAGCACTCAGATTGGTGATGGTCGGCACTCAGATTGGTGATGGTCAGTGCTCAGATTGGTGATGGTCAGCACTCAGATTGGTGATGGTCGGCACTCAGATTGGTGATGGTCAGTGCTCAGATTGGTGATGGTCAGTGCTCAGATTGGTGTTGGTCGGCACTCAGATTGGTGATGGTCGGCACTCAAATTGGTGATGGTCAGCATTCAGATTGGTGATGGTCAGCACTCAAATTGGTGATGGTCAGCATTCAGATTGGTGATGGTCAACACTCAGATTGGTGATGGTCAGCACTCAGATTGGTGATGGTCGGCACTCAGATTGGTGATGGTCAGTGTTCAGATTGGTGATGGTCAGTGCTCAGATTGGTGATGGTCAGTACTCAGATTGGTGATGGTCGGCACTCATTGGTTATGGTTGTCACTCAGATTGGTGATGGTCAGCACTCAGATTGGTGATGGTCGGCACTCAGATTGGTCATGGTCAGCACTCAGATCGGTGATGGTCGGCACTCAGATTGGTGATGGTCAGTGTTCAGATTGGTGATGGTCAGTACTCAGATTGGTGATGGTCTGTACTCAGATTGGTGATGGTCAGCACTCAGATTGGTGATGGTCAGTACTCAGATTGGTGATGGTCAGCACTCAGATTGGTGATGGTCAGCACTCAGATTGGTGATGGTCAGTGCTCAGATTGGTGATGGTCAGCACTCAAATTCGTGTTGGTCGGCACTCAGATTAGTGATGATCAGTACTCTGGATGGTGATGGTCAGCACTCAGTTTGGTGATGGTCAGCACTCAGTTTGGTGATGGTCAGTACTCAGATTGGTTATGGTCAGTACTCAGATTGGTGATGGTCAGCACTCAGATTGGTGATGGTCAGTGCTCAGATTGGTGATGGTCAGTGCTCAGATTTGTGTTGGTCAGCACTCAGTTTGGTGATGGTCGGCACTCAGATTAGTGATGGTCAGTACTCAGATTGGTGATGGTCGGCACTCAGATTGGTGATGGTTGGCACTCAGATTGGAGATGGTCGGCACTCAGATTGGTGATGGTCAGTACTCAGATTGGTGATGGTCAGCGCTCAGATTGGTGTTGGTCAACACTCAGATTGGTGATGGTCAGCACTCAGATTGGTGATGGACAGCACTCAGATTTGTGTTGGTCAACACTCAGATTGGTGATGGTCGGCACTCAGATTGGTGATGGTCAGCACTCAGATTGGTGTTGGTCGGCACTCAGATTGGTGATGGTCAGCGCTCAGATTGGTGATGGTCAGTACTCAGATTGGTGATGGTCAGTACTCAGATTGGTGATGGTCGGCACTCATATTGGTGATGGTCAGAACTCAGATCGGTGATGGTCGGCACTCATATTGGTGATGGACAGATCTCAGATTGGTGATGGTCAGCACTTGGATTGGTTATGGTCGACACTCAGATTGGTGATGATCAGTACTCTGGATGGTGATGATCAGCACTCAGATTGGTGATGGTCCGCACTCAGATTGGTGATGATCAGTACTCTGGATGGTGAAGATCAGCACTCAGATTGGTCATGATCAGCACTCAGATTGGTGTTGGTCAGTGCTCAGATTGGTGATGATCATACTCTGGATGGTGATGATCAGCACTCAGATTGGTGATGGTCCGCACTCAGATTGGTGATGATCAGCACTCAGACTGGTGATGGTCCGCACTCAGATTGGTGATGATCAGTACTCTGGATGGTGAAGAGCAGCACTCAGATTGGTCATGATCAGCCCTCAGATTGGTGTTGGTCAGTGCCCAGATTGGTGATGGTTAGCACTCAGATTGGTGATGGTCAGCACTCAGATTGAAGATAGTCTGTACCCTGGATGGTGATGGTCAGCACTCAGATTGGTGATGGTCAGCACTCAGATTGGTGATGGTCCGCACTCAGATTGATGATGGTCAGTACTCAGATTGGTGATGGTCAGCACTCAGATTGGTGATGGTCTTCACTCAGATTGGTGATGGTCAGCACTCAGATTGGTGATGGTCGGCACTCAGATTGGTGATGACCAGTACTCAGATTGATGATAGTCTGTAAACTGGATGGTGATGGTCAGCACTCAGATTGGTGATGGTCAGTACTCAGATTGGTGATGGTCAGTACTCAGATTGGTGATGGTCAGCACTAAGACTGGTGATGGTCAGTGCTCAGATTGGTGATGGTCGGCACTCAGATTGGTGATGGTCAGTGCTCAGATTGGTGATGGTCGGCACTCAGATTGGTGATGGTCAGTACTCAGATTGGTGATGGTCAGCACTCAGATTGGTGATGGTCAGTACTCAGATTGGTGTTGGTCGGCACTCAGATTGGTGATGGTCAGTACTCAGATTGGTGATGGTCAGCACTCAGATTGGTGATGGTCAGTACTCAGATTGGTGTTGGTTGGCACTCAGATTGGTGATGGTCAGTACTCAGATTGGTGATGGTCAGTACTCAGATTGGTGATGGTCAGCACTCAGATTGGTGATGGTCAGTGCTCAGATTGGTGTTGGTCGGCACTCAGATTGGTGATGGTCAGTACACAGATTGGTGATGGTCAGTACTCAGATTGGTGATGGTCAGTGCTCAGATTGGTGTTGGTCGGCACTCAGATTGGTGATGGTCAGTACTCAGATGGGTGATGTTCAGTACTCAGATTGGTGATGGTCAGTACTCAGATTGGTGATGGTCCGCACTCAGATTGGTGATGGTCAGTACTCAGATTGGTGATGGTCAGCACTCAGATTGGTGATGGTCAGCACTCAGATTGGTCATGGTCAGTACTCAGATTGGTGATGGTCCGCACTCAGATTGGTGATGGTCAGTGCTCAGATTGGTGATGGTCCGCACTCAGATTGGTGATGGTCAGCACTCAGATTGGTCATGGTCAGTACTCAGATTGGTGATGGTCAGTGCTCAGATTGGTGATGGTCAGTACTCAGATTGGTGATGTTCAGTACTCAGATTGGTGATGGTCAGCACTCAGATTGGTGATGGTCAGTGCTCAGATTGGTGATGGTCAGTACTCACATTGGTGATGGTCAGTACTCAGATTGGTGATGGTCGGCACTCAGATTGGTCATGGTCAGTACTCAGATTGGTGATGGTCAGTACTCAGATTGGTGATGGTCAGTACTCAGATTGGTGATGGTCAGTACTCAGATTGGTGTTGGTCTGCACTCAGTTTGGTGATGGTCGGCACTCAGATTGGTGATGGTCAGTACTCAGGTTGGTGATGGTCGGCACTCAGATTGGTGATGGTCGGCACTCAGATTGGTGATGGTCAGCACTCAGATTGGTGTTGGTCGGCACTCAGATTGGTGATGGTTAGTACTCAGATTGGTGATGGTCAGCGCTCAGATTGGTGATGGTCAGTACTCAGATTGGTGATGGTCGGAACTCATATTGGTGATGGTCAGTGCTCAGATTGGTGATGGTCGACACTCATATTGGTGATGGTCAGTGCTCAGATCGGTGATGGTCGACACTCATATTGGTGATGGTCAGATCTCAGATTGGTGATGGTCAGTACTCAGATTGGTGATGGTCGGAACTCATATTGGTGATGGTCAGCACTTGGATTGGTTATGGTCAACACTCAGATTGGTGATGGTCAGTGTTCAGATTGGTGATGGTCAGCACTCAGGTTGGTGATGATCAGCACTCAGGTTGGTGATGGTCAGCACTCAGGTTGGTGATGGTCAGCACTCGGATTGGTTATGGTCAAATCTCAGATTGGTTATGGTCAAATCTCAGATTGGTGATGGTCAAATCTCAGATTGGTGATGGTCAGTACTCAGATTGGAGATGGTCGGCACTCAGATTGGTGATGGTCAGCACTCAAATTGGTGATGGTCAGCGCTCAGATTGGTGATGGTCAGCACTCAGATTGGTGATGGTCATTACTCAGATTTGTGATGGTCAGCACTCAAATTGGTGATGGTCAGTGCTCAGATTGGTGATGGTCAGTGCTCAGATTGGTGATGGTCATTACTCAGATTGGTGATGGTCAGCACTCAGGTTGGTGATGGCCAGTACTCAGATTGGTGATGGTCAGCACTCAGATTGGTGATGGTCAGCACTCAGATTGGTGATGGTCAGTACTCAGATTGGTGATGGTCAGCACTCAGATTGGTGATGGTCCGCACTCAGATTGGTGATGGTCAGTACTCAGATTGGTGATGGTCAGCACTCAGATTGGTGTTGGTCAGCACTCAGATTTGTGATGGTCAGCACTCAAATGGTGATTGTCAGCGCTCAGATTGGTGATGGTCAGCACTCAGATTGGTGATGGTCAGTACTCAGATTGGTGATGGTCGTCACTCAGATTGGTGATGGTCGGCACTCAGATTGGTGATGGTCGGCACTCTGATTGGTGATGGTCAGTGTTCAGATTGGTGATGGTCGGCACTCAGATTGGTGATGGTCGGCAATCAGATTGGTGATGGTCAGCACTCAGATTGGTGATGGTCGGCACTCAGATTGGTGATGGTCAGCACTCAGATTGGTGATGGTCAGTACAGAGATTGGTGTTGGTCAACACTGAGATTGGTGATGGTCAGCGCTCAGATTGGTGATGGTCGGCACTCAGATTGGTGATGGTCAGTGCTCAGATTGGTGATGGTCGGCACTCAGATTGGTGATGGTCAGTGTTCAGATTGGTGATGGTCAGCACTCAGATTGGTGATGGTCGGCACTCAGATTGGTGATGGTCAGTGTTCAGATTGGTGATGGTCGGCACTCAGATTGGTGATGGTCGGCACTCAGATTGGTGATGGTCAGTGTTCAGATTGGTGATGGTCAGTGCTCAGATTGGTGTTGGTCGGCACTCAGATTGGTGATGGTCCGCACTCAGATTGGTGATGGTCAGTACTCAGATTGGTGATGGTCGGCACTCAGATTGGTGATGGTCAGTGTTCAGATTGGTGATGGTCAGTACTCAGATTGGTGATGGTCGGCACTCAGATTGGTGATGGTCCGCACTCAGAATGGTGATGGTCAGTGTTCAGATTGGTGATGGTCAGTACTCTGGATGGCGATGATCAGCACTCAGATTAGGAATGGTCGGCACTCAGATTAGTGATGATCAGTACTCTGGATGGTGATGATCAGCACTCAGATTAGTGATGGTCGGCACTCAGATTGGTGATGGTCAGTGTTCAGATTGGTGATGGTCAGTGCTCAGATTGGTGTTGGTCGGCACTCAGATTGGTGATGGTCAGTACTCAGATTGGTGATGGTCAGTACTCAGATTGGTGATGGTCAGTGCTCAGGTTGGTGATGGTCAGCACTCAGATTGGTGTTGGTCGGCACTCCGATTGGTGATGGTCAGTACTCAGATTGGTGATGGTCAGTACTCAGATTAGTGATGGTCAGTACTCAGATTGGTGATGGTCAGCACTCAGATTGGTGATGGTCAGTGCTCAGATTGGTGATGGTCAGTACTCAGATTTGTGATGGTCAGCACTCAGATTGGTGATGGTCCGCACTCAGATTGGTGATGGTCAGTACTCAGATTGGTGATGGTCAGCACTCAGATTGGTGTTGGTCAGCACTCAGATTTGTGATGGTCAGCACTCAAATGGTGATTGTCAGCGCTCAGATTGGTGATGGTCAGCACTCAGATTGGTGATGGTCAGTGCTCAGATTGGTGATGGTCAGCACTCAAATTGGTGTTGGTCGGCACTCAGATTAGTGATGATCAGTACTCTGGATGGTGATGGTCAGCACTCAGATTGGTGATGGTCAGCACTCAGATTGGTGATGATCAGTACTCTGGATGGTGATGGTCAGCACTCAGTTTGGTGATGGTCAGCACTCAGTTTGGTGATGGTCAGTACTCAGATTGGTTATGGTCAGTACTCAGATTGGTGATGGTCAGCACTCAGATTGGTGATGGTCAGTGCTCAGATTGGTGATGGTCAGTGCTCAGATTTGTGTTGGTCAGCACTCAGTTTGGTGATGGTCGGCACTCAGATTAGTGATGGTCAGTACTCAGATTGGTGATGGTCGGCACTCAGATTGGTGATGGTCGGCACTCAGATTGGAGATGGTCGGCACTCAGATTGGTGATGGTCAGTACTCAGATTGGTGATGGTCAGCGCTCAGATTGGTGTTGGTCAACACTCAGATTGGTGATGGTCAGCACTCAGATTGGTGATGGACAGCACTCAGATTAGTGTTGGTCGGCACTCATATTGGTGATGGTCAGCGTTCAGATTTGTGTTGGTCAACACTCAGATTGGTGATGGTCGGCACTCAGATTGGTGATGGTCAGCACTCAGATTGGTGTTGGTCGGCACTCAGATTGGTGATGGTCAGTACTCAGATTGGTGATGGTCAGCGCTCAGATTGGTGATGGTCAGTACTCAGATTGGTGATGGTCAGTACTCAGATTGGTGATGGTCGGCACTCATATTGGTGATGGTCAGAACTCAGATCGGTGATGGTCGGCACTCATATTGGTGATGGTCAGATCTCAGATTGGTGATGGTCACCACTTGGATTGGTTATGGTCGACACTCAGATTGGTGATGATCAGTACTCTGGATGGTGATGATCAGTACTCAGATTGATGATGGTCCGCACTCAGATTGGTGATGATCAGTACTCTGGATGGTGAAGATCAGCACTCAGATTGGTCATGATCAGCACTCAGATTGATGTTGGTCAGTGCCCAGATTGGTGATGGTTAGCACTCAGATTGGTGATGGTCAGTGTTCAGATTGGTGATGATCATACTCTGGATGGTGATGATCAGCACTCAGATTGGTGATGGTCCGCACTCAGATTGGTGATGATCAGCACTCAGACTGGTGATGGTCCGAACTCAGATTGGTGATGATCAGTACTCTGGATGGTGAAGATCAGCACTCAGATTGGTCATGATCAGCCCTCAGATTGGTGTTGGTCAGTGCCCAGATTGGTGATGGTTAGCACTCAGATTGGTGATGGTCAGCACTCAGATTGAAGATAGTCTGTACCCTGGATGGCGATGGTCAGCACTCAGATTGGTGATGGTCAGCACTCAGATTGGTGATGGTCCGCACTCAGATTGATGATGGTCAGTACTCAGATTGGTGATGGTCAGCACTCAGATTGGTGATGGTCTTCACTCAGATTGGTGATGGTCAGCACTCAGATTGGTGATGGTCGGCACTCAGATTGGTGATGACCAGTACTCAGATTGATGACAGTCTGTAAACTGGATGGTGATGGTCAGCACTCAGATTGGAGATGGTCAGTACTCAGATCGGTGATGGTCAGTACTCAGATTGATGATGCTCAGTACTCAGATTGGTGATGGTCAGTACTCAGATTGGTGATGGTCAGTACTCAGATTGGTGATGGTCAGCACTAAGACTGGTGATGGTCAGTGCTCAGATTGGTGATGGTCGGCACTCAGATTGGTGATGGTCAGTGCTCAGATTGGTGATGGTCGGCACTCAGATTGGTGATGGTCAGTACTCAGATTGGTGATGGTCAGCACTCAGATTGGTGATGGTCAGTACTCAGATTGGTGTTGGTCGGCACTCAGATTGGTGATGGTCAGTACTCAGATTGGTGATGGTCAGTACTCAGATTGGTGATGGTCAGTACTCAGATTGGTGTTGGTTGGCACTCAGATTGGTGATGGTCAGTACTCAGATTGGTGATGGTCAGTACTCAGATTGGTGATGGTCAGCACTCAGATTGGTGATGGTCAGTGCTCAGATTGGTGTTGGTCGGCACTCAGATTGGTGATGGTCAGTACTCAGATTGGTGATGGTCAGTACTCAGATTGGTGATGGTCAGTGCTCAGATTGGTGTTGGTCGGCACTCAGATTGGTGATGGTCAGTACTCAGATTCATGATGTTCAGTACTCAGATTGGTGATGGTCAGTACTCAGATTGGTGATGGTCCGCACTCAGATTGGTGATGGTCAGTACTCAGATTGGTGATGGTCAGCACTCAGATTGGTGATGGTCAGTGCTCAGATTGGTGATGGTCAGTACTCAGATTGGTGATGTTCAGTACTCAGATTGGTGATGGTCAGCACTCAGATTGGTGATGGTCAGTGCTCAGATTGGTGATGGTCAGTACTCACATTGGTGATGGTCAGTACTCAGATTGGTGATGGTCGGCACTCAGATTGGTCATGGTCAGTACTCAGATTGGTGATGGTCAGTACTCAGATTGGTGATGGTCAGTACTCAGATTGGTGATGGTCAGTACTCAGATTGGTGTTGGTCTGCACTCAGTTTGGTGATGGTCGGCACTCAGATTGGTGATGGTCAGTACTCAGGTTGGTGATGGTCGGCACTCAGATTGGTGATGGTCGGCACTCAGATTGGTGATGGTCAGCACTCAGATTGGTGTTGGTCGGCACTCAGATTGGTGATGGTTAGTACTCAGATTGGTGATGGTCAGCGCTCAGATTGGTGATGGTCAGTACTCAGATTGGTGATGGTCGGAACTCATATTGGTGATGGTCAGTGCTCAGATTGGTGATGGTCGACACTCATATTGGTGATGGTCAGTGCTCAGATCGGTGATGGTCGACACTCATATTGGTGATGGTCAGATCTCAGATTGGTGATGGTCAGTACTCAGATTGGTGATGGTCGGAACTCATATTGGTGATGGTCAGCACTTGGATTGGTTATGGTCAACACTCAGATTGGTGATGGTCAGTGTTCAGATTGGTGATGGTCAGCACTCAGATTGGTGATGGTCAGTACTCAGATTCGTGATGGTCGGCACTCAGATTGGTGATGGTCAGTACTCAGATTGGTGATGGTCATTACTCAGATAGGTGATGGTCAGTACTCAGATTGGTGATGGTCGGCACACAAATTGGTGATGGTCAGTGTTCAGATTGGAGATGGTTGGCACTCAAATTGGTGATGGTCAGCACTCAGATTGGTGATGGTCGGCACACAAATTGGTGATAGTCAGTGTTCAGATTGGTGATGGTCAGCACTCAGATTGGTGATGGTCGGCACTCAGATTGGTGATGGTCAGTGTTCAGATAGGTGATGGTCAGCACTCAGATTGGTGATGGTCGGCACACAAATTGGTGATGGTCAGTGTTCAGATTGGAGATGGTTGGCACTCAAATTGGTGATGGTCAGCACTCAGATTGGTGATGGTCGGCACACAAATTGGTGATAGTCAGTGTTCAGATTGGTGATGGTCAGCACTCAGATTGGTGATGGTCGGCACTCAGATTGGTGATGGTCAGTGTTCAGATTGGTGATGGTCAGCACTCAGATTGGTGATGGTCGGCACTCAGATTGGTGATGGTCAGTGCTCAGATTGGTGATGGTCAGCACTCAGATTGGTGATGGTCGGCACTCAGATTGGTGATGGTCAGTGCTCAGATTGGTGATGGTCAGTGCTCAGATTGGTGTTGGTCGGCACTCAGATTGGTGATGGTCGGCACTCAAATTGGTGATGGTCAGCATTCAGATTGGTGATGGTCAGCACTCAAATTGGTGATGGTCAGCATTCAGATTGGTGATGGTCAACACTCAGATTGGTGATGGTCAGCACTCAGATTGGTGATGGTCGGCACTCAGATTGGTGATGGTCAGTGTTCAGATTGGTGATGGTCAGTGCTCAGATTGGTGATGGTCAGTACTCAGATTGGTGATGGTCGGCACTCATTGGTTATGGTTGTCACTCATATTGGTGATGGTCAGCACTCAGATTGGTGATGGTCGGCACTCAGATTGGTGATGGTCAGCACTCAGATCGGTGATGGTCGGCACTCAGATTGGTGATGGTCAGTGTTCAGATTGGTGATGGTCAGTACTCAGATTGGTGATGGTCTGTACTCAGATTGGTGATGGTCAGCACTCAGATTGGTGATGGTCAGTACTCAGATTGGTGATGGTCAGCACTCAGATTGGTGATGGTCAGCACTCAGATTGGTGATGGTCAGTGCTCAGATTGGTGATGGTCAGCACTCAAATTCGTGTTGGTCGGCACTCAGATTAGTGATGATCAGTACTCTGGATGGTGATGGTCAGCACTCAGTTTGGTGATGGTCAGCACTCAGTTTGGTGATGGTCAGTACTCAGATTGGTTATGGTCAGTACTCAGATTGGTGATGGTCAGCACTCAGATTGGTGATGGTCAGTGCTCAGATTGGTGATGGTCAGTGCTCAGATTTGTGTTGGTCAGCACTCAGTTTGGTGATGGTCGGCACTCAGATTAGTGATGGTCAGTACTCAGATTGGTGATGGTCGGCACTCAGATTGGTGATGGTTGGCACTCAGATTGGAGATGGTCGGCACTCAGATTGGTGATGGTCAGTACTCAGATTGGTGATGGTCAGCGCTCAGATTGGTGTTGGTCAACACTCAGATTGGTGATGGTCAGCACTCAGATTGGTGATGGACAGCACTCAGATTTGTGTTGGTCAACACTCAGATTGGTAATGGTCGGCACTCAGATTGGTGATGGTCAGCACTCAGATTGGTGTTGGTCGGCACTCAGATTCGTGATGGTCAGCGCTCAGATTGGTGATGGTCAGTACTCAGATTGGTGATGGTCAGTACTCAGATTGGTGATGGTCGGCACTCATATTGGTGATGGTCAGAACTCAGATCGGTGATGGTCGGCACTCATATTGGTGATGGTCAGATCTCAGATTGGTGATGGTCAGCACTTGGATTGGTTATGGTCGACACTCAGATTGGTGATGATCAGTACTCTGGATGGTGATGATCAGCACTCAGATTGGTGATGGTCCGCACTCAGATTGGTGATGATCAGTACTCTGGATGGTGAAGATCAGCACTCAGATTGGTCATGATCAGCACTCAGATTGGTGTTGGTCAGTGCTCAGATTGGTGATGATCATACTCTGGATGGTGATGATCAGCACTCAGATTGGTGATGGTCCGCACTCAGATTGGTGATGATCAGCACTCAGACTGGTGATGGTCCGCACTCAGATTGGTGATGATCAGTACTCTGGATGGTGAAGATCAGCACTCAGATTGGTCATGATCAGCCCTCAGATTGGTGTTGGTCAGTGCCCAGATTGGTGATGGTTAGCACTCAGATTGGTGATGGTCAGCACTCAGATTGAAGATAGTCTGTACCCTGGATGGTGATGGTCAGCACTCAGATTGGTGATGGTCAGCACTCAGATTGGTGATGGTCCGCACTCAGATTGATGATGGTCAGTACTCAGATTGGTGATGGTCAGCACTCAGATTGGTGATGGTCTTCACTCAGATTGGTGATGGTCAGCACTCAGATTGGTGATGGTCGGCACTCAGATTGGTGATGACCAGTACTCAGATTGATGATAGTCTGTAAACTGGATGGTGATGGTCAGCACTCAGATTGGTGATGGTCAGTACTCAGATTGGTGATGGTCAGTACTCAGATTGGTGATGGTCAGCACTAAGACTGGTGATGGTCAGTGCTCAGATTGGTGATGGTCGGCACTCAGATTGGTGATGGTCAGTGCTCAGATTGGTGATGGTCGGCACTCAGATTGGTGATGGTCAGTACTCAGATTGGTGATGGTCAGCACTCAGATTGGTGATGGTCAGTACTCAGATTGGTGTTGGTCGGCACTCAGATTGGTGATGGTCAGTACTCAGATTGGTGATGGTCAGCACTCAGATTGGTGATGGTCAGTACTCAGATTGGTGTTGGTTGGCACTCAGATTGGTGATGGTCAGTACTCAGATTGGTGATGGTCAGTACTCAGATTGGTGATGGTCAGCACTCAGATTGGTGATGGTCAGTGCTCAGATTGGTGTTGGTCGGCACTCAGATTGGTGATGGTCAGTACTCAGATTGGTGATGGTCAGTACTCAGATTGGTGATGGTCAGTGCTCAGATTGGTGTTGGTCGGCACTCAGATTGGTGATGGTCAGTACTCAGATGGGTGATGTTCAGTACTCAGATTGGTGATGGTCAGTACTCAGATTGGTGATGGTCCGCACTCAGATTGGTGATGGTCAGTACTCAGATTGGTGATGGTCAGCACTCAGATTGGTGATGGTCAGCACTCAGATTGGTCATGGTCAGTACTCAGATTGGTGATGGTCCGCACTCAGATTGGTGATGGTCAGTGCTCAGATTGGTGATGGTCCGCACTCAGATTGGTGATGGTCAGCACTCAGATTGGTCATGGTCAGTACTCAGATTGGTGATGGTCAGTGCTCAGATTGGTGATGGTCAGTACTCAGATTGGTGATGTTCAGTACTCAGATTGGTGATGGTCAGCACTCAGATTGGTGATGGTCAGTGCTCAGATTGGTGATGGTCAGTACTCACATTGGTGATGGTCAGTACTCAGATTGGTGATGGTCGGCACTCAGATTGGTGATGGTCAGTACTCAGATTGGTGATGGTCAGTACTCAGATTGGTGATGGTCAGTACTCAGATTGGTGTTGGTCTGCACTCAGTTTGGTGATGGTCGGCACTCAGATTGGTGATGGTCAGTACTCAGGTTGGTGATGGTCGGCACTCAGATTGGTGATGGTCGGCACTCAGATTGGTGATGGTCAGCACTCAGATTGGTGTTGGTCGGCACTCAGATTGGTGATGGTTAGTACTCAGATTGGTGATGGTCAGCGCTCAGATTGGTGATGGTCAGTACTCAGATTGGTGATGGTCGGAACTCATATTGGTGATGGTCAGTGCTCAGATTGGTGATGGTCGACACTCATATTGGTGATGGTCAGTGCTCAGATCGGTGATGGTCGACACTCATATTGGTGATGGTCAGATCTCAGATTGGTGATGGTCAGTACTCAGATTGGTGATGGTCGGAACTCATATTGGTGATGGTCAGCACTTGGATTGGTTATGGTCAACACTCAGATTGGTGATGGTCAGTGTTCAGATTGGTGATGGTCAGCACTCAGGTTGGTGATGATCAGCACTCAGGTTGGTGATGGTCAGCACTCAGGTTGGTGATGGTCAGCACTCGGATTGGTTATGGTCAAATCTCAGATTGGTTATGGTCAAATCTCAGATTGGTGATGGTCAAATCTCAGATTGGTGATGGTCAGTACTCAGATTGGAGATGGTCGGCACTCAGATTGGTGATGGTCAGCACTCAAATTGGTGATGGTCAGCGCTCAGATTGGTGATGGTCAGCACTCAGATTGGTGATGGTCATTACTCAGATTTGTGATGGTCAGCACTCAAATTGGTGATGGTCAGTGCTCAGATTGGTGATGGTCAGTGCTCAGATTGGTGATGGTCATTACTCAGATTGGTGATGGTCAGCACTCAGGTTGGTGATGGCCAGTACTCAGATTGGTGATGGTCAGCACTCAGATTGGTGATGGTCAGCACTCAGATTGGTGATGGTCAGTACTCAGATTGGTGATGGTCAGCACTCAGATTGGTGATGGTCCGCACTCAGATTGGTGATGGTCAGTACTCAGATTGGTGATGGTCAGCACTCAGATTGGTGTTGGTCAGCACTCAGATTTGTGATGGTCAGCACTCAAATGGTGATTGTCAGCGCTCAGATTGGTGATGGTCAGCACTCAGATTGGTGATGGTCAGTACTCAGATTGGTGATGGTCGTCACTCAGATTGGTGATGGTCGGCACTCAGATTGGTGATGGTCGGCACTCTGATTGGTGATGGTCAGTGTTCAGATTGGTGATGGTCGGCACTCAGATTGGTGATGGTCGGCACTCAGATTGGTGATGGTCAGCACTCAGATTGGTGATGGTCGGCACTCAGATTGGTGATGGTCAGCACTCAGATTGGTGATGGTCAGTACAGAGATTGGTGTTGGTCAACACTGAGATTGGTGATGGTCAGCGCTCAGATTGGTGATGGTCGGCACTCAGATTGGTGATGGTCAGTGCTCAGATTGGTGATGGTCGGCACTCAGATTGGTGATGGTCAGTGTTCAGATTGGTGATGGTCAGCACTCAGATTGGTGATGGTCGGCACTCAGATTGGTGATGGTCAGTGTTCAGATTGGTGATGGTCGGCACTCAGATTGGTGATGGTCGGCACTCAGATTGGTGATGGTCAGTGCTCAGATTGGTGATGGTCAGTGCTCAGATTGGTGTTGGTCGGCACTCAGATTGGTGATGGTCCGCACTCAGATTGGTGATGGTCAGTACTCAGATTGGTGATGGTCGGCACTCAGATTGGTGATGGTCAGTGTTCAGATTGGTGATGGTCAGTACTCAGATTGGTGATGGTCGGCACTCAGATTGGTGATGGTCCGCACTCAGAATGGTGATGGTCAGTGTTCAGATTGGTGATGGTCAGTACTCTGGATGGCGATGATCAGCACTCAGATTAGGAATGGTCGGCACTCAGATTAGTGATGATCAGTACTCTGGATGGTGATGATCAGCACTCAGATTAGTGATGGTCGGCACTCAGATTGGTGATGGTCAGTGTTCAGATTGGTGATGGTCAGTGCTCAGATTGGTGTTGGTCGGCACTCAGATTGGTGATGGTCAGTACTCAGATTGGTGATGGTCAGTACTCAGATTGGTGATGGTCAGTGCTCAGGTTGGTGATGGTCAGCACTCAGATTGGTGTTGGTCGGCACTCCGATTGGTGATGGTCAGTACTCAGATTGGTGATGGTCAGTACTCAGATTAGTGATGGTCAGTACTCAGATTGGTGATGGTCAGCACTCAGATTGGTGATGGTCAGTGCTCAGATTGGTGATGGTCAGTACTCAGATTTGTGATGGTCAGCACTCAGATTGGTGATGGTCCGCACTCAGATTGGTGATGGTCAGTACTCAGATTGGTGATGGTCAGCACTCAGATTGGTGTTGGTCAGCACTCAGATTTGTGATGGTCAGCACTCAAATGGTGATTGTCAGCGCTCAGATTGGTGATGGTCAGCACTCAGATTGGTGATGGTCAGTGCTCAGATTGGTGATGGTCAGCACTCAAATTGGTGTTGGTCGGCACTCAGATTAGTGATGATCAGTACTCTGGATGGTGATGGTCAGCACTCAGATTGGTGATGGTCAGCACTCAGATTGGTGATGATCAGTACTCTGGATGGTGATGGTCAGCACTCAGTTTGGTGATGGTCAGCACTCAGTTTGGTGATGGTCAGTACTCAGATTGGTTATGGTCAGTACTCAGATTGGTGATGGTCAGCACTCAGATTGGTGATGGTCAGTGCTCAGATTGGTGATGGTCAGTGCTCAGATTTGTGTTGGTCAGCACTCAGTTTGGTGATGGTCGGCACTCAGATTAGTGATGGTCAGTACTCAGATTGGTGATGGTCGGCACTCAGATTGGTGATGGTCGGCACTCAGATTGGAGATGGTCGGCACTCAGATTGGTGATGCTCAGTACTCAGATTGGTGATGGTCAGCGCTCAGATTGGTGTTGGTCAACACTCAGATTGGTGATGGTCAGCACTCAGATTGGTGATGGACAGCACTCAGATTAGTGTTGGTCGGCACTCATATTGGTGATGGTCAGCGTTCAGATTTGTGTTGGTCAACACTCAGATTGGTGATGGTCGGCACTCAGATTGGTGATGGTCAGCACTCAGATTGGTGTTGGTCGGCACTCAGATTGGTGATGGTCAGTACTCAGATTGGTGATGGTCAGCGCTCAGATTGGTGATGGTCAGTACTCAGATTGGTGATGGTCAGTACTCAGATTGGTGATGGTCGGCACTCATATTGGTGATGGTCAGAACTCAGATCGGTGATGGTCGGCACTCATATTGGTGATGGTCAGATCTCAGATTGGTGATGGTCACCACTTGGATTGGTTATGGTCGACACTCAGATTGGTGATGATCAGTACTCTGGATGGTGATGATCAGTACTCAGATTGATGATGGTCCGCACTCAGATTGGTGATGATCAGTACTCTGGATGGTGAAGATCAGCACTCAGATTGGTCATGATCAGCACTCAGATTGGTGTTGGTCAGTGCCCAGATTGGTGATGGTTAGCACTCAGATTGGTGATGGTCAGTGTTCAGATTGGTGATGATCATACTCTGGATGGTGATGATCAGCACTCAGATTGGTGATGGTCCGCACTCAGATTGGTGATGATCAGCACTCAGACTGGTGATGGTCCGCACTCAGATTGGTGATGATCAGTACTCTGGATGGTGAAGAACAGCACTCAGATTGGTCATGATCAGCCCTCAGATTGGTGTTGGTCAGTGCCCAGATTGGTGATGGTTAGCACTCAGATTGGTGATGGTCAGCACTCAGATTGAAGATAGTCTGTACCCTGGATGGTGATGGTCAGCACTCAGATTGGTGATGGTCAGCACTCAGATTGGTGATGGTCCGCACTCAGATTGATGATGGTCAGTACTCAGATTGGTGATGGTCAGCACTCAGATTGGTGATGGTCTTCACTCAGATTGGTGATGGTCAGCACTCAGATTGGTGATGGTCGGCACTCAGATTGGTGATGACCAGTACTCAGATTGATGATAGTCTGTAAACTGGATGGTGATGGTCAGCACTCAGATTGGTGATGGTCAGTACTCAGATCGGTGATGGTCAGTACTCAGATTGATGATGCTCAGTACTCAGATTGGTGATGGTCAGTACTCAGATTGGTGATGGTCAGTACTCAGATTGGTGATGGTCAGCACTAAGACTGGTGATGGTCAGTGCTCAGATTGGTGATGGTCGGCACTCAGATTGGTGATGGTCAGTGCTCAGATTGGTGATGGTCGGCACTCAGATTGGTGATGGTCAGTACTCAGATTGGTGATGGTCAGCACTCAGATTGGTGATGGTCAGTACTCAGATTGGTGTTGGTCGGCACTCAGATTGGTGATGGTCAGTACTCAGATTGGTGATGGTCAGCACTCAGATTGGTGATGGTCAGTACTCAGATTGGTGTTGGTTGGCACTCAGATTGGTGATGGTCAGTACTCAGATTGGTGATGGTCAGTACTCAGATTGGTGATGGTCAGCACTCAGATTGGTGATGGTCAGTGCTCAGATTGGTGTTGGTCGGCACTCAGATTGGTGATGGTCAGTACTCAGATTGGTGATGGTCAGTACTCAGATTGGTGATGGTCAGTGCTCAGATTGGTGTTGGTCGGCACTCAGATTGGTGATGGTCAGTACTCAGATTGGTGATGTTCAGTACTCAGATTGGTGATGGTCAGTACTCAGATTGGTGATGGTCCGCACTCAGATTGGTGATGGTCAGTACTCAGATTGGTGATGGTCAGCACTCAGATTGGTGATGGTCAGTGCTCAGATTGGTGATGGTCAGTACTCAGATTGGTGATGTTCAGTACTCAGATTGGTGATGGTCAGCACTCAGATTGGTGATGGTCAGTGCTCAGATTGGTGATGGTCAGTACTCACATTGGTGATGGTCAGTACTCAGATTGGTGATGGTCGGCACTCAGATTGGTCATGGTCAGTACTCAGATTGGTGATGGTCAGTACTCAGATTGGTGATGGTCAGTACTCAGATTGGTGATGGTCAGTACTCAGATTGGTGTTGGTCTGCACTCAGTTTGGTGATGGTCGGCACTCAGATTGGTGATGGTCAGTACTCAGGTTGGTGATGGTCGGCACTCAGATTGGTGATGGTCGGCACTCAGATTGGTGATGGTCAGCACTCAGATTGGTGTTGGTCGGCACTCAGATTGGTGATGGTTAGTACTCAGATTGGTGATGGTCAGCGCTCAGATTGGTGATGGTCAGTACTCAGATTGGTGATGGTCGGAACTCATATTGGTGATGGTCAGTGCTCAGATTGGTGATGGTCGACACTCATATTGGTGATGGTCAGTGCTCAGATCGGTGATGGTCGACACTCATATTGGTGATGGTCAGATCTCAGATTGGTGATGGTCAGTACTCAGATTGGTGATGGTCGGAACTCATATTGGTGATGGTCAGCACTTGGATTGGTTATGGTCAACACTCAGATTGGTGATGGTCAGTGTTCAGATTGGTGATGGTCAGCACTCAGGTTGGTGATGATCAGCACTCAGGTTGGTGATGGTCAGCACTCAGGTTGGTGATGGTCAGCACTCGGATTGGTTATGGTCAAATCTCAGATTGGTTATGGTCAAATCTCAGATTGGTGATGGTCAAATCTCAGATTGGTGATGGTCAGTACTCAGATTGGAGATGGTCGGCACTCAGATTGGTGATGGTCAGTACTCAGATTTGTGATGGTCAGCACTCAAATTGGTGATGGTCAGCGCTCAGATTGGTGATGGTCAGCACTCAGATTGGTGATGGTCATTACTCAGATTTGTGATGGTCAGCACTCAAATTGGTGATGGTCAGTGCTCAGATTGGTGATGGTCAGTGCTCAGATTGGTGATGGTCATTACTCAGATTGGTGATGGTCAGCACTCAGGTTGGTGATGGCCAGTACTCAGATTGGTGATGGTCAGCACTCAGATTGGTGATGGTCAGCACTCAGATTGGTGATGGTCAGTACTCAGATTGGTGATGGTCAGCACTCAGATTGGTGATGGTCCGCACTCAGATTGGTGATGGTCAGTACTCAGATTGGTGATGGTCAGCACTCAGATTGGTGTTGGTCAGCACTCAGATTTGTGATGGTCAGCACTCAAATGGTGATTGTCAGCGCTCAGATTGGTAATGGTCAGCACTCAGATTGGTGATGGTCAGTACTCAGATTGGTGATGGTCGTCACTCAGATTGGTGATGGTCGGCACTCAGATTGGTGATGGTCGGCACTCTGATTGGTGATGGTCAGTGTTCAGATTGGTGATGGTCGGCACTCAGATTGGTGATGGTCGGCACTCAGATTGGTGATGGTCAGCACTCAGGTTGGTGATGGTCGGCACTCAGATTGGTGATGGTCAGCACTCAGATTGGTGATGGTCAGTACAGAGATTGGTGTTGGTCAACACTGAGATTGGTGATGGTCAGCGCTCAGATTGGTGATGGTCGGCACTCAGATTGGTGATGGTCAGTGCTCAGATTGGTGATGGTCGGCACTCAGATTGGTGATGGTCAGTGTTCAGATTGGTGATGGTCAGTACTCAGATTGGTGATGGTCGGCACTCAGATTGGTGATGGTCAGTGTTCAGATTGGTGATGGTCGGCACTCAGATTGGTGATGGTCGGCACTCAGATTGGTGATGGTCAGTGCTCAGATTGGTGATGGTCGGCACTCAGATTGGTGATGGTCAGTGTTCAGATTGGTGATGGTCAGTACTCAGATTGGTGATGGTCGGCACTCAGATTGGTGATGGTCAGTGTTCAGATTGGTGATGGTCGGCACTCAGATTGGTGATGGTCGGCACTCAGATTGGTGATGGTCAGTGTTCAGATTGGTGATGGTCAGTGCTCAGATTGGTGTTGGTCGGCACTCAGATTGGTGATGGTCCGCACTCAGATTGGTGATGGTCAGTACTCAGATTGGTGATGGTCGGCACTCAGATTGGTGATGATCAGTGTTCAGATTGGTGATGGTCAGTACTCAGATTGGTGATGGTCGGCACTCAGATTGGTGATGGTCCGCACTCAGAATGGTGATGGTCAGTGTTCAGATTGGTGATGGTCAGTACTCTGGATGGCGATGATCAGCACTCAGATTAGGAATGGTCGGCACTCAGATTAGTGATGATCAGTACTCTGGATGGTGATGATCAGCACTCAGATTAGTGATGGTCGGCACTCAGATTGGTGATGGTCAGTGTTCAGATTGGTGATGGTCAGTGCTCACATTGGTGTTGGTCGGCACTCAGATTGGTGATGGTCAGTACTCAGATTGGTGATGGTCAGTACTCAGATTGGTGATGGTCAGTGCTCAGGTTGGTGATGGTCAGCACTCAGATTGGTGTTGGTCGGCACTCCGATTGGTGATGGTCAGTACTCAGATTGGTGATGGTCAGAACTCAGATTAGTGATGGTCAGTACTCAGATTGGTGATGGTCAGCACTCAGATTGGTGATGGTCAGTGGTCAGATTGGTGATGGTCAGTGCTCAGATTGGTGATGGTCAGCACTCAGATTGGTGATGGTCAGTGCTCAGATTGGTGATGGTCAGTACTCAGATTGGTGATGGTCAGCACTCAGATTGGTGATGGTCAGCACTCAGATTGGTGATGGTCAGTGCTCAGATTGGTGATGGTCAGTACTCAGATTGGTGATGGTCAGCACTCAGATTGGTGATGGTCCGCACTCAGATTGGTGATGGTCAGTAGTCAGATTGGTGATGGTCAGCACTCAGATTGGTGTTGGTCAGCACTCAGATTTGTGATGGTCAGCACTCAAATGGTGATTGTCAGCGCTCTGATTGGTGATGGTCAGTGTTCAGATTGGTGATGGTCGGCACTCAGATTGGTGATGGTCGGCACTCAGTTTGGTGATGGTCAGCACTCAGGTTGGTGATGGTCGGCACTCAGATTGGTGATGGTCAGCACTCAGATTGGTGATGGTCAGTACAGAGATTGGTGTTGGTCAACACTGAGATTGGTGATGGTCAGCGCTCAGATTGGTGATGGTCGGCACTCAGATTGGTGATGGTCAGTGCTCAGATTGGTGATGGTCGGCACTCAGATTGGTGATGGTCAGTGTTCAGATTGGTGATGGTCAGTACTCAGATTGGTGATGGTCGGCACTCAGATTGGTGATGGTCAGTGTTCAGATTGGTGATGGTCGGCACTCAGATTGGTGATGGTCGGCACTCAGATTGGTGATGGTCAGTACTCAGATTGGTGATGGTCGGCACTCAGATTGGTGATGGTCAGTGTTCAGATTGGTGATGGTCGGCACTCAGATTGGTGATGGTCGGCACTCAGATTGGTGATGGTCAGTGTTCAGATTGGTGATGGTCAGTGCTCAGATTGGTGTTGGTCGGCACTCAGATTGGTGATGGTCGGCACTCTGATTGGTGATGGTCAGTGTTCAGATTGGTGATGGTCGGCACTCAGATTGGTGATGGTCGGCACTCAGATTGGTGATGGTCAGCACTCAGATTGGTGATGGTCGGCACTCAGATTGGTGATGGTCAGCACTCAGATTGGTGATGGTCAGTACAGAGATTGGTGTTGGTCAACACTGAGATTGGTGATGGTCAGCGCTCAGATTGGTGATGGTCGGCACTCAGATTGGTGATGGTCAGTGCTCAGATTGGTGATGGTCGGCACTCAGATTGGTGATGGTCAGTGTTCAGATTGGTGATGGTCGGCACTCAGATTGGTGATGGTCAGTGTTCAGATTGGTGATGGTCGGCACTCAGATTGGTGATGGTCGGCACTCAGATTGGTGATGGTCAGTGTTCAGATTGGTGATGGTCAGTGCTCAGATTGGTGTTGGTCGGCACTCAGATTGGTGATGGTCCGCACTCAGATTGGTGATGGTCAGTACTCAGATTGGTGATGGTCGGCACTCAGATTGGTGATGGTCAGTGTTCAGATTGGTGATGGTCAGTACTCAGATTGGTGATGGTCGGCACTCAGATTGGTGATGGTCCGCACTCAGAATGGTGATGGTCAGTGTTCAGATTGGTGATGGTCAGTACTCTGGATGGCGATGATCAGCACTCAGATTAGGAATGGTCGGCACTCAGATTAGTGATGATCAGTACTCTGGATGGTGATGATCAGCACTCAGATTAGTGATGGTCGGCACTCAGATTGGTGATGGTCAGTGTTCAGATTGGTGATGGTCAGTGCTCAGATTGGTGTTGGTCGGCACTCAGATTGGTGATGGTCAGTACTCAGATTGGTGATGGTCAGTACTCAGATTGGTGATGGTCAGTGCTCAGGTTGGTGATGGTCAGCACTCAGATTGGTGTTGGTCGGCACTCCGATTGGTGATGGTCAGTACTCAGATTGGTGATGGTCAGTACTCAGATTAGTGATGGTCAGTGCTCAGATTGGTGATGGTCAGTGCTCAGATTGGTGTTGGTCAGCACTCAGATTGGTGATGGTTGGCACTCAGATTGGTGATGGTCAGTACTCAGATTGGTGATGGTCGGCACTCAGATTGGTGATGGTCGGCACTCAGATTGGTGATGGCCAGCACTCAGATTAATGATGGTCAGCACTCAGATTGGTGATGGTCAGCACTCAGATTGATGATGGTCAGCACTCAGATTGATGATGGTCAGTATTCAGATTGGTGATGGTCAGTACTCAGATTGGTGATGGTCAGCGCTCAGATTGGTGATGGTCGGCACTCCGATTGGTGATGGTCAGTACTCAGATTGGTGATGGTCAGTACTCAGATTGGTGATGGTCAGTACTCAGATTGGTGATGGTCAGCACTCAGATTGGTGATGGTCAGTGCTCAGATTGGTGATGGTCAGCACTCAGATTGGTGATGGTTGGCACTCAGATTGGTGATGGTCAGTACTCAGATTGGTGATGGTCGGCACTCAGATTGGTGATGGTCGGCACTCAGATTGGTGATGGCCAGCACTCAGATTGATGATGGTCAGCACTCAGATTGGTGATGGTCAGCACTCAGATTGATGATGGTCAGCACTCAGATTGATGATGGTCAGTATTCAGATTGGTGATGGTCAGTACTCAGATTGGTGATGGTCAGTGTTCAGATTGGTGATGTTCAGTACTCAGATTGGTGATGGTCGGCACTCATATTGGTGATGGTCAGAACTCAGATTGGTGATGGTCGGCACTCAGATTGGTGATGGTCAGTGCTCAGATTGGTGATGGTCGACACTCATACTGGTGATGGTCAGATCTCAGATTGGTGATGGTCAGCACTCAGATTGGTGATGGTCAGTGTTCAGATTGGTGAAGGTCAGCACTCAGGTTGGGGATGATCAGCACTCAGGTTGGTGATGGTCAGTGTTCAGATTGGTGATGGTCAGTGTTCAGATTGGTGATGGTCAGTACTCAGATTGGTGATGGTCGGCACTCAGATTGGTGATGGTCCGCACTCAGATTGGTGATGGTCAGTACTCAGATTGGTGTTGGTCGGCACTCAGATTGGTGATGGTCAGTGCTCAGATTGGTGATGGTCAGTACTCAGATTGGTGATGGTCGGCACTCAGATTGGTGATGGTCCGCACTCAGATTGGTGATGGTCATTACTCAGATTGGTGATAGTCAGTACTCAGATTGGTGATGCTCAGTACTCAGATTGGTGATGGTCAGCACTCAGATTGGTGATGGTCAGCACTCAGATTGGTGATGGTCCGCACTCAGATTGGTGATGGTCAGCACTCAGATTGGTGATGGTCAGCACTCAGATTGGTGTTGGTCAGCACTCAGATTTGTGATGGTCAGCACTCAAATGGTGATGGTCAGCGCTCAGATTGGTGATGGTCAGCACTCAGATTGGTGATGGTCAGTACTCAGATTTGTGATGGTCAGCACTCAAATTGGTGATGGTCCGCACTCAGATTGATGATGGTCAGTGTTCAGATTGGTGATGGTCAGCGCTCAGATTGGTGATGGTCAGCACTCAGATTGGTGATGGTCAGTACTCAGATTTGTGATGGTCAGCACTCAAATTGGTGATGGTCCGCACTCAGATTGGTGATGGTCAGTGTTCAGATTGGTGATGGTCAGTGCTCAGATTGGTGATGGTCGGCACTCAGATTGGTGATGGTCAGTATTCAGATTGGTGTTGGTCAGTACTCTGGATGGTGATGGTCAGGACACATGTTGGTGATGGTCAGTACTCAGATTGATGCTGCTCAGTACTCAGGTTGATGGTGCTCAGCACTCAGATTGGTGATGGTCAGCACTCGGATTGGTTATGGTCAGTACTCTGGATGGTGATGGTCAGCACTCAGATTGATGATGCTCAGTACTCAGATTGGTGATGGTCAGTGCTCAGATTGGTGACGGTCAGCACTCAGATTGGTGATGGTCAGTGCTCAGATTGGTGTTGGTCGGCACTCAGATTGGTGATGGTCAGTACTCAGATTGGTGATGGTCAGTACTCAGATTGGTGATGGTCAGTGCTCAGATTGGTGTTGGTCGGCACTCAGATTGGTGATGGTCAGTACTCAGATTGGTGATGTTCAGTACTCAGATTGGTGATGGTCAGTACTCAGATTGGTGATGGTCCGCACTCAGATTGGTGATGGTCAGTACTCAGATTGGTGATGGTCAGCACTCAGATTGGTGATGGTCAGTGCTCAGATTGGTGATGGTCAGTACTCAGGTTGGTGATGTTCAGTACTCAGATTGGTGATGGTCAGCACTCAGTTTGGTGATGGTCAGTGCTCAGATTGGTGATGGTCAGTACTCACATTGGTGATGGTCAGTACTCAGATTGGTGATGGTCGGCACTCAGATTGGTCATGGTCAGTACTCAGATTGGTGATGGTCAGTACTCAGATTGGTGATGGTCAGTGCTCAGATTGGTGATGGTCGACACTCATACTGGTGATGGTCAGATCTCAGATTGGTGATGGTCAGCACTCAGATTGGTGATGGTCAGTGTTCAGATTGGTGAAGGTCAGCACTCAGGTTGGGGATGATCAGCACTCAGGTTGGTGATGGTCAGTGTTCAGATTGGTGATGGTCAGTGTTCAGATTGGTGATGGTCAGTACTCAGATTGGTGATGGTCGGCACTCAGATTGGTGATGGTCCGCACTCAGATTGGTGATGGTCAGTACTCAGATTGGTGTTGGTCGGCACTCAGATTGGTGATGGTCAGTGCTCAGATTGGTGATGGTCAGTACTCAGATTGGTGATGGTCGGCACTCAGATTGGTGATGGTCCGCACTCAGATTGGTGATGGTCATTACTCAGATTGGTGATAGTCAGTACTCAGATTGGTGATGCTCAGTACTCAGATTGGTGATGGTCAGCACTCAGATTGGTGATGGTCAGCACTCAGATTGGTGATGGTCCGCACTCAGATTGGTGATGGTCAGCACTCAGATTGGTGATGGTCAGCACTCAGATTGGTGTTGGTCAGCACTCAGATTTGTGATGGTCAGTGCTCAGATTGGTGATGGTCAGCACTCAGATTGGTGATGGTTGGCACTCAGATTGGTGATGGTCAGTACTCAGATTGGTGATGGTCGGCACTCAGATTGGTGATGGTCGGCACTCAGATTGGTGATGGCCAGCACTCAGATTGATGATGGTCAGCACTCAGATTGGTGATGGTCAGCACTCAGATTGATGATGGTCAGCACTCAGATTGATGATGGTCAGTATTCAGATTGGTGATGGTCAGTACTCAGATTGGTGATGGTCAGTGTTCAGATTGGTGATGTTCAGTACTCAGATTGGTGATGGTCGGCACTCATATTGGTGATGGTCAGAACTCAGATTGGTGATGGTCGGCACTCAGATTGGTGATGGTCAGTGCTCAGATTGGTGATGGTCGACACTCATACTGGTGATGGTCAGATCTCAGATTGGTGATGGTCAGCACTCAGATTGGTGATGGTCAGTGTTCAGATTGGTGAAGGTCAGCACTCAGGTTGGGGATGATCAGCACTCAGGTTGGTGATGGTCAGTGTTCAGATTGGTGATGGTCAGTGTTCAGATTGGTGATGGTCAGTACTCAGATTGGTGATGGTCGGCACTCAGATTGGTGATGGTCCGCACTCAGATTGGTGATGGTCAGTACTCAGATTGGTGTTGGTCGGCACTCAGATTGGTGATGGTCAGTGCTCAGATTGGTGATGGTCAGTACTCAGATTGGTGATGGTCGGCACTCAGATTAGTGATGGTCCGCACTCAGATTGGTGATGGTCATTACTCAGATTGGTGATAGTCAGTACTCAGATTGGTGATGCTCAGTACTCAGATTGGTGATGGTCAGCACTCAGATTGGTGATGGTCAGCACTCAGATTGGTGATGGTCCGCACTCAGATTGGTGATGGTCAGCACTCAGATTGGTGATGGTCAGCACTCAGATTGGTGTTGGTCAGCACTCAGATTTGTGATGGTCAGCACTCAAATGGTGATGGTCAGCGCTCAGATTGGTGATGGTCAGCACTCAGATTGGTGATGGTCAGTACTCAGATTTGTGATGGTCAGCACTCAAATTGGTGATGGTCCGCACTCAGATTGATGATGGTCAGTGTTCAGATTGGTGATGGTCAGCGCTCAGATTGGTGATGGTCAGCACTCAGATTGGTGATGGTCAGTACTCAGATTTGTGATGGTCAGCACTCAAATTGGTGATGGTCCGCACTCAGATTGGTGATGGTCAGTGTTCAGATTGGTGATGGTCAGTGCTCAGATTGGTGATGGTCGGCACTCAGATTGGTGATGGTCAGTATTCAGATTGGTGTTGGTCAGTACTCTGGATGGTGATGGTCATCACACATATTGGTGATGGGC
This sequence comes from Scyliorhinus torazame, assembly GCF_047496885.1. Taxonomy (NCBI): domain Eukaryota; kingdom Metazoa; phylum Chordata; class Chondrichthyes; order Carcharhiniformes; family Scyliorhinidae; genus Scyliorhinus; species Scyliorhinus torazame. The sequence goes on from NC_092717.1 coordinate 152,817,879, forward strand.
AGCACTCAGATTGATGATGGTCAGTACTCTGAATGGTGATGGTCAGCACACATGTTGGTGATGGTCAGTACTCAGATTGATGCTGCTCAGTACTCAGGTTGATGGTGCTCAGCACTCAGATTGGTGATGGTCAGCACTCGGATTGGTTATGGTCAGTACTCTGGATGGTGATGGTCAGCACTCAGATTGATGATGCTCAGTACTCAGATTGGTGATGGTCAGTGCTCAGATTGGTGACGGTCAGCACTCAGATTGGTGATGGTCAGTGCTCAGATTGGTGTTGGTCGGCACTCAGATTGGTGATGGCCAGTACTCAGATTGGTGATGGTCAGCACTCAGATTGGTGATGGTCAGTGCTCAGATTGGTGTTGGTCGGCACTCAGATTGGTGATGGTCAGTACTCAGATTGGTGATGTTCAGTACTCAGATTGGTGATGGTCAGTACTCAGATTGGTGATGGTCCGCACTCAGATTGGTGATGGTCAGTACTCAGATTGGTGATGGTCAGCACTCAGATTGGTGATGGTCAGTGCTCAGATTGGTGATGGTCAGTACTCAGATTGGTGATGTTCAGTACTCAGATTGGTGATGGTCAGCACTCAGTTTGGTGATGGTCAGTGCTCAGATTGGTGATGGTCAGTACTCACATTGGTGATGGTCAGTACTCAGATTGGTGATGGTCGGCACTCAGATTGGTCATGGTCAGTACTCAGATTGGTGATGGTCAGTACTCAGATTGGTGATGGTCAGTACTCAGATTGGTGATGGTCAGTACTCAGATTGGTGTTGGTCTGCACTCAGTTTGGTGATGGTCGGCACTCAGATTGGTGATGGTCAGTACTCAGGTTGGTGATGGTCGGCACTCAGATTGGTGATGGTCGGCACTCAGATTGGTGATGGTCAGCACTCAGATTGGTGTTGGTCGGCACTCAGATTGGTGATGGTTAGTACTCAGATTGGTGATGGTCAGCGCTCAGATTGGTGATGGTCAGTACTCAGATTGGTGATGGTCGAAACTCATATTGGTGATGGTCAGTGCTCAGATTGGTGATGGTCGACACTCATATTGGTAATGGTCAGTGCTCAGATCGGTGATGGTCGACACTCATATTGCTGATGGTCAGATCTCAGATTGGTGATGGTCAGTAGTCAGATTGGTGATGGTCGGAACTCATATTGGTGATGGTCAGTACTCAGATTGGTGATGGTCGGCACTCAGATTGGTGATGGTCCGCACTCAGAATGGTGATGGTCAGTGTTCAGATTGGTGATGGTCAGTACTCTGGATGGCGATGATCAGCACTCAGATTAGGAATGGTCGGCACTCAGATTAGTGATGATCAGTACTCTGGATGGTGATGATCAGCACTCAGATTAGTGATGGTCGGCACTCAGATTGGTGATGGTCAGTGTTCAGATTGGTGATGGTCAGTGCTCAGATTGGTGTTGGTCGGCACTCAGATTGGTGATGGTCAGTACTCAGATTGGTGATGGTCAGTACTCAGATTGGTGATGGTCAGTGCTCAGGTTGGTGATGGTCAGCACTCAGATTGGTGTTGGTCGGCACTCCGATTGGTGATGGTCAGTACTCAGATTGGTGATGGTCAGTACTCAGATTAGTGATGGTCAGTACTCAGATTGGTGATGGTCAGCACTCAGATTGGTGATGGTCAGTGCTCAGATTGGTGATGGTCAGTGCTCAGATTGGTGTTGGTCAGCACTCAGATTGGTGATGGTTGGCACTCAGATTGGTGATGGTCAGTACTCCGATTGGTGATGGTCGGCACTCAGATTGGTGATGGTCGGCACTCAGATTGGTGATGGCCAGCACTCAGATTGATGATGGTCAGCACTCAGATTGGTGATGGTCAGCACTCAGATTGATGATGGTCAGCACTCAGATTGATGATGGTCAGTATTCAGATTGGTGATGGTCAGTACTCAGATTGGTGATGGTCAGCGCTCAGATTGGTGATGGTCGGCACTCCGATTGGTGATGGTCAGTACTCAGATTGCTGATGGTCAGTACTCAGATTGGTGATGGTCAGTACTCAGATTGGTGATGGTCAGCACTCAGATTGGTGATGGTCAGTGCTCAGATTGGTGATGGTCAGCACTCAGATTGGTGATGGTTGGCACTCAGATTGGTGATGGTCAGTACTCAGATTGGTGATGGTCGGCACTCAGATTGGTGATGTTCGGCACTCAGATTGGTGATGGCCAGCACTCAGATTGATGATGGTCAGCACTCAGATTGGTGATGGTCAGCACTCAGATTGATGATGGTCAGCACTCAGATTGATGATGGTCAGCACTCAGATTTGTGATGGTCAGCACTCAAATGGTGATGGTCAGCGCTCAGATTGGTGATGGTCAGCACTCAGATTGGTGATGGTCAGTACTCAGATTTGTGATGGTCAGCGCTCAGATTGGTGATGGTCAGCACTCAGATTGGTGATGGTCAGTACTCAGATTTGTGATGGTCAGCACTCAAATTGGTGATGGTCCGCACTCAGATTGGTGATGGTCAGTGTTCAGATTGGTGATGGTCAGCGCTCAGATTGGTGATGGTCAGCACTCAAATTGGTGATGGTCCGCACTCAGATTGGTGATGGTCAGTGTTCAGATTGGTGATGGTCAGTGCTCAGATTGGTGATGGTCGGCACTCAGATTGGTGATGGTCAGTATTCAGATTGGTGTTGGTCAGTACTCTGGATGGTGATGGTCATCACACATATTGGTGATGGGCCGCACTCAGATTGATGATGGTCAGTACTCTGAATGGTGATGGTCAGCACACATGTTGGTGATGGTCAGTACTCAGATTGATGCTGCTCAGTACTCAGGTTGATGGTGCTCAGCACTCAGATTGGTGATGGTCAGCACTCGGATTGGTTATGGTCAGTACTCTGGATGGTGGTGGTCAGCACTCAGATTGATGATGCTCAGTACTCAGATTGGTGATGGTCAGTGCTCAGATTGGTGATGGTCAGCACTCAGATTTGTGATGGTCAGCACTCATTGTTGTTGGTCAGCACTCGGATTGGTGGTGGTCAGCACTCAGATTGGTGTTGGTCAGCACACGGATTGGTTATGGTCAGCACTCAGATTGATTATGGTCAGCACTCAGATTGGTGATGGTCAGCACTGAGATAGGTGATGGTCAGCACTCGGATTGGTTATGGTCATCTCTCAGATTGGTGGTGGTCAGCTCTGAGATATATGATGGTCAGCACTCAGATTGGTGATGATCAGCACTCAGATTGATGATGGTCAGTATTCAGATTGGTGATGGTCAGTACTCAGATTGGTGATGGTCAGTGTTCAGATTGGTGATGTTCAGTACTCAGATTGGTGATGGTCGGCACTCATATTGGTGATGGTCAGAACTCAGATTGGTGATGGTCGGCACTCAGATTGGTGATGGTCAGTGCTCAGATTGGTGATGGTCGACACTCATACTGGTGATGGTCAGATCTCAGATTGGTGATGGTCAGCACTCAGATTGGTGATGGTCAGTGTTCAGATTGGTGAAGGTCAGCACTCAGGTTGGGGATGATCAGCACTCAGGTTGGTGATGGTCAGCACTCAGGTTGGTGATGGTCAGTGTTCAGATTGGTGATGGTCAGTGCTCAGATTGGTGATGGTCAGTACTCAGATTGGTGATGGTCGGCACTCAGATTGGTGATGGTCCGCACTCAGATTGGTGATGGTCATTACTCAGATTGGTGATGGTCAGTACTCAGATTGGTGATGGTCAGTACTCAGATTGGTGATGGTCAGCACTCAGATTGGTGATGGTCAGCACTCAGATTGGTGATGGTCCGCACTCAGATTGGTGATGGTCAGCACTCAGATTGGTGATGGTCAGCACTCAGATTGGTGTTGGTCAGCACTCAGATTTGTGATGGTCAGCACTCAAATGGTGATGGTCAGCGCTCAGATTGGTGATGGTCAGCACTCAGATTGGTGATGGTCAGTACTCAGATTTGTGATGGTCAGCACTCAAATTGGTGATGGTCCGCACTCAGATTGGTGATGGTCAGTGTTCAGATTGGTGATGGTCAGCGCTCAGATTGGTGATGGTCAGCACTCAGATTGGTGATGGTCAGTACTCAGATTTGTGATGGTCAGCACTCAAATTGGTGATGGTCCGCACTCAGATTGGTGATGGTCAGTGTTCAGATTGATGATGGTCAGTGCTCAGATTGGTGATGGTCGGCACTCAGATTGGTGATGGTCAGTATTCAGATTGGTGTTGGTCAGTACTCTGGATGGTGATGGTCATCACACATATTGGTGATGGGCAGCACTCAGATTGATGATGGTCAGTACTCTGAATGGTGATGGTCAGCACACATGTTGGTGATGGTCAGTACTCAGATTGATGCTGCTCAGTACTCAGGTTGATGGTGCTCAGCACTCAGATTGGTGATGGTCAGCACTCGGATTGGTTATGGTCAGTACTCTGGATGGTGGTGGTCAGCACTCAGATTGATGATGCTCAGTACTCAGATTGGTGATGGTCAGTGCTCAGATTGGTGACGGTCAGTGCTCAGATTGGTGATGGTCAGCACTCATTGTTGTTGGTCAGCACTCGGATTGGTGGTGGTCAGCACTCAGATTGGTGATGGTCAGCACTCAGATTGGTGATGGTCAGCACTGAGATAGGTGATGGTCAGCACTCGGATTGGTTATGGTCATCTCTCAGATTGGTGGTGGTCAGCTCTGAGATATATGATGGTCAGCACTCAGATTGGTGATGATCAGCACTCAGATTGGTGATGGCCAGCACACAGATTGATGATGGTCAGTATTCAGATTGGTGATGGGCAGCACTCAGATTGATGATGGTCAGTGGTCAGATTGGTGATGGTCAGTGCTCAGATTGATGATGGTCAGTATTCAGATTGGTGATGGCCAGCACTCAGATTGATGATGGTCAGTATTCAGATTGGTGATGGTCAGCACTCAGATTGATGATGGTCAGTATTCAGATTGGTGATGGTCAGTACTCAGATCGGTGATGGCCAGCACTCAGATTGATGATGGTCAGTATTCAGATTGGTGATGGTCAGTATTCAGATTGGTGATGTTCAGTATTCAGATTGGTGATGGTCAGCACTCAGATTGATGATGGTCAGCACTCAGATAGGTGATGGTCAGCACTCAGATTGGTGATGGTCAGCATCAGATTGATGATGGCCAGCACTCAGATTGATGATGGTCAGTATTCAGATTGGTGTTGGTCAGTACTCTGGATGGTGATGGACAGCACACATATTGGTGATGGGCAGCACTCAGATTGATGATGGTCAGTACTCTGAATGGTGATGGTCAGCACACATGTTGGTGATGGTCAGCACACATGTTGGTGATGGTCAGTACTCAGATTGATGGTGCTCAGTACTCAGGTTGTTGGTGCTCAGCACTCAGATTGGTGATGGTCAGCACTCGGATTGGTTATGGTCAGTACTCTGGATGGTGGTGGTCAGCACTCAGTTTGATGATGCTCAGTACTCAGATTGGTGATGGTCAGGACTCAGATTGGTGATGGTCAGTGCTCAGATTGGTGACGGTCAGTGCTCAGATTGGTGATGGTCAGCACTCAGATTTGTAATGGTCAGCACTCATTGTTGTTGGTCAGCACTCGGATTGGTGGTGGTCAGCACTCAGATTGGTGTTGGTCAGCACTGAGATAGGTGATGGTCAGCACTCGGATTAGTTATGGTCATCTCTCAGATTGGTGGTGGTCAGCTCTGAGATATATGATGGTCAACACTCAGATTTGTGATGGTCAGCACTCAGATTGGTGATGGTCAGCACTCAGATTGGTGATGGTCAGCACTCATTGTTGTTGGTCAGCACTCGGATTGGTTATGGTCAGCACTCAGATTGGTGGTGGTCAGCACTCAGATTGGTGATGGTCAGTGCTCAGATTGGTGATGGTCAGCACTCAGATTGATGATGGTCAGCACTCAGATTGATGATGGTCAGCACTGAGTTATATGATGGTCAGCACTCAGATTGGTGATGGTCAGCACTCAGATTGGTGATGGTCAGCACTCAGATTGGTGATGGTCAGCACTCAGATTGGTGATAGTCAGCACTCAGATTGGTGATGGTCAGCGCTCAGATTGGTGATGGTCAGCACTGGGTTATATGATGGTCAGCACTCAAATTGGTGATGGTCAGCACTGGGTTATATGATGGTCAGCACACAGATTGGTGATGGTCAGCACTCAGATTGAAGAAGTTGCATTTCACTCTTCTTGTATTTTTTAACAAGTAAATTTATGAAATTGAGGTTTTTTTTCCCAAAATATTTGATTGAAAATTTTTGGTCAACCATCACAGTACATTTTGTATCCTTTACACAATAATATAACAGTATGAATAACAATGACCTGTTTTATAAACAAAGAATAAATAATATTTAACAAAAACTAAAACTAAAACTAAATGGCAACTGCCTTGTCTCAGATAAACACTCTCCAAAAATATGATTTAACAGTCCAATATACAATTATTTATAGCAACGACCGACACATATTATACATATATATTAACAACCCCGAGAGTCCTTCTGGTTCCTCCCCCCCCCCCCCCACCCCCCCCCCTCCCCCCCCCCCCCCCCACCCCCGGGCTGCTGCTGCTGCCTTCTTCTTTTCCATTCCCTCTATCTTTTTGTGAGTTATTCGACGAACGGTTGCCACCGCCTGGTGAACCCTTGAGCCGATCCCCTTAGGACGAACTTAATCCGTTACAGCTTTATAAACCCTGCCATGTCATTTATCCAGGTCTCCACACCCGGGGGCTTGGCTTCCTTCCACATCAACAGTATCCTGCGCCGGGCTACTAGGGACGCAAAGGCCAAAACATCGGCCTCTCTCGCCTCCTGCACTCCCGGCTCTTGTGCAACCCCAAATATAGCCAACCCCCAGCTTGGTTCGACCTGGACCCCCACTACTTTCGAAAGCACCTTTGTCACCCCCACCCAGAACCCCTATAGTGCCGGACATGACCAGAACATGTGGGTATGATTTGCTGGGCTTCTCGAGCATCTCGCACACCTATCCTCTACCCCCAAAAATTTACTGAGCCGTGCTCCAGTCATATGCGCCCTGTGTAACACCTTAAATTGAATCAGGCTTAGCCTGGCACACGAGGACGATGAGTTTACCCTACTTAGGGCATCCGCCCACAGCCCCTCCTCAATCTCCTCCCCCAGCTCTTCTTCCCATTTCCCTTTCAGCTCATCGACCATAATCTCCCCCTCGTCCCTCATTTCCCTATATATATCTGACACCTTACCGTCCCCCACCCATGTCTTTGAGATCACTCTGTCCTGTACCTCATGCGTCGGGAGCTGCGGGAATTCCCTCACCTGTTGCCTTGCAAAAGCCCTCAATTGCATATACCGGAATGCATTCCCTTGGGGCAACCCATATTTCTCGGTCAGCGCTCCCAGACTTGCGAACTTCCCATCCACAAACAGATCTTTCAGTTGCGTTACTCCTGCTCTTTGCCATATTCCAAATCCCCCATCCATTCTCCCCGGGGCAAACCTATGGTTATTTCTTATCGGGGACCCCACCAAGGCTCCCGTCTTTCCCCTATGCCGTCTCCACTGTCCCCAAATTTTCAAAGTCGCCACCACCACCGGGCTTGTGGTGTATTTCTTCGGTGAGAACGGCAATGGGGCCGTCACCATAGCTTGTAGGCTAGTCCCCCTACAGGACGCCCTCTCCAATCTCTTCCACGCCGCTCCCTCCTCTGCTCCCATCCACTTACTCACCATTGAGATATTGGCGGCCCAGTAGTACTCACTTAGGCTTGGTAGTGCCAAGCTGGGGGTTGGCTATATTTGGGGTTGCACAAGAGCCGGGAGTGCAGGAGGCGAGAGAGGCCGATGTTTTGGCCTTTGCGTCCCTAGTAGCCCGGCGCAGGATACTGTTGATGTGGAAGGAAGCCAAGCCCCCGGGTGTGGAGACCTGGATAAAGCACAGAAGGTCCAAATCCGGCCACTTTCCTCTCCTTTTTTCATCCGTATCCAGGGGGGATTCCCTTCTGGTTCACCGCACAGTACTTTTAGCCGTTAAAATTGCCGTTGGGGCTCTTATTAAGAGCCCAAAAGTCCGTTCCACCGGGAGCTGCCGACACGTGCGACTCAGCTGGTCATCGCCGCACCCGGAAGTCCATGAAATTGAGTTTTAATGACTTTCTGTTTACGATTCAGTGGTTCAAAGGCATATAATGTGATGATGAGTGAGAGAGGAAGGACATGAATTGTGGAAGTGTTTGTAAACGGATGGTGTGATTAAGTTTAGTGATATCACAAATCAATTATCTGATCACAAAGAGCCATGGATAAAGAGAGCTGTCCATGTTGTGGTGTTGTGGCCTGCCTTTATCTTCCTCCCCTTGTACTCCTTCTGACAGGTTTGATTTCTGCCTTGGGTCACTGTCTGTACGGTGTCTGCACGTTCTCCTCGTGTGTGCGTGGGTTTCCTCCAGGAGCTCCGGTTTCCTCCCACAGTCCAAAGATGTGCGGGTTAGGTAGATTGGCCATGCTAAATTGCCCTTAGCGTCCAAAGGGGTTGGGTGGGGTTACTAGGTTACAGGTATGGACCGGAGTTGTGCTAGGAGTAGGGTGCACTTTCCAAGGGCCGGTGCAGGCCCGATGGGCCGAATGGCCTCCTTCTGCACTGTAAATTCTATGTCTATATCTATGTCCTCCAATTCTTCCTTCCTCTCCACTTCTTCATGCGCCTGCTCCTCAAATCTTCAACAGATGGGTGATGACAAGGGCTATTTTCTCCTTATGGCCAGGTTGTGCAGCATTCAGCATACCACAACAAATCATGTCCAATCATTTGCAGTGGTTTTCAAATTTCCTTGAAAGAAAAGTACCGGAGAAATACTATAAGGACAGTCACATTGAACAAGCCAGGTGGGAATATTAGGATTCATATCCTTTTTGATGCACTTGAAGAATTTTACCCGTTGTTTTTAAAAGGTGCACGGGAGCAAATTGTTCATCTTGTCCTGGACAGATTTACAGCAATTATCCAGGGACAAGCAGCTTCGGCAATTGATCCTGCATTGACCGCATGGCTTTTCCGTTGATATAATTGAAGATATTTGTCCGAACCACTCAGTTAGTGGCCGGTCGAGCTGCTTGCCCCCGGGGAATTGATGTAGTTTGCGTAGTACTTGTCATGATATATACCAGTATATCATGGTGCAGACACACACATACACACTGATGGACATGCAGTGGGACCAATCAGCATATACAACACCGCAGCCAATCACCAGTGAGAGCACACGCACTATAAAGACAGGGGACAGGAGTTCCCGCTCATTCTAGTAGCAGCCAGCTCGGAGCACAGAGCTCACAGCCTGCAACACAGACATTCACCAGTGCTGAGTGCATCACCTGGTTAGGACTAAGCAAGGGTTAAAGCTGGTATTGCATTGACTTCCGGGTGCGGCGATGACCAGCTGAGTCGCACGTTTCGGCACCTCCCGTTAGAAATTATTGCAATCATTTTACTGAAAGACTGGGGCATGTTTGGATCATAGGCTGCAGCCTGTATTTTGATCCTTTATCCGATCCATGGGCGAAATTCTCCGTTATCGGCGCAAAGTCCGCCGATCGGCGCAAAAAACGGCGCAAATCCGACTTGCGTCACGTCGGAAAAATGGGTCGAAAGTCTCTGGCTCGAAATGGGCTAGCAGCGACGTAACGGGATCCGCGCTTGTGCAGTGGTTGACGCCGTGCAGCGTCATACGCGCCACACGGCGTGACGGCTCATAAGGCCGCGCTGCTCCCCCCCACCCAACCGGAACACCCGACCGGAACACCCGACTGGATGGCTGGCCGCCGCTCAGCCCCGAGGTTCGAGTCCTGGACTGTGGAGGCGCTCCTGGACGCAATGGAGCAGAGGAGGGACACCCTGTATCCCGGCACGGCCGCAGAGTTGCCCCACGCCACAGCCGGCGTCTGTGGAGGGAAGTGGCAGAGGCCGTCACCGCTGTGGCCCTGACACCACGGACAGGCACCCAGTGCCACAAGAAGGTGAACGACCTCGTCAGATCAGGCAGGGTGAGCCTCCCCATATCCCCCCTCCCCCATATTCCCCTCCCCCATATCCCCCTCCCCCATATCCCCCCTCCCCCATATCCCCCTCCCCCAGATCCCCCTCCCCATATCCCCCTCCCCCATATCCCCCATATTCCCCCTCCCCATATCCCCCCTTCCACATATCCCCCCTCCCCCATAACCCCCCTCCCCATATCCCCCCCTCCCCCATATCCCCCCTCCCCATATCCTCCCTCCCCCTTATCCCCCATATCACCCCCTCCCCCATATCCCCCTCCCCCATATCCCCCTCCCCCATATCCCCATATCCCCCCTCCCCCATATCCCCCCCTCCCCCATATCCCCAAGTGAATCCAGCCCTAACCTTAACCTCTGCAATGCACGCGCAACCGATGGCGTGCATTCATATACCTGCCTAACACTGTTGCCTTTTACCCCTGCCACCACCCTCACCCCCCCCCCAACCCCCACAGGAGAAGCGCGCACACAACAATAGGGAGCATGTGAGGACTGGAGGAGGCCCCGCTGATGTGAGGCCACTGACCGTACACGAGGAAAGGGCCCTGGAACTGGCTGTCGGACCTGACGACCGGGAGTTGCTGATGCAGAGGTCGGGGGCGTACGAGCAAGTGAGCCACAAACAGCCCGTCCCCATATCCCCCCTCCCCCCATATCACCTGATCACTGCCTGCGTGTCTAACCATGCATGCTTCATTGTGTATCGCAGGACCAAACGTCCAGGCACCCATCCCCGCAGATGCAGACCGCCCGCAGGATGCCCCTCGGAGGCCACGGGAGACAGAGAGACCGGGACCCTCCAGCATGCGACGCCCGCAGGATGCCCCTCGGAGGACACGGGGGACAGAGAGACCCGGACCCTCCAGCATGCGACGCCCGCAGGATGCCCCTCGCACACCACGGGAGACGGAGAGACCTGGAGCAACAGGGAGACGACACCCCCGTCACGTGCGGGAGCGACCACCCAGCGACGAGGGGGGCAACCACAGGCCCCCGTCACATCCGAGCCAGGACACCACTACCCAGGACACCACTAACCAGGACACCCACTACCCGGACAGCACTGCCCAAGACACCCCTACCCGGGACTGCACTACCCAGGAAGACGAAATACCGGACAGTGACTCAGAGTGGATGGGTGGAGACGAACCCCCACCCCAAAGTGCATGGACTCAGAGTGGGACGAAGAGCACGACACAACGCCACTGCTGTCACCAACACCCTCCACCATCGCAGAAACTCTCACCTCGGTTGGCACTTTAGTGATGAGGCGTCTGGTACACCCACTGGTGCGCACAACACAGCCGTCCCGGTACAGCAGGTGGAGGTAGGAGCAGCAGAGGGGCCGGGCGGTCGGAGGGCAGCCCAGCCCAAGCGAACATCTGCCATCCAGATGGATCCCGGGTTCCTGGAGTTTCCACACCCACACATAGATCCGATGCAACCACCGACCCGGAGACGAGCGAAGAGGGTGACGGCCGGCTTGTGGCGGCTGCAGTCGCAGGTGGAGGAGTCCCACCCGCGTCCAGGAGCTGGAAGTGGTGCCGGTCATGCGTGCCACCCAGGCCGACACCGCACGGGTGGTGTCCGCGGTGGAGGGCAATGGGTGCGACGGTGTCAGACATGGGGAACGGTTTGCGAGTCCTGGGGCTTTTCCGTGCAGGCGGCGTCTGTGGCCCAGGACATGGCTGCCCTCTCACAGGAGGCCATGAGCCAGTGGCCAGCGCCAGATGGCAGAGGCGCTCAACACCATAGCCCCAGTCTCAGCAGGCCATAGCCCAGTCTCTGCAGGCCATGGCCCAGTCTCTGCAGTCCATGGCCCAGTCTCAGCAGGCCATCGCTGAGGGCATCGGCGCCAGTGGCCATGTGCGAGCCGGCATCGTACTGTCACAGACAGGGTTTGCCAACCCCCTGGGCTCCATGGCTGCAAACCTGCAGACCCCTGTCGATACCAGCACGGCCTCCAGGACTGGCAGCGCCAGATGTCGGGGGGGCGTCAGATGGCCAGTCCGTTCGCATCCCCCACCCATGTAGAGGCCTGGGGGCCATCGGGCACCCCGAGGGAGGAGGAGGTGGTGTGGTCCGTCCCGGCTCCCCCTGTAGGGGAGGTCCCGGAACACCGCGACACCTCGGACTCCCCCCCTTCCGTCCCAGGTGCATCGGGTGGGCAACGGGCAGGACAGGCTGGCAGCTCGCCATCTCAGTCGCCCGGGCCGCAGCCTGGCCCATCTAGGCCAGGACGCCCCAGGAAACGGCCGCCAAAGGGATCCAGTGTCAGAGGGCAGGAATCACAGGAGTCCACCTCCAGTTCTGCTGTACCGTCTGGGGAACCACGTAGACGTAGTCAAAGGGTCCGTAAGGCCAAACAATTAGACACTGAGTAAGTTGGCACTGGTGCAGGGCACAGATGAGTTTTAGGGGCTAGGGCACGTGCATGAACTCGTTTGGTTATTAAAGTCAATGTTACACCTACAGAAGCTGCCTTTGTGCTCTGTCCAAAGCGTGCGGGGGTGTCATGTACGTAGAGCGCAAATATGTGTGTGAGGGGTGGTCTTACCTCAGCCCCAGGTGAGTCTCTCCCGTTCCCCCTGGTCCGCCATCAACATCCCCCCGGGCAGAGGACGGGACCGTGCGCTGCAGTGTCACAGCCGCATGCAGGGATGGTCCGGGTGGATGGTGGTACTGTGGCCATGGGTCAGACATAGTCCAACGATGTGGAGCCAGGAGCTCACCGCAGGGCGGGTTGTCATCATCCTCTATGGCCTGCAATAGACACGCGTCCACCCGCAACTGTGTGAGCCCGGCCCGTTGTGCCGCAGGTGGATCGGCAATGGGGGGGGGGGGGTGGTGTGCATGCGGGTGGGGTGGGTGGGGTTGGGGAGAGGGGTGAGGGTGATGGGTGGGGGGTGGGGGTGGTCGGCTGTTGCCATGGTGTGCGGTCTGTGGCCATACTACCCGATTCCCACGCCCATCTAGTCAGTGAAGCGGGCAGCTATCAGTCTGTCCCGTGCCCGCTGGGCCAGCCGGTAACGGTGGACAGCCACCCGCCTGTGTCTACCCCGTCTGCCCTGACCATTGCCCCCATCCCCCTCATCTGGGGAGGACTGCGCCTCATCCTGCTGCTCCTCCACTCCGCCCTCCTCTGCCTGCGGCACATCGCCCCTCTGCTGGGCTATGTTGTGCAGGACGCAGCACACCACAATGATGCGGCCGACCCTATCTGACCGATACTGGAGGGTACCCCCAGAGAGGTCCAGGCACCTGAAACGCATCTTCAGCACGCCAAAGCACCTCTCTATCACTCCCCTTGTCGCTACATGGGCATCATTGTAGCGGTTCTCCGCCTCATCGCGTGGCCTCCGTATAGGCGTCATCAGCCACGATCGCAATGGGTAGCCCCTGTCGCCCAGCAACCAGCCCCTCAGCCAGGGATGGCGTCCCTCGTACATGATGGGGATGGATGACCGCGACAACACGTATGAGTCGTGTACACTGCCTGGGTAACGGGCGCAGACTTGCAGGATCATCATGCGGTGGTCGCAGACCACCTGTACGTTCATCGAATAGGTCCCCTTCCTATTGGTGAACACGGCCCTGTTATCTGCAGGTGGCCGCACGGCGACGTGCATCCCATCAATCGCGCCCTGGACCATGGGGAACCCGGCCACGGCAGAGAAGCCCATGGTCCGGGCAGCTTGGCTGGCCCGGTCCGCAGGGAAGCGGATGTAGCGGTGCGCCATGGCACTTGGGCATCTGTCACTACCCCGATGCACCGATGCACCGATGTCTGCGATATGCCGGACAGGTCCCCACTCGGTGCCTGGAATGACCCCGTTGCATAAAAGTTCAGGGCCACCGTAACCTTGACGGACACGGGGATCGGGTGTCCCCCGCCAGTGCCACGCGGTGACAGGTGTGCCAGCAGGTGGCAGATGTGTGCCACAGTTTCCCGCCTCATCCGGAGTCTCCTCCTGCATTCCCGGTCCGTGAGGTCCTGGTATGACTGCCGGGGCCGGTACACACGGGGCGCCCTCGGGTGCCTCCGTTGCCGTGGGGCCGCGACGTCCTCCTCCCCCTCCTCATCCCTCCAGCCTGGGCGGCTGCCGCCTGCCCCTCTGCGGCAGCCTGCGCCGCCTCACTGACACGCTCCTCCACCTCCTCCTCATCCAGGGCAACATGGACATTAGCAGCTGCCGCCACGGCGGCCAACATCGCTGGATGATCGCAAAACATGACGGCCTGGTTGGGGGAGGGGGGGGGGGGGGACACGACATGTCATCATTGCCCATATCCCGTCCTTCCCCCCAGCCAGGTGGCATGGACCGCATGGGTCCAACTGTTGGAGGCTGGCACCTGGCCAGGTGGACCAACTCACTTGCCCTCGCACTCCCCCTCCCCGGCACAGACCCCCATCCCCCTCCCCGGCACGGACCCCCCATCCCCCTCCCCGGCACGGACACCCCCCATCCCCCTCCCTGGCACGGACCCCCCATCCCCCTCCCCGGCAAGGATCCCCCATCCCCGTCCCTGGCACGGACCCCCCCATCCCCCTCCCCGGCACGGGCCCCCCCATCCCCCTCCCCGGCACTCCCCGCTGGGGGGTCGGAGAATGACGCCCCTTGTCTCATTATTTTACATTTGTTACATTGCTATCCATGTGATTTGGCTTTTTGACTACTGAGAAAATTAAATGTGACTGGAATCTTTACTTTGTAGTTGATAATTGTTTTGACAACAATGGCAACAATTTGCATTTATATTGTGTATTTAATGCTTAATTACATTTTAACAGGTAGCACACCAGGAAATGGGTGAGTCACCAATCCGGTCCCTTAATACACAACGGTAACAACTTGATCTTCTGAGTTCAATCTCCACTGCAGAGTTTGAGTCCATAATCTCGCCTGAAATTTTGGTGCAATGCTGATGGATTGCTGGAGATTTTCACTTTCTGCTAACACCTTAAAATGAGGCCCTGCCTGCCGTTAAGCAAATGTAAAAATCCCATGGCATGATGCAGAAAACAGCAGGGGAATTCTTCTGGTGACCAGGCCACATTTATCCCTTAATGTCCCCCCAAACAGATTAGACGGCCATTTATCTCATTCCTCTTTGTCCCTACTAAACAACAAAAACTTTACCACTAAAGGGAATAAATTAATTGTGGCCTTGGTCATCCTGAGGAAGTAGTGTATATTCTCCAAATATAAATTGCTTTCTTTTCTTTATTGGCAGTTGATCCATATATTAATACGTCTATATGTATGGAAGGTCAGGACTGTTGCAGTTATATCATCTATGGCCGCTAACCAATGTTCCAATTTCCAGGATTAGTGATATTTAGATATTTCAGGTCAGCATCTGCACCTTCTAGGGTGCAGATGGGTTACCTGACACATGGGACGGGAGGAAATCAAGTGGGTCCACATGCTTGACAACATTTTTGATCAATTACAGGCTGGGTGTGATCAATGGTGGTAGCAAAAGTGGCCTTTCAAATTCCTCTTGATGTCCTTAGCATTCCCGGATTCCTTGGATGCACAGACGCCCCTTGTGTTCAGTTAAGGGATTGCAAGGGTGCAGATGCTGACAACCATGTTATATTGTACATTTCCTTAAGGTAGAATAGTGGTTAGCACAGTTGCTTCACAGCTCCAGGGTCACAGGTTCGATTCCCGGCTTGGTCACTGTCTGTGCGGAGTCAGCACGTTCTCTCCGTGTCTGCGTGGGTTTCCTCCGCGCGCTCCGGTTTCCTCCCACAATCCAAAGATGTGTGGGTTAGGTGGACTGGCCATGCTAAATTGCCTTTAGTGCCCCTAAAATGTTAAGTGGGGGTTATTGGGTTACGGGGATAGGGTACATACATGGGCTTCAGTATGATGTTCTTTGTAATGGCTGGTGCAGACTCGATGGGCCAAATGGCCTCCTTCTGCACCATAAATTCTATGATTATATGAATTTACATGTCACAAGAGGCATTTATGCAGCCACTCCACAAACTCAGAAAACAATATCGGGTAGGACAAACTGGGTAGGATTCTCCATTTGGGAGACTGAGTGTTGACGCCGGGACTGAATTACATGTGGTTCACATTCTCATTGGGGGGCTGCTTTTCGGTAAGAGAGTCAGGGCATGCCAATGGACCAGCCCTCTGCCGCTATGAATTGAGAGCAATTCCTGGTCCAGTGGGAATTCTAACCACTGGAGCCAGAATTAGTCCCAAAGAGCCTGGCAGCTGGAGCTGTCTTTAAGCCTCCACTTACCGCACACAGACTGCAGCCACCAAGACGGCTCAGAGAAGACCTGCCACCTCCCCCTGCCCATCCCACGCCCAAAGTTCGGGAGTCTGAGGTGGACCCAAAGCTCCATGCCAGTGAGGAACGGAGGGACACCCTCTTCCTCAGGATGGGCAGTAGACTCAAGACTACCCTGCTGAACACTGCCCGGGAGGTGGTGGCAGAGGCAGTCAGCGCTGCCAGTCTCACCAGGAGGAGGCAGCTGGTAATCCAGAGGGATGAGGGTCACTAGTGAGGCTTCTGCCCCGAGCGGGGCAGAGAGCCAGGGAAGGCTCCAAAGGCCACAAGGCTGATGGCCTCAGGTTAGGATGAGCTCTGCTGATCACTTCCTTCCTCTGCAGTGGCATTGTGCTTTGGTGGACAACATCTGGTGGACCCGTGATTGAGCTTGGCCATGCCTATCCCCTTGATTATACGGCTGGGGTATGAGGGTGTCCAGAAGTGTGTCCAGGGTAGGGTCCCAGATGACTAGAGGCATTCTGAGCATTAAAAGCATATAGGCAGCATTCAGCAGTATGAGCATCTAAGAACCTGTAAGTTGCACCAAAGGGATGCATTTAAAAGACAGAATGCAGCAATGGAGGTCTGAGCCACACCACCCCAATCCTGAGGGGGACACCCCAAGTCCATGGACTTGGCACTAAGTCATTATTCACTCCTGCCCCTGGCCCAGGCAGCCAACCCCAGCAAGCCTGGCATTTTTCAATGGTTTTCAGTGTTTTTTTTATCCTCGGGCTCCACCTCCACATCCATGGGCCCCAGTCCCCATCATGTAAGGGTCCTTCCTGTTTGTTCCTTTATTTATATTATTTTGCTGTTATCATTTTTGACCCATGGATGATTAATGGACATGTATCTTTAAGACATGGCAGCAGAATTCAGAAGTTACTGGAGAGCATACTAGTTCCTGCTGACTTGAACATGAGGCTTCAGACTTGTTGGCAGAAAGAGAGATAGATGCGGTGGGACTCGGTTTGATTGATTGGCTGGTAGCCAATGAATGGTCCCAAAAGGCCGTATTCTGCCCGGTAAAGGGTGATGATTTAGCACACTGGGCTGGTTTAGCACACTGGGCTAAATCGCTGGCTTTTAAAGCAGACCAAGGCCAGCAGCATGGTTCAATTCCCGTACCAGCCTCCCCGAAAAGGCGCCGGAATGTGGCGACTAGGGGCTTTTCACAGTAACTTCATTTGAAGCCTACTGGTGACAATAAGCGATTTTAATTTCATTTCATTTTCATTGCATTCTATCCCAGTAGAATGCTTTTCAGAGTCCCAAAGAGTTTGAATTTGACTCCAGGCAGTTTAGCGAGAAGACCCTACTCTCTTTCCTCTGTGTTTTACTCTGGAAACCCTGTGAGTGCTGTATTTTTGAACCTACAGAGTGCCTGCATGAACCTGTCTACAGGAAAACCAGTAGCGGCTGCAAACCAAGACCAGAACTTGCTACTCTCTCTCCAGAAAGACTGACTGCTATACTTCAGAATTTTCAAAGAACCTGGATGAATGAATCTACAGAGAAGAATATTACAGCTGCAGACAGAGACTTTAGCTTACAAGCTTGCTGTGAAGAAAGGTGTGCAAAGAACCATCATCTTTTGCTTATTATTTTACCCCTTCCATCCCTTTGTGTTTTCCTGTCCTGTGTGCATATGTAGAGGGTGGAGGGGGGTGGGGGGTGGGCAAGGTAAAGTTCTTATAATTACAGAGTAAATTTTATTAAACTTGCACACCTGGTGACTGTAATTATTGGGCAGCCAAGGGCTAAAGACTTTGCGTATTTTTATAAGGATAATTGGTTAATTAATTTGTCTTGTGTCTCTGGGACAAGTGGGGCTGGAATTGGCCATGCACTTTCCCAGGGTGTTTTAACAGTTTGTAAATATATGCAGTAATTAGCATCTAAGGGAGTTCTGCCTGAGAAGGGAGGAACATCATGGAAGGGCAGAGCATACTGGGTCCGACTTGCTAATCACATTTAAATGCATGCAAATGCTGGTTTTGCATGCCCTCATCGGCATGGGGTGAAAATTCCTTTTTGCCGTCAGGGAGGGACCGGAACATGGCAACCGAATCGGCACTGTACACGGATCTCGGCTTTTGCTGGACACCCGCTTCTCTGCCCAACTGTGATTCGCATTTCTGGCATCGCGAGGTGGGGAACACAGCCCTCTATCTCCATCCATTCTTAACAACACGCACAACAGAGAGATTACAATCATTTAAAACATTTGTGGAAATTTAGCTGACTACGTGGAGCTGAATTTGTTACTGCTTCCATTAGTTGTGAGGATGTCAATTAGTAGCTCAAATTAATATTGAAAAATGGTATGTAACTCACATCCTAAGATCGCTTTTAATTAGAAATATTAGGCAGAGCAAATTAAAGCAATGTATCTATGGCCAATGAGGTACAGTTATTTCGCTGACCATCAAACTTTGCTCAAAAATGTTGTCAGATTCATTATACGGACACACAAAAAAGAATATTTTCATGAAATGGAACTAAAAAGCAAAGATTGGACATATCCATGTCAAAGGAGGAACTGTACCTTTTGCTATCCAACTCTCATCATCCAACATCTCAACATCAGTATTGTAAGCTGACAAATGTATTGGATTGGAACTTACTGATTATCTTTTAGACTTTACTTGTTATTGCTTTTCTGCTGTAGTGCCACTATTTGTGTGGATTATTGATTGAGTTGCATCTAATTCAATGTCAATTCTAGATTACCTGTGTATTGCACCATTATTTGTATCTATACAGAATCCCTGTGCATTCTCTTTGCTGTTTATTTTGCTTTGGAAATATTGAAGCCACACTGGAATGGTTTGCATAGATTAGATCAATACTTTGGCCTTGAATTTTCATACATTTCAAGTTTCTTTATCAGTTCCGCTAATTTAATGCGTTTTACAGATCCCATTGGATTCTGCAGTATGCTGCCACTGTCAGCTGTTGCTAAAAACGTTGTTGCTTAAATGAGCTTCAGTCTTATAACTATGAAAATGGCTGCCAATAATATGCAACACAGCTGCCAAATACCTTTCAAGCTTTCACTGATCCATTCCAGCTCTTAGCTACATTTTTTGATCGTGTAGAGGCGTATGTGAAAATATTAATGACTTAGTGGCTGGGATTCTCTAGGGCCACCCGCTAGCCATGGGATTCGTGAAGCACTTGAGAACAAAGAAGCAGTCTCACAAAAAACAACCCAAGGTTAGAAAACCAGCTGCTCCCCTGAATTACTGGATCCCTGCAGAAGTATAATATAAACAATCCAAATCCCCCATTTGAAACTACCGCAACCTGTCAATCAAAAAGCCTTTAGCAGGCAATGGTGTGCATAAATGAATGTAAACAATGCAGTTCAAAGCTTTCAGCCTTCTAGTCATAAATACAGTCTTCTGTACTTTAAAGGACAATGGAATTAACTGTTAGAAAACTACTTCAAAGGTTTCTACCACTTAAAAGGGATTACTTTTGCTTCCATCTCACAGATCTTTTCAAATTGGCATACTGACAGACATTTTAAAGGGTTTAGGGGTACAGATGGGCTCACTTTCACTTTATTATGGAAATGTGCTTTTCTGAGATACTCGCCTGAATTCTCCATCTGTTCACGCTGACGGGATTCTCCGGTCCTGCTGCAGTGAATAGTGTTTTGGCTGTGCACCAAATTCTCCGTTCTCACTGGCAGCAGTGGTGGGGTGAACTCGGGTTGGATCCCAGCACTCATTGACTATTTAAGGGGTTTAGAGGTACAGATGGGAACACTTTCAATTGATTATGAGAAAACTGTCGTTTTTAGATAGCGAGTGACTGTTTAATGGGTTTAAAGGCAACAAATGGAGAGAGCAGCCAAGCGAGACTAATCCCAGGAAAGACCCCTGACTTGAGACCCTCCAACCCAATACAAGCCCCCCCTGGCCCCCACTTCCTATGAATGGCCTGCTTGACATCCTGGAGACAATTTTAGGGAGGGTACACACCCCCTTGCCATCCCTCAGAGTGCAAGGTACCAGCTTGGCACTGCCATGGTGTAGCGCCTGAAAGGGGGAATGAGGCGATAATAGGGGAGAGGTTCCAGTGGTTAGGGTGGGGGCTGGGTTGCCCTGCCAACGATCCAGGGGTGGAGGCACTGGGGGGCTGCAGCACCATTTTGAGATAAGGGTGTTCTTTAATCATGGTGCCCAACCTCTGAGGTGCAAGACCTGTCAGAGAGATGAGATCCTGCCCCTCTCAGTTCCAGTGTAGATGCCACTGTGCCATTGTCTGGGACTGAAAACCTGTTTGAGGCAAAATAATTTTCAAAGTGCCATTGCATGGCACATCGGGCTTGCTCCTAGTGCCAGTGGGAATCATTTTGGTTTTCTTGCTGGTGGGAGCACCGAGTCATGGATCGGGAGAATCCCGACCAATGTGTTAGTCAAACAATAGATTTATAAAGAACTCAAATTCTGGAAAGCATAAATTAAGGGTTATTTGAATGTGTATGCAAATGTATGCAAAGAGATAATTCTAATTAAGTTCTTATAAAACAATTGCAAAGAGGAGAAAACACTTTTCTATAATTCCATACTGATTGGTCAAGTAATTAACAACAAAAGTACTACAATTACCATATGCACATCTGGGGCGTCATTCTCCGCCGGCGGGAGTCTCCGTTCTGCCGGCGCCCGGGGGTTTCCCGACGGCGTGGGGGTGCCCCACAATGGGAAACCCCATTGACCGGCCGGTGTTACGGAGACTCCCGCCGGCCGGTCGGCGCAGAAATGTGGCGGGGCGGGTAGGAGAATTTCGCCCCTGGTTTTAATTAATCACAAATCTGAATTTTTAATACCAGAAAGAAAAATCATGTTTGGGTAAACATGTTTGGACACAACCACAAGTGGATTGGCCTTTCAATCAATACAGAAGGAACTTGTGTTATTCCTTTGTGCACGTAAAGGGACATAACCTTCAATAGCAGAGGCGAAGGTAGCAGCATGCCATCTTCTAGTTATGTGACACATGCACCGGTGAGACTCTGAATGCTATTGTAGCATTATGCTCACACCAACACAACACAACTGCTGATTCACATTGATGTGAAGGTCAATACATTACAATCTGAACCCCAACTGTGCAAAAGCAAAAGCTATGAGACCACCTTTAATAAATTGCCTTCTATCACAAGGTATTTAAGCCAGATTTATTATAATTCTCGCCCAGTTTGAAGCTAAGATCAAGGAATCCAAACATACAAAAGTACCTAATGCTAAGTTAGATTTTGCTCAGATGGTGTTATGTACAGTAATGTGCAAGCTGAAGCATATCCCAGGACTGTCAGATAAACTTTGCATTAAACAGAGACCTGTTTCAAATTCATATCTGTTACACACTGGCACCCATTGTCACTAAACTGATTCACCATGTTGTGATGTTACCATTCTGATTTGCATAGAGTCAGCTTAATGCCATCAAAAGGGGCAGAGAGCATCCAATACATTTGTGATTGAGAAGTTGCTCAGTTCTCAGGCATATATACTAGAGAATCTTTCCACTAAGATATGACATGTATCGGCTAAACAATTCAGTTTAATCTTCCCTTCAATGTAATCATTTATGCTCTTTCCACCCAATTAAGATTTCAGATATCAAACTTCTGTAATGTCCTTACTTTAAAAAAAAGGGAATAGAAATGACCCTTTTCCAATCTACAGGCAAAGCCACTCAGCCCCAAAAATGAGTGCCATCACAGGACACTGCAGTATTACAGCATTGAAGACTGCCCAATGTCACCTTTACATGACAGTTACGGATAATTGCAACCTTTTCAGCCAGACCATTTAAGAAAAATCATTTGACGGAGTGTGAGCATTGTGTATAAAGCCCACCACAATACCATCATTGGGTACTCTCCTTCCCCTCACTGACAGGCATTGGGGTTCTATCCTTGCCCCCTCGCATGCATTAGGCACCCCCCCCCCCCCCACCATGCATAAGGGGAAACACTCCCAATGGATGAGGGTTGTCCCCCTGCCAATGTTCCCTTGGCAATGCCCACTTCATATGCCCCTTGGCATTGCTCCCCTTGGAACTGCCATCTTGGCACTGCCCCCTTGGATCTGTCCCCTGGCAGTGCCAGGGTGAATTGCCAGTGGGCATTGCCAGGGTTCCATGGGGGCCATAACCAGCCTTGTCCCACAAGCCCCGTGTCTACAGGTATGTCTGTGTCCCTGATCATCATGGCTGGATTCTGCTTTTGTAAACTAGTAGTGATCCATGCTGGCATGGCATCACATGTCTGCGCAGGGGAGGGGAGGGGGGTGGGGGGGGGGGGGGGGGGGGGGATACATCGTGGGCGGATGCTTTGGCCCAAAGCCCACTAATTGTATAAAATTTATTTAGATCTATGGAAATCAAATGGGTGTGAACCTGATTATGTTACCGGCTGGGTGCGGGGAGGATCTTAAACTAAGATCTTGCCGGGGCAACTCCTGTTTCTGGCCGTTCGCGAGATATTTCAGCCATTAAGGGATTTGCAAACATGGCTAACTAGGCCGCTAGATTGCGCCCATTGCTCTTGACAAGAAACAGTTTGAAATAATCTATATTTTTAATTGTGGGCATTAGAAATAAGGTATAACTTTAAATAAGTTTCATTTTGTGTTTCTATATTTGAAAGGGTTAATAACTTCAGTTTGAGTTAGATGCGTGCACACTAATGGAGAAAAGAAACAGAATTTAAAGGAAAAATAGGCTGTTGTGTGGAACCCATGGGGCCACCCTAGGACAGAAAGAACTTTTGAGTTAGTTGTAAGCTAGAGTCGGGACAAGGGGACTACAAAGAGCAGGTTTCCCCAATGAACAAAATAAAATCCCTAAAACCAGGGAATGGAGCAAAAGGAATGTCTGAGGCAGACATTAAATTAATAGAACAACGAACAAAAAGTTAAATAAGGTCCTCTTCAGTGACGTAAAAAGCAGAGAAAGTGCTGAGTTGAAGAGACAGTTACAAGAACCAGAATTAATTATAGCTCGGGGAGGAGCCAGAAATCTGAGGTAAATCAAAAGTTTTGTGTCATTTTAATTCAGTCTGTGAAGTAATAGTGTTGTGTTGGCATGATTGGATATCTGAGAGTTTATGTGGAAGTTGAAATGCAAGTGACAATCCAAGGCAGAGGAATATCGAAAGGAGAGATTGAATCCTGGAGGTGGATCCTTGGCAAAAACATCCTGGAGAAAGCTTTGTTGGGGGAAGATACCAAGCGTGTTCTTCATGAGCTGAATTTGGAAACACTCGTGTGGAAGTCAAACAAGTTGTCTCACAGTGTGATGAGCATATGGGGAGATTTGATGATAAATCTACAGAAGTTGTTTTGGGTGGCATCTGTCACTTTGTCTCAAACTAGTGTATCTGACCACAGCTGGATTATTGGTTCACATTGCTGTGTACTTATTGAGAACATTGGATAAATGTTGTAACTTGCATTAGCCTTACAAATCTGTGAACAGCTGCAACATATAAGTAGGGTGAAGTAGTAGTGTGTTATAGTTAATCTTTTCTCATGTAACAAAAGTTTTATTCTATTGTTAAAAGTTAATCCGCAGATCTGCGACCCTATTCATCCACGTTTCTGAACAAAAAAATAAGTTATGATCTATCAAGTTGGAGTTCCGGTTGGTGACAAGACTGCCCAGTGTTAACATCAGCTGCGATCATAACACTCTTTTACAATTTCTTGTTCATTTACTCTCATAATCTATTTTCATAATTTATCTTGTCTAAGTCATCCTTTGATAGTTGCTAAAATTTTCCCAATCTTCTACCATTAATCTTTGCCGCATTATATGCCTTTATTTGCAATTTGACACCATCTTTAAATTCCTCGGTTTGCCATGGATGGTTAATTCTTCTTTTAGAGGTTTTCTTTTTCAATGGAATATATCACTTGAGGATTATGAAATATATCCAAAATGTTTCTACCTGCTTAGCCGCCTTTTCCCTTTTAATCTGTTCCCTGTCTGCTTTACCAA
Organism: Scyliorhinus torazame; assembly: GCF_047496885.1. Lineage (NCBI taxonomy): Eukaryota > Metazoa > Chordata > Chondrichthyes > Carcharhiniformes > Scyliorhinidae > Scyliorhinus > Scyliorhinus torazame. The sequence continues at coordinate 152,842,327 of NC_092717.1, forward strand.
ATTGTTTCTACATCCTGATCTCAGCTAAGATCATTCTTTTATTACTGTCTGGTCCTATAATTTATTAACAGAGTCAACCCACCTTCTTTTTTAAAATATAATCTTTATTGCCACAAGTAGGCTTACATTAACACTGCAATGAAGTTTCTGTGAAAAGACCCGAGTTGCAACATTCCGGCGCCCGTTCGGGTACACACAGGAGAATTCAGAACGTCCAAATTAGCTAATAGCATGTCTTTCGGGGCTTGTGGGAGGAAACCGGAGCACCTGAAGGAAACCCACGCGGACAAAGGGAGAACGTGCAAACTCCGCACAGACAGTGACCCAAGCCGGGAATTGAACCTGGGACCTTGGCGCTGTGAAGCCATAGTGCTAACCACTATACTACTGTGCTGCCCACTTCTGCCTATCATTCTGAAATCTCAAATATCGCTGATGTAAGAGTCCTTCCTGTTTATTTCCTTTGTTCTCATTTTCTTTCATTATTATTGGTCCATGGACCTATAATCAGAATTTGTCTTTAAGCAGAAGACTCAAGATTTGGCAGCCTGCTTGTCAGGGCATTGTGTTCCCAGGTTTTGTATTTTGGAAACTGACTCATCGGCGTTGAGTGAATCTTAGCTTTGGAGGAAGTTGGTTCAATTGGTTGGCTTGCAACTGGTGGGTTGACCAGAGACAGTGTTCTGCCTGACAACAGTCAATGATACTTTTTCAGAGAGCTTGGCAGAAGTAGACAACCTTGCCAGAGAAAATCATCCCACGTCTAGAAGGAAGCAGTACCAAATCCAAAGCTGGACCTCAGAAAGACATTAACTAGAAATCATCCCAGTGCATCAAAAATCCTTTATCCTTTTGATTTATGAATAATTTATTTCTCTCTCAACCATCCTTTCCCCTCTGCGTTGTTTGTCTGCATGTATGAGCGTGTGCAGAGAGTAGGGTTGGTTAGAAAGGGGGTGTTGGGAAAGGGATATTAGATAGTCCATTACATTTTTTGTCAGTTTAATGATAATACTGTGCATAATAAAAGGTTATTTGTGTTAATGTTACAAACCTGGTGACTGCAGTTTATTGAGCTCAGCCAAGGTCCTCAGGTATTTTAAAATAACATTTCACTTGTGTTGTGACACTGGGTCAAGTCGGGCAGGAATTGACTGGGAGGTGTTGTGACACTGAATACAAGTTCCAGGCTTGGTCACTTTGCAACCATTGGACGTGTTTGGAGTAGGGGGTAATTTGATTGGGCAGGAGGCTGTGAGATGTGGATACCACCATCTTCTCAACTTCAATTACCCAATCAATATCTGGGCAGGAATCTTGGAGGGTGCTCTTCCAGAAGACTGTGCAGTAAACCCTGTGGATTTGCCTATGGTCTGCTGGGGGATCCCTTATTATCAGGAACTCTGTGCCCAATTGAGGGATGAAGTTTCAGAAAGGAGACCCCGTGGGAAGATATTGCCCTGCCCTTGCCTTCATCCCCATTCCTCCCATTCCCCCTTGGTGGCAGCCCATTCACAGGTACCCCCCCCCCCCCATCCCACCTCACTTACCTCTATTCAGGAATCCAGTGTGATCCCTAGCAAAAGGCCCAATGCAATGCTGGCATTGCCTACCACTCCCAATGGCGCTGTTGCTTCTGAGTGACCAGCAACTCTCGGGAATGGCTTATGTGCCTTGCAACTTAATTTGATGGGCAGTCTGGCACTGTCCAGGTAAGTGCTGGATTATATTGAAATAATGATGGATCTCCTGAAAATATTTGATGTGGTTTTCACACCATTTTTGTGACAGACGTGAGACCCATGCCTTGAACATCAAATCCCACCTTTGTCATGGCTATCTATCAAATCATAGCTATTTGTGCTAACAATTCATCTATCATGTTATGAAATCTTTAATTCTGTCTTTTTATAATTTTCCCCTGCTCTGACCCTACAGGTATTTGTTGAAACACTCTTGTATTTGTACGTTCTACTTCTTCCTATTGGACTTGGTTTACCATTTGCTACCCTGCACTTGCCTTTTCTTTTCTCTTTTATTTTTTTTATTAAATATTTTATTGAAAATTTTTGGTCAACCAACATAGTACATTGTGCATCCTTTACACAATATTATAACAACACAAATAACAATGACCTATTTTATAAACAAAAAATGAATAAATAATAAATAACAAAAATGAAAACTAGCCCTAATTGGCAACTGCCTTGTCACAAGTAACACTCTCCAAAAATATAATTTAACAGTCCAATATATAATTATCTGTAGCAACGACCTATACATACTATACAGTATATATTAACAACCCTGAGAGTCCTTCTGGTTCCTCCTCCCCCCCCCCCCCCCCCTCTCCCCCCCCCCTCCCCCCCGATCCTGGGCTGCTGCTGCTGCCTTCTTTTTCCCATTCCGTCTATCTTTCTGCGAGGTATTCGACGAACGGTTGCCACCGCCTGGTGAACCCTTGAGCCGACCCCCTTAGGACGAACTTAATCCGCTCTAGCTTTATAAACCCCGCCATGTCATTTATCCAGGTCTCCACCCCCGGGGGCTTGGCTTCTTTCCACATTAGCAATATCCTGCGCCGGGCTACTAGGGACGCAAAGGCCAAAACATCGGCCTCTCTCGCCTCCTGCACTCCCGGCTCTTGTGCAACCCCAAATATAGCCAACCCCCAGCTTGGTTCGACCCGGACTCCTACTACTTTTGAAAGCACCTTTGTCACCCCCATCCAAAACCCCTGTAGTGCCGGGCATGACCAAAACATATGGGTATGATTCGCTGGGCTTCTCGAGCACCTCGCACACCTATCCTCCACCCCAAAAAATTTACTGAGCCGTGCTCCAGTCATATGTGCCCTGTGTAATACCTTAAACTGAATCAGGCTTAGCCTGGCACACGAGGACGACGAGTTTACCCTGCTTAGGGCATCTGCCCACAGCCCCTCCTCGATCTCCTCCCCCAGCTCTTCTTCCCATTTCCCTTTTAGTTCATCTACCATAGTCTCCCCTTCGTCCCTCATTTCCCTATATATATCTGACACCTTACCATCCCCCACCCATGTCTTTGAGATCACTCTGTCCTGCACCTCTTGTGTCGGGAGCTGCGGGAATTCCCTCACCTGTTGCCTCGCAAAAGCCCTCAGTTGCATATACCTGAATGCATTCCCTTGGGGCAACCCATATTTCTCGGTCAGCGCTCCCAGACTCGCGAACTTCCCATCCACAAACAGATCTTTCAGTTGCGTTATTCCTGCTCTTTGCCACATTCCATATCCCCCATCCATTCCCCCCGGGGCAAACCTATGGTTGTTTCTTATCGGGGACCCCCCCAAGGCTCCAGTCTTTCCCCTATGCCGTCTCCACTGTCCCCAAATCTTCAGTGTAGCCACCACCACCGGGCTTGTGGTGTAGTTCCTCGGTGAGAACGGCAATGGGGCTGTCACCATAGCCTGTAGGCTAGTCCCCCTACAGGACGCCCTCTCTAATCTCTTCCACGCCGCTCCCTCCTCCTCTCCCATCCACTTACTCACCATTGAAATATTAGCGGCCCAATAATACTCACTTAGGCTCGGTAGTGCCAGCCCCCCCCCTATCCCTGCTACGCTGTAAGAATCCCTTCCTCACTCTCGGGGTCTTCCCGGCCCACACAAAACCCATGATGCTCTTTTCAATCCTTTTAAAAAAAGCCTTCGTAATCACCACCGGGAGGCACTGAAACACAAAGAGGAATCTCGGGAGGACCACCATCTTAACCGCCTGCACCCTCCCTGCCATTGACAGGGATACCATATCCCATCTCTTGAAATCCTCCTCCATCTGTTCCACCAACCGCGTTAAATTTAACCTATGCAATGTGCCCCAATTCTTAGCTATCTGGATCCCCAGGTAACGAAAGTCCCTTGTTACCTTCCTCAACGGTAGGTCCTCTATTTCTCTACTCTGCTCCCCTGGATGCACCACAAACAACTCACTTTTCCCCATGTTCAATTTATACCCTGAAAAATCCCCAAACTCCCCAAGTATCCGCATTATTTCTGGCATCCCCTCCGCCGGGTCCGCCACGTATAGTAGCAAATCGTCCGCATACAAAGATACCCGGTGCTCTTCTCCTCCCCTAAGTACTCCCCTCCACTTCTTGGAACCCCTCAACGCTATCGCCAGGGGCTCAATCGCCAGTGCAAACAATAATGGGGACAGAGGGCATCCCTGCCTTGTCCCTCTATGGAGCCGAAAATATGCCGATCCCCGTCCATTCGTGATCACGCTCGCCACTGGGGCCCTATACAACAGCTGCACCCATCTAACATACCCCTCTCCAAAACCAAATCTCCTCAACACCTCCCACAAATAATCCCACTCCACTCTATCAAATGCTTTCTCGGCATCCATCGCCACTACTATCTCCGTTTCTCCCTCTGGTGGGGCCATCATCATTACCCCTAACAACCTCCGTATATTCGTGTTCAGCTGTCTCCCCTTCACAAACCCAGTTTGGTCCTCGTGGACCACCCCCGGGACACATTCCTCTATTCTCATTGCCATTACCTTGGCCAGGACCTTGGCATCTACATTTAGGAGGGAAATAGGTCTATAGGACCCGCATTGTAGCGGGTCCTTTTCCTTCTTTAAGAGAAGCGATATCGTTGCTTCAGACATAGTCGGGGGCAGTTGTCCCCTTTCCTTTGCCTCATTAAAGGTCCTCGTCAGTACCGGGGCGAGCAAGTCCACATATTTTCTATAGAATTCGACTGGGAATCCATCCGGTCCCGGGGCCTTTCCCGCCTGCATGCTCCTAATTCCTTTCACCACTTCTTCTACCTCGATCTGTGCTCCCAGTCCCACCCTTTCCTGCTCTTCCACCTTGGGAAATTCCAGCCGATCCAAGAAGCCCATCATTCTCTCCCTCCCATCCGGGGGTTGAGCTTCATATAATTTTTTATAAAATGTCTTGAACACTCCATTCACTCTCTCCGCTCCCCGCTCCATCTCTCCTTCCTCATCCCTCACTCCCCCTATTTCCCTCGCTGCTCCCCTTTTCCTCAATTGGTGTGCCAGCAACCTGCTCGCCTTCTCCCCATATTCGTACTGTACACCCTGTGCCTTCCTCCATTGTGCCTCTGCAGTGCCTGTAGTCAGCAAGTCAAATTCTACATGTAGCCTTTGCCTTTCCCTGTACAGTCCCTCCTCCGGTGCTTCCGCATATTGTCTGTCCACCCTCAAAAGTTCTTGCAGCAACCGCTCCCGTTCCTTACTCTCCTGCTTCCCTTTATGTGCCCTTATTGATATCAGCTCCCCTCTAACCACCGCCTTCAACGCCTCCCAGACCACTCCCACCTGGACCTCCCCATTATCATTGAGTTCCAAGTACTTTTCAATGCACCCCCTCACCCTTAGACACACCCCCTCATCTGCCATTAGTCCCATGTCCATTCTCCAGGGTGGGCGCCCTCCTGTTTCCTCCCCTATCTCCAAGTCCACCCAGTGTGGAGCGTGATCCGAAATGGCTATAGCCGTATACTCCGTTCCCCTCACCTTCGGGATCAATGCCCTACCCAGCACAAAAAAGTCTATTCGCGAGTAGACTTTATGGACATAGGAGAAAAACGAGAACTCCTTACTCCTAGGTCTGCTAAATCTCCACGGGTCTACACCTCCCATCTGCTCCATAAAATCTTTAAGTACCTTGGCTGCTGCCGGCCTCCTTCCAGTCCTGGACTTCGACCTATCCAGCCCTGGTTCCAACACCGTATTAAAATCTCCCCCCATTATCAGCTTTCCCATCTCTAGGTCCGGAATGCGTCCTAGCATCCGCCTCATAAAATTGGCATCATCCCAGTTCGGGGCATATACGTTTACCAAAACCACCGTCTCCCCCTGTAGTTTGCCACTCACCATCACGTATCTGCCCCCGTTATCCGCCACTATAGTCTTTGCCTCGAACATTACCCGCTTCCCCACTAATATAGCCACCCCCCTGTTTTTCGCATCTAGCCCCGAATGGAACACCTGCCCCACCCATCCTTTGCGTAGCCTAACCTGGTCTATCAGTTTCAGGTGCGTTTCCTGTAACATAACCACATCTGCCTTAAGTTTCTTAAGGTGTGCGAGTACCCGTGCCCTCTTTATCGGCCCGTTCAGCCCTCTCACGTTCCACGTGATCAGCCGAGTTGGGGGGCTTCCTACCCCCCCCCCCCCTTGTCGATTAGCCATCACCTTTTTCCAGCTCCTCACCCGGTTCCCACGCAGCTGTATCTCCCCCAGGCGGTGCCCCCCCGCCCATCCTCTCCCATACCAGCTCCCCCCTCTCCCCAGCAGCAGCAACCCAGTAATTCCCCCCTCCCACCCCCCCCCGCTAGATCCCCCGTTAGCGTAATTACTCCCCCCATGTTGCTCCCAGAAGTCAGCAAACTCTGGCTGACCTCGGCTTCCCCCCGTGACCTCGGCTCGCACCGTGCGACGCCCCCTCCTTCCTGCTTCTCTATTCCCGCCATGATTATCATAGCGCGGGAACCAAGCCCGCGCTTCTCCCTTGGCCCCGCCCCCAATGGCCAACGCCCCATCTCCTCCACCTCCCCTCCTCCCCCCATCACCACCTGTGGGAGAGAGAAAAGTTACCGCATCGCAGGATTAGTACATAAAACCCCTCTTTGCCCCCCACATTCGCCCCACCACTTTGTTCGAACGTTCTTTTTAATAACCCGCTCATTCCAGTTTTTCTTCCACAATAAAAGTCCACGCTTCATCCGCCGTCTCAAAGTAGTGGTGCCTCTCTCGATATGTGACCCACAGTCTTGCCGGTTGCAGCATTCCAAATTTTATCTTCTTTTTATGAAGCACCGCCTTGGCCCGATTAAAGCTTGCCCTCCTTCTCGCCACCTCCGCACTCCAGTCTTGATAAACGCGGATCACCGCGTTCTCCCATTTACTACTCCGAGTTTTCTTCGCCCATCTAAGGACCATTTCTCTATCCTTAAAACGGAGGAATCTCACCACTATGGCTCTGGGAATTTCTCCTGCTCTCGGTCCTCGCGCCATCACTCGGTATGCTCCCTCCACCTCCAACGGACCTGCCGGGGCCTCCGCTCCCATTAACGAGTGCAGCATCGTGCTCACATATGCCCCGACGTCCGCTCCCTCCACACCTTCAGGAAGACCAAGAATCCTCAGGTTGTTCCTCCTTGCGTTGTTTTCCAGTGCCTCCAACCTTTCCACACATCGTTTCTGATGTGCCTCCTGCGTCTCCGTCTTCACCACCAGGCCCTGTATATCGTCCTCATTCTCGGCTGCCTTTGCCTTCACGACCCGAAGCTCCCGCTCCTGGGTCTTTTGTTCCTCCTTTAGCCCTTCGATCGCCTGTAGTATCGGGGCCAACAGCTCTTTCTTAATTTCCTTTTTGATCTCTTCCACACAGCGTTTCAAGAACTCTTGTTGTTCAGGGCCCCATGTTAAACTGCCACCTTCCGACGCCATCTTGGTTTTTGCTTGCCTTCCTTGCCGCTGTTCTAAAGGATCCACTGCAATCTGGCCACTTCCCTCTCCTTTTTCCATCCGTATCCAGGGGGGATTCCCTTCTGGTTTACCGCACAGTGTTTTTAGCCGTCAAAATTGCCGTTGGGGCTCCTATCAAGAGCCCAAAAGTCCGTTTCACAGGGAGCTGCCGAAATGTGCGACTCAGCTGGTCATCGCCGCATCCGGAACTCCTCTTTTCTCTTTTATACCTCTACATTTCCCTTACTTAATCCCTTGCCACTAATTTGTTTAAATTCCTATCTACAGCATTAGTTTTAGACTTCAACATTTCTCAGTAAGTCACGGTAATTAGGCCTTGTAGCTTTAAAGGGTGACATAAGGTTACACAAAGCTGCACCATAGCATATAGGCTGGAATCTTCTACCCCCCCCCTCCCTCTCCACCCCCCCCCCCCCCCCCCACAAGTGGCAAGGAAGGAGGTGAACAAGTCTGAGAATTTGTTGTTGGAACCGATAGTCAATGTCTTCCCACCTCCGCTGGAAATAAATTCTGGGTGGGAAGGCCCATGGTCGGCCCTCCCACCCTGCCTCCACTTGAGTTCCTTAAGTTCCCCATTGACTACCACTTAAGGGTCTCTTCCCACTTCAGCTAGAATCTGCGCAGCTCCAGGGAGGCCATTATATGGCTTGTATGACTGGTTAAATTGTGCAGGCTGCATATGATCTGGAGGTGATGGAGAAGCATGGTGGTGGTGGTGGTGGTGGTGGGGGGAGCAGGGGGCTTCCTCGATCTGCATTATTAATCTATATATGATTAAGGGCATGAATGTGGGGCAGGGAGGGTGGCCTCTGACAGTCTAACAATCCCACCACTCCACCCTTCCCATGATCCTAACCCTTAGCGACACCCCAAACAAAAACAGCATTTGCCTCTTTTCTGGATCACTCCACAATTCTGGGGCCCAAAGGGGGATGTTGTTTTGGCAAGAGGAATGGCTTGCTCCGTGGTGCTGCTGAGTGCAGGAACTGCAGGCCTCTTATTAGCCACAAGCTCTTGGCTGATGGGAGGTTGTCCTCCAGGCCCTCCGTCTGTAGGATGCTCAGTACTGTCCACTTATGGGCAGAGGAGATGGCAGGCCTTCCTCCTCAGAGTCAAGGTGTGTGTCTTGCTATGAGTGAGACTCCCGCTAAGAATAGAAGATTCTGCTTGTTTCGTGCATTTCATGGCCTGATTTGGTTACCTTAGGGGAAAAAGGGTGTGTATAATGTCAGAAGAGGTTTTTCAACTTCATTTCAACATGGCACCATATAAAAGCATGGTATCATTTTAAGATCGTTAATATGGCTCAGTGTATCTTATTGATGTTAATACATTTGAAAAGTCAAATATTATGTTGCAACCACAACTTCATTTAAATTTGTATTAAACTCTTGATCATCTGTTGCCAGCTGCTAAGCACATTTGTGCTACTCTGATAGGGTATGGAAGATCCCCTCTTGATTACTACATTTAACCATTGCATGAAAAGTTCTATCTGCATGTACGGTCTTCCGAACACAGATTCATTGATTACAACCTAAACACGTGCGGTGACTCACAATCTTCCCATTTAGCCTACCAATCCAAAGCAGTTCTAACTTCATTAAAAGGAATATCTGCATGTAACCAACTTTAGTGTGACCATAATTTTACTTATATTGCATATTGCATGAGTGCCTACTTCTTACCTTGGTGCAAATGCATAAAGTTTCAGCTGGTAAATCTTCATGTTCTTGCTACGTATTATCCAAGAATTAGGGGCGTTTGAAGTGGCTGGCTATTTGTCTCTGAATACAAGTGCATTAAAACTGAAATGGCTCTTGTTACATATCAGCTGAAGTGCAACTGTTCTTGAGCACATTACTGTCATGCTATTGGTAGTGGGCACTGGTGTTGTACGGCTGCTGATCTGTGGGAAAGTAGGAATAATGTAACCAGTGAATCTTGAGAGACACGTGGAGACCAGTAGGTACAATCCAGTCCAATCTGGGGTCAAACTGTGAGTCGGACCTCTGGCTTTTACTTCAGTTGTCACATTGGCAGGGTAGACTGGAGTCCAGAGAAATCTTCTATCAAGGTGCCACAAATGCAAATATTAGATGTTTACATCTGACTCATCATCTGCCATATGTCATTTTTCCAGCCTGCACATATATCTCATACAATATCCTTGTTTTAAAACAAAACAAATGTAGGTTTGTAGGCTCTTTAGCTGAGTGTTACGATCCCAGTTGGTGTTATAACTATACAGGAAGATCCCAGAATGGAACCCTGGCTAAGAAGATCTGGGGCGTCATTCTCCGCCGGCGAGGGTCTCCGTTTTGCCGGCGCCCGGGGGTTTCCCGACAGCGTGGGGCTGTCCCACAATGGGAAACCCCATTGACCGGCCGGTGTTACGGAGACTCCCGCCGGCCGGTCGGGGCAGAAATGTGGCGGGGCGGGTAGGAGAATTTCGCCCCATAACTTTTACTTTTATTTTTATAAAACATTGTGGAATAGAGTCACAGCACAGCTAAATAATTTTAACATGAGGGCAAAAACATCTATTAAACATGAAAAGTTGGATTATTATAAGATACTCCTTTACTCCCCATATTTTAACAACTACATACAAAAATTAGGAATAACATGGATTAGAAAGTACACCTTAAGCTATAATGGCCGCATAAACACACAAAGTCCCTTTTAAGCGCACAAAATGACTGTAGTTAAATGCACACACTGTGCTCTGAACCCAGGTTAGTGTCTGTGGATTTCTATTCAGAATCTCCCCAAATGATGACCACATGAGAGTTTCCAAACTTAACTCCCAAAAACACGCTTTAAAATCTTATCACATAATCATGCTTTACCTTGGCATTCTGTAATCCAGTCCAAGTTTTACAAATGACTCTCTTAACAGTAATTCCAGTCCAGAATTTTACACCAATCGCTTTAGGAATTCTTGGTCTTGACTATTATGCAACCTACTCACAATTGCATTAACTCTCGATTCCCAGACTATATTAAAATGACATCAAACATTTCATCTACCACTGAAATCTGCTGTCCCACTTTAAATCTAATCACTTTCATTGTCTCTTTAACTCAGAACATTTTGCTTATTCTTCATTGAATTCTTCTGAACAATACCTGGGTCTCTGTTCACTTAACTCCAGACTTCTTGGACAATCGTTTGGTCCCAATTCCCTGGTTATCTGGCCTGTATCTTGTTCCTTAGAAAGCCTGTACCTTTGCAACGGCCCTTCCCTGCCAGATTCTCCTGGCAGAGATGAGATGTTGACTCCTCAGTGAACTCCAATTTCCCACAAATTCAACTAAAACTAAAACTGAAAACCTTTTCTACCTTACAAGACCCCAGTTGCTAGCAACATCGCAAATCTCTGTTGGCCTATTTATTTACTCTTTATGCCTTGGACGTCTTCAAGCGCAATAGAAACACAGTTGGAACTTAACCAATCTCCACACCTATAAACAGCTGTGTGCAGCATGAATCTAACTATAGGTTTTACCTTTCCAGGCACAGAAACACACATTAAATGAAACACACTTAAAACTATTCCTTATTTCTAACGCTTACCAATACCTTTGCTTTCCTAACATTAAAGTTGATGTCTCCTGACATTTGGCAGCAACAACTTCCTCATGGTTGGAATGTTGTGTTCTATTGTGTTCTCTTATCGGTGGGTTTGTAAAATTCCTCAAAAGACTTCCCACTCGACTCTTACTTGCTCCGATATTGATGCAATTTTATGATGGAATGCTATCCTGCTCTCCCTTTCTCCAATTCAGGCCATTAAATAGCCAGCTAATAATCACTTAAGGGCTGTTTCCCACCCACCCTTGATTTTTAGCCTAGCAGGAAGAGTTCAGAGGGAGCTCCTCTTCCTCTCATGCTCCATATATTATTCTGTGCAGTACTCAGATTCACATTCCAGGTCTCTGTTATTCTGTTAGTCACTTACTCCCTCTGGGCACCAGCCAGAGACATCAATCCAGGCCATTAGAGAGTGAGTCGCAAGGTTGCATACATGATAATGAACTGGCTTTTTTCCACCTCAGCTTGTTCCTCATTTAGAGGAGACCAACCAGCAAAGAGGTTAGAATAGTTTTCTGAGTAATTGAATTCAGATGTAACTTCCAGAAAGAAGAGCTTATGATCTGGTTTGTTGACCAGCAATGTGGAGCATAGAGATAACAAAGAACAGAAGGTGATGCTGCCCTATTTCTCCATCTCTGACTACTGATTTTACCTTCAGAAGTTCCAAAACATCCGCCTTATTTGGGGTCCACCCCCAGTCAACATCTCTTTTTAGTTTTACTGTTTTATCTTCCCCTTATTCAGAGGGAGGGAATGGCGCAATGGTATTATCGCTGGACTAGTAATCCAGAGACCCAGAGTCATGCTCTAGGGAGCTTGGTTCAAATCCCACCACGGCAGGTGGTGACATTTGAATTCAATGAAAATCTGGAATTAAAAGTCGAAAGGTGACCTTGAAACCATTGTCGATTGTCATAAAAACCCACCTGGTTCACTAATGTCCTTCAGAATCTGCCATCCTTACCTGGTCTGGCCTACATATGACTCCAGATCCACAGCAATGTGGTTGACTCTTATATGCCCTCAGTGATGGGCAATAAATGCTGGCCCAGCCAACAACGCCCACATCCCATGAACAAATAAAAAAACCTGAAACACTCAGCGATGGCTGTAGATAAGCTTGTGCTATCTGAACATTGATAACTAGTTCTTTAAGGTTCATGCTTGAACCTAGAATCTCCAAATCAACTACCAGAATTACCCAGCTTAACAAATGCAACATTTCACCTTTTTAAAAATTTGTTCATGGGACATAGGTGTCGCAGGCTGGCAGGAAGAGTTCAGCGGGCACTTAAGAGTGCACATCGCTGTGGGTCTGGATTTGCATGTAGGCCAGACAGATAAGGAAGGCAGATTTCCTTCCCCAAAAGGACATTAGTGAACCAGGTAGGATTTTACAACCGTTGACGATGCTTCATGGTCATCATTAGACTTTTTAAAATTCCAGATTTTTATTGAATTCAAATTCACAATCTGCATGTGGCGGGATTTGAAACAGGGTCCCCAGAGCATTACTCTGGGTTTCTGGTTTGCTAGTCCAGTGATAATACCGTTACCCCACCGACTCCTCCATTCCTCACAGGTAAGCCAAAGACTGATTCATATATATTTCTTAAATTTTAATTTTGGAATCATTTCTCATTTCTAATCTGTGCGTATTTATTATTATTGCATTTTAGCAACTAATAAACTCACTATTTCTTTAACTCAAGAAAGTCTGGTTAAATTGGTTCCTTTTAAAACATAAATACATTTGGACTGAGAAAAGGTGTCCACGAGGAAAGGGATCCTTTTAAAATTTACCTTATTTTGCCCAACTGAAGGGGTTGAATAAGGAAGGGGTGCCAATTCTTCCCTCCTCAATCAGGATCATAACAATTTGGGGGTATCTCTTCCAGAATCATAACAAATTGCGGGACCTCGTCCGTGGATCAGTCATAGCACATAGTCAAGAAGATGTGGTTTTCAGTAACATCCATACATAGTCCATTGGATTCTTGGAGGATGAGTTTGACTTTTCCTACCTTGCGTAATCTGATAAGGTCAGCAATGTTTTTGTGAGTTGGCATGTATACGTTATGGAGTTGGCAGTCTATGCCTGGCCCACTTCTCTTTAGTGGATCTGAATAGATTTCCATGGGAAGTTCCATCCTTTGTTCAACCTGATAAAGCAGAAGGTCCACTGCTTCTTAATGATCACTAATGGTCTGTGCCTTCCTATCGGTTTAACGGACATTTTACATTAATACCTATTTGTCAATGGACCTTGCTTTTTACATCCCTTTAAATTCTAAATTAAATTTAAATTCTACATCCCTTTAAATTCTGCATCAGAGCATTATTGACCAGCATCAAACAGAGCTGTTCCTGATTAAAGGCATTTATATTCTCTGGAGCTAACTTTCGATGTTATAAGTTCACCCTACAGTAGTGGCAGACAGAAACCTCATTCCAACATGGTTCCAGCAGCGATTGTGTCTGGTTGACAAGTCTGAGTATTTCACTGTTGACTGTGAGATGTAATTGCAATTTAATTCCAGTTTGTGCCCTGTTACATCTTTTATGTGAATAGCAATTTTAGATTGTGCAGTAATGCCTACTGGGAAGGTAGATTTTGATCACCTGAACTAATCTCATTTCTATCCTTTGGAAGCTGTTAAGAAGAAGATGCATTATTTCCAGTCTGGAATAAATTCAAAACCGGGGGCATCATTCTCCGACCCCCCGCCGGGTCGGAGAATCGCCGGGGGCTGGCGTGAATCCCGCCCCCACCGGTTGCCGAAGTCTCCGGCACCGGAGATTCGGCGGGGGCGGGAATCGCGCTGCGCCGGTTGGCGGGCCCCACTGCTCGATTCTCTGGCCCGGATGGGCTAAAGTCCCGCCGATAAATTGCCTGTCCCGCCGGCGTGGATTAAACCACCTTTTGAACAGCGGGACAAGGAGGCGTAGGCGGGCTCCGGGGTCCTGGGGGGGGCGTGGGGCGATCTGGCCCCTGGGAGTGCCCCCACGGTGGCCTGGCCTGCGATCGGGGCCCACCGATCCGCGGGCGGACCTGTGCCGTGGGGGGCACTCTTTTTCTTCCGCCTTTGCCATGGTCTTCACCATGGCGGAGGCGGAAGAGACCTCCTCCACTGCGCATGCGCGGGGATGCTGTGAGCGGCCGCTGACGCTCCCTCGCATGCGCTGCCCGGCAATGTCATTTCCGCACCAGCTGGCGGGGCACCAAAGGCCTTTTCCGCCAGCTGGCGGGGCGGAAATCGGTCCGGCGCGGGCCTAGCCCCTCAAGGTTAGGGCTCGGCCCCCCACGATGCGGAGGATTCCGCATCTTTGGGGCGGCGCGATGCCCGTCTGATTGGCGCCGTTTTGGGCGCCAGTCGGCGGACATCGCGCCGTTTCGGGAGAATTTCGCCCCAGATTCTAGAGGACCAGAAGGAGAGTAATCAAATATACCTCCAACTTCCAAAATACATCCAGTCATAGAAACATGAAAGAATTCAATTAAATTTATACACTTGCATATTTAACCTTTAATGAATCGGAGAGCTCTAGTCAGTCAGGAAGGATCACGTAGGCAGTGCGAGAGTGCTAATTTCAGTGGGATGAGAATGGGCCTATCCAGGGAAAGCTTGAATCAAAGGTTGGCAGGTAAAATGGTAATGGAACAATGAGCATCCTTTAAAGAGGAGCGGTCGGATTCTCCGTTCCGCTGGAGCAGGATTCATGGAACTCTATGACAGCAAAACTGGCGCCGCACCTGAGCCGATTCGATTGCCGTTAAGGGGTTAGCACTAGCGCCACATGGAACAGAATCGATTTCAATGAGAAACAGTGCCGGATTTGCCGGGTCCAGGATTGACACTTAGGCGGCTGATGAGCTGCAGCCGCATATACACACTTCACTCCCACACACACCGTCCCAGCCAAGAAGATGGCAGCAAGGCGCGCAGCCCCAAGATTCACTGACGTGGAATTGGAGACTCTGCTGGATACGTGGAGGATAGGTAGGCAATCCTGTACCCTGGAGTGGGAAGCACACTTCAGCCACCGCCGCCGCCGCCGTTTGCCGGCCTGGATGCAGGTGGCAGAGGTGGTCAGCGCTGTGGGCAACACCGTCCGGACCAGCCAACAGTGGAGGGAAAATTGCACAACCACTTCAGGACGAATTTAAAGGGATTAGGCAGCACTGTGTCCCTGGTACTACATCCCGTCCCACACACCCGTAACCCTCCACCCACCCCCCCCCACCCCCCCCCACCCCCACCCGGAGGGTGGCCGAATCCCCACCCCGCATCACATGCCGGCACCCATACTGGCCGCCATGGCCGAGTGCCCTGGCCACTCAAGCCAGCAGCTAACCACCCTTTGGGCTGCATTGTTCGAACTGTCTAACACTGTATTTTCTGTTTCCCCTTCTCCCAGGGGAAGGCCGCTCATAACCGCCTAGAGTGGGAGAAGACTGGAGGGGGGCTGCAGACCCTTATCTCAGCAGAGCAGAGGACATTGGATGTGATCGGCGGGCCCAAAGAAAGGGCAGTTGCTGGGATGGAGGTCGGCACCGGACGTGGAAGTGAGACCCCCGCTGAATTACAGTTCCCCATGGCATGTGTGTCACCCCCCCTACCAGCTCCAGACCACCCTCACACCCACACCACTCCCACACTACCCCCACACCTCCACTCCATCACCACCAACACTCCCTCCCCCTTCCCCAACACACCTCCACCTCCCCCCGTTGGCCCGCAATGCAACCATGCGACTTTTCTTGTATCTTGCAGGAGCTGCTGGGGATGGTGTCCCCTGACCCCGACCCCAGCCACAGCCAGAACCCCAGGTGTTGACCATTGATGAGATCGATACCAGCATGGACGGGAGACATTGACCGCTTCCCAGGACACCCCGGATCTCGGGTTCGGGGATGACAGACATTTCCTGTCACATCTGTCTCCAACACCCTCTGCCATTGCAAAGACACTCACCTCGGTTGGGCACCTTAGTGAACAGGCTCTTGGGAAATGAAAAAGAAAATAATGGAATACATGAAATAGAATGAAAAGAAACTGGCAGCTTACATAAAAGGGAATCTATAAAGACATATATAGTAATAGGGTGGGGGGGGGGTTGGCAATTAGGGAGCAAAAAGGGGACGTAGACATTGACGCAGTTCACAATACTCCTAAGTTTAATGTCATCTGCAAAATTTGAAATTGTCTCAAGTGCATCCACGGCTAGGTCATTAAATATACATCAAGGAAGCAATTGTTCCAGTACCCAACCCTGGGGAACACCATTGTATCGCTTCCTCCATTCTGTAGAACAATCATTCTCTACTATTCTCTGTTTCCTGTCACTCAGCCAGCTTCATATCCATGCTGCTCCAGTTCCTTTTATTCCATACTGATTTAAGTTGCTTTGCAGAAGAAGCAAAGGCAACACTGGGGAAGGCTTTATTTTCTACGAGTGGTTGGTATCTGGAATGAATTGCCTGGGATTGCGATGGAGGAAGACTCAATTATGGCTTTCAAAAGGGAAGTGGATTAGCACCTGAAGTGAAAAAAGAGTGCAGAGGAGTGTGACTGACAGAATTTTACTCCTGCAGAGAACTGCTACAGACATGAGGGGCTGAATGACCACCATTTATGCTGTCACTATTCTATAATTGAACGATTCTACCTTAGACAGCAGCACTGATATTTTCTGAATTTACGGTTTATCATGAAACAGGGTAAATGAATTTCTAAAGTAACCTATGGATTTTCAGGCTATTAGCTTCAACATATTTAATTTGGCAGATCAACAACTACATTAGACCTCGAAAGGAAATCAATATGGTATTCTCTACTGTCACGATTCTGCTAGATTGTCAAGATGAAGAGTACGATCGTGATGTAGGACAATTTTGCATCCGACAGTTCACTAAAAAGCAAAGCTTGTGGTAAGACAGAATTGACATTGTTACATTTTTGTGTCTTAGTGCGAGATCACCCTCACTTCCAAATTGAAGTTGACAGGTTGGAAAATAATGAAAAAAGCATCAATTTTAAATACAATACAATAATTCTATAATTCAGGAATATATTTTAAACATAAAACTGCAGTCTAATGTTCGACCTGATGTCCGTCTTTTTAAAATCTCCAGCTTCAACATGGGGCGCGATTCTCCACTCCCACGCCGGTTGGGAGAATCACCTGGGCCGCCAAAATTTCCGGGCACGCCGGTCCGACGCCCTCCGGCGATTCTCCCAAGCGGCGGGAACGGCCCGGTCGAGTTACGCAGGCCACAGGCCGGAGAATCGCCGGAGACACCGAAAATGGCGATTCTCCAGCACCCCCGCTATTCTGAGGCACGGATGGGCCGAGCGGCCAGGCCAAAACGGTGGGTTCCCCCCGGCGCCGTCCACACCTGGTCGCTGCAGTCGTGGGTGGTGCGTGAACGCTGGGGGGGCGGCCTGTGGGTGGGCGAGGGGGGATCCTGCACCAGGCTTCACCTGGAATGTGGGGTGGCCCGCGATCGGTGCCCACCGATCGTCGGGCCGTCCTCTCTGGAGGAGGACCTCCTTCCTTCCGCGGCCCCGCAAGATCCGTCCCCCATCTTCTTGCGGGGTGGACTTAGAGAGGACGGCAACCACGCATGCGCGGGTTGGCGCTGGTCGGGACCGGGACCGTTCCGCGCCGTCGTGAACCTCGACGCCGTTCATGACGGCGCGGCCACTTCGGCGTGGGAGTGGAGAATCCCGCCCTTGATATTTGAACCTTGTGTAACAATTAAAACAGGTTGAGCATCCCTCATCCGAAATTCTGAAAGAAACCAAAAAATTCTGAAATTCGAGCGCCGACGTGAGGTCATGAGTGGGAAATCCCAAAAGCCTCTGGCAAGGTTCACGGGCGATGCGCAGATCCCAATGCACTGCACAGGCACAGATCCCAACGCACTGCACAGGCACAGATCCCAACGCACTACACATGCACATATTCCAACACTTTAGGACTTTAAAATAAAGATTGGGGGGAAGGGAAAGTCAGGGAACCAAGAGGTGAAGTAATCAGTGGGAAACGTAGCTGCTTAGGAATACAAAAAAGCACGAAAAGACAAAACTCAGGAGAGGTTACGATAGTCCCCATCCCACAAAATATGACACAGTGTATGGAAAGGCTCAGTAAACCAAGGTCCACCACACTAAGAAAACAAAAAGGGACGGTCAATAGAGAATTAAAGGTGCTATATTTAAATGCGTGCAGTGTACGGAACAAGGTAGATGAGCTTGTGGCCCAGATTGTGACTGGCAGGTGTGATGTGGTAGGCATCACAGAGACATGGTTGCAGGGGGTTCAGGACTGGCATTTAAACATCCAGGGATTCACAACCTATCGAAAAGACAGAGAGGGGGCGGGGTTGCCTTGTTAATTAGGAATGAAATTAAATCAATAGCACCAAAAGACATGGGGTCGGATGATGTGGAGTCTGTGTGGGTACAGTTGAGGAAACACAAAGGCAAAAAAACCATAATGGGAGTTATGTACAGGCCTCCTAACAGTGGTCAGGACCAGGGGCACAAGATGCACCATGAAATAGAAAGTGCATGTCAGAAAGGCAAGGTCACAGTGATCATGGGGGACTTTAATATGCAGGTGGACTGGGTAAATAATACTGCCAGTGGACCCAAGGAAAGGGAATTCATTGAATGTTTACAGGAGGGCTTTTTGGAACAGCTTATGATGGAGCCCACGAGGGAATAGGCCATTCTGGACTTAGTGTTATGTAATGAGCCAGACTTGATTAAAGATCTTAAAGTAAGGGAACACTTGGGAGGCAGTGATCATAATATGGTCGAATTCAATCTCCAATTTGAAAGAAAGAAGGTAGAATCAGATGTAAAGGTGTTACAGTTAAATAAAGGTAACTACAGGGGCATGAGGGAGGAACTGACGAAAATCGACTGGGAGCAGAGCCTAGTGGGAAAGACAGTAGAACAGCAATGGCAGGAGTTTCTGGGTCTAATTGAGGACACAGTACAGAGGTTCATCCCAAAGAAAAGAAAGGTTATCAGAGGGGGGATTAGGCAGCCATGGCTGACAAAGGAAGTTAGGGAATGCATCAAAGCAAAAGCGAAAGCCTATAATGTGGCAAAGAGTAGTGGGAAGTCAGAAGATTGGGAAGGCTACAAAAACAAACAGAGGATAACAAAGAGAGAGATAAGGAAAGAGAGGATCAAATTTGAAGGTAGGCTAGCCAGTAACATTAGGAATGATAGTAAAAGTTTCTTTAAATACATTAAAAACAAACGGGAGGCAAAAGTTGACATTGGGCCGCTCCAAAATGACGCTGGTAATTTTGTGATGGGAGACATGGAAATAGCCGAGGAACTGAATAAGTACTTTGCGTCAGTCTTCACAGTAGAAGACATGAGTAATATCCCAACAATTCCGGAGAGTCAGGGGACAGAGTTGAATATGGTAGCCATTACAAAGGAGAAAGTGTTAGAGAAACTAAGAGGTCTAAAAATTGACAAAACTCCTGGCCCAGATGGGCTACATCCTAGAGTTCTAAAGGAGATAGCTGAAGAAATAGTGGAGGCGTTGGTGATGATGTTTCAACAGTCACTGGAGTCAGGGAAAGTACCAGAGGATTGGAAAATCGCTGTTGTAACCCCACTGTTCAAGAAGGGAACAAGGAAAAAGATGGAAAATTATAGGCCAATTAGCCTGACCTCGGTTGTTGGCAAGATTCTAGAATCCATTGTTAAGGATGAGATTTCTAAATTCTTGGAAGTGCAGGGTCGGATTAGGACAAGTCAGCATGGATTTAGCAAGGGGGGGTCGTGCCTGACAAACCTGTTAGAGTTCTTTGAAGAGATAACAAATAGGTTAGACCAAGGAGAGCCAATGGATGTTATCTATCTTGACTTCCAAAAGGCCTTTGATAAGGTGCCTCACGGGAGACTGCTGAGTAAAATAAGGGCCCATGGTATTCGAGGCAAGGTACTAACATGGATTGACGATTGGCTGTCAGGCAGAAGGCAGAGAGTTGGGATAAAAGGTTCTTTTTCGGAATTGCAACCGGTGACGAGCGGTGTCCCGCAGGGTTCAGTGTTGGGACCACAGCTGTTCTCTTTATATATTAACGATCTAGATAACGGGACGGAGGGCATTCTGGCTAAGTTTGCCGATGATACGAAGATAGGTGGAGGGGCAGGTAGTATGGAGGAGGTGGGGAGGCTTCAGAAAGATTTAGACAGTTTAGGAGAGTGGTCCAAGAAATGGCTGATGAAATTCAACGTGGGCAAGTGCGAGGTCTTGCACTTTGGAAAAAAGAATAGAGGCATGGACTATTTTCTAAACGGTGACAAAATTCATAATGCTGAAGTGCAAAGGGACTTGGGAGTTCTAGTCCAGGATTCTCTAAAGGTAAACTTGCAGGTTGAGTCCGTAATTAAGAAAGCAAGTGCAATGTTGTCATTCATCTCAAGAGGCTTGGAATATAAAAGCAGGGATGTACTTCTGAAGCTTTATAAAGCATTAGCTAGGCCCCATTTAGAATACTGTGAGCAATTTTGGGCCCCACACCTCAGGAAGGACATACTGGCACTGGAGCGGGTCCAGCGGAGATTCACACGGATGATCCCAGGAATGGTAGGCCTAACATACGATGAACGTCTGAGGGTCCTGGGATTATATTCATTGGAGTTTAGGAGGTTGAGGGGAGATCTAATAGAAACTTACAAGATAATGAATGGCTTAGATAGGGTGGATGTAGGGAAGTTGTTTCCATTAGCAGGGGAGACTAGGACCCGGGGGCACAGCCTTAGAATAAAAGGGAGTCACTTTAGAACCGAGATGAGGAGAAATTTCTTCAGCCAGAGAGTGGTGGGTATGTGGAATTCATTGCCACAGAGTGCGGTGGAGGCCGGGACGTTGAGTGTCTTTAAGACAGAAGTTGATAAATTCTTGATTCCTCGAGGAATTAAGGGCTATGGAGAGAGAGCGGGTAAATGGAGTTGAAATCAGCCATGATTGAATGGTGGAGTGGACTCGATGGGCTGAATGGCCTTACTTCCACTCCTATGTCTTATGGTCTTATGGTCTTAACACGCCACACCAGCAACAGGTCCCAGTTACAGGGCATTTTGTCCCCTAAATTTTATAAATTTAGAGTGCCCAATTAATTTTTTCCAATTAAGGGGCAATTTAGCGTGGCCAATCCACCTACCCTGTGTTGTGGGGGCGAAAACCACGCAAATACGGGGAGAATGTGCAAACTCCACACGGACAGTGACCCAGAGCCGGGATCGAACCTGGGACCTTGACGTCGCGAGGCAGCAGTACTAACCACTGTGCCACCGCACTGCCCTCATTTTGCCCCTTTGATAATTATATTCCGAAATCAGAAAAATTTCAAAATCTGATACACACTCAGCCCCAAGCACTTTGGATAAGGAGTGCTCAACCTGACAACAGTACTTTTCAGCCTAACAACCTATTACTCCTGGAAATCTCCCAATTATTTATGCTGCGGCCTGGAAATTGTAGTCAGTGATTTTTGTGTACAAAAGCTAAATGAACTCTTCTCAAATTTCCTTCTCCAGCATTTGAAAAGAGTTCACTTAAGATGGGTTAGGGCAGCTGTGAAACTAGCAGATCCAAATTTGCTGCAACTATACTGAGGCCGAGATTTTTGCCATTGCAGAGAGGCTGTCCTTCATGGTGAAAATGGTGGAAATGGTTGAAAATCCTAAACCCCGCCATTGAACATTTCACCAGGGAGGGCAAATGAATAGACTGTCAGATGCCCAACCTCCTGACCTTGACACAGGCTGAAGAGCAAGCCCTTGATCTGGCATGCAAGTGTGGAGCCAAATTCACAGGTCACTGAGAGGTG
This sequence comes from Scyliorhinus torazame, assembly GCF_047496885.1. Taxonomy (NCBI): domain Eukaryota; kingdom Metazoa; phylum Chordata; class Chondrichthyes; order Carcharhiniformes; family Scyliorhinidae; genus Scyliorhinus; species Scyliorhinus torazame. The sequence continues at coordinate 152,864,309 of NC_092717.1, forward strand.
GTATCTCAGAGGAAGGCAAGAGTCAAATGGGCAAGGAAGAGACTGTGGGAGTATGAGATGTCGGGCAGTGGCTTTAGGAATGAGACCTTTGACGAATAGTCCCAGTCGCTTGTCCATTCAAAATGCCTCACTGAGGCAGTTGGCCCTTGTGACAAGCAACCAGAGTGCACTGCAGTTTGACTTTCAAATAATGTTTGCTGCTGGCTTTTCTCCTCCTCATTCGATGCACCATCCTCCTGATGCACTGCAGACCCCTAGGACTCTCCCCCCTTTGATGTGGAACCATGGACAGATGCTCTTGTGCTAACATCCTCTCTCCATAACAAGCACCAGTGCAGCCACAGGCACGTTGGTGTGCATTTGCGTGTCAAATCAGATGTTAGAGCACTGTGGTGAGTGCATATCACATTCACCTGAGCCTACAGGGTGCCGGCATTAGCAGGATTGCTGAAGATCAGGATGATTGTGAGTCCGAGGCAGATAATAAGCCTCTGAAGTATCCTTCAGGAAGTAGGCGCTGGATGTCCAGTAGGATGCGTAGGAAGATCTGGCAGAGGTACTGGAGTCTGCATGTGATTGTCTCTGCCTTGGAGGAGTCTGTGTGGAGTGTGAGGACTGCATTGGCCCAGTGTTTCCTCTATGGAAAGCATGGCAACCCTCATGGAGAGGAAGATCCACTGACTCCATCAGGGGTTTCTGGGCTGGCGTCTGGAGCTGCAAGCCCACATATTGGCAGAGACCTCAAAAGTGTGAGTGTGGGAAATGGATGAGGCACCTAGTAACTCTGTTAGCCGTCCATCCATTCATGGGCATGGAGGTTCAAACCAATCTTGTGTTCACAGATGAACTGTAGCTCCTCTGCCCCTCTACTAGTGACTGTCACATCTGATGAGACTGTGATGACTGAGGATTGCCCAGCCCTGGTTATGTACGCTCCCGCCCTGCGCAGGCTCTGCCGAGCAGGTGACAAGTGCCAAGTTTATCATGGCCAACAGGACTTCAGAGTCAGTAAGATTTCTTCAATGCCACTGCTGGCAATGGGGGAAGGGGGGGGGGGGGGGGTGGCAGGGCCAAGACACATCATTTGCAGCTGGAAGTTTAAGTCACGATGAGCACAGGAGGTGTTGTCATGGGTGATTGTAACTTTCATTTTTGTGTTCTGTATAATTTGTATTTTTGAGACGACTATATATATGTTGCTTTATGTGCAAAGGCCTGAATATGCTTCATGGGTTTCAGAAGTGATGGGCCTGAGAGTGCCATGTGCCACAGAGGAAGGGCTGCACCCTTTGTAGTGATCTGCACATCTGCATGTATACAAGGGGTTAATGTAAATGCACTACAACTAAGTAATCACTACAGGGAGCACTCGAGATGTATAAATAGACAGACAAAAGCCAGGATCCCCTCTTCACAGGAAGTGCAGCTAATGGCAGGACACAAACAGACAGCTCACATGTCACATCTAGTATAAACTCTGGAGAAAGAACAAACTTTCTCAATAAAGCATTTGCTTCAACTGGAAGACTATGAGCTTTATTCGGACATAAGAAATAATATACCCTTTATTTCAGAGGCCATGACTTGACATAATGGTGGCAGGATAGACTAGCCCAGGAAATCAGTAAGATGGCATTACTCTTGCCCACACTTTCAATCCATGCCTTGCATGCCTAGCTGAAAGTCTGGTGAATTAAGGCCTCCCTGCCTCCCATAAAGATCCTCACTGTGAAAGCCTTCTCCTTATCCTGCATTTCCTCTGGATCCTCCTCAGACCTAGCTTGAGTCATCCTCCGCACCTTGGGGAGCTCTATTGCTATCTTCATCCTCCAATGAGTTCCCCCCGCCCCACGATGCGGTCCAGCTTCAGGAGGACGCCATGAACTGCCAGATCATCTCGAACATTATAGAACTGCGGGCATTGTCCCTTGAGCCATCCGTCAGTCATGTGGTGCATCACACGTTGTAGCAGGGGGTCAGCCGCAGTCTCACGGCGAATGTGGGTTAGGCGTTCATCCGTGGCCGGCAGATTGGTGGCCGTGAAGGCCACATGGGCGTCAACTTGGCAAGCTAACCCCTCTGGGTCTGACGGAGTGGTGACTGCCCTGAACAGGGCATCGGCTATGATCAGGTCCTTACCCGGTGTGTACACGAGCTGGAAATCGTATCTCCGGAGCTTGAGCAGAATGTGTTGTAGGCGGGGGGGGTCACGTCATTGAGGTCTTTTTGGATGATGCCGACCAGCAGGCGATGGGCGGTCTCCACAGTGAACTGGGGAAGGCCATACACGTAGTCATGGAACTTGTCGACACCGGTCAACAGGTCTAGGCACTCCTTCTCGATTTGCGCATAGCGCTGCTCTGTGGGGGTCATGGCCCATGACGCATAGGCAACAGGGGCCCATGACGAGGCGTCATCTTGTTGCAGGAGCACCGCCCCTATGCCAGATTGGCTAGCGTCCGTTGATATTTTCGTCTCCCTTGCAGGATCGAAAAACGCCAATACCAGGGCGGTGGTCAGCTTGACCTTGAGCACCTCCCATTCACGCTGGTGGGCGGGAAGCCACTGGAAGTCCGTCGTCTTCCTAACTAGGTTGCGGAGAGCCGTGGTGTGGGTAGCGAGGTTAGGGATTAACTTTCCCAGGAAGTTGACCATTCCTAAGAACTGGAGCACCGCCTTCTTATCCGCCGGCTTCTGCGTGGCCGTGATGGCTGCCACCTTGTCTGCATCCGGCCGCACACCCAACCGGGGGATCTGGTCTCCTAAAAACTTGAGTTCGGTCTGGCCGAAAGAACATTTGGCTCTGTTGAGGTGCAGGCCTTGGTCCCGTATTCGCTTAAAAACGTGTTGGAGGCGACTGATATGTTCCTGCGGGGTGGTGGACCAGATGATGATGTCGTCCACATAGACGCGCACATCCTCGATGCCCTCCATCATCTGCTCCATGATGCGGTGGAACACGTCAGATGCTGATATAATTACAAATGGCATTCTGTTGTCGCAGTACCTGCCAAATGGGGTGTTGAAAGTACACAGCTTTCTGCTGGACTTGTCCAATTGAGTCTGCCAGAAGCCCTTTGATGCATCCAGCTTGGTGAATATGTTGGCCTGAGCCATCTCGCACGTGACATCCTCACGCTTGGGGCTAGGGTAATGCTCCCGCATGATGTTACGATTTAAATCCTTCGGGTCGATACAGATCCGGAGCTCGCCGGAAGGCTTCTTGACGCACACCATGGAACTGGCCCAGTCGGTTGTTTCCGTCACTCTGGAAAGCACTCCTTGGTCCTGGAGGTCCTGCAGCTGCTGCTTGAGGTGGTCCTTGAGGGGTGCTGGGACTCTGCGAGGTGCATGAACCACAGGCGTGGCGTCCTGTTTGAGCAGGATTTTGTATGTGTAGGGAAGTGTGCCCATGCTTTCGAAGACATCTCGGTGTTGAGTGATGATGGCACTTAGTTGCGCCCTGAAGTCCGCATCTTGGAAGTCAGACGTGTCCTCCAGAGAGAGGGAATGTACGCGCTGCACGAGGTTGAGGAGCTTGCACGCCTGTGCTCCTAGCAGGGAGTCCTTTGCGGAGCCCACGATCTCGAAGGGTAGGGTGACTTTTCACGAGTTGTGCGTCACATCGAGTTGGCATGACCCGGTGGCGGGGATGACGTTACCATTATAGTCGACCAGTTGGCAATTGGATGGAAGAATTGTTGGTTTGACCCCCAGCGTTTGAAATGCTGACCATGCGAGGAGATTGGCGGAAGCACCAGTGTCCAGACGGAATCTGATCTGGGATCGGTTGACTGTCAGGGTGGCACACCACTCGTCGTCCGGATCAATGCTGTGCACTAACAGCGGCTGGTGCTTTCGATTCGGGGACAGTCTGTTCTTGGTTATGACAGCGACTCGAAAAGGCTCCCTGTCCTCGGTGTCACTGGTCTGCATGAAGTCAGGATCGGACTCGGTGAAGGTGGGTTGGTTTGCCCAAACATTCCTGCGAGGCTGGTTAAAACGTTGCGAGTTGGCAGGCTGGGCTGCTCGACAAGGCCAAGCCTGCCACAGCGTAGGCACTGTCGCGAGTTTGCAGGGCATTGCTGCTTTAAGTGGGCGGAGCCACAGTTGCCGCACGTCGTGACGTCAGTGCGTTCGTTGCGCCACCGCGCATGCGCGGTACGGTCTTACGTGGTGCGGGCCTGCGTATCGCGTTCCTCCACGTCACCGGACCCTCGTTTGGCGTGTACAAGTGCGGGGGGCCTCGGAAAGCGCGCAAAATGGCCTCCCTCCATCAGACTGCGGCCCGGGAGGTGTTCGATTGTTTGGAACCGTTCCGCTTCATGGGGCCCTTGCCGCGCTGTTTCAGCCGCCTGTATGTAGGAGTACCGGCTGGTAGCATTCTCATGCAGGACACAGGTCTCGATGGCAGTCGCTAGGGTTACTTGCTTAACTTTAAGGAGCTGCTGACGCAGGGTGTCCGACATGACCCCAAAAACAATCTGGTTGCGTATCATGGAGTCAGAGGTGGGCCCGTAGCCGCAGGATTGCGCGAGGATGCGGAGGTGTGTTAAATAGGATTGAAAAGGCTCGTCCTTACCCTGCAAGCGCTGCTGGAACAGGTACCTTTTGAAGCTTTCGTTGACTTCAACACTGAAGTGTGTGTCGAACTTGATGAGCACCGTCTTGTACTTGGTCTTGTCCTCGTCGTCCGCGAATGTCAGGGAGTTAAAGATGTGGATGGCATGTTGCCCAGCCGTGTAGAGAAGAAGGGCTATCTTCCTGATGTCCGATGCATTCTCCCTGTCCGTGGCTTCGAGAAAGAGCTGGAAGCACTGTTTAAATATCTTCCAATTTACCCCGAGATTGCCAGTGATGCGGAGCGGCGGCGGTGGGTTGATGTTCTCCATGATGTAGGATGCCGGAATGCTGAGAAGTTGCAGGTAGGTCTCACAAGTGCTAGGTTGCGGCCACTCCTTGTACCGTGTCATGTTGGGTGTTCTGGTTTACAAACAAGCCAACAATGCTGGAAGTGGTGTAACGCTATTTTATTAACTGTTGAACTATGCTAACATACTGTAAACGTGGGTATAAGCAATACCTCCTTAACTGTGGACCCTTTCCTATCACTAGCTATGGTGAGGCACTCAGCACATGGTGAATGTCTGTGATGCAGGCTGTGAGCTCTGTGCTCTGAGCTGGCTGCTGCTAGAATGAACGGGAACTCTTCTGTCCCCTGTCTTTATAGTGCTTGTGCTCTCACTGGTGATTGGCTGCGGTTTTATGTATGCTGGTTGGTCCTACTGCATGTCCATCAGTGTGTGTATGTGATTGCGCCATAATGCACTGATGTATATTGTGACACGTGTGAGCTCCTGGTTGGCTGCCTGGCTGCTGCTGCTAGCTATCTGGTCTGGTGGCCTCTGTTCTTTTTGGTTGGCCTCCCTCCTCCTCCTCCGCTGTGTCCAGGCCTGGCCTGGCCGAGCCTGGCGGTCAAGAATCACCCTGCTGGTCTCCTCGATGACCATTGGCCATTGGCCAGTACCTCCTCCTCACCTCGCTGAAGGCTTCGCTGATGTTAGGTCGGCGGCCTCTTTTTGTCAGGCTGTCCACCAGGCCAAATGCCAGAAGCCTGGCTGCAGCTTTGCACCTTTACTGAATGAAAATTCCGAAACTTCCCCCCAATTCAGGAGATCCGTGTCTGAACTGCTCAAAGTCTCCACCACCTCACAACATCTCGCAAACTGTTTTCCTCCACTAAAAGGGAGTCCACCAATCTGAGACCAATGTTGTTCTGCATTGTCTGCTGATAGGCTCAAAAAATTCGAATTAGCCTATCAGCCAATTTAGAGTTACCAAGGCCCTGATTAGTGTTCCTTTGGTGTTCCCACCACAACAGTCACCTCTCTGTATCCCCCCCCCCCCCCCTCCCATTGACCAGGGCCGTGTACTGCAACGCTGTGTGTTTCATTGGAAGTCTGTCTCTGCCTGGGCCCTTTGCTGATTTTACAACTAGTCAGTAATGAGTTTCACACTAAGCTGCATGCCATAATCTTGTAGATGAGAAAGGAGCACCAAGCTTTTATGCTGCTTGCCTCAGCAGGACTGTGTTCCGGGTAATCACACATTGCGATCGCCCCACCGATTATCGGATTTAACCCAAACTTTTTCCCCTTGAAGTTTAATAATTCCCTTAGTTATCTTCAAACATGTGCCATCCTATCCGCTATCAAAACGAGTTCTAAAGGTACTACTGACTTACTTTAAAGAAAATAAGACTGTATCAGTTTACTCACATTATTTTAGCACCAAAAATGGACAAGTGAAGTAACCAGAGGGCAGCACGGCGGCACGGTTAGCCCTGCTGCCTCATGGCGCTTGAGGTCTCAGGTTCGATCCCGGCTCTGGGTCACTGTCCGTGTGGAGTTTGCACATTCTCCCCATGTTTGCGTAGATTTCACCCCCACATCCCAAAGATGCGCAGGCTAGGTGGATTGGCCACGCTAAATTACCCCTTAATTGGAAAAAATGAATTGGGTACTCTAAATTTGTTTTAAAAAGTGAAGTAACCAGTATTATCGCTTCATTCACTAATATCCTTGGTGTTACTGATGTGCATTTCACTAATAACGCCCCTTTAACAGGAAAAAGACATTGCTTCATTCTATTAACAAGCAGTCTGCAGTGCTAGGGCTATGTTCACAGTTATGATTGCCAGTTTCCCTGGGAGCTTAGAAAACTCTTTTTACCACTGCCAAGATTGTCTGTAAATCTTTTGTTTCCTGTTGCACCTTGTGGAACACGATAACACTGAACGGCATTATTACCAATCTGTTAGAAGACAACAATTAACAGTTTCACAGTGACAGGCTGAAAACGGCAGCTGCGATCATGCGGCTTCTAGGTGTACGAAATTGGGGTCTTGAATAAACAGGTGCTTCCTGCAAAATATAGAACCCTTATTGGATTTGCTAAACAGGATTGATTCGCTCCTTGCAAAGAGGATTTCTAAACATTCTGACTGATAAACAGTCTTAATTGAGGCTGCCATGTTTGACATTCCTAAGCTGTTAGGATGGGATCCTTCATCTACACACATGTTCAGAAAGGACCAGGAAATGACCTCCCACATGATGTAAACTACAAAGCTGACCTTGATCAGGATGACAGCAGGGAAGGTGGTAACCATGGTAACCACCTTGATACCTTGGATACTTGTCCTGTATTCATTGATCAGAATAGTTTGGATCGGTGATTGACAGTGAGCCAGATGTCAACCCTCAGAAAAAGGGTATATTAACAATGCTCAGGCACAGGGGTGATATACTGTCATGGGTCATATACAGGTGAGGTGTCATGGGGAGGTTACAGTGCTCACCGGCAGCTGCCTTCCTCAGGGTGGATGAAGAGGAGGAAGAAGGTGAGACCAACACAATCAGTGCCACGTATTCTTCTGTCTTCCGGGATCAGCAAACCGCTCTCAATGGGTCAACTGATTTTTCTGTCTACTTATTTGATGCATAATATCTAAACTGCTGCTTCATAATAAATTTAGTAAACTATATTAAAATTACTCACCAATAATCGGCTGCCTTTTTAGGTATCTGTGGCTCTGAACCCCAAAATCTAACATAGGTTCATATATAACATCACCATGATAGTCAGATTGGGCACAGTAGTCTCACTACCGTAACTGAATAACGATCTGTGTAATGGCGAAGAGTGATGAGTCCCTGGCAAATCTCCATCAGCATTAAATTACTATATATTAATGTTAATTAACACACATTAGTTGAGATATACATACAAATCAGAGATTGAATTTTGATGTTTGAGAAGATTACTGAAAGGAAAGAAACAAACAATACGAAGATTCAGTTGAGGAAAAGGTAAAGACGCAGGTCTTTCGGTCTCCATAAGGTCGGAGACTGGACGCACGACAGGAGATGCGCGTTGGGGCCCTGTGGACTTCTCTCGCACTGACATCCATGGGAATTGCCCAGGACGTTTCAACTTCTGATGGGCAATTCCCCTGCTGCCCAGGACCCTATGTGAGTGTCTACAACTCTGAGCTAGAGTTGGAGACTTTGGAGAGTTTCACAGTACTTAACTAGATAAAATCTAGGCTAACATCTGGGTAACTCCACAAACTAAAGGCATTCACTCACACTGGCCCTCCGAAAACATTGAATACTCCCATGACCACCTCCCATATAACCAACCCTAAGACTACCCCCTCAACTCCCCAACCAAACCTCCCAACCACCCCACTATCCACTTGAAACTCTGACTATACCCCTGGACCCTTTGAAAGTCCCCTAACACCCTTGATTCTTCAACTGGTCCAACCTACCCCTCTAAACACCCAAACACTCCCTGAACCCGATCCCCTAACTATCCCTCCTGACCGTGCTCTGCCACCCCCTCCTGCATCCTGACTACTCCCCCCAAACCAGACCTGACTACTCCTGTCCATCCTACTACCTCCCCAACTTGACCTAACCAGTCTTCTGCCACATCACCCACAATGAACGGTAGGATGCCAGAAAGTACAAAGGGACAGAGGGAACTTGAGGTGCATGCCCATAGATCTCTGACAGCAGCCAGATAGGTAGCTAAGGTGGTTAAGAAAGCAAATGGGAAACTTGCCTCTATTAGCCAAAGCATAGACTATAAGAGCACATGAGCATCTCTATTTCTTTTTCAGGATTTTCCATCAGGAGCCACAATAACTAATGGTTCCCAGATGTGTTTCCAACAACTGTTTACCAGCAGGTCCCAAACCAGTCGCTCTTCAGCTTTGGACATTAGAATTTTTGATTCTGCTCCTCTTTCACCCACCATCAAGCTCATTTCCAAGCTCAACAGTTAGTTAATTGAAGGCATGCTTCCTCCCCCCATCACCTCACCCCACCCTCCATTTGAAACTTGCAACGTGTCACAGAGGCATTGGAAGACTGGCACTCCATCTAGGAATGCTATCTTCAAAGCACATCTGCACCTTACCTTGCCCCCAACAGCACGGTAGCACAATGGGTAGCACTGTTACTTCACAGCGCCAGGGCCCCAGGTTTGATTCCCGGCTTGGGTCACTGTCTGTGTGGAGTCTGCACGTTTGCCCTGTGTCTGCGTGGGTTTTCTCCACGTGCTCCGGTTTCCTCCCACATGTCCCGAAAGTCGTGCTGTTAGGTAAATTGGACATTCTGAATTCTCCCTCCTTGAACAGGCGCCGGAATGTGGCAACTGGGGGCTTTTCACAGTAACTTCATTGCAGTGTTAATGTAAGCCTACTTGTGACAACAACGATTATAAATAAAATATAATAGGTCATGGAAAATCCAGCCCTCTAGAACAGTCCGGGATAACTGGCAACCCAAGACCAAGTAATAGTGTGACAATGTTCTGACAAAGTTAATTTAGTGCTTGCGGTACATTACTGGACAAATGCTTCCAGTTACAAAAACAACCTACGACTATTATCCTCTGTCTCCTGCCATGAAGCCAATTTTGGATCCAATTTGTCAAATTGCCCGAGATCCCATGGACTCTTACCTTCTTGATCAGTCTCCCATTTGGGACCTTGTCAAAAGCCTTACTGAAGTCCATATAGACTACGTCTACTGCACCTGCGCACTTAGTCACCTCTTCGATAAATTCAATCAAAATTGTTAGACATAATTTCCCCCGACAAAACCATGCTGACTATCCTTGATTAATCTTTGCCTCTCCAAGTGGAGATTAATTCTGTAACCTCACAACATTTTCCAACAACCTTCTTACCATTGATGGTTAGACTCAATTATCTGTTTTTTTCCCTACTTCCCTTCTTGTATAATGGTATTACATTAGCTGTCCTCCAGTCCTCTGGCACCTCTGATGTGGCCAGAGAGGATTTAAAAATTAGTGTGAAAGCCCATGCAATCTCCTCCTTCACCTCACATAGCAGCATACCATACATCCCATCTGGGCTTGGGGATTTATCCACTTTTAAAACAGCTAAAACTTCTAACACCGCCTCCCTTTCAATGCTGATCTTTTCAATTGTATCGCAGTCCACCCTACAAGACAATGGCAAACCCAGTTATGGCTGCTGTATGCCTTTGAGGATCACCCTCCAGAGCCAGTTTCTGCCTCTAGGCAGCACTGGGAGCGACTACTTGAGCATCAATCTTACCTCTGGCTCAATTAGGATCATTGCATCTGAAAATCACATAGCGTTAGTGATGCTGATGCAGTACAGGGCCGAGATTTGGAAATTATCAGGAATCAGGGGCGAGATTCTCCGACCCCCCGCCGGGTCGGAGAATCGCCGGGGGCTGGAGTGAATCCCGCCCCCGCCGGTTGCCGAATTCTCCGGCACCGGATATTCGGTGGGGGCGGGAATCGCGCTGCGCCGGTTGGCGACCCCACCCAGCGATTCTCAGGCCCGGATGGGCCAAAGTCCTGCTGCTAGAATGCCTGTCCCGCCGGCGTGGATTAAACCACCTCTCTTACCGGCGGGACAAGGCGGCACGGGTGGGCTCCGGGGTCCTGCGGGGGGGGGCGCGGGGTGATCTGGCCACGGGGGGTGCCCCCACGGTGGCCTGGCCCGCGATCGGGGCCCACCGATCCACGGGCGGGCCTGTGCTGTGGGGGCACTCTTTTCCTTCTGCCTTCGCCACGGTCTCCACCAAGGCGGAGGCGGAAGAGACTCCCTCCACAGCGCATGCGCGGGGATGCCGTGAGCGCCCGCTAACGCTCCCGCGCATGCGCCACCCAGCAATGTCATTTCCGCGCCAGCAGGCGGGGCACCAAAGGGCTTTTCCGCCAGCTGGCGAGGCGGAAATCAGTCTGGCTCGGGCCCAGCCCCTCAAGGTGAGGGCTCGGCCGGTCAAGGGGCGGAGGATTCCGCACCTTTGGGTGGCGCGATGCCGGATTGATTTGCGCCGTTTTTGGCGCCGGTCGGCGGGCATCGCGCCGATACCGGAGAATCTCGCCCCAGATTCCAGACCCAATTGAAAATCCAGCTGAGAGTCTCTGGGATTTTAAGATTGAACTCCCAAACACCTGCGAGCAGCTGGAAAGAAAAATCATTGGGAATTGGCAGTAGAGTTGACAACCTTTCCCTCTCAACAAATTGCCCATCTTCTCCCAGTAATGCTCTTTGAGTGGAAAGTGATAGCACAGGAACGAGCAAGAAATATGCCAGGCACACCTCCCACAGTTCAGCTACACTGTGGGATGCCTATGTGCGAAAGGCTAATTGTGGTGTGGAATGTTTGGGAGTGTGAATAGTTGTACCATTTAATCCAGGGAATGCTCTGCAATGAGAGTGCGGCATGCTGTACTCAACAAAAAGATAGCCGAATGACTACTCTTGAATTATTCACTCAATGGACTGTGATAGCATTTCAAAATGAGGACTTTTTCTGTAAGTGTTTGTTTACATTTTGTTATTCAGAATGCTTCATGAAATTGTTTTATACTCAATTATTTATTTTCAAGGCACTGACATTCTAAGTATAATCGTTGGAAGTTCAGGAAGTCAGGTGATGTGACTACCTGAAATACATCCAACCAAAATTGGCAAACCTAATCTGTTCATTATTTAGGTCCAGGTACTCCCTCTCAAAACATCAAGTAACTATTGCCAAGAAATCCATGCAGAACAGATGTTGAGGGATTATTAGAGTGCTCTCCTTCATCTCAGGTATTATAGCCAAACTATTCCTGGCTGTTAGCAGACAGAGCATCTGTTCATCTTCCTGAGCACAAGCATTCACCAAAAAATATGTAACATTGCCAGCACCATGTGACAGAAACCCTTTGTGATAATTCAAGCAGATTATTGAATATTAAATTGCGACATTAACATAGACATAGAATTTACAGTGCAGAAGGAGGCCAATTAGCCCATCAAGTCTGCACCGGCTCTTGGAAAGAGCACCCTACCCAAGGTCAACACCTCCACCCTATCCCCATAACCCAGTAACCCCACCCAACACTAAGGGCAATTTTGGACACTAAGGGCAATTTAGCATGGCCAATCCACCTAACCTGCACATCTTTGGACTGTGGGAGGAAACCGGAGCACCCGGAGGAAACCCACGCACACACGGGGAGGATGTGCAGACTCCGCACAGACAGTGAACCAAGCCAGAATCGAACCTGGGACCCTGGAGCTGTGAAGCAATTGTGCTATCCACAATGCTACTGTGCTGCCCACTTTCATGAAGTAATTGTCATATATTCAGGTTGTAGATTCAAACTCCGGTCCAGAGATTTGAGAATGTAATCTAGGTTGACTTTTCTGTACAGTTCTGAGAAAGTGTAGATATCATTTTATGGATGAGATGTTCAGTCAAGGCCTTCTCCTGTCGACATAAAGGATACCAGGTTAGCACCACCTTCACAATTTGAGGACAGTTGCATAGTGGTATTGTTACTGGACTAGAAAACTGGAGGTACAGACTATTAATCTGGGAATATGAGTTCAAATCCCACCATGGCAGCTGGGGGAATTCAGTGTTAATTGATTAAACTGGGATAAAATCCTTGGCCTGGATATTTGCTCTCGTACCAAGAGGGGAGAGTTGCTACATTTCCCAGCTCTGTAATGTCGATTAAGGGTAAAGTAACCCTGAAAGTTGGGTTTACACTCCAAGATGGCAGGGTTCCATCGGAGTCAGGCCGGGTGACCCCGAATTAATCTGGAGGATGTCAAATGTGGAGGCTGCTCTGGCGGTAAACCTGCTTCAGTGCACCGACACTATATCAAGCAAGATAAATAGAAAAACAGCCCTCCAGCGCTCACCCCTCATGGACCCTCACCCCTTATACACTCTCCACCTCCCAACCATGCCAACCCATGTCACCTCATGCACCAATTTAGCCCCTATTGCCCCTCAAAACATCCATGGTAACGTGCGTCCTCTGCCCATTCCATGGCCCTCATATCCGTTATGCAAACCTAAGCCCCTTTGTCCACCCCCTCGAGCCCCTCATATCCTCCATGCCGATATATGGCTCCACCCTTTGCCCTTACATCCATCACACCAACTCTTCCAGTATTCACCATGGGTAAACACCAGGAATCATGTTGAGATTAAGTAAAAAAAGCTTTAAGTGTCTATTGCAGGTATTCAGCTGGATTCTCCATTCCTGAGACTATGGGTTGGATTCTCAGATTCTGTGGCTCTGTCCGGAGGAAGTGTCTGGTCTTACAGTGGGGGGCTAGTAGCCTCGCCACGTAAAACCCCACTTAGAACCCTACGGACGCAGAATGGCCGGGTCCGTGGCCGCGCCTGTGCCCGGCAGCGGTCTGCGGTGGCCACGCCATACAACATGACGCCGGTTGCTCGGGGACCCGGCCTGCCAGATAGTGCCCCGTTCGCCACTCCTGGACCACCCCCCACCAGTTCCCCCAGCCCCCACCGAAGCTCTCGCTGCCAGCGGAACGGCTCACCCCCCAACTGTGGCGGTTCTGGACACAGTCTGCAGCTGCCACGCCAGGTTCACGAACGTTAAGAGGACACATGTCCCAAGCTGTCGGGAAGTTGGCCGATTGGGGGTGGAGCATCGGGGGAGAGACTCAGGTGACATCCTGAGGCTGTCCCAATGGCGTGCGGCGTACCCCTCAAGCACGCTGTTTTCAAGAGGGTGGAGCATCTGAAAAACGGCACCACCCTCGATTTCGGCGTAAAAACGGATTTTCCGGCTGATCTACATCGACAATTGGAGAATCCCGGCCTAAGTGTTGATGGTGGGGCAGGAATCGTGGACTCCTATGTCAGCAAAACTGCAGCCGCACCTGGACTGATTCAATGACTGTTAATGGGCCAGTGGACCACAATCAATTCCAGTGGGAAACGGTGCCGGATTCGCCGGGTTCATGATTGACACTCGGGAGGCTGACAAGCTGAAGCCACATATACACACTTCACTCCCCACACACACCATCACAGCCAACAAGATGGCAGGAAGATGCGCGGCCTCAAGCTTTGCAGACACCAAGCTGGAGACCTTCCTGACGCCGTGGAGGAGAGACAGGCAACCCTGTACACTGGTCTGGGAAGGAGGATGCCAGCCGCCGTCATTCGTCACCCTCCCAGGAGAAGGCCACACATCAACTCCGGGAGCGGGAGAAACTGGGAGGGGATCGCCAGACCTGAAGCCCCTCACCATGGCAGAGATGCGGGCCTCGACGTGTTTGGTGGGTCTGAGGAAAGGGAAGTTGGTGGGGTGGAGATCGGCGAGGAAGTGAGATCCCACCTTGGTATGGTCGCCCCGTGCCACGTGTGCCATCCTCTCGGCAATGGCACCCCCACCACCCTCACCACCACCCTCACCCCCACACCACCCTCACCCCATCTTCACCCCCACACCACCCTTAGCCCCACCCCCAAACTCACACCACCCTCACCCCCACCCTCACTCCCACACCACCCTCACCCCCACCATCACAACACCCTCACCCCCACCCTCACCCCCACACCACTCCCACCCCCACGCTCACCCCGACACCACACTCATCCCACCCCAACCCTCACCCCCACACCACCCTCACCCCCACCCTCACCCCACCCCCACCCTCAACCCCACACCACCCTCACCCCACACCACCCTCACCACCACCCTCACCACCACACCACCCTTAGCCCCATCCCCAGACTCACACCACCCTCACCCGCCGCACTATCCTCATCCCCATCCTAACCCCCACATCATCCTCACCCCCACCATCACCTCCATGCCACCCTCACCCCCACTGTCACCTCCACGCCACCCTCACCCCAACTCTCACCCCCACACCACCCTCACCCCATCCTAACATCCACACCAAACTTAGCCTCACCCCCACCCTCACACCACCCTCATCCGCACCCTCACCCCCATACCACCCTCACCCGCACCCCCACCCTCACACCACCCTCACCCCCACACCACCCTCATCCCCACTGTCACCTCCACTCCACCCTCACCCCCATCCTAACCCCCCCACCACCCTCACCCCCACCATCACCTCCACGCCACCCTCACCCCCATCCTAACCCCCACACCACCCCCACCCCCAACCTTACCACACACCACCCCCATCCTCAACCCCACCCCACCCTCACCCCCACCCCAACCCTCACCCCCACACCACCCTCACCCCCACCCCAACCCTCACCCCACACCACCCTTAGCCCCACCACCAACCCCACACCACCCTCAGCCCCACCCTCACCCTCACACCACCCTCATTCCCACCGTCACCTCCATGCCACCCTCACCCCCACAGTCACCTCCATGCCACCCTCACCCCCACAGTCACCTCCACGCCACCCTCACCCCCAGTTTCACCCCCACACCACCCTCATCCCCACCGTCACCTCCATGCCACCCTCACCCCCATCCTAACCCCCACACCATCCACACCCCCACCCCCACACTACCCTTACCCCTCCCACTCTTGCCCAGCCTACGGTCTAATCATGTGTCTTGTCTTGCAGGAGCTGCAGGTGATGGGGTGGTTCCATCTGGTGTCCACTGCCCCCAGCCAGAGCCAGTGCCACAACCAGATCCAGCCTACGTGTGGAGCATTGACAATGACAACGACACATTGGTGCCCAGCACAGTGAGGGCCTCTGGCCCTGGCATTCTGGAAATCATTGATGCCACTTTTGAGGTGACGGAGAGTTGCAATTTTGCATCCATTACGATTTTGTCATCGACACCGATTAGCCGCCGAATCGCGTTTTCCAATTCCGGCGTCGGCCGACGGAGAATCCCGCCCTTTATTTTGCTTTAAATGCTCATTGATAAAACACCATTTACTACATTTACATTTCTCCAGCTACATTGTCCCATATCACAATTAATATTTCATTAAATTGCAAAATTCCTTATAAAAGCAACCATTGGAATTCATAGGGTGGAATTTTACAGCCCTGTCAAGGCAGGGCAGAGTCAGAAAATGTGATGAGTCATTCAAAACTTCATTGACTTCGGTGGAACTGGAAGATCTTGTCGGCAGGAAGGACCATGACATTCCACCCATAGTCCCACTTCAAAAGGTCCATAAGTATCTGGATCTGTCAACTAAACTGTGAAATAGCAGGCATCCTACTGTTATAACGGATGGTCATGAAATCATCCATGCAGCACTAATCCAGTAATGGTAACCCCAAGGTTCATGTCATGATAGAGTGAAATAGTAAGCAATTTTGTTTTAACACTCCATTCAATTATTTTCAAAGTGTAATAGGGCAGGAGTTTTAAATTCCTTTACGGCTTGACAACTCCCTTTAACAATATCCCTTGCCACTTTGGACAGTTTACTGGAGGCAGCTGCAGATTTCTGTGGACTGCTGCCTCTGTGAAAATAGTCAGTGCTATGTCCGGAGGCGGGACTTCTGATTTTTGGGCTTGTCCACCATTATGCAATGACCAGGAGGCTCTTCGTTGTTGAAAAAAATTCAGGCCCTAGCCTCATTTTATTTCATTTGTGAAACCAGGAATTTTGTAAAAAGAAAATCTACTGTCTTTACCCAGTCTACAGACTGGACTCTATACTCGAGATCAACAGCAATGTGGTTTACTCTTAATTTCCCTCTGAAATGGTCACTCAGATGTATCAAAGAGAAACGTTATAGAGGTTAAAAATACGGATGGAACCCATGTATTGACCAAGGCACTGGAAGACATCCTCCCTAACAGCATTGCGTGTATATAACTAAACCATACTGACTGCAGCAGTTCAAGAAAGTGGCTCGCCACCTGCTCAAGAACAATTAGGGTTGAGCAATAAATACTGTCCCTGCCAGTGACATCCACATCACAAGAGTAAATAATTAAAAGAGCAGAAAGCTCTCCCGTTACCCTGGCCAATATTTATCCCTTCAGTGATACCTAAAACAAATGATTTATTTAAATGCTGCTTGATGTGCTGCTGTATTTTGTATCTGATGATCGTGACTACACGTCAGAAGTAGTTAATTGGCTGTGAATCATTTTTAAGGGGCGGCACGGTGGCAGTGTTTAGCACTGCTACCTCGCTGTGCCAGGAACCCAGGTTCAACTCCAGTCTTGGGTGACTGTCTGTGTGGAGTTTGCACGTTCTCCAAGTGTCTGTGTAGGTTTCACCACGTACTCCGGATTTCTCCCACAGTCCAAAGATGTGCAGGTTGAGTGGGTTTACAGGGTTTTGTGAGGGCCACTAAGAATCCAGCATGAGTTTGTAGATTCAACCAGAAAGTAACTTTATTTACAATTATATATACACAGCAGCAGTAGTACATCACTGCTTCCTACTCTAGCCGGTACCACACTGGCCAGCTCTATTTACACAGGTGTACTTACTAATGGATCTTCCCCCCCCTCCTCATTGGGGGGAGCTCATATTCCCCAAGTGTTATGGGATAGCCAATAGGCCCCAGCCAATAGGATTCAGGCAGGTTATAACACAGGGATAGGCCAGGTGGAGTGGGTCTAGGTAGGGTGCTCTTTCGGAGGATTGGTGTAGACTCGATGGGCTGAATGGTCTCCTCTGTAATATAGAGATTCTATGGTTCTAAGAGTCCAAAACTATCATGTCTTTCGCTTATTTTTGTTTTACTTGAACTGCACTTCTTTAAAAAGCAGAAGACATGATGGTATTGTGAGGGCCAATATTGCCTTCAAATGACTATACAATATTAAAGTAATAATAGCATGAATTGGTCCTGTACTGATAATACACAACTTTGTGATTTCAAACAGCTTGTTGGCTCAGTTCTGCTTGAATCAAATGAACCAATCTTTCAGAACTAGAAGAGAATTTTAATGCAACTCTTATAGTTACCTGACATGAGAAACGGTTACATGGGCTTTGTAATATAAGCTGTGTATAATAATAATCTTTATTGTCACAAGTAGGTTTACATTAACACTGCAATGAAGTTACTGTAAAAAGCTCCGAGTCGCCACATTCCGGCGCCTGTTTGGGTCCACAGAGGGAGAATTTAGAATGTCCAAATTACCTAACAGCACGTCTTTCAGGAGGAAACTGGAGCACCCGGAGGAAACCCACGCAGACACAGGGAGAACGTACAGACTGCACAGACAGTGACCCAAGCCGGGAATTAAACCTGGGCCTGGAACTGTGAAACAACAGTGCTAACCACTATGCTACCATGCCACCCCCTTCTACATAAGGGACTGGATTCTCCGCAGCCCTGCGCCAAACTCAATTTCGACGCCACCCCATCCAACTTCCAACACCCTTTTTGATGCAATCCATTCTCCGTTTTCACTGAAACTTACTTCCAGTTCCTTTCATTGCAAATCCCTCTTGTGCTGCTAGTTCCATTTACCTCCTCTTTGTCTTTCCCCACCATCTCTGACCCACTAAAAGGTTTACATATTCAAACATGATCAATTAATCTGCACTGTTATTTGACAAAGCTAACCAAGTAACTGTTTTTAATCAAATCTTAGCTTTTGATATTTATATTTAACAGGAGCAAGGCAAATAAGTGTCAGATTAGAACGTTGTGGATCATTGTGCACTTTCTTATTACATCAGCAAACAGGCACACATGGATCTATTTTTTAAATAAGATCAAAGCAACCAGAAATATAAAGCAGTACATCCAGTTTTGTCAGCAATGTTTGATTAAATATATGCCTTAACTGTAGTTAAATATAATTATATTTACTCAACAGGGGTTATGTTTTGCTTTTGTAAATGTTAGTTCTTTAAAAGTTCATTTTAATAAAACTCTTCCCTGAATTAGAACTGTAAAAATTGTTATTTTCTTATCTAATTGCCTCTCTAATAATTAAAAGCAATATAAACTTCATGGAGAACAATGAATAAATGGATTATGCATCAACTGTACATAGAGTTGATTCAAAGGTAAATTAAATGCTTGATTCCTTGGTCTTGCAATAGAGGCAAGCTTTGAAAAGTAGATTGGGTTATAGTAATTAGACGATGAACACAGGATATTTGTGACATGAGCTATCTCTTAATCTTATTTTAAATTTATTTAATTAACACATCTTTGGAGATATGGATGAGTTAAAGCAGTGTTTTACAAACTTTTGTTTTCCAGGACCCACTTTTGCCACCTGGCAGGACTTTGGGATCTATGGCGGCCGACCTTTGGGACTAAGGTTACGTCCGCTTACCTTTAATGTGACAGGTGAGCCTGCTTGGTCCTCACAATCTCACTCCAATCAGGCTTCAAGTCTTGTAGCCTGTCTACCCAGTTTTGTTTCATTTCCTGTCTACAACCTTCCATTGAATTTCAGTCTTGCCTCCTCCCACTTCCAGTATCTGCTGCTGTCATTGAGTCAACTCAACTTGAACTTTATTTTGTCTTGTATTTATCGCACTTTTGTTTTTAATTGTGACTTTCAATTGTAAACATAATGATATGGAACTTGTTTTGGGGCTTGGCCAGAGAGGGAGGTACAGAAAGCATTTGGAACTTGTTACAATAGTTTCCATGACAGCTGGGAAGTGATAAAATAAAGTGATTGCTCATCGTCCATCCGGCACTGCTTTTCACTTGACCTCGGTACATGTGAAAATAGACCCAAATCCAAATCCCTAATTTTTTAAAATTCATTTACAGGATGCGGTCGTCACTAACGAGGCTAGCATTTATTGTCCATCCCCAGTGATGCACGATCAATTGCACAGAGACGAGATTTGAATACAACCTAGGCTTTATTACTCTAAGATGTGTGGCCTCCTACAGCAGCTGGCGAAATGGCTGCTGTATGGGGAGCACACATATTTATACTCTGCCTACTGGGCGGAGCCAGCAGGCAGGGACAACCCCCGTACCAGTATTACAGGGTCTTACCACACATCTTCTAATATGTACAACAGTGGTGATTACCACACCCAGTTGCCCTTCAGAAGGTGGTGGTGAGTTGCCTTCTTGAACTGCTGCAGTCCTTGAGGTGTAGCTACACCCACTGTGCTGTTAGGGAGGGAGTTCCAAGTTGTTGCTCCAGCGACAGTGAGGGAACGGCGATTACATTTCCAAGTCAGGGTGGTGAGTGGCTGGGGGGGCAACCACTGGGAGGGCAACCGGCGGGGCGGCTCACTCCGGCGCCGAGGTGTGGCGTGAACCACCCCGGTGTCAGGCCGCCCCGAAGGTGTGGAATCCTTTGCACCTTCAGGGGCTAGGCTGGCACCAGAATGTTTGGCACTGTGCCAGCCGGCGTGGAAGGGCTTGGCACCGCGCCAACTGGTGCCGAAGGGTCTCCGCCGGCTGGCACGTGTTGGCGCATGCACGGAAATGCCAGCGTGTGCTTGCGTCATCCCAGCGCATGCGCAGGGGGGTTCTTCTCCGCACCGGCCATGGCGGAGGTTGACAGCGGGCAGTGCGGAGGGAAAGATTGCCCCCACGGCACAGGCCCTCCCGCGGATCGGTGGGCCCGATCGCGGGCCAGGCCACCGAGGGGGCACCCCCCGGGGCCAGATCCCCCCGCGCCTCCCCGAGGACTGTGCAGGTTGCCCATGGAGCCAGGTCCCGCCGGTAAGGACCTGTTGTAATTTACGCCGGCGGACCGACCGAAAACGGGCAGCCACTCGGCCCATCGCGGGCCGGAGAATCGCCAGGGGGCCGCTGCCAGCAGCCTCCGACCTGCGCGCCGCGATTCCCACCCCCGCCAAGACCCCAGCGCCGGAGAATTTGGCAGCCAGCGGGGGCGGGATTCACGCTGCCCCCCTGGCGATTCTCCGACCCGGCGGGGGGTCGGAGAATCGCACCTAGTTTCTCTGAGTTTTTTCAGCTTTAGTATCAATCATGACATTTTTCTAATTTGGTCAATGTCGATATCCTTTACATGTCATGAATTTTACCAAGTTACGTGATGGGAACTCACTAATTAACAATAGAGGCGGCAATATTCAACAATTATTGGAATGCAACTGAAGGATACAAACCAAATTGCATGGGACAACGCATTCCAGTGAGGAAATAGCAAACTGCACCGTTCTTGGATGTGACTGAAGCACCACGCTAACAGCCCAATGTGCTAACCGATTGCGACACAGAGACAACAAACGTGACTAAAAGCAGAATAAATCATTGGAAATTTATGGTGGGTAGGTGGGAACAGTCTGGTCATCTCCATTCCACAAACATCCATGTTACCATGAATAACTAACCTCCAGCCTTCGACATTCCAGCATTGGTGTTTCTGTTTCTAGATATTCCGATTGTCCTGAAGCCAATGTTATGCTTTATTTCTTGATGTACAGTAACTAAAGTCCGGTCAGTTACTAACTTCAGTCCGGTCAGTTACTAACTAAAGCCCGGTCAGTTACTAACTTCAGTCCGGTCAGTTACTAACTTCTCCAGTCAGTTTAGAATAAATCTTTCAGAGTCTGAAAGATGGGAAAGGTGCCTTGACTGTCTCTGACTGTAACTTAAAAATTATAATGTGCTTTATATGGGGATGATTATAAACACCAGGGGCGTCATTCTCCGACCCCCCAGAGAGTCGGAGAATGGCCGTTGGCCGCCGTGAATCCCGCCCCCGCCCCCGCCGAAGTCTCCGGTACCGGAGATTGGGCGGGGGCGGGAATCGGGCCGCGCCGGTTGGCGGGACCCCCCGCTGGATTCTCCGGCCCGGATGGGCCGAAGTCCCGCCCAGGAATTGCCTGTCCCGCCGACGTAAATCAAACCTGGTATTTACCGGCGGGACCAGGCGGCATGGGCGGGCTCCGGGGTCCTGGGGGGGGCACGGGGCGATCTGACCCCAGGGGGTGCCCCCACGGTGGCCTGGCCCGCGATCGGGGCCCACCGATCCGCGGGCGGGCCTGTGCCGTGGGGGCACTCTTTCCCTTCCGCCTTCGCCACGGTCTCCACCATGGCGGAGGCGGAAGAGACTCTCCCCACTGCGCATGCGCGGGAAACTGACAGCAGCCGCTGACGCTCCCGCGCATGCGCCGGGAAACTGACAGCGGCCGCTGACGCTCCCGCGCATGCGCCGCATTTCCACGCCAGCTGGCGGGGCAACAAACGCCATTTCCGCCAGCTGGCGGGGCGGAAATCCCTCCGGCGTCGGCCTAGCCCCTCAATGTTGGGGCTAGGCCGCCAAAGATGCGGAGCATTCCGCACCTTTGGGCCGGCGCGATGCCCGTCTGATTGGCGCCGTCTTTGGCGCCAGTCGGCGGACATCCCGCCGTTGGGGGAGAATTTCGCCCCAGATTAGCTGCTGGGGTGTTGTATCGTTTGTGTTTATATTATCCGTTGGTGGAACAGCCATGCATCGTAATAACCTGGCATTGTTTTGGGGGAAGTTTACATAATGCTTTCAGGAGAAAACTGCAGCTCCAGCATTTTGTTTTAAAATGGTGTGAAAGTCAGAATCACTTTGTTATCTGCAACGTGAATGCAAGAATACTTGCTCTATCAGAAATGAAGCACAGGAGAGTCAGATATTCCAAAAGTATGAATACAAAATCCATTCATTGCAAAGCTATTTCAGTCTGTGGCGGGAACGTCACGACTCTTAGCTCTACGACCCTTCTGACACCCACCCGCGACCCACCCACCGGTCGTGACCAGCACTTTGAAAAACCCTGAGTTAAAGGATTTGTCTTACCAATAACAAACTTTTTGATCTGTACATTGAACATCACCATAGGTTAAACAGGACTGAGTGTGGTGGCCGATAAACGGATCATTCTTCATCCAGTGCATACAAATAATGTTGTGGAATAGAAGCATGAGAGGAAGCAGGGCCCAGGTGTCTATTGAATTTTCCAGGCACACATCCCCATTAAATTGTATCGTGGAGTCACCATGTGGTAGTTCACAGCAGGTCCAGAAAATAGCAGTAATCACTTAACAACCTTCCATCTCTCAATTTCCCCCCCCCCCCCCCCCTGTCATTTCATGATAAAGGCACCAGTCCAATTGAACTCTTTCATAGGACAGCACATGCAATCATTTGTGTATTTCTGATCCTTTAATGCTGCTTCTTCCTCTCCTGGGGCAGAAACCCTCTCTTCTTCAGTGACACATTCCCATTTGCTACTGAGAATCTTATTGGGAGCTCTTCTGGATTTCCAAATCACTCCTACGCAGCAGACTGGATTAAGGTGAATTTGCAAATCGTAGCTTCCATGCTGTAATAATCATAGCTCCTCCTGGCCTCCTATAGAAAAGTTTTAAATTTACTTCTTGTGTCCGGCCAGATTTTGTTATTATGGACTTCCTGTTTAACTTAGCTTGAGGGAGATCCCAATATGCATATCTTCATGAAGCACCAGCCTGAATAATCAGGTATTTTAAAATCACAGAGAATTGGGAATGGAGATGATGAGATGCTCCATTTTAACTGACCCCGCTTCCTGATTTCTACCACTTGAGGGAAGTTAAAATCTCTCAGTGTCAGACACACGCAAAAACAGATTTACAACAAGAAACAATGACTTATTTTTGCTTTGATCAATTCCACAAGAAATAGAATTCAACCTGGACAATTGTAAGGTGATACATTTGGGGCGGCCAAAGAAGGCAAAGGGTTATAAAAATAAATAGGAGGATGCTGAAAGGAGTAGAGGAAGTGAAGGACAGTGGAGTGAATGTCCACAGATCCCAGAAGATAGCAGGACAGGTTAAAAAGTGATTAAGAAGTCATATGGAATTCTTTCACTTATTAGCCAAGGCATAGAATGAAATATCAGAGAGGTTATACTGTAACTATCCATGGTAGTCACCACTGTTGTATTGTATATACTGCATACAAGGATATTACGGTAAGGCCCCTGTACTACAGGTACGGGAGTAGATCCCTGCCTGCTGGCTCCACCCAGTAGGCGGAGTATAAATGTGTTGGCTCTCCGAGCTGCAGCCATTTCGGCAGCAGCTGCGGGAGGCTCCACATCTCTGCGTAATAAAGCCTCGATTACTCTCTACTCTCGTCTCCTCATAATTGATAGTGCATCAATTTATTACGCAGAGATTTTACAACGATGGATCTCCGCATCAAGCCTGATCGCCTGCAGCTGCACCCTCAAGCAGACAACGCCAAGTTGGCCTTCGCACATTGGCTAACTTGCTTTGAAGCATACATTGGATCTGCGACTGAACCACCCCCAGAGGCACAGAAGCTCCAGATCCTTTACATGCGCTGAGCTCCGACATCTTTCCCCTCATCTGGGACACACCGACCTACGCTGAGGCCATGGTGCTACTGAAGGAGAACTACACTCAGCAGACTAACAAAATCTACGCCAGGCACCTCCTGTCTACTCGGCATCAATTCCCCGGTGAGTCTGTGGAAGATTTCTGGCGTGCCCTGCACGTCCTGGTTAGAGAGTGTGATTGCCAGGCCTTTTCGGCCGCTGAGCATTCTAACCTGCTACTTAGAGTCTTATGGGCGAGGTGTTTTCAGAACCCCAAAATGTATCATGGAGTTCAACCAACCTCCCCCTTTAATGGATTGTTGCTTTTGAAGCACACGGCTTGTTCCCCAGGTGTGATATTACAATTATGGACACGTGATTTTTAAAACAAAACAATGTTTATTCCATGAACTCAAATTAACCTATTAAATAAACATTGGATCTCTTAACACCCCTTACTTCAAAGATAACCCCGAAAATAATACAACACTAAATAATCCCTCAAAATGTTCCTTCAAATATCCAAAAGGCTTCAAACCTTCAAAACAGTAACACACCAGGTCACAGAATATATATATTTTCTGTTTGATGGCAGAGATATATCAGCTTGGTTGACTTCAGCTCCAGCACATTGCTTTTCTTCCTGCAGCTCTCTGGAAACACACAGATAGACACAAGCTTCTTTTTCA
This sequence comes from Scyliorhinus torazame, assembly GCF_047496885.1. Taxonomy (NCBI): domain Eukaryota; kingdom Metazoa; phylum Chordata; class Chondrichthyes; order Carcharhiniformes; family Scyliorhinidae; genus Scyliorhinus; species Scyliorhinus torazame. Next base: position 152,889,083 of record NC_092717.1, read on the forward strand.
AACTGAAACCAAAAGCAGAAGTGAGCTCAGCTCCCCCCCCTGTGACATCACTTCAGTAATATGATCATCTCCATTCCTTAAAGGTACATTGGTTAAACATCCATTGCTTAAAGGTACTCTCACATGACAAGAGACGCGTTCGTTACGGGCATAGGGTCGGCCTACATCTGCCAGCGCCTTGTGGAAAGAGCTACCCTCGACCTCGCGGCGACCAAGAAACTAGCGCTCTCGCTCACAGTCGCCTCATGCAATATACAGGCGTACGCACCCGACCGCATGGCCCACGCCTCCTGGGCACCATGGACCCCGTCAGCGAACACCCCACCGTGGACTCCAACAGCGACCTCCCCCAGCCAACCCCAGGCCTGCGCCACGCGGCAGCCAACCAACCCCAGGGGACCCAAGTGCTACTTCTGCGGAGACTCAAAACACCCCTGACAGCGCTGCCCGGCATGGAGCGCGCTCTGCAAGGATTGCGGGAAGAAAGGACATTTCGCTGCTGTGTGCCAGGCCCGCTCGGTCGCCGCTATTGCCCCAATGTGCCGTCTTCCTCGCCTCAGACCATGTGCAGCCCGTGGGCACCACCGTCTTGCTCCCCTCACAACATGTGCGGCCCATGGGCGCCGCCATCTTGCTCACCTCACAATAGGTGCGGCCCGTGTGCGCCGCCATCTTGCTCCCCTCACAACACGTGCGGCCCGTGGGCACCGCCATCTTCCCCGCCTCAGGATCCCTGCTCGTCGGGCACTTCATCGGGCTGCTCATCGCCTGCAACCGCCGCCGACCAGCCACGTCTGGCCTCTATAACGACCGACCAGTGCCGACCGCACAACCTCGTGACCGCGTCGACAACAGTGAAGGTCGATGGGCACAAGATATCCTGCCTTCTGGACTCCGGGAGCACTGAGAGCTTCATCCACCCCGATACGGTAAGGCGCTGCTCCCTTACGGTACACCCCATCATCCAGTGAATCTCCCTGGCCTCCGGATCCCACTCCGTGGTGATCCGGGGGTATTGCACCGCCACTCTCACCATCCAGGGCGTAGAGTTCAGCGGCTTCTGGCTCTACGTCCTCCCCAACCTCTGCGCTGCCTTGCTACTCGGCTTGGATTTCCAGTGCAACCTCCAGAGCCTAACCATGAAATTTGGCGGGCCCCTACCACCCCTTACTGTATGGGCCTCACGACTCTTAAGGTCGACCCACCTTCCGTGTTTGCGAACCTCACCCCAGATTGCAAAACTGTCGCCACTAGGAGCAGGCGGTACAGTGCCCAGGACAAGACCTTCATCCGGTCTGAGGTCCAGCGGCTGCTGCGGGAAGGTATGATCGAGGCCAGCCACAGCCCCCGGAGAGCTCAAGTGGTAGTGGTGAAAACTGAGGTGAAAAACAGGATGGTCGTTGACGACAGTCAGACCATCAATCGGTACACGCAGCTCGACGCATACCCCCTCCCATGCATATCCGTTATGGTCAATCAGATTGCACAGTACCGGGTCTTCTCGACATTGGACCTCAAATCTGCCTAACACCATTCACAAGGCGGACCGCCAGTACACCGCGTTTAAAGTGGATGCCGCCTTTACCACCTCCTTAGGGTTCCCGTCGGCGTCACTAACGGGGTCTTGGTCTTCCAACGGGAGATGGACCGAATGGTTGACCGGTACGGACTGCGGGCCACTTTTCCGTACCTGGATAACGTCACCATCTGCGGCCATGACCAGCAGGACCAGAATGCTAACTTTTCCAAATTCCTCCACACCGCCAAACTCCTCAACCTAACCTACAACAAGAAGAAGTGCATGTTCAGCACGAACCGATTAGCCATCCTCGGCTATGTGGTTCAGAACGGAGTTCTAGGGCCCGACCCCGATCGCATGCGCCCCCTCATGGAACTCTCCCTTCCCCACTGCCCCAAGGACCTCAAACAATGCCTGGGGTTCTTCTCGTACTACGCCCAGTGGGTCCCTAACTATGCGGACAAGGCCCGCCACTCATCCACCCCACAGTTTTTCCCCTGACGGCCGAGTCTCACCAGGCCTTCAACCGTATCAAGGCCAACATCGCCAAGGAAGAGGAGCGGTCGACGAGATGCTCCCCTTCCAAGCCGAGAGCAATGCATCAGACGTCGCTCTGGCCGCCACCCTCAATCAGGCAGGCAGGCATTCTTTTCCCGCACCCTCCATGCCTCTGAAATTCGGCACTCCTCTGTCGAAAAGGAGGCCCAAGCTATCGTTGAAGCTGTGCGGCATTGGAGGCATTAGTTGTCAGGCAGGAGATTCACTCTTCTAACTGACCAACAGTCGGTTGCCTTCATGTTTAACAACACACAGCGGGGTAAGATCAAAAATGATAAGATCTTGTGGTGGAGGATCGAGCTCTCCACCTACAATTATGAGATTTTGTAACGCCCCGGTAAGCTCAACGAGCCCCCTGATGACCTATCCTGAGGTACATGTGCCAGCGCACAAGTAGACCGATTCCGACCCTGCACGACGATCTCTGTCACCCAGTGGTCACCCGCTTTTCTCACTTCATAAAGGCTTGCAATCTGTCCTACTCCATCAAGGAAGTCAGGGCTATCACCAGAGACTGCCAGGTCTGCACGGTGTGTAAACCGCACTTCTTCCGGCCAGACCACGCGCGCCAGGTGAAGGCCTCCCGCCCCTTTGAATGCCTCAGCCTGTGCTTCACAGGGCCCCTCCCCTCCACCGACTGCAACACGTACTTTCTTAATGTGGTCGACGAATATTCAAGATTCCCCTTCGCCATCCCATGCCCCGATATGACGTCTGCCACCGTCATCAAAGCCCTCAACACCATCTTTGCTCTGTTCGGTTTCCCCGCCTACATCCACAGCGACCGGGGATCCTCATTTGTGAGCGATGAGCTGCGCCAGTACCTGCTCAACAGGGGCATTACCTCGAGCAGGATGACCAGCTACAACCCCTGGGGAAACGGGCAAGTGGAGCGGGAGAATGGGATGGTCTGGAAGGCTGTCCAGCTGCCCCTGCGGTCCAGAAATCTCCCAGACTCCTGCTGGCATGAGGTCCTCCCCGACGCCCTTTGGTTGCTCCTGTGCACTGCGACTAACAAAACTCTCCATGAACGTCTCTTTGCCTTCCCCAGGAAGTCCACCTCCGGGGTTTCGCTCCCAACATGGCTGGCAGCTCCAGGACCCGTTTTCCTTCGCAAGCACATGCGGCTTCACAAGGCTGACCCGTTGCTTGAGAGGGTACAGCTACTCCATGCTAACCCGCAGTACGCCTACGTAGCGTACCCCGACGGCCACCAAGACACAGTCTCCCTCAGGGACCTGGCGCCAGCTGGGTCCCCACACACACCCCCCCCCTGCCCCAGCACCACCCTCCCTCCCTCCAGCGCACCCCACCACAGCCCGCGCTCCAGGACGATCCGTCCTCCTCTTGGTCCCACCCGGGGATGAAGATGAGGTCGACGTGCTCCCGGAGTCACTGACGACCGAACCGACGCCTGAATCGTCACCAGAACTGCAGCGCTCGCAACGACGGATCAAGGTGCCCGATCGTCTGAATTTGTAACCTCTTTCTTAAATTTTAAACAACCTGTATGTTAATAGTTTTCTACCACCCCCGCTGGACTCTTTTTTAACAGGGGGTGAATGTGGTAGTCTCCACTGTTGTATTGTATATACCACATACGAAGGTATTACGGTAATGCCCCTGTACTACAGGTACGGGGGTAGATTCCTGCCTGCTGGCTCCACCCAGTAGGCGGAGTATAAATGTGTGGGCTCTCCGAGCTGCAGCCATTTCAGCAGCAGCTGCGGGAGGCTCCACATCTCTGCGTAATAAAGCCTCGATTACTCTCTACTCTCGTCTCCTCGTAATTGATAGTGCTTCACTATCTAAAACATTAGTTAGGGGCCTCAATTTGAGTTCTGAGTGCAGTTCTGGTCGACTCATGACAGAAAGCAGTAGAGAGGGTTCAGAGGAGATTTAGGAGAATGCCGGAAGACTAGAAAATTGCAACCGTAGGGATAGATTGGATGGGCTGACTTAGAACAGAGAAGGCTGAGAGGAGGTTTGATTGAGATGTAGAATATTGTGATGGGTCTGGTTAGAGTGGATGGAAAAGCCAATTTACTTTGGCAGAGAGATCAGTAAATAGAGGGCATAGGTTTAAAGTGGTTGGTTGAAAGATTAGAGAGGAGCTGAGGAAAACTGAAAGGATAGTAGAGGCAGCAAACCTTAAACCATTTGAAAAATGAAATGAAATGAAAAATGAACTAAAAGACGTCTGGATATGCATTTCTGTGCTGTAACCTGCAGGGCTAAATACCAAATACTGTAAAGTGAGATGGGGTTCATTTTCCAGCTGGCACAGGCATGATGATGAGCCAAGTGGCCTCTTCCTGTGCCATAAACATTCTATTATTCCATAAATACAATTGGTAAAATAGAGCAATTATTTTGGCACAGAGGACTTGATTTTACCCTTATAATTGTTAAATTTGTGGGCTAAATTTAACCTGATGAAACGCATAGCAACGGTCTTGCCGCAACTAATAGCAAAGAGTCTTTTAGACGGAACATAAATTATTTGAGATTCATAAGAACATGAGACAGCAAATCAAGCATCAGAGATAAGTGTTGTGCCCTTTTTTTGCAGTTGGGCAGATGGCCACCTTCATCACTCAAAAACAGAAACACAAAACACAAAGGAATACAACAGGCAATGCCCTAGCATATCACTCAGAAAGCAACAGCAGGAATGCTCGATCCAATCAATCAAAGTACACATGGTTTCATTTCCAGTAGTATCAAAGATATCCATTTGGCTTTTCCCCAATTTGATGAGGAGCTTTGCTCCGTTCCACCCCCTCTTTCATCAGGTGACAAGAAAAAATAGAATCCGCAGAACTCCATATGCAGATCTGTCATGTCTCAATCCTCCAGAGTAGTCACAGTAATTAAAGGAATGAAACCTCCACAAAGTTTTATTAATTTATATGCTAACACAGTCTATTCAAGGCTCACATAATTATGCAAGTACATTTGGGTGTCTGGCACTTCTCCTAATACATTCGCACTACTATTTCTCTCCTTCCGAAGGATGGGCCTGAATTTCACTCCACACTCCCAAAATCCCATGAAATAGAATATGATGACACCAAGAGACGTTCCTGACAGCATCACGACGTATTGCGGTATTTGGCTTGATACGTGTGCCCGAATGCTTGCCGTCAAATAAAGGGGCAATTCAGGCAAATAAGTTGACAATGGATTACAATTTTAAGAGGCTTTTGAAACAAACCTGTTGGACTTTAAACTGGTGTTGTAAGACTTCTGACTGTGATTTTAAGAGGCTCCTGCATTTTTATGATCAGTGCACAGGCTGAATGGGCAGGTGGGGAATGCACAATTTTCACTTTCTAAACCCAGGGTGGGATGTAGGCTGAGGGTGAAGTGAGGAGCATGGATGTAGGAGTTCACATTTCTTGTGCAAGTCTGGATTGTCCTGCGTTTTTGTGAATCATGTGCTCATCTCTTATGTAGGTGTTGAGATGGCTCAAGAAACACTCTGGAGGCTTCCATTAGTAACACGAGGCGTTATTGACGAAAGGCAAAGGCTGGTAATTAAACAGGAACAGAACACAATAGGATGGGTCTTGTCTCTTTGTCTCCGGGATCCACACTGCCTGGGCCCCTGATCCCAAAGTTCCACACTAACTCGTTATGCTGAGTTTCACGCTCTTCCATGCGATTGACCGCAAGCCGGTCATGTGGTCCACCTGGCCAGCCCCTTAATGGGGCCACGCTACCACAGGTAAGGAAGCTTCTATCCTTAACGAGGTATTTACAGACTGGCCATAGCATCAACAAGTAAACACTTCAGCAAGCCAGAAGGTGCAAAATAGGTGGCCGGATTCTCCGTTCCTGAGACTAAGTGTTGACGCTGGGGCAGGATTCGCGGACTTCCATGACAGCAAAACTGGCGCTGCACCTGGACCAATTCAGCGAACGATAAGGGGTTAGCACCGGCGCCATGTGGGACACAATCAATTCCAATCAGAAATGGTGCCGGATTTGCCCGGTCCATGATTGGCACTCAGGAGGCTGGCAAGCTGCAGCCACATATACACACTCCACTCCCCGCGCACACCATCCCAGCCAACAAGATGACAGCAGAATGTGCAGCTCCGAGGTGATGCAGAACTGGAGATCCTGCTGGACACTGTGGAGGACAGGCGGGGGGCCCTGCACCCCGCGATGGGAAGGAGGCTGCCAATCGCCACCGTTCGCAGAGCCTGGATACAGGTGGTAGAGTTGGTCAGCACCATGGGCAACATTGTCCAGACCGGCCTGCATTGCCAGAAAAAACTGCACAACCACCTCAGGGCAGCCAGGGTGAGTAAGCAGTACCGTTCCTCCAGCACCAACCACCCGTCCCACATACCGTAACCCCACCAGCCCACCTGGAGAGTGGCTGAACACCCATCCTGCACAACATGCCATCACCCGGGTGCCCTGGCCACTGAAGCCACCAGCTAACCACCCCCTGGCTGAATGCGTCGGACTGTCTAACATTGTGCCAGGCGAAGGCCGCTCATAATCGCTGGGAGCGGGAGAAGACTGTAAGGGGACCGCTGGACCTGCAGACCCTCACTGCAGAGGCAGCGGACACTGGATGTGGTTGGCATGCCCGAAGAAAGGCCAGTTGCCCAGACGGAGGTCAGCATCGGGCGAAGACATGAGATCTGCTGGGTCTGATTCCCAATGACATGTGTGTCACCCCCCCACCACCACCACCCCCACAACTCTCACACACACGCAACTCCCACACCCCTGCTCCATCACCACCCCCACCCCTACACCCACCTCCCCAACACACCCTCAGCCGCCCCCCCCCCACCACACACCCCGAGCCCCAATCCCCCCATGGCCCATGGTCTAATCATGCATCTTGTCCTGTGCCTTGCAGGAGCTGCTGGTGATGGGGTGAGCCCTTCCAGTATCCGCCCCACTCCCGACCCCAGCCACAGCCACATCCAGAACCCCAGGTGCCGGGGTGGTGATGGAGAGATGAGAACGACATCGACATGGACGCGGGTACTCAACCCGCATCCCGGGGCATCCCGGAGCTCAAGTGTGGGGATGGCAGTGACTTCCCATCACAGCTGTCTCCAACACCCTCCATCATCCCAGAGACACTCACATCTGCTGGCCACTTTAGCGAAGAGGCTCCTAGGGCACTCCCTGGTGCGCACCACACACATGATCCGGTACAGCAGGTGGAGTTAGGAACTCCAGAGGGGACAGACGGCTGAAGGGTGGGCTGAACCCAAGGACTAACTGGCGTCCAGATGGGTTCAGACTTCTGGAACGGAAGGTTCCATCGATCGTGAAGACGCAGTTACAGAGCCATGGACTACATGGTTGTCGGTGAGCATCCAGCACCTGCAGGTGCAATGTGGTAGTCCAACCACCTGCAGGGACAGGAGGCGGTGCTGACCATGCATTTCATGCAGGCCAACTCCGCAGTGGATGCCTTGGGTGTGAATATTTCCAGCATGGGTCAACATGTCCAAGGCCTGGGGCACTCTGTGCAGGTGATGGGCAAGGCCCAGGACTGGGCTGCCCTCTCACAGGCAGCATGCCAGTGCCACCTGGACATTGCAGCGGCACACCTGACCATGGCCCAGTTACAGCAGGCCATGATTTGAGAGTGTCAGCGGCATTGCCCAGGTGCTGGCTAACATGGCACAGACACAGATGGAATGTCCTGCCACAGAGGGAGATGGCACAGTCTCTGGTTGATGTGACACACACCCCAAAGTGGTGGCACAGTCGCAATGTGATGTGGCGCAGTCTCAGATGAAGGTGGTCCACTCACTGTGCTCCATGGCCGTGAGCATGTCACCCTGGTCAAGAGGACAGTGCCAGGTGGCAAGCAGTCTTCAGGGTTAGCCCCACTCGCGCCCCATCCCATAGAGTAGCCCGGAGTCCATGGGGCACCCCGAGGGAGGAGGTGGTGATGGAGCCCATGCCGGTGACTCCCGCAGGGAAGGTGCCCTTCCAGGCCCGGTCACCCCAGAAAGTGGTCGCCACAGGAGACCCAGGTCGCAGTGCGGGAATCACAGTAGGCCGCCTCCACTCCTGATGTACCGTCTGGGGAACCATTCTAAGCATAGATTTTGTGTCCGTAAGGCCAGAAAATTAGACACCGGTTAAGTTGGCACGGGTGCAGGGCACAGTTTAGCGATAGTGGATAGGGCACAATTCTGTACATATATTTTAACATTAAATACCTTTGCACAATGTTATGGGGGAGGGAACCGAGGTAGGGTGCACTTTCAGAGGCTTGGTGTAGACTCAATGGGCTGAATGGCCTCCTTCTGCACTGTAGGAATTCTATGGTTCTCTGGTTTCAGGTACAAAGATGTCCACTCTCGCTCCCCACAGGAAGATACCGTCACAGCTAAGTTCATCCTTCCTTGTTTGATAAGGCCTCAGCTGTTCTGACATCCTATCATGGTGCCAACCATGTAGAGTCATATGTGTGACTTTTGGCAATATTGGATCTCTCGCTGGGTCCAGTACTTCATCTGTGGCGCAGACACAGGTAATGTATCAAGAAAATTTAAGGCTAAGGTGATTTCCTGAGGCATTGATGGGATGGTGCACTTTCCGGTAATGTTCAGTGTCTGAAAGTGTATTTGTAACAAAACTGAATGTTGTATCCTCACTGACATATTTGGCTTTTACCACTTTGATTTTACCCAATTCCTCCTGGGATACCTCTTGGTATTTCCTTAGGATTTCATGTAGGCTTTCCTTCATCTATCTTAAAAATTTCCAGCCAGTTTAACTTGCTCTCTTGGAACCAATCAAGCCTTGTCAAACTTGAAATTACAATTCAGGGTAGCTGGGCAGGTTGCTGCCTGCAACTCACAGGGGTTATTGTCGTCCCCACGACCTTGATTGCTTCACCCATATATGTGGCCAACCTGGCTGCAGTGTTCGTTAATCGCAGGGGGTTTCAGTAAGCTGTTGACCAACTACTATGGCGGAGGATCCCGTGTCTACCTCCATGTTGAGTTGGTGACTATTGACCATTAACACTACTGTAATTGGTATACTCTCTCCAGCTTTATATTTTTCAATCTAAAGATGTTTCATCCATTTTCCTCCCATGTTATGCACAAGAGCCAGATTGCTGACCCTGCTTTCACTGGGAAGGCCCTCCATATTCCTGTACTTGCACCTTACGTGCCTTTTTCTACCACAGGCAAAACACACAGCTTCTTTAAATTGGTATTTCTCCTGGGAATGCCCCCCCGCCCCCACAGCGATAGCAGTCTCCACCACTCCTGAGTTGCTGACTGACTTTTTCAGATCTCTGCATTCTCTCGCTTTCTGCATTTCTCTGCTCATTAAACCCTGTGTCCTCAATTAGGATCCTGCTGCTGCGAGCAGTTTCTTTCCAGACCTGGTGGACTTTGCCGCCCTGCACACTTTGAAGTTTTAGAGCGCCTTTTCCTGCGCTTTCCATGGCTAGAGCAACCTCCAGCGACTTCTTCAGGGTCACCTCGGACTCTGCCAAGAGTTTCTTCTGTATTGCAGTGTCATTGCCCTCATAAGGAAAGGTCCATATTTACAGTGCTCTGCTATTTGCCTTAATTTGGCCACAAAGGATTCTATTGCTTCTCCAGGGGCTCTTGTAATCAAATTCAATTTCTACCTTTGTCTAATTATTGAGGGGTTCAGGTGGCAATGCCCTTTCACAAGATCTACTAACTCTGTGAAAGTCTTTGCATCAGGGGCATCTAGAGATATCAAACTCCTGTTTAAATTATAAGTTTGGGCTTCTGCCCCCCTATTTGTTTTCCTGGAAAAAGTACCGGAGACATTCAGGATATTGAACCCGACCTTTGGAGTTTAGGATCATATGGCTCTAATTTGCCACAAAGAGGCATTTTAGAGACTCACTGGTGATAGACTGGCTTGACTTGAGTTATTTGAACATGAGATCTGTTTTCTCTTTTGCACAGCGATTCAAAGGTGCTTCCGATGATCCTTTTCACCAATATAATATCTGAGTGATTGGCGATCATCGGGTTTGAACAGCAACAAACTATTTATTAGAATGACTATGACTTTATACAGAGTGCTAGGATGTGCTACCAACTTCTACAGTTTTGGGATCAATTCTGCCCAGGAAAGCTCATGCACTGCAGCTCGACTGGCCGATTAGGTTACATGACCCTTCACAACCTCACCCGTTCTAGGGGCGCGCTAATGCAGCTGTCAAGCGATTTAAATGAAAATCAGCTTTTAACAATCCTAGTGTAAGCTTCAACCTTTTCTTCTTGCTCTTGGGCAGTCCCTCAGCGTCGAGGATAACTTGCTTCCACTCCAGAGAGGTGGTTTTTACAGTGGCTGAATAGTCCAATCCTGGATCCACAGACTCCGCCACAGGTTTGGCAGGTGGTGTTTGAGTTCAGTGGGTGGAAAGCTCTGGATTCTGTGCTCTCTTTCCACTGTTTACGTTTAATCTCCCTGTGACACTCGAGGTGATTGGCACCTTCGCGGATGCTTCTTCTCCAGCCTGTGCGTTCTAAGGCAAGCGATTCCCACCTGTCGATGGGGGTGTTGCATTTATTTCGGGGCGCTTTCAGATTGTCCTTGTAGCGTTTCCTCTGCCCTCCTAGTGATCGTTTGCCATTGCGGGGCTTGGAGTAGAGCCCCTGTTTCGGAATTCATGGCCGGGATTCACCGAGCCCGCGGTCACCGAGCCGCTCCGACGGCGGGACGCAATTCTCCGGCGACTGGAGAATCGGTGGCAGTCGCGCGCACGGTCGACAGGGCGCCGGTCGGTGGCTGCTGAAAACGGCCCCCGCGACGATTCTCCGCGATTGACCGGCCAAGTTCCACCGGCGTGGTTCCAACCTGGTTCCGTCCGGCGTAAGCCCGTACCCATGGCCACGCTGGCCATCCTGGTGGGTGGGGACGGGGACAGGGGATCAGACTCCGGGGGGGCCTCCACGACGGCCAGGCCCGCGATCGCGGGCTACCGATCGGCGGGCGAATGTGATCTGGTGGGGGCCTATCTTCTTCTGCACAGGGCCGCTGTGATGCTACGCCATGTTGCGCGGCTCTGGCATGTAAGCGGGCACCACGCGCATGCGCCGGCGCAAAAACGGCCGTGCAGGGTCGCGTATCAGCGCCGGAGCTGCGTGTAGCACTCCGGCACCATGCTGGCCCCCTGCAAGCCTATGAATCACTGGACCAAGAGGCCCATTGACGCCGGCGTGAAACACTCCGGGGTTTACATCGGCGTCAACACTTAGCCGGGATTTTGGAGAATCCCGGCTCAGGTGTCCGGCATGAGGACAGGTGACCTGCCCATCGCATTACCAAAATGTCTTGTGCTAAAGACAAACTAAACTAGTTTTCAGCTTAAGATTCTCTTTTGTCCACCTCAGAGACTCTTTCGTACTTAAAGTATCCAGGGGAATTGCCTGAATACTTCCACTTTCACTCATCCAATTTAAAATAGATTTATTAAGGAATAATAGTTAATGCTTCTGTATTTTATCTCAATGTTGAAGAAGCACAATAAATTGACAATAGCTTTAACACCATTGTGCAAATATGATTTTGGCAGTCAGTTTACCAAACTTTTTTCTATCCTCACAGCAGTATAAGAATATGGCTCAGCTGAAAGACCCCACCCATACTAGTAGAAGCACAGAAAGCTGCGTGGAAGGATGCAGTGGAGGCAGGACAAGGGAGGGAGGACAATAGGAGCAGGTAGGGGGGAGGACCTGTGGTGAAGACTGTGTGGGGAAGGGAGGGTGCCAGTGTGGGAATGCGCGGTGGAACGCACCACCGGCAAGGGTAAGACTAACCACCTGTACCCCTGCCGGCAGGACGGGTGCTTGTCAGCAGGGACAGGTTCAGGGCACCGACGTGGTCAGGGGAAATGGCCGGGGGTGGGTGTGGACATGGGGGAGGTAGTGACGGGGAGAGGTACAAATGGGGCAGGTGCTGCAGTGCTGGCCAGGGTCACTGTGTAGCCCGTTGGACCTGGCTGGGCACCGGGGTATGTACCATGCTAAGATGGCTGCCTTTCACCCCCTGCAGACAATGGACTTCGGAATCCAGTCAGGAATGGTGGCCTTCATTCTGGCCGCCACAGCCCTGTGGGATGTACTAAGGCTGATCGAGCAGGAGCTGCTCAGGGAGGACCCTGCAGCAATGGAGGCTGCCCCAGACAAACAGAAGGCAGCCAGTGGGGACGGAGAACTAGTCGCTCAACAAGCTGAGGAGGAGGTGGGAAGGAAGCGCCGCATCTGACTTTATGTATACTGGCAGCGCCTGTCATTCGAGGACCTGCCCGACCGGGCATGCCGAAGACTCCGGCTGAGCAATGGTGACAATGCAACATATCTGCCGGATAATGGCGCACCTGGCACCGCGGGGGCATGGGGGCGGACACTCACCCCGGTGGCCATCAAGGTGACGGTTAACCTGAATTTTTATACCACTGAGTCCTTCCAGGCACAGGAGTGTGGACCTGTCTGGAATCTCACAGACCTCGGTGCACTGGTGCATCCACCATCACCATCATGGAGACCCTGTATGCCCGATCAGCGCAATATATCAGCCTGAATACGGACAGAGGCTACCATGAGCACCAGCCCATGACAGACCGGAGTTCACAAACCAAAAGGGGTTCTACTCGATCAATGTACAGCTGGTGTGTGACCATGAGCTGCACATCATACCCGCCTGCGTCCAATACCCAGTCAGTGTGCACAATGCCTTCATCCTGGCACAAGGGATGGTTCCTGACACCTTCGAGGCACACTCTCAGGTGAGGGGTTGACTATTGGGTGACAGGGGTTATCCTCTGTGGTCGTGGCTCATGACGCCTATCCGGAACACACTACAACGATGGCCATGACGCGACCATGGGTGTGATCGAGCGGTGCTTCGGCATCCTGAAGATGCAGTTTAGTTGCCTGGACTGCTCAGGAGGGGCCTTCCAGTAGAGCGCTAAGAGAGTCTCCCACATTGTGGTGGCTTGCTGCATCCTCCACAACATTGCGCAACAGAGGGCCCATGTGCTGGAGTAGTAGAATGAACGCCGACAAGGAGGATAGATGGGATGGGCAGGACATGGGGCCCGGGCAGACACAGGAGGCCGCTTAGCCTGTGCACCAGGGCCGATGCGCACAGGATGCTCTAATCGCCTCCAGGTTCACTGATTAGGGGGCCTGGCCCACCCCCACTACCCCGCATCCCGCAGCCGACCAGCTCCTCCCATGACCACCCATCCTACACCACACTTCCCTCTCCCGCCGTCTGCAACCCTTCCATAACCCCTACCTGTGGATGTGAATGCAGTTACAGCAGGTCTGGCCCATGGCATGGAGGATGATGATGACCCGCCCTGGGATGAGCTCTGGCGCTCCATTTCATTTGACAAGTCTGACACCTACCCATGTTAGCTTTTTCCACCATCCACCTGGGTGATTCCCGCAAGTGAGCTGGCCATTCCATCACTCGGTTCCACTGAACCCTTGGGCTGGCCGAGGTGGAAATGGGTGGTGGGGTGGAAGGTTGGGCAAATGGGAGGGGGTGGGGCAGAGTATCGGGGCGATGTGCGGACTCTGACGTGGGGGCCCCGGCCCATGATTGCCTCCACCTTCTGCCCATCGTTTCCCCAGCTTCCCCCCTTCCTTGGTGCCCCTTCTGCAGCTAGCCCAGCCCATCCCTCACACCCTGCTGACGGAGCACCAAGGCAGGTTGGAACATTTGTGCACAGGTGTTTATTTTTCAAATAGCGGCTGTGATTTGACGGCCATGCTGCACTCGAAAAGCAGCACAACACAGTGCAGTGTGGCCAATAGAAGCTGGGAAACCCCGCTCCCGGGATCTATCCAGCTCGCAATGCCTCACGAGATGTAATGTGATGTAAATCCCGTCCATTGTAGCCGGGATAAGATTTTGAAAATCTGCGTGTTAAAGCGAAACAGCCACTCTCACTTTAATGTGAAGGTTCCCAAGGTACCTGAGGCATCGAAACTATCTCCTTTACCTCGGTGAGCTCGGGCAAGGACCGTTCAGCACTGGTCTCCCCAAATGGGGACCGGATGGAATGGCATTCGTGGGGGTCTCCCAGGGGATCAGAGGCCCCCAGGTGCATGCCTTTTGGGCATGGTGGTACCCTGGCACTGCTGGTGCCATTCAGGCACCATGGCACTGCCAGCATGGCACTCTGGCCCTGCCAACCTGACACGGCCACCTGGGTGTTAGCCTGGCACTGCCAAGGTCCCAAACTGGTATTTGTGTGCAGTAGCATTCCAGCCAGGGTGCCCTGTACGGATGTTTGGAGGGAGGGCCGGCGACTCTCCCAATAGTGCGTTGGGGCTTCGGGGGGGGGGAGGTCAGGGGTAGCTTTGGGTGGCGAGCGGAGCTCCTCAGTGCACAAAATGGGGCTATGTGCAGCCTCAGCCATGTATTCCCCATTGAGGCTCCCAATCTAACGTGGGTACCATGTTTCTCGGTGCTGCGAGCACCAGGAAACACGTGTCTAAACGCACTTGCTACGGGACTTTGTTCCCATTTACTTCAAACCCACCTATCATGTTAAAATCTCTATAAATGTTTGTGACTTGCCTCTAACTCTATCCTATGCGTGGCACCAACTGCCAACTTAACTGGTGTCTCCCTTTCTGGCCTTATGGGTCCTAAAGCTACATCCAAGTGGGTCCCCAGGCGGTGCATCAGAGGTGGAGGTGGACTGCTGTGAATCCCACCCTGTGACATGGGTCCCCTTTGGCGGCCGTCCTCTGGGTCACCCAGGCTTGGATGGATTTGGCAGTTGCCCGGGTGACCCAAGTGGCGTGATGCCGTCCTGTTCTCCGCTGCCCATCAGATGCACCAGCGAGGAGGGGGGAGTCCGAGTTGCTGTGGTGTTCTGGCAACTCTCCTGCAGGAGTCACCAGCACGGGCCACATCGCCTCCTCCTCCCTTTGGTGCTCGATGGCGCCCGGGTTACTCTGTGGGATGGGGGTATGACCAGAACGAACTCCTGGGCCTTGCCCGCCATATGGCGCCGCCAGTCCTGGAACACAGGGACTGTGCCACCTCCCTTGGGGACTGTGGCACATCACTCAGTGACTGCCGCCTCCCTCCGGGACTGGCACAGGTCAGGCAGCACCCGGACAATGCTGTCGACGCACGCCCTCAACCAAGACCCGTTGTGAATGGGCTATGCTCTGGAGTGCCGCTGCATGTCCAGGTGGCCTTGGTACATAGCTGCCTATGATAGGGCATCCGTGTCCTGTGGCTTGACCACCGCCCGCACAGAGTGCCCCAGGCCTTGGATATCTTGACTCATGGCCGATATCTTTGCCCTCAAGGCCTCCACCACGGTCGACACCCGTGTGATGTTGGTCTGGGTGGCATG
This sequence comes from Scyliorhinus torazame, assembly GCF_047496885.1. NCBI lineage: Eukaryota > Metazoa > Chordata > Chondrichthyes > Carcharhiniformes > Scyliorhinidae > Scyliorhinus > Scyliorhinus torazame. The sequence continues at coordinate 152,904,544 of NC_092717.1, forward strand.
CATTGTCGACAACACCTCCTGCACGTGCAGGTGGTTGGACTTCTCCAATTGCACCTGCAGGAGCTGGATGGTTTTTGACAACCCCTCATGTAGCCCCTGGCTTTGTGTCTGCATCTCCATTAGCAATGGGACCGCCCTTTCCAGAAGTCCGCAACCCTCCCGCCCCCTCAGGGGGCTCCTAAATCCACCTGATGCACAGCAAATCGTCCCCAGGCAACCTCTTCACTAACATGCCCACCCGAGGTGGGTGTTTCTGGGATGGTGGAGGGTGTTGGAGACAGCTGTGGCGGGAAGTCAATGTCGTCCCCGGACTGGTGTCTCGCGCTGGCGTTTGGGGGCTTGTGTCACTGTCCGTTGCCTCCTCATTGCTGGAATCTGTTTGGGTTGGGGTTGGCGGCGGGGGACACCAGAAGGTCCCGCCTCATCGGCAGATGATCTGGCAACACACAAGACATGGTGCATGATTGGATCGTGGATTGGGGTGGTGTGGGGGTGGTGAGGGGGTAATGAGGGAGTGATGAGGTGCTGTGCCATTAATGGAGATGCAGACACAGAGCCAGGACTCTGTAGTTCATTTTTGGACTCTGATGGGGGCCCACATTCCAGACCCTTAAACGCCTGTGATCATTGAAGCAACTAGCAGCATGGTGCTTACAAACTGTTTAAGTGAACAAGTATGTACAAGCACCAAGAATATTCACAATGGTTGTACACCTATGCTACCTGTGTGCGTTCAAAACTTCTTTCTTTGTTTTTCTATTACTACATCCAGGTGCAGCCCGATTTCCGCAGCTGATGTGGAAGTTATGCCCTGTGACTAGATTGACTTTGGTCGGTGTCCTCCGGTAGCCCGAGGCGGAGTGGACCCGGCCTGCCAAGGGTTCTCCTGCTCAAGTGTAGGTGCACCCTTCTCAGCCTGATCTGCTGGACATGATGGGCCACTGGCAGAGGGGAGGTGGGGCGGCATGGGACAAAGCCCCCTGTGTGCCAAGCGGACAATTCTCCTCCTCTCTGTGGGTGCCTGCTGGCACCTCTCTGACCCCTTGACAATATGGGACACATGAGGGGATTTGAAGCACCTGCTCCCTCTTGCCTAGCTGCTGTTACACTGCATGCGTAGGGTGATGGAGTGCAGGTCCAAACAAGTATTCAGCAGTCATTGTGCGTTCTGCTGGACCAGGGTGTCCTTGGCGTCTACCACCCTTTCCAGTGAGGCAGTCAAACACTCACAAACAAGAGCCGCAACAGCAGAAAGAACATGGATGTACTCCTCCCGCCTTCAGCTCAGTCTGCGGGAGGCCTCTGCCATTTCTGCCTGTTGTTGTCCTGCCTGTCTCTGTATCTCCATCCGGTCTCTTATGGCTGAGTCCAGAGTCTTATCATTTGCATTGTACTCAGCAGGGGCCTGGTCAGAGACCATGGGCGAGATTCTCCGACCCCCCGCCGGGTTGGAGAATTGCCGGGGGGGCGGCGTGAATCCCGTCCCCGCCGGCCGCCGAATTCTCCAGCACCGAAAATTCGGCGGGGGCGGGAATCGCGCCGCGTCGGTCGGCGGCCCCCCCCCCGGCGATTCTCCGGCCCGCGATGGGCCGAAGTCCCGCTGCTGTAATGCCGGTCGGTCCCGTCGGCATGAATCAAACCACCTCCCTTACCGACGGGACCAGGCGGTGCGGGCGGGCTCCGGGGTCCTGGGTGGGGTGTGGGGCGATCTGGCCCCGGGGGGTTCCCTCATGGTGGCCTCGCCAGTGATTGGGGCCCACCGATTCACGAGCGGGCCTGTGCCGTGGGGGCACTCTTTTGCCTCAGCCTCGGCCATAGCCTCCGCCATGGCCGATGCGGAAGTGCCCCCCCCCCCGTGCCTGTGCGGGGTTGATGTCAGCAGCCGCTGACGCTTCCACGCATGCGCGGACTTACGCCGGCCGGCGAAGTCCCTCCGGCCCCGGCTGGCATGGCGCCAAAGGCCTTTCCCGCCAGCCGGCGGCACGCCAACCACTCTGGCGCGGGCCTAGCCCCTCAAGGTGAGGGCTTGGCCCTTAAAGGTGCGGAGAAATCCATACTTGGAGCGGCCCGACGCCGGAGTGCTTCCCGCCATTCCCCCGATCCGCTGGGTAGGGGAGAATCCCGGCCCTTGACTGTTGGCCCCTCTGCCAGCTGATGCGACCATCAATTCACTCAAGACAGGAGAAGAAGTAAACTGTCACTTTAATCAACTTAAAACAATGCCTGCCTGCGACTGATCCAATACTGAGAACCATCTACAGGTCGACTGCTCTTTAAACCTCCCTTCAAGGGGAGGAGCCATTGGCGGAGCCCATACAGGCCCCAACATGTTCCCCTATGGATAATGCCATACAATGGCCCATAGGAGGAGCCCACAAGGGCAAGGGCATAGCACAGATACAAATACAAGGGCAACGGCATAGCACAGATACAAATACAAGTGCAACAGCATAGATACAAATACAAGGGTGATTATTGGCATAATACATTCACCACACCAGCTGTGGATCCATGTCAGTGATATATTCACCAGGCCTGAGCCTACTCTGGAATGTGCACCCACTGAGGTGAATATATCTGTGCTGGCGGAGGGTACAGGTAAAACCCCATGACAGTGCATCCTCTGAGGCTTCTGTGATATCATCCGCAGTGGCGGGTTGGGGCTAATTCAGTGGTTGGTGTCCCTTGTGGGGCTCCTGCTTTTCGTGTTGTAACCTAAAACAGAGAAAAGAAAGATTTAACAGATGCCTAAGCAAGCTCCCTCACGAAAACAATGGGTGCGATTTAACGCTCAAAAAAAGAGTCCCATTTTGGGCGGGTATAGCAGGGTGTTTCATGACGTCTGCAACACCGAGAATGACCCCGCTATCTAACAGGACACTGAAGTATTTTTACGCCTCAGTCGTGAACCCTCTCACTTCATGCACTGACAAGCCTAGCTCGTCAGTCCAGCAAGATGACTCATGGATCGGGGCACCATTTTAAAATACTGCCCTGATCATCGAGCCCCCTATGCTCCTCCACCATGGCCTCTGGAGTCCCCTCTGGCCCAACCTAATTCTTAGGGGGTCCTCAAGCCCTCCTCACCCCACCTCGTAAAGGCAGGGCATCCCCAAACCTGGGGCGTCATTCTCCGACCCCCCGCCGGGTCGGAGAATGGCCGTTGGCCGCCGTGAATCCCGCCCCCGCCCCCGCCGAAGTCTCCGCTCCCGGAGATTGGGCGGGGGCGGGAATCCAGCCGCGCCGGTTGGCGGGACCCCCCGCTGGATTCTCCGGCCCGGATGGGCCGAAGTCCCGCCCAGGAATTGCCTGTCCCGCCGACGTAAATCAAAGCTGGTATTTACCGGCGGGACCAGGCAGCGTGGGCGGGCTCCGGGGTCCTGGGGGGGGGCGCGGGGCGATCTGACCCCGGGGGGTGCCCCCACGGTGGCCTGGCCCGCGATCGGGGCCCACCGATCCGCGGGCGGGCCTGTGCCGTGGGGGCACTCTTTCCCTTCCGCCTCCGCTACGGCCTCCACCATGGCGGAGGCGGAAGAGACTCTCCCCACTGCGCATGCGCGGGAAACTTTCAGCGGCCGCTGACGCTCCCGCGCATGCGCGGGGAAACTGACAGCGGCCGCTGACGCTCCCGCGCATGCGCCGCATTTCCGCGCCAGCTGGCGGGGCAACAAACGCCATTTCCGCCAGCTGGCGGGGCGGAAATCCCTCCGGCGTCGGCCTAGCCCCTCAATGTTGGGGCTAGGCCGCCAAAGATGCGGAGACTTCCGCACCTTTTTGCCGGCGCGATGCCCGTCTGATTTGCGCCAGCTTTGGCGCCAGTCGGCGGGCATCCCGCCGTTGGGGGAGAATTTCGCCCCTGATCCTTGGCTCGGGCAACCTAGCACCTGGGCACCATGGCACTGCCAGCGTCGCAAATCTCGCAAGAGTCCTCTCGCGAGATTCAATGACGTTGTACTGTCATCAGGTTCAGCATGATGAGGACATTAGATCACTTCCAAATCTCACTCAGTCACCTCATCTGACAACTGTGGACTGGAGGCATCCTCACTGGCTCTCAGAGTAAGTCCTATCTTGTCTGCAGTGCAGGCATGGTTCTGATCCTCCCAGGTAGCTCAATGGCCTACGTCTCAAGATGGGTGAGGATTCTAATGTCAGGCAGGCTGCCTCTGTTGTTCACCCACACCCTCTTGTTGTGTGAGTTCTTGTTTGGCAGAAAGACAGAAGGATTGAGTGTCATTCCAATGGGAGCATGAGCAGTTTAGGGGCATGCATACTTATTCTAGTTCCTGAGCTCTCCCCAGTAAGTGATTAACAAGGAGGATATCCTGCGACTGACAAAATATTGAGGGCACACATTCAGTGCACGTGTTCCATCTTCTTTGAGTCCTGCAACCCAACCACCTGTCAAGCATCCCATTGTACACCCATTTCACCTGTGTGCACTCACACTTACATGGAAGTTAGGAAGAAAGGAATTTCAGACCAGGAGTAGGCCATTTTCTCTTGTAAGTGTCACTTTACAGTGAGTAGATGGTGCCACTTACCTGTCAGAACACATCAGATCATTCGTTCTTTTCCTGCACTGCGGGGCAGTTCTATGGTGGGACCCACAGGTGCTCGCCTCCATTGCAACTTCTGTCTAGGTCACCACAGTCAGATGGAAGAGCCTCCTGCTGCCATCCTTGGGAAACAGCATTTCTTGCCCTCTCTGGCCAGCCTGGAGGAGTCTGCAGGAAGGCTTCCCTGATCCACATCTTGTCTTCTGTGTGACATTCTAGTCTTGGCAGACTCTGTAATAACAACCAGACTGTTGCTCCTGACCAGCCATGAATGAATGATTGTGTGTAATGTCAATATGGCACTGAGACCTTTGACCTCATGAGGTAATAGCAGGGTCAACAACTTCCTGCCCACCCCCACCCCCCAGTACAGAAAGCTCTTTGCAGATGAATATGCAACTGAACAACTTAAGATCATGTGTGGTCAATAGTCCCATCATCCCCAACAGAAACCACTTTCTCTTCTGCACTCGTCGCCAACTCGAGAATGGAAATTTCAGGCCCTGTTTTTGAATGTAAGACTCTGTAAGTTCCGTATCCTCCAGTAACTGTTCAACTCCCTTCTAAAATCATTCATGGAATCAGCTCCCACCATCTTTTAAGGTTGATTCTTTTAGAACTTGACAAGTCTCTAAATGAAAAGCAATTCTTCTCATCTCTCTCGATTTTTAACCATCTTTCTCTCTCAGATGATGGTTGACTTGCTCGATTTTAAAAACATTTTATTGTATGAATTAATTCATCCTGGATATGTGGCCATTTTAGTGGAGAGGGTCAGCTTCTAATGCAATGTTTTTAAATGAATGCCAAAGATTATGGAACCTTGATTTGCGCTAAATGTACTTTGCATTTAAAAGTCCACAATCGTTTTATGTGGGTTACACTGATTCTGAGTTGCACAGAATAAACCAATACAACCAAGCTGAAACTCTAACACATGCTGCTTCCAGAACATTGGTCAAATGGATCACAAGTGGTACACATTCTTGCATTCCTAGGATTGTCTATGACATCTATTGTGGCTACTACTGTTCTGGTTAGCAATTTAGAGTCATAGGACTGGATTCTCCGTTTCTGAGGTGAATGGAGAAACCGCGGCAGTTTCATGACAGGAAAATCAGCGCGAACCCCTCACCGATTCTGGTACCAGTGAGGGACTAGCACCAGCGCCATGTGAAACCCCCGGGGATCGCACCGAAAATGGCCGGAGAATGGCTGGGTCCGGGCCGCGCATGCACAGGGCTGGCGACCTGCACTGGTCGCACCATAAAACATGGCGCCGGCTGTGCACTAACCCTAACCTGCCAACCTCGGCCTCACAGCCACACCCTGGCCACCCACCACCAGTCCCCCAGCCCAAGAAGAAGCACCCCCCCCCCCCCGCCAGCCAGCGGCACGGATCTTGGCCGAGCGTGGTGGCGCTGGAAACTGTCCGCAGCCTGCGGGATCCCGACAGTTGGGGCCACATGTGGCCCGCGCCGTCGAAAACTCGGGCCAGCGGGGGTGGAGCATCGCAGTTGAGTTGGCTGATGACGCGCCAACGACGTTGAAACGGCGCGCGTCAAGCGTCATGATGATGCTGGTTTGGAGGTGGCGGAGCATGGCGGACTGCCATCGGACCGCCGTCGAACTGCCGCCGGCCCCGATTCTGGCATCGGAATCCATTCTCCACCTGATCGCTGATCACGATTTCGGCGTGGGGTTACAGAGAATCCTGCCCATAGAGTTATACAGCACGGGAAGAAACCCTTCAGCCCACCATGTCAACGCTGGGCATCAAGCTCTTAACTAATCTAATCTCATTTTCCAGCACCTGGCCCACAGCCTTGTATGCTATGGCATTTCACATGCTCATCTAAATACTTCTTAAATGTTATGTGTGTTCCTGACTCTACTGCCCTTTCAGGCAGTGAGCTCCAGATACCCACCACACTCTGGATAAAAATGTTTTTCCTCACATCTGCTCTAAATTTTCTGCCGATAACCTTTAATCTATGACCTCTGGTTTTTGACCCTTCCACTAAGGGGAATAGTACCTTCCATCCACCCTATCTATGTCCCTCATAGTTTTATACACCTCTTGTCCAAGTGAAAGCACACTGAACATATTAAGAATTTCTTGCAGTTATAGAGGGTGATTGATGCATTGTAGTCCCATCCTCCTTGGGAGCTTCAACTTCCCCAGGAGTTCATATCCAAAATTTGGCGACGAGTGCGGAAGTATCGAGTTTTCTAATTATGGGTGAAGTTGGGAGTATGAATTGTCAACTTTATGTTCATGCACAGCAACATCTTAAAATAGCCATGGCACTTTGAGTGCAAATGAGAAACTGCCTTTGGAACCATAACTACTAGAGTTTGATGGGTTTGATTCCATATTCTTTCTTGAGATCGGGTTTGACTGGTCTCTGTTAAGCATGTGATTAGCAGGAAACAATCAGATAACCAGGATATGTTAGACATTCATTGATATGATTACATACATAAAACATATGAGCAATTTAGTTAATATCTAGTGGGAGAGCTGTTAAAGCTAAAATAATTGTAGGTCCCATTTCCTATAACTAAGGGTGTTACAGAAAAAGGCAGTGGAAATTCCTGTAATATAGTCTATCTAGTTGCTTGGATAACTTAAGATTCTTAATGCAAATAATTCTAGTTAAATGGAAAGCATGAGAATCAGATGTGCTAATGAAAGGTAGTTTGTCAGGTTGGGTGGGAAATGTTGAAAGCAGTTCCTCAGCAGTTGGTGCCTGGATCCCTGTCATTTCTCATTGACATTAATGGCTTAGATTTTGAAATTAATTGTGAAATTTGTGGTTGATAAATAAGACAACGCAGTAAAAATTGAATAGTGAGGAATTTCAGAGCGATTTGGCTAACTTATGCATATTGGTGGACAGATGTCAGATGAAAAGTAAAAATGATGCATATTGGAAGAAATAATCTATGATATAAGTGCAAAACAAACAGAACAGAATTAGCACAGGGTGACTCAGAAAGAAGCTTGGGAGTAGTAGTGGATATGTCACTGACAATATCGAGACAGTTTGGTGAGGTAGTTAAAAAAACAAATGTTGGATATTTAACCGTAAGCGAATGATAAAAAGCTGCTGAGCCTATCGTGGGTTCATGTTAAGCGTTGGTCAGTCCACAGTTGGATGGTGTTTACAGTCCAGTAATGACACAATGATAAAAGATGTTAAAGTATTGAATAGGTAAAGAGAAATGACACAATCATGATTCCAGGTGCAAGATGGATGATATATGGGGAAAATAATGTAAAAGAAGCTGAGAGAAAAGATAGCGCCTATTATCTGGATGAGTGCTGCTCCAACAACACTGAAGAAGCTTGACACCTCCAGGACAATGCAGCTCACTCAATTGGCACACAATCCACAAAGATTCACTTCCCCCCACCACTGACGCACAGTGGCAGCAGTGTGTACCATCTACAAGATGTACTTCTTAGGCAGCACCTTTCAAACCCAAGACCGATGCTGTCTAGATGGACAAGGGCAGCAGACACATGGGAACACCACCACGTGGAACCCTCCAAGCCATTCACCGTCCTGACTTGGGGATATATATCACCATTCCCTCACTGTTGTTGAGTGAAAATCCTGGAATGTTCTTCTTAACAGCACAGTGGGTGTACCTACACCACATGGACTGCAGAGTTCAAGAAGGCAGCTCAGCACCACCTTCTCAAAGAGCAATTAGGGACAGGCAATAAATGCTAGCTTAGCCAGCCGCGTCCTCATCCCATGAATTAATAAAATTGTAGTGGAAAGAAGTTTGGTAAAGGATATAGGCCTAGAAAATGAACCTTCTAATGGCCTAAAAGGTTTAGAACGAGGGCTGATTTTGTGGACCATGTCTCCCATTTCCAAACAGTATCAAAAACCTTGGGACATCAAATCAAAGATTTTGATTTGTCTGAAAAGAAATCTATTGGCACCTTATCAAAGATCTCAAAGCTTTCCACATAGAATTAATATTTGAAATGTAGAAATTTGAGTGGGCAATGAGTAGCGTTTTGTACATAATAAGATCCTACAAATAAGCAATATGATGGTTGCCTACGTAATGCAAACTCAGAGGCAATTGTACCAAAACTCCCAGGAAATTTCTCCACACATGCAAATGCGGTGAGTCCATCTGCCATTTTCTATAGCCTGAAGCACAAGATCCCATTGTAAATCCTAGGGATCAAGTCATGTCCATGTCTGGGATGGACCTATTGAGCCTACAAAAGTGATTCAGCAGTGCCTGTTTTGTCAGCTGGAAAATAAGGCAGCTTGAGCAACCATCACGATTCATCGTAGAGCCACAAAGGAAGTAGATGAAAAGATCTTATGGTACAGAGTGAGCTATCCAAGAGCATTTAAGTCTGGAAAAGGAAGTATTTTGGAATATATTAGCCAAAAATACATTGTCCAGGTATTCTCCGACCCCCCCGCTGGTCGGAGGATCCCCGGGGGGAGGCGCGATGCCGGATGCCCTATTTTCCGGCGCCGTTTTTTGGGCGGCGGCGGGATTCCTGCCACACCGGTCGGGGGCCATTGACAGCCCCCCCCCCCCCCCCCCCCGCGATTCTCCGGGCCCCGATGGGCCAAGCGGCCGTCCAGTTTTGGCCAGTCCCACCGGCGTGAATTACTCACCTCGCGCATGGCGGGACCCCGCAGGTCAGTGTGCGGGGGCGGTCCTCGGGGAGGGCGCAGGGGAATCCAACCCCAGGGGGGGTCCCCACGGTGGTCTGGCCCACGATCGGGCCCTACCGATCTGTGGCCGGGCTTGTTCCGTGGGGGCCTTCTTTCCTCCGCGCCGGGCCTCTGTAGGGCTCCGCCATATTGCCCATGGGCTGGCGCAGAGAAGAGAACCGCCTGTGCATGCGTGGAAATATGCAAGGTGGTCTGCGCATGCACGAGATCATGCCGGCCGTTCCGTGCATGCGTGTACCCGCGCCGGCCCTTCGGCGCCGGCTGGAGCGGCCCCAACCCCTCTGGTGTCCACCTGGCCCCCTAGAAAGGTGAGAATTCCTCACCTTGGAGGGCCATTGACGTTGGCGCCGGTTTTCCTGCCGGCGTGCGGACATAACCCCATTTTCAGAGAACCCCGCCCATGAGGTTTCAGTCACGGCAATTGCACAGAAACACACTAAAGCTATACAAGGGAAGAATCCTGTGGGAATGCCTTTTCATATATGGACAAGGATAGCAGAAAAATCATTCCTCCCCTCCTATCAAAGTTTAAAGGGCCAGTATAAATGGGGTGGAATTTCTGCATATCTGGATTTTGAGTCAGATTCTTGGCCCATTTCAGCATAAGTTAGAATTTCCAACCTTTTCATTGCCGGGAATCTCTAAGCCTCAATGTAGATATTGTAAATACTTGACATATCAATAATCAAATCCCATGTTTGTAATCCTTCTCAAACCCTCAAGTTGACATCTTGAGGGGCCGGTTTAGCACAGTGGGCTTGTCATGCAGAACAAGACCAGCAGTACGGGTCCAATTCCCATTCCAGCCTCCCTGAACAGGCAGCGGAATGTGGCGACTAGGGGCTTTTCACAGTAACTTCATTGAAGCCTTGTGACAATAAGTGATTATTATTATTGATTGTGTGTATTTTTTCATTTTGTGCTCATGTTCCTGCATTAAACCATAACTATTTATTTTCTATCAGTCTGTAAGTCAGTTGTGACAATCCATTGTACCATATGTACATTCACCTTGATGTTCCTAGCTATATATAGAACATTTCATTGCTGGATAAATTAATCATAACTTAACGAAAGAACAGAATGAAGCAAGAAAAAGACAGCTTTCAAGATTGTAACTCCATCCAGGAGCTTCTGTACGGTTTGTGTATCAAAAGAAGTAATCTTAAATAACTATAGCTGGAGAGAAACTGGCAGGATCAAATGAACCACATCTGATGGGGCATAGATCAATAGGAGCTCATTCTATGCTACTCAATATAGTAATGCTATTAAGGATATAATTTGCGAAATTTCTTCCAGTGCCAAGAAAAATTCTAAGCTTTCTCTAGACTTTTATGCTATATTTTATGCCCTTGAGGTTTTTTTGTCATTGTTTGAAATGTTCATGGCCCCAAGTTTCGAGTTACTATTTTTAGTAACCCTGGGGCGGGATTCTCCAACCCCCCACCGGGTCGGAGAATCGCCGGGGGCTGGCGTGAATCCCACCCTGCCGTTTGCCGAATTCTCCGGCACCTGATATTCGGCCGGGGCGGGAATCGCGCCATGCCGGTCGGCGAGCCTTCCCCGGCGATTCTCCGGCCCACCATGGGCCGAAGTCCCGCTCCAGGAATGCCAGTCCCGCCAGCGAGAATCAAACCACCTCTCTTACCAGCGGGACCAGACGGCGGGGGTGGGCTCCGGGGTCCTGGGGAGGGCACGGGGTGATCTGGCCCCGGGGGGGGGGGGGGGGGGTGCCCCCACGGGGGCTTGGCCCGCAATAGGGGCCCACCGATCCGCGGGCGGGCCTGTGCCGTGGGGGCGTTCTTTTCCCTCCGCCTCGGCCACAGCCTTCACCATGGCCGACGCGGAAGAGGCACCCCCCCCCCTGCGCATGCGTGGGGATGACGTCATCTGCCGCTGATGCTCCCGCGCATGCGCGGACCTCCGCCGGCCGGCGAAGTCCTTTCGGCCCCGGCTGGCGTGGCGCCAAAGGCCTTTCCCACTGGCCGGCGCACCAACCACTCCGGCGCGGGTCTAGCCCCTCAAGGTGAAGGCTTGGCCCGTAAATGTGGGGAGAAATCCGCATCTTTGGGGCGGCCCGACGCCGGAGTGGTTCCCGCCACTCCATCCCACCGGGTCCTCCGCCCCACCGGGTAGGGGAGAATCCCGGCCCCTATGTTGTATCACAGGTTAAAAAACTCCATCATATGGACACTTTGATATTTCTGTGCAAAGAGAAGCTGACCTGATTCCTAAATTATGATCCAGCGGGTGTATACAGTCACTATGTAGAATAATATAAGTAAAGAATTAATGAATTACAGTGAATACAAAGCATAACAATGGACATAAAGCTAAAATATCGCAATTAAAATGATCAGTTGTGAAGCTGAATGTCACTTATGGGAACAAAGGAATATGAAAAAGCTCCTTTTGTCTGTTCACCATTCAATGAATCCTGGCTGATCTATGACCTAACTCCATAATCCTATTTCCTCGCATTCCTTAATACCCTCGGTTAATAAAAATTTATCAATCTCAGATTTAAAATTTACAATTGACCTAGTGCAATCGTCATTTGTGGAAGTTTTTGCACCCTTGAGTAACTGGTTCATTCTGTTTATTAAATCTAGTGATCTATTTCTACCATCTTTTGCATGTCAAATTATTTTCTAACTTCACTCCCAAAAGGCCTGGCATGAATTTTGAGGCAACGTTCCCAGTCCGAGACCCCTCAACCAGCAGAAATAGTTTATTTCTATCAACACGATCACTTGATTTAATCAACAGGATGAACCAGCTAATACTCTAGGTTGTAAAAACTAATTTGTATGGTGAGTGTTCATTCTTTAATTGTTCTGTATCCTGATTTAGATGAGTAACTGTTATGAAGTTTCAAGGTAATTGATAGCACAAGAACCAAAAACACCTAATCTTGGGTGAAATTCTCCGGAAACGGCGCGATGTCCGCCGAATAGTGCCCAAAACGGCGCAAATCAGACGGGCATCGCGCCGGCCCAAAGGTGCATAATCCATGCTCCGCATCTTTGGGGGCCGAGCCTCAACCTTAAGGGGCTAGGTTGGCGCCGGACGAATTTCCGCCCCGCCAGCTGGTGGGAAAGGCCTTTGGTGCCCCGCCAGCTGGCGCGGAAATGACATCTCCGGGCGGCGCATGCACGGGAGCGTTAGCGGACGCTGACGGCATTCCCACGCATGCGCAGTGGAGAGAGTCTCTTCCGCCTCCGCCATGGTGGAGACCATGGCGGAGGCGGAAGGGAAAGAGTGCCCCCACGGCACAGGCCCGCCCGCAGATCGGTGGGCCCCGATCGCGGGCCAGGCCACTGTGGGGGCACCCCCCGGGGCCGGATCGCCCCGCGCCCCCCCCCAGGACCCCGGAGCCCGCCAGCACTGCCTTGTCCCGCCGGTAAGGTTGGTGGTTTAATTTACGCCGGCGGGACAGACATTTTAGCGGCAGGACTTCGGCCCATCTGGGCCGGAGAATCGAGCGGGGGGGCCCGCCAACCGGCGCGGCGCGATTCCCGCCCCCGCCGAATCTCAGGTGCCGGAGACTTCGGCAACCGGCGGGGGCGGGATTCACGCCAGCCCCCGGCGATTCTCCGACCCGGCGGGGGGTCGGAGAATCTCGCCCCTGATTCTGTGCAAGTAATAAACAGCTGGACATGACTACTGATTTGAACAAACACAGAAAGCATTTGTTCACTGCTGTGGAACAAAATGACACTTATTTTCATGGAAGTGACATGTGGCCTAGCTTTCTTGTATGTTTATGAATTTGGATTATTGATTGGGTTAAGGCGGCACTCTTCATAATATAATATAACAACAACAATCTTTATTGTAACAAGTAGGCTTTCATTAACACTGCAATAAAGTTACTGTGAAAAGCTCCTAGTCGCCACATTCCGGCACCTGTTCGGGTACACGGAGGGAAAATTCAGAATGTCCAAATTACCTAACAGCATGTCTTTTGGGACTTGTGGGAGCAACAGAAGAAACCCACACAGACACAGGGAGAACATGCAGACTCCGCACAAACAGTGGCTCAAACCAGGAATCGAACTTGGGACCCTGGCGCTGTGAAGCAACAGTGCTAACCACTGTGCTACCGTGCTGCCCTCATTTTTTGGGAGCACAGATAATTGCTGATAAACAAGCTCAACGAGGACTGACATTTTCTAATTCCCTTCCTGTTGTCCCAACTATCATTGTCATTTCAGCACTGGGTATTCAAGACTCTGATACTTTCAGACTTTACAACAAAGTCAAACTTAAGTCGCATATATGATAACCAACAAAACTACATCCAGCTTTAAAAAATGTTCATAACTTTTCTTGTTTCCATTCCAGGCCTACTGTGATGCTGGCTCTTCAGTTTAGAACATAGAACATAGAACATAGAACAATACAGCGCAGTACAGGCCCTTCGGCCCACGATGTTGCACCGAAACAAAAGCCATCTAACCTACACTATGCCATTATCATCCATATGTTTATCCAATAAACTTTTAAATGCCCTCAATGTTGGCGAGTTCACTACTGTAGCAGGTAGGGCATTCCACGGCCTCACTACTCTTTGCGTAAAGAACCTACCTCTGACCTCTGTCCTATATCTATTACCCCTCAGTTTAAAGTTATGTCCCCTCGTGCCAGCCATATCCATCCGCGGGAGAAGGCTCTCACTGTCCACCCTATCCAACCCCCTGATCATTTTGTATGCCTCTATTAAGTCTCCTCTTAACCTTCTTCTCTCCAACGAAAACAACCTCAAGTCCATCAGCCTGTCCTCATAAGATTTTCCCTCCATACCAGGCAACATCCTGGTAAATCTCCTCTGCACCCGCTCCAAAGCCTCCACGTCCTTCCTATAATGCGGTGACCAGAACTGTACGCAATACTCCAAATGCGGCCGTACCAGAGTTCTGTACAGCTGCAACATGACCTCCCGACTCCGGAACTCAATCCCTCTACCAATAAAGGCCAACACTCCATAGGCCTTCTTCACAATCCTATCAACCTGGGTGGCAACTTTCAGGGATCTATGTACATGGACACCTAGATCCCTCTGCTCATCCACACTTTCAAGAACTTTACCATTAGCCAAATATTCCACATTCCTGTTATTCCTTCCAAAGTGAATCACCTCACACTTCTCTACATTAAACTCCATTTGCCACCTCTCGGCCCAGCTCTGCAGCTTATCTATATCCCTCTGTAACCTGCTACATCCTTCCACACTATCGACAACACCACCGACTTTAGTATCGTCTGCAAATTTACTCACCCACCCTTCTGCGCCTTCCTCTAGGTCATTGATAAAAATGACAAACAGCAACGGCCCCAGAACAGATCCTTGTGGTACTCCACTTGTGACTGTACTCCATTCTGAACATTTCCCATCAACCACCACCCTCTGTCTTCTTTCAGCTAGCCAATTTCTGATCCACATCTCTAAATCACCCTCAATCCCCAGCCTCCGTATTTTTTGCAATAGCCTACCGTGGGGAACCTTATCAAACGCTTTGCTGAAATCCATATACACCACATCAACTGCTCTACCCTCGTCTACCTGTTCAGTCACCTTCTCAAAGAACTCAATAAGGTTTGTGAGGCATGACCTACCCTTCACAAAGCCATGCTGACTATCCCTGATCATATTATTCCTATCTAGATGATTATAAATCTTGTCTCTTATAATCCCCTCCAAGACTTTACCCACTACAGACGTGAGGCTCACCGGCCTATAGTTGCCGGGGTTGTCTCTGCTCCCCTTTTTGAACAAAGGGACCACATTTGCTGTCCTCCAGTCCTCTGGCACTATTCCTGTAGCCAATGATGACATAAAAATCAAAGCCAAAGGTCCAGCAATCTCTTCCCTGGCCTCCCATAGAATCCTAGGATAAATCCCATCAGGTCCCGGGGACTTATCTATTTTCAGCCTGTCCAGAATTGCCAACACCTCTTCCCTACGTACCTCAATGCCATCTATTCTATTAGCCTGGGGCTCAGCATTCTCCTCCACAACATTATCTTTTTCCTGAGTGAATACTGACGAAAAATATTCATTTAGTATCTCGCCTATCTCTTCAGACTCCACACACAATTTCCCATCCCTGTCCTTGACTGGTCCTACTCTTTCCCTAGTCATTCGCTTATTCCTGACATACCTATAGAAAGCTTTTGGGTTTTCCTTGATCCTTCCTGCCAAATACTTCTCATGTCCCCTCCTTGCTCGTCTTAGCTCTCTCTTTAGATCCTTCCTCGCTACCTTGTAACTATCCATCGCCCCAACCGAAACTTCACACTTCATCTTCACATAGGCCTCCTTCTTCCTCTTAACAAGAGATTCCACTTCCTTGGTAAACCACGGTTCCCTCGCTCGACGCCTTCCTCCCTGTCTGACCGGTACATACTTATCAAGAACACGCAGTAGCTGATCCTTGAACAAGCCTCACTTATCCAGTGTGCCCAACACTTGCAGCCTACTTCTCCACCTTATCCCCCCCAAGTCACGTCTAATGGCATCATAATTGCCCTTCCCCCAGCTATAACTCTTGCCCTGCGGTGGATACTTATCCCTTTCCATCATTAACGTAAACGTCACCGAATTGTGGTCACTGTCCCCAAAGTGCTCTCCTACCTCCAAATCCAACACCTGGCCTGGTTCATTACCCAAAACTAAATCCAACGTGGCCTCGCCTCTTGTTGGCCTGTCAACATATTGTTTCAGGAAACCCTCCTGCACACACTGTACAAAAAACGACCCATCTATTGTACTCGAACTATATCTTTTCCAGTCAATATTTGGAAAGTTAAAGTCTCCCATAATAACTACCCTGTTACTTTCGCTCATATCCAGAATCATCTTCGCCATCCTTTCCTCTACATCCCTAGAACTATTAGGAGGCCTATAAAAAACTCCCAACAGGGTGACCTCTCCTTTCCTGTTTCTAACTTCAGCCCATACTACCTCGGAAGAAGAGTCCCCATCTAGCATCCTCTCCGCCACCGTAATACTGCTCTTGACTAGCAGCGCCACACCTCCCCCTCTTTTGCCTCCTTCTCCGAGCTTACTAAAACACCTAAACCCCGGAACCTGCAACATCCATTCCTGTCCCTGCTCTATCCATGTCTCCGAAATGGCCACAACATCGAAGTCCCAGGTACCAACCCACGCTGCCAGTTCCCCTACCTTGTTTCGTATACTCCTGGCATTGAAGTAGACACACTTCAAACCACTTACCTGAACACTGGCCCCCTCCTGCGATGTCAAATCTGTGCTCCTGACCTCTATACTCTCATTCTCCCTTACCCTAAAACTACAATCCAGGTTCCCATGCCCCTGCTGCATTAGTTTAAACCCCCCCAAAGAGCACTAACAACTCTCCCCCCCAGGATATTTGTGCCCCTCAGGTTCAGATGTAGACCATTCTGTCTGTAGAGGTCCCACCTTCCCCAGAAAGAGCCCCAGTTATCCAAAAATCTGAATCCCTCCCACCTGCACCATCCCTGTAGCCACGTGTTTAAATGTTCTCTCTCCTTATTCCTCATCTCACTATCACGTGGCACGGGCAACAACCCAGAGATAACAACTCTGTTTGTTCTAGTTCTGAGCTTCCATCCTAGCTCCCTGAAAGCCTGCCTGACATCCTTGTCCCCTTTCCTACCTATGTCGTTGGTGCCAATGTGGACCACGACTTGGGGCTGCTCCCCCTCCCCCCTGAGGACCCGGAAAACACGATCCGAGACATCACGTACCCTTGCACCTGGGAGGCAACATACCAAACGTGAGTCTCTCACGCTCCCACAAAATCTCCTATCTGTGCCCCTGACTATAGAGTCCCCAATTACTAATGCTCTGCTCCTCTCCCCCCTTCCCTTCTGAGCAACAGGGACAGACTCCGTGCCAGAGGCCCGTACCCCATGGCTTACCCCTGGTAAGTCCCCCCCCCCACAAGTATCCAAAGCAGTATACTTGTTTCTCAGGGGTACGACCGCAGGGGATCCCTGCACTGACTGTTTTTTCCCAGTCCCTCTTACAGTTACCCACCTATCTCCAATCTTTGGTGTAACTAATTCCCTGAAGCTGCTATCTATGACCCCTTCTGCCTCCCGAATGATCCGAAGTTCTTCCAACTCCAGCTCCAGTTCCCTAACTCGGTCTTGGAGGAGCTGGAGATGGCAGCACTTCCTGCAGGTAAAATCAGCAGGGACACTAACTGCATCCCTCACCTCAAACATCCTGCAGGAGGAACATTGCACTCCCTTCCCTGCCATTCCTCTAACTTTCTACCAAGATCTGGCTAAAAAATAATAATAATATAATAAAATATGGTACTTACCTCAGACCAATGGGTTTTATTATTAGGTTAGAGGAGGAGGGCGGGTGGGAGACACTACACGTGTAGTGTCTCGGGTTTCCTCTCCACCAGAATTTATTGGGGAGGGTCTTCCCAGACGTCCGCGGGTCGACTTCCTGTTCCCGCCTAAAAAACTAATTTAAAATTAAAAAAAAGAAAAATTCTCAGCTCCTGCTGAAATTGACTAACCAGCCAGCTGTTCTCACGCCGCCGAAATCGACTGGCCTGCCCCTGCAAAGACAAGTGCTTTTAAAGGTTGACTTACCTCCCAGCAACCTCCTTCCGCAATGCTCCCGCTGAAACTGACTCACCAGCTGTTCTCCCGCCGAAATCGACTGGCCTGCCCCTGCAAAGACAAGTGCTTCCAAAGGTTGACTTACCTCCCAGCAACCTCCTTCCGCAATGCTCCCGCTGAAACTGACTCACCAGCTGTTCTCCCGCCGAAATCGAGTTTCATTCTGTTGAGCCATATAATATTATTTGGCCTAGAGTGAAATTTATTTTTTGACAGAACCATAATGTGGCAAGGTAATAAACAATGCATTTCCATGACTCGTGTTTCAGCAAATGAGCATTATTTGCAGTTATCCGAAAATTGCCTTATTCTATAGTTGATTCAAAATTCAGCTTTTAGATGATTAGCACAAAGTGACAAGGTAACAATCATCATGTTTCTCGAGATACTGCCTTTTCTTGTTGATTGAGCTAAGGATCTCAAGGATGAAAGGCAACAGTCAAAACCATTCAGCTCTCCTGCCAAGAAGTGGGTTACTTTGTAGGTCTGATTTTCTTATTTATAATTAAAGTTGTGTAAGTAATCTCTTAAGACCTGCACAGCTAGTGTTTGCCTTCCTTCTATATTATTACCCTTGATTGTCAGATGTTTATTTAACTTCTAAATATCGTATTTTGGAGCAAAATCAACATTGGTATGAAAGCTGAAGTTCTAATTTATCCTAAACTGACCCATTGGGAATGGGTAGGATCTGGTAAGCTACTTATTTTGCAACTGATTCTAATCTCCAATAAAGTCAATTAAAAATCAAAAGTTTCTAGTCAATGGTTAGGTTAAAATCATCGTTTATTTTGGATCTCCTCTTTTCAGGCAGTAATATGGTGAGCTGGGGCAGGAACAGAAAGTGGAATGAGGATGCATAAAACTGGATTCTTGTTCAATTGCCCACCATCATTTCTGATAACGATAAATAGTGGCTGTCCTTAAATCGCAGCCATTTTTTTAATAATGCAAGAATGACTTGTTGCTATTGTACACCCCAGAGCTCATTTTCATCTTCGCTGAGCAGACTGTAACCTGGGGAAGTAGATCACTTGCTCATTGTAGCTGCTTGATTTTCAAGCCGATTAAGGGATTGAGTAAATCTTTTACAACCATTATTCATGATCCCTATTATATTTGGAAACTGAAAGCACACTTCATTTCTCGAAGTGCTGTGCAACATAGTTCAGGAAGTACCTCAAGGCTAATGGCTGAGTGTTTTCTGGTGCTCAATGTTGCCTTACAGCAAGGCCACATCATGGATGCATGGAGTGAATTGCACTTCATAAGCAGCAGAACAATTAGCAAGCGGAGCAACCGAAGAATGCTCAGGAAAATGTCTTCCTAGTTGCAAGATACATTCATTCCAATCTTTCATGGGATATTTTCTTTTGATTATTGTATCTAATTTCAGGACGATTTCGACCTGCAGCTTCCTCCTTCCTTCCCCAGATAGACCTGAAGGTGCACATACACAAGTTCTATCTACAACTTCCTCATTCCCACAACAGATAAACCAAGGAGTGTCCATGCAGAATTCCTATTTATTGTTTTCTCCTTCCAACCACAGGAACAGGTGGATGTCACAGCGAAACAGTGGTTAGCGCTGCTGCCTAACAGTGCCAGGGACCCGGGTTCAATTCTGGCCTTGGGTGACTGTGTGGACCATGAACATTCTCCCATGTCTGTGTGGGTTTCCTCCGAGTGCTCCACTTTCCTCCCACAGTCAAAGATGTGCAGGTTAGGTGGATTGGCCAAGCTAAAATATCCCTTAATGTCCAAAGATATGTAGGTTGGGTAAGCGGTTATTGGGATTGGACAGGGGTGTGGGCTTGGGTCGAGTGCTCTTCCAATGGGCCGGTGGAGACTCGATGGGCTGGATGCTATCCTTCTGCACTGTAGGGGTTCTATCATTCTATGATACTCTCATATACTGAGTCATCTTTGAATGCTTTCAATCACATGATTCATGTTTGTGCTCGCTAATCAAAAATACTGTTCAACCATTGAGGGAACAATTTTTGTGAAATTTGAATCTGTGGTGCTATGTTTTGAATCTACAAGTGTTGTTTACGTACAGAAATGGTATGTGTACCACATGTGCGCACTCCTGGTGCAACCTATGCTGAATTTCATCTTGGTGAGGGTGATAGCGCTGACATTAGGAATGTGTCCCGGAAGTATGCAGAGTAGATGGACTGTGAAGTCAGTCACCATGTAATGCTGATTTGACATCAGTGCCATCATTTTAACCTTGCTGCTTCAGCTGATATTTCCTCTTGTCCGCTACTTTTCTTGATTTATAGTGAGATAGATTTGGGTATGCAGGACAGAATTTAAGACTTTGCAGCTGACACAAATCTTGGAAATACTGTGAATTATGAAGGGGATAGACTGTTGTCATGATATTCAAACATACATCATAACACATACATAATGATAGACAGACCAACGGACCAATTAGCACACATAACACGACAGCCAATCACAGACAAGAGCAGACACAGTATAAGACAAGAAACACGACACTTCCTGGGCAGTCCATCTGGAGACAGCACAGGGCCAGGACCTGATAGCAAGACACTCACACCGTCACAACGTGCTGAGTACCAAGGCTGATGTATAAATAGTTAAATGGAATAAAACTGCGTTGTACCAATCGCAACCGTGTAGGTTTGTCTGTACCTCAGAGCACCCAACACTTCAACTGTGATAGACTTCAAGAAGATATAGACAGACTGGTGGAATGGGCAGACATACACCAGATGACATTTAATTCAGAGAAGCATTAAGTGATACATTGTGGTCGGAGGAATGAGGAAAAGCAATATAATCTAAAGGGGGCAATTATAATAGGGGTGCAGGAATAGAGAGACCGAGGAACATATGCACAAATCATTGAACGTGACATGGTGGATTGAAAAGTGGTTAAAAAGATATACCAGTTCCTGGTTTTGGAAATATAGAATTCAAAAGCTAAGAGGTTCTGATGGACCTTTATAATACATGTATTCAGCTTCAAGTGGAGAGTTGTGTCCAATTCTGGGCATTACACTTTAGGAAGGATGTGAATGCTTTAGAGAGGTGCAGAAATGGTTTACAAAAATGGTTTCAGGGATGAGAATATTCAGTTATATGAATAGATTAGAGACAGTGGGTTTATTCCCCATGGAGAAAAGAAGGTTAGACGGAGATTTGATTCAGTTCAAAATTATGAGGTGTCTAGATATAGTAGATAGAGAGAAAATGTTCCTTTGGCAGAAGAGTCAAGTACCAGAGAACACCAATAAAAGGTAATTGGCAAAGTACCAATGGCGACATGAGGAAAATATCTTTACACAGTGAATGGTTAGGATCTGGAATGCATTGCTTGAATGTGTGGTGGCGGCAGATTCAATCATGGCTTTCCAAAGGGATTTGGATAAGCAGCTTGTGTTTTATGCCTCGGAGATATTTAGAGATAACACACCAGGTTCTACTTGCGTAGGAGCTTTATTTACAAAAGCTTTTAAAATGTCTGCTCTCGCATGCTTCCAGCTTCTGGTTTTCAGTTTAGTTTCTATTTCTCTCTGTAACCACACCCAGGTTTGACGAATAGCATACAGAACAGAGAAGAATCAACAGGCACTCAATCAAATACTGAACAATTGAACAACTGACTACAACACGGCGAAAGAGAAAACACTCGCAGTGCTATGGGCAAAAGGCAAGGAGGTGGGACTATCTAATCAGCTCTTACAAAGAGCAGGAACAGACTCTGTGTTGTAACTATTCCATGATTCATAAACCTGCAAAGTTGAACATATGTCTAGCAGCAGGAAGGACCCCCCTCCCCCCCTCACCCTCAGCTTTATCTCTTGGGATCATCAACTACCCTCAGGTTAGTTGCTAATTAAATTCAACTTTTTAAGTGTGCAGAAGTGGTTAGTTAAATTTGGTGATGTGGAGAGGGAGTGGTGCTGCATATGAAGAAGGCCTTGGTTACGACTTACTCCCCTTCATGGTGCTTAGTTGCAGTCCACCTTGGGCTACAACATGAGGTGTCATAATCTTTGTGAGGTTGACTTCAGGATGGAAAGCGCAGTGTTAACAAAGACACTTGAAGCTATGTTCATTAACAGAGCGACACTCTGTTAATAACTCTGTTCGACACTTATTCCTATAGTAAACAAATAGATTATATTAAACTACATTCACTAACTCTGTTGACGAATGTGATATAAAATAATTGTTTTAGAGATATTAGTTACTGTAATGTAGAGATAGGCCAGTCTCATTTTGGTGAGTTCACAGACAAAGGATTTCAGAACGCATGGCAAAGCAAGGAGGAGGTGTGTCCAGCTACGGAGGGGAAAAGGATGCTGGGTAATAGGGGGCCAGAGGAAGGGATTGGAAGTGAGCCAATTAGGATGTATGGCCAGGTCAGGAGGGGTATAGGATGACCTATGGGAATCGTGTATGTGAAACTTGATGCCATTTGTGTGTATCAGTAGAGATTCCTTTGTCCTACAGACTCACTTGATTCCGAAGGTACAGAAAGCAAGATGTGTTTTGTACCGCTGTGAACTGAGTCAGGCTTGCAAGTCAAATAAAATAGCTAATGCTGTACCTGCAAATCCATCTCGACTTTTATTGAGGCCAGACTGACAGGTAAAGAAATTTGTGTTTTGTCACTGTCTTTATACTTTAACTATAACTATAGTCTATCCTCTCTAGCTCTACTATGCACTTCACGCCAGTCTCTTCTCCTCTATTCCACTCTCTCCCAGGAACCTAAAGTCAGTGCCTTTTATAGTACTGTCCCCAGCTCCATCTAGTGGCTAATTGTAACATGACATTAACTCTTCACATGCTGTACATTTCCATAATGTCACATGAGGAAGATGATGAGGCAGCAAACAGGTCATAGATCATAGAATTTACAGTGCAGAAGGAGGCCATTCGGCCCATCGAGTCTGCACCGGCTCTTGGAAAGAGCACCCTACCCAAGGTCCACAGCTCCACCCTATCCCCATAACCCAGTAACCCCACCCAACACTAAGGGCAATTTTGGACACTATGGGCAATTTAGTATGGCCAATCCACCTAACCCACACATCTTTGGACTGTGGGAGGAAACCGGAGCACCCGGAGGAAACCCACGCGCACACGGGGAGGATGTGCAGACTCCGCACAGACAGTGACCCAAGTCAGGACCTGGGACCCTGGAGCTGTGAAGCAATTGTGCTATCCACAATGCTACAGTGCTGTAGAATGGGTGGGGCGAGAGACAGCTGATGGGAGAATAATGTTGACCAGGAACATTTCTCTTGACTCTGTCTCAACAAAGAACAGTACATACATCATCTGCGTACAAAATAGGTGCTCTTAGAACTCTACCGGTTTTACCATTTCAGAGTCAACCACATTGCTGTGGGTCTGGAGTCACATGAAGGTGAGACCAAATTCCTTCCCAAAGGACATTAATGAACCACTATGTAACCACTCTGAGGTTACAGGTCTGGTTGTAAGAGGTGGTAGAGTTCTGTTCAGAGAAGATTCACGAGGATTATTCCTGGGATGAAGCTTTGTCTTCTGAGGAAAGGTTGAGTAGGTTGGGCCTATACTCATTTGAGTTCAGAAAGATGAAAGGTAATCTCATTTCAACATCAGATTCTGAGGGAGCATGGCAGGGTAGGATGTTTCCTGTCATGAGGAAATATATAACTAGGGGGCATAGTTTAAAATAAGGGGCCTCTGCACCCATTTTATACGGAGATGAGGAGGACCATCATCTCTCAGACGGCTGTTAGACTTTGGAATTCTCTTTCGGAGAGCAGTGGAGTCTGAATCATTGAATATATTTCAGGCAGATTTGGATGGATTTTTGATTGACAAGTAGGTAAGAAAGTGGAACTGACTGAGGTGGTAATCAGAGCAGCCATAATCTTATCAAATGACAGAGAAGGTTTGAGTGACTAAATAGCCTATTCTGCTCCGATCTGTTATGATCTTATGAGCAACCATTCCAAACCATCTTTATCCAACAAACTTTTGAATATTTTACATAAAATTCAATTAATAGCCTTCGTGCATCCCCATGTGTCTGTCTTGCAGCTGCCTTTGCCTAACCCTATGCCGAGGTCCATGTTCCTACAGGTTGCTACCGCAGTAGCAGAAGCATGGATGGGGGAAGGTTACTGACTTTAATAGGGAAGATTGCAGATGGCCATGCAGGACCATGCATGGTGGCAGGGTGGCACAGTTTTTAGGACTGCTGCCTCACAGCGCCAGAGACCTGGGTTCAATTCCGACCTTTGGTGACTGACTGCATGGAGCTTATACGTTCTCCTCGTGTCTGCGCGAGTTTCCTTCGGGTGCTCCGGTTTCCTCCCACAGTCCAAAGATGTGCAGGTAAGATGGATTGGCCATGATAAATTGCTCCTTCATGTCCAAAGATGTTGGTGGGATTATGGGGTTGGGGATAGGGCATGGGGAGTGGGCCTAGGGAGGGTGCTCTTTCAGAGGGTTGGTGCAGGCATGATGGGCCAAATGGCTTCCTTAAGCAGCTTTGAGCTTTGAAGGCCACGATTTGGATTATATCTTCTCGGTATTGGTGACAGCAATCTGGGCTGACTGACAGGCAACAGCAAGGGCACCAGAAAGGCACAGATGGCTAAACTACTGTGAGACCATTAAAGCTATTTTGAGTGCTTGCATTTGCAGCTATGCTGGTAGCAATCTGAGCCTGCATGGCAACAAGCTGGGATTTCATGCCAGCATCTGATGGCCAATGTCTCAGTCTACACTGCAGCACTCAGGTGTCGGGTGGTTTCTCTTTGTGCTGCAGTAGAAGCTGAGACATTTGGCTTCAGACGCTACATCATGTTCGGGTCCGCAAGTGTTCTCATGGAGTTAACTAACACTTCCTCCTGGGAAAGGATATACAGTAAGACTTGGTTCAGAGCCCAAACAGCTATCAGAATATTAGAAAACCTGCTGCCCAAAGGAAACATTGGGACGATTCACGCAAAAAATGACAACCATTTTGGGTGGGTTTGGAGGGGTGTTTCGCGGCGGATTCACCCACAATTCATCATTTTTTAGGGCTTGGGGAGTTTCTCCCTGGTCTAGCCGACAGTTAGGCCATGATTCTCAGGCCTTGCTGCGCTCTCGCTCAAGCAAAACGAGGCCGGTGAATTGCGGGAGAGGCCAAAACCGAGAACCAGACCAGGCACCAAACAGTTTGCGATGCAACCGGCCCGCTCCCGTAGGGGAAATCGGGATCGCACCGTAACGTGGCGAGAAACCAATAATCACCACTAAAGCCCTATTTCCATACAATTAATGAGAGCCACCCCATATCCAACAGTCTCCAGTCATTCATTGGCCTCCCTAGCAAGTGGCCAATGAGACCCCTTTTGAAAAACGTGAAGCTGGCGGAGGGGCTTCAGTGGGGAGCCAAGGAGGTGAATAGCTTTCTTTGGTCACAGGCAAAGAGCCCAGGGGTGCTGGGATTGCCGCCCCTGTACTTGTCGGGAGGTGAGGGAACCTCGGCTGCGGGTGGGGACCCTCTGCACGAGTGGGCGCCATAGGAGAGGGTGGAGAGGCGATCAGTGGGCAATCAGGGGGCAACCCCATGCGGCACCACCAGGCCAACCCCTGGATCTTGTGTACCCATTCCTGGGATAACTCTTGTCCCTGCCTATCTGTCCCACTGACCACCCATAACCCCCACAGACTGCCAAGGCCTCTGGTCGTCGGCTGAAGGCTATTGCAAATAGGAAATTGGCAATCGTGGTTAAGTGAGCATCTCCCAAATCCCAAGTGGATTCCCGTGGCCTCATCAGAGGGCTGGAACTCGGGGGAGCTGGTGGCCACCGTCCCCACTCCATGGGACGGGTCCGGGTTGGCACCCAGCATCCCCTCCTTCCGCTCGGTGCCCTTTTGCCCTGGGTTCATCTTGGGACGGAGGGGCAGCTTGTTTGAGCCCCGGCTGCCCCCTCAGCATCTGACTTTGCCAGCCGTGGTGGTTTACCATGGTCTGCACCATTGTGTTGATGCCCTCGGCAATGCTCCTCAGTGACTGGGCCATGCTCTCCAGTGCCTCGGCAATGCCCACCTGAGACTGGGACAAGCTCCGCAGTGCCTCAGCCCTTCCCATCTAAGACCAGAACATTTCCAGCAGAACCTCATCAAGGTTAGCCTGGTACTGGCTGACATTCCCCAGCGCATAGGGTATTCTGCCGAGACCCACAGCCATGGCCGTCACTGACTGCACAACGCCTTGGACACCTTCACTAATGGTGCTAACGTCGTGCACCAAGCTTTCCATTGCGGTCACCACCCTCGCAGTGTTGGCCTCAGTGCTACGCATTGCCGGTGACAGCTTCAACCCCCCACCCTTCATACCACCTCTTCACCACCACCCTCAGGCCACAACCCTTTTCAGTGCCAACCTGACACCAGGGCACCCTGGCACTATCAGCCTGGTACCCAGTCAGAGTCCCAGCTCCCTGGCAGCACCAACTGAATACCCTGGCAGTGCCAGGTTGGCACTGCAAGGGCGCCCCGGTGCTAGGGAAGTGCCAGAGTACTGCCCTGCCTTGTCCCCGAATACCCAAGGGCTCTAATGGCTTTAGCGACCCCTGGTGTGACCATCACACCTGGTTGTGGAGACCAGTATTAATCACACCTCACTGGTGCAGCTGATGGCTCCTGGATGCCGAGAGAATGTAGCCTCAACGAAGACGTGCATATTTAAATTAGCCTAATGGCTCTGATGTGTTGGGTGCTCTGGATCCGTGGAACACAGACAGGTCACCAACACTTAAAATAGTACAACACTATTTTATTAAATCAGAAACTGTTGAACATACTTTCACTGTGGGTTAACACGATATTAGATTAAAGTAAAGACCTATGCCTTGTCCTAACCAGTCTATGCACTCAGCACATGGTGAAGATTTGTGCTGCAGGCTGTGAGCTCTGTCCTACTCGGAGGCTGCAGCTAGAATGAGCGGGAACTCTGATGCCCCCTGTCTTTATAGTGCGTGTGCTGTAACTGGTGATTGGCTGCGGTGTTGTGTATGTTGATTGGTCCCACTGTGTGTCCATCAGTGTGTGTGGCTGCACCATGATATACTGGTGTATATTATGGCATCCCCCCTTTTATAAAATAATGTATATGTATGGCAGTAAATAGTGTATGGTGAGAATGTTCCTAACTACTTGTGGGGTATGAAGACATATTTACAGGACTACGTGTATGAGAACTAAACTATTTACATGGGAAGGTGCCTGGTGCAGAGAAGCAGTATGCAAGAAGAGTAACGAGATGAACACGAAATACAAACCAGGTAAAAGATCAAACAAAGCAACGGAACAATTCAGAAAGTTTATAAGTCTGCAAAGTTCATAAATTAAGTCTCTGAGGTGGGCGATGAATTCTGGTTGACCGCTCCAAGGGTGGGTCGAGAGCCGCCGGTTCAGGAACGGGTTGGACTGCATCAGAGTCAGGGGGATGTAGAGTGACAGGGATTTCTGCATAGTCCGTGGGAGGGTCAGCAGGAGGGCGAGGCGACAGAGGAGGATCACGTAGCGAGCGTGGAACGAGACAAAGGGCGCGTCGATTGCGGTGCCGAATGGAGCCATCCGGTAGACAAACCAGGAACGAGCGGGGGGCCACCTGCCGAAGGACAACAGCGGTCGCAGACCAGCCACCAACCGGAAGATGGATGCAGACGTTGTCATCTGGAGCCAGAGCCGGGAGATCAGCTGCATGGGAGTCATGAGCCGCCTTGTGCTGTTCACGAGACCGGAACGTGGTCGAGGTCTGGGACATGAATGGACGGCACCGTCGTCCTCAGGGTACGAACCATGAGCAACTGGGCTGGCGGCAGACCAGTGGACAGTGGGGCGGAGCGATAGGCCAGCAAGGCGAGGTAGAAATTGGTCCCAGCATCGGCAGCCTTGTAGAGGAGCCGTTTGACAATATGTACTCTCTTCTCCGCTTTGCCATTGGATTGGAGGTACAGGGGACTGGATGTCACATGGGCAAAATTGTACCGCCTAGCAAAATTGGACCATTACTGGCTGGCGAAGCAGGGGCCATTGTCCAACATAACTGTGAGCGGGATGCCATGTCGAGCAAAGGTGTCCTTACAGGCACGAATGACTGCAGACGAGGTGATGTCGTACAACCGTATCACCTCCGGGTAATTCGAAAAGTAGTCCACGATCAGGACATAGTCTCTACCCAGCGTGTGGAACAGGTCGATGCCCACCTTGGTCCATGATGATGTGACCAATTTATGGGGCTGCAGGATCTCACGTGGTTGGGCCGGCTGGAAGCGCTGACAAGTGGGGCAGTTGAGCACTGTGTTGGCTATGTCCCCATTGATGCCGGGCCAGTACACTGCCTCTCGGGCCTGTCGGCGGCACTTTTCCACGCCCAGGTGGCCCTCGTGTAGTTGTTCCAGGACGAGCTGGCGCATGCTATGCGGGATGACAATGAGGTCCAGTTTTAGAAGAATCCCGTCTACTACCGCCAGATCATCTCTGACATTATAGAACTGAGGGC
The DNA here is from genome assembly GCF_047496885.1 of Scyliorhinus torazame. Classification (NCBI taxonomy): domain Eukaryota; kingdom Metazoa; phylum Chordata; class Chondrichthyes; order Carcharhiniformes; family Scyliorhinidae; genus Scyliorhinus; species Scyliorhinus torazame. Next base: position 152,933,025 of record NC_092717.1, read on the forward strand.
ATTGGCCCTTGAGCCACCCGTCTGTTAGGTGGCGCATGACACGCTGTAGCAAAGGGTCAGCCGCTGTCTCAAGGCAAATTTGGATGGGGTGTTCATCCGTAGCAGGTAGATTGGAGGCCGCGAATGTCGCATGGGCATCAACCTGGCTGACAAATCCCGCTGGGTCACATGGGGTGTTGACTGCCCTGGAGACAGCGTCAGCAATGGTGAGGTCTTTGCCAGGGGTGTATACCAGCTGCAAGTCATGTCGCCGGAGCTTGAGAAGAATACGCTGGAGGCGAGGCGTCATGTCGTTCAAGTCTTTCTGTATTATATTGACCAGTGGGCGATGGTCGGTCTAGACGGTGAATTGAGTAAGTCCGTAGACATAATTGTGAAACTTAACCACATGGGTCAGAACGCCCAGGCGTCCTTTTCTATCTGCGCGTAGCGCTGCACCGTGGGGGTCATGGCGCGTGACGCATATGCAACGGGGGCCCATGATGAGGCCTCATCATGTTGAAGGAGCACTGCCCCAATGCCGGATTGGCTGGCATCGGTCAAAATTGTCTCTTTTGCTGGATCAAAGAAAGCTAAGACCGGGGCCATGGTCAGTTTTGTTTTGAGTTCTCTCCATTCGCGCTCGTGGGCAGGGAGCTATTGGAAGTCTGTCATCTTCCTGACCAGGTTCCTGAGAGCCGTGGTATGAGAGGCGAGGTTAGGGATGAACTTCCCTAAAAAATTGACCATGCCCAGAAATTGGAGGACCGCCTTCTTGTCCTCTGGTGCTTTCATAGCTGTGATGGCAGCTACCTTGTCCACATCCGGCTGCACACCTAACTGGGAGATGTGGTCCCCGAGGAACTTGAGTTCCGTCTGACCAAAAGAGCATTTGGCCCTGTTGCGGCGGAGGCCATGCTCACGTATACATTTGAATACGCGCTGGAGGTGACTAACATGCTCCTGCGGGGTGGTGGACCAAATGATTATGTCGTCGACATAGACACAAACACCTTCAATGCCTTCCATCATTTGTTCCATAATCCTATGGAACACTTCTGAAGCAGATATGATCCCAAACGGCATCCTGTTGTAACAATATCTGCCAAAGGGGGTATTAAATGTGCAAAGTTTCCTGCTGGTTTTGTCGAGCTGGATTTGCCAGAATCCTTTTGAGGCGTCGAGTTTGGTGAAGAGCTTGGCGCGAGCCATCTCACATGTGAGCTCTTCGCGCTTGGAAATTGGATAATGCTCCCTCATAATATTGCGATTGAGATCCTTGGGATCAATGCAAATTCTCAATTTGCCGGAAGGCTTTTTTACACATACCATGGAACTGACCCAGTCGGTTGGTTCCGTGACTCTGGAAATCACTCCTTGGATCTGGAGGTCCTGCAGCTGCTGCTTGAGGCGGTCCTTAAGGGGTGCTGGGACCCTGCGAGGTGCGTGCACCACAGGCGTGGCATTCTGTTTTAATAAGATCGTAGGTGTATGGGAGCGTGCCCATGCCCTTGAAGACGTCGTGGTACTGGTTGATAATGGCGTCGAGTTGCACCCTGAAGTCGGTGTCCTGAAAGGCAGACGTGTCATCAGGAGAGAGAGTGAACTCTCTGAACTAGGTTCAACAGCTTGCATGTCTGCGAGCCAAGCAGGGAGGCTTTCGAGGAGCCCACAATTTCAAAGGGAAGGATGGCTTTGCGTGACCTGTGCGTCACTTCAAGTTGGCATGAGCCGCTGGCAGCAATGGCATTGCCATTATAATCTAATAGCTGGCAGGCTGATGGCAGGATGGCTGGTTTGACACAAAGGCTTTGGAGGTCAGACATTGAGGTCAATGAGATTGGCGGAGGCACCAGTGTCCAGGCGGAATCGTATTTGGGACCGGTTGACCATCAGGGTGGCACACCACTCATCGCCTGGATCGATGCTATATACCTGTAGAGGCTGGATTCTTTGCCTCGGGGACACCCTATTTTTTGTAACGATACCGACTCGAAAAGGCACCTTCGGGTCCTCGGTGTCAATGTTGGGTAGTAGGTCCACATCGGACTCGGTGACCATGGGTTGAATGGCCCGGAAATTACTGCGAGGCTGGCTGAAGCGATGTGAGTTGGCAGGCTGAGCTGCTCGGCATAAGGCAGCATAGTGTCCAAGTTTGCCACATCTCAGGCATTGTCGGGATTTGGCAGGGCATTGCCGTTTGAAATGGGCGGAGCCACAGTTGCCGCACGTCGGAACGTCAGTACGTTTGCTGCGCCACCGTGCATGTGCGGTGCAGTTGTACGTGGTGCGCACCTGCGCATTATGTTCGTCGACATCGCCGTCCCCTCGTTTGGTGCACACAAGAGTGGGAGTCCGCGAAAAGCGCGCAAAATGGCCCCCTCATCCAGGCTGAAGCCCTGGAGTTGCTCAATTGCTTGGACCCGTCCCGCCTCGTGGGGACCTTGCCGCGCCATTTCAGCCGCTTGGATGTGGGAATACCGACTTGTGGCTTTTTCGTGTAGTACGCAGGTCTCAATGGCAGTCGCTAGGGTGAGCTGCTTTACCTTGAGGAGCTGCTGGCGCAGGGGGTCCGACTGAACACCAAAAATTATCTGGTCGCGTATCATGGAGTTGGAGGTGGGCCCGTAGCTACAGGGCTGCGCAAGGATGCGGAGGTGGGTGAGAAAGGACTGGAAAGGTTCATCCTTACCCTGCAAATGCTGTTGGAATACATAGCGCTCAAAAATTTCATTCACCTCTATGCTGCAGTGAGAGTCAAACTTGAGGAGGACCGTCTTGAACTTTGTTTTATCTTCATCATCCGCAAAGGTGAGAGAATTGAAAATGTGGATGGCATTGTCCCCGGCCCTGGATAGGGAGAGAGCGATCTTCCTGGTGTCCGAGGCATCCTCCCGGTCTGTGGCTTCAAGGTAGAGCTGGAAGCGTTGTTTGAATATCTTCCAGTTGGCCCTAAGATTACCGGTGATGTGGAGCGGCGACGGCGGGCAGACGCTGTCCATTTTGCAAGATGACTGTATGCTGGTGGAAGGCAGATCACTTGCAGGTAGGTCAACAAAGTTCTAATATCCCTCAACTCCTGGTATCATGATGTGTTGGGTGCTCTGGATCCGTGGAACTCATACAGGCCACCAACACTTAAAATAATGCAATACTATTTTATAAAGTTAGAAACTGTTGAACATACTTTCACTGTGGGTTAACACGATGTTAGATTGAACTACAGACCTATGCCTTGTCCGAACCAGTCTATGCACTCAGCACATGATGAAGATCTGTGCTGCAGGCTGTGAGCTCAGTCCTACTAGGAGGCTGCAGCTAGAATGAGCGGGAACTCTGATGCCCCCTGTCTTTATAGTGCATGTGCTCTAACTGGTGATTGGCTGCAGTGTTGTGTGTGTTGATTGGTCTTGTTGTGTGTCCATCAGTGTGTGTGTATCTGCACCATGATATACTGGTGCATATTATGACAGACTCATTAAAATATTATTGTCTGAATCACGCCCAGCGAGAGTGAATCACGCAGTTGTGTGACCGGTGCAAAGCTCGATTTGGGCCTCGCGATGAGTCCAGCGCACCCAATCGGCGCCAGGCGCAACACGGTGCTCGGCCTTATCTCTGAGTTATAGGCTTTTTTAAAGCTTTTTTGCCTTTTTAAAAAAATTCATTCATGGGATGTAGACATCACTGGCTGGAGCAGCATTTATTGTCCAATCCTGAGGGCAATTAAGAGTCATCCACATTGCACCATTGTCAAAGGGCGCTAGAGTCAAGCTACCTCGGTGAAAATCCAGGCCAATTTGCCAATTCAATGGTAAAGACATGTCTGTTTTCCAGTTGCATTAGCTTTCTAATCAGAAGAGAAAGACCTCTTCAATCTGCTCCCTAGGCATCTACAGCAATTGACCACAGGTTCTCCTCCCCATCATCATGACTTGGAAATATGTTGCCATTCTTTTTCGTTGCTGGGTTAAAATCCTGGAAACAGCTGCCTGAAGTTCTGTGGCTGTTCACTTGATTCCGTTTTTTGATCTGACAATAGGTTGATAAGGATAATGAAGTTAATGCACTTTCAAAATGTATTTGATTAATTGCCAAAGTTGAAGTCCATGGAATCAAAAGGAAAGTGGCAGCATGGATATGAAGTTGGACAGGAAGAGTGACAGGAAACAGAGATCAATGGTAAAAGGTTGTTTCAGACTGGTGGAAGGTATACAGCTGTATTCCCCAGCAGTCGACCCTAAGACCATTGCTTTTCTTGTTATTTCTTATTGTCTAAGACATGGGTGTGCAGGGCTCAACTTCAAAATTTACCAATGAAACAAAACTGGGACAAATTTAAAGAGGGTGCGGGAACAAAGAGACCTGGGTTTATACTTGCACAAATCATTGAAATTGGCAGGACAGGTTGAGAAACTGATTAAGAAGGTATACAGTATACTGGGTTTTAGAAAAAGAGGTATAGAGTACAATAGCAAGGAGGTTACAATGAACTTTTATATATTTCTGTTTCAGCTTCAATTGGAGTATTATATCCAATTCTAGGCAAGCACTTCAGGAAAGATGTAAAGGTTTTCGAGACAGGAAAGGCTAATGAGAACAGGACGAGGAAAACCTTTTTTCCACAGCGAGTGATTTGGACCCGGGCTGCACTATCTGAGAGTATAGTGGAGTCAGATACAATCATTGTCTTCAAAAAGGAATTATACAATGACTGGAAGTGGAAAGATGTTCAGGGTTATGGAGAAATGGCAAAGCAGTTGGACTAGCTGAGTTGCTCTTGTGGAGAGCTGGCACAGACATGATGGCACAGTTGAAGGGCCTCCCCCGATACTGTAACCATTTTATGATTCTATTGTCTATAATTCTATGTATTGCAATAATCCTCAATGGTAATGAGGGATTGGCAATAAATGTTGGTATTTTCTGCGATACATAAACCCCATGAATGCACATAAAAGACTGATAGGTCATAATTTTAATGCCAGACAGTGTTTCAGGCCTCTAGCTTGGGATCCCTGTGGTAGATTTGTTGCATGCCTCAATATGGACTGCAGTATGGATACTTCAATCTTCCAATTCACCTGCCATATGTGGCACATTACCCAAGATATATGTTCCGCATGGAGATTTGATGCTTTCAGGCATTATACTTTTAGCAATGTTATCCATGGGATCTGGGGCCCAAGGCTCTTCAGCTGAGACATTTTATAACCATCCTTTCAGTAATCTCTTCTTCCACCCCCAACATTTCCAGCTCCTGCTCACTAGCTCATGCCGTGCTCTTGACTTCCTCCCTGGGTCGATGTTTCCAATGGTTTTTGAAAGAAGTCGAGTAATTAGTGCCACATATGTTCAACATGTTTCCTGACGGAGCTTCACAGAGATGCTGTACCTCTGCCTCTTCTTAATGATCAGGCACATCTTTTTTTTTTTTTTTTTTAAATGTTTTTTTTTAAGTGTATCCAATTAAGGGGCAATTTAGTGTGGCCAATTCACCTAACTGCACATCTTTGGATATTGGAGGGGAAATCCACACAGACACGGGGAGAATGTGCAAACTCCACACAGACAGTGACCTGGGGCGGGGTTCGAACACGTGTCTTCAGCGCCGTAGGCAGCAGTGCTAATGACTGTGCCACTGTGGCATCCCTAATCAGGCACATCTGAAGGAGTAAGAAACAAGAGAGTCCAAAACCCATTGCTACAGAACAATGTTCACAGTATTAGAAGGAATGACTGGAAGCTTCCATGAATTTCTTTGCTCACTGGTAAAGGAGCCTACAATCGAATGGGACAGGAGCAGAATGTCATGATCAATCCTCAGCTGTCACCTACCCTCCTACTTCCTTGTTTCCAGCTCCTCTATAATCTCCTTTTCCAGGTCAATGGATATTTTCCAGGCTGGAGGGTGGTTTGTAATGATGTTCCCGAGAGAATCGTATTAAGATACTTGCTTTTCCTGATTATATATTAATGATCTAGATCTGGGTATGCAGGGGACAGTTTCAAAGTTTACAGTGATACAAGAGATGAAAGTATTGTTAACTGTGAAGAGGACATTGTAGAACTTCACGAGGACATAGACAGGTTGGTGGAGTGGGCAGATAGGTGGCAGGTGAAGTTCAATGTGGAGAAGCTTGAAGTCATAGATTATCATAGAATTTACAGTGCAGAAGGAGGCCATTCGGCCCATAAAGTCTGCACCGGCTCTTGGAAAGAGCACCCCACCCAAGGTCAACACCTCCATCCTATCCCCATAACCCAGTAACCCCACCCAACACTCAGGGCAATTTTGGACACTATGGGCAATTTATCATGGCCAATCCACCTACCCTGCACATCTTTGGACTGTGGGAGGAAACCGGAGCACCCCGAGGAAACCCACGCACACACGGGGAGGATGTGCAGACTCCGCACAGACAGTGACCCAAGCTGGAATCGAACCTGGGACCCTGGAGCTGTGAAGCAATTGTGCTATCCACAATGCTACAATGCTGCCCTTAGTGATTCATTTTGGTTGGAAGAATATGAAGAGGCAGTAAATAAGGGGTAAAATTCTAAAAGTGGTGCAGGAGCAAAGTGGCCTGCGTGTGTGTGTGCATAGATCATTGAACATGGTAGAACAGGTGGGGAGAGCAGTTAATAAAGCATACAGTATAGGGGCATAGAATACAAGAGCAAGGAGGTTATGCTGACCTATACAAGGCACCACACTACAGGAAGGATGTGAACACATTGGAGAGAGTGCAGAAGAGATTTACAAGAATGGTTCCAGGGATGAGGAACTTCAGTTATGAGGATAGATTGGAGAGGTTGGGTCTGTTCTCCATGGAGGCTGAGAGGAGATCTGATAGAAATGTTCAAAATCATGAGGGGGCTGGACAGAGTGAATAGGGGGAAACTGCTCCCCCTCATAAAAAGATCAAGAATGATAGGGAATAGATTCAAGTTGATTTGCCAAAGAAGCAAATGTGATGTGAGAAAAAACTTTTTGCACGATGAGTGGCATGGGTCTGGAATGTATTGCCTGGAGGAGCAGTGTGGTGGAGGCAGGCTCGAACAAGGCAATCAAGATGGCATTAGATGATTACTAAAATAGAATCAATATGTAGGGTGCGGGGAAAGGCAGGAGAATGGCACCGGTGGCACGCTGGCACAGCCTCGCAGCTCCAGGGACCCTGGTTCAATTCCAGCCTCGGGTGACTGTGTGCAGTTTGCACTTTCTCCCCGTGTCAGCGTGGGTTTCCTCCCGGTGCTCAGGTTTCCTCCCACAGTCCAAAGGTGTGCAGGTCATGTGGATTGGTCATGCTAAATTGCCCCTTAGTATCCAAAAGGTTAGGCAGGTTTACGGGGATAGAATGGAGGCATGGGCTTAAGAGGGGTGCTCTTTCCAAGGGCCGGTGCAGACTCGTCGAGCCAAATGGTCTCCTTCTGCAATGTAAATTCTCTGATTCTAAGCCGTAATGTTTGCTTGGATAGCCAGTGCAGACACAATGGGCCAAATGGCCTGCTTCTTTGATTGCAAGGGATTCCTGCTGGTAGAGGCTGAAAGGGGAGAGGTCAGGGAGCTTGGCGCATGCTATCTTCCACATTGTTATTAGAACTGTCTTTTATTTGAAACATAATGGAAAGAGCTGGAGTAATTTTAGGTGCAATGGTTCATGGGTTTCCACAAATCCCAGAGTCATTCTTTCTTTTGGAGATGGGGATTGGGGGTTGGGTCTAATGCTGCTGTCACGTTCCTAACTGCAGTTCCACACTGCCAGGAAATGAGTTTTAAGATGGGCTGGCTTTTTCCTGCTACAGGCCCAACACAGGTTTGGAGTGGGTTGGGTAAAAGGCCCACCTTCTCTGCCATCTTTAAATTCCATACCAGACGTTGCTGGTGTTTGGATCTTCAGGGGAGGAATGTCATTTAAAGAATTGCCAGCAACTCCGAATGTAAGAAATGTTTTCTCTCTTTTTTTACCTCCCTTGATTGACAGGTTGCACCTTTGTGAAGGTTGGGTGAGCATGAAGAAACCCTTTTTAAGTTCCAAACCTTAGCAGGCCTCCTTGAGTCTTCACTCTGCTGCCTCAAATCCCCACCACAATTGTAACCAGAGGCTTAACCTGCCTCTGCTCACCTCTGCTTGTTTCTCTTCTTGGGTTGTTCCTCAGCGTCGAGGATGACTTGCTTCCTCTCCGGTGAGGGGGTTCTGTGAAGGCTGAATACCCCGATCCTGGATCCGCAGACTCTGCCACAGGTTTGGCAGGCGGTGCTTGATGAGGTGGGTGGGACGCTCTGGATTCTGCACTGCCTTTCCACTATTTATGCCTGGCCTCCAAGTGCTCCGCCCTACGACGTTCAAGGTGATTTGCGGATGCTTTTAGTCCAGTTTGTGCATTCCAAGGCAAGCGATTCCCACTTGTCGGTGGGGATGTTGCATTTATTTATTTAGGGAGGCTTTCAGAGTGTCCTTGTAGTGATTCCTCTGTCCTCCTAGTGATAATTCTATTCCGCAGGCATCTGAAGACTTCACTGGTGCATTGGAGTCATTGTTGGATTTTGTCGTCAATGTCTGCTCGCACCGAGAGGAGGCTCCCGAGGTATGGGAATGATCCATATTGGTTCTGTCCTGGAGGCGTCAGAGGTTGAACAATTATTTGCTTGTCCCCTGAAGCTCTCCACTGGAGTGGGGCTAATCTACTGGACACGCAGGAATCTATTCTCCCTTGCACATACCCACAATCTGCCATGTGCAGCTTCAGCAGTCAAAACACAGTCCTGCACTTGAGCAGAGCAGCCCATCTCAGAGGCCGTTGCTCACATCTAGCCTGGATGTGTACTTTGTCTCACAGAACCCCTGTCCCTCCAACATCAACAGAAGAGGACAAGCACAGGGCATTTCCCTGGCTACTCTGAGCCACATACCATCCTGGTACATGTATACACCTTAAAGAGCTATGCCCCCCGGGAACATTGCTGCACAGCAGAAAGCCATGCCATACTGTCATGCACACTGAAACAGTGAGGCACCAAGCCTAGACACTGCAAACCCATTACTAGTATTCACTCGAGAGCCCAGCAGTCTCTCTTATTTCTGTAATCATGCCTGGCTGATGATGATTCCAGGGATGGCGGGACTGTCATATAAGGAGAGATTGACTAGGTTAGGATTGCTCTCACTGGAGTTCTGAAGAATCAGGCCGATCACATAGAGACTAATAAAATTCTAACAGGATTAGACAGGGTAGATGCAGGGAAGATGTTCCCAATGATGGGTGTGTCCAGAACCAGGGGTCACAGTCTGAGGATTCAGGGTAAACCATTTCAGACAGATGAGGAGACATTTCTTCACCCAAAGAGTGGTGCGCCTGTGGAATTCATTACCACAGGAAGAAGTTGATGCCAAAACATTGAATATATTCAAGAGGTGGCTAGATATAGCACTTGGGGAGAATGGGATCAAAGGCTATGGGGAGAAAGCAGGATTAGGATATTTAGTTGGATGATCAGCCATGATCCTGATAAATGGCAGAGCAGGCTCGAAGGGCCAAAAGGGCTCCTCCTGCTCCTATCTTCTATGTATCTATGTACCCAACATGAAGCGAACACCTCCTGTCCTACATGCTTCATGTGCTCTAATGCCAGAATGTCTTAGGCAGCTAGCAGTCAAGGGAGCTGGGTTTTGCGACTTTGATCTGCATTTCCTTGTTCAGGAGAGGTGTAACATCTTGTACCTGGAGGGCTGCAAGATACTGCTTGGTTGGAGATAACAGATGCCACAAATGCCATTGGGGAACAACTTCGCAAATGGCTCCAGCGACAGAAAAGATTCAAGGGTCTGTTGAAGACTGGAAGGTTGAGTGAGTGAGACCTCCAGCAAGCCCAAGATTCCTTAGGCCAACAGATTGTAACACTCACAGCAGTCGAGGAGGTGCAGTCTGCATGTTGCTCTTCAACTTTGGAGCAAGCGTATGTCCGGGACATACACACTGTGCTCAGTGTTTCTGGGCTTGTTTGGTGGCACCTGCGTGCAGCCTCAAACCAGCTGGAGAAAGCCTGATTAATGTAAGATCACACTGCCTTGTCTTCCACTCCCTCTTGCCCTCGCAGGAGAACTGGGTGGGTAACATCTGGGAGGTGTCCTAGACGGAGGGTGATACACCAGTGCTGCGAGGAAGCACCGATGCAGATTTCCAGAGTCCCGTCACAGTTAGGTGGTATGGTCTTTCTTCCCGCCTGTAGTGATCTCTGTAGGTGCATGTACACAAGGGGTTAATGGGTATATAGCAGCACCATATGATCACTAGAGGGCCAGATCAACCGGGGTATAAAAAACAGCCACACGGAGTCTCTCGCCCTCTCTCTCTTGGGTGTACTGTGAACAGGGTAACATCAGAATAGTTTAGATAGATAGTGGAGTTACATTTACTTATTGTTGTTAAATCTTGTTAACCTTATCCCTAGTTTCCAAGTTAAGGTAAAGAACTCATTCACTTATAGTTATAGTTACTCAATAAATCTTTGTTGTTACTGGACGAGTTTGAGTCTTCTTCAACAAGATTCAGAGGACCTCACCATCAACCAAGGATTGAGTAACACGTGTTATCGACCACGCAGGTAACACCACACCGCCATCCAAAGATTCCAACCCAGAATGCCCCGCAGACATTTGAATGAGCATTAAGGGACTGCAGGGAGGACATCCGCTCCTCACTCGGGAGGAAGTCCCAGTTCGAGAACTGCTGACCAAGCAGATTGACTGGTGGCTCTCCAGTCTCCGCAGCGGTAGTGCTGCAGTAGAAGAAGAAATGCAGGACGATGTTGGAGCCTAAGTCCAGTCACCGGAGGCCCAGATAAATTCAAGGACGGAAAGGGTAAGGAGGGTCTACATGGGACTCAAAGGGGAGGACTGGGATCTTGGGGGAGAGGCCTGTGGGTAATTCTATCTACACCTCCCGCTGCCTGGGGAAAGTGGGCAGCATAATCAAAGACCCCTCCCACCCGGCTTACTCACTCTTCCATCAGGCAGTAGATGCAAAAGTCTGAGAACACGCACGAACAGACTCAAAAACAGCTTCTTATCCGCTGTTACTAGACCCTTAAACGACTCTCTAATGGACCGACCTCATTAACACTACACCCCCGGATGCTTCACCCAATGCCGGTGTTTATGTAGTTACCTCGTGGACCTTGTGTTGCCCTTTTATGTATTTTCTTTTTATTTTATTTTCTTTTCATGTACTAAATGATCTGTTTGAACTGCTCGCAGAAAAATACTTTTCACTATACCTCGGTACACGTGACAATAAACAAATCCAATCCAAACAAATCCAATTCAGGGAGGGAGGTCCACAGGCCTAACTTCAGAACGGGACTTTGGATAGGGGGTGCCACTCTCCCCCCTTCCCAGCCAGGCTTCCCCCACAGAAGTTCAATCCTCCCCTCCAGCCTAAAAATTGAGCTGGACAGGAAATGGCCTCAGTAATTGGTCACTTCAGAGCTTCAACTGGGGCCTGAGCGGGCTTTCCATCTGAGGCCGGGCCTGGTCCAGTGTAAAATCACAGTGTGGTCGGGACAGGTGGGAACCTGGAGGGAATCCCATCCTTTCAGTTTCATGCTACCCATGCCTGAAAACCTGTTGGTCAGGGAATGTAAAATTCTGGCCCTGAACAAGTTGATGATGGTAAGTGCTGCATTTCAATGCACATTGCCATGTAAAAGGCTCATGTGCAAAGGCCCCAGTGGTGGGTGGGGGTGTGGAGCAGGAATCAAGAGAAGGAGATGTTTGATGACACAGTGCAACATCAGGCAAACTCACTATCCATTAGCCCAGATACCAGCATATTAGCACGATGGCTTCACAGCGCCAGGGTCCCAGGTTCGATTCCCAGCTTTGGTCACTGTCTGTGCGGAGTCTGCACGTTCTCCCGTGTCTGCATGGGTTTCCTCCCACAAGTCCCGTAAGTCGTGCTATTAGGTAATTTGGACATTCTCAATTCTCCCTCTCTGTATCCAAACAGGCGGCGGAATGTGGTGACTCGGGGTTTTTCACAGTAACTTCATTGCAGGGTTAATGTAAGCCGACTTGTGACAATAAAGATTATTATTGTTGTTACATAGCTAGGTTCATGCACACAAGTAGAGACCTTGGCACTAGATGTGGAGCACAGCACTAGTATGCAGGAGGAGGTGTTTGAGGCAGAGGGTTCCATGGACTGCCCCCTTGGGAAGAGGGAAGGCAGTCACATTGATGCTCTGCTGGGTAGTGCAAAGAGCCTCAGGAGTCACAGTTTGGGGCTCAGTACTTGGGAGCACTAGGAGCAGATGTGTGACTTTCTATCAAAGTTTCTTAAGGTGTAGTGGGCTCATTCTATGCCTCGGGGCATTTAACCCATAAGATACCCTCATGAGAGTGGCAAAATTAATGGAGAGCCACATGGAGCAGCAATTAGAGTGCATGCAAGAGGAATGTGATGTCCTGCACAGGGAGTTGGGTCCGTTAAGCAATCTGGGCAAGTCAGTTCAGAACTGCACTGATGTCCATGGAATACATGAAGAGCTGAGAAAACAGGACAGAACAGTGCAGGGCATGGAGGGGGTGCCAGCTGCATCCCAGCAGCAGAGTTTCTCCGGTCAGTGGGAAAGCCTACTGAGGGCTAAGGATGTGCAAGAGGAGATTGAGAGCTCCATGTAACTTACAGCACCTTCACCATCCTTGGTTTCATCGGCCTTTCTGTCAGGGGGACCATTTGTGGTTCAGGGCCCAGTGATGATGGCTGTACCTGCAGAGATTCCAAGTCCAAAGAGGGGCCTCAATGGTTCTGTGCACCATGAGATCAGCTGCCACAATCCTTACAGCTGCATAAACAAAGATGTGAGCAGGCTCTTACACCTCCTCTGAGGCAACAAGAGCAGCACTGCATATGAATGTCTGAATGTGTAGGGCACCCCATCAGATAGATCACTACTGTTATATGATACATATTGCTGGTCAATACTTTGTTCAGAGTACCATGTAAATAAAATTGCTGCTTGCTGTAACATGATCTTTTTGGATTTCTTCTAAAAATTAGTTACAATATAAAGACCTATCTTTGGATTCTCACCGGTAACAGGAGAGACTTTAGGCAGTTATCTATTTTTATGTGGTGGTTAGATTGTGAAGGCTAAAAACACGATTGTGCTTCTTCTGTTAGCTCCAGCTTACCACAAACCCCGGCATTTGGTTTGGTTCCCCAACCCTCAGCTGAACTTTGGCTGAACAAATAATGCATTCCCGCAGAGGCACCATTCCTAATCCCTGGGTTTAGTTGCTGCCATGGTCCTCTGGTCCATACGGAAGACTTTCCTTTTGCATTTCTTGCCCATCTGTCTCCCATCTCCTGACCTTTACATTTTGGAGAGAGAAAAATAGCCTGCCTTTGGCTGAGTTAAAAAAAAAAATCAGTGCAAGTAGTTTCAATAGCTGTTTATTGACATAAACCCAAGGGTTGTCATTATAGTATTATTGCTGCTTGACTGCTTCCACAAACTATCACAAAGTTGGATTTACATTTATAGTTTGATTGACAGCTCCAAGAGGTTACTAAGGAATTAGCCGTCTTTGATATGGGGCTGTGAGTACAAATGTTTATTTTCATATGGGAATAAGTATTTGAGGAGTTTAAATGTATCCAATGGGCTTTTATCAACAAAAGTGTTTTTTATACAGTGAAATCTGTAATAGAGATCTTTGAACAATATTTTACTTCATTGCAGCATGGCTCCTAAGGTCTGCCTATGGTAGGTACCGGGTGAGTTGGAATTGAAGGTGCAAGAGCAAGAGGTGAAATGGGAAATTAGTTGGTAGAATTGGCATCGAAGCAATAAGAGGTCATGAGCCGAGTGAAAGGTCCAGTGTTGCCATGAATTGGCATTAATTCGACATAGGGGCTAAAAGGGCCCATAGGAATGAGTGGGGGAAGATAGGTTGGCATGGAGAGTATGCGATGTAATGGTTGATAGAGGGGTATGGATTGACATGGTGAGTATTAGGGGCCATTGAGGGTGGGTGGGGCATGGCTTGTCCTGAATTGCCATGGGTGGTGCCATAGGGAGTGTATTGATGTGTGAGGTGTGTGAAAGTTGAGGGTTAGACGTCCTAATCTTAAAACACACAACTGGAATGCAATCGAAGAGTACCAAAGTTGGTCCAGTGTTTGCCTCTAGACTATTTCCACAGATGACAGGCCTGACTCCAACCTGCCCCCCACCCCCACCTTGAAGAAGATTGGATTATTCAGGGAACTTTTATCTGAGGCGGATGCGGCCAGTCAGGAAATTTCCCATCTCTGTGCGCCCACCTCAGGAGTGTAAATCTGGGCTTGAGTCTCCTAAATGCCACTGTTCAGAATGTTGAGTTGTAAACAGTTTTGCTTTAAACTGTCCATTTTGTTTCAAGATGAAAGTGAATTGGGCTCTCAAGCATAACTCATCATCATCTGTACTTGAGTACAAGGCCCATGTGATTTACACTGCCATGGTGCTGGATTTTGAGATGGGAAAGGTACAGTGGAAGCCTTTGTGATATCAGGTAGCAGGTTTTCCTAAAATATTGCTGAATATCAGACAGATTAGCCGACCAGTGGCCGGAAGAGAGACGGAGCAGCTAGGGTCCAAAGGTTCACGCGGTGTGTTACCAAACACTGACCTGCAACCTTTCCAGCATCGGTGAAAAATGGCCAAGGGTGAAACAGAGAAGGTAGCATTAGACGCACCGCATGTTGACCATGTTTTCACGAGCTGCCTCTGTTTGGCCTTGATTGGGACCATGGAAATATGGGACCAGTTGACAACAAGCAACCCATAAGCAAATATGATAAAATAAACTCTATGCATCGTGCTTTGGAGGGGTGATTAATTGTAAAACTGTGAGGCAAAAAACACTTCCAGTGAAGGCTGTGGATGTAAAAGCCATTGGCCGGGATTTTCTGGCTCTTCCTGCCAGTGGAATCTTCCAGTCCTGCCGAGATCGACACCCCATGGCGGGTTACCGGGTGGCATGGCTGGCAAGCAACACAAATGGCCATTCACTTCGGCAGGGCCGGAGGATCCCACCAACTGCCAATGGCGTGCCGATTCTGTTGCCAGAAAATCCGCCGTGGGAGGGCAGGAAAATCCTGGCCATTGCATTTCCCTCAGAGCTTCTGTGCCAAGAAATGCCCCCGCTTGACCAATAGTTGAGTGAAGATCATTGTAAGTTATTAACATGTGAATTCTTTCAAAGTGCGATTGACTGCTCTTACATTTCCTGCCCTGGTATTAAAAATATCTCAAAAGCCCAGTAAGCACATGGGGCACTTAGTCTTACTTAACGTCACAGCAATGTGAGAGGACATTGAGAGCCTACCTCCCCACTCATATTCCTGCTGAAAATGGAATTACTACTGTACTCTTAGAAGTGGCATTAATTAATGTACCACTGATTCTGATCATCTCCAAACTACACAAACTGGAGTGTCACTGCTAAGTGTTATTACTGTCCAACAAACATGACTGTGACACACTGATAACCAGAAGTGTTAAATCAGTTAAACAGCTGTGAAATTAGAATGACATTAGCGTGTAGAATATAACGCTATCAATGTTACAAGGTTGGTTCAAATGAAATGTAACTAACTCACCATGGCACATACTGCTTCTTATGCACATCTGACCCAATTGAGATCCTTTTATCTCCATTACCAAATAAATATTTTACAAATCTGTTAAATAAAAGGATATCTAGTGACAGAGATCAACATATGCTTGTGTATTTGCTTCCTTTGTTTGCAAAGCCACTTAGTTCCAACAGGCTTATGGGTAGAAACAAAGTGACGCAAGTAAGTTGGATTGTTCAAGATAAAGCCCATGAGTTCATCACCTTCAGAGAAATACACTTACTTATGATTCTAAGGACATTTCTTTCAACAACAGCATGTGATGGGAAGCCTTGGAGTGCCAATTGGAGCATGGAATCAGCTCCCTATTTCGCACATGCTGATTTGCTCTGTTGCATTTTCCGGGCATGGAGGTTTGCAAAATGCCATTCTTCCTGTGTTTATTTCATTGATGGATTATAATATATTATGACCCATTTGTTTCTTAGCTTGTGATATATGTACGTATTCAAAGGCCGATATGTTCCTCTCCTTTTTTTGGATGCTACTCAGGCAGAATGCACCTGAAATACACTCTGCCCAATATGACAGATTAGGCTTTAATATTTTCCAGTTCATCCACCAGTAGGGACTCGTTCTTGGAGGTGTGCATGTGTGTGTGTATGCATGTGGGTGTCCTGCAGGCCTGAGGCACAGGTTATCCTCCATTTTGATTCATTGGCCTGGATCCTCTACCCCGCAATGTGATCAGGCGGAGAATTGGGTGTCCAGCTGAAATCAATGTTCGCACCCGGCGCGGAACCAACCGCTGTGCTCCGCCCCCCCCCCCCCCCCCCCACCACCCCCGGCGGCAGAATCTGGATTTTCACCCACGCAGCGGCGGGAGGATGCTAATGAATGCAAATAGGTCCGAATGACCCATTTTCATCCTCTCAGCAGGCCCAGCACCAGATTCCAGGCCCTCACGACTCTCCGGTCCTTTGGGCCAAAATCACATGGCTGGGATTCACTACAGGTATCACTAAACGTGAACCTGAAGTGATGGACCGCGCCATGGGCCAAGGGGTAATTCTTTAAGGTAGTCCGATCCCACCCTCCCCCCGCACACTGGGTTCAACCTCCTCTCCCCCCCCCCCCCCCCACCTCCAACTGGGTGCAATCCCCTTCCTCCCTGGGTCTGACCTGATCCCCCCCCAACCCCTACCAAAATGCACTCGGTGTTCATTCCTCCTAGATAGGGATACCCCCCCACAGGGACCCCCTGACTAAAGGGACCCCCACAGACACCCCCTAATTAAATGGACCCCCCCCCCCAGAAAATAGACCTCTGTCTGGAAGCTAGAGAACAGTCCAGGCAGGAGCACTGAAAGAAATTACAGTTGTAACACTCACCTGGATGCATCACGTGCCCTTTCCTGGAAAGAGAACAGCTGTGACCTGTGCTTAAACCCCTCAGATTCTCCAGCAACTACTCCATGAAGAAGGGGAAGTGACGTACCTGTCTGTGAGCCAGTGAACTTTGCTGCTCCAGTCTCACCTGGCCGGAGTGAGGAAGGCTGGGCATGATAGAAACTTTGGGATCCCAGTGCAGTTGAGAATGATGAGAGCAACAATTCACAGCAGATTGCCACTCAGCAGAAGTTACGGGCGATCATGTTTCTGTCTCTCTTCAGTTCCAAAGATTATTCCAGTCACAGTATTAACTGTATGGGAGATATAGTGGCCCCGTTCGCCACAGGCACAAAGCCCATTATGGCCGCTAGATTCCCGCGAGAGCGATAAGTGGGATTTGCGCCGGTGAGGTCCAGGTTCAGAATTTTCCCCATTCCCCCCCACCTGTTACGTAATCAGGTTCAAGCCCATGGGTGTGAACCTGACTTCCATTAATTTGAATTAACTTAAATGTACTTAAACGGCTTTACGCCACAGCGTCGGTCTATGATGGATCCTCGCCCCTTGGCAGCATTATGACACACTGGCGTGAATCACGACTAATTTTCAAAAGCAAAAACCAGTCATGATGATGGGTCAAGGTGTGGAGGTGCCTGGAGTCTACGGAGGTTTAGGGACAAGGCTGGGCATTGCCCCCTGGTATACTGGCAGTGCCCCACGGCAGTGCCAAGTGGGCAGTGAAGTGGGCCATCCCATGTGGGCACTGCAAGCAAGTAACTCTCCTCCATTGGTGGTGGGTTCCACTTACATGTGGTGGGAGGGAGAGGGCGAGAGCCTTGATAACACAGGGTGAGGGGGGAAAAATGCCCCCCAATACTTCCGTGGTGGTGGGGAGAGGAGAGTGCCCTGCAATACCTTCATCATTGGGGAGAGGGGGACGGGGGGGGGAGAATGCGTGCTGTGGTGGCGGTAGCCACCCTGATGCACTCGAAGCTTCGTTGGAGGAGGTAAAAAATAGGAGATATGCCCTGTATCCACAGGGGGGTGAGGTGGCAGGGGTGGCGGGTGTGGGTGGTAAAAGGCCCTTTAGACACATGCTCAAAGTGAGTGAAAAAAGTTAGCCATGGAGCTTAAGGACAGGAGTTGAGCCCTAAGACATGGATACAGTGCCATAAGGAGTTCAATGGCCTCACAAGTGTGGTCAAGGTCAGTGAATGCATCTATATATCTATCATCTGCTACCAGCTCCACCAGCTTCCATTGCAAGAGCCTCAGCTCCCAAGCCTCAGACACTGCTCAATTCAACACTCCTTCATCTACCAACAATCACTGGCATTCAGGACGCATACGTAACATCAATATGATTCACATCACCTTCATTAGTTAACATTACTGCAAACCTCACTCACATTTCTCAGCTGGCACACTCTGCTCACAATTCAACCATGATAACCACATCTGCCAAATAGATTATTAACACCTGCTGTCACATTGTTTAGGATTTGACTGGATCCCAGGAGGCGGGGCATTTCCCATTGTCAGGAGCAGATTCAGATGGCTAGCACTCCAAGGTTGAAGGCTGTAATTAAAGGCTGAATTAAGGGATATTTTACAGTGCCCTCAGTAGCAGGCCAGTTCCCCCACTGCATGGGGAGGGCAGCAGCTAAATGGAGGCAGGGGATTGTGGATAGGAAAGGCAGCCCTCACAGCCTCAATGATCTCCTCGGAGAGGTGTTTCCTTTTTCACTCGGCCCCATTGCATTGTGGGTCACTGCCACCATGCTACATGGGATAGATTTCGAACAGATCCAGCAACTCAAATCTGGCCATCCACGAGGTGCTGTGGGCCATCAGAGCAGGATTGTATTCAACCACAATATGTAAACTTATAGCTGCCATATCCTCCACTCTACCAGTACCATCAAGCCAGAGATTAATTCTGGCTCAATGAAGAGTGCAGGAGTGCATGCCAGGAGCAGCACCAGTCATACCGAAAAATGAGGTGTCAAACTGTGAAGCGACAACATGGGACTGCTTGCATGCAGTAAACAGCGGAAGCAGCATGCAATAGAGAGATCTAAGCAACCCCAATCAATAGACCAGATCTAAGCTCTGCAGTTCTGCCACATCCAGTTGTGAATAGTGGTGGACAATTAAACAACAATCTGGAAGGTGAGGCTGCACAAACATCCCTATCCTCAATGATGGAGGAGTCCAACACATCAGTGCAAAAGACAAGACTGAAGCATTTGCAACAATCTTCAGCCAGAAGTGGATGATCCATCTCAACCTCCTCCAAAGGTCCCCAGCATCACAGATGTCAGTCTTCAGCCAATTCAATTCCTTCCACGTGATATCAAGAAATGACTGAAGGTACTGATACTATAAATGAAATGAAAATCGCTTATTGTCACAAGTAGGCTTCAATGAAGTTACTGTGAAAAGCCCCTAGTCGCCACATTCCGGCGCCTGTTCGGGGAGGCTGGTACGGGAATTGAACTGTGCTGCTGGCCTGCTTGGTCTGCTTTCAAAGCCAGAGATTTAGCCCAGTGTGCTAAACCAGCCCCTCTCCCCCTCTAAACCGTCCCCCTCTCCCCAATGATGAAGGTATTGCAGGGCACTCTCCTCTCCCCACCACCACGGAAGTATTGGGGGGCACTTTTCCCCCCTCACCGTGTTGTTATCAAGGCTCTCGCCCTCTCCCTCCCACCACACATAAGTGGAACCCACCACCAATGCTATGGACCCTGAAAATATTGCAGCACTGAAGTCGTGTGTTCCAGAACTTTCCAGTCCACTAACCGAGCTGTCCTGGCTACAATAGTAGTATCTACCCAGCAATGTGGAAAATCACCCAGGTACCTACTGTCCACAAAAAGGAAGGTAAATTCAACCCGGCCAAGTACTGTCCCATCAGCCTACTCTTGATCATAAGCAAAATGATAGAAGGTGTTGTTGACAGTGACAAGTGGCAGCTACTCCGCAAGAACCTGCTCACTAATGCTCAGTTTGGGTTCCGCCAGCCTTGGTTCAAACATGGGCAGATGAGCTGAACTCAAGAGGTGAGGTGGGAGTGACTGCCTTTAACATCAAGGCAGCAGTTACCGAGTGTGGCATCTGGGATCCCCAGCAAAACAGGAGTCACTGGGAATCAGAGGGAAAGCACTCTGCTGGTTGGAGACACACCTGGCACAAAGGAAGATGGTTGTGGTTGTTGGAGGTCAATCATCTCAGTATCTGGACATCACTGCAGCAGTTCTTCAAGGTAGTGTCCTATGTCCAATCATCTTCAGCTGTTTCATCAGTGACCTTAATTCCATCATAATATCAGAAGTGGGGATATTCGCTGATGACTGCACAATGTTCAGCACCATTTGCAACTCCTCAGATAATGAAGCAGTTCATTTCCAAATGCAGCAAGACTTGGAAAACATTCAGACATGGGCTGTAACATGGCAAATAACATTAATGTCACACAAATGTGAGCCAGTGATCATCTCCTACAAGAGAGAATCTAACCATCTCTTCTTTTTCTTTAAAATTTAGAGTACCCAATTCATTTTTTCCAATTAAGGGGCAATTTAGCATGGCCAATCCACCTACCCTGCACATCTTTGGGTTGTGGGGGCGAAATCCACGTAAACACGGGGAGAATGTGCAAACTCCACACGGACAGTGACCCAGAGCCGGGATCGAACCTGGGACCTCAGCACCGTGAGGCCGCAGTGCTAACCCACTGCGCCACCGTGCTACACTCACCAGCTCCTCTTGACATTCAATGGCATTATCATCGATGAATCTACCACTATCCACATTTTGGGGGTTACCATTGACCAGAAACTGAACTGGACTAGCCACAAAAATACTGGGGCTCCCAGAGCAGGTCAGAGGCAACAAATCCTGTGGCTCATCTCCTCACCCCCCAAAGCCAGTTCCCCACCTACAAGGCACAAACCAGGAGTGTGATGGAATACGTCCCACTTACTGGATGCGTGCAGCTCCAACAACACTAAAAAGTTTGACTCTATCCAGGGAAATCAGCTCACTTGACTGCTCCCCCTTCCACAAACATTTAGTCCCTCCACCACCAATGAACTGTGGGAGCTGTATGTCTCATCAACAAGATGCACTGCAGAAACTCAAAGGTTCTTTCAGCAACACTTTCCAAACCCACGACCACTATCACCTAGAAGAAAAAGAGCAAATTCCTGGGAACACCACCACCTGTAGGTTCCCCTCCAATTCATTCACCTTCCTGACTTGGAAATATATTCTGGGTCAAATTCCCTCCAAACAGCAATGTGGGTGTAAGTGCACCTCAGCGCTGGCAGCGGTTCAAGATCACAGCTCAACACCACCCTCTCAAGAGAATTAGGGATGGGCAATAAATGCTGGCCAGTGACATCCACATCCCATAAATTAAATTTTTAAAAGAACAGGAAGAAGACTTGTGATGATGAAGACACAGCATCAAAGTCCCAACTGCTGCTGCCACAGCCAGGGCTTCTAGGCTGAGAGCTGCTCGAGGTCATCCTCCAAGACCACCTCCATTGAAAGCCAACAGTCTTTCACCAGTATTTTCAGCATTTTCTGTTTTTTCCCCTTCCCAGGATCTACAGTATTTTGCTTTTGTATCAAGAGTGGGAGTTATTCTGGCTCATCCTGTGTGGACTATTGCTCAGACCTCTTCAAAAACAAATGGTGTTGCCCTTGCTATATTTAACAGAGTGATATTGTGTTGTTTGCAGCTTTTTTAAAAATTCAATCATGGGATTTGAACATTATTGGTATTTATTACTCATCCCTAGTTGCCCTTGAGAAGATGGTGATGGGCCACCTTCTTGAACCACTGTGTGGTGCATGCGGGTACGGCTGCTCCATTATAATAATAATAATCTTTATTAGTGTCACAAGTAAGCTTACATTAACACTGCAATGAAGTTACTGTAAAAATCCCGTAGTCGCCACACTCAGGTGCCTGTTCGGGTATACTGAAGGAAAATTCAGAATGTCCAATTCACCTAACAAGCACGTCTTTTGGGACTTGTGGGAGGAAACCGGAGCACCTGGAGGAAACCCATGCAGACACAGGGAGAACATCCAGACTCCACACAGACAGTGACCCAAGCCGAGAATTGAACCCGGGACCCTGGCGCTTTGAAGCAACAGTGCTAACCACTGTGCTACAGTATTTGAATTGCAAATGGTTATGCACATTGTGCACTGATCAGTGAACTACTAACCTCATGTTGGTGGGACCATTGATGAAGCAGCTGAAGCTGGTTGAGCTATGGACCCTGAGTATCTCCCTGAGCAACTACTGCAGCAATGCCCTGAAATGACTAGTCTCCAAAAATGGCAACCATCTTCTCTTGAAAACAAGAAAGGAAGTATTGTTACTATACCCTGGGTTAGTGCACAGTCAATTCCAGCCCCACATACCTTGGAGTCACAAGTGAATTAACCAATAATTCTTATAAAAATACCTCAAGTCTTTGGCCATTGGCTGCCCAATAATTACAGTCACTAGGTGCGTAAATGGAAACACAATTACTGTTAATTTATAACAAGAACTACAATGAAATATGCATGAGATACAGTTGGTTAATTATTACCTAATACCTAATTCCCACTTTAACTTGCCCCCCCCACCCTCTACATACACAAGACAGACAGACAGACACAGAGGTGTAGAAAGGGGTAAATCTTCAGTGAAAGAGAAAATAGTCGTTGTTGCAGATGGTGGTTTTTTTTTAAAGCATACTTTTCTTCACAGTAAGCTTGCAGATTAAAGTATTTGTAGATTAAAGTATTTGTTTTGCAGCCTGTAACGGTCTTCCTTGTAGTTTAGAAACACAGTACTCACAACTTTACTGAAGAGGCACTTTATTCAAACCATGCTTTCAGTTCTTAGCTTGTCTTCAGGCCGCTCTAGTTTCAGGAGTACAACACTCACATACTGTCTGGAGAGATAGACAACCCTCACAATAGCCTTCTGGAGAGAGTTAGCTGGATCGTTCTGGAGAGGGTTAGCTGGATATTTTCCTCTGTACTGCCAGAATCTAAACTGAAACCTTGGGACTCTGAAAAACTTATCAGTGGGATAAGATCACCACCAGTTAACTGGCAGAGCACAGCCTTTTGGGCCAATTCATTGACCACCAGCCAAATCAATCAAAGCAAGTCCCAGTGCATCTCTTTCACTGGTGCCATCCAGTCTGCAACCCTAATTTAAACCAGCCCAGGCTTCTGGATTCTTTTGCTTGTTTTAAAGATACAGGTTACTTGTCTTAAAGACACACATCCATTGATCAAAAATGTAACACCAAAAATAAAAGAAAGAGGAAAGAAATGAATAAACAGGGAATCATCAGGAAAGGCGCTTACAGTAGACATCCTGGCATTCAGCATCCCACCTAAATTTCCTATGCTAATGGCCCAGAAATGTTCGCGAGCCTTGCACCAGCAAACCCTTCAGATCTGAATGTCGGATGGGACTTGGCAGCAAGGAAAAGGGGATGCCAAAAAATGGGAGAGACATTTTTTAGAATGATCCATTGAATTGTTGGACTTTTGGGATTGTGGTTAATTTTATCCCATGGCAGAAATGTATTTCGAAACCAGACAACCACCCCTGCAATTATGGTTTTCTTCCCACCTTATTTGCCAGCATAAGACTCTGCCAAGGGGCAAGCCTGCCCTGGGATGCAATGGATAAGTTTAATGGCCCACTGCATTAAATTTAGGCACAGCACAGGACAGTGAAATCACCCTTCTCAAAGGAGCGGTACACCCTTATCAGCTGGCCATTATCTGATCACCTCTCTCAAGTGGGTTTTGAACCTGCAACATTTTGACTCGGGTTAAACTTGCTAACACTGGGCAAGGCTAATATGGAGAAAGGTTATATAACTAACAATTCATTTATGTCTCTTGAGTTCTCAATCTTAATGCTGGAATGCAATTGAAGATTGAAAAAAAAAAAAAAAACAGTTTAGCTTGGTTCGGCTATTACAAACCTGAATTGTATTTGGTCATTTGTAATGCTCATAATGTCAGCTCTCGTTTGTATTCTGCCATTCCTACTTAAGTAACTTCTACAGACATATATAACATTTATGCAACTCACTGAAATTCCCTGCTATGTTTGATTTTGCAGAGTGAAACACTTAAATTGGATGTTCGATCGCATTCCTTCACATCTTACACCACTTTATTTCTGGATTTTCTTTAGTCAAATTTGTAAAAGTCAACTCAGAAGACATTAAATAAGAACAAGCCTTGGGTGAAAATTTGGATTAAATTATGGGAAGTGTTTTGTTCTTGCTGTTGATTGTCATGTGAACAATGAGGCTGACAAAATGAACATTATGGATGTATAGTGAAATTGAAAAATATTTTTAGGTTCGACAATTAGAATATTAGAGATTTAGGCATTCCAGCTTCTCACATCTATACCATCCCTGACTGCAAACTGGATTTATGGGAGAAGAAACTTACATGCACTCTGTCTATCATTGGGACATAAAATGGGAGCAAATTATATCAGTTTCTGGGTGCAAGATTTCAGGCCTCGTTAGTGGCATGGCTGATATTATAATGATCCTCGCTGTTTCCTGTGTGGCTTTGATCAATGCAAATCTTCAATGAGGCCAGAGAACTGGTTTCTGGGGATTCTTAGGCTTCTGCCTTTGGACACAGGGATAGCTCGCTACACACATTCCACATTCAGAAACGGGCCCCCAAAAATCTCTACCCTGCACTTCCCTATAATTGACCCTGCAAAGTTTAATGTCAGTTTTTCGTGTGTTTATCTAACTCCCTCTTAAAACTTTGCAATTAAAGTGGCTTCAAAGCAAATGTGGTGACATATTCTGATAATCCTTTGCATCAAACAATCTCTAATTAAACTCCCTCACATGGACTGAGCACATTCTGCACACATATTTCTATTAAATCTCCCCAGCTGCAATATCCTTTTGCGCTAATTTATCCTATCAGATTTTATGAGGTTGTAAATTTATTATTTTAAATGGTGCCTCCCTATTTCCTGTTAAGTTCTGACATAACTCACTGCACTCTTCCACTGAAATAAACTGCCGATTCATTCTCAGATTTCTCTGCCTCCTCTTTGGAGATATGTTTCTTTTCTGCTCAGGCCTTTTGTTTCTCATTTTGGAAATTTGTGGCTAAAATTAAAAACCTTAACAATTAGGATTTAACAATGCGCAGTTTAATGCTGTGAATGCACTCCCATGAGGAATTGAGCTGACATTGGCTTTCCAGTCTCCTTTCACTTAAGAGCTTCACAAGCATCAGTGAAAGCAGATTTTAATTTCATCATTCTGAAACGTGTTCAACAGCAGGCGACAGTGCTCCATTACGTTACCCTGTCTGTCTTTGCTTTGACATTACGCTGTGGCACACAATTTGTTAAATGGTGTATGTTGTAATCCTCACTAGAGTCATTGGGTGTGGACTGTCAAGATCCCCAAGACATCGGATGACTATGAGCTTCCCTGTTAAGGGGGCGGGGCGTTCCCTTAACAAGGGAAGCTTACCGGACATAAATCCCCAACCCGGATGTGGGTCGGCGCGGGAGACCCTTTGGAGAGTGGAGTTGTATATCTTAGTTTATCGTGTAACTAAAACTTTTGTTGCTTTTATCATCGCTTCCTTGTGATTGCTCTGTCTGGATCTAACACTGGCGATGAGGATAAAATGGAGCTGCCAACAATGCCATGTTCTTAGAACTTGGCCCACATTTTATAGGCCTCAGGAGGCTGCCCTACCAATGGCAGACGTGCCACAAACAGGAAAGTTGGAGGCTTTTGATGCAGGTACGTGTGACTGGTCACAATATGTGGAGAGAATGCAACACTTTTTTCTGCAGCAATGCCATCATTGGGGATGGGTGCCAGACGGTCATCCTCCTCATGGTTTCGGGGCTGCCACGTACAACATGATCAAGAGCCTGACATTTCAACCGTAGGCCAGCCATTATCCTTTGGCAGTTCCATTTCCATACCACCACCCAGGCCTACGGGGTGTCCAAGATGGAATTCTTTGCCTGCCTGCGAAACCTTGCAGAGTGCTGCGAATTCAGGATATCACTGTCCAAAACATTGCGAGACAGGCTAGTTTGTGGTATCCGCAATGTGGCAACTCAGAGAAAACTGTTAGCCGAACCATGGCTAGACCTGAAGAGGGCAACTGAAATAGCTCAATCCTGCGAGTGTGTGGAGCAAAACATGCAGGGGTTACAGGGCATTGAGGTCCTCAGACTAGGGCTTTCACCTTTCCACACAAAACCACCTTCTCGGTCAGATCATTCCAAAGCCTGACCCTGGGGACGCAACCGCCAAGAGCTGGACCAACCTGGAGGGACCAGGATGCTATATGGGTGTTTATCCCCCACCTGTAAGACCCAGGTCACAAAGAAGGAAATGCATATGGCCACTGGGTCTGTGGGAGAGGTGCCCAAGAGATGTCCCACTCTTTTGCCACCCCGCCAGGCACGGCCGACGTCACTGGGCCCACATCTTTTTTGGACAGATTGCTGACAATTGCCAACAGCTGAATTGCATCACTGCACCAAGGGTATCACCAATATGAGTCACGCTCTGCATACATGGCCACCCGATCTTGATTGAGTTGGACACTGTAGCTACTGTTTCTGTCATCAGTTGCGCACTTTCTATTGGATCTGGTTGGGAATCCAAGCCTATTCTTTGTAGGACATGGACATGCGATTAGTCATCTATCAATTGCCAGAACCTCAGTGGCTCCCTTATAGAATGGACAGCAATCTGCCTGTTTGCCATTCATCATGGTACGAGGTGGTAGGCCTAGCTTACTGAAATGGCTCTGTCTTGATTGGCAGTGGGTCTGCCAAATGTGCCCAGATGGGCCAGATGCCATACTGGCAGAATTCCCCAAAGTGTTCCAGAAGGGATTGGCACTATTTGGGAGGGCCAAAACAAAAATCAGTGTACACTCATTAGCGCAGGCACGTTATTTCTGGGCCCACCCTGTTCCATATGCACTCTGGCCAAAGGTGGATGCTGAGCTCGGCTGCCTCAGGAGCTGGGCAGCATACACCCAGCATACAGTGTACGGATTGGGAAGCGCCAGTCATCCTTATGGTAAAACCTAATGGCACCGTACGTCTTAATGGGATTACAAAATGACGGGCAACCAGGTTTCACAGTTGGGCCGTTACCCAGAATCATGGAGAGAGGATCTTTACGTGAAACTCAGCCGAGTCATTCCTTCACGAAGATCGAGGTGAGCCACTCTCATCTCCAATTGATTTTGCACCCGGGGTCCTGCAAATACGTGAAAGTAAATACACACCGGGGTTTGTATGAATATACCTGATTGCCTTTCGGGGTATCATCGGCCTGCGCGATATTCCAGTGGGTGATGGAAAACATACTACAGAGTTTACCCCGCGTCATGGTCCACCTTGACGATATGCTGATAACAGGGACATCCGACAAGAATATTTGAGGATCTGCAGCTCCACGGCCGCTGGGGTTGGACTCCATAGGGAGAAGGGCATGTTCCACACTCGGGAGATTACGTACCTCTGTTACCTCATGGACCGAAATGGCCTTCACCCACCTGAGGACAGTCCAGGCAATT
Source organism: Scyliorhinus torazame (assembly GCF_047496885.1). Taxonomy (NCBI): domain Eukaryota; kingdom Metazoa; phylum Chordata; class Chondrichthyes; order Carcharhiniformes; family Scyliorhinidae; genus Scyliorhinus; species Scyliorhinus torazame. The sequence goes on from NC_092717.1 coordinate 152,960,673, forward strand.
TGGCAGGCCCCCGATCAGGGTGCGGACCCATGGAACTCCGTTCATTCCTTGGACTCATAAACTGTTGCAGGAAGTTCATCCTGAACCTCAGGCCCCAGTTAGTCACACTGCACCATTTGCTGAAGAAGGGCCACACATGGGCATGGGGTCCGCCACAGCAGGCAGCATTTACCGAGGTACAGAAACAGCTCTCGTATTCCCGACTGCTTACACACTTCAACCCCGCCAAACTGCAAATAGTCACCTGTGACAACTCGTCGGACAGCATCGTACCAGTTTTGGCTCACTGAGTGGACAACAGCACAGAATGGCCCATCGCAGTCACCTCTCAGAATCTCGCTTACACCCAAATTGAGAAGGAGTGTTTGGCCGGAGTGATTGTGGATTGAAAGTTCCATCAATGCGACGCACCATGGCAGACTCCATTCCAGACTTGGATGGGGGAGGAGTGTTGTAATCCTCATGAGAGTCACGGGGTGTGGACTGTCAGGTTCCCCGTGACCTCCGATGAATACGAGCTTCCCTGTTAAGGGGAAAGCTTTCTCTTAACAAGGGAAACTTACTGGATATAATAACCCCACCTTAGATGTGTGTCGGTGTGGGAGATACTTCGGGGAGTAGACTTGTATATCCTATAGTGCAATTAAAACTTTTGTTGTTTTCATCATTGCTTCCTTGTGGTCGCTCTGTCTGCCTCTAATAGTGTGAGAATAGGCCATTACTCATGTGAAAATCAAACAAGAACTTGTGGCAAGGAAGAGACTGCCTGTGAATTGTGAATGACCACTGTTCCACCGTTAGCACAATGTTCCACCATTAGCACCATGTTCCCCTGTTAGCACCATGTTCCCCCGTTAGCACCATGTTCCCCCATTAGCACTATGTTCCCCCGTTAGCACCATGCTCCACCATTAGCACTATGTTCCCCCGTTAGCACCATGTTCCCCCGTTAGCACCATGTTCCCCCATTAGCACCATGTTCCCCCGTTAGCACCATGTTCCCCCGTTAGCACCATGTTCCCCCGTTAGCACCATGTTCCCCCGTTAGCACCATGTTCCCCCGTTAGCACCATGTTCCACCGTTAGCACCATGTTCCCCCGTTAGCACCATGTTCCACCACGAGCACCATGTTCCACCGTTAGCACCATGTTCCACCATTAGCACCATGTACCCTTGTTAGCACCATGTTCCACCGTTAGCACCATGTCCCCCCGTTAGCACCATGTTCCACCACGAGCACCATGTTCCACCGTTAGCACCATGTCCCCCCGTTAGCACCATGTCCCCCCGTTAGCACCATGTTCCCCCGTTAGCACCATGTTCCCCCGTTAGCACCATGTTCCACCGTTAGCACCATGTTCCACTGTTAGCACCATGTTCCCCCATTAACACCATGTTCCACCGGTAGCACCATGTTCCCCCATTAACACCATGTTCCACCGTTAGCGCCATATTCCACCATTAGCACCATGTTCTATCATTATCACCATGTTCCACCATGTTCCACCATGAGCACCATGTTCCACCGTTAGCACCATGTTCCACCATTGGTACTATGATCTTCACCCTTGTCTGATTTCCGTTAAGTTGCAGCATTTGCGCATTAATTGGTTGTTAAACTCATTGAAGATTGTTAATGGCAGAAGTACCCTTTTTTCAATCTGATAATTGCTTTCTTGGCCATAAATTCAACAATTAAAAGTGTGAAGTCTCATTTCTTTAGATTGTTAATTGTTGTCATTCTTTCAATATATAAAATACAAACCTTTCATTTCCTTTCTGACTCTCTTTACTCTGTCTTAATCCAATCTTTCTTTCCCACTTTACTTTTCCTTCATGACCCGATTGACATTAAATTTAACTGACATTGAATTTGTCTACTCTATTTCACTCTTTGTATATTTCTCAATCCTTTAATCTCATTGGTTAAGGTGATACTCTGTGTATTGTGTTGTTCACCAATGCCCCAAATACCTCTATTGCTCTCATTACAATGTTATCAACTTACAAATCCAATGTCATCAACTTACAAATGTGTGGACGCTATGGGGTTGGGTTCTCCGATTCTGCGGCTTTGTCCGGAGTATGCGTCTGGTCTTACTACGAAAAATGTAGCGTTGCCCCTGCATCGATGCTCCGCCCAGTGGGGGGCTAGCAGCCGCGCCACGTGAAGCCACCCAGCTTTACTTGCTGATACGGGTGCAGAATGGCCGGGTCCGTGGCCGCGCATACGGACGCGCATGGCGGCGGCTGTGCTGTACAACATGGCCACGCGCGGACCCGGCCTGCCAAGACCTGCCCCCTGTAACCCCCCTCGCCACCACCGGACCACCCCCACCTGTCCCCCAATCCCTGCCGAAGCACCTCCCTGCCAGCGGACCGGCTCTCCCCCCCCCCCCCCCCCCCCCCCCGCCCCCCGCCCCAGATTGTGGCGCCGCTGGACACAGTCCACAGCCGCAGTGCCAGGTTTACGAAAGTCGAGAGGCAATGCGACCGATGCCATCGGGAAGTCGGCCCATCGGGTCGGAACATCGGGGGAGGGCCTCAGGTGACGTCCTGAGGCTGTCCCGACAGCGTGTGGCGTGTACGCCATTTTTGAGGGGGCAGAGCATTATAAAAACGGCGCTGCTCCCGATTTCGATGTAAAAATGGATTCTCCGGCCGATCGCCGAATGCGATTTCGGAGTCTGCAATCGGAGAATCCCGCCCATGTTATTTTTAAAACCCTGCATATTTATGAACAAGTCTAAGTAATATGGTATTCTCCACTCCTGCGAAATCTGTACCAACTCATTGTTCCAATCAGCTTTCACATACATTAACTAAAGTGTTTAGGAAACTTTTTCCAAAAAATTCAGCTGCTTTACTTCTAGACACTGATTAAAATGTTCAGAGAGTTCCCGAAGGAGAGACATTGAATAAAAAACTTGTTGTTTGTAGCCACATATTTTCATTTTCTCTTCCAAAGAACCATGTAATGAAAACATTTGTTTTCATAATTTGGGGGGATTTTGTTTGGAGTTTCTCGACATTTCTAAAGTTTTTTAGAGGGGAAACCAGTACGCTTTCCCGAAGGAGACTTCTGACCTGGTTTCCAAGTGAAATTAGTTTGGGAACGAATCCTTTCAGTGGTTATATGTTTGAGCCCTAAGGCCCTGGTTATAGTACACTACCCAAATTGACTCTGCTAGTGCAGAGTGCAATTTGTTTTATACAGTGGTTTGCCCAAGGTTGTGAATCACATTTCCACTTTCGTGAAAGGTTTCTACTGAACCATCTTCACATGGAAGTAAGGAGCTTTGCTTTTAGGCTGATATTTTTGTCGGTCTGGAAAACATAACTTCAGTAAACCCCCATGAAACAATGGGTTGATTTTTCCCAAAAAAGGACAGGGTCATTTCAGGCACGAAAGCTGTTGCGATTCCCGCTGGCTTGGCCGGCGTGAAACTGATCGTGATCTTCCCACACTTGGTGCAATAAATGAACCCCACATGAAACACATCGTGCTTGAGGCCCCAGGCATTTGATTCACCTGACCCGGGGCTCAGCTGATCATTGCTAACAAGGGGGAGCTGCATTAAATGGTTCCTTTGCATTCACTTCCTGTCAAGCTAGGAGGATGGCAATGCGAAGACCTACTTCTTGGGAGGACACCTGAACAGCCTTCTAAACACTGTGGAGGAGAGGCAAGGTGCCCTGCACCCCCTGTGGGTACGAGATGAGTAATCGCCCTGGGATGCGATGGCAACTACAGTCAGTGTCAGCAGCCTGAAAAGGAAGACTGGCATCCAATTTTGAAAGAAAATAAATGGTCTGCTACGAGTTGCAAGGATGAATTCCCACCTACTCCTCCTGCCGTGAATCCAATCGATTACCTTTGGAATGTCACCATGAATCCACTCGCAGTCACCTCATGGCCTCCCAACACCCAACCTTCCGCCATCTTGCTCAGAACCCCCCCTCCCCCCCCCGGCACTCCTCATCATAACTCCTTCCTGCCTGGGCACTGTGCCATATATTCCACTTGCTGTGGACCCCCGATCCGAACAAGGGTCCGGCTCACAATGTCCTTTGTGTTCCCGGAGAAGACAGGCGGGGGAATGCCTGAGTTACGACTCCTCATCCGCTATGAGGAAATCGTGGGGATGGCGAGGAGGGAGTTGTGATTGACTGTGAGCTTGGCCTTCACCAGTGAAGTGAAGATCCACTGCACCTTCTTCCATATCACCAGTCTCAAGTGAGTTGTACGTTGCCCGGACACTTGTCTTTCCCATTTACTGAACCCATGTCCGTTGTCTTGCAGGATCACCATCTGATGAGGCAGGGCCATCCAGAGTTACAGCACCCCCCCCCCCCCCCCCCACTGCAACTCTCGACAGCCCCTCAGAGGAGAGCGCCGAGGAATACAGAGAAGAGGCGTCACATCTATCACCCGTATCATCCACCAGATGACACACACCTCAGAGGGCAATCTTAGCAGAAAGGCTTCAGGATCACGCAACTGCTGATGCACATCTGGTGGAGGCAGTAACATCCCAGGGATCAGGCATCAGAGATCTGCTGGATCCCAGGAAATGGATGGCTCCTGGAAGATGCTGCACTTATAAGAACATAAGAACTAGGAGCAGCAGTAGGCCATCTGGCCCCTCGAGCCTGCTCCACCATTCAATGAGATGATGGCTGATCTTTTGTGGACTCAGCTCCACTTTCCGGCCTGAACACCATAACCCTTAATCCCTTTATTCTTCAAAAACACTTCTGGAAACATTTTTCTCTGAGCTGCTGGAGATGCAAAGGCAGAGCCAGGAAATCCAGGAAGGATTGTCAGTGATATTCCTGCAACTAGAAGACAAATTGGAGGAGTCCCAAAGCCATCAGTCATAGGAGATGTTGCCATTATTGCATTGCACCCAGGCCAACACTGCAAGGGTGGTGACCACAGAACGTTCGAACCATGAGTGGTGGCGTTCAAGGAATTGCTCAGTTTCTGTGAACTTTGGCTGAAGGCCTCAAGAACATGGGCCAGTCACAGAGGGCCATTGCTGATGGCTTACATGCAGCCCCTTAGGAAGGCAACCTGCAGTCTTACTACTGCCTTCCACCCAGATCAGGAGCCCCCAACCCCTAGGCCATTGGGAGCCAAAACATGGGAGATTCAGCTGAGCACTCTGGCGCTCAACATGAAAATTCACCAGTTGCTGCGAGAAGGTCACCACTCAAAAACCCTTGCACTCCAATGCCTGAGATCAGCCAGCTGCTTGTATAGGAAAAAACTCTCAAGCAAGCCACAGAGCTCTGCCATAATGGAGAGTTCAGCCAAGCCCCAGATGTGCAATCGGGGAAACTCTTGAGAGTTAATGGTTTGTGAAATACAGTGTAAACAAACAATCTCAATTAGTTCTATGAAACAGACAGCAGCTGACTAAACCATAGAGGCTTGTAAAAGTCCATCAGTGCCACCTGTAGTTCCATTTTATCCTCATCGCCAATACTGTAGTCAATGAGGAGTCCTGAAAAGGTAAATAAAAAGTAATTTATTTCCTACTCACAATTTGGAAATGCAGCAACTAAGCAACACTCCAAGTCACAGCTAGGACCATCCTGAGATGCCAGCTCCATCTTGGGCCAGCTTTTAGCTCAGGGAATTAAAGAGCCCCGGTGTTGGATCTCCACCCCTCAGTGGGGGAATTTGTCTTCCATGAGCCCACGGGGAGAACAATCGGGTTGTCACCATGGTTCTCTTGGGGGTTATAACATGTTGCAGAATTAGATAATTAATTATTTTGTTTTGCGCAAGGGTAATCACTGATGTGGGAACTTTCCACAGTATCTTAATAGAGATGAACAGGAACATTTTGACCTCAATATTAATTCCCAAGATGGAAGGGAGAGGTCTGGGAGGCTGTTGGTGGTGGTGAAATGGGAACTGGCAGCTCGAGAGGGTAGTGCCTTTTTTCGCATTCCTTGTAGTCTCTGAGTTGTTTTTCAAGACCCATACTAAAGCATTCAGCCTCTCTTTTGCTGATCTCTCGAACCTCCTTTGATCCACTGATCTCTTCCATGACACTGATAGCCTCTTTCCTCCCTGCTGTGGTCACAGCCATTCATAGAATCCCTGGTTGTAACTCCCCAGCATGTGCTTTCCAAAACTGGCAGCCAGCCAACCTTCCAATTTACTTTACCTAGGGTAAGAAACAGAATTTCAAAAAAATGACAATGAATTCCTGGCATTAGATTCGACAGGATTTCCACAACCTCAACTATGCCAGATTCTTCAGCAATTTTCAGGCTTTCCTGCTCCCTCCCTGGGAGCCTTCTGTAAATATCGGGACCTTTCAGTTTGGTTCTGAGCCCGATCCTTTCCTTTAAGTACTCTCACATTTACAGAGGCAGTGATGTCCCAAATGGAATTCTCACCCAAAGAATGAAGGCATTTGAACAGAAGACAAAAGAAATTCATTTCCGAAACTAGAGCAACATACTGATTATAATGAGAAGATTTTTTACCGTCACAACACATACGACAAATTAAAACAAGTAACAGAGCAGATAAATTAATCCCAACTGATCAGTTATTTAGACATTTTCAGACTTTGTTATGATTGTTATGTGCTAAGCATTGTGACTCTAATCAGCATGTAGCCATTTGCAGTCAGCATGCCTCATTGCATTTTAATGGGATATATGCCAAGTTAAGGTAACTGAACACTGATTAGAATCAGGCCATAGTTCATTTATTAGGAGCTGTGGTTGGTGTTTGCGCTCAGGAGCAACCCTGGCATTTAATACTGAACAATGCAAATGAAGAGAAGGATCTCTGCCAAATGAACATTGATCATACCATGAAAAGAGTACAACGATTTCGAATAAATAAAGCGACCGGTGTACCAGGACCTTTGGAATAATGACAGAATTGTTACAGCACAGAGCCCTTCGTGTCTGTTAGGCCCTTCGTGTCTGCACCAGCCCTCCAAATGAACAGTTTACCCAGTATCATTCCCCTGCCTTCTCCCCATAGCCCTGCACATTCTTCCTTTTCGGATAACAATCTAATTCCTTTTTGAATGTTTCGATTGAACCTACCTCCAGCACACTCTCAGGCAGTGCATTCCAGACCTGAACTTCTCATTGCACTGAATATTTTCTCTCATATCATTTTTGCTTTTGCAATTACTTTAAATCAGTGCCCTCTCATTCTCGATCCTTTCATGAGTCAGAACAATCTCCCTATCTACTCTAATAATAATAATATTTATTAGTGTCACAAGTAGGCTTACATTAACACTGCAATGAAGTTACTGTGAAAATCCTCTAGTCACCACATTCCGGCTCCTGTTCGGGGACACGGAGGGAGAATTCAGAATGTCCAAATTACCTAACAGCACATCTTTCAGGACTTGTGGGAGGAAACTGGATCACCCGGAGGAAAACCACGCAGACACAGGGAGAATGTGCAGACTCCATACAGACAGTGACTCAAGCCGGGAATCGAACCTGGAGCCCTGGCGCTGTGAAGCAACAGTGCTAACCGTTGTGCTACCTTGCCACTGTGCTAGCCAGACACCTCATGATTTTGAATAGCTTTTTCACATTTACTCTCAACCTTCTTTTCTCCAAGGAAAACAGTCCAATGTATTTCTTCACAACTGAAGTTCTTCATCCCAGGAATCATTGTCATGAATCTTTTCTGCACTCTCTCCAATACCTTCTCATCCACCTTCGGGCAGCATGGTACCACAGTGATTAGCACTGCTGCATTACAGTGTCAGGGACCTGGGTTCAATGACTGCCTTGGGTCACTGTCTGTGTGGAGTTTGTACGTTCTCCCCGTGTCTGCGTGGGTTTCCTCCGAGTTCTTCAGTTTCCTCCCACAGTCCAAAGATGTACAGGGTAGGTGGCTTGGCCATGCTAAATTGCCCCTTAGTGTCCAGGGATGTGAAGGTAGGTAATGGGCTTGCAGGGTTAGGGTGGGACATGGATCTGTGCAGGCTTGATGGGCCAAATGGCCTCCTTCTGTACTTTAGAGATTCTATGATTCTAAAGTGTAGCATCCAGAACTGAACACAATACTTCACTTGAGGCTAATCTAGTGACTCATACAAGTTTCACATACCCTCTCTGCTCTTGTACTCTGTTCCTATTAGTAAAGTATGAAATACTGGGCAGGATTCACCATTCGGGAGTTATGTTCACTTCTGATTTGCGCTTGTGCTGGAGCACAAATCCAAAGCCTTTCACAATCCCTTGCATGCACATTTATGCATGGTGGGCATTGTGAAGGATTCCCTCGCAAATCCTGCCATCGGGCCACCATTTTGAGCAGGCCGGCCGATCTCAAGGTCCGGCGGCTGGGCCCCCTTCCCCACACAACTCAATTCCGCCCCCCCCTCCATCACTACCACCACGGGATTTTCTGGGTCACCAACCTCCCCTCTGCAGACCATGGGTGTCCCAACCCTCCAACTGACCCCCCACCAAAGACCCTTCATGAGAAAGACCCCCATAAGATAGACCCCCACCAGATACCCCCCAATTACAGAGACCCCCACCAGAGATTCCCCATAAAAGAAACTCCCTCCAGAGACTCCCCAATTACAGAGACCCCCACCAGAGAACCTGTCCCCATAAAAGAGACCACTGCATGGAAGTCCCCAATAAGAGGGACCCCAGACTGGAGCCCCCCCCCCCCCCCACACACACACACATAAGATAGATCTCTGCCTGGAAGCTAGAAAACAGTCCAAACAGAGACAGTGAAAATAAATCATGGCTTTAAAACTCACTTGTGCAACACATTGCTGGCTCAGGAAGAGGAAGCAACACTTGTAAATTCCTGGAGAGAGAAAACCAGTCAATTGGGTTTAAACCCCCTCAGATCATTGATCTGCAAGCCATTCATTCATATCTATATGAAATTGATTTTACTAGATTGTGATTGACAGTTTCAACACACCCAGCTGTCTGGATAATTTAATTAATCTCCCTTCATGCTTTGATAGATTTTAAGTAGTCAGCTGTGAAACTAACTGCAATGTTTATAAACATCTGGCTATGATTGACATCTCCTAGACCATATCAAAGTCAGTTAAGTGCTTCCTGCAGAGAAAAAAAAGAGGACGTGAGAGCATTTAACTGACTTTGATGTGGACCAGGAGCGGTCAATCATAGCTAGATGTTTATAAACATTGCAGTTAGCTTTACAGCTGACTACTTGACATCCACTCAAAGAATGCCAAAAATATTTAATTACATTATTACTCAAATATTTTGAATTAGAGACTTCACTGAAAGAAGAAATAGGTCAACTAGAGATGGTAATTGCATTGAGGTTTATCCAAGAGAACGATACAAGTCAGCCAGGTGATCAGAGGGAAATGAAAAGGGAATCCTTACTATATTTTTCTAAAACAGTCAAGCACCATGTATTATCAGCCTCTGTCAAGACAACAGCAGATAATTCAATACCACCTTTCTGATTGAGGAGTCAGTGACCATACAATGGCTAAATCATGAGAAATCTTAGTCAAAAGAGAGAAGTGTGCAAAATAAATCAAAAGAAATCACAAGAAAACAGCATGGATAAAATTTATAGTGCTATTATAATGATGGAAGGATTTCATATGCAAAAATTTGTACACAAAACACAAACACCAAATTCATATTTATACAGCACATTTTCCCTGTCCTCAGGCACTTCACATTAACCTTATCAAACAAACATTTGACATTGGATCATATAAAGTGGAATGATCAGAGTTTTGATGAACTGTAGCTTACAAAAGCTAGAAGGTGGGATGCAGGCCAAGAGAGCAATGGAACAGTCAAGTCTGGATGTAACAAAGTTTTCAGCAGCTGACGGGCTGGGACAAAAAGCGGAGCTGTGCAATTTCAACATTGCATTATTGATAATGAGAAATTGAATTTCATGGGAACATATGAGCAGGAGTAGGTCGTTTGACCCAGCAAGTCTGCTCTGCCATTTAAATAGATCATGAATGATCATCTACCACCTCTGCGATGAATGATTATCTACCTCAATGCACTTTCCCGTGCCATCCTCATATCCCTTGCTGTCATTGATAGAGAGAAACCTGTTGATTTCTGTTTTCAACATGCTCATTGATTGAGTTGCCACAGCCCGCTGTGGAAGAAAATTTCAAAGATTCACCGCCCTCGAAGTGAAGAAATTCCTCCTCTTCTCAGAATCATAGAATTTACAGTGCAGGAGGAGGCCATTTGGGCCATCGATTCTGTACCGGCTCTTGGAAAGAGTACTCCTACTTAAGCCTACACCTCCCCCTATTTCCGTAACCCAGTAACCCCAACTAACATTTTGGACACGAAGGGCAATTTAACATGTCCAATCTACCCAACCTGCACTTCTTTGGACAGTGGGAGGAAACCGGAGCATCCGGTGGAAACCAATGCAGACACTGGGAGAAAGTGCAACCTCCACACAGACAGTCACCTGAGGCAGGAATTGAACCTGGGACCCTGGAGCTGTGAGGCAGCAGTGCTAATCACTGTGCCACCGTGCCGTCCGTAAATTCATTAAAGGATGGTAGCACAGTGGTTAGCACAGTTGCTTCACAGCTCCAGAGTCCCAGGTTCGATTCCCGGTTTGGGTCACTGTCTGTGCGGAGTCTGCACGTTCTCCCCTGTCTGCATGGAGTTCCTCTGGGTACTCCGGTTTCTTCCCACAGTCCAAAGATGTGCAGGTTAGGTGGATTGGCCATGCTAAATTGCCCTTGGTGTCCAGAAAGGTTAGGTGGGGTTACTGGGTTACGGGGATAGGGTGGAGCTGTGGGCTTAGGTGAGGTGCTCTTTCCAAGGGCCGGTGCAGACTCCATGGGCTGAATGGTCTCCTTCTACACTGTAAGTTCTATGGCTATGACTCAGTCTTAAATGACTGCCCCTTATTCTGAGAATGTTCCCCCGATAAGGCGGATAAATAAAATCCAATCCATGTTCCAGTAGTCAAAGAACAGAGTATTACTCCTATTGTCCTGGACAACATTTGTCCTTCAACCAACATGACTAAGTCAAGAAGATTAAAGTGTCATTTATTTGTTGTGGGATCTTACTATGTACAAATTAGCTGCTGCATCTGCATACAAAATAACAATTACTACACTTTAAAAAGTAATTCATTCAATTAATAATTGAAACAGTCAAATAAGTATCGACTATATTGCCTGCCAGAACCCAAAATGGTGATGTGTGAAAAAGAAAAGTCTTCTAATGAATTTTATTAAGGCTAACTATTGAAATTGTCAAGCTACATCAAATTACATACTTGCACAGTGAAAGGAAAAAAAAGTGTATGAACCTGACTGATGAAATCATTAATTCCCCTCTAGGAGAGACTAGAACTAAGGGACACATTTTGAGAATAAAGGGTCTCCAATTCAAGATGGCGGTGGGGACAATTTATTTCTCTCAGTGGGTCATTAGTGTGGTAGTATGTATTGGGGGTCATGTGGGACTGGAAGCCCTAATGTCATTGGCTGACAGATCCCGGGTCATGGTTGGCCGTTGACCTCATGCTCCGCCCTGAAGGCGAAGTATAAGAAGCCGGTGCCTTCCCCCGCAGGCCAGTTTACTATCGGGCTGCTGGGGAACAGACACGCTTAATAAAGCCTCATCGACTTCACTCTATTCGTCTCACGGAGTCTTTGTGCGCCACAATTAGTTTGTTCTCTTCCACAGAATGGTGGAGGCAGTCACTGGGCGGGATTTTCCATTCTGCGACCAAATTCCATGGCACAGATGGGAACAGAGGGCGTTTCCCGCTGCGGAGGCCGGTGGGAATTCATACCGTATCTCTTGACGCAGGCCTAAATAATTATGCAGTCGGGGGGGGGGTTACCGACATTTTGCACAGTGGAGCGAGCTGGATGGCTCCCGTCTTGTCACCATATCTAGGCACCATATTCGAAAGGCGACCGATCATCAACTTACCCACTATTGAAGGAGAAGAGTCATTTCCTGGAACATCCTGAAGTTAGAAGATCCATGTCGCAGAGCTCCGCCCACACATTGTAGCACATGGTGTTCCAGGATCCAGTTGCTGGAGGCCTCCATTATCCCTACCAATTTCTGCAGGCTACCCCAGGCATTCTTGCATTTGAACACCACATTGTCCAGATAGGTTCTGGACCAGCGTGAAAACCTGCTGGCGTCATAGATGATTGGCTGTGGGTGGGGGAGGGGGGATGGCGAAGTGTGTGGGGAAATCCCATTAATTGGATGCAAAATGGTTCATGCTGCTGGCAGGAAACTGGCTTTTTTGTTCCCACTGCATTGTCCCCCGCACATCGCCCAGTTCCCCACACACTCCACCCACCATGAAACTTGTGGGGGCTTCTGCAAAATTCCACCCATTGAATATTTTTAAGGCTGAGTTAGATAGATTTTTGACTGACAATGGAGTCAACGATTGCAGGAGGAAAGCCTGCAATCAGTTGAGGCCACAATCGGATCAGACATAATCTTATCAAATGCTGAAGCAGACTCAAGGGGTGGAATGGCCCACCCCTGCTCCTCATTCATATATACTCAGAACACTCAGGGCGCGATCCAATGGTCACGCTGCGCCTGAAAAGCAACTCGCAGCAGTGCAGCATGGCCGATAAAAGCTGGGAAACCCCGCTCCTGGGATCCAACACGATCTCGCGAGACATTGCAATGTAAATCCTGTTCATTGTGGGCAGGATAATGTTTTGGCAAATCTGCATATGAATGCGAGACAGCTGATTTCACTGTATTGTGCTAATTCCCAAGGTGCCTGAGGCTTTAGGATTCATCCCCTTTACCTCAAATGAGTGTCGTTCAGCACTGGCCTGCACAAACAGGGACCAAACGGAAGTGAAAGAGAAAATGCTGGAAAATCTCAGCAGGCCTGGCAGCATCTGTAGGGAGAGAAAAGAGCTAACGTTCCGAGTCCGATGACTCTTTGTCAAAGCTGACAGACAGAGTGTTATAACCTGCCTGCTTACCACTGGCTGGGGACTAATGGCAATCCCACAATCCTTTGGGAGTATGAGCTTCCCCAATGAGAGGGGCAGAGAAATCATTAGCAGATTCCCTGCATAAATAAAGCTGGCCAGTTTGGAACCGGCTAGAGGAGAGTGAGCAGCAAGGAGTTGCTGCTGCTGTATATATATGTTATTGTAAATAAATGTTATTTCTTTCTATCCTTCAACACATGCTGGATTCTTCGTTACCCTCACAAAATTGGCGATGAGGGTTAAAGGGAATAGCTGTCTACACTGCTGAAGCCACCTCCCTGGATTTTTGTTGGATACAAGTTGGAAGTTGTTTTCTATTACACCATGCCTCTGTATGGACGTTTGGATGTTTTTGATGCTGTGCTGGAAAGCTGGAACCAGTACGCACAACGGTTGCATTACTATTTCCAGGCAAACAACATCACCGGAAATGAGCGGCAGGTGGTCATATTGCTCACCGCCTGCACCCGCATACGTTTGGGGTGATTAGGAGCCTTACTTACCCAGCTGCGCCGGACACCAAAACGTTTGATGAACTTGTGAACTTAGTGGGACAACATTTTAATCCAACCCCATCCACGATAGTCCAGCGTTACCGGTTTAATACCGCTGAGAGGACCCCTGGAGAATCCCTTGCCGATTTTCTATCCAGGCTACGCAGGATTGCGGAGTACTGTGACTATGGTGAGACATTGTCAGAAATGATACGCGACCATTTGGTTTGCGGTATTAACAATGCGGCCACCCAGAGAAAGTTGTTAGCTGAAGTAACATTGACTTTTCAGCGGGCATTTCAAATAGTATTGTCCCAAGAGAACGGGGAGTGCAGGAGCTACAGGGAATAGAGGTGCATGCCTTGGGGCATAACCCCTTCTGTCCGAGAGCGTCCCCCCGTACCCCTGCGGTACCTTGGGCGAGGCGACGTCCGGATCGACGCCAGTGGCCGTCGGACATTCCTCCCTGAAGGCAGCCTTCTCCAGAAACAATGGATGAGGAGCCATGTCCGTGTCAGACTTGTGGGCGCCGACCCCATCGCGGTCGCCGGTCCTGGGGCGCCAGAGGCACCGTCGTTTCGACAGAAACTGGGGCCAGTCCAGGAGCCGTACCTTCCATTTGGATGAACTTACGACGACGACTCCCGAGGATGTGGAGACGGAGGATGACTGCCTGCAGCTGCATTGTGTGGCAGCTCCCCGTGTGGCCCCCATTAAGGTGACAGTATGGGTCAATGGTCACCCGCTTGAGATGGAGTTGGACACTGGCGCAGTGGGCCCCGTGATCGCCCAGAGGACATTCAACCTCATCAAGCAGGGTATACAGACCCTTACAATAACCAACACACAGGCCAGGTTAGCCACCTATACGGGGGAACTAGTGGACATTGCAGGAACTACGATGGCCCCTGTTGTTTATGGACGCCAGGAGGGGCGTTTCCCAATTATCATGGTGCGCGGCCACGGGCCCAGCCTATTGGGTCGGGACTGGTTGCGCCATTTGCGGCTGCAGTGGCAGCACATCCTCCAAATAGGTTCTGGCGGGTTGACTGAGGTGCTAGGACGGTACCCAGATGTATTCCAGCCCGATTTGGGAAAGATAAAAGGGGCCCTAGCCTGTATCCAAATCGAACCAGGAGCCATGCGTGCTATTTCCGGGCGTGCCCGGTGCCTTACGCCATGCTCGAGAAGGTAGAAGGGGAGCTCACTCATTTAGAGACTTTGGGTATTATCAGGCCCGTCCGTTTCGCTGACCGGGCTGCACCAATTGTACCTGTATTGAAGCCAGATGCCACAGTTCACTTGTGCGGCGACTATAAACTTACAGTGAATACGGCTTCCCGGCTCGACTGATATCCAATGCCTCGCAGAAAAGATCTCGACGCGAAGCTTGCAGGCGGACTCTCGTTCACAAAATTAGATATGAGTCACGCCTGCCTACAGTTGGAGCTGGACCCTGCCTCCCAGCCATATGTAATGATTAATACACACCTGGGCCTGTATGAATATACACGGTTGCCCTTTGGGGTCTCCTCTGCCTGCTCTATTTTTCAACGCATCATGGAGGACATTTTGAGAGGTTTACCACGTGTCGCTGTCTACTTAGACAACGTTTTGATTACAGGGACGTCGGAGCAGGAACATTTGGAAAATTTGGAGGCTGTCCTTAGATGCTTTTCAGAGGCTGGAGTCCGTTTCCGTTGCACAAAGTGCGTCTTTCAGGCGAAGGAAGTAGTCTACCTGGGTTCTCGGGTGGACCACGAAGGTTTGCACCCCGTCACAGAGAAGGTGTGCACAATTCAACAGACCCCCGCCCCAACTGACCCTTCGCATCTTCGTTCTTTTCTCGGCCTCGTAAACTATTACGGGAAGTTCCTCCCCAATCTGGCTACTACGCTGGCCCCGTGGCACCTACTCTTAAAGAAGAATCACACCTGGGTTTGGGGTCAGCCGCAAGAAACCGCTTTCCGATGGATAAAACAACAATTGTCATCGTCTGGGTTACTAACCCACTGTGATCCTGGAAAGCCTTTGCTCATCACATGTGATACATCCCCGTATGGTATTGGGGCCGTCCTGTCCCAACAAGATGGAGAACGGGGCCGAGCGGCCGATAGTTTTCGCCTTCCGCACATTGACTGCAGCGGAAAAGAATAACGCGCAGATCAAGAAGGAGGGCCTGGCAGTGGTCTTTGCGGTGAAACGCTTCCACCAGTACGCGTATGGCCGCACTTCACTAGCGTGACTGATCATTAGCCTCTGCTGGGACTTTTCCGAGAGGATAAGCCAATACCCCCCATTGCTTCCGCACGGATCCAGCGCTGGGCTTTGTTGCTCGCTGCCTATGAGTATTCTCTGGAGCACAAACCAGGAACCCAGATAGCAAATGCTGATGCACTGAGCCGATTGCCTTTATCGACCGGCCCCATGCCGACCCCCATGACCGGTGAGGTGGTTGCAACCCTAGATTTTATGGACACCTTGCCTGTCACGGCATCACAGATCCGTGAGTGGACCCAGACGGAGCCAGTCCTGTCAAAGGTTCGGCACATAGTCCGTATGGTGGGCAGCATAGACAGCTCCCAGGCGAGTTGCAGGCATTCTCCTCCAAGCTGTCAGAATTTAGCGTGGAAGACGGTATCCTCTTGTGGGGGACGCATGTGATTGTCCCGGAAAAAGGACAGGAGCTGATACTAAGAGACTTGCACAATGGGCATCCGAGTGTGACCAAAATGAAAATGTTGGCCCAGAGTTATGTCTGGTGGCCAGGCCTCGACGCCAACATTGAAAAGGTGGCCCAAAACCGCTCCATTTGCCAGGAGCATCAGAAGCTTCCGCCGGCCGCGCCCCTACATCACGGAATGGCCAGGGCAGCCTTGGGCGCGCTTGAATGTGGATTTCGGCCTTTTCAAGGATCCATGTTCCTTCTATTAATCGATGCCCAATGTCATGTGGCAATACCTTTAAGACATGGATGTTTAAGCAATGTACCTTTAAGAAAACAGTGATGTCAGAGAGTGGGTGGAGCTGGGCTTTAGGTCAGCCATTTTGCAGGTTTTTAGTTTCAGTTTTGAAAAGAGCTGGGTGTGTGTCTGTGTTTTGCAGTGAGCTGGATCTCTGCCATGAAAGACTATCTCTGGATCATTTGGGTGATTTAAACTTATAATGGTGAAGCCTTTAACCTGATGTGATTTTGTTTAAAGGTGTTAAGTCTCTTGGAAGTTTGAAGGAACATTTTAAGGAGTTATTTACTGTTGCAATATTTTCTGAGTTATCTTTGAAGTAAGGGGTGTTAACTAATCCAATGTTTATTTTCGATGTTAAGTGGAGCTCTTGGAATAAACAGTGTTTTGTGTTTAAAAACCCACGTGTCCATAATTGTAATCCCACACCTAGGGAAAATGCCGTGTGCTGGGAAAAGCAACAAATCCATTAAAGGGGAGGTTTGTTGAACTCCATGATACATTTTGGGGTTCTGAAAATGCCTCGCCCATAACAATTGGGGGCTCGAGGGTGATAAAAGTCTATCTATTGGATTGGCTTTTGTGAACTTAAAGACAGTGAAGGATTGTTGCTTTTCTGGTGTGGTATTTGGGTTTAAGTGGGGAGAGCGTTGTGAACCATGGCTCTTTCAGAGGCTCAGAAGTTATTGGGGGTGGAGAATGTCACACGTAGTACTTTACGGACAGAAACGAAAAGCAGACTGTTAGATTTGGCAAGAACATTGCAGTTAACATTACCTGACAAAATGCGAAAAAATGAGGTAATTATGGCGTTGGTTAAGCATTTAAAGTTGCCTGAGATAGAGTTTGACTCATTGGAAATGGCAAAAATTCAGTTGCAAATTAAACAAATGGAACATGAGAAATAATTAAAGCGGCTGGAATATGAGAGTGAGAGGAGAAAGAAAGAGAAAGAGAGAGAGAGGAAAAAGAAAGAGAAAGAGATAGAGAGGAAGAAGAAAAGGAGAGAGAAGAAAGGAGAAAAGAAAGAATAGCCCTAACAGAACAAAAATAAAAAGAAAGGGAGATACAGAGCAGGGAAAAAGACAAAGAGAGGGAGTTTGAACTTCAGAAAATGGCCATGAAACATGACAATCAGTTAAAATTGGCAGACGTAAAGGGAAACGTACAGTTGGATGATAGTGATGAGGATAGTGAGAAAGAGCGTCAAAGTCGAAGGCTTGGTGGGAATCTATGTAAATATGTCCAAGCATTGCTAAGGTTTGACGAGAAGGAAGTGGAAGCCATTTTCATTTCATTTGAGAAGGTAGCTAAACAAATGAAATGGCCACAGGACATGTGGGTGTTCCTGATTCAAACAAAGCTGGTAGGTAGAGCGAGTGAAGTGTTTGCATCACTTCTGGAGGAGGTATCTGGAACGTAAGAGGAGGTGAAGAAATCCATCTTGTGTGCATATGAGCTAGTGCCTGAAGCCTATAGACAAAGGTTTGGAAATTCAAGGAAAGAATTTGGTCAAACATACATGGAGCTTGAAAGTCTCAAACAGAGTGATTTTGATAGGTGGAAAAGGGCTTTGAAAATAGATCAAACTTATGAAGCACTCAGAGAAATTATACTTTCGGAGGAGTTTAAAAATTCAATTCCTGATGTAGTGAGAACTCATGTGGAAGAACAGAGGGTTAAAACTGCGAGATTAGCAGCGGAAATGGCAGATGATTATGAATTAGTTCATAAATCAAAGATTGATTTCCGACATCAGTTTCAGCCGGTGAGGGTTAGAAACTGGCCATGTGAGAAATACTGAAGTGGTGAAGGTAAAGGTGATCTGATGGGAGACAATAAAGAGAGTGTACCTCAGATTAAAAAAGAAATCCAAGAGGGTGGAAAAGAAATGAAAAGTTTCAAATGTTTTCACTGTAATAAACTAGGCCATGTAAAGTCATAATGTTGGTGGTTGAAGAAAAGCACTGGGAAGGCTGATGTGGCAAAACAGGATAAGACATTGGGGTTTGTTAGAGTGATAAAGGAAAGCCCAAGGGAAGCGAAGGAGGTGCAAACGATTGTACAGCCTGTTCAAGAAGTAATTGTTAAGAAGGTGCCAGATGTATTTAACGAATTTACTTGTGTGGGTAAAGTTTGCTCATGTGTATCAGGAGGAGCAGGTAAAGAAGTCACAATTTTAAGAGATACAGGGGCTAGTCAATTTTTAATGGTAAGTGATGAGGAATTATGTAGTTTGGGAAGAATGTTGCCAGAAAAGGTGATGATTTGTGGAATTCAGGGTGAGAGGAGTAGCGTTCCATTATATAAGGTAAGGTTGGAAAGTCCAGTGAAGAGTGGTGAATTGGTAGTAGGAGTAATAGAGAAACTATCTTGTCCAGGAATACAGTTTATCTTGGGTCATGATGTAGCTGGATCGCAGATGGGAGTGATGCCTACTTTGGTTGATAAGCCAGTGGAAAATCGGACAACTGAAGGGTTGAAGGACGAATATTCTGATATTTTTCCGGATTGTGTCGTAACAATGTCACAAAGTCACAGGTTAAGACAAGAGGAGAAATCAAAGAGTGAAGATGAAGTTGAATTGCAATTATCAGAGACAATTTTTGATCAGATGGTTGAAAAAGAACAAGAACAGGTGGAGGATGAGGCGGATATTTTTAGTTCAGGAAAATTGGTGGAGTTACAACAGAAAGATGTAGAAATAAAATGGATATATCAGAAAGCATATACGGAAGAGGAATCTGAGAGTATACCAGAGTGTTATTCCTGTAAAAATGATATCTTGATGAGAAAATAGAGACCCGTACATATGCAGGCGGTTGAAAAGTGGGCAGAAGTTCATCAAGTAGTATTGCCGGTAGGGTATAGAAAGGAGGTGTTGCGAGTTGCACATGAGGTACCAGTGGGAGGTCATTTGGGAATAAGGAACACTCAAGCTAAAATCCAGAAACATTTTTATTGGCCTGGACTACATAAAGATGGAGTTAAATTTTGTCAATCATGTCACACATGTCAAGTGATAGGGAAACCTCAAGCAGTGATAAAACCAGCGCCCTTAATACCCATTCCAGCATTTGAGGAACCTTTTACAAGGGTCCTAATCGATTGTGTAGGACCGCTTCCTCAACCAAAAAGTGGGAATCAATATCTTTTGACTGTAATGGATGTGCCTACTAGATTTCCAGAGGCCATTCCAGTACGTAATATTACAGCTAAAAGGATTGTGGAGGAGTTACTTAAATTCTTTACTTGATATGGACTACCCACAGAAATTCAATCGGATCAAGGAACAAATTTTACTTTAAAGTTATTCAAAGAAGTTATGGACAGCTTAGGAATAAAACAATTTAAATCAACTGCGTACCATCCAGAATCACAGGGAGCGTTAGAAAGGTGGCATCAGACATTAAAGACAATGTTGAGGGCATAGTGTCACGATTATCCAGAGGATTGGGATAAAGGAATCCCATTCGTATTGTTTGCAATTAGGGATGCACCTAATGAGTCTACCAAATTTAGTCCTTTTGAACTAATTTTTGGTCATGAGGTAAGAGGACCACTTAAATTGATTAAGGAAAAATTGGTGGGTGAGAAATCGGAAATTACACTATTGGATTACGGGCCAAATTTTAGGGAATGATTAAATAGAGCAGGTGAATTGGCTGGACAACATTTGAAAGTTGCACAAAATGTGATGAAACGGGTAGCGGACAAGAAATCCAAAGTTCGTAGTTTTGCCAGTGGGGATAAAGTTTAGTGTTGTTACCAGTGGTAGCGGAGCCTTTAAAAGCTAGGTTTTGTGGACCGTATCAGATTGAAAGGAAATTAAGTGAGGTGAATTATGTGGTAAAATCACCAGATAGAAGGAAGACTCACCGAGTGTGTCATGTGAATATGCTTAAAAGGTGCTTTGAAAGGGAAGGAGAGAAAAAGGAGGTTTTAATGATTCTAACTCAAAGTGACGAACCAAATCCAGATGACTGTGAATTTACATACCTCAAATTAAATTGGAAAATGAGGATGTTCTTAAAAATTGGGATGAATTGTTAAGTTACCTTCCAGAGGAAAAACCAACTGACCTGAAAGAGTTATTGACATCACATGGGCAAGTTTGTAGAGATAAATTCGGGAGTACTAAAATGGCTATACATGATGTAGTTGTGGGAAATGCTGTTCCTATCGAACAGCATCCATATAGACATGATCTTTTAAAATTGGCACAGGTTAACAGAGAGATTGAGAGTATGCTGAAAAATGGTATAATTGAAGTGGATTGCAGCCAATGGAACTCACCCATAGTGATGGTACCTACACCAGACGGTACCCAATGGTTGTGTGTGGACTATAGAAAGGTGAATGCAGTTACAAGAATGGACTCTTATCCTGTCCCATCATTGAAGGATTGCATGGAGATAGTCGGACAATCTGCTTTTATTTCCAACTTCCAGACATGGAAAGAACATTTAAAACATCGTTTGGAGTTCTTCGATTGACTTCAGGTGGCGGGTTTGGTGATGAACCTAGCCGAAAGTGAATTTGGAGAAGCCCGAATCACTTTCCTTGCGGAGTTTCCGATATCCTCACGTCGAAGGGAAATAATGCGATTTCTTGGCATGAATGGCTTTGATCGAACAGTTGTGCAAAGGTTTTGTGGCGTGATTACTCCACTGATGGAATTGCTGCAGAAACGTAAAAAAATTCAATGGGCAGCGGACTTTCAACAGGCATTTGACTGCCTAAAAGCTGTGATCACCAATGTTCCTGTATTGGAGAATTGCAAGGGACTCTGTGGTCAGATTGAACTAAATGATCTGATTCTGAAGAGAAATGCCGAGAAGTGGAGGAATGGATGGATCGTGCAGAGACTTTGTTCAAAGAGACTGTCAATCGAGAAGGATTTCGGTTGGAGGAAGAAGAACAAAGGAAAATGGACTATATTATTATACCTTTTTGCATGCGTGTTTTTTTTTAAAAACGAAAAGGTATATTTACTGTGTACATTTCTTAGTGGATGGTGCAAAAGTGAAAAATGAAACCATATTGAAGCTGATGGTTTATTTATTTTTTCTTGGGGGGAGGTGTCATGTGAGAATAACTTTAAGACATGGATGTTTAAGCAATATACCTTTAAGAAAACAGTGATGTCAGAGAGTGGGTGGAGCTGGGCTTTAGGTCAGCCATTTTGCAGATTTTTAGTTTCAGTTTTGAAAAGAGCTGGGTGTGTGTCTGTGTTTTGCAGAGAACTGGATATCTGCCAGGAAAGACTATCTCTGGATCATTTGGGTGATTTAAACTTATAATAGTGAAGACTTTAACCTGATGTGATTTTGTTTAAAGGTGTTAAGTCTCTTGGAAGTTTGAAGGAACATTTTAAGGAGTTATATTCTGTTGCAATATTTTCTGAATTATCTTTGAAGTAAGGGGTGTTAACTGATCCAATGTTTATTTAAGATGTTAAGTTGAGCTCATGGAATAAACAGTGTTTTGCGTTTAACAACCTACGTGCCCATAATTGTAATCCCACACCAAGGGAAAACGCAGTGTGCTAGGAAAAGCAACAAATACATTAAAGGTTGAGGTTGGTTGAACTCCATGATACATTTTGGGGTTCTGAAAACGCCTCGCCCATAACACCAGTCTAAATGGTTAGAGGTGCATAAGATGGTAGGCACAACGTCCTGCGCAACAATCGAGAAGATGCGTTTGTCTTTCAATACGCATGGCCTCCCCGAGGTGCTGGTCAGGGACAACGGCATTCCGTTCACAAGTGAGGAGTTTGCGAGGTTCATGAAGATGAACGGCATACGCCATATCCGCACCGCCCCATACCACCCGGCTTCAAATGGGTTGGCGGAGCGCACAGTGCTGACATTCAAACAAGGTCTAAAGAAGCAATCTTCCGGGTCAATGGACACGAGACTGGCTCGTTTATTTTATCATATAGGACTACCCCACATGTGGTGACTGGGGTAGCTCCTGCGGAATTCCTAATGGGCCGGAGACTTCGCACCCACCTTAGCATGGTTTTCCTGGCCATTGGCGCAAAAGTACGCCGCACACAAGAACGGCAGGGACATGGTTTTACTCGGCATCGGCCGATTCGGCAGTTTGCGCCCGGTGACCCAGTGTTCGTTCGGAATTTTGTTGGTGGTGCCCAGGGGGTCCCTGGCGTAATCTTTCTCAAAACGGGCCCTATCTCTTACCAGGTGCAAGCCCAGTGTCGTCACCAGCGCAAGCATGTAGACCACGCTTGGTCCAGAAGACCATCCCTTCCAAAGATTCCCTGCCCCCGGAGCTCATTCCTACAGCCACAGAGACCAGACACAGTGGAAAGTAGTCCTCACAATCTTCCTCTGGTGCCGCACTCAAAGCCTGCGCAGGTTGTTTCAGAACCGCGTGGAATAGAGACACCGAGATGACGGAGGCAGCAGACTCCGACTCCGAGATGGAGACACAGGACGCCTCAGAGGGGGAGTCCTCGGGCCCACGGGCTGTGGATGTACAACCGTTACGCCGTTCATCACGGAAGCGCCATTCTCCGTCTCGTTACACGCCACCTGATCCAGAGCCTCGTGCAAATAGTGTCCGACGCTCTCCTTCACCAGGGTCTTCGGTGGATTCCTTGGACTTTGGTGGGGTGGCATGTTACAACCTGCCTGCTTACCACTTGCTGGGGACTAATGGCAATCCCACAAGCCTTTGGGAGTATGAGCTTCCTCAATGAGGGGGTGGAGAAATCATTAGCAGATTCACTGCATAAATAAAGCTGGCCAGTTTGGAACCAGCTAGAGGAGAGTGAGCAGCAAGGAGCTGCTGCTGCTGTATATATATGTTATTGTAAATAAATGTCATTTCTTTATATCCTTCAACTTGTGCTGGATTCGTCGTGGCCCTCACAAAACAGAGAAAGTGAGAAATATTTATACTGTGGAGTATGAATGAAAGATGAGTCATAGCCACAGAAACCCAGGGAAACCGGGTGCTAATGGCCACAGAAACCAAGGGGAAAGAGTGCTAATGGAAGTCCCCAGAGAGAACAAAAGATGTGAAAGGCCAAACAGCAGAGAAACTAACATCAGAGGGTGAACTGTTGTTCCTCCAGTTTGCGTTGAGCTTCACTGGAACATTGCAGCAGGCCAAGAACAGACATGTGGGCATGGGAGCATGGTCTTTTGTTAAAATGACAAGGAACGGGAAGGTCAAGGTCCTGAATGCGCACAGACCGAAGGTGCTCAGCAAAGTGTTCACCCAGTGTGCATTTGGTCTCTCCAATATAGAGGAGACTACATTGGGAGCAGCGAATGCAATAGACCAAATTGGAAGAGATGCAAGTGAAACACTGCTTAACCTGGAATGAGTGTTTTGGTCCTGGGATGTTAAGCATGGAAGAGATAAAGGAGCAGGTGTTACATCTTCTGCGGTTGCATGGGAAGGTGCCATGGGTGATGGGAGAGGTACTGGGTATGGTGGAGGAGTGGACTAGATTATCTCGGAGGGAACGCTCTCAGCGGAATGCTGACAGAGGGAGTGAAGGGAAGATGTGTTTGATGGTGGCATCACACTGGAGATTGCGGAAATGGTGGAGGATTATGCTTTGCATACGGAGGCTGGTGGGATGAAATGTGAGAACGAGGGCGACTCTATCCTTGTTCTGGGTGGGAGGGGAGGGAGCGATGGTAGTGGCGTGGGAGATGGGCCGCACACTGTTGAGGGCCCTGTCAACAACTGTAAGTGGGAAATCACGGTTGAGGAAGAAAGAACACATTTACGAAGCACCATTTTGGAAAGTGGCATCATCGGAGCAAATGCGGCGGAGGCGAATGAGCTGAGAGAAAGGGATGGAGTCCTTACCAGGTGTAGGATGTAAAGAGCTGTAGTCCAGATAGCTGTGGGAGTCAGTGGGCTTGTAGTGGATATTAGTAGATAGTCTATTGCCAGAAATGGAGACAGAAAGATCAAGGAAGGGAAGGGAAGTGTCTGAGATGGACCAGGTGAAAGTGATGGAGGGGTGGAAACTGGAAGTGAAGTTGATGAATTTTTCCAGGTTCGGACGAGAGCATGAAGCGGCACCAAAATAGTCATCAATGTATCGGTAAAGGAGTTGTGGGAGGGGGCCCGGATAGGCCTGGAACAAGGAATGTTCCACATACCCCATAAAAAGGCAAGCGTAGCTCGGACCCATTGCTACACCTTTGATTTGGAGAAAGTGGGATGAGTTAAAGGAGAAGTTGTTGAGAGATAGAACGAGTTCAGCCAGGCGGAGGAGAGTGGTGGTGGATGGGAATTGTCCCGGCCTCTTTTCGAGAAAGAAGCGAAGAGCTCTCAGGCCATCCTGGTGTGGGATGGAGGTGTAGAGAGATTGCACATCCATGGTGAATAGAATGCGGTTAGGGCCCGCGAACTGCAAGCTGTCAATATGACGCAGGACATCAGAGGAATCCCGGATGTAGGTGGGGAGGGAATGGACCAGAGAAGTGAGGATGGAGTCAAGATAAGAGGAAATATGTTCGTTGGGGCAGGAGCATACTGACACAATAGGCCTGCCGGGACAGTCCTTTTTGTGGATTTTGGGAAGTAGGTAAAAGCGGGCTGTCTGGGGTTGGGAGATTATGAGGTTGGAAGCCTGGGGGGAAGGCATCTGGAGGAAATGAGGTTGCTAACGGCATTGGAGATAATGGCTTGATGTTCAGTGGTCACTCCTAGCAGCACTGTCATGCACAGATTTATCTCTGACAGGTAGATTGGTGAGGAGGAGGTTATTCCTTGTGTTGGTTCCCTCACCACCTGCTGTGAGTCTCTGTTTGGCAGTGCCAAAGTGGTGAGCCATGGTGCATGGGTACTGAGACTATTTTGGGCCGAACTTTGCCAGCCATTCCTGCAGATGGGATCATCTAGTCTCATCAATGGCAACCCGCCCCCCACCCCATCACCACCCCCCAAAGGGAGCCCAGTGGTGGAGGGTGTGAACAATGGGCAAAGCGGCGGGACTGGAAGATCCCGCCAACGGCCAATCACATACCACCTCCAACTCCTCAACATTGCGAACCATGCTTCAATCAGTACAATCTTTCCAGATTGTAAGAAAGCGTACTCTGCATTAATAAGTTTAAACTGAAGCATTAATAATTCATTTGAGCATTCACAGAAACTTTAAAAATTGTTTTGTATGCTGGTTGCCGGTGCCAAGTCAAAAAGAAAAACTGGTGTGCACCCTTGTATGCACCAATAGAAGACATTCAAAGGAAAAGAGGCTTTCATTATGATCGAAGTAAAATTTAAATTTGCTTCGGAATGGATTGAACACAAACAGAATCGAATTGAAGCTAAGATAAAAATGATACCTAATTAAAAGTGAATATTTGATCTGAAGGAATATGAATGACCTGGATTACATCGAGTAAATCCATCACAAAGGGAAAACAGCATCTAAATCTGTTAAAATATTCATTTCAATAGCCGACCTTTGAGTTTACAAATGCAAAGATGTGATTGGAAACTTTGGGCATGATTTAATGGAAAGGTTTCTAAGTGTAATAGCGATCGGGAACTGCCGCGAGCTTCCCGACACTGATTCACCGGGACCGCAGTAGCCAGTCCCCCGCTAACAAGGGAGAGCAGCACTTAAACCGCTCCTATACAGCCAACTCCACACAGATCGCAGCCATGCTACTGCAGAGACCAGCCCCATGATTCGGGGATGCCGATCTGGCCAGATTGTTGGATGCGGTCGAGACTTGACGGGATGCTCTGTTCCCCCGAGATTCTTGGAGGGCCAGCCACAGGGCAGCCAGTGCTGCCTGGGTGAAAGTGGCAGCAGCCGTCATCTCGGAGATTGTCACCAGGAGAACTGGCACCCAGTCCCGTAAGAAGGTCAACGACCTCCACCGGGCCACATGGGTGGGTTGGCAGCGGCTCCTGGGCCCCTCCACCCCGAGCACGCACCTGGCATCGCCCCTGCCCAGCACAGGTTCACCCCCCCCCCCCCCGGCTCACCCAGGGCCCCCAGAGGATGCCTGACAGGGGCATCCAAGACCAGTGGACGTGGTCGGCAGCAAGCTGCCTGCACCTCTGGTGTGTATCCTGGGGACAAACCTAGGCACAGCTTTGGAGTATGGAAGGCTGAGAACAAAGAACAAAGAACAAAGAAATGTACAGCACAGGAACAGGCCCTTCGGCCCTCCAAGCCCGTGCCGACCATACTGCCCGACTAAACTACAATCTTCTACACTTCCTGGGTCCGTATCCTTCTATTCCCATCCTATTCATATATTTGTCAAGATGCCCCTTAAATGTCCCTATCGTCCCTGCTTCCACTACCTCCTCCGGTAGTGAGTTCCAGGCACCCACTACCCTCTGCGTAAAAAACTTGCCTCGTACATCTACTCTAAACCTTGCCCCTCTCACCTTAAACCTATGCCCCCTAGTAATTGACCCCTCTACCCTGGGGAAAAGCCTCTGACTATCCACTCTGTCTATGCCCCTCATAATTTTGTATACCTCTATCAGGTCGCCCCTCAACCTCCTTCGTTCCAGTGAGAACAAACCGAGTTTATTCAATCGCTCCTCATAGCTTATGCCCTCCATACCAGGCAACATTCTGGTAAATCTCTTCTGCACCCTCTCTAAAGCCTCCACATCCTTCTGGTAGTGTGGCGACCAGAATTGAACACTATACTCCAAGTGTGGCCTAACTAAGGTTCTATACAGCTGCAACATGACTTGCCAATTCTTATACTCAATGCCCCGGCCAATGAAGGCAAGCATGCCGTATGCCTTCTTGACTACCTTCTCCACCTGTGTTGCCCCTTTCAATGACCTGTGGACCTGTACTCCTAGATCTCTTTGACTTTCAATACTCTTGAGGGTTCTACCATTCACTGTATATTCCCTACCTGCATTAGCCCTTCCAAAATGCATTACCTCACATTTGTCCGGATTAAACTCCATCTGCCATCTCTCCGCCCAAGTCTCCAGACAATCTAAATCCTGCTGTATCCTCAGACAGTCCTCATCGCTATCCGCAATTCCACCAACCTTTGTGTCATCTGCAAACTTACTAATCAGACCAGTTACATTTTCCTCCAAATCATTTATATATACTACAAACAGCAAAGGTCCCAACACTGATCCCTGTGGAACACCACTGGTCACAGCCCTCCAATTAGAAAAGCATCCCTCCATTGCTACCCTCTGCCTTCTATAGCCTAGCCAGTTCTGTATCCACCTTGCCAGTTCACCCCTGATCCCGTGTGACTTCACCTTTTGTACTAGTCTACCATGAGGGACCTTGTCAAAGGCCTTACTGAAGTCCATATAGACAACATCTACTGCCCTACCTGCATCAATCATCTTAGTGACCTCCTCGAAAAACTCTATCAAGTTAGTGAGACACGACCTCCCCTTCACAAAACCGTGCTGCCTCTCACTAATACGTCCATTTGCTTCCAAATGGGAGTAGATCCTGTCTCGAAGAATTCTCTCCAGTAATTTCCCTACCACTGAAGTAAGGCTCACCGGCCTGTAGTTCCCGGGATTATCCTTGCTACCCTTCTTAAACAGAGGAACAACATTGGCTATTCTCCAGTCCTCCGGGACATCCCCTGAAGACAGCGAGGATCCAAATATTTCTGTCAAGGCCTCAGCAATTTCCTCTCCAGCCTCCTTCAGTATTCTGGGGTAGATCCCATCAGGCCCTGGGGACTTATCTACCTTAATATTTTTTAAGACACCCAACACCTCGTCTTTTTGGATCACAATGTGACCCAGGCTATCTACACCCCCTTCTCCAGACTCAACATCTGCCAATTCCTTCTCTTTGGTGAATACTGATGCAAAGTATTCATTTAGTACCTCGCCCATTTCCTCTGGCTCCACACATAGATTCCCTTGCCTATCCTTCAGTGGGCCAACCCTTTCCCTGGCTGCCCTCTTGCTTTTTATGTACGTGTAAAAAGCCTTGGGATTTTCCTTAACCCTATTTGCCAATGACTTTTCATGACCCCTTCTAGCCCTCCTGACTCCTTGCTTAAGTTCCTTCCTACTTTCCTTATATGCCACACAGGCTTCGTCTGTTCCCAGCCTTTTAGCCCTGACAAATGCCTCCTTTTTCTTTTTGACGAGGCCTACAATATCACTCGTCATCCAAGGTTCCCGAAAATTGCCGTATTTATCTTTCTTCCTCACAGGAACATGCCTGTCCTGTATTCCTTTCAACTGACACTTGAAAGCCTCCCACATGTCAGATGTTGATTTGCCCTCAAACATCCGCCCCCAATCTATGTTCTTCAGTTCCCGCCTAATATTGTTATAATTAGCCTTCCCCCAATTTAGCACATTCATCCTCGGACCACTCTTATCCTTGTCCACCAGTACTGTAAAACTTACTGAATTGTGGTCACTGTTACCGAAATGCTCCCCTACTGAAACATCTACCACCTGGCCGGGCTCATTCCCCAATACCAGGTCCAGTACCGCCCCTTCCCTAGTTGGACTGTTTACATATTGTTTTAAGAAGCCCTCCTGGATGCTCCTTACAAACTCCGCCCCGTCTAAGCCCCTGGCACTAAGTGAGTCCCAGTCAATATTGGGGAAGTTGAAGTCTCCCATCACCACAACCTTGTTGTTTTTACTCTTTTCCAAAATCTGTCTACCTATCTGCTCCTCTATCTCCCGCTGGCTGTTGGGAGGCCTGTAGTATACCCCCAACATTGTGACTGCATCCTTCTTATTCCTGATCTCTACCCATATAGCCTCACTGCCCTCTGAGGTGTCCTCTCGCAGTATAGCTGTGATATTCTCCCGAACAAGTAGCGCAACTCCGCCTCCCCTTTTACATCCCCCTCTATCCCGCCTGAAACATCTAAATCCTGGAACGTTTAGCTGCCAATCCTGCCCTTCCCACAACCAGGTCTCTGTAATGGCAACAACATCATAGTTCCAAGTACTAATCCAAGCTCTAAGTTCATCTGCCTTACCCGTAATGCTCCTTGCATTAAAACATATGCACTTCAGGCCACCAGACCCGCTGTGTTCAGCAACTTCTCCCCGTCTGCTCTGCCTCAGAGCCACACTGTCCCTATTCCCTAGTTCTCCCTCAATGCTCTCACCTTCTGACCTATTGCTCCCGTGCCCACCCCCCTGCCATACTAGTTTAAACCCTCCCGTGTGACACTAGCAAACCTCGCGGCCAGGATATTTATGCCTCTCCGGTTTAGAGCAGGTCAAAGATCACTGAAAGGGCACAGGGGGGGTTAGAGGTAAGGGGGGGAGGGTGCAATGATGGGAGGGGGGGTGAAGGAGGATGCTATGGGGAGCAAGTGTGGGGGAGGAGTGGGGAGGTTGGGGTGACACCAACAGGGGATTGAGGCAGTTTGGGACGTATATGTATAGCATTAAAAAAGGTTGCACTTGAGAAATATGACGCCTTTGGCAATTTCTTCTGTAATGTGGAGCAAGCACTAATGCCCTGCTCCAGCCCCTCCCACCCTCTGTACATGGGGATCCTGCCCCCCCCCCCCCCCCCCCCCCCCCTGCCCAGGCACACCACGTGCAGGCCATGGGTGTGAGCCAGCACTCAGCGGACAGGCAGGAGTCAGATTATAGCATAGATTAAGGAGCACCAGTACCCAGCTCTCAGCGGATTATCATCACCCCTCTGCCCTCGAAAGTGACCCGCTGGCAGTGCTGACACAATCCCATCACCCTGGAGGGACGTTTCACAGACCCTGGGATGGTGGAACAGGGTGGGGTGGGGTGGGGAGGAGGTTAGTTGGGGGGGGGAGGAGAGGGGGAATGGAGAGGGGGTGTAAGAGGCATGGGAGAATGCGGAGGGGGTTGAGAAGGGGGGAGGGAGTGGGGAAGGGGCTGGGAGGGGTGAAGTGGGGGAGGGAGGAGGGGAGTGCAATGATGGCGAGGCCATATCCTTTGTGAAGTGGGTGAGGATGTGGGCCTCCCTAACCCTCAGGGCTTGCCGGACCCTTACCACTGCTGCTGCCTGTCCACCAGCCTCTGAATTCATGCGGGTCCTCCCCAGGCTCGTCCTCCAGCTTTCCTCCTCCTCAGCGGTGACCATATGTTCCTCCTCCTCCTTCTCCAGCACATCGCTGCGCTGCTGTGCCAGGTTATGGATGGCACAGCAGACCACCACAAAGCAGGCGACCCGCCAGAAGGTGTACTGCAGTGTACCACCAGAGCGGTCGAGGCATCGGAACGGCATTTTAACAGCACGAGTGGCCATATGGGTCTTGTTGTACCGGGCCTCCGCACTGGTTTCCATACTGGTGTCATTAGCCAGTTCCTTAGCAGTTACCTCTTATCCCTCAAGAGCCAACGGGACAACCTGGAGGTTTCCGACTGCCACAGGATGTAGCTGTCATGCACACTCAGAGGGGAGGGTGCACACACATGCATGATCTCCATGTGGTGGTTGCACATGAGCTGGACATTCATGGAATGGAATCCCCTCCTTTTAACCCGTTCTCAGATGGCCCAGTGAGTGAAAGGCAACATGCATGTCATCTATTACCCCTTGGATATCCCGGTGTTGGCAGAGAATCCTGCTGCTGGGGCATCCTGTTGGGCTATGGTCAAAGTTTATATAGTTTGCTGCCCGGGCAAACAGGGCTTCTGTGACCTATCAGATGCCCTTGTGGGCTGTGGCTTGTGAGATGCCACACAAGACCCCGCTCGAGCCCTGGAATGACCCTGAGGCGTAGACGTTCAGGGCTGCGGTGAACTTGACGGCCAGCAGGCATGGGTATTCTCCTCCACCACGTAGTGCCACGTCCGCAAGTACATGGTACAGGTGCCACACCATCTCCTTATTGAGACGGAGCCTCCTGTGGTACACGCTGTCCGTCATCTGTTCGAAAGACCAGCAAAGATGGTACACCTTGGGCCGCTGCCGGCCTCCCCCTCTGGTCCCCACCCTGGCCTGATAGGTGGCCATGTGCTCAGGGTGTGGGGCGGACGCCTGCACATGGGTCACCGGCCTTAAGCCTCTGTCGATGTTGCTTCCGCCGCCTTCTCTGGCGTCTGGCCGTTTGGCCTGCCGGCACCACGTGGGCAGCTTCTGCAGCGCCCAAGATATCATCCATTCCGTGTAATATCTGCAAGGATTAGGAGAGGGTGGGAGACTGACAACCAGCAGTGTCTTCCACCCCGGGACCCCCCATTCCCCCATTCCCCCACCCCCTGCCATCTAACATGCTCAGCCCACACATCATTGGCCGCAGCGGGGTCCCCTGCTCACTGGACCCCACACCCTGTACCCCAGACATAACGTTATCTGGACCAGGTGTTAGTATCCTCCACAGTGCAGACACCCACCCTCTGGTCACCGAGATGTCCACGGAACAGTGGTCCAGCCCCTGGCTATTCGGATGTTGGGTGCTGTGCTTGTGGTGTTGCCTCCTGCAGTGTTCAGGCACAGTGTCAAGGCAACACGGTCTGATTGGGATGCTAGGCAATAACCCCACATGTTGCAGTGCACGCCTACCCATGGGGATCCACTTGGGATATGTGAACTGCTCACTTAACTACAAATACCAATTCCCTGTTAGCAATAGCCTTCAGCCGCATGGTCAGAGGCCTCCGGGGTTGGTGGGAGTTATGGGTGGTTGGTGGGACAGACAGGCAGAGGCTGGGGGTGCCCCCATAATGGAAATCTACAATACAGGGGGTGGCATGGCAGACCAGAGGACACTGAGATGCCCATCTACCTCCCTCTGCCCCCCAACCCCCCCAGGCCATGGGTGGGCACCCCCCCAACTCCGCACTCCCACACCACCAATGGTGGTGTACCCCAACCGAGACCCCCATCCCCCCCAGGCCGCCCCCATTCCCTCCGAGTACTGGGACAGCAACCCCAGCACCCCCAGGCTCATCGCCTAGGCGCGAAGATGGATACTCACCTCCTCGGGTCCCCACAGCAGTCCTTCCAACAGCGTCATGTTTTTAAAACGGAATACTAATCGGCACCCACGTGACCATTTGCTGGGGAGGTGGTTAGATCACGGGAGGCTGTTAGATAGGGGGTTGCTCCCGTTACTTGTACGGAGATTGGCCTTAAGTGCTGATTATTGGATTCTCGCCACACTCGGGTGGGTTCCTGATTTTGCCAATGGAAGTGAGCCAGTTAGATCGCAAACCGATCAGCGCCCGGCGCGGTTCTCATTTTTGGCCAATCCCATAATCTAACGACCTCATCGTGCTTAAACTCAATGTGACCATCAAATCGTCCTCAGTTAAATGAGAATCACCTGATTTTCTTTGGTGTTTTGATTTACTTTACATTAATTTATTCAGGTCAGAATGACTTAAAACGTTTTGTACTTTAACCCCTATAAAATATCTTTGATGCTAAATCCTGTTGTATGATTTTAATATACTAAAGTATTAAATGAAATTCCTCTGGTTTTTATTTTATTTCATGCATTAACTCATTTAAATGAATGCCTAAATATAAATAGCAAAGGAACTTTAACGAAGCTGTGGCAATCTCATATAGGAATCCTGAAAATCATAGAATCATAGAATCCCGACAGTGCAGAAGGAGGCCATTCTGACTATCGAGTCTGCACCAACCCTCTGAAACCAGGTCCCACCCTATTCCTGCAACCTATAATCCCACTTAACCCGCACATTGCTGGGCACGAAGGGGAAATTCAGCATAGCCAATCCACCTAACCTGCATATCTTTGGACAGTGGAAGAAACAGGAGCACCCGGAGGAAACCCACACAGGCACGGGAGTATGTGCAAACTCCACACGGTGACCCAGACCAGATTTCAACCCAGGTCCCTGGTGCTGTGAGGCGGCAGTGCTAACCACTGTGCCGCTACGGGTCCCTGGTGCTGTAGGGCAGCTGTACTAACCACTGTGCCACCCCGGGTCCCTGGTGCTGTGAGGCAACAGTGCTAACCACTGTGCCACCATAGATCCCTGGTGCTGTGAGGCAGCGGTGCTAACCACTGTGCTGCCCCGGGTAACTGGTGCTGTGAAGCAGCAGTGTAAACCACTACATAATAGCAACAAAGCAGAAATTAAGCAAAAGTTTACATCAGCAAATGCACTAATTTTGCTCATGGGAACGAGAACTAAAATTTTGGTGGGAGTTAATTTCCTCACATTGGAACATTAAAACTGCAAGTGCAGGGCTACCATTGGTGGTCGTAGGCTGATGTCAGATGTGACACCTTTTCATTGTCCTAGCCTCTTTATTCATTTGAACCATGTGATGGGGAGTGAAGGGTTAGCCAAAGCATTTTCAATGATGGTACTTTGGTTAAATACAGTGGAAGTCTCAGTATGAAAATACTTTTCAAAAGGTGGCTGTGGGCTGTGCGATGCCTACATTTTGAGGTGAAGTCCAGTGACAGCGAATTATTCACATTAATCCAGGAATTTTGTGTGGCAATTTTGTCCCATCATAGTAGACCTTACTCAACATGTTGTCATGGAAATTAGATCACATTGAGCAGCTTCTGCGGGTAGCCAATTTTCTAATGTAGCTTAAATAGCCCACGTTTATTTGCACGCAATATATCATGATCTCCTTTGTTCATGAATTTCTCCTTCTCTCGGCTGAGAAGATAAGTCAATTGTAGATCTTCTAGTTCTGAAACCACACTGGGATTTGGGGTAAAATGCATTCAGTGATGATCTGCAGCCTGACAGGAGAAACAGGAGATACATTTCCCACGATGAAAGGGTAGTTGAGGCAAAAACCCTTATCCCATTTGAAATGCATTTGGATAGTCACTGAAGTTCTGTAATTCAAAGGGGTGTAGACCAAGAACTAGAAAGATGGATTATGCTGGTTAGTTTTTCATCAACTGGCACAGAGATGATAGGTTGAATGGTCTCCTTCTGTGGTATACATTTCCATGAATTCCACAGTGAGGTCAAACAGGGTTGTGTTCTGATACAAACATTCTCTGGCATATTCTTCTCTTTCCTTTATCATATGCCTTCAGGAGGAACAGCACCTGGGGAGGGGGGGGTCTCCCAGGCCGTTGGGCGCCCCTAGGTGGTCAGGCACAGGGAAAGGTGGTACTCTGGCTCTCCTGGCACCTGGGCACCTTGGCATTGCCTGGCTGGCACATTTGCACCAACACCCTGCCACTGCCAAGCTACCAGGGTGGCACTACCAACCTGGCAGGAGCACTGAGTGGGTGCTAGGGTGTTAGTGCCAGGATGCCCATGTCATGATATGCAGACACACACATAATGATATACAGACAAGCAGCTAATGGACACAGAGAACAGGACATGACCAATAAAATGGCAGGACACTCAGGGGTGGGATCTGACTATAAAAGACATGAGGCACTCACACTCCGCCTCTTTCCACTGATGAACATCTAGAGAGTCAGTCAAGGGTGTTGTTACAATCTCACACCTCCACCACGTGGCTAAGAGCTAGTCTGATTCAGTCAGACAGAGTAACCACACTTAAGTTAGCAGAGAGTCGAACTCACAGAGAACTGTGCTAACTGTGCTATTAGTTCAATAAACCTGATTGAACTAACTTCAAAGTCTGGAGTATCTTTCTGATCTAAGCTGCATCCAGTTGTAGCCAGTGTTAGACCAGTGTACCTAACACAACACGATACCAGAAGACTACTAATTTAAGGTGGCTTACCTCAGTCCGTTCCGTGACGACCAGCAAATGTATCCCTGCACCATGGAGAAGATTCAGGCTCCTCACCAGCTCAGGAACTCCGGCAATCTCAGTGCCAACTGGCGGATATTCAAGCAAAAGTTTCTGCTGTACATCGAAGCCTCAGACCTCGTGGGTGCGTCTGATGCAAGAAAGATCGCGCATCTCCCCTCAACAGCGGGTGATCAAGCCATCGAACTCTTCAACCCGTTTAACTTTACCGAAGGCCAGGACAAGACAAAGTTTCAGACCATCCTGGACACGTTCGATAGTCACTGTGAAGTGGACACCAATGAAATCTTCGAGCGCAACATATTCAAACAACATCTTCAAGGTAAAGATGAATCTTTCAATGCCTTCTTAACTAGTCTCCACCTGCTAGCGCTGTCCTGCAACTTTGGTGATATTGCTGACTCCATGATCAGAGACCAAATCGTGTTTGGAGTTCACTCTGATCCTCTGAGAGAGCAGCTGTTAAAAATCAAGCACATGACCCTGCCAGTCGCGATTGAAACATGTACAGTGCATGAGCATGCAAAAAAATCGGTATTCCCAATACAAATCGTCTGAAAATGAGAAACTTGCCTCCCACGAGGCAGTGAGCGTGCAGACCCTCTCCCAGATGCTGCGCCTCAGCATTGAAGACAGCGGCCATCTCGCACGCTTTTCCCGGAGCCCCACGCATGCGCGATGCAAACGGGATAACGAAGCAGCCGACACCCACACTGCGCAGTTGCAGATTTCTGCCGACCGCACTGCGCATGTGCGACGACATACACTAAGTCACGACGCCGACGTGCCCAAACTGTGGCAACGCCCATTTAAAGGGACACTGCCCTGCAAGAGGCAAGCGATGTTTAAACTGCGGGTGCCTGGACACTATGCAGCCTTGTGCAGGTCTGTACCACCAGTCAGAGGCCAGCGCTCCCAATACCGACGACGGCGCTTCCAGAACGTGCAACGACGAGAACAGGATTCTGATCCTGGAAGTACAACGGATCCTGAGGACGAATGCCTGGAGTCCGCCTACCGAGTGGGCATCATTACCACACGTGAACTTGCCACAACTAACTCATCTCGCATTCAGTCCATCCTCGCTGTGGATTCGGAGGACGAATGGCGTACGGTGATGCAGTCAACCGCTGCTCCATCTAGTTCAAGCTGGACACAGTGCTTCTGCCAACCTCCTCTCACAGGCAGACTTCAAACGCATCAAGAAGTCTTCCAGCAGACCTCACATCTCAGACCGTCATCAAGGCCTGTAAGGAGATATTCTCCAGGCATGGTATCCCACTCACTGTCATGAGTGACAATGGCCCATGCTTCAGCAGCCATGAATGGTCTCTGTTTGCCCAGTCGTATCTGTTCAAACACGTCACTTCCAGCCCACACTATCCGCAGTCAAACGGAAAAGTTGAGAAAGGGGTGCACATAGTGAAGCAGTTCATCAGCAAGGCCGCGGATTCTGCGTCTGACATTCATCTTGCGCTGCTTGCGTACAGGGCGACCCCAATATCCACTGGCATGTCGCTGGCTCAACTCCTGATGATCAGGGACTTGTGAACGACACTTCCAGCCATACACGTGCCCAACCTGGATCACCTCCCGGTGCTGCAGAAGGTGCAGCAACACCGAGACATGCAGCAACAGGGCTATGATGCTCATGCCACTGATTTGCCCGTGTTATCCCCATCAGACACTGTTCGGGTCAAGGTCCCTGATGGAGGCTGGTCAGCTCCAGCTGTCGTTGTCTGACAGGCTGCCCTCCGCTCGTATGTTGTGCGTCTGGCTGATGGTTCTGTTGTGCGATGAAACAGACGGGCACTGCGCAAAGTTGCCTGCCTGCAACCACATTCTTCTCCGTTTCCTTCTGTTGTTTTGCCACCTCCTGATACCGCAACTCACGAGGCCACCAGTCAGGCTTCAATCCCGCCCATCAAGGCGCTGTCATTCCCACCACCATCTCTCCGGCGGTCGACCAGGATCAGACGCAAGCCACAGAGACTGGACTTATGAACATTTGTTCTGTTTGCTATGTTCTGTGTTCTCGCATTGGACAGCTGTTTTCACATGTACATATGTTCACATCCACTGCATGTATATATGTTAATATTGGCCTATTCTTGTAAATACGTTCACATATGTCATCCAAACATAAAAAAAAGGAGAGATGTCAAGATATCCAGACACACACATAATGATATACAGACAAGCAGCTAATGGACACAGAGAACAGGACGTGACCAATAAGTAGGCAGGACACTCAGGGGTGGGATCTGACTATAAAAGACATGAGGCACTCACACTCCGCCTCTTTCCACTGATGAACATCCAGAGAGTCAGTCAAGGGTGTTGTTACAATCTCACACCCCCACCACATGGCTAAGGGCACGTCTGGTTTAGTCAGACAGAGTAACCACACTTAAATAAGCAGAGAGTCGAACTCACGGAGAACTGTGCTAACTGTGCTAATAGTTCAATAAACCTGATTGAACTAACTTCAAGGTCTGGAGTATCTTTCTGATCTAAGCTGCATCCAGTTGCAGCTAGTGTTAGACCAGTGTACCTAACACGACAGCCCATTTGGCAGGATGGCAATGCCAAGTGTTCGGGCCTGAGGGGAGAAATGTCCATGAGAGGAGGGAGGAGGGGGAGTATGGAGGGTGGGAGTTGAAGGGTGGGTATGGGTGGCCTCCAGAATGTTGGGAGGCTGCAGGGTGGGGGTCCCGGAAGGAAGGAGGCTGAAAGGGGGCACAGGACGGCCTGAGAAGAGGGACCCTCAGCGACCCCATGGTGGGATGTCCTCACTGAGGATGGGGGGAGTAATTCCATGTGTGCGGAGAGGTGACACTGCCCTTGTGCGGGGTATTTGGGGGACCCCCAAGCTCATTCAGAGATCAGGGGGCATCATTCCAAAATGGTGACCCGATCTCTGAGGAGCCGGTCTGGCCAGTGAGCTCAGCTCTCCAGTGCTGAAAGTAATTCTACATGTGGGCTTGCCCGTAGGGGAACTCGCTTGAGTCCAAAGATGACTAAGTGCCATTTGACAGCGGGGAGGAGCTCGTGGGAAACCTCGCTCACTAAGGCACTGAGAACTTGTCCCGCTAAATCGCGCCCAAAGTCTTGCTAATAAGTAAAGTGTTACATTTACCTCTATCATTTTATTGACCTTTTCTAGTACCTTTTTGTAATCCAAGGTCCGTCTGTTCCTCTGTACTTTTCAAAATCCTATAATTTATTGTTCATTCCTTTGCCTTGCTTGACCTCCGCAAATGCATCCCCTCAAACTTCTCTGGATTGAATTCCATTTGTCATTTTACTGCCATGTAATCACTGCATTGATAATCTTCCTCTATGGCTTTCTTCCCCACTTTCAAATGCACAGTCAATGTTTTGATCATCTGCAGACTTTTTTATCCTGCCCCTTTATTTAAGTCTAAATTTCCTCAGTCGAAAAGCAGCACAGTGCTGCTCTTGTGTTATATTGTGTTATACTCAAAGGTTCCAGAAAACCACAGACAGGTGATTTCATTCCAAATGTTTTTATGTGTATGTTGTTCAACTCAAAAACATATTCAAATATACTTGGGCCGTAAGCAGCAAATAATTGTTATATACTACAGCATAGTAAATGAGAAATGTGAGTGTTGATTGTATTATGAAAATTAGAATTACAACAATCAGTATGAAGAAAATCTGTTATTCTGCCAAATATGACAATTGGGTTCCTTTTATCAAGAGGTTTGAATTGTAGGCTCGGCTAGATCATTGGGCTAGAATCCAATTCAAACAGATGGGCTGATTTTGTTCTGCTTTTGGCACTCATGAAGAATCCTAAATTAAATATCTTGGGATAGTCTCAATTTAGTTCCCAATGGACATTATTCCACAGTACAAAATAAACTGAGGCATCAAGTAAATCTCATCAGAAATGAACATTATTACATTAAAGATAGGTGTTCTGAACTCATGAATATTGCTACAAGAGTGATAAATGCTAGTCTTAAATAATTCCTTTTTATTCAGTTCTAATTAAGTCATTTATCTGATGGAAGAATTTTCCTTAACCAACTGACATTCAAATGAAAGGTCGTTGATCTGAGATAAACCAGGACAAACATTTTTAGTGATTTTGATGTAGGTGGTGCTCTACTCATTAAAAAGATCCCTTACAGATTTAACCCTGAGAAAATGGCTCAAGTCAGAGAAGAACTCGCCTCCGTGTTGGATTATAATATGATTGGACTGAGTCAAAGCAATTGGAGTTCATCTGTTGTACTGATGGAACCCAGATATTACGCATTGATTATCAATAAAGTGAACCTGATTCATATCCTATAACATGAATTAAAGATCATATCAAGAGAATTGGAAACTCAAGCCAAAATTTTCCGGCCGTTCCTGCCAGCAGGATCATCTGGTCCAACTGTTAGCGACCCCCCCCCCCCCAAACCCCCCCCAATCACAGGTTACCCGGTTGCAAAGGGTCCAAGGCTGAAAATCCCGCCCTCAATGTTTATCAGCAAGAGTGTGACATATTAAAGGGCTAGTGGCAAGTCCCATTAACAGATGAAGCCAAGGAAAGCTCAGTTTTCGAACACCAAATGGCCTACGTCAATGTAAAGTGATGCCTTTTGGAATTGAGAATGCACTAGGTGCTTTTGAAAGGCTAACAGATCAAGTTATTAATGGACCATCAAAATCTATAGCTATGATTTATTGATCCACTGCAACACTGAGGAACACTATGCAAAACACCTCAGCAAATTATTCAGGAGTTGATATAAACTGACTTTATGATAAACGTGTCACCAAAAGAATTTGCCAAAGCCAAGGTCACGTATTTGGGAATGTCATGGGGCAAGATCGAGTGTCACCCAGAAAAGCAATAGTTTATGTGATTATGAGTTTTCCTATTCTTAAAACCAAATGAGTCACATTGTGGTTTCTCGGAATACGAGATGTTTGTCTGGATTTCAACACAGCTGAACAAGTTTATTGAAGAAGAAAGTCAAATATAATTTGATAGAGTCTTTTCAGACTGCCTTCGAGAGATGAAAGACTATCTTAAAAAATGAGTTTGTGTTGGCAGCTCCAAACTTCAACAAACCTATCAAGAAAGCAATTAATGCCAGTGATGTGGGCATGGGAGCCATATTGTTACAAGATGATAATGCCAACATTGAGTATTCAGTCAGTTACTTTTTAGAAAACGTTATCCTTGTCAATGAAATGCTTCACAGTTGAAAAGTGTTATATATCAGAGTAACACCTTTGGATGGTGCAATGTCATGTGCTATGCAATGATGTAATCGGAGCGTTTCGAGAGCTTTTGTGGAGTTCACCATTCTAAGCAGTTTGAGCAGTATCTGTAAATAAACCACTTGCCCTATGTAATACGAATTTGATGTGTGCCACTTCTGACTCTTTCTCTTTGCAGCTACAACAAAGAACATAAAATTCAACTTCAAACCTGTCTGAAAAAATAGCTATTTAACTGTTTCCTGTCTGCAGGGTTGCTTTCTGATTCAACTAGAACCAATAAGGACCAATGATTTATAGTTGACTGAGATTTATTTCTAGCTGCCTAAAGGAGGTAAATAATCAACCTTTGCATGCACCGAGAACATATAGCAGCAGTCAAGAATTCATTTGAAAATCAGTCTTTAGTACGTATTTGATTTCTTCCACATGGTCAAGTGTCTACTTTGTTTTAATACATAGGGTGATAATATACACCTTAAGCCACTGACCTTTTATTAACTTTGCACATATCTCCACAACCATAGACGCTAGTACTGAGGATAGTTCCTGGAGATCCATCTTCTTTCTCAGGGAGTCCATCTTCTGGCCTCAGAGCACTCCCAGAGATTATTAGGAGATCCATCTTCCTACAGGCGGTGGCAACCGTTCCTAGACTATCTCGCCGAGCGTTAGAGGAAGGTCGGTCAGCAGCAGCAGCAACCTTGGGGGGGGGGGGTGGAGGGGACGTCCTGGGAGGGGGGGGAGGGGGCGGGGAAAGGGGGGACTGCCTGGGAGGGTGGATGAGCAAGAGATAACATGAAGTGTTGGGGAAACTGGCACGTACGGGTGAGGGCCAGTGTACAAAGCTGTGTAAATATATCATTTTGCCATGTATATATCTTGCTCTGCGTGATTTCTCATTTCTTTTTGTTACGGGGGGGGGGGGGGGGTTATTGTTTGTAAGGGAGAAAAATTGTGTTAAAAAACTTTAATAAATATATTTTTTTTTAAAAAGGAGATCCATCTTCGTTCTTTGACAGTGGGTCAGTGATGTTGTGTGCCTTTTCAATTTGGATAGGATGGCAGACTATGTGCCATCAGGCCTGTCCTGCCATGGAATATGGCAAAAAACATCTGGATGCAAAATTAATGAGGTCCGAGCCAGAAGATTTGTTCCCAACCATACAAGGGGCCTAGTCTCACCAAGAGATGGGGGAATTCTGCAAGAATATTGGAGTAAATATGGAAGAAAAAATATCTATGTTTGATAAAGGTCATAGTCCAACTTTCAATTTACATTAAAATTACGGTTGGCTTGTCACATAAGCCACCTTTTACAATACTAGAACACAGAAAAATAAATGTCTCCACATCCAAGGTAATAAATTGACATTGATGTATGCTAGTGCCAGGTCAATAAATGTCTGTTCTCCTCTATCTCTCAAATTAGTTTCTACTAATTACTCCAGTGGTGCCTACTTAACGCACGCAAGTGTCAAAAATTGACTACAAGACTGTTAGGCTACTAACTGAGAGGGTTCAAATTTCACATTAGTTTTCAGTGTTATATTACCCAGCAAAAAATGCTTGTCCAAGGTGCATACTATAAAAAGGAGAAATACCTGAAATCATGTAGGGAAAATTAGAAAATTTATGGGTTAAAACATGTTCTATAATGTCTGCAGATTTCAGGACTACCCGAGCAATGTACAATATAATTGTTTATGAAATTTAAATATTGCACACAGCTTAGGTTAATGGTTAAGAACAATATATAAATGCTTATACTTGATCAAGTTCGCAGGTGTAAACTAATACTCTTGAAGGAATAATTAACTGCAAAATTCAATGTTGTATCAGCCACTTATATACAATTTCAACTTGAACATCCTTTGCACATCAGAGCTCTTCTGTTTATTTAATTTATTTAGCAAATTACTCCTTCCAAAAACATTAATTATTCATATGATTAGCAAATTATATGACTGCCGCTTCCTTTATTAATTATTTAGACTGGTCAACTAATCAGCACTGACATCATTAATATTTATCAAATGCAACATTTTGCACATTTTAAAATGGTGCTGTTTGTTTATTAGAGTCTACCATAATGTTTTTGATGCTTTTAAAGATCTGTACTGATCGGTGTCCCGAATATAGCGTTTACAAGCATCACATATAATTTGCATGTATGGGGTTATAATGGGCGCAATCTACTGGCCGCATCACACCCGATTGATAGTGCAGCGCGGCCAGGAGATCCCTCTATCAGGATCTACCAGACTCGCCCCGCCTCACAAGATCTAACACGATCTCGTGAGACGTTGCAATGTGAATCCTACACATTGTGGGAGGGATCACCTTTTAGTAAATCTGTATATTAGAGTGACACAGCTCGCCTCACTCTAATATGCACTCCCACGATCTACCCAAGGTGATGGGATCTAACCCCCTTGCCTTGGAGATCTCAGGTGAGGGCTGTTCAGTGCCGATCTTCACAAATGGGGACCAGACAGAATGGCACTTGTGGGGCTCTCCCAGGTTATTGGAGGCCCGCAGGTGCTTTCCCTCTTGGCAGAGTGCCATGCTGACACTGCTAGTACCACCTGGGCATCTTAGCCCTGGCACTGCCAGTCTGACACCCTGGCAGTGCCATCTGAATGCCAGCCTGGCATTTCCAAGGTGCCATGTGGCACTGCCAGTTGACAGGAGAACTGCCAGTGTGCCAGTCTGGCATTTTCCCATGATGGAGATCAGGTCCTGGGGTTCTCTATGTTGGGGGGCGGGGCGGGCGGGGTGGGGGGGGGGCGGGCTGAGGATCCCCTTACAGGAGAGTTGGGAGTTTCAGGGGTTGCATTGGGGAGTTGAGAGATCAAGATGTCATTTAGGAATGGCGTCCTGATCTCCTTCTGCACTGAGGAGTTCCGGTGAGCGGAGCTCCACAGTCCAGGAAACGGGATTGGCCTCATCGGGACATTCCCCACTGAGGCCCCATCTCTACCCAAATGTGCACTCTATAGCGTGATGTTTCTTGCCGTTCCGAGCACCGGGAAACACCCATCTAAAGGCACTCGCTATAAAATTCTATTTGGGTAGGTTGCACCCAATATTATAGATGGCAACAGAAAATGACACAAGTGTTTAAAAATTCAGTTGTGCTGCTAAAAAAAGCTTAACACTAACAACTTCAACAAACTAACAACTCCAACAAAATATAGCAGCAAAGCACAAATCTATTAGATTTGCAATAATATTGCTAACCTTTTAATGGTCAAACGGGGAGTAAATGACTAAAAGAATTCCACATGATTCTGTCATAACAAATGTTTTTCAAATTCACTGTGAAGTAAAGTGGAACAAGAAAATAAAGACTGGGAAATCTGGCAGGGACTCCTTTCATCCCTGCCAAATTCAAACAGATTGTGGTTTACC
Source organism: Scyliorhinus torazame (assembly GCF_047496885.1). Lineage (NCBI taxonomy): Eukaryota > Metazoa > Chordata > Chondrichthyes > Carcharhiniformes > Scyliorhinidae > Scyliorhinus > Scyliorhinus torazame. The sequence goes on from NC_092717.1 coordinate 153,004,481, forward strand.
TCAAATCAAATGCTAAAATGATTTAAATTAAGCACAGCACAATTTCTCCTCTTCTAACGATTGGATCAACCCCTGTACACTTTGTATGAAGTGGGTGTTTAGTGAAGCTTTGCAAGAGATGATGCTTTGGGGAGGTAAATGAGTTTCTACGTTTTTTAATTTCAATTTTACAGGAGCTTTTGTTGCACATTCTTCTCCAGAAAATATATGATTCTCCTTTTGTTGGCCTTTTGTTTTGAAATTCTTTTGAACAGAGCAAATAGATACGTTTATGTTGAAACAAAACAGTATGAAGATTTTTAATTTATTTATACATGGGCGTTGCTGACTGGGCCAGCATTTATTGCCCACCCCTAATTGCCCTTGAACTGAATGACTTGCGTGACCTTTTCAGAGTCAATCACATTGCTGTGGTTCCGTACTAGGAAAGGATGACAGATTTCCATTCCTAAGGTTTTCATAACTTTTTTTAAATGCCAGATTTTTATTTAATTCATGGTGTGATTCAAACCTGGGTCCACCAGAGTATAGCTAAGGGTGTTTGGATTACTAGTACAGTGACAATACCATTACACCACTGCCTCCCCACAGATTACTGTATGTTTATAAAAGGACTGAGATTTAAAAAAGGTAACTGCTTGTGGTAAACCACTGTATTGTATTGTACTGTTGTATTGTTACATGCCTGGATTTGTCCCTGCTGGCTCCGCCTGTGGCTCCTCCCCTCGGGCTCATGTATAAAGGGGCCAACCTCCAGCCCTGCCCCCATTCTGGAACCGGCTGCCAGCAGGTGGCTTTAAGCTGATTAAAGCCACAGTTTTTCTCACGACTCCTCATCTGTTGTCAATTGATGGTACATCACTGCTTGTATTCAAAATCAACACACAAATGTGCAAATTATTAAAGCAATTGATTTTACCACAACAATTACTTCTCACATTCGCTGGGAAATATCTTGGAACTGGTAAGTATAGTCAGGAAATCTGACACCTTGGATTCCTTTTAGATCTCTTAGGTTACCATTAATCACCAGAAATCTTTCTGTAATAGAAAGCTTTAAATAGGGGGAAAATATAAAGGAGGTGCGAAAATGAAACACTTTCACAGAAATAGCAGGCTTCAAAATTCCATGTTAGTTGATATGTCAATTTAAGATTGGACCTGGATTTTAACCTGGAATTGAGTTCTGTGTGGTGAAACAGTTTTGAGGTCAGGAACTCTGTAAAAACTGATATCCTGAATGTCCTGTGGAGTGTAACCACAGGACTGCTTTGAGTGCGGTCCCTACCCACAGGCAGCCTGATTAAAAGGCTGGAGGCCTTTTGGGAGAGGAGTCTGCTTCTCATGGCTGAAGCCTATGTTAGCAGATGGGGAAATGAGAGTGACCATTGGTGGTTGGGAGAAGAGGGGAGTGGGGTTGAAGAAGTGGTGCTTGTTGTTGAGATGTACATTTGGGGTGCCTGGATCATTCAGGTTGGAAGGCTGTCATGGTGGGGGTGGTATCTAACTCGATTGTGCAGGTGAGAAACTTTGTCTTGTGGTTTGAGGGTTCCAGGTACAGGAGGAGTTCCCAGAATAGACCAGGAGATCCTGATTTCCAGGCGGAGTCAGGGTTGGTAGTGGGGTTTCCGATGGTGGTTGGAGAGAGGTTAGATGGTGGGTGGAGGTTGGATTTAATGGTGGTCAGTCGGGGTCCAAAGTTTTCTGGGATATCCAAGAGTGGCCGGGGTGGACAAGGCAGATAGCTGTGAGGAGGCGGAGGGGGGGGGAGCGGGGGGGGGGGTTGCAGGCGGCTTACTGGTAGCCTGTTGGGCCCGGGAGAAGGACTCCTTCTCCTCCTGGGCACACAGGCAGTACTCTAAAAGTACTTACCTCAGAGATTCAACCCTCTCACCTCATGTAAGCTGCTAGATTTTCCAAATCCCAGAAACAAGGTGGGCCTGTGGGTAAAATTAGAATGATCATTAAAACAAAGGCACACAGCCCCATTATAATATTTAATTGACAAACACACATCCTATGAGCTGATTAATCATCTGACCCTCTTCCTGTTATAACAGCATTACAACTGGTATATGAGCTCTCAGACCAGTTTGGTCATGAAGGTGGTGGTTATAACAGGAAGTGGGTTGTTTTGAGATGGGTTGTGTTCCTCTTAAAGACTTCTTACATTTTAACTTTTGACACAACCCCAACCCACTTTCTTTGGAGTTAAAATTGTAGTTCTATAAGACCTAAGAAGCTTATTTCCCTTTTCTGCCCAAGATTTAACAAACCCCCACCAACATGTCCAAACTGGCCTGAGAGCTCACATACCAGTTGTAATGCTGGTCAAACCTGTAGAATCCAATAGAAGAATATCCTGATTCCCAGCAGCACTCTGTTCCTATGGCTTCAATACTGGGACCTGTTTTTGTTGGAATCATGGTCAACAGACGACAAAAACAGCAAACATTTTAAAAGTTTTTAAATCTTCGAATGAGAAAATAATTTTGTAGCAGCTACTTTAATATAATAATAATCTTTATTATTGTCACCAGTAGGCTTACATTAACACTGCAATGAAGTTACTGTGAAAAGCCCCTAGTCACCACACTCCGGCGCCTGGCCAGGTACCCGGAGGGAGAATTTCAGAATGCCCAAATTAATTAACAGCACGTCTTTCGGGACTTGTGGGAGGAAACCGGAGCACCCGGAGGAAACCCAGGCAGACAAAGAGAGAACATGCAGACTCTGCACAGACAGTGACCCGAGCTGGGAATCGAACCTGGGACCCTGGCGCTGTGAAGCAGCAGTGCCAAGGAACAAAATGTCGTTGAAATTAATTGGCTGATGTGGTAATTCTTTGAAAATCTCATGGGGATTGTGTTACGACACCCTGGGCGAGTGCACGGTCAACTCCAGCTTCACAGACCCCGGAGGCCTAACATAAGTGAATTAACCAGTAATTTGTGTATTTTCCTGAGATCTTTCACCCTTGACTGCTCTAATAAGTTACAGACATTAGATTATTTGTGAGTAAAATATTAACAAAGCTGTTTATTTATAACAAGAGCAAAAGATGAACATATTCTGGTAAGAATGGAACAATAGTCTGCTAATCTAATTATTCCCCAACTCCCATCTCACCCTCTAACCCCCCTCTAACACAAGTCAGGCACACAGTGGAGGGGTAGGAATGGTTCAAAAATAACGGGGATTAAAGATGGGAGATTTGAGGAACTTCGCTGCTGAGGTTGAGGTCTTTGTAGACAGTGATCTCTTCAGAATGAGAGGTATTAAAAAACATCCGTTGGTTTGGATGCTCAAGCTGGGCCACTCAGGCCAGATTCTCAGGCTGTCAATCTCGTCTAGGGACACACTTCAAGCTGTGTTGAGCTGCGCTTAACCCATGAAAGACGCACTTCAGGTTTGCTCAGTTTCTGATGCATGGTCAGTTTCAGCAGACTCACCAACAGCATGTCTCAGTTAAACAGGATATCAGAGCAGCAGTTTTCATGAGGACTTCAAGTGGTCTGGTAACTGTAATGGGAGAGGACTCCAGAAAGTTCCCCCTCCCCAGCTCTATCTTCAGGCTTTGAATGCTTATTAACTGCTCTGTTTACCTGAAGGGAGTTCCGGCTAAGATCTGCGGTTCCAATCAAAACTGAAACCAGAGAGTTACCCAGCAAGGCATTCCAGAAAAACAACACCAATCCACATCGAGAATCTGCTTAGCCCCGGGATTGCAGTGGTGTTGATTGGTTGCTAGCAAAGTCTGTCAAGACATGTCATCGCTGATGTCAGAGAACATTCCGCTACTGTTTTTTAAAATGAAAGGTGTAGGCCCCAGAAATGTCCAGTGCAGGAATCATAACAGCCAAAAGAACAGGAATTAAAAGGAAACAGGAGTCCGATGAGGATTCACAAGGGGATGCTTACAACTGTGCAAAACTCCACAACATATAAAGGAACTGACTTTCCTCGGCATTGTGTGGACCTATTTCAGAATGCCATGTAGAAGAAAAAGGGATTGAGATGCAATTGGTCACCACCGTGGTACAGTGGTTAGCACTGCTGCTGCACAACGGCAGGGGCCCGGGTTCAATTCCAGCCTTATTGGTTATCTGTGTGGAGTTTGCACTTTCTCCCCGTGTCTGCGTGGGTATCCTCGGGGTGCTCCGGTTCCCTCCCACAGTCCAAAGATGTGCAGGTTAGGTGGATTGGGCATGCTAAACTTCCCTTAAGTGTTCAAAGGTGTGCAGGTTAGGTGGGGTCAAAGGGATAATAGGGTGTGGGTGCGGGCTTAGGTGGAGTGCTCTTTCGACGTGCCAGTGCTGAGTCAATGGGCCGAGTGGCATCCTTCTGCACTGTACGGATGGTCCTCCCTGTTTGCATTTGATGTGCATTTATGGCCATGAATCAGGTAATTCAAATATTGGGCGGCCGTATCACCAGTCAGCCAATAGGTTTCCAATTGTGGGCAGCCCCACTCCGTTGGGAAATCCCTGGGCTGTCAGTGCAATGGAGAATCCCGACAGCGGAGAATCCAACTCATTGTAACATAGATATTAAGCTTCCGTGACTGGTGGAAGAGGGATTGAGAAAAGAGATGAAGTCTTAAATATGGGGAATCTCTTCCCATGTGCTATACATAGGGCCACCATGTTTTTATGGCAATGGACTGACTGGTATCTGCATGGCCTACCACGGAGAAGCAGGGAACGTCACGAACATATTTAAATCAAGCTCCAACATTGCAATGGGAACCCTAATTTAATATTAACTGCTCCTGCAGAGGATTCCCAGAAGTCAGAAACAGGAAGTTTCTGGTTGCTTAAGGTAAATACTCTTTAGCGCTAGGAGGAGAAGGAATGTTTCCCCAGCCCCTCAAAGAAGATTTTGGCTTTTTCCTGCCGATTATAGCCTCTTCCTGCAGCTGCAACCACTGACCACATTCAGCCTGGATAGCCTCCCTCTTCCTCCAGCTACAATGGCCTTTCTCTCCCCTTGCTAAGCCCTGAATGCTGACCCTACCCCTGCCCCATTTCTGGGGCCCAACCCCAAAGCTCCCCTGACTGTGTGGTCCCCTGCTATTAGTACTCTTCCCAGGAGTTGGCTGGCTGCTGGGAGGAAAATTGAACAAAAGATTTGAACAGCTCCAGTTGTTACATTTCACAGGACCACTGTGTCCCCCATTCTTACTGACTTCTTATCCCATTTTCAGGTCCTCCATACCCTGTCAGCCTTCCCACAAATATTATAATTGTGTTTCAAGGAGGTGCGATCACAAATAATATAGAAAGGAGCTGGATTTGATATTACTGCTGCTGACACATCTGTTTCTTTCTTTGATACTAGTCGCAGGTCATTTGCACAGAGCAAAGAGTCATCACATGTAAATGTGTGACCATATAACATTCAGCTACCTTGTACTGGCAGTATACCTGGTGAATAATGCTTGCTGTGCTTAATGGTTCACAAGGGAAATACATTACACTGTACTCTGGTTTGACATGAGTATTCCCGTGTGGGAACAATGTATTTAAACTGTTACCAATATTCAGTAAATTGTCTTTATGTGATGCTATATAAAATTCAAACTTGAAATTGCAGTTAAGATAAATTGTCACACATTGCAGTGAAATCAAGTTATTTATCAACAAGCTTATATTGGCAATCTCCCATAAACAGCAATATTTCCCTCGCTAGCTCCCAAATTTCAGTCAACTTGAGACAACACTAAAATCATACTTTCACCTCCAGTCGTGTTATTGTGATACTGCTTTTGCTTACATTAAGATACTAGCTTCCAATACAATCATCCTTCCGTGTAAGATCCTTTACTGCAGGACTTCCAAAGAAGTTTTAATAAAATTGTGCAGTTAGTTTGTCTATCTTCAATAATTTTTCTTTCTCTGTTGAAAGACATTTTAAGGCTGAATATTTAAGGATGGGAGATTCTTAAAACCTCAGGTGAGCCCCTGGATCATATAGTAATATGGACCAATATTTTGATCATATTAAAATCTGCAGCACTTATTAAATTGTCGTGCTATTTGACCATTTCCATATGGTTATAATCTGCCAGGTAACATGTCACACAAACAAACATCGGACAAAATTCTCCATCGCCCACGTCCGGTAGCGGGTCTCCTTATTCAATGGAGAATTGGGTGTCCCGGATAAAAATGGCTGCCGCCGATCTGTTTGTGATGCTCTGGCCCTGCGGCTGGTGGTGGGATTGGTGTCCGCGCCCGCATGCCAGCAGGAAAATACAAATGAATGCAAACGGGTCTTAATGATCCATTTGCATCCACTTAATGGGCCGGGGACCACATTTTCCGGGCCCTCGCGATTATCTGGTCCTCCGGGCCTGGAATCACGTGTGCGCGGATTACTACTGGTATTGCCCAGCGTGGCCCTGATGTGGTGGAACTTGTGGTGGGTGTAACCCCTTAAGGGAGTTGCCCCCAAAGTCCATCTGAGGGCCACCCTGCCCCCCCGCCATAATGCTAGACCTGCCCCACCAGATCTTCTCAAAGATAATTAAGTGCTGTCAATTTCCAGCTGAGCATTTCAAAATCGCTCAAGCATGAAGGGGTGTGATTGAAATGCACTTAACTCTCTTTGAAGTGGGGGCAGCACGGTGGCGCAGTGGTTAGCATTGCTGCCTCACAGCGCCGAGGTCCCAGGTTCGATCCGGCTCTGGGTCACTGTCCGCGTGGAGTTTGAACATTTTACCCGTGTTTGTGTGGGTTTCGCCCCCCCACAACCCAAAGATGTGCAGGTTAGGTGGATTGGCTACGTTAAATTGCCCCTTAATTGGAAAAAATTAATTGGGTACTCTAAATGTATTTTAAAAACTCCCTTTGAAGTGGTTGATGTGTATAAACAGGAGTCTCTCTTTTGGGGAATTTTCAAGCCAGGGGTTTCTCTTCTGGGAGGTTTCCAGACAGGGGTCTCTTAAAGAGGCCACCACAAGATCTATTGCATCAGATACATCCTTGTCAGGACCTGCACCAATTCTCACCCACTTCATTCCTGGCCAGAGGTCAAGAGAATTATGAGGGCCTGGAGAATATGGTGCCCGGTTCATTAATAAGATGCAAATAGGTCTTAATGACCTATTTGCCTCCTCCTGCAGGCTTGGAGCGCGAACTTTGATCCCGACACCAGCAGGGGACCAGAACATTGGAAGGCGCCGATCCTGGGGCGTCATTCTCCGACCCCCCGCCGGGTCGGAGAATGGCCGTTGGCCGCCGTGAATCCCGCCCCCGCCCCCGCCGAAGTCTCCGAAGGGAGAAAAGTCGGCGGGGCGTTAATGGCGCCGCTGCTGCGGAGAATGTCACGGGTCTGCGCAAGGCAGCCGATTTTCGGCCTGCCGATATTCTCCCTTCCGGATGGGCCGAAGTCCCGTCGACGTGATGACCGTTCACGTCGACGTGAATCAAACCTCCTTTTCATCGGCGCGACCCGGTGCTCCAGGCTCACGCCGACCAGCGAGGAGGTGAGTGACGGCCTGGGGGGTTGGCTCTGGGCAGGAAATGGCGTGGCCGCAGACTGATTGCCTGAGGAGAGGTGTGTCTTGGCTTGTGTGTGTGTGCGGCGGGGGGGGGGGGGGTGGTTAGAGTAGGCTGGGCTCCGGGGGAGTGCCGGGAGGGGGTCCGTGCCGGGGTGGAGGTTGGGGGTTGTGGAGGGGGTCCGTGCCGGGGTGGAGGTTGGGGGGGGGTCCGTGCTGGGGTGGAGGTTGGGGGTTGGGGAGGGGGTCCATGCCGGTGTGGAGGTTGGGGAGGGGGTCCGTGCCGGGGTGGAGGTTGGGGAGGGGGTCCGTTCCGCGGTGCAGGTTGGGGGGGGGGTCCGTGCCGGGGTGGAGGTTGGGTGTTGGGGAGGGGGTCCGTGCCGGGGTGGAGGTTGGGGGGTGTCCGTGCTGGGGTGGAGGTTGGGGGGGTCCGTGCTGGGGTGGAGGTTGGGGGTTGTGGAGGGGGTCCGTGCCGGGGTGGAGGTTGGGGGGGGGGTCCGTGCTGGGGTGGAGGTTGGGGAGGGAGTCCGTGCCGGTGTGGAGGTTGGGGAGGGGGTCCGTGCCGGGGTGGAGGTTGGGGAGGGGGTCCGTGCCGGGGTGGAGGTTGGGGGGGTCCGTGCTGGGGTGGAGGTTGGGGGTTGGGGAGGGGGTCCGTGCCGGGGTGGAGGTTGGGGGGGGTCCGTGCTGGGGTGGAGGTTGGGGGTTGGGGAGGGGGCCGTGCCGGGGTGGAGGTTGGGGGGGTCCGTGCTGGGGTGGAGGTTGGGGGTTGGGGAGGGGGTCCGTGCCTGGGTGGAGGTTGGGGAGGGGGTCCGTGCCGGGGTGGAGGTTGGGGAGGGGGTCCGTGCTGGGGTGGAGGTTGGGGGTTGGGGAGGGGGTCCGTGCCGGGGTGGAGGTTGGGGGGGGGGGTCCATGCCGGGGTGGGTGATGGGAGGGCAAATGAGTTGGTCCACCTGGCCAGGTGCCAGCCTCCAACAGTTGGACCCATGCGGTCCATGCCACCTGGCTGGGGGAGGAGGGGATATGGGCAATGATGACATGTCGTCGTTCCCCTCCCCCCCACCAGGCCGTCATGTTTTCAGACCATCCAGCGATGTTGGCCGCCGTGGTGGCAGCCGCTCATGTCTATGTTGCCCTGGATGAGGAGGAGGAGCGTGCCAGAGAGGCGGCGCAGGCGGCAGCCGCCCAGGCTGGAAGGACACCTGACCGACAGGACGAGGAGTGGGAGGAGGACGTCGCGGCCCCACGGCAACGGAGGCACCCGAGAGCGCCCCGTGTATACCGGCCCCGGCAGTCATACCAGGATCTCACGGACCGGGAATGCAGGAGGAGACTCCGGATGAGGCGGGAAACCGTGGCACACATCTGCCACCTGCTGGCACACCTGTCACCGCGTGGCACTGGCGGGGGACACCCTCTCCCCGTGTCCGTCAAGGTTACGGTGGCCCTGAACTTTTATGCAACGGGGTCATTCCAGGCACCGAGTGGGGACCTGTCCGGCATATCGCAGACATCGGTGCATCGGTGCATCCGGGCAGTGACAGATGCCCTTTATGCCATGGCGCACCGCTACATCCGCTTCCCCGTGGACCGGGCCAGCCAAGATGCCCGGGCCGTGGGCTTCTCTGCCATTGCCGGGTTCCCATGGTCCAGGGCGCGATCGATGGGATGCACGTCGCCGTGCGGCCACCTGCAGATAACAGGGCCGTGTTCACTAATAGGAAGGGGACCTATTCGATGAACGTACAGGTGGTCTGCGACCACCGCATGATGATCCTGCACGTCTGCGCCCGTCACCCAGGCAGTGTACACGACTCATTCGTGTTGTCGCGGTCATCCATCCCCGGCATGTACGAGGGACGCCATCCCCGGCTGAGGGGCTGGTTGCTGGGCGACAGGGGCTACCCATTGCGATCGTGGCTGATGACGCCTATACGGAGGCCACGCAATGAGGCGGAGAACCGCTACAATGATGCCCATGTAGCGACAAGGGGAGTGATCGAGAGGTGCTTTGGCGTGCTGAAGATGCGTTTCAGGTGCCTGGACCTCTCTGGGGGCGCCCTCCAGTATCGGTCAGATAGGGTCGGCCGCATCATTGTGGTGTGCTGCGTCCTGCACAACATAGCCCAGCAGAGGGGCGATGTGCCGCAGGCAGAGGAGGGCGGAGTGGAGGAGCAGCAGGAAGAGGCCCAGTCCTCCCCAGATGAGGGGGATGGGGGCAATGGTCAGGGCAGACGGGGTAGACACAGACGGGTGGCTGTCCACCGTTACCGGCTGGCCCAGCGGGCACGGGACAGACTGATAGACGCCCGCTTCACTGACTAGATGGGCGTGGGAATCGGGTAGTATGGCCACAGACCGCACACCATGACAACAGCCGACCACCCACACCCCCCACCCATCCACCCACCCAGCACCCTCACCCCCCTCCCCAACCCCACACACCCCACCCGCATGCACACCACCCCCCCACCCCCAATTGCCGATCCACCGGCGGCACAACGGGCCGGGCTCACCCAGTTGCGGGTGGACGCGTGTCTATCGCAGGCCATGGAGAATGATGACAACCCGCCTCCGATGAGCTCCTGGCTCTACATCGTTGGACTATGTCTGACCCATGGCCACAGTACCACCATCCACCCGGACCATCCCTGCATGCGGCTGTGACACTGCAGCGCACGGTCCCGTCCTCTGCCCGGGGGATGTTGATGGCGGCCCAGGGGGAAGGGGGCAGACTCACCTGGGGCTGAGGTAAGACCACCCCTCACACACACACTTGCGCTCAGCGTACATGACACCCCCGCACACTTTGGACAGAGCACAAAGGCAGCTTCGGTAGGTGTAACATTGACTTTAATAACCAAAGGAGTTCATGCACGTGCCCTAGCGCCTAAAACTCATCTGTGCCCTGCACCCGTGCCAACTTACTCAGTGTCTAATTGTTTGGCCTTACGGGCCCTTTGACTACGTCTACGTGGTTCCCCAGATGGTACAGCAGAACTGGAGGTGGACTCCTGTGATTCCTGCCCTCTGACACTGGATCCCTTTGGCGGCCGTTTCCTGGGGCGTCCTGGCCTAGATGGGCCAGGCTGCGGCCCGGGCGACTGGGATGGCGAGCTGCCAGCCTGTCCTGCCCGTTGCCCACCCGATGCACCTGGGACGGAAGGGGGGGAGTCCGAGGTGTCGCGGTGTACCGGGACTTCCCCTACAGAGGGAGCCGGGACGGACCACACCACCTCCTCCTCCCTCGGGGTGCCCGATGGCCCCCAGGCCTCTACATGGGTGGGGGATGCGAACGGACTGGCCATCCGACGCGCCCCCGACATCTGGCGCTGCCAGTCCTGGAGGCCCGTGCTGGTATCGACAGGGGTCTGCAGGTTTGCAGCCATGGAGCCCAGGGGGTTGTCGAACCCTGTCTGCGACAGTGCGACGCCAGCTCGCACATGGCCACTGGCGCCGATGCCCTCAGCGATGGCCTGCTGAGACTGGGCCATGGCCTGCTGAGACTGGGCCATGGCCTGCTGAGACTGGGCCATGGCCTGCTGAGACTGGGCTATGGCGTTGAGCGCCTCTGCCATCTGGCGCTGGCACTGGCTCATGGCCTCCTGTGAGAGGGCAGCCATTTCCTGGGCCACAGACGCCGCCTGCACGGAAGGCCCCAGGCCTCGCAACCCGTTCCCCATGTCTGACACCGTCGCACCCATTGCCTCCACCGCGGACGCCACCCGTGCGGTGTCAGCCTGGGTGGCACGCATGACCGGGACCACTCCCAGCTCCTGGACGCGGGTGGACTCCTCCACCTGCGACCGCAGCCGCTGCAAGCCACCCGTCACCCTATTCGCTCGTCTCCGTGTCGGTGGTTGCATCGGATCTATGTGTGGGTGTGGTAACTGCAGGAACCCGGGATCCATCTGGGCGGCAGATGTTCGCTTGGCCTGGGCTGCCCTCCGACCGCCCGGTCCCTCTGCTGCTCCTACCTCCACCTGCTGTACCGGGACGGCTGTGTTGTGCGCACCAGTGATTGTACCAGACGCCTCATCACTAAAGTGCCCAACCGTGGTGAGTGTTTCTGCGATGGTGGAGGGTGTTGGTGACAGCAGTGGCGTTGTGTCGTGCTCTTCGTCCCATTCTGAGTCCATGGCACTTTGGGGTGGGGGTTCGTCTCCACCCATCCACTCTGAGTCACTGTCCGGTATTTCGTCTTCCCGGGTAGGGGTGTCCTGGGTAGTGCTGTCCCGGGTAGTGCTGTCCCGGGTAGTGCTGTCCCGGGTAGTGCTGTCCCGGGTAGTGGTGTCCCGGGTAGGGGTGTCCTGGGTAGTGGTGTCCTGGATAGTGGTGTCCTGGGTAGTGGTGTCCTGGCTCGGATGTGACGGGGGCCTGTGGCTGCCCCCCTCATCGCTGGGTGGTCGCTCCCGCACGTGACGGGGGTGTCGTCTCCCTGTTGCTCCAGGTCTCTTTGTCTCCCGTGGTGTGCGAGGGGCATCCTGCGGGCGTCGCATGCTGGAGGGTCCGGGTCTCTCCGTCTCCCGTGGTCTCCGAGGGGCATCCTGCGGGCGTCGCATGCTGGAGGGTTCGGGTCTCTCCGTCTCCCGTGGTCTCCGAGGGGCATCCTGCGGGCGTCGCATGCTGGAGGGTGCGGGTCTCTCCGTCTCCCGTGGTCTCCGAGGGGCATCCTGCGGGCGTCGCATGCTGGAGGGTGCGGGTCTCTCCGTCTCCCGTGGTCTCCGAGGGGCATCCTGCGGGCGGTCTGCATCTGCGGGGATGGTTGCCTGGACGTTTGGTCCTGCGATACACAATGAAGCATGCATGGTTAGACATCAGGCAGTGATCAGGTAATACGGGAGAGGGGTATATAGGGGAGGGGGGATATGGGGACGGGCTGTTGGTGGCTCACTTGCTCGTGGGGCCCCGACATCTGCATCAGCAACCTCCTGGTCCTCAGGTCCGCCAGCCAGTTCCAGGGCCCTTTCCTCGTGTACGGTCAGTGGCCTCTCATCAGCGGGCCCTCCTCCAGTCCTCACATGCTCCCTATTGTTGTGTGCGCGCTTCTCCTGGGGAAGGGGGGGTGGTGGCAGGGGTAAAAGGCAACAGTGTTAGGCAGGTATATGAATGCACGCCATCGGTTGCGCGTGCATTGCAGAGGTTAAGGTTAGGGCTGGATTCACTTGGGGATATGGGGGAGGGGGGGGATATGGGGGAGGGGGGATATGGGGGAGGGGGGATATGGGGGAGGGGGGAATATGGGGGATATGGTGGAGGGGGGATATGGGGGATATGGGGGAGGGGGGATATGGGGGAGGGGGGATATGGGGGAGGGGGGATATGGGGGATATGGGGGAGGGGGGGATATGTGGGAGGGGGGATATGGGGGAGGGGGGATATGGGGAGGGGATATGGGGGATGGGGGGGGAATAAGGGGGATATGGGGGAGGGGGGTATGGGGGATTGGGGAGGGGGATATGGGGGAGGGGGGAATATGGGGGATATGGGGGAGGGGGATGGGGATATGGGGGAGGGGGGATATGGGGGATATGGGAGGGGGGATATGGGAGGGAAGGGAGGGGGGATATGGTGGGAGGGGGGATAGGGGGAGGGGGAGGGGGAGGGATGGGGAGGGGGATATGGGGGAGGGGGGGATATGGGGGAGGGGGAATAGGGGGGGATAGGGGGAGGGGGAGGGGGGATGTGGGGAGGGGGGAACTGGGGGAGGGGGGAATATGGGGGATATGGGGGAGGGGGGGAATATGGGGATATGGGGGAGGGGGGATATGGGGGAGGGGGGGAATATGGGGGATATGGGGGAGGGGGGATATGGGAGAGGGGGGATATGGGGGAGGGGGGGGATATGGGGGAGGGGGGATATGGGGATATGGGGGAGGGGGATATGGGGGTTCTGTGGGAGGGGGGATATGGGGGAGGGGGGAATATGGGGGGATATGGGGGAGGGGGGATATGGGGGGAGGGGGGATATAGGGGAGGGGGGATATGGGGAGGGGGGAATATGGGGGATATGGGGAGGGGGATATGGGGGATATGTGGGATGGGGGATATGGGGGAGGGGGGAATATGGGGGATGGGGATATGGGGAGGGGGGATATGGGGGAGGGGGGATATGGGGGATATGGGGAGGGGGGGATATGGGGGAGGGGGGGATATGGGGGTGGGGGAGGGGGGATTTGGGGGAGAGGGGATATGGGGGATATGGGGGAGGGGGGATATGGGGGATATGGGGGAGGGGGATATGGGGAGGGGGGATATGGGGGAGGGGGGATATGGGGGAGGGGGGGATATGGGGGAGGGGGATATGGGGGAGGGGGGATATGGGGGATATGGGGAGGGGGGGATATGGGGGAGGGGGGGATATGGGGATTTGGGGGAGAGGGGATATGGGGGATATGGGGGAGGGGGGATATGGGGAATATGGGGGATATGGGGGAGGGGGAGATATGGGGGAGGGGGATATGGGGGATATGGGGGAGGGGGGGGATATGGGGGAGGGGGGGATATGGGGGAGGGGGGGATTTGGGGGAGAGGGGATATGGGGGATATGGGGAGGCTCACCCTGCCTGCTCTGACGAGGTCGTTCACCTTCTTGTGGCACTGGGTGCCTGTCCGTGGTGTTAGGGCCACAGCGGTGACGGCCTCTGCCACCTCCCTCCACAGACGCCGGCTGTGGCGTGGGGCAACTCTGCGGCCATGCCCGGGATACAGGGCGTCCCCTCCTCTGCTCCACCGCATCCAGGAGCGCCTCCACATCGCGTGACTCGAACCTCGGGGCTGAGTGACGGCCAGCCATCAAGTCGGGTGTTGCGGTCGGCTGTTCCGGATCGGGTGGGGGGGAGCTGCGCGGCCTTATGAGCCGTCACGCCGTGCAACGCGTATGACGCTGCACGGCATGAACCACTGCGCAAGCGCGGATCCCGTTACGTCGCTGCTAGCCCATTTCGGGCCGCAGACTATCGGCCCATTTTTATGACGTGACGCAAGTGGGATTTGCGCCGTTTTTTGCGCCGATCGGCGGAGTTTCCGCCGATAACGGAGAATTTCGCCCCTGTTTTTTGCCCGACACTGGATTCTCCGCCTGATTGCGAAGCAGAGAATCCAGCCCAAGATATAAAACAAAAACAAAAGAAACACCTATATTTACCATTACAATGGCATTGAACATGCTTCATGAACATTAAAAGATACATCATGATTTTCTAAAAAATTACAATTTACTTTTGTTGTAGAGACAAGAAGACTTTCAACTGCTCAATTGCCAAATTTAGTTATTCATACAAAGGTTAATTTTTCCAGAATACTGGGATATATTACCCACCTGTATTGTAACATCATCAACACATTGATCTGTGATGCACTGGTAGTCATTGCCTCTCTGGTGTCTCTCTAACTCCTTCTATTTCCTTATCTCTACCTTTCTGTTAATATTCAATTAACTCTCACTTCTGAATCAGAAGATCATGGGTTCAAGCCTTAGTCCAGGATTTGAGGTCCAATGACACTAATTAATACAAATTAGCTTCCTTTCTGATAGTTCTCCCTTAACCAATATCCCCCACAAAATATTAATTAATTTATCTTATTCACTATTTGTAAGACCCTGCTGTGCAGAAATTATCGAGTTTACCGACATGACAGAAATGAAAGCACATTAACAATAATTCATTGTCATGAAGCCTTTGGAGCCATCCTTTGTCATTTCTACAATGCTACTTCTTCCTCTTTGTTGTTGCTATCTTTCTGGCAGCCATGAGCAGAGAGGGAGAGTACAGCATTGCAGGTTTAGCACAGAATTTTCCTTTTACCTGTAAGAATTCTGAAACTACTTTCAAGTGCTCTCCTATAAGACGTGCTACAGCTTCATCAAAGTTCATTGATTGTTCCTCTCAGTGAAACCTGGTCTGCAGGAAGAAGGGGTTTGTAAGCTTTTATTTTGGAGCCAGGAGAAGTAGGAGTATTGCTGTGGGTACAACAGGGCAAGTCTGATATTCTGCGGCTCCAGATCCACACTTTCCACCTGTGACTTACTGGAGCATCAGCAGGCAGCCCCCTGACTGTCCAATCCGCAACTGTTGGCAGCTGGCCAGCTGCCTCTTTTGGATAGGCAGCTGGTTGGACGGATGCTAATAAGGCCCAGCCTTTAAAATTGTCCAGGCCTCCCGCTGTCGCACCCAAGCAGGCCACCTGCTTGCCCAGCTGGCTTCATGCCCGGGAGTTAAAATTCTCTCCATGAAACCTGTCTTCTTGAATTTATCCTGGTGTTCCTGCTAGGTGTTTCTCCGTCCAGTGGGAGGATTAAGCGATGAGTAATGAAAACATGGACACACAGTTCCCACAGACTAATGAGCTCATTATAAAAAGAAAATCAGCAAAACTCATTACATTCATATGATTCTAGTCAGTTAGCTTTAATAATAATATGAGAAGATCTGCTACTGTGTCCTTTACAGTGAGTCAGAGGTTTAACTTTGTTCCCCCGAGATATCACAGTTACATAAACAAATAAATCTTTGCATGTCTCACAGGGGGATGCAATATTTTATCCATGATATCAAATGAGCATTCTCTTCCATTTTATCCTCTATACCAATGATATCAGGGGTCCTGAAGTTCTGTTTTGTACCAGAATTATATTTCTGAGGTAGTACATGCAACTGCTAATATTTTGCACAGCTGCTCCTGCCTCATTTGTGCTGTCAGTTCATTTAATTATGAATGGAGTGGGTGCAAGGTTGTCATGGAGGTTTGAGAGGCCATAGGGGGTAGGCGGGGGTCAGGAGAATGGTAATGAGAAAAATATCGGCCATGATTGAATGGAGGAGAAGACTTGATGGGCCTAATGGCTTAATTCTGCTCATGTCTTATGGTCTAATTATTGGGTCTCTGTTGAAAGTCCCACGTAAAACAGGAGAATTGTATGAGGGGTATTTGTGAATGAGAGTGCAGACTTTACACCTATTCTCGTCGAAGATTGCAGGAGGCTGGGGAAATAGGTGAGGATTAGGAAATATGTGTTTCATTGAGTTGAGTGCCAGGTAGCTGAACTGACAAGTGGGTGAGATCTTTTGGTTGTTCATGCCCGTGGGATTTCCGGTCCTGCTGATGGCTCACCCCCGTCATGGGTTTCCCAGCGGCGTGGAGTGGATTCAATGGGCAATCCCATTGACAGCGGTGAGACCAGAAGATCCCGCTGCTGGCTAATGTGAGCTGCCTCCCGTCGCCAAGAAACACGCTGTGAGAAGGCCAGAGAATTTTGTCCTTCACATCTAATTTTTGTCCCACTTTTCAAGATTGCCTTCAACTGGAATATTCGGTAGAGACAGCCAGAAAGAGGGGTATTTGAAATAGGAACAAAGAAAAGATGGACAATTTCAAAGAGACAGACCTCCAAACTCTTCTCAAGAAGATTCAGCAAAGGAGAGATTTGTAGATCTCCACAGGAGGACACCCCAAAATGTATATATCAAAATGAATACTAATGCTGCAAGATGTTCAATGAAATGAAAATCACTTATTGTCACGAGTAGGCTTCAATGAAGTTAATGTGAAAAGCCCCTAGTCGCCACATTCCGGCGCCTGTTCAGGGAGGCTGGTACGGGAATTGAACCGTGCTGCTGGTCTGCCTCGGTCTGCTTTAAAAGCCAGCAATTTAGCCCAGTGAGCTAAACCTGACAAACAAAGGCAAGGTAACACATTGCACACTCTACCAATTTTCCTGAGCATCCTAAGCACTAAAAGCAAAAGTTATACAATTAAACTTTCATACAGCACTCTGATTGAGAGAACTTTAATAATTTTTCTGTATGGGTCACCATCTTTTCTAGCAATGCTTACTTGCAAGCAAAACCTTAAAATCCTTTCTCTACAGTAACAGGGTGCT
Source organism: Scyliorhinus torazame (assembly GCF_047496885.1). Lineage (NCBI taxonomy): Eukaryota > Metazoa > Chordata > Chondrichthyes > Carcharhiniformes > Scyliorhinidae > Scyliorhinus > Scyliorhinus torazame. The sequence goes on from NC_092717.1 coordinate 153,021,862, forward strand.
ATTGTCAGACTTCTTACATCATCTGTCCACCACCACCCCAGAGATAATCCTCATTTGTAAATCATTATTTAATTTGCGCAATTTTGTTGGAGGAAAATGTGTGCATGATACATATAAGAAGCAGGACATCCCCAACAGTAAAGAATTCACCCTTCCTGAGGAGCAGGCTCCGAAGCTGGTGAAAAGCACTCCGCTCTTCCTATGGAAAGTAAAAAGACAGGACAAATACAAACATTCATAAGCAGTTAGAATATCACTTATGATTAAACTTTTGCAACAATATTACTGAGAGTGATGACAGAATTATAAACCTGTTGTAACATTGTAAATCTCAAACTAAAAATAATTGTACAATATATGACAATGCAAAATGAATGAAGTCTTTTATCTTTACTTAGCTATTTCATTGAACATCCTGTGCACGGTAGCATAGTGGCTAGCACATATGGCTTCTCAGCCTCAGGGTCCTAGGTTCGATTCCTGGCTTGGGTCACTGTCTGTTCTCCCCGTGCCTGCGTGGGTTTCCTCCTGGTGCTCCGGTTTCCTCCCACCAGTCTCGAAAGACGTGCTATTAGGTAATTTGGATATTCTGAATTCTCCCACTGTGTACCTGAACAGGTGCCAGAATGTGGCGACTAGGGGCTTTTCACAGTAACTTAATTGCAGTGTTTGTTTAAATAAATTTGGAATAGCCAATTATTTTTCTTTTCCAATTAAGGGACAATTTAGCATGGCCAATCCACCACATCTTTGGATTGTGGGTGTGAAACCCACGCAGACATGGGGAGAATGTACAAACTCCACATGGACAGTGACCCAGGGCCGGGATTCGAACCCAGGTCCTCCGCGCCGCAGTCCCAGTGCTAACCACTGCGCCACATGCCGCCCTTCATTGCAGTGTTAATGTAAGCCTACTTGTGACAATAAAGATTATTATTGTAAAAAAATATTCCTGGCTACTTGTAGGTCCCCACAGCACCAATATAGCCCTATACCATCCTCTATAACTATGGTACATCATCCCTCTCATCCTCCTTCTTTGAAGCCTTTAACACACAAATCTCTTCCACTGCCTCTCCTCCATTATCTAACCAGCTTCAATTGTCTATTCTTAACTCTTGATCATGGCCGGATGATCTCTAGATTGTCACCTAAAGGCCATAATTTCATCCTTAACTTCCTTCCTTTTTTTATTCATACCTTGTTCCTTGGTGGCATCATCTGAAGCCATGGCATGAGCTGACCCATGAAGGCAATTTTTTGAAATTTGTGTGGGTAATATCTTGAGTTAGCTTTGCTGCATTTTGTTATACGTAGTAGTATTTGGAATTAAATACTACTTACAAAATTGGGTCTCGCTTTAGATACATTCTTGGGTTTTGTGATGTCAAATGTTGGTGAAATCAGAAGCCATGGGCTGGATTCTCCAATTTTGCGGCTAAGTGGCGACGCCGGCGTGGAAACAGTGGCGTTTTATGATGCCAAAATCGGTGCCGAACCCTCACCGATTCCGGGACCGGTGAGGGGCTAGCAGCGGCGTTGGGTAAAACTCCCGGCTCCCACGCCAAAAATGGCAGGAGAATGGCTGGACCTGTGGTCACGCATGCGCATGCCAAAGACCTGCAGCAGTCGCACCGTACAACATGGGGCTGGCCGCACGTGGACCCAACCTGCCAGATAGTGACCCCCTGTACCCCCCTCGCCACTCCCGGACCATCGTCCACCAGTCCCCCAGCCCCCGTCGAAGCCCCCCAGACTGTGGCGGCACTGGATACAGTACGCTGCCGCTACGTGAAGGTGATGAAAACTCAGAGTACAAATGTCCCGCGCTGTCGGGAAGTCGGCCCATCGGGGATGGAGAATCAGGGAAGGGCATTCAGGTGATGTTCTGAGCCGCTCCAATGACGGGAGGCGTACTCCCCGATGACACTGTTTTGGAGGGGGCGGAGCATCTGAAATTAGGCACCGACCCCGATTTTGGCATGAAAAGGTATTCTCCACCCAATCGATATAGGCGTTGGGCAATGGAGAGTCCTGCCCATAGTCTCAGAAATGGAGAATCCCGTCCCACATGTTGACTCCGGGGCTGAATTGGGCGCTAGTTCCGGAGCTATTCGAGACATGTAATCGGCCAGCACTCTGTCCACATGAAACTAGTACAATTCTAATTCCCGCCTGCGGCGGATTCTTTGGGGCCGGTATTGGCACTGGAGAGCTTAACAAGCTGGAGCTGCTTAAAAGCACTTCAATCTCCACACACTCTCATTCCAGCCAGGAAATGGCAATGAGAAGAGCTTCCCCTTGGTCTATTGGTGGTGAGCTGGACAGGATGCTGATGTGGTGGAGGAGAGGTGGGACATCCTCTTTCCCAGGGTGGGCAGGAGTCGACCGCCCGCCAACCTAAACTGGGCCTGGGTGGAGGTGGCAGAGGTGGGGTGTGATGTGGCCCTCACCAGGCAGGCAGGTCTGCAGTGCAAAGAAGGTGAATAACCTCCTTAGGTCAGCCAGGGTGAGTGGCCACCTCTGTGCACCTGGCATCATTCCCATCCCTCACTCCTCAGCCACCTCCCAGAGACCAACCAAAAACTATCGACCTGCCTCCTCCTTACGTTCCGCCCTTTGCTAAACCATAACACCTGTACTGCCCCCTTTGGTCAGGTACCTGCAGGGCCCTACTGTGTAACCTGCATCTAAGTGTCTCACAAGGGCCATTATCTGTCCCCCCCAGAAGAAGACAGACCATAACCGCCAGGAGCAGGAGAAGACTAGAAGCGACAAGCCGGACCTAAGGATCCTAACCGCCGCCGAGCTGAGGGCGACAGAGGTGGAAGAGAGGGCTATCTCCCAGGTGGAGGTCGGCATGGGTCAACCAAGTAAGCCCCTAATGCATAGTGATGTCCTTTTAGCAAGTGAATCACTCCTCTCCACCACACCTCTGCTACCCAAGATCTCACCATGTGTCCTGTCTTTTGTCTTGCAGGATCACCACTGACGATGCTCGCCCGCCTGGGGTACCCCACCCTCCAGCCACCACCCCAGAATACCCCAGAGATCAATCCGGGAGATGACACCGACTTCTTGCCAGTTCTGCCACTTGCACTTTCCACCATCCAGGAAACTATCATCTTGGTGGGGCATTTAGGTGAAAAGGCTCCTTGTACACTTTCTGGTGCGCAAGTCACACATGCTGCGGCACATCAAGTGGAGGTAGGAACTCCCGAGGGAGCGGGCAGTCGGAGGCCTGTCCGATCTCAGGAATTAGCTGTAGCCCACACAGGTTTCATGCTTCTGGCAAGAGTGATCCCATCAGTAGTGGAGATGCAGAGAGAGTCAGGGACTGCAGGAGGGGTTGTACTGTGAACAGGCATAGTTGGAGGAGTCCAATTACCGCCAGGTGTAGGAGATGTTGCCGACAATGTGTGGTACCCAGACCAACACTGAACAGCTGGTGTCCGCGGTGAAAACCTTTGGTGAGGAAGTCACAGCCATCGATCAAGACGCTGTGTGGTTGATGGTTGAGCCTCAGGCAGAGGTGATCATCACCTCTCGGCCATTGACGTAATGAGGTTCCCATGCAGGACAGTCACCATATTGTGCCCCAGAAGCCTGACCACTAACACTTTCCACCCATGTGCATGTATCTGTACTCGTGGAGGATACGGATGATAGCTGTGTCGCAACTATTACAGTGGCATCCTTGGATCTCTCCTCTGACGTGTTCTCCTGGTAGGCTGCAGAGGGGATCATCCGGGATGGTCTGGCGCCATTGGCTGGAGGGTCTGCGGGAGAATGCACATGTGGTCAGTGGTAGGGATGGGTCAGTCAGTAAGGTAATAACAACTCACATCTGACAGATCCTTTGGGTGGAGCCCGGTGGTTCCTCACCTCTGGTGCGACTGAAGGAGGTGAACACAGAACATAGAACATAGAAAAATACAGCACAGAACAGGCCCTTCGGCCCACGATGTTGTGCCGAACCTTTGTCCTAGATTAATCATAGATTATCATTGAATTTACAGTGCAGAAGGAGGCCATTCGGCCCTTTGAGTCTGCACCGGCTCTTGGAAAGAGCACCCTACCCAAACTCAACACTTCCACCCAACACCAAGGGCAATTTGGACATTAAGGGCAATTTATCATTGGCCAATTCACCTAACCCGCACATCTTTGGACTGTGGGAGGAAACCGGAGCAACCGGAGGAAACCCACACAGACACGGGGAGGACGTGCAGACTCTGCACAGACAGTGACCCAAGCCGGAATCGAACCTTGAACCCTGGAGCTGTGAAGCAATTGTGCTATCCACAATGCTACCGTGCTGCCCTTGAGAACAAATAAATCTACACTATCATTTTACTGTAATCCATGTACCTATCCAATAGCTGCTTGAAGGTCCCTAATGTTTCCGACTCAACTACTTCCACAGGCAGTGCATTCCATGCCCCCACTACTCTCTGGGTAAAGAACCTACCTCTGATATCCCTCCTATATCTTCCACCTTTCACCTTAAATTTATGTCCCCTTGTAATGGTTTGTTCCACCCGGGGAAAAAGTCTCTGACTGTCTACTCTATCTATTCCCCTGATCAACTTATAAACCTCTATCAAGTCGCCCCTCATGCTTCTCCGTTCTAATGAGAAAAGGCCTAGCACCCTCAACCTTTCCTCGCAAGACCTACTCTCCATTCCAGGCAACATCCTGCTAAATTTTCTTTGCACCTTTTCCAAAGCTTCCACATCCATCCGAAAATGAGGCGACCAGAACTGTACACAGTACTCCAAATGTGGCCTTACCAAAGTTTTGTACAGCTGCATCATCACCTCACGGCTCTTAAATTCAATCCCTCTGTTAATGAACGCGAGCACACCATAGGCCTTCTTCACAGCTCTATCCACTTGAGTGGCAACTTTCAAAGATGTATGAACATAGACCCCAAGATCTCTCTGCTCCTCCACATTGCCAAGAACTCTACCGTTAACCCTGTATTCCGCATTCATATTTGTCCTTCCAAAATGGACAACCTCACACTTTTCAGGGTTAAACTCTATCTGCCACTTCTCAGCCCAGCTCTGCATCCTATCTATGTCTCTTTGCAGCCGACAACAGCCCTCCTTACTATCCACAACTCCACCAATCTTCGTATCGTCTGCAAATTTACTGACCCACCCTTCAACTCCCTCATCCAAGTCATTAATGAAAATCACAAACAGCAGAGGACCCAGAACTGATCCCTGTGGTACGCCACTGGTAACTGGGATCCAGGCTGAATATTTGCCATCCACCACCACTCTCTGACTTCTATCGGTTAGCCAGTTCGTTATCCAATTGGCCAAATTTCCCACTATCCCATGCCTCCTTACTTTCTGCATAAGCCTACCATGGGGAACTTTATCAAATGCCTTACTAAAATCCATGTACACTACATCCACTGCTTTACCTTCATCCACATGCTTGGTCACCTCCGCAAATAATTCAATAAGATTTGTAAGGCAAGACCTACCCCTCACAAATCCGTGCTGACTATCCCTAATCAAGCAGTGTCTTTCCAGATGCTCAGAAATCCTATCCTTCAGTACCCTTTCCATTACTTTGCCTACCACCGAAGTAAGACTAACTGGACTGTAATTCCCAGGGTTATCCCTAGTCCCTTTTTTGAACAGGGGCACGACATTCGCCACTCTCCAATCCCCTGGTACCACCCCTGTTGACAGTGAGGACGAAAAGATCATTGCCAACGGCTCTGCAATTTCATCTCTTGCTTCCCATAGAATCCTTGGATATATCCCGTCAGGCCCGGGGGACTTGTCTATCCTCAAGTTTTTCAAAATGCCCAACACATCTTCCTTCCTAACAAATATTTCCTCGAGCTTACCAATCTGTTTCACACTCCTCTCCAACAATATCGCCCCTCTCATTTGTAAATACAGAAGAAAAGTACTCGTTCAAGACCTCTCCTATCTCTTCAGACTCAATACACAATCTCCCGCTACTGTCCTTGATCGGACCTACCCTCGCTCTAGTCATTCTCATATTTCTCACATATGTGTAAAAGGCCTTGGGGTTTTCCTTGATCCTACCCGCCAAAGATTGTTCATGCCCTCTCTTAGCTCTCCTAATCCCTTTCTTCAGTTCCCTCCTGGCTATCTTGTATCCCTCCAATGCCCTGTCTGAACCTTGTTTCCTCAACCTTACATAAGTCACCTTTTTCCTCTTAACAAGACATTCAACCTCTCTTGTCAACCATGGTTCCCTCACTCGACCATCTCTTCCCTGCCTGACAGGGACATACATATCAAGGACACGTAGCACCTGTTCCTTGAAGAGTTCCACATTTCACTTGTGTCCTTCCCTGCCAGCCTATGTTCCCAACTTATGCATTTCAATTCTTGTCTGACAACATCGTATTTACCCTTCCCCCAATTGTAAACCTTGCCCTGTTGCACGTACCTATCCCTCTCCATTACTAAAGTGAAAGTCACAGAATTGTGGTCACTATCTCCAAAATGCTCCCCCACTAACAAATCTATCACTTGCCCTGGCTCATTACCCAGTACTAAATCCAATATTGCCCCTCCTCTGGTCGGACAATCTACATACTGTGTTAAAAAAGCTTCCTGGACACACTGCACAAACACCACCCCATCCAAACTATTTGATCTAAAGAGTTTCCACTCAATATTTGGGAAGTTAAAGTCGCCCATGACTACTACCCTATGACTTCTGCACCTTTCCAAAATCTGTTTCCCAATCTGTTCCTCCACATCTCTGCTACTATTGGGGGGCCTATAGAAAACTCCTAACAAGGTGACTGCTCCTTTCCTATTTCTGACTTCAAACCATACCACCTCAATAGGGTGATACTCCTCGAACTGCCTTTCTGCAGCTGTTATACTATCTCTAACTAATAATGCCACCCCCCCACCTCTTTTACCACCCTCCCTAATCTTATTGAAACATCTATAACCAGGGACCTCCAACAACCATTTCTGCCCCTCTTCTATCCAAGTTTCCGTGATGGCCACCACATCGTCGTCCCAAGTACCGATCCATGCCTTAAGTTCACCCACCTTATTCCTGATGCTTCTTATGAGAATTCTTATTTCTGGCACACAACTGCTGGTCTGGGCCCTCTCTCAGCGACTGTGGGAAAGCCTTTCCTGAGGAGACATAGAGAGGGCATCATTGATCACAAGCGTGGTTCACAGTGGCAGGAGTGTGAAGGAAGGGTTGTGGTGCTTGAAGGGAGAGGGGGGTAGAGGGAGGGTTGGGGGTTACATGGAGAATTGGGGTGGAGGCTCGAATGGGGGTGCTAGGTTCTCGGGCTGGGTGTAGAGCGCATTGGTATCTATTCATTCGTGCTGCCCAGTGTTGGTCATTGACCCTTTTCCGGCACTGGAGGTCAGTCCTCCTGGTTACACCCCTGGCGCTCACAGCCACCGCCACCTCATCCCAGGCAGCACTGGCTGCCTTGCGGGTGACCCTCTTGGACCCTCGGGGGTTCAGGACATCCCTCCTGGCCTCCACCGCATCCAGGAGCCTCCCCATGGTCAGCATCCCCGAATCTCGGGGCCGGTCTCCTGGGCGCTATTGTTGCGAGCTGGCTGGGGTTGGCTGAGCAAGTGCTGCTAAGTGCTGCTCGACCTTGTTAGCGAGGGACTGACGAACGCAGTGCCGGCAAATCGGCTGGCGAACCTTCATTTTCGGCGAGAAGCCTGTGGCGCCTCGTACGTGGACAAATTAATGTTGAACAGCGTTGCTGGCCTTGCTGGTCCGAGCGCCGGGAGGCTGGCGGCAGTTCCCGCTCACTACCACACTTAGAAATCTTCCGGAGAATATCCGCTAAGCCTTTTTTGAATTCTTTTAACAAGAAGGTTGGCTTGAATGCAAAAATGGGAAATGTCAGAGGCAGTTCAGCGGAAATACCTCTTAGTCACTTTAGGGCACATTTGCTGGGGTGTTTCTCGGCGGTTGCAGCACCAAGATTCACCCCGCGGTTCACTGGCACTTTGCGAGTTTTTTTGGGCCTCGGGGAGTTTCTCCCCAACCGAGGCCACACTTTCGTCAATTTCTCCTTGCAGATCAGGGTGTCATTTTGACCCACAACCCCAATCTCTGCACCCTACCACCCTTTCAGCCCCCTGTTTTATTCACCCCCCCAACCTTCTCGAGGCCCTTCAAACCCCTCATTATCCCCCCTCTAATGGACGCTATCACTGGCAGTGCCAACCTGGCACTGGCACTGCCAGCCTGGCAATGCCCCTTGTACCCTGGCAGGAAGAAATGCCCCCACGGAACAGGCCCGCCCGCAGATCGGTGGGTCCCGATTGCGGGCCAGGCCACCGTGGGGGCCCCCCCCCCCAGGGTTGGATCACCCTGCGCCCCCCGCCCCCCCCGAGGAGGACTGCTCCTGCCGACTTACATGCCAGGTCCCACCATGTGGGACCATACGTAACCCACGCCAGCGGGACTGGCCCATTGAGGCCTGGAGAATCGCCAGGGGGGGTCACTGCCAACGGCCGCCGACCAGCGTGGCGGGAATCCCGCCCCCGCCCGAAAAACGGCACCGGAGAATACGGCAGCCGGCGTCAGGGCAGGATTTCCGCCGCCCCCCGGGGATTCTCCGACCCGGCGGGTATTTGTTTGTAGTTTCACCAAACCTCTGCAACATTTATTGGTTAAGAGACTAGTTCTATACAAAGGCCAATTTTATTTTGAGGCATGAATTGGGCAGCTTCAGGGTAAATGGAAAGATACTGTGAGCTTGAGGCCCAGTCATTTTAACTCGCAAGCTTCTTTCATTTCCATTTAACTAATGGGCTCCCCCCTCTATCGTGCTGGGAATTTGGCAGTCAGCCCACATCATGGGTGCAATTTCCAGTCGGAGTTCCCTGGACTATGAAGCAGCGAAGTATCTCTTAAAGTAAAGTTGCACTCCCAAGTTGATTATCAGTAGAACAATGCAGTAAACAATTGATGAGGGGGAGGGTTTCCCCCTTCTCCCCAACTGATACCCGGCTTGGGTCACTGTCTGTGCGGAGTCTGCACATTCTCCCCGTGTCTGCGTGAGTTTCCTCCGGGTGCACCGGTTTCCTCCCAGAAGGTGGGCCTCCTGCCCCGCCATCCGTTGTAGCCAATGTTACACTCTGTAGCCCTGTCCTGTGCCCTCCTGTGGGATCTACCATGCGTGCTCTCCTTGAGTGGGCCACGTGCTACCCTGCCAGCAAGGTGCCACCTGGTTGTGGGGGGGGCATCCCGTGCCATCGATCAGTGCCATACCACGTGGCAAGCATGCGAGCAGGGACCACGAATGGGTTGAGGTGGGGGGTGAGCACCCATTGGAACCGTAGCTGTAATATACTGTGGGTCCTCTGTGCGATGCATGGGTTGTGCCTACCTGTCTGGGGACAGGATGGATGGGAGCAGGATGTAATGGGCAGGTGGGGCTTGGTGCCGACCAGTGTTCCTGCGGGGTGGGCTAGTTGATGGTGCCACTGCTGGGGTGTCTGCCCTGGCAATGTGTTAGGGAGGGTGGCAAGGGCCACAGTGCACCTGCCCGTTGTTCGGACTGCAACCACCCCCCCACATCCCCCAGCTTCCTCCTGCAGTTGGGCAGCTCCTCGGATGGGTGCACTGACGGGTGTCAACACCTGATGGGCCACTGGCTGCGCTGGGTCAGCTGGGTTTCCTCGTGGGGTGGGGTGGGGAAAGGTGGGGGGCACCCATCCGGCCGGTGGCGCTCTGCACATTTACAGGTGGGCAGTCGGTGTAGTGCGCAGCCAGATGGCTGCATGCAAACTACGGCAATGGTGGCCCATGCCTGGCCATCCAATCCGGGGGGATACACACCAAACCCACTGCCCATCTCCTGGTCACACTCCCGCCACCCCCCCCCCCAACTAGCCCCCCCTGGCCCTGGCAGTCGGCCCCCACTCCCAACCAGCGGCACAACTGGCAGCCCATGGAGACATTTCTTACCTCCTCTTTCACCCTCAGCAGCCACTGCACCCAGTTCACATTTTTAAATACCACATGTGTACCGCGCCGGTGTCACTTCCACCTGGCAGAGGGGGAGCATCGCGGGAGGATGGAGACTACCGGCTCGGGCCTGTTAATGATATGCTAATGGCCGTTACTTTACGAGGCGTGGAATGCTTTCACGCTGCCATCGAGGTGCCGGAACATGGCGTTCGTTTGGGTGCCCGGCGTCGACCTTGAATTGCGATTCACGCCCGATGGCGCCATTTGACAGAGAATCCCGCTCCAGCTTCCTTGACGTGTGAGCCCCACTGCATCAGGCAGCTTAGACTTTCTCAACAGGTCATCGTTGACATGTGCAGCCTCCTGGAACAAGACCTCCTTCCTGGACAACCAGGTGGGAATGCATTACTTGCGATTCAATAGAAAAAAGTTCAAGTGTTGTTTCGGGCACATTTGGCAGCTTGTTTCCCGGCAGCTTCAGCAGGGAATAACCCTGCTATTCAACGGCATTTTGTTCTTTTCTTTCGCCTCGGGAGTTTCTCCCCGTTGAGGTCACACTTAGGCAGCCGTTCTGCACCAGTGTGCTGAGCTCGCCAGCAGGACTGCTCCTCGCAGATCGAGCTGCTATTTTGGAAGCTCGCCCCAATCTCTATACCCCTGCTTTCAGGGCCCCCATCTTTCAGGACCACCCCCTTCACCCCCACCCCCAACATTTTCTGGGGCCTTCAAACACCCCCTAACTCTTTCTCTTATGCGCAAGGCTCCTCTGGGCCCAACACCTGACACTGCCAACTTGGCACCTGGGCACCTTGGCACCGCCAGCCTTGAACTCCAGCAGTGCCCTTGCCAGCCTGGAAGTACCACCCAGCTACCCTGGCAGTGCCAAGTTGGCACTGTCCAGAGTGCCAGGCTGGCAGTATAAAGGTTCTAGCAATGCAGTGCCATGGTGCCCAAGTGCTGGGGAAGTGCCAGGGTGCTACCTTGCCCTGTCTCTGATCATCCAGGGGCCTCTAATCGCCTGCAATACTTCCCAAGGTGCCATCATGACTGGTTCATGTTTGTTTGCAGCAGTACTGAACAGAGCCCGGTTGAGGCCCTGCAGGCGGCAGTGCTGGGTGAATCCGGCGAACACATATTTAGATGAGCCTCATGGCTCTTTTAAATCTGCATTTCTGGATCTTGTCCAGTGAGGGAGAGATCCAGATCGCACTGGGCCTCGCAAGTCTGTTAACTCTTGTCAGGTTCATCGCCCCGCGCAAAGGCCACTTTTGGCCTCTCCTGGGATTCAACTGTCGCATCCCGACAAGGTCGTTGAATCAAGTCCGTGCTCACCATCACAACTTTGAATTTCATTGCCTTTGGTTCTTTTCAAGGGCCTGATGGTGACATCTGCAGAATTTCACTATTTGCTGTCACAAAGTGCGTCTCCCAGGTGACCGAGGCCAGCTTTGCCGAGGCCGCCACCTACGTCTACTTTGCTAGTAATCAGGACATTCAGAAACAGAGGGTTCTCATGTTTGCTGTCTTTGCTGGATTCCCACAGGTACAATGTCATTGACTGTACACATCTATTTGTCAGCCAGAAGGGATTCTATTCCACAGGTGTTCAGCTGTTATGTGACCAACTCCAAACAGAGAGAGCAATGGTTAGTCTTTAAGGGTGGGCTAATGATATCAGTGAGGAGGCCTAACACTGATGCAGACAAAAGATACAACTGGAGTCACATAACTATAAGGGTGCTCATGAGAAAACCGTTGGGTTGCTGAAGATGTGGCAGCCATTCAGTATGCACCAGCGAGAACTTCCTGAATGGTCATGGTCAGCTGTGCCTTGCTGACTATTGCGCGGAAATTAGGACTTGAGTAAAGTGTGGACCTCTCTTTATGATAAGAGGAGGAGGAAGAAGAGACACAGGATGAGGAGGAGCCTGACACATCCAGGTTGTCTGCAGTTGTTCAGTCAATTGCCAAGAAGACCAGGATGGAATGACCTAGACATGGTTCAAATAGCCAAATAGTATGAAGTCACATGGCACAGCAATACTGCCTGCTCCCTCCCAAATCATTCCTACAGTCTAAAACACTCCAATTCATTTATGCTTTTGTTCATCTTCTGCTCCAGTAATTCCATCCTCCTAAAGGCGAATGAGAATTTGGAAGCTGCAAGAGGCAACAATAGAGATGAATAGACAATGGAGACTAGAAATGTAAGTCTGGATTTTCAACCAGGAAACAGGTAGTGGGAGTTAGGAAAATTCCTGGATCAGCCCACCCACCTCGGAAGAAAGGCCCGTAAAGATGGGATTTTCATTCCACGTGGTATGAGCTGCAGTCAGGCCAACCTAGCCTGGATAAGGTTTGGAGTCAGCCATAGGTGCAGAGATGGGCTATTTAAAAGACCCACCAATAAAAACAGAAAGGCCCTCCCGTCCTCACTACTCACCACTCGTACCACCTCAGCCCTAACACCTTCTCACTCCCACACACTCTCCATGTCCCCTAACACTCTCATCCACCCTCTGTGGTCCGTGGTGCCCCCGTGCCAAGGTATTCCCGTCAAATAATCATCATGGCTCTCCATATGTCCCCCCATGTCCAGCTATGGCACTTCAATACTTATTTGCACACTATACACAGGAGAGGTTGGATAAACTCAGTTTGTCTCACTGGAACAATAGAGGTTAAGGGTGATGTGATAGAGGTCTACAAAGTTATGAGGGGCATGGGCAGAGTGGATAGTCAGAGTTTTTTTACCAGGGTGGAAGAGTCAACTACTAGGGGGCATAGGTTTAATGTGCGAGGGCCAAAGTTTAGAGGAGATATGCGAGGGAAGTGTTTTACACAGAGGGTAGTGGGTGCCAGGAACTCGCTGGTGGAGGAGGTGGTGGAAACAGGTACGATAGTGACGTTTAAAGGCGCATCTTGACAAATGCATCAATAGGATAGGAATAGAGGGATATGGACCCTGGAAGTGTAGAAAGCTTTAGGCTCGAGGAGCAGTAAGGTCAGCACAGGCTTGGAGGGCCAAAGGGTCTGTTCCTGTGCTGTACTTTTCTTTGTTCTTTGACAGCAAAATGTGTGAAAGAATATTTGAATCATTAGTTGATAACATTTCCACTTTCTTAAAAAACTCCTTTTTGGTACATGCCAAACCTTTTAGTCATCCAGACCTTTTAAAGTATCAGTCGCAGAAACTGCAAGCACTTGAAACCACTTTATCTTGTGTAATAAACATGTGAAATTGGCAGCATCGATCAGAGAGCCACAGCTGTCAATAAAACAGTGTTGTTCTGGGGCTTAAGTGTTTACTGGATATCTGGGTCCTCAGACAAGAAAACATAATAAGGCTTGGCTATGAGCCGAGAACGTGCTTACAGTTCCTGCTAATGATATGTTAAAGGGTCTGGATTCTTCTAGTTCCACGTCCTCTCCTATGGATATAATTGATCAATTTTTTAGGTGGGCACTCGATCCATACTGTGAGCAGAAGACCTTTTAAAATTATCGCAGGAATTTCCAATTGTAGTGGAATTTCCAACGGTAGTGGGTGAGTGTAGCAGGTGTCCCAACACTTAGCCACGAATGCAGGCAAAGAATCCAAAATGTTGACTGTCTGAAAAATACAGTACTTTGATATGTATGATCTACTGATGCTAGTAATAGATTAATTTGTTAAGAGCAGAATCTGAGTAATTGTACAGTTACTTAAAAGTGCTTCAATACCTGCAATTTTAAAAAATATAAATTTAGAGTACCCAATTCATTTTTTCCAAATAAGGGGCAATTTAGCGTGTTCAATCCACCTATCTTGCACATCTTTTGGTTGTGGGGGTGAAACCCACAAAAACAGGATAGATTCAGAAAGTGTGTCCCCAAAGGTGGGTGAGTCCAGAGCTAGGGGTCGTAGATTGAGGATAAGGGATAAACCTTTTAGGAATGAAGTAAGGAGAAATTTCTTCACCCATAGAGTGGTGAATCTGTGGAATTCATTACCACAGAAAGTAGTTGAGGGTAATGCGATGTGTAATTTTAAGGAGGCAGCAAATATAGATCTTGGGGCTATAGGAATTGAGGGATATGGGGGGGGAAGGCAGGATGAGAATATTGAACTTGATGATTAGCCATGATCATAATGAATGGTGGAACAGGCTTGAAGGGCCGAATGGCCTCCTCCAGCTTCTATATTCTATGTATGTTTGTATGTATGTATGAATGCCAATGTGAGACATTCATTCGGGGGTTCTCTCTCACCCTCCTGCAGCTCTCAGTAGTAGACTCCCAATAGAAAATCACACTGGAAAGTCACACCAACATGCTAGAAGAAAACTAACAAACCCATGGCCTTCAGGCATCTGCATGGACCAGCAGGAGCAATCAGCAAACACACCCGACAGCAGCACTTGAGAATATTTTGTTTATTAACCTGTCAACAATACCATTTCGCAAAATTGATCAAAAAAGCTAAAAACAAACGACTTAATAGTCTATCTATTACATTAACCATTAATCAACAAGGAAAGGACGCACACAAGTACTTTTTTGTTGCAGAATATCGGGATAAACACAAAGCTACAACAGTGCTTTTTTAGAGTACCCAATTCATTTTTTCCAATTAAGGGGCAATGTAACGTGGCCAATCCACCTACCCTGCACATCTTTTGGTTGTGGGGGTGAAACCCACGAAAAACACGTGCAGAATGTGCAAACTCCACAAGGACAGTGACCCAGAGCTGGGATCGAACCTGGGACCTCGGCGCCGTGAGGCAGCAATGCTAACCACTATGCCACCATAGTGCCCCTAACAGTACATTTATACAGAAAATACACATTGAACAGTAAACAGTCAACAGTACTATAAAGTGATCAGCAATCTGCAAGAGCATGTCTTTAACAGCTTCAAGTTGCTAATTCAAATCAATCCGCTTCTCTCTCCCCCTCCTGCAGCTCCCAGCAGTAGACTCGCAACAGTGGGAAATCACACCGGAAAGTCACATCAACGCAATAGGAAATCACACCGGAAAGTCATACCAATCCCCCTGTGGGGTCCCCCACCCCGAGTACTGGGCCAGCAGCTGCGGTGCCCTTGAGGTGCATGCCAGAAAATGGAAACGGCTACCTCACCTCCTCACTTCCCTCAGCAACCACTGCACTAGCTTCACGTCTTTAAAAAGAAGTACTAAACGATGCCCGCGTGATTTCTCGCTGGGGAGCCGGTTAATTCCCGAGAGGCCATTGCAATCGACTTCAATCTCGCTAATAAGCTGGAAATGAATGCAAATGAGTGTTAATGATATGCTCACCATACTTGGGTGAGAACTTGCCAAAGGGAGCTGGCCGGTTAGATAGCAAACTGATTTGCATCCAGTGCGAATTTCAATTTTGGCTTTTCCCGCTATTTAACTGGCATGCCCAAATCAACGGCGGGTGCAATGCGTTGGTTAAATCATGCCCAAGGAAATAGCAGAGGCCATTTTTATTTGTCCTCACAGTAGAAGATGCAAAATGGAACAGAAGAATAGCAGAAAACCAGAAACCAAAGGGAGAGAGGAACCTGAAACAACCGTAAACACGAGAGAAAAAGTATGAGGCATACTAATGGGACTAAATGTTGACAGATATCCTGGACCTAATGGCTTGCATCTTTGGGTCTTGAAACAAATTACTGCTGAGATAGTGAGTGCTTTATTTCTCATCTTTCAAAATTCCCTTCATTCTGGAAATGTTCTATTGGATTGGAAAGCTGAAGAGGTAACCCCTTTGTGGTGATATGCCTGTAAGCAATATCATAGATTGATGGTGTACGACCTCCAAGCAGTAGGTGGCGGTGCAGACATACCATGAGGTCTCAAGACAGTGCTCATGTGTCCAGGGACTCCAATATAAGTGGGGGCACATCCGGTCATCACCAGATGGTTTTGGGAATGGTTGTAAGACATACAGGTGAACAGTCATGCTAAGTGTAGTTCCAGGATAGTACAGAGAAACACCATGATAACTTGCTCTGTAACAGATCGCTAACTTACCACGTGTGATTCAATAAAGATCCTGGTTTGGACAAGTAGATTCCTTTGCAAGACATCGAAAGAACCAGAGACAACATGGTACCAAGAGTGCTGAAGATTTGAAGATAACGACAGCAGTGACAAATTTAGGAATTCAACGGACAGACCGCTCTGGTGAACTTCAGCCTGAGGCCACTCAAAGCACTTGAAGATGCTGAAGCGAGAGATGGAAGGACTGAGAGCCCCCCCACCAGCTTCAGATATCCAGTAACGTAGACGAAAACTGGCGGCTATTCAAACAGCAATTCAAACTCTATGTTTCGGCCCTAGGCCTACAGGCCCAGCCTAATGAAAGACGGATCGCATTGCTGCTAACAGTGGCAGGTCCACAAGCAATTGAACTATATAGCTCATTTGCATTCGACAATGACGAGGATTGCAAGAAATATGATGAAGTTATTCGGCACTTTGATCGGCATTGCTCCCCTAAAAAGAATGACACGTTTGAGCGATACATGTTCCATATGTGTACCCAAAAACCTGGTGAATCGTTTGAGAGCTTTGTCACCGACTTGAAGCTGAAGGTCCAGTCATGCAACTTCAGCAGCCTGAAATCTTCGCTGGTCCGAGTCCAAATTGTCTTTGGTGTAGCTAATGATAAGCTCCGGGAAAGGGTGTTGCAGGAGGAAGACTTTGTTCTGGAACAGGCAGTAAAGATTTGCTAACAGAACGAGATAGCTGCACAGAGAATTGGCACACACTGCCCAAAACATTTTGTCGCCAACTCAGAAGACGCTAGCGCCATTAGTGCTGTGACGCACGTCATGAAGAAACATGGTCTTAGTGCAGGTGGCCATTTGAAGTGGCCAACAGGAGCTGCCGCTGCCATCTTGTGTCAAAAGTGTGGCGCTCAACATGCCCCACGGCAATGTCCGGCCTTTGGAAAAGTCTGTTCCAGGTGCAGCCGTATTGGGCATTTTGCAAAACAATCTTTTGAGCATCCTACAATGGACCATATATGATCAGTAAATGTAGCTGATGAGATAAATATTGAAGAATAGTTTTTCATCGATCTCATCTCAGCCAAGGACCAGAAGAGTCCAAATAAAAATGATGAAAACAAAATTTTAAGTAAGACTGGAACTAGTAAGAACTCTCCGGATACCATTAAAACTAGATGGAAATCGATGGTGTTACTGAACAATTCACGATTGCGATGTGACTTTGACCTTAAAACAAACGCCAACCTCCTTAGTCGATCTGCTCTCCAAAAGCTGAACGTGCAGCAGAAAGCCGCTGATTGGTCAGGTCTGCCGGTGTACTTCGGAACAAAAGCAATGGAGACCTTCGGTGTATGCAAACTTGTGCTCTCCATGGCAGACATGAGGTACATTTTACTGTTTCATATTGTAAACATAGACATTGACTCCATCATAAGAGCAAAAGCATGAATTGAGTTGAGCGACTATGTGTACAGTAGCACAGTAGTTAGCACGGTTGTTTCATAACGCCAGGGTCTCAGGTTCGATTCCCGGCTTGGGTCACTTTCTGTGCGGAGTCTCCACGTTCTCCCAGTGTCTGCATGGGTTTCCTCCGGGTGCTCCAGTTTCCTCCCACAGTCCAAAGATGTGCAGGTTAGGTGGATTGGCCATGCTAAATTGCCCTCAGTGTCCAAAAAGGCAAGGTGGGGTTACAGGGATAGGGTGGAGGTGTGAGGCTTAAGTGGGGTGCTCTTTCCAAGGCCCAGTGCAGACTCGATGGGCCAAATGGCCTCCTTCTGCACAGTATTCGGCTGGCCAGCTGAATACTATGGATCCGTACAAGATATTTGAGTGTGCCCGGTTTATGAAGATTCGGAAGAAATCCAGGTGGAAGACGACGAATCAGACGAGGAGACGGAACAACCAGCGAGCATTCCGCTATTCGAGTTAACAATCTTCAAGAACATGCATGTGCTCAGTGGCATGATACAGGAGCATGATGAGCCAACATTAAAGTATCTGCTCATTGTGAATGTTAAATGGACAGAGCATGAGAAGCCCCGAGTATTTAATAAATGAGGCGATCACAAAGGTATATCAGTTGGATTTGCAGATACTTAAATCGTTAATGAGCCACAAATCTGAGGATACACAGGCTGCAAAATCGATTCGAGGAGGGCAAAAATATAATGCCGAGAACAATTCAAATGGAACCGAAGCTCAAAGGTCGAAGCACACACAGAACAGTCATGAAAATTGTACCAATTGAATCGTTCTTTAATTTTTTCAGTCCCACTGAAGTTCCGCTATGTGGAATGTTAAGCAAAAGTTCAGCAACCAAACCCAAGGCTGACTTTGAACTTGGTGGTCTACTGCATGAACACATAATTCCATGTGTAATGTTATATTTTACGGGAGAAATCATTGCAGATGATGCTGAATCCGATGATATCTACTACGACCACATGCTTGAAGATTTTGACGATAATACAGAAAGTGATGGCATGGGAGGTGAGGCAGATGAAGACCAGTATAAAGACCAATAATCGATTCCCAGATCAAGAACACTGACGATGAATGGGAAGACATCAATGATGACTGCGGTGATAGAAACTCAGATGTTGAAGTGGTTGGCCAGAGAGCATTGTAATCTCTAGTGACGGAGAGCGAGTGAGCGCTGCTCCAGCGAGCCAAAAGGGGCGGCACCTGTTGCCCCTGTTCCAACCTCCACTCAGGCACCAGAAACCGAGGCGTTCCAACATTTCTGTGAGGCCGCGGAAGTGGGCGCGGTCACACAACCCAATGATGGCGCGTCAGCCCTCAGGGTCCAGCTGAAACTCCACAGTCCTCTGAGCACAGGGTAAAAACCGGAGGCTGCCAAGCCTAAAAAAACCCAAGAAGCACAAGAAACTACGTCATCACATTCTCAACATACAGAGAAGAAAGAGGAGAAGACTGGAAGAGTTGCTCATCTCACTAACAAACCAGAAACAGAAACAAAGAGAAGCAGCAAACAGCGTCATGCCTGGAAGTGCAAAAGAAAGAGGCTAGTGACGCAAACGTGAAAATCATGGACATAGGCTTTCCAAAGGCACAGAGCAAAGAGGAGAAGAAGCAAGAGGCCAGCACGTAAACCAGTCTTTGAAGAGGTTGGCAACAGCCCGGATGATCGTAGAGGTGATCCCCTCAGCGAGGCACCATGCCCTGTGCAAAAGAGACAGACTCTGGCCAGGCATATCATGTTTATGGAGACCCTAGTTCAGCTCATTCACATTGTTAGACAATGTCATGTTTGGAAAGTTAAGACCAGTGTTGATTGTAAACAAATCTGAATGTTTTCTGAGGAAGGGGGATGTGGGATATGCTTACAAGCAATATCATAGATGGATGGTGTGCGACCTCCAACCAGTAGGTGGCGGTGCAGACACACATGCGGTCTCAAGACAGCGGTCATGTGACCAGGGACTCCAATATCAGTGGGAGCGCATCTGGACATCACCAGATGGTTGTAGGAGATGGCTGTAAGACATACAGGTGAACAGTCGTGCTAGGTGCAGTTCCAGAGGAGTACAAAGAAACTCCATGATAACTTGCTCTATAACAGATTGCTATTTTACTACGTGTGATTCAATAAAGATCCTGGTTTGGGCAAGTCAAGGTGTTTGGTAGATTGCTGTACAAGACATCGAAACAACCAAACACAACACCCTTTATTCAAGAAAGGAAGGAAACAGAAAGCAGGAAACAATAGGCCAGTTTGTCTAATATCTGCCATTGGGAAAATGCTAGAATCCATTATAAAGGAGGTTGGAGCAAAACATTTTGGAAATCATAATCTATAATAATAATAATCTTTATTAGTGTCACAAGTAGGCTTACATTAACACTGCAATGAAGTTATTGTGAAAAGCCTCTAGTCGCCACACTCCGGCGCCTGTTCGGGTACACTGAGGGAGAATTCAGAATATCCAATTCACCTAACAAGCACATCTTTTGGGGCTTGTGGGAGGAAACCGGAGCACCCGGAGGAAACCCACACAGACACAGGGAGAACGTGCAGGCTCCACACAGACAGTTACCAAAGCGGGATTCGAACCTTGGACATTCATAATGCAATTAGACAGAGTCAATATGATTTGTGAAAAGGAAATCATATTTGATAAATATATTAAAGTTCCTTATAGGTGTGGACACAGATTGAAGATCACGTTCCTGAAAAACATCTCTGGATGCCGAGGACTCGCTCTCATTTTAAAGTGAGGGCAGGAAGGAGTGAGTCAGAAGCCAGGTCGTTTCCAATTAATGACCTGTTAAGCTCCTTGAGGAGCTTGTTAACAGGCTGAAGAAGGCAAGGATGCATTTCATAATCTGTAAATCAGTGAGCCTGAACAATCTGGTGCACGTGAGTACACAGCTGTTGGATTCAATGATGGCAGAAGTTAAAGTTTCTTTTTAGATTATGAAAAATGTCAGGACCTGAGCGATCCCATGCTTGATCATGTGTGATCATTTGGCTGTTTAACCATTTTTGTGCGCAAATGGGCTGTTGCAGCCTGCTCTCCCCTGCAAGGTAGGGTGCAGCCTGCACTCCTGCAAGGCAGGGTGCACTGTGCTCTCCCGTGTAAGGCAGTGGCAGGCTCCATCATGGCTGAAGTCTTCTTTCATTGCTCGTGACCTAACGTGAGAACATAAGAACATAAGAACTAGGAGCAGGAGTAGGCCATCTGGCCCCTCGAGCCTGCTCCACCATTCAATGAGATCATGGCTGATCTTTTGTGGACTCAGCTCCACTTTCCGGCCCAAACACCATAACCCTTAATCCCTTTATTCTTCAAAAAACTAGCTATCTTTATCTGAAAAACATTAATGAAGGAGCCTCTACTGCTTCACTGGGCAAGGAATTCCATAGATTCACAACCCTTTGGGTGAAGAAGCTCCTCCTAAACTCAGTCCTAAATCTACTTCCCCTTATTTTGAGGCTATGCCCCCTAGTTCTGCTTTCACCCGCCAGTGGAAACAACCTGCCCGCATCTATCCTATCTATTCCCTTCATAATCTGATATGTTTCTATAAGATCCCCCCTCAACCTTCTAAATTCCAACGAGTACAGTCCCAGTCTACTCAACCTCTCCTCGTAATCCAACCCCTTCAGCTCTGGGATTAACCTAGTGAATCTCCTCTGCACACCCTCCAGTGCCAGTACGTCCTTTCTCAAGTAAGGAGACCAAAATTGAACACAATACTCCAGGTGTGGCCTCACTAACACCGTATACAATTGCAGCATAACCTCCCTAGTCTTAAACTCCATCCCTCTAGCAATGAAGGACAAAATTCCATTTGCCTTCTTAATCACCTGTTGCACCTGTAAACCAACTTTTTGCGACTCATGCACTAGCACACCCAGGTCTCTGCACAGTAGCATGTCTTAATATTTTATCATTTAAATAATAATCCCTTTTGCTGTTATTCCTACCAAAATGGATAATCTCACATTTGTCAACATTGTATTCCATCTGCCAGACCCTAGCCCATTCACTTAGCCTATCCAAATCCCTCTGCAGACTTCCAGTATCCTCTGCACGTTTTGCTTTACCACTTATCTTAGTGTCGTCTGCAAACTTGGACACATTGCCCTTGGTCCCCAACTCCAAATCATCTATGTAAATTGTGAACAGTTGTGGGCCCAACACTGATCCTTGAGGGACACCACTTGCGACTGATTGCCAACCAGAGAAACACCCATTAATCCCCACTCTTTGCTTTCTATTAATTAACCAATCCTCTATCCATGCTACTACTTTCCCCTTAATGCCATGCATCTTTATCTTATGCAGTAACCTTTTGTGTGGCACCTTGTCAAAGGCTTTCTGGAAATCAAGATATACCACATCCATTGGCTCCCCGTTATCTACCGCACTGTTAATGTCCTCAAACAATTCCACTAAATTAGTTAGGCACGACCTACCCTTTATGAACCCATGCTGCGTCTGCCCAATGGGACAATTTCCATCCAGATGCCTCGCTATTTCTTCCTTGATGATAGATTCCAGCATCTTCCCTACTACCGAAATTAAGCTCACTGGCCTATAATTACCCGCTTTCTGCCTCCCTCCTTTTTTAAACAGTGGTGTCACGTTTGCTAATTTCCAATCCGCCGGGACCACCCCAGAGTCTAGTGAATTTTGGTAAATTATCACTAGTGCATTTGCAATTTCCCTAGCCATCTCTTTTAGCACTCTGGGATGCATTCCATCAGGTCCAGGAGACTTGTCTACCTTTAGCCCCATTAGCTTGCCCATCACTACCTCCTTGGTGATAACAATCCTCTCAAGGTCCTCACCAGTCATAGCCTCATTTACATCAGTCACTGGCATGTTATTTGTGTCTTCCACTGTGAAGACCGACCCAAAAAACCTGTTCAGTTCCTCAGCCATTTCCTCATCTCCCATTATTTAATCTCCCTTCTCATCCTCTAAAGGACCAATATTTACCTTAGCCACTCTTTTTTGTTTTATATATTTGTAGAAACCTTTACTATCTGTTTTTATATTCTGAGCAAGTTTACTCTCAGAATCTATCTTACTCTTCTTTATAGCTTTTTTAGTAGCTTTCTGTTGCCCCCTAAAGATTTCCCAGTCCTCTAGTCTCCCACTGATCTTTGCTACTTTGTATGTTTTTTCCTTCAATTTGATACTCTCCCTTATTTCCTTAGATATCCACGGTCGATTTTCCCTCTTTTTACCGTCCTTCCTTTTTGTTGGTATAAACCTTTGCTGAGCACTGTGAAAAATCACTTGGAAGGTTCTCCAGTGGTCCTCAACTGTTTCACCATAAAGTCTTTGCTCCCAGTCTACCTTAGCTAGTTCTTCTCTCATCCCATTGTAATCTCCTTTGTTTAAGCACAAAACACTCGTGCTTGATTTTATCTTCTCACCCTCCATCTGTATTTTAAATTCCACCATATTGTGATCGCTCCTTCCGAGAGGATCCCTAACTATGAGATCCTGAATCAATCCTGTCTCATTACACAGGACCAGATCTAGGACCGCTTGTTCCCTCGTAGGTTCCATTACATACTGTTCTAGGAAACTATCGCGGATACATTCTATAAACTCCTCCTCAAGGCTGCCTTGACCGACCTGGTTAAACCAATCGACTTGTAGATTAAAATCCCCCATGATAACTGCTGTACCATTTCTACATGCATCAGTTATTTCTTTGTTTATTGCCTGCCCCACCATAATGTTACTATTTGGTGGCCTATAGACTACTCCTATCCATGACTTTTTCGCCTTACTATTCCTGATTTCCACCCAAATGGATTCAACCTTCTACCTTATCCTCCATAGCACCGATGTCATCCCTTACTGTTGCCCGGATGTCATCCTTAAATAACAGAGCTACACCACCTCCCTTACCATCCACTCTGTCCTTCCGAATAGTTTGATACCCTCGGATATTTAACTCCCAGTCGTGACCATCCTTTAACCATGTTTCAGTAATGGCCACTAAATCATAGTCATTCACGATGATTTGCGCCATCAACTCATTTACCTTATTCCGAATACTATGAGCATTCAGGTAAAGTACACTTATGTTGGCTTTTTTACCTCTGTTCTGAATCTTAACACCTCGATCAGTAACCTCTCCTAAGTTATATTTCCTCTTAACTTTTCTCCTAATTTACCTTGTCGTTGAACCCATATCTTCATGTAACAACCTGCCGCGTCGCTTACCATTAATGTTTTCACTTCCCGTTTTATTCCTTTTAGTATTCCTGGTCCTATTCACTGAGCTCCCCTCAGTCACTGTACCTTGTACTGTCGCCCTTTTTGATTTTTGACTATGGCTTCTCTGCCTTACACTTTCCCCCTTACTGCCTTTTGTTTCTGTCCCTGTTTTACTACCTTCCAACTTCCTGCATCGGTTCCCATCCCCCTGCCACATTAGTTTAAACTCTCTCCAACAGCTCTCGCAAACACCCCCCCTAGGACATCGGTTCCAGTCCTGCCCAGGTGCAGACCGTCCGGTTTGTACAGGTCCCACCTCCCCCAGAACCGGTTCCAATGTCCCAGGAATTTGAATCCCTCCCTCTTGCACCATCTCTCGAGCCACGCATTCATCCTATCTATCCTGACATTCCTACTCTGACTAGCTCGTGGCACTGGTAGCAATCCTGAGATTACTACCTTTGAAGTCCTACTTTTTAGTTTAACTCCTAACTCCCTAAATTCAGCTTGTAGAACCTCGTCCCATTTTTTACCTATATCGTTGGTACCTATGTGCACCACAACAGCTGGCTGTTCACCCTCCCCCCCCCCCCCCCCAGAATGTCCTGCAGCCGCTTCGAGACATCCTTGACCCTTGCACCAAGGAGGCAACATACCATCCTGGAGTCTCGATTGCATCCGCAGAACCCCCTGTCTATTCCCCTTACAATTGAGTCCCCTATCACTATAGCCCTGCCATTCTTCTTCCTGCCCAGGAAGGTATCAGTGAGGTATCAGTCAGAGTAGCGAAGTAGAGAAAAGCGAAGGTGAGTGCAATTTTAACCGATCCCCTACCTAGGCCCCCAATGCAAAGTTTATTGGGCTTACCCCAGCAAAACAAGAGTCAGGTTGGAGCCTCAGACATTAATGCAAATTGGAGTCCTGTCTTAGTACTTCAACATCCACGAAGGAGGGCACCGGTAGAAGCCATCTCAACAGCTTTAACCTGATCACCATACTGAAGATGCTTTTTCAAGTTGAGTTTAATACTTTTCTTTGCAGGACCAGAAAATGTACCTGCCTGGTCTCCCACTGCTCTTCCCGGATCATTTGACTGCCTCCATCTGGCCCACCATCGCTGCTGTACCTTGGATCTAGTGAGTGCACTCTCGCTGGTTCATCTCCACAAGTATGCACAGCAGGATATTGAGGCCTGGTTATAAAAACCAGGCTAAGCCTCTCACTGCTCCTTCCTTGCAGTTTAACAACTCACTAGGCTGCTTTCCCAACTTCAAAATAACATTTAAAAAATGTTTTTAAATAAAAATGATTTTAAAATTGGTTCCTTTAAGTTTATTGCAGCAATGAACAATTGTAACTGAATTTGGTAATTTTTTAGCTGTAATAATTAGTCTTGCTTCAGAATAGCAGTGGCTGAACTGAAAATACACTGGACCATCCAGCAGGAATGAAATGTCCAGTTTAAGTGATAATATTTAATGCATATCTGTGTCTTGATCAAGGTTTGATCAATATCTTCTGAATTATGCTTATTTTCTAGTTTGCCTTTACATGCAATGTGGGATCACCTCAGTTAAATATCAATTATTCATTTTGTCTCTGTATTTATATCCTTGAATCTTTTTCCAATTTATTAAATTATTGATAGATTAAATATAAAAGAGTGACGCATTCTTTGCAGAGGTTTAGAGGTGACGAGAAGGATTAGAATACCTTGACATTCGAATATGTGAAATATGAAATAGTAATTTATTTGTCTGTCCATAGCTGATCCATGTGTGCCTTTTTAATTGTTTTGTTATTCATTCATGGAATGTGGGCATTTCTATCAAGGCCAGCATTTATTGCCCATTCTTAATTTCCCTTGTGAGCCGGCTTCTTGCTGTATAGTCTGCGCGTTATGTGGTCAACTATCTCTATAGTTAGAAACCATTCACATTGCAAGGCTATCATCAGCAAGAATCTTGTGAATGATTTGCTGACCCTTCACTTGCAGTGATGTCAACATATTCAGACATACCAGTATGATGTTGCTGTCCTTGCTACAGAACCCGAGTGAGTCATATTCAGGTTCTGACGTGAGTACAAAACACTTGAAAGGGAACAGTGAAATATCATGGTTGCAGATGGAATGAAAATAAGCCACATACCTTTCATAGCCTACTCACTGAATGGCCTACTCACTGAAGTTTAGGAAGACTGTTGGTTCCATAATATTGCAATGGTTGATCACCAAAACAGGCTGTTGATGATTTCAACATGCTTTTGGATCAGAGTTTATTGAAGGAATAGTTGTGATTGTTTAATTCTAATTTCCTCTTTTATTTTGTGTCACTATAAATAATGTTAAGAGAAATATTGTTGATACTTACCTTCACTTTGAGGTTGATGTTTTTTGCTGCTGCTACTTGGTATTATTCATCGTCATGTGTCTGTTTTCCTGTAACAGGAGAGGGGGATTTTTAACCAACAAACAAACAGATAGGATTCAGGTGGTAGTGGTGGTAGTGGGGTGGGATGGGGGGGGGGGGGGGGGGGGGGGCGGTGGGGGCGGCTTGGGGTTGGACTCTGGGGAGAAGGGTCGGGTAGGGGAGAATTAAAGTCTTAAAAAAACAGAATCCAAACATTTTAGCAAACTGCCACCGACCATTCCACTGCCATCTTTAACTGAGGTGAAGGTGGATGGGTGACCAAGCCACCCCAAAGATATGGTTTGGCACTTTAAATATGAGAAAGAGGCTGTGAAACCATTGTTATTCATTCTTCCAATGTCAGCCAGGTTTCCTGAGCCTAATTCCAGGTGAGGGCTGCTGAATTCAGGGGTTGAGTGCCTAAATCACCACCTGCTGGATCTAGTATGCCTGCCTGCGCAAACCCTTTAATCTGGAATCCCCATCCCCAACCTTCCCTATGAGTGATCCAAACTCTGCACCCGCCACCCTCCCCAACTCCAGACCTCTGATTCTCTACCCTCTGCAACTTCAAGCCCTCTGACATACTCTCACCCCAAGGCCCAGATCTCATTCACCAAGGCCACTAATCCCCCACCTAGGTCTCTAATGCCCTCTAGGATCAATCCACTTCCATGTGAACAACCTCCCTTCCCCAACAGATCGATCTATCTCCCTAACCCTGAGATTGAACTCCCCTCCCTTGACCACACTCCCCTGTAACGCCCACCCCTACAACCATTCCAAGATTGACCCAACCCTGGGAATGACCCCATCACACCTTGATTACTGGTCTGTCAGCAAAGCCCCAAAATGTATGCTTTCCTGAGAGTTCAGAAATCCATTGGGCTGTTCAAACAGCTGAGCCCCAGGGAAAGCACTGATTGATTGAGAGCTCTGGCTCCCTGATCTCTGCTGTTGATTTCACAGTATTTATTTACACATGGTTAAGAGGATTCAAATACCTGCAATTTCAGCTGTTGCATTATTAAAGGATCTGGACGATTGACACTCTTTTGCCTTGCAATAAAAAAAGTTTTGTTTTAAGTGGAAAGCTATCAATGAATTTTTAAACTTACTATTGGGTTCATTGCCTCTACACAGTTTGTAGTGGGTGAATAGGGATGGATGTTCCATAATTGGGCATGGGTAGCATGAGGGGCATCAGAACTATTTGTGGGCACATCTTGATATGTGGGAATGAAGGGTTCTTTGTAGCCATATCTTGTCATGAGGGGTTGTTGCAGGTCATATCTTGACATGGGAGACATGAGGGACCATAGGCTTTTGGGGGGACAGTGGACATTGACATGAGGTACTGTTTTTTTGGGGGGGGACATAGTTTTGTATGAAGACATGAGAGGCCATACGGATTGTTTGGGGGGCATATCTTGGCACAAGGGCATGAGGGGCAATAGTGACTGCATGGGTGGTATATGGGCAAACGGAAGTCATTTTAGCATACACTTCTGAAATGCCAGGAATCGCAACTCATTAAAACCTGGCCTGTCAATCATAGAATTTACATAGAATTTACAGTGCAGAAGGAGGCCATTCGGCCCATCGAGTCTGCACCAGCTCTTGGAAAGAGCACCCGACCCAAGGTCAACACCTCCACCCTATCCCCATAACCCAGTAACCTCACCCAACACTAAGGGCAATTTTGGACACTAAGGGCAATTTATCATGGCCAATCCACCTAACCTGCACATCTTTGGACTGTGGGAGGAAACCGGAGCACCCGGAGGAAACCCACGCACACACGGGGAGGATGTGCAGACTCCCCACAGACAGTGACCCAAGCCGGAATCGAACCTGGAACCCTGGAGCTGTGAAGCAATTGTGCTATCCACAATGCTACCGTGCTGCCATGTTGAGAGAGCGGGTTGTGAGCTTTTCACCCTAACCAGCCATGGTGAACCACGTATTGCTACTATATATATATTTACCGTTATTCGTTATTCGTCCTACTGTTATCCACCACTGTATATATGTTCACTGTTGTTCTTATTCACTGTTACTTACTGTTGTTGTGTTGATGCTTCTGTTGGCTCCGCCTGTGGCTCTGCCCCTCGGGGGAGATATATAATTGGCAGACCTGTGGCCAGCTCTCAGTGTGGGAGCAGCAGCAGGCTGGCATACTTCTTAGCTTATTAAAACCACTGTTCTCTTCTACAACTCGACTTGTGTGAATTGATGGTCCACCACCAGCTTTTAATGGCCTTGTTGAAAATTGTAAACCCGAGAAATGGGGTCAGGAGTCTGGGAATCAGGTCCCGGCTGCCATTTGTAAAGAGCTCCTGAGTCATCCTGTTTGGTTGAGAATCATAGAATCACTCCAGTGCAGGAGAAGGCCATTTGGCCCATCGAGTCTGATTATGCCCTCTGAAAAATCACCTTACCTAGGCCCATGTCCCCAGCCTATCCCCATAACCCAATAACTTGGGGCAATTTACCATGGCCAATCTGCCTAACCTGCACATCTTTGGACTGTGGGAGGAAACCGGAGCACCCGGAGGAAACCCACGCAGACACGGGGAGAACATATAAACTCCGCACAGGCAGCGACTCAAGATTGGAATTGAACCCTGGTGCTGTAAGGCAGCAGTGGCAGCTGTAAGCTACTTTGTATTGCACAGAGTCCTCTCATGTAGTGTCACACTGGTTTTGACAACTGTCCGGTTGAGAATCCTTAATAGGCTGGAAGACATTCCAGTTCTGTGAACACAGAACTCATGTCACAGAGACAGAACCAGATTTTCAAGAGGAAAATCCATGAAAGCAGTTCTGAAATACAAGGGTTAATGCCACCGTTAAGCACACCTTGTTTCTTCAGATTATTTATTTATGCATTTATTAAGTTAAAAATTTGCATTTTTAGACTCAGTTCACTAAAGGTCAATGTAGTTGCTGAAAGCTAGCAAACAACTGAATAACTTGGTTCGATGGTTTTACAGTGGTTAATGATTAGTTGTTTTTTCTGACCTATTTAGTGAACAGATTTTTTTTTTTAACACAATTCTTTTTCCAATTAAGGGGCAATTTAGCATTGTCAATTCACCTACCCTGCACATCTGTTGGCTGTGGGCGGAACCCACGCAAACACGGGGCGAATCTGCAAACTCCACACGGAGAGTGACCCGGGTCCTCACTGCTGTGAGGCAGCAGTGCTAACAACTGCGCCACAGTGCTGCCCAAACAGACAGTTTTGAATTGGTTCATATTATGCCAATCCGATATTTGACCAGTGGTATGACTCAATAATAATTATTTTTTCAATAGATATTTTTGAAGTGTGCTGTCAAATTAATGTATATCAGACATAAACCTTACAACCTATATAATTTATAATTTTATTGTCATAAACATTCGACAAAGCATAGTCTTGGAATATTATATCAGGCATTGAGGTCATTCTAGCACTCGCCATTATTAAATGCATCTCTTGAGTGACCAGTCTAAATATGCAGCAGGTGCCAATGTGGTAAAGCTACAACATAGGAGTAGATGCATGTTAAACAGCAGAAGCAGCATGCTTTGTTCCTGGTGTGACCCCTTTTTAATGGATTGCAAGATTCTGCGGGAAATCTTTGGGGAGATAAGCTGGCAGTGGGGGAGGATTTGTTTTGAATGTGGAGGAGTTCGATAGCTTCACTTGCTGAGAGGGGATGAAGCTCCAGTTGCTGATTGAGTGGGGAGGGGGGTTAGGGGGCAGGGAACCTTACTTTGTAACTGGAATGATGGTTAGGGGAACAGGAATTGATCATTGGCGCATTGGGGGAATTGATGAAAAGGCAAAGCGGGGGAGTGATTTTCCGCCCCTGTTTTCGGCAGGTGCGAATGGAGGCAGGGGCAAGATGTGCAGGGTAGGTGGATTGGTCACGCTAAATTTCCCCTTAATTGGAAATAAAAATAATTGGATTGGAATGGAGGCAGGGGCAGAGAATTGAAGGGGATTCAGAAAACGGCTTTCACACCAGTGGGAGTGCCCTGTTCGGTTGGTTCCGACCCCACCAGTGACGGAACGGCGCGGGAACCCTATTATAATACATTAACATATACTTAGCAGACCTCACCGCTGCATCATCCCTACATGTGGAAAGGCTCCATCTCCCCTGCCTCAGTGTGACATAATAATAATCTTTATTATGGTCACAAGTAGGCTTACATTAACACTGCAATGAAGTTACTGTGAAAATCCCCCAGTCTCCACATTCCAGCGCCTGTTCAGGTACACAGAGGGAGAATTCAGAATGTCCAATTCACCTAACAAGCATGTCTTTCGGGACTTGTAGGAGGAAACCGGAGCACCCGGTGGAAACCCACGCAGATACTGGGAGAAAGTGTAGACTCCGCACAGACAGTGACCCATGCCAGAAATCGAATCTGGGACCCTGGCACTGTGAAGCAACAGTGCTACCCACTATGCTACCGTGCTGCGCTATCAAGTCAACGGGGAACTAGCGAGTAGAACCTGCTCGGTGCTCACAGTTAAGTGCAGCCCCTAGGGAGGAGAGGGTCATGCCCGGGCACTGCCCCTTCACACTGCCCGCTGGCAGGCCTTTCAATGGGGATATTTGAATGGGGGTTCCCTGGGGGTGGGGGTCCCGTGTTTGTTGCGGGGATTTTTGTGTCCGTGGGGCAGTTCCTTTTTGTAATCTTTATTGTTTTTAGATCGAGGCACCCTTTCGATCTATCAAGAGCTGAGGCTGCTGGCGAGGCCAGGCCGCCCCTGCATGGTGGGTGAGACCCGCCTCTTCACTGGTTTTTTCAAAGTGTTTAAAACCCGGCAAGGCAGCTGGCGGCTTCCGCTTTACCCGTCGGAGACAAAACATCCCGTCCATGGTTTCTCTCAGAAAACACACACATACCTACCTTTGTACAGCTTTCTTTTCAGCAGCATTCAGGCTTCAGGGCACAGTGCATTCGGTCACACCCAGCAATGGTACAAAACATGAGCATTGAAAGGGGCCAAGCCAGTTTGTTGGGTATCAACCCGGGCTCCACGGCAGCAATTGCGGCTTTGCAACTTGCAAACCTCAAATCTATTCTGGTGACCCCACTGGGTGTCATGACCCACAGTTTGGGAAGTCCTGTTATAGACAGAGCCATCCACAACCAATGGATCAGACCCTTGCAGTTCTGCCACATCCAGTTGTGTATGGTGGTGGACAATTGATTGAGCTGATAGGAAGACAAGAGTCTGAAACTTTTCCATCTTCGATGGTGGGAGAGTCAGCACCTCATTGCAAATGACAAGGCTGATTTGCAACCATCGTCAGCTAGAAGTGCTGAGTGGATGATGCATCTTGGTACCCTCCCCAGCATCACAGATATCACTTCAATTTGATTCACTCCACGGGAAATGACTGAAGACACTGGATACAGCAAAGGCCCTGACAACACCCCAGCAATAATACTGAAGACTTATGCTTCAGAAGTAGCTGTAATCCTAGTCAGGCGATTTCAGTACAGCTACAACACTGACATCTACCTGACAATCCGGAAAAGTGCCAAGGAATGACATGTTTACAAAATGTAGGATAAATCCAACTTGGCTAATAACCCTATCATGCTCCTGTCAATCATCAGCAAAGTGATGGAAAATGTGTAAGTGACAGTGGTATCGAGTGCCACTGAAAATTCAATGACCTGCTCACCGATGTTCAGTTTGGTTCTCCCAGGACTATTCAGCTCCTGACCTCTTACAGCATTGGTCCAAACATGGACAAGGAAAGCCAACTTCAAGGGGAGAGGTGAGAGTGACTGCCCTTGATATCAATGCAGCATGACTGAGCGTGTATCGAGGAACCCTGGCAAAACTGAAGTCAATGGAAATCAGAGGGAATATTCTCCAAGGGTTGGAGTGGAAACCGATTACAAAGGAAGGTGGGTGTGGTTGCGGGGGGTCAGTCAACTCAAGCACAGGACATTGCTGCACCTTTAGTTGAGCTTCATCAGTAACTTTGGGTGCGATCTACTGGCCGCGTTGAGACCGAACGGCAGCGTGGCCGATAAAGACCCTCTGGGCAGGGTGGCATCCTGGCATTGCTGGTGCCACCTGGGCACCTTGTCAGTGCCAGGCTGGCACCCAGGTGGTACTGCTCGGGTGCCAGGTTGGCAGTGCCACGGTGCCAGTGGATAGCAAAGGTCAAAATTACCTGCATAGTTTTCAATTGATTCAGGGAAAATATAACATTAAAACATAAAGTAAGTAAAATGGATAAACAATAATGTATTCTCTGGCTGTACGCCTTGGAAATCTCTGAAAGTACATGAAAATTGAAGATTGATTTACAATTTATTTACTTGATCTGAAATTATCATGGATGGGGAATTGCAGCTCTAATTAGAAAATAACCAATCTGTGATTTATTTCTCTGCCTGGTTGTCTTCCACTAATTTTTCCTGTTGCTACTGAGGTTTCAGTGCTCATTATAAGCCTGCAAAACCAGCACTGTGCCAGCATTTAAACTACAGATGTTAATTAATGAAATCAATATAGCAGGACCAGAGCTTGAAACATAGGATACAGAGATAACACATTACATCGAGATTTTGCAGCACAATAGGATGTATGAATCCCCCAGTGGCTCGGTGAATAAATGTATTATAGCTATCAGTTATACAGGCCAGGAAGATCCCTGGCCTCTCTTTAGTTCCCAATTTCAGAATTGAAGCAGAAATGGAGGACTTTACTCCAGGCTAGGAAAAGAACATTCAGTTAAAGGTTCTTACTGGGAATGTGCATACACATGTATAAGACTGTGTGCACGCTGGGAAGGACAAAGATGTGTTTTGTAATAATAACTTGCCGATGATACTGGGCTAATTCTTTACTCTCAAAAACGGATGAGCTGGGGTCGCTTTGGAAATTAAAATGCAAAAGATCTGGACCAAGTACTGAATACATCTCAAACCCAGCACTCTAGTTTAACGAAGGGGGGACAATACCCCCTTATCTCTACATAGAACCTAGCCTCCAGGTTAAAATCCAGTCCACAGGCCCTGGCAGTTGCATGCGATACACTTTTTACAGCTGTTTTTCAATTTGGCAAGGACCAAAGTAGCAACAATTTAACATACAGCTGTATTAAAATGAAACTAGATGCTTTAGCATAGTGATGATCAGCAGAAGCCACCCCACCCCAGCGGCTATTTATGTATGGCCGTGTATATTGAATTCTTGGCTCTATACTTGTATACAGGGTCATACATGAAGAATAACTGCTGGGGTGAGGTAGCTGCTGCTGATCCTGAAACTATGCTACATCATCTAGTTGCACTTTAATGCAGCTATATGTTAAATCATTGCATTTCTGGCACTTGGTAAATTTAAAAAAACAGTTTTAAAAAGTGTCTCCTGTGTAAACTACCTTAATGGAAGGAAATTAACAATTCTTACCCAGTCTAGTCTATATACAACCTCAGGCTTACAACAATGTGGTTGACTCGTAAATGCTCGATGAAACGGCCGAGCAAGCCACTCATTCGTATCAAGTTACAACAAGAAACAATAAGCAAATCTCCAAAACGTCACCCAGCATTGACAATGGCATCAGTTCCCCAAAGGCACACCCTGTCCAGTCAACCCTGAAAAGTTCTGCTCATTAACATCTGACAACTTGCGTGAAAATTGGAAGAACTGTTCCACAGACTAGTCAAGCAACAACTTTTACTCTGGCACCACAGATTCACCAGAGGTGGTTACACTGTGATGTACAGTCAAGAAGGATTGATCCTGGGGATAAGCATCCAGATGTCATGAATTTTCATGTATCAGGTCAAACATGGACAAGGAAATCTCCAGCTAATGAATCTATATCCTTCCATCTTAAACACCACCTAGAAGATGCATTGGGAATAGATAGGACACAGAATTTAGTCTTGGTAGGAGACTTCAATGTCAACCACCAAGAGAAGCTTGGTGGCACCACCACTGACCAAGCTGGCTGAATCCTGAAGGACAGACTTGCAAGACTAGGCCAGTGGCAGGTGGTGAGGGAACCAACAGGATGGAAAAAACTTTTACCTCAGCCTCTCCAATCTACCTGCTGCAGATGCACCTGTCCATGATAATCTTGGTAGGCATGATCTTGTGGAGACAACATCCTGTCCTCACACTAAGGCCATCCTCCATCATATTGTGTGGCACTACCAATTTGCTAAATTGGAGAGATTAACCACATTTCTAGCAGATCAAATCTGGGTATCCATGAGGTACAGTGGGCCAATATCAACATCAGAATTGTATTTCGTCATAATTTGTCACCACAAACCTGGCACATTCCCATCTGTAACATTACCATTGAGCCATTGGACCAACACTGTTTTATAAGAGTAAGCTAGAACAGATCAGGCATATTTAAACATGAGGTGTGAACCTGGTGAAGCTGTAACACAGATAACATGCGTGCTAAACACCTGAAGACAGAACGAAGCAATGTAACAATTTACAAATCAGATCAAAGCCCTGTTACGTCCTGCCACATTCAGTCATGAATGGTGGTGGACAATTATCCAACTGATGGGAGAAGAAGGCTCCATGAACATCACCATCCTGAATGATGGCAAAACCCAGCACCTTGGTACAAAAAGCAAGGCTGAAGAATTTGCAACCACCTTTGGCCAGAAATGCCAAATGAATGATCTCTCTCAGCCTCTTCTTGAGGTCCTCAGAATTACAGAAACCAGACTTTAGTGAATCTGATTCACTCATTGTGATATCAAAAGAACTGTTGAAAATACTGGCCATGGCAAAGGTCCTGGCAATATCTTGGTTCCATTGCTGAAGACTTGGTGAACAAGTATCACACTGGCATCTGCCAGACAAAATGGAAAATTGTTTAGAATAATGAGGAATTCTAGCAAGGCTGGACAAACTGGATGCAGGGAAATTGTTGCCTCTGGCGGGTGGGGGGGGGGGGGGAGGTGTCTAGAACAGGGGATCACAGTCTCAGGGTATGAGGTAGGCCATTCAGTGCTGAGATGAGTTGAAACGTCATCACTCAGACAGTGGTGAACCTGTGGAATTAGCTGTGGAGGCTGTTGTGTACTCTGGGATAACACAGGCTGCAACTGGATGCAGCTTTAACCAAAAGATACTCCAGACCTTGAAGTTAGTTCAATCTGATTTATTGAACCAGTAGCACAGTTAGCACAGTTCTCTATGAGTTCGACTCTCTGCTAACCTAAGTGTGGTTACTCTGTCTGACTGAACCAGACTAGCTCTTAGCCACGTGCTGGAGGTGTGATACTATAAATACACCCTGACTCACTCTGTAGATGTTCATCAGTGGAAAGAGGTGGAGTGTGAGTGTCTCGTGCCTTTTATAGTGAGATACCACCCCTGAGTGCCCTGCCTGCCCATTGGTCATGTCCTGTTCTCTGTGTTCATTAGCTGCCTGTCTGTGCCTGTCTGTATATCATTTTCTGCATGTCTGCATTTCATGACCGAGGCAAGTCACTCAATATATTTAATCAGGAAATAGAATTCTGAAATCTGGGGCTAATGTTCAGCTCAGAGCGAACGGCGATGCCGGTGGAAAATCCGGAGTGAAGCGGAAAATGCAATTCTCTCTGGAAAGATCGCGTTTCCCAATTTTCCCTACCCCTCACTGGCAAAGTCACGAGCTTCATGCCCACAGATGGTGAGAACTTCATTTAAATGGATTATTAAATTTTAGTCTTAGTAATGGGCATTCCAGCCACATGATTCCCTCCTCATTAAATATTTATACTTTGCCATTGTGACATCACATCGGCGAGGTTTACAAGAGATTCAGTCGAGGAGATGCCTCTGGGGGCGCAAAGGCAGGTCTAGCCACCAGGAGAAGAGAGACATGCCTGGGCAGTGCCCTGGCACTTCTTCCAGCACTGCCCCAGGCACAGGTCAGCACTGCCACCCAGTGCCAGGGGAAGGGGCAGGGGCAGACCCTTGTGGTAGCCATGTATGTGTGGCTTGAGGGTGGAGAGCAGGCAGTGGAGGGGGAACCTATAGCCATGGGAGAGTGTCCACTGATGGGGGAGGCGAAGACCAGTGATAATTCTGCGGTGGCGGGGGAAGCCCCCAATGATTGTCTGATGTGGGTGGAGCACCGATGATTGGCTGGGGGTCGGGGGGGGGGGGGGCCCTGATGATTGTCCAGGGTTGTGGGAAGGGTGGTAAAATGTCAGAGGCAAGATTCCCCTGCAAAACAATGGGGTGAATTCTCCATTTGAGAGACTATGGGCAGGATTCTCCACCCTGGAACTCCCGGAATATGTTCCCCAATGGGAACGCAATGCTCCAAAGCCCAACTGGCGGTGTGAACGAGGTCCATGATGTGCGCTGGTGGGGGGATGTAAATAAATGCAAATGGTTCTTACTGGTTCATTACAGAATTCTTGTGGGGTCTCCCTATCAGAGGGGCCCCTGTGGGCAGTCGCTCCATCAACCACATCAAAGTGCATTCCAATCAGTAAGTGCATTGCAATCACTCAAGCGTGTGATTGCAATACACTTACTGCTCTTTGATATGGTTGATATTTGTAAACCTTGGCATTTCAGCATTTAGAGTCACTAATCCATGAAGAGAGATGAATGAATCAAGGCTTCAGCAGTTTTGTGGAAGTTGTCAATCACAGCCCACTACTAGAAATGAGGGCTTGCAACTAATGGATCTGAGGGTTTTAAACACAGTCACAGCTATTCTCCTTCCAGGAATGGACACATGTAACTTCCAGATAGGTGTTACAGCTGTTGATTATTTCACTGCCCCTGTCTGGACTGCTCTCCAGTTACCAGCAGTGGGGAATCCAGGCCCAGTTCTAATCGGAGTCTGTGCAATTGGTGAACTACGCGTTAGTTTTCAGTCTGAGCCTGACACTTTGAAAAATATATGGTACTATTCCACCCTCGGCATCAAGAGGTATGGTGAGAATGGGGAAGTATGGAATTGTGATAGAGGAGTAGCCATTATGAGATTGAATGGTGGAGCATGTTTGAAGGGCTGAATGACCATACTCCTATATTCTGTATTTCTATGGTCATGATCTTCCGGCTACATTGTGCAGGAAAAACAGCTCTCCATGGCGCAGCATGGCTGTTGAAAGCCGGGAGAACACGCTCCAGCGATCTATCCGGCTTGCAGATGTTGCAAGGGGAATCCCTCCCACAATGGGCGGGATCAGTTTTTGGCAAGTCTGCATATTAGAACGAGGCAGTTAGCCTTAATCTAATGTGCGGATTTCTGAGGTATCTAGGGTTTGGGATTCAATCCCTTCACCTTGGGGACCTCGGGCAAGCGCCGTTTGGTACTGTCCCCACAACAGGAGACCAGACAGAACGACGCTCATGGGGGTCTCCAAAGGGATTGGAGGCCCCCAGCCTGGCACTGCCCAGATTGGCACTGCCAGGGTACCAAGCTGGCAGTATATGCACACGCGATCGGGCCGGGGTTGCCTGGTGTGGATGTTGGGGGGTATTGGGGAGGTGGGGGGTATTGGGGAGGGGACCCTCCCATGTTGTGTACAGGCTGGGGAGGAGGTTGGGGATTTTTTTGTGGGTCTTGGAGATTGGGGCGCCATTTAAAAATGCCATCCCGATCTTTTGCTACAACGGGGAGTTCTGGCGTTGGAGCTCCCCATTGTCAGAAATGGGGCTATGTGCGTCCTCGGCCACGCGTTCCCTGTTTAGACCCCTGATTCAAAGGGAGTCCTGTTGAATAGACAAATGTTTCTTGGCACTGCGAGTGCCGGGATACCCACGGCTAAACGTGCTCGCTCGGGGACTTTGTTCCCTTTTGGGAAGATCGTGCCCAATGATTCTCTACTGCATGACACCCCAGAAATGCTTTCCCCAAACTCCTGCTAACCAGACACATTGAACCTGTAATTTGAACATTTCAAGATAAACCCATTTTTATTATGTTAGACTTACACCTGAGAATTTCTATTTGAACCAAGAACTTTTGGCTATTGTTCGGAACTTCAATTTGCTGTGGTTTTGCCCATTCAATTACTCTATCGACATCTCTTCTTCAGTTTACACCGACAGTGCATTTAGCACCACCCATGTTTTAGGCATGGGCTAATTTGGTTGTGACTGCAGGTCAGGCATCATCTGTGGAGACAGTAATAGAATGAACAGTTAATGTCGATGGCTATTGATCAGAACTGACAAAACCAGAACCTGGTACTGAGTGTTCAATAATTTCACCCTGTAGTTGGGATAAGACTAAATGGTTTAATAATTTCCGAGCTAATCCTCTTTCTCTTTTTTATGCAACACGTGCAACCCTCAAATTATTTAACACCGTTTTCATTTCCAAAGATGTTTGGAAAAAATATGATGAGGCAGTATGTAAAATAAGAGTTTCTCTTCTTCACCAAGGTATTTTTTGTTGAAACCTATTGCTCATGAATTTAACAATATCACAGATGCGTGATGCAGACTAAAACAGCTAATTCCCAGAATTAAGAATTGGAAGGCTTTTAAGCTCCGGTACTCTACCCAACTGCACCTCACCGACATTAGTCATGTTTCAAACACAATAAAATTCTACATAAAATCCGTCTGTTTCCCTGTCAACTCATACTGTTGTGAAATGTACAGTCACTTGTACTCCTAGGATTTAAGCAACCTGTTCTAATTGTTCAATATTATAGAATTTCCTATTTAATCTCTCTCCATTAAATAAATAATAAATTGCATCTTTAATGTTCTTGCTAAAATTGCAATGAATTGGAGGATTAATTAATTATCTTTGCAAACAAAAGTTCTGCAAAGTTGCATTGACAAGTTAAAACGGCCAAAAGAAATCCAAAATCAATGCATTTGTTTTAATATTCG
This sequence comes from Scyliorhinus torazame, assembly GCF_047496885.1. Classification (NCBI taxonomy): domain Eukaryota; kingdom Metazoa; phylum Chordata; class Chondrichthyes; order Carcharhiniformes; family Scyliorhinidae; genus Scyliorhinus; species Scyliorhinus torazame. Next base: position 153,060,835 of record NC_092717.1, read on the forward strand.
CTTGCAGATATTCGTATATAATTACTTAGTTCTTCTAGTCTATCAGATTTGTTCACCCATTGAAAATGTGAGTTAGTTGCTCTGTTGCTCTGTTGGAATAACAAAGTAAAAAAATGAGTTAAATGTCTGTATGCTAGATTTAAAAAAATATATATTTTTATTCTCCTCCTTTTTCACATTTTCTCCCAAATTTACACCCAACAATAAACAATAATCAGTAACAAATGCAATGCGCGCCCCCTAATGTTCGACGGAATCCAATTCTCGAAAGTGCATAATGAATAACGCCCATGTAGAAACCCTCCATCCTTCCCCTCAGTTCAAATTTGACCTTCTCAAGAGTCAAGAATTCCAGCAGGTCCCCCTGCCATGCCTGAACACAGGGTGGAGAGGTTTATCTCCACTCTAACAGGATCCAACTTCGGGCGATCAACGAGGCGAAGGCTACAACATCTGCCTCCGCACTCGTTTCCAACACCGGCTGGTCCGACACCCCGAATATGGCCTCCCGAGGGCCCAGTCCAGTTTCATGTGCACCATTTTAGAGATTACCCTAAAAATCTCCTTCCAGTAATCCTCCAGCTTTGGACAGGACCAAAACATATGAAAGTGGTTTGCGGGCCCTCTCCCCCGCAACGCTCACACACATGTTCTACCCCCTCAAGGAGCCGGCTCATCCTCGCCGTTGTAAGGTGTGTTCCATATACCATCTTCAGCTGTATCAGCCCCAACCTTTAACACGAGGTGAAGGCGTTCACCCTCCTGAGCACCTCACACCAGAATCCCTCCTCCATACCCTCTCCCAACTCCTCCTCCCACTTTGCCTTGACCCCTCCAGCAGTGCCTTCTCCTGTTCCAAAATAGTCCCGTAAACCGCCGATACAAGCCCTTTCTCCAGTCCCCCTGTCGTCAGCACCTCCTCCAGCAATGTGGACGCCTGCTCTACTGAGAAGTTCTATATCCCCTTTCTGTTCAAAGTCTCGAACCTGCATGTATCTCAATATGTCCCCCTGCTCCAGCCCATACTTCGCTCCCAGCTCCTTCAATCCTGCAAACGCCCCCCAAGAAACAAATCTTTTAGTGTCCTAATTCCTTTCTCCTCCCATCTCCAAAAATTTACATCCCACTTACCTTGCTCAAATCTATGGTTCCCCCGAATCGGCATTTCCCTTGACCCTGACCCCAACCCAAAGTGCTAGCGAAACTGCCTCCAAATTCTCAACAAAACTATTACCACCGGACTCCCTGAGTATCTCCCTGGGGCCGTCGGGAGCGGTGCTGTTGCTAGCGCCTTCAATCCTGAACCCCTACACAAACTCTCCCCCATTCTGACCCACGGGGAATCAACCCCTCTGACCCAGGTCCGTACCTTCTCCGCATTTACCGCCCAGTAATAACACATCAGATTCGGAAGACCCAAGCTCCCTGCCTGCCTCCCTCTCTGTAGTAGCAACTTTCTAATTCTGGCCACCTTCCCTCCCCAGATGAACTAGGTAATCATCCCTTCAATCACTCTAAAAAATGCCTTTGGCAGGAAAATCGGCAGGCATTGGTAAATAAACAGAAATCACGGCAACACGTTCATTTTAACCGCCTGTACCTGACCTGCCAGTGACAGAGGGAGACCATCCCACCTTGCCAAATCAACTTTCACCCTCCCCACCAAACTAGAAATGTTGGACCTACGAAGTCCCCCCACTCCTGAGCAACCTGCACCCCCACGTATCTAAAGTGAGTCCCTGCCCTACGGAATGGCACCCCACCACTGCCCCCACCCCCGGCCGAGACACCACAAAATATTCACACTTGTCTAGATTTAATTTGTACCCCGAGAAAGACCCAAACACCCGACGCAGCTCGAGTATTCCTCCTGTTAACACACACATTTCAGTTCTGACACGTATAATAACAAGTCATCGGCATATAAGGACAGCCTATGCTCTATCCCCCCCCCCCCCCACCCACACTATCCCTTTCCATACCCCTGAACCTCTGAAAGCGATGGCCAAAGGCTCAATCGTGAGTGCAAACAGCAGGGGGGACATAGGACATCCCTGCCTAGTCCCACGGTGGAGAGGAAAGTATTCCGAGCTGATGTTATTTGTGCGGACACTCACTCCTTATATAGTAGCTTTACCCAGTCGCAAATCTTGGTCCAATCCCAAACCGCTCCAGAACTGCCATCAAGTACCCCCATTCTACCCGATCAAATGCTTTCTCGGCGTCCAATGCCACAACCACCTCTGTTTCCTTCCCCTCCGCCAGTGCCTTAACCACGTTCAATACCCTCCTAACATTCGAAAAGAGCTGCCTCCCTCTCACAAACCCCGTCTGACCTTCACCGATCACCTCTAGGCACTCCTCTAGCCAACCTGCCAGTACCTTCGCCAATGTCTTTGTGCCCACGTTTAGAAGTGATCTGGGCCTACACGATCCATATTCCTTGGTTCCTTATCTTTCTCAAGTAACAGGGAAATCGATGCCTGCCCCAATGTTTTTGGTAACAGCCCCTCCCCTATCGCATCCTCAAACATCCCCACCATCTGCGGTACCAGCTTATTTTTGAATTTTTAATAATATTCCACCAAAAACCCATCCGGCCCTGCCACCTTACCCGATTGCATCCTCCCAATCGCATCTTTTATCTCCTGCTCCACTACTGCCCCTTCTAATGTAGCCCTGTCCCCCTCCCCTAACCTCGGGGACTCCAGCCCATCGAGAAATTCCTGCATCTCTCGGTCTCCCCCAGGTGGCTCTGACCTGTACAACCTCTCATCAAATTCCTTAAAGACCTTGTTAATATGATCTGGAGCTACCAGCAACTTCCTGCACTGTCCTGCACCTGGACAATTTTCCTTGCCGCAGCCTCCCTCCAGAGCTGTCCCACCAACATATGCCCCGCCTTTGATCCATGCTCGTTAATTGCACCACTTGCTCACCTAAATTGGCATACCGTCTTCTTGGTAGATAGTCTGTCAAAGCTCGCCTGGAGTTCCTTCCTCTCTTGCAACTTCGCTGGGCCCCTATCTGCTGCATACCTCCTATCTACCTCCAGCATCTCATCGATTACCCTCTGCCGCTCCAACCTCTCCTCTTTGTCTAGCCTAGCCTTGAACAAGATCAGCTCACCCCTCCCACCGCCTTTAAAGTCTCCCAGACAACCGCCTTTGACACCTCACCCGTGCAGTTAAAACCTAAATATTCCTCGACTACTTTTTCAATTTTGTCCCAGATCTCTCGGTCTCTCAACAGTCTCACATCTAACTTCCACCCTGGTCTCTGTACCACCCCCTTCTCCAGTACCATATCCACCCAATGCGGAGCATGATCTGATATTGCAAATGCCGAGTACTCTGACACTTTAACCCCAGCTAGCAGCGACTTCACCACCATGAAAAAGTCGATCTGCGAAAATACCTTCTGGACCGCTGAGAAAAATGAGTACTCCCGCTCCCTCGGGTGCAGAAACCTCCAAGGGTCCACCCCTCCCATTTCCACCATTAGCCCAGACAGCGCCTTCGCCCCCCCGATAGCGAGGGCGGCCGTGACCTGTCCAATCTTGGCTCCTGCAGAAGTTCCAGTCCCCCCCCCACTATCAGTTCATGTGTGTCCAAGTCGAGGATGGCCCCACACACCTACTTTGCGAATCCCACATCGTCCCAATTGGGACCATATCTTCCCAGCGCCACTAGCCTCCCCTCCAGCGCCCCTGTCACAATCACATACATGCCCACCTGATCGGCAAACACCTTCTCCATCTGGAACTGCTACCCCTCGAGCCCTTCTGTCAAATCCAGAGTGAAACCCCTGACTAACCCAGCCCTTTTCAAGTCTCACTTGATCCTTCACCCTCAGGGGAGTCTCCTGCAGCACTGCTACATTGGCCTTCAAACTTTTAAGATGCGCAAGCACCCTTGACCTCTTGACTGGGCCTCCCAACCCCATCACATTCCACTTGACTATCCTAAGTGGGGATCTATCACCACCACCCCCCCCCCCCCAACTTCTTATCCACCATCATCACACCACAGGGCGCTGTCCCATGAGCCTGACCCATCCCTATCCATTAATAACATTGAACCTCCTCCTCCCCTCCCAGAATCCCCCCTGCACTTCCCCTCGAAAAAAAGCCTTCTGCCTTCATGAACGCCTCAGACGCCTCTACCGTTTCAAAATAAACATCTTTGGCTTTGTACGTCACCCTCAGCTTTGCCGGGTATACCATACCAAATCACAGCCCCTGGTTGAACAGTGCCGCCTTCAATCGGCTGAACGCCGCTTGTCTCTTCGCCAACTCCACCGTCAAGTCGTGGTAAATCCGAACTCTAGCACCATCCCACTGCACCTCCCGCTTCTGCTTCGCCCAGCTGAACACCTTCTCTCCCATGTGGTATTTATGGAAGCAGATAATTACTGCTCTCGGCGGCTCATTTACTTGAGTTTCGGCCTTAACGACTGATGAGCTCGATCCAGTTTATACCGGGAGGGGTCTTCACCACCCCCATCAACTCCGCCAGCATCTTAGCAAAGTACTCTGTTGGCCTTGAGCCCTCTGCCCGTTCAGGCAAGCCCACAATGGGCAGCCCACAATGGGCAGCACGGTAGCATTGTGGATAGCGCAATTGCTTCACAGCTCCAGGGTCCCAGGTTCGATTCCGGCTTGGGTCACTGTCTGTGCAGAGTCTGCACATCCTCCCCGTGTGTGCGTGGGTTTCCTCCGGGTGCTCCGGTTTCCTCCCACAATCCAAAGATGTGCGGGTTAGGTGGATTGGCCATGATAAATTGCCCTTAGCGTCCAAAATTGCCCTTAGTGTTGGGTGGGGTTACTGGGTTATGGGGATAGGGTGGAGGTGTTGACCTTGTGTAGGGTGCTCTTTCCAAGAGCCGGTGCAGACTCGATGGGCCGAATGGCCTCCTTCTGCATTGTAAATTCTATGATAACAATTCTTAGATTGTGCCGCCTCGAGCGGTTCTCCAAGTCCTCAAGCTTTGCTCGGAGTCCTCGGTTGACCTCCACCACCCTGCACAGCTTATCCCCGGTCGAGGTGAGCTGGTCACTGTGCTGCGACAAGGCCTCCTCCACTTCCTTCATCTTTTCACCTTGTTCTCTCACCTCGGCCGATGTCTTTGCCACATCCACCCTCACCGGGTGATTGCCTCCTCCACCAATGATCTCAGTGCGACCGCCATCTCCTTCCTCAATGCCTCCATGTGCCTTGAAAACTGCTTCTCCAGCTCCACTGCCTTCACCTCGGTCATCTTTTCCATTGTAAGTAGTGCGACCCCATCACGCGCCGACATCCACCATCTTGTCAGCGCTTTTACTGGTCCTCTCATTCGGTGGCGAACCCACGTTTTCTCCCCTCTTCGCAGCTGTTTTTTGCATCTCTTAAATATTTTGTATTTTTCTCCTTCTTTCTTTACTCTTACAATAAATAAATAATAATTTTTTTAAATTAATAAATAAATAATAAAAAATAATTTTAAGATAAAAAATAAATACAATTTTTTTTTCTAAACTCAAAGTTCAAAAAATCTCTTCCCCTGGGACCGGACTTCAGACATCCCAAGCATTCATTTTCAGTGGGGGCCACTCGATATGCACTGCTCCCCTTCTACATTCGCGCTGGATTCGGGCCTCGCCTCGTGCCAAGCTCCTCCCCTGCCACGGGGCTCCCCACCGGCTCCAAACAGGCACGACCCGGCGCCTGTCCCTCAGGCCCCAACGGCGGAAGAAATCTCGATTGTCGAAACAACAGGGAAACCCCTGGAAAACGCTGAAATGTCTTGGACCGGCGGGAGCCTCTCTCCAACGTGAGCGCTCCGTTCGCGCGGGCCACCGGAAGGCGTCTGTATGCTATATTATAGGTTTTTATTTTAGTGATTTTTGACAGAGCCTTGGTAAAGCTTTCCACTTTGTGAGCAGTATCGTCCGGCCGTCCCCACTGGTGGGATTGTCCCATTCCACTGACAGCGAGCCCCCACGGTGGGTTCCCTGGCAGCGGAGGGTGCGAACAACGGGAAACGCCGTTGACAGCGGTGGGACCATAAGATCCCACCACTGACCAATGGCGGGCCGTAAAATACGCCACTGGGAATTTCGGAAAGTCACTGCCTGTGAATTGCAGCTCTGAATCTCAAATGACCCCATCAGTCTAGCAGGGACCAGGTGCAAAAGATTCTAGCCCGCTGCGATCTTTATTTAAGTTGCCAGTCTAAAGGTGGAAAGAGAAGTATGGAGGCAGGGAAGTTTAGAGAGAGAATTCCAGAGCTTAGGGCTCAGCAGCTGAAGGCGAGCCTGCCAATGGTGAAATGATTAAAATCGGAGATGCTCACAGGGCCCGAATTAGATGAGTGAAGATATCCTGCAGGATTCTGAGGCTGGAAGAGAATGCAGAGATAGGGATCAAGTAGCAAATCCAGGGAGGGTGTGAAAATAAGGATGGGAATTTTAGAATTGAGATGTTGACTGGAAGCCAATGTAGGCCATTGAGCACAGGGATGATGAGGGAACAGGATTTTGTGCAAGTTAGAATATGGGCAGCAGAGCTTTGGATGACGTAAGGGTTATGGAAGATAGAATGTGGATGGCTGGTCAGGAAACTGTTTGAATTGTCAAGTCTCGAGGTAACAAAGTGTTTCAGCAGCAGGTGAGCTATGGCAGGGACAATGCTGTGGAGATGAATTTAGATGGTAATAGGGAGTACTCATGGTTTCATGCTTTAACGTTGGAGGGAGGTTGGTGGTAATCTGAAAAAAGCATGTACGTGCCTATTATCAGACCTTTACACCTGGGAGGGGCTGACCTCCCAGAGGCTGTTTAGCACAGGGCTAAATCGCTGGCTTTGAAAGCAGACCAAGGCAGGCCAGCAGCATGGTTCAATTCCCGTAACAGCCTCCCTGAACAGTCGCCGGAATGTGTTGACTAGCGGCTTTTCACAGTAACTTCATTTAAAGCCTACTTGTGACAATAAGCGATTTTCATTTCATTTCATTTTCATTTTCATGTCCTTTGAAGAATGCAGTTAATTTCTAGTTGTGTGGGATGTAACGTAAAACCTAGAGATATTACATGTATTGCCAAATTGACAGGGCTTCAATTTATTTCGTTTAAATTAATAAAGCCACTTCATCAGCTCACGGTAGCATAGTGGTTAGCAATGCTGCCTCAAAGGGCCAGGGACTTGAGTTCCATTCCAGCCTTAGGTGTCTGTCCGTGTGGAGTTTGCACATTCTTCCAGGTACTCCGGTTTTCTCCCACAGTCCAAAAGGGTGGAGGTTAGGTGTCTTGGTCATGCTCAATTGCCCCTTAGTGTCCAAAAAGACGTGCAGGTTTAAGTGGGTTAACGGGAATAGGGCGGGTAAGTGGCCTAGTTAGCCTGCACGTTTGCAGGGTCAGTGCAAACCTGATGGACAAAATGGTCTCCATCTGCACTGTACAGTTTCTATGAATTCTATGGATACTAAGGTTCTGAGTCCTTGTTTTTCTCTTATCATATGATGGCTGTGCAAACAGTTATAGTTTGTACTCGAGGTTGACAATCCGTCTGATTTTCATAGAATCTTTCAGTGCAGAAGAAGGCCATTTAGCCCTTTCTGTTTGTACTGGCTCTTTAACGAAGATCTTCAACCTATTCTTCCAATTTTTCTCCATTGTCTGCAAATATTTCCTTTTCAAACACATGCCAATTGCCTTTTGGAAGTTAATATTGAATTCCACCATCCTTTCAGACAGCTCATGCAAGATCAGCAAAATGAGTGTGTTTTTTAAAAATCTCATCATCTCTGTAAAGTCTCACTCGAAAGCGATGTCTGAAGCAAACATTCTATTTTATTCAGGCTACTGTACATTACTCCGACTCTCCAAAGGATCTCCCACTCCCGGTCCTCACCTGGGCTGGGATATTTATATCCCAGCTGTCCTTTGAATAGGGGGGGTAGCCTGCCCCCTCATCTAGGCCGATTATATTCAGGTGAGGCTGCAGGGACTCTGATGCTGCAGATCCCTGTGCCTCCTGCCGGATTATAACACCACCACCCCTCACACCAAGTCCGAAACGTCGTCCATGTCGATGGACGGAGGGAAATCCTTTGCCCTCTTCGTTAAAGGCTGATTATCTGGTACCTACCACTCCGGGCCCGGAGGGATATAACCTAACCGATTGGGGAGCTTCACATCCTGGATGATCGCCTGGGAGGTTCTGCTGCCTGTCGTGTGGCGATCACACCTGGATGTCCGTCAGCAAAAACTCCTTGTCTGACTCCTGGTCGGGCTGGTCGATCTCCCGCATTTCCAAGTCACCGCTGGGTGCCACTGGCAACTGCTCCGGAGGGAGGGACACCACTGGTCTCGGGGTCCGTGGTCAGTCCACGGGTACCCTGTTCCACCCGGCTCCGGAGATGGTGCACGTGCTGAGTTGAGTCCTTCCCTTGCCCTCCCACCGTACACAGGACCGGCCCAGTGCGATGTACGACTATTCAGGGAATCCATAATGCCCCGTCAGTAAAATTATGGAGGTAAACGGAGTCGCCAGCAGCGAATTCTCTCACAGGTGTGGCTCTCTGCACTGTGGTCTGCTCCTGCTGGTCACGGACCCTATCCCTGATGTCCTGCAAAATGAGGCTCAATCACGTGGGCAAGTGACTACCTATCAAGACTCCGTTGGTGTCACCCCAGTGGTAGCATGCGGCGTTGTCCTATAATGGAATAGAAAGTGGCCGAGGCCGTTTCTGGTGAGCCAGCGGTCTGTTTTCTCATCCCCAGTTTGAAAGTCTGTACGACATGTTCTGCCAACCCATTCGAGGATGGGTGATCGGGCACGGTGCGGTCATGACGGACTCCATTTTGCTTCACAAAATCCGCAAACTCAGAATTAGTGGAGGCAATGCCGTTGTCCGACATGAGGACCTCCGGAGTACGTGAATGCTAAAGGTCTGCCTGAGTCGTTCGGTGGTGGAAACGCAATGCGGTCGTCATCATTCTGTGTACATCCAACCATTTAAAGTGTGCATCGAATAGCAGTAGGTACATTGCCCCTGGGATGCGTGAAGTGGAGCTGTTGTGGGGGGGGAGCTACTGGTGCTCCTGGCAACAGGTACACTGTTTCGGCAAGTTCTCAATCGCCGTGTCGATGCCAGGCCACCACACATAGCTCTGGGGTCAAAATCTTCATTTTGGAGCTACCCGGGTGCCCAGTGTGGAGATCCTGCAAAATGGCCCCCTAGTCGCAGGAATGACCACCCAGGAACCCCACAGGAGGATGCCGTCCACTACTCTGAGTTTCACCACCATCGTGAAAAAAGCCCTCAGGTCCTCCAGGAGGGCACAGTGCTGGGCCCCATACAGCACGATGTGGCAGACCTTGGCCAGCAACAGGTCCGTCTGTGTCTGTGGTGATATACATCACTGTAAGTACACAAAGTGTTAATGTACATACACTACACCTAGCTAGACACTAGAGGGAACACCAGAGACATGACACACAGACAGTCAACCAATAGGTCAGTAAGATAGGACACAACCAATGGGCATTCACGATACACACAGAGGTGACAGTACCACAGGGGGGCATTACACCAACCCATATAAAAGGACACATCACACATGCTCAGTCTCTTTCCAGTGGTGACTCTCAGTGAGTACAGACACAGAGTTGATTGAACATCACTCCCACCACGTGGATTGTAGCAGACTGGTTCGTCAGTCTGAGTAGCCGTAGCAGGATTAACAGTGGCATCGAATCCAAGTAGGAGAATTGTTAATAGTTTAATAAACGTGTTAAAGCTATCTCCAAGTCTGAACCTTCCTTTGTCAGAGTGCACATCAAGGAAGCAGCTTATGCTACGACAATAGCATAACAAAACAGTGTCCAAGTGTGGGCTGCTGTAACCGGCAGCGAGTCCATAAAATGCAAGGTGGCATGCTGATGGGTAATGGGAGGCGGCTGAGAGCGCCCGCATGGGGAATCTTTGTTTCTGCGCAATACTCCAAAATATGCTCATTAGCCGCTGAAGGAGAGTCCAACGCTGAATGTGGACGGATGCCACCGGGGTAATTGCCTTGTCCTCTTTGAGTAACCCCAAAAGCGATTTATGGTCAGTATAAGCCATGAACACAAGGTTGTAGACATATTGATGGAATCGTCGAACGCAGAGCACCAATGCCAACCCTTCCTTTTCTATTTGGGCATAATTTCCCTCTGCCAAAGTGTGTGAAGCAAACGCAATGGGCTGCTTGGTGCCATCATCCATCCTGTGTGTCAAAATGGTCCCGATTCCATAGGGCGAGGCGTTACACGTCAGCAACAAGGACTTTGTCGGGTCGAAGTGCGTCAACAAGTGGGAAGACGACGACAACTGCCATTTTACTTCAGCAAACGCCCCCTGCTGCGGTGGGTCCCAAATCCACCGCTGGCCATTCTTCAACATCAGGTGCAGCACGGCCCAAACTGTCGCCAAATCTGGGATGAACTTTCCGTAATAGTTGACCAGGCCCAAAAATGAACAGAGCTCCGTGGGATCTCTTGGTACGGGCGCCTGTCGGATGGCCCGAACATTATCGTCCACTGATGTAGTCCATGCCTGTCAACTTTGTAGCCCAAATAGACCACTTCCATTGCATGGAACACGCACCTTTAATGCCACAGGCAGACCCCAGCCGCCTTGAACCAACGCAGCTCATCCTCCAGGTTTTTGAGATGCTCCTGGCCGGAGGAACCGGTGATCAGCACATCGTCCAGGTAAACCTCCACTTGTGGCATCCTCGGAGGATATTTTCCATCACCCTCTGGAATATGGCACATGCTGACGAGACTTAGAATGGCAGCCTGGTGTATACTTACAGCCCCCTTAGGGTGTTGATGGTCATGTACTTTCGAGAGGATGGATCCAAAACTAACTGGCGCTTGGTAAAAGTCTGTCTGCTGCTGAGCCTCGCATATAAATCTTCAATCTATGACACCAAGTAGTGATCCAGATGAGACACCAGGTTGACCGTCATTTTGTAATCCCCACAAAGGCAGACAGACCCGTCAGGCTTCATAAGCGGCATGACCAGCACCAGCCAATCCACAAATTACACCAGGTGGATGATTCCCGGCTTTTCCAAATGGTCCAGTTCAACCTGTACCTTTGGCCTCAAAGCGTAAGGAATAGGTCGGGCCCAGAAATAGCACTGTTGAGCCTCCAGATCCACTGATATTCTGGCGAAGGCCCCCTGAATGTTTCCAAGGCCCTCCTGGAACACCCCCAGGAAACGTGCCAACACCGCGTCTGGCCCAGCGGGGTGCATTCGGCATACTAGTTGCCAGTCCAAACGGAGGTGTTTCAGCCAGTTACACCCCAGCATATTTGGACTGGTGCCTTTTACCACCACCAGTGGTAGGTTCGCCGACTGGGATCCATATTCCACGGGGACGTCCGTGTTGCCCGCGATCTCCAACGGTCCCCTTTATCCATCGCTAGTCAGACATTGGTATCCTTCAACGCTAAGGCGTGTATCCTGGAGCGAATCTTGTCATATGTGCGACGGCTGATCACAGAGACCACGGCTCTGGTATCAAATTCCATCGTAATCGGAAAATCATTGATCAGGACCATGACCTGGATAGGCATCACCCATGGTTCCAAAATGCAGCAAAGGTGATGGGCTACCTCCGGTTCGCCTACGAAATGTATCCGCATTCTGGGGCGGTCGTCGGTGCGGTGGTGGTGGGTGGTCAAAGTGTCCTGTTGGCGTCTGTCCCGCTATCTCCCTCTGGTGCCAGTGCTCTCATTCCGCACAGCAGTATATGGGGTGCACGCCGTACATTGGTGGGGAATTGATGCTACCGGTCCTGGTCGCCTGGAGTGCACCCCCAATGGCAGGAGTCCAAAATTTCCACCCAGGAGAGGGACGTTCTAGGTATTGGATCCAATCTCCAGTCTCGGCGTCAAACGCCTCGAGATTTCTGATTAGTGGCATCTCTGCCACCTGAGTAGAGGCCTTCTGAGGCCAAGTCAAAGTGGTTCTGGTCTGGAGGAAATGGTGCCACCTGCAGCTCTACTTGACCCTCGTCGCCAGTGTAAAGTCGGGGGCAAGCGATCACTCAGAAATGATGTCTGTAGCAAAAATTTGATTTTATTCAAGTAACCCCTCCTACTCCCCAAAGGATTTCCCACCCCAGCCCTCACCTGGGCAGGGGTATTTATGTCCCAGCAGTCCTTTGAACAGAGGTGTTAGCTCCGCCCCCTCCTCTGGATAGATCATATTCAGGTGTGGCTGCAGAGATTCTGGTGTTACAGATCCCTGGGCCTCCTGTAGGGTCATAACAATCTCCCTTTTGGTTCTTTTGCTAGCAAAACCGATTTTCCTGAAGATTCTGGTGGTGGAGTCAAAGGGGACAGAATAACTTGGAATGTTGCTTTAAATCGAAATATCACATTTGTTCTGATGCTGAAACCTTTACTCATCTACGCATAACATAATTTTGTAATTAAACCATGTGTTCTAGTATAGCTAGGTATCACAGTTGTCGATTCCAGTTTCAGATTTGTCAGAGCTCAAGATGTGACCATAACCTTTTAAATAACTTTATAAGTACGTCATACAGTGTGCTGGAAATGCATAGAACATTCTCATTTTCAAAGTCATACACTTCATTAAAATTCATGAATGCTTACGAATGTGAGGTACTATTACAACATATTCTCACAGATTCCTGAAGCATGTCTAGAGTGTCTGTCACAAACATTCGACACTCAGATGTTTCATCAGCAAATCAGGTGATAACACAAAAATAAATAGAATGACATATAATCTCCATTTAACAGATGATTCAGGAGCAATTATACAGCATGGTGATATTCCATCGCATAAATGATACCATTTACAAAAAGTTGAAAAATAAGTCGCTCTGGTTATTTACCATTAAGTTCCACTGAGGTAACTGGTAAGTGAAGCCTTTAGTGTCTCTTTGTATTCAATAACTGGTCCGGAAACAATGGAAGTGTGACTGATTTTGTAATCAATGACATGTGAACATTTCAATGGTCTTAAAAGGGTCCAGATGTCATTTGGAAACACAAAAATCTTTCCATTGTAAAATATCTGTTCTCGTCTCAAAAATTATGTTCCGGAATAATTTTTTACAATCACAGGTCTGTGTAATCCCAGCATCATTACCTTAGCATATTGTTCCTGTGACCAATTTTTATTAATTGTACCTCTGAGGGCCAATCATTGTCCAAGCATGAACAATGTGATCTATTATGTTGATTGCTGCTTAAATTAGATTAATAAGTAAAGGAAAGGAACAGGACTAAAATAAATGTAATTAGACGGAGTGACGTTTGAAAATGCAAGGACTCATCAGAAGAAATCTCTTTTAAAGCACATGTAACACATTTTTCTGAGATGTTCAGTTTTTAACATTCGTCATCAATCTTTGTATCTTTAAATTCATATATTTCTGTCAATTTTCCTGAAGCTATGTATCACTTTTTAAAATTGCGGGACATTGGAATGTATGGGTGACTTGGATTCTATATATCTCCTGTTGGTTCACATTTATAGTGAAAGTTATCTGGATTTGTTACAGATCATGCCACAATTGCACTTCTCTATCTTTGACGAGAAATAATGGGTGGAATTTTCTTCTCTGGCGTGGAGAGGGAATGGGGAATATTCTCCTGTGGCGGGAGAGGGGATGGGGAATACTTTCGGCCGTGGAGGCTGCCGGGAACCCGTGCTTTATCGTGCGACCCTGGCCTCATTAATTATGCAGTTGGGTGTTTCCTGACGTTTTCTGAGGTGGAATGAGCTGGATGACGTGCTCCCTGCTGTTAAATCTAGGCACAATATTTAAGTGATGCCTGGACAGCAACTTACCCACCATGTTGCTTGAGGAGATTGCCAGAAGAGGAGTTGAAGCTCCAGCGCCTAAGTTCAGTGACACCTCCCTGGGCATCCTACTCGACTAAGTGGAAGCAAGGAGGGCTGTCCTCTTTCAAACAAATAGGGCGGGGGGAGTGTGAGCAGGGAGACAGACCATCATGGGAGGGAAACTCCAGGGAGGCCATGCTCAGGGCCTGCAGCAGAGGACTGCCCTGCAATACTGAAACAATATGAATGACTACATGAATGACCCACCAGAGTGAGCGAGACCACAACTGTTCACACTCACCTCAAAGAATGGTGCAGGACACATGGGCCTCAGTGTATCCTTGATAAGGTGATGCCTCATGGCTCCACTGCAGTCCATTGATTCTGGAGAGGCCACTGTGGGTCCCTCACCCTCCACACAGAGAGGTCATATGCTGTCTTGGAGGGAGTGGAGAATTAATTAATTCAGGTGTTGAGGGCATCAGCAAGCACTGCCATGACATGCCTCTCTAAGCCTTATCCATCTATCTGCATGGACTCAAACCTCTGGAGGATGCTGGCCCAGAACCCTTCTGGACAACCTACAGTACATCAACCATATAGCGCACAATCCATTGGGATATTTTTAAGACTGAAAGCATGAGAAAGATACACAAAACCCAATTGTTTTCAACTTCATCTTCTCTCTTTGTGCAGGAGAGGTTAAGTCATAATCAAAGAAGGGGAGAAGATGGGAGGGGGTTTCAGCACAATTTAAATAATGAACTGACTTTGAGGAGTGGGCAGCGCAGCTGGCAGGGGTGGAACAGGAGAGCTCCATTGGATACGGAGAGATTGGCTTGAGGCCTCCATCCAGTAAGCATCCAAGCATGTCATTGAAACCTCAGGGCAATTGTGCCTCCATGTTGGAGGCAGCTCATGCAGACACTCACTCTCTTCTCTCTCACTTACAGGTACCACCTGAAACCCAGCAAGGTCCGAGACTCAGGAAACCTTGTCCAGCTCCAACACCATCCTGGAGAGGAGTGAGGATATCGCTGATGAAGAAAGAACACAGATAGAGGCATCACAACAGATAGCTGCATCCTCCATTAGCCAAGAGACACACACTTTGGTGGATATTTGATCTAGTTTAGGAAAGGTCTCACATTCTGCTGTTCACTGCACAGACACGTGTCTGCAGAATGAGGAGGCAGGGTCAGCCAAGCTCACAGCACTTGGAAGACTGCTGGCGAAGAGGTATATGCGAGGTCCGTGCCTGATGATGAGCTTTTGGAATCGGCCTTCCAAAAGATCCTGGAGAGTCAGGAAGAGATAAGGGAACATCAAGCAGAGATGTCAGAGGCCCTCAACAGGGTGGACATGTGAGGGGTGAGGATTCTGTGTTTCTGTGCTGAGAGAAGGTTTATGATGGGAAACTAAATAAGTGATTGGGGAAAGCACGAGCAGTTGCTTAGCAACAGGGGCCACTTTAGGGAAACAAGCTCTTGGAGTCTAATTTTAATTGGAGCCAGAGTGGAAGGGCCTTAGCAGTGAGAGAAGGAACATCTTTCACAGCTTTGCTAAAGAAAAGCCACAAATGAAGTAAAGGGCAAGGAAGCCAGTGCCAGAAATCTAAAGAAGAGTTAGTTAAGGAAGCTAGTGAAATAAAGAGACGTTTCCAGGAAGCCTGAAGTTAAAGGAACAGAGGAAACTGCAACAGGAGCCACAAATAGAGCTGAGAAGGAGTTGGCTCGTGTAAAGCCAGAAATATATCTGAAGTGATTCTAAGATTTGTGATATCTTACTACAACCTGTGAAATTATACTTGCAGTAATTGTGAAGCAATTGGTGGCTGGATCTCAGAGTTTGTGTAATAGCATTCAAGTCAAAGGAATACTGAAATGAGAGTTTGTACACCTGGAGGCGGGATCCTTGCTAACAAAGCTGAGAAAAAGTCTTGTTTTAAATGATAATTGGAAAACCTGGATGAGGATCCTTGATGAAAACAATTGAGGGAAATCATTATTTGAAAGAAGATTTTAAAGTGTGTAACTCTGAGAGTGGAGTTTAGAAACAATCATGACAATTATCTCGGGGGAATTTGAGTGCACAGAAGATGAATTGAGTGGCGTCTGCCACTGGGTTTCAGAGTGGGCTGTTGTCTGGCCACAGTTAGCAGGACATGGGTTGGGTTGCAGGATATTATACCATAAACTAAACTGTGAAATCTGTGTTATCCTTGAAACTTGGGTATATTTGTGAACATAAGGTGAGGAGTGAAAGATTATTGCATTATTGTCAAACATTTTGGGTGGCTGGTCAATGGGGTTTCCCATTGTGGGGAAACCCCCGGGCTGCCGGCAAAATGGAAAGGCCCGACGGCAGAGAATTCAGCCCTTTAAGTTTAATACTGATGGCAGTCCTATGACTCTGTTCCTCCACATTTTTGAATAAAAGAAAAATATCCGGTCTTTTGAGGGAGGGTTTCATTCCGGGATCTTTCTGTCCACTGGGAACATAACAAGTGTAAGAGAAAGAAAGTTTTGAATTAACAAGTTGTTGCACTGGTGCAATAAAATAGTTACGTGTAACAAACATTTGTAAATATAGTTCACTTGGACTTTACTTATATCTGACTCATAAGACTACCCCCATTGACTACACCCTCTCCCCAAAGCCATTGACCCCCAAAGAATCACTTTCGACTTCTCCACTGTCAACCTTCAACCCTCCCCCATCACCTTCTGTTCTGTCCAGGTTAACGTGGGAAATCCTACCCCGCATAACTATAGACATGCCTGCCCTCATTCTTCTGATGCCCTATTAACAATAATCGGTGCACCTTTGCATCACATTGCCGCGCCCTCAGTCACCCACCCCATCAACGCCCACTACCCCCTTTAACGGTTGCTATCTCTTTACACCACCGGTACACTTGGTATGTCCCATATAATCCTCCATAGACTCCACTGACCCGTCCCTCTGAACCCCCTTCCCTCGGCAGTCCATCCGTATACGTCAACACCTTTGCACAAACTCACATGCATGTACACATCTGAACAAGTTACCCCACCCGTGCCCGCAATTCCCACAGCCCTTTGAACCCTTCCGTTCCATACCAACTCACCATTTCAAAATTCACCAAGAATATCCCTCTTTCCCCCAGCACCCCCAATGTCCCCCATCCCCCTGTAGAATGGTACACTAACACCACCTCGTCATTCTTCTTTTCTCTATCTTTCACCTGCCCCCCCCCCCCCCCACTCCCCCACATGCACACACACACAGACACTCTCAGTCCAGCAGTTCATCCTGCAGCGCTCTACCTGCTGATGGAAGATCCTAATCCTGAGAGCAATTACTGTCTGAAGATCAGAACCCTGGGTGCAGTTGCTGGTTGTAGATCAGAACCCGGGGTGCAGTTATTGATTGAAGATCAGAACCCTGGGAGCAGTTACTGATTGAAGATCAGAACCCAGAGAGCAGTTACTGGTTGAAGATCAGAACCCTAGGAGCAGTTGCTGGTTGATGATTCACTCCCTGGGAGCAGTTACTGGTTGAAGATCAGAACCCTGGGTGCAGTTACTGGTTGAAGATCAGAACCCAGAGAGCAGTTACTGGTTGAAGATCACAGCCCTTGGAGCAGTTACTGGTTGAAGATCAGAACCCTGGGTGCAGTTACTGGTTGAAGATCAGAACCCTGGGTGCAGTTACTGATTAAAGATCAGAACCCAGAGAGCAGCTACTGGTTGAAGATCACAGCCCTTGGAGCAGTTACTGGTTGAAGATCAGAACCCTGGGTGCAGTTACTGGTTGATGATTCACTCTCAGGGAACAGTTACTGGTTGAAGATCAGAACCCTGGTAGCAGTTACTGGTTGAAGATCAGAACCCTGGGTGCAGTTACTGATTGAAGATCAGAACCCTGGGTGCAGTTACTGATTGAAGATCAGAACCCTTGGCGCAGTTACTTTTTGAAGTTCAGAAACCTGTGAGCATTTACTGGTTGATGATTCACTCTCTGTGAGCTGTTACTGGTTGAAGATCAGAACCATGGGAGCAGTTACTGGTTGAAGATCAGAACCCTGTGAGAAGTTACTGGTTGAAGATCAGAACCATGCGAGCAGTTACTGGTTGAAGATCACAAATCTTGGAGCAGTTACTGGTTGAAGATCAGAACCCTGGGTGCAGTTACTGATTGAAGATCAGGACCATGGGTGCAGTTACTGGTTGTAGATCAGAACCCGGGGTGCAGTTATTGATTGAAGATCAGAACCCTTGGCGCAGTTACTTTTTGAAGTTCAGAAACCTGTGAGCATTTACTGGTTGATGATTCACTCTCTGTGAGCTGTTACTGGTTGAAGATCAGAACCATGGGAGCAGTTACTGGTTGAAGATCAGAACCCTGTGAGAAGTTACTGGTTGAAGATCAGAACCATGCGAGCAGTTACTGGTTGAAGATCACAAATCTTGGAGCAGTTACTGGTTGAAGATCAGAACCCTGGGTGCAGTTACTGATTGAAGATCAGGACCATGGGTGCAGTTACTGGTTGTAGATCAGAACCCGGGGTGCAGTTATTGATTGAAGATCAGAACCCTTGGAGCAGTTACTGGTTGAAGATCAGAACCCTAGGAGCAGTTGTTGGTTGATGATTCACTCTCTGGGAGCAGTTACTGGTTGAAGATCAGAACCCTGGGTGCAGTTACTGATTGAAGATCAGAACCCGGAGAGCAGTTACTGGTTGAAGATCAGAACCCTGGGAGCAGTTACTGGTTGAAGATCAGAACCCTAGGAGCAGTTGTTGGTTGATGATTCACTCTCTGGGAGCAGTTACTGGTTGAAGATCAGAACCCTGGGTGCAGTTACTGATTGAAGATCAGAACCCGGAGAGCAGTTACTGGTTGAAGATCACAACCCTTGGAGCAGTTACTGGTTGAAGATCACAACCCTGGGTGCAGTTACTGATTGAAGATCAGAACCCAGAGAGCAGCTACTGGTTGAAGATCACAGCCCTTGGAGCAGTTACTGGTTGAAGATCAGAACCCTGGGTGCAGTTACTGATTGAAGATCAGAACCCGGAGAGCAGTTACTGGTTGAAGATCACAACCCTTGGAGCAGTTACTGGTTGAAGATCACAACCCTGGGTGCAGTTACTGATTAAAGATCAGAACCCAGAGAGCAGCTACTGGTTGAAGATCACAGCCCTTGGAGCAGTTACTGGTTGAAGATCAGAACCCTGGGTGCAGTTACTGATTGAAGATCAGAACCCGGAGAGCAGTTACTGGTTGAAGATCACAGCCCTTGGAGCAGTTACTGGTTGAAGATCAGAACCCTGGGTGCAGTTACTGGTTGATGATTCACTCTCAGGGAGCAGTTACTGGTTGAAGATCACAACCCTTGGCGCAGTTACTTTTTGAAGTTCAGAAACCTGGGAGCATTTATTGGTTGATGATTCACTCTCTGTGAGCTGTTACTGGTTGAAGATCAGAACCATGGGAGCAGTTACTGGTTGAAGATCAGAACCCTGGGAGAAGTTACTGGTTGAAGATCAGAACCATGCGAGCAGTTACTGGTTGAAGATCACAAATCTTGGAGCAGTTACTGGTTGAAGATCAGACCCCTGGGAGCAGTTACTGGTTGAAGATCAGAACCCTAGGAGCAGTTGCTGGTTGATGATTCACTCTCTGGGAGCAGTTACTGGTTGAAGATCAGAACCCTGGGTGCAGTTACTGATTGAAGATCAGAACCCGGAGAGCAGTTACTGGTTGAAGATCACAACCCTTGGAGCAGTTACTGGTTGAAGATCACAACCCAGGGTGCAGTTACTGATTGAAGATCAGAACCCAGAGAGCAGCTACTGGTTGAAGATCACAGCCCTTGGAGCAGTTACTGGTTGAAGATCAGAACCCTGGGTGCAGTTACTGATTGAAGATCAGAACCCGGAGAGCAGTTACTGGTTGAAGATCACAACCCTTGGAGCAGTTACTGGTTGAAGATCAGAACCCTGGGTGCAGTTACTGATTGAAGATCAGAACCCGGAGAGCAGTTACTGGTTGAAGATCACAGCCCTTGGAGCAGTTACTGGTTGAAGATCAGAACCCTGGGTGCAGTTACTGGTTGATGATTCACTCTCAGGGAGCAGTTACTGGTTGAAGATCAGAACCCTGGGTGCAGTTACTGATTGAAGATCAGAACCCTGGGTGCAGTTACTGATTGAAGATCAGAACCCAGAGAGTAGTTACTGGTTGCAGATCACAACCCTTGGCGCAGTTACTTTTTGAAGTTCAGAAACCTGGGAGCATTTACTGGTTGATGATTCACTCTCTGTGAGCTGTTACTGGTTGAAGATCAGAACCATGGGAGCAGTTACTGGTTGAAGATCAGAACCCTGGGAGAAGTTACTGGTTGAAGATCAGAACCATGCGAGCAGTTACTGGTTGAAGATCACAAATCTTGGAGCAGTTACTGGTTGAAGATCAGAACCCTGGGTGCAGTTACTGATTGAAGATCAGGACCATGGGTGCAGTTACTGGTTGTAGATCAGAACCCGGGGTGCAGTTATTGATTGAAGATCAGAACCCTTGGAGCAGTTACTGGTTGAAGATCAGAACCCTGGGTGCAGTTACTGATTGAAGATCAGGACCATGGGTGCAGTTACTGGTTGTAGATCAGAACCCGGGGTGCAGTTATTGATTGAAGATCAGAACCCTTGGCGCAGTTACTTTTTGAAGTTCAGAAACCTGTGAGCATTTACTGGTTGATGATTCACTCTCTGTGAGCTGTTACTGGTTGAAGATCAGAACCATGGGAGCAGTTACTGGTTGAAGATCAGAACCCTGTGAGAAGTTACTGGTTGAAGATCAGAACCATGCGAGCAGTTACTGGTTGAAGATCACAAATCTTGGAGCAGTTACTGGTTGAAGATCAGAACCCTGGGTGCAGTTACTGATTGAAGATCAGGACCATGGGTGCAGTTACTGGTTGTAGATCAGAACCCGGGGTGCAGTTATTGATTGAAGATCAGAACCCTTGGAGCAGTTACTGGTTGAAGATCAGAACCCTAGGAGCAGTTGTTGGTTGATGATTCACTCTCTGGGAGCAGTTACTGGTTGAAGATCAGAACCCTGGGTGCAGTTACTGATTGAAGATCAGAACCCGGAGAGCAGTTACTGGTTGAAGATCAGAACCCTGGGAGCAGTTACTGGTTGAAGATCAGAACCCTAGGAGCAGTTGTTGGTTGATGATTCACTCTCTGGGAGCAGTTACTGGTTGAAGATCAGAACCCTGGGTGCAGTTACTGATTGAAGATCAGAACCCGGAGAGCAGTTACTGGTTGAAGATCACAACCCTTGGAGCAGTTACTGGTTGAAGATCACAACCCTGGGTGCAGTTACTGATTGAAGATCAGAACCCAGAGAGCAGCTACTGGTTGAAGATCACAGCCCTTGGAGCAGTTACTGGTTGAAGATCAGAACCCTGGGTGCAGTTACTGATTGAAGATCAGAACCCGGAGAGCAGTTACTGGTTGAAGATCACAACCCTTGGAGCAGTTACTGGTTGAAGATCACAACCCTGGGTGCAGTTACTGATTAAAGATCAGAACCCAGAGAGCAGCTACTGGTTGAAGATCACAGCCCTTGGAGCAGTTACTGGTTGAAGATCAGAACCCTGGGTGCAGTTACTGATTGAAGATCAGAACCCGGAGAGCAGTTACTGGTTGAAGATCACAGCCCTTGGAGCAGTTACTGGTTGAAGATCAGAACCCTGGGTGCAGTTACTGGTTGATGATTCACTCTCAGGGAGCAGTTACTGGTTGAAGATCACAACCCTTGGCGCAGTTACTTTTTGAAGTTCAGAAACCTGGGAGCATTTATTGGTTGATGATTCACTCTCTGTGAGCTGTTACTGGTTGAAGATCAGAACCATGGGAGCAGTTACTGGTTGAAGATCAGAACCCTGGGAGAAGTTACTGGTTGAAGATCAGAACCATGCGAGCAGTTACTGGTTGAAGATCACAAATCTTGGAGCAGTTACTGGTTGAAGATCAGACCCCTGGGAGCAGTTACTGGTTGAAGATCAGAACCCTAGGAGCAGTTGCTGGTTGATGATTCACTCTCTGGGAGCAGTTACTGGTTGAAGATCAGAACCCTGGGTGCAGTTACTGATTGAAGATCAGAACCCGGAGAGCAGTTACTGGTTGAAGATCACAACCCTTGGAGCAGTTACTGGTTGAAGATCACAACCCAGGGTGCAGTTACTGATTGAAGATCAGAACCCAGAGAGCAGCTACTGGTTGAAGATCACAGCCCTTGGAGCAGTTACTGGTTGAAGATCAGAACCCTGGGTGCAGTTACTGATTGAAGATCAGAACCCGGAGAGCAGTTACTGGTTGAAGATCACAACCCTTGGAGCAGTTACTGGTTGAAGATCAGAACCCTGGGTGCAGTTACTGATTGAAGATCAGAACCCGGAGAGCAGTTACTGGTTGAAGATCACAGCCCTTGGAGCAGTTACTGGTTGAAGATCAGAACCCTGGGTGCAGTTACTGGTTGATGATTCACTCTCAGGGAGCAGTTACTGGTTGAAGATCAGAACCCTGGGTGCAGTTACTGATTGAAGATCAGAACCCTGGGTGCAGTTACTGATTGAAGATCAGAACCCAGAGAGTAGTTACTGGTTGCAGATCACAACCCTTGGCGCAGTTACTTTTTGAAGTTCAGAAACCTGGGAGCATTTACTGGTTGATGATTCACTCTCTGTGAGCTGTTACTGGTTGAAGATCAGAACCATGGGAGCAGTTACTGGTTGAAGATCAGAACCCTGGGAGAAGTTACTGGTTGAAGATCAGAACCATGCGAGCAGTTACTGGTTGAAGATCACAAATCTTGGAGCAGTTACTGGTTGAAGATCAGAACCCTTTGTGCAGTTACCTATTGAAGATCAGGACCATGGGTGCAGTTACTGGTTGTAGATCAGAACCCGGGTGTAGTTATTGATTGAAGATCAGAACCCTTGGAGCAGTTACTGGTTGAAGATCAGAACCCTGGGAGCAGTTACTGGTTGAAGATCAGAACCCTAGGAGCAGTTGCTGGTTGATGATTCACTCCCTGGGAGCAGTTACTGGTTGAAGATCAGAACCCTGGGTGCAGTTACTGGTTGAAGATCAGAACCCAGAGAGCAGTTACTGGTTGAAGATTAAAGCCCTTGGAGCAGTTACTGTTTGAAGATCAGAAACCTGGGTGCAGTTACTGATTGAAGATCAGAACCCAGAGAGCAGTTACTGGTTGAAGATCAGAACCCTGGGTGCAGTTACTGATTGAAGGTCATAACCCAGAGAGTAGTTACTGGTTGCAGATCACAACCCTTGGCGCAGTTACTTTTTGAAGTTCAGAAACCTGTGAGCATTCACTGGTTGATGATTCACTCTCTGTGAGCTGTTACTGGTTGAAGATCAGAACCATGGGAGCAGTTACTGGTTGAAGATCAGAACCCTAGGAGAAGTTACTGGTTGAAGATCAGAACCATGCGACCAGTTACTGGTTGAAGATCACAAATCTTGGAGCAGTTATTGGTTGAAGATCAGAACCCTGGGTGCAGTTACTGATTGAAGATCAGGACCATGGGTGCAGTTACTGGTTGTAGATCAGAACCCGGGGTGCAGTTATTGATTGAAGATCAGAACCCTTGGAGCAGTTACTGGTTGAAGATCAGAACCCTAGGAGCAGTTGCTGGTTGATGATTCACTCCCTGGGAGCAGTTACTGGTTGAAGATCAGAACCCTGGGTGCAGTTACTAGTTGAAGATCAGAACCCAGAGAGCAGTTACTGGTTGAAGATTAAAGCCCTTGGAGCAGTTACTGGTTGAAGATCAGAACCCTGGGTGCAGTTACTGATTGAAGATCAGAACCCAGAGAGCAGCTACTGGTTGAAGATCACAGCCCTTGGAGCAGTTACTGGTTGAAGATCAGAACCCTGGGTGCAGTTACTGATTGAAGATCAGAACCCGGAGAGCAGTTACTGGTTGAAGATCACAACCCTTGGAGCAGTTACTGGTTGAAGATCACAACCCTAGGTGCAGTTACTGATTAAAGATCAGAACCCAGAGAGCAGCTACTGGTTGAAGATCACTGCCCTTGGAGCAGTTACTGGTTGAAGATCAGAACCTTGGGTTCAGTTACTGATTGAAGATCAGAACCCTGGGTGCAGTTACTGATTGAAGATCAGAACCCAGAGAGTAGTTACTGGTTGCAGATCACAACCCTTGGCGCAGTTACTTTTTGAAGTTCAGAAACCTGGGATCATTTACTGGTTGATGATTCACTCTCTGTGAGCTGTTACTGGTTGAAGATCAGAACCATGGGAGCAGTTACTGGTTGAAAATCAGAACCCTGGGAGAAGTTACTGGTTGAAGATCAGAACCATGCGAGCAGTTACTGGTTGAAGATCACAAATCTTGGAGCAGTTACTGGTTGAAGATCAGAACCCTTTGTGCAGTTACCGATTGAAGATCAGGACCATGGGTGCAGTTACTGGTTGTAGATCAGAACCCGGGTGTAGTTATTGATTGAAGATCAGAACCCTTGGAGCAGTTACTGGTTGAAATCAGAACCCTGGGAGCAGTTACTGGTTGAAGATCAGAACCCTAGGAGCAGTTGCTGGTTGATGATTCACTCCCTGGGAGCAGTTGCTGGTTGAAGATCATAACCCTGGGTGCAGTTACTGGTTGAAGATCAGAACCCAGAGAGCAGTTACTGGTTGAAGATCAAAGCCCTTGGAGCAGTTACTGGTTGAAGATCAGAACCCTGGGTGCAGTTACTGATTGAAGATCAGAACCCAGAGAGCAGTTACTGGTTGAAGATCAGAACCCTGGGTGCAGTTACTGATTGAAGATCAGAACACAGAGAGCAGTTACTGGATGAAGATTACAGACCTTGGAGGAGTTACTGGTTGAAGATCAGAACCGTGGGTGCAGTTACTGGTTGAAGATCAGAACCCTGGGTGGAGTTACTGATTGAAGATCAGGACCATGGGTGCAGTTACTGGTTGTAGATCAGAACCCAGAGAGTAGTTACTGGTTGCAGATCACAACCCTTGGCGCAGTTACTTTTTGAAGTTCAGAAACCTGGGAGCATTTACTGGTTGATGATTCACTCTCTTTGTGCTGTTACTGGTTGAAGATCAGAACCATGGGAGCAGTTACTGGTTGAAGATCAGAACCCTGGGAGAAGTTACTGGTTGAAGATCAGAACCATGCGAGCAGTTACTGGTTGACGATCACAAATCTTGGAGCAGTTACTGGTTGATGATACACTCCCTGGGAGCAGTTACTGGTTGAAGATCAGAACCCTGGGTGCAGTTACTGATTGAAGATCAGGACCATGGGTGCAGTTACTGGTTGTAGATCAGAACCCGGGGTGCAGTTATTGATTGAAGATCAGAACCCTTGGAGCAGTTACTGGTTGAAGATCAGAACCCTGGGAGCAGTTACTGGTTGAAGATCAGAACCCTAGGAGCAGTTGCTGGTTGATGATTCACTCCCTGGGAGCAGTTACTGGTTGAAGATCAGAACCCTGGGTGCAGTTACTAGTTGAAGATCAGAACCCAGAGAGCAGTTACTGGTTGAAGATTAAAGCCCTTGGAGCAGTTACTGGTTGAAGATCAGAACCCTGGGTGCAGTTACTGATTGAAGATCAGAACCCAGAGAGCAGTTACTGGTTGAAGATCACAGCCCTTGGAGCAGTTACTGGTTGAAGATCAGAACCCTGGGTGCAGTTACTGATTGAAGATCAGAACCCGGAGAGCAGTTACTGGTTGAAGATCACAACCTTTGGAGCAGTTACTGGTTGAAGATCACAACCCTGGGTGCAGTTACTGATTAAAGATCAGAACCCAGAGAGCAGCTACTGGTTGAAGATCACAGCCCTTGGAGCAGTTACTGGTTGAAGATCAGAACCCTGGGTGCAGTTACTGATTGAAGATCAGAACCCGGAGAGCAGTTACTGGTTGATGATCACAGCCCTTGGAGCAGTTACTGGTTGAATATCAGAACCCTGGGTGCAGTTACTGGTTGATGATTCACTCTCAGGGAGCAGTTACTGGTTGAAGATCAGAACCCTAGGAGCAGTTGCTGGTAGATGATTCACTCCCTGGGAGCAGTTACTGGTTGAAGATAAGAACCCTGGGTGCAGTTACTAGTTGAGGATCAGAACCCAGAGAGCAGTTACTGGTTGAAGATCAGAACCCTGGGTGCAGTTACTGATTGAAGATCAGAACACAGAGAGCAGTTACTGGATGAAGATTACAGACCTTGGAGGAGTTACTGGTTGAAGATCAGAACCGTGGGTGCAGTTACTGGTTGAAGATCAGAACCCTGGGTGCAGTTACTGATTGAAGATCAGGACCATGGGTGCAGTTACTGGTTGTAGATCAGAACCCAGAGAGTAGTTACTGGTTGCAGATCACAACCCTTGGCGCAGTTACTTTTTGAAGTACAGA
The DNA here is from genome assembly GCF_047496885.1 of Scyliorhinus torazame. NCBI lineage: Eukaryota > Metazoa > Chordata > Chondrichthyes > Carcharhiniformes > Scyliorhinidae > Scyliorhinus > Scyliorhinus torazame. The sequence goes on from NC_092717.1 coordinate 153,087,172, forward strand.
AACATGGGAGCATTTACTGGTTGATGATTCACTCTCTGTGTGCTGTTACTGGTTGAAGATCAGAACCATGGGAGCAGTTATTGGTTGAAGATCAGAACCCTGGGAGAAGTTACTGGTTGAAGATCAGAACCATGCGAGCAGTTACTGGTTGAAGATCACAAATCTTGGAGCAGTTGCTGGTTGAAGATCAGAACCCTGGGTGCAGTTACTGATTGAAGATCAGGACCATGGGTGCAGTTACTGGTTGTAGATCAGAACCGTGGGTGCAGTTACTGATTGAAGATCAGAACCCTGGGTGCAGTTACTGATTGAAGATCAGAACCCAGAGAGTAGTTACTGGTTGCAGATCACAACCCTTGGCGCAGTTACTTTTTGAATTTTAGAAACCTGGGAGCATTTACTGGTTGATGATTCACTCTCTGTGAGCTGTTACTGGTTGAAGATCAGAACCATGGGAGCAGTTACTGGTTGAAGATCAGAACCCTGGGAGAAGTTACTGGTTGAAGATCAGAACCATGCGAGCAGTTACTGGTTGAAGATCACAAATCTTGGAGCAGTTACTGGTTGAAGATCAGAACCCTTTGTGCAGTTACCGATTGAAGATCAGGACCATGGGTGCAGTTGCTGGTTGTAGATCAGAACCCGGGTGTAGTTATTGATTGAAGATCAGAACCCTTGGAGCAGTTACTTGTTGAAGATCAGAACCCTGGGAGCAGTTACTGGTTGAAGATCAGAACCCTGGGTGCAGTTACTGGTTGAAGATCAGAACCCAGAGAGCAGTTACTGGTTGAAGATTAAAGCCCTTGGAGCAGTTACTGGTTGAAGATCAGTACCCTGGGTACAGTTACTGATTGAAGATCAGAACCCAGAGAGCAGTTACTGGTTGAAGATTACAGACCTTGGAGGAGTTACTGGTTGAAGATCAGAACCGTGGGTGCAGTTACTGGTTGAAGATCAGAACCCTGGGTGCAGTTACTGATTGAAGATCAGGACCATGGGTGCAGTTACTGGTTGTAGATCAGAACCCGGGGTGCAGTTATTGATTTAAGATCAGAACCCTTGGAGCAGTTACTGGTTAAAGATCAGAACCCTGGGAGCAGTTACTGGTTGAAGATCAGAACCCTAGGAGCAGTTGCTGGTTTATGATTCACTCCCTGGGAGCAGTTACTGGTTGAAGATCAGAACCCTGGGTGCAGTTACTGGTTGAAGATCAGAACCCAGAGAGCAGTTACTGGTTGACGATTACAGCCCTTGGAGGAGTTACTGGTTGAAGATCAGAACCGTGGGTGCAGTTACTGGTTGAAGATCACAACCCTGGGCGCAGTTACTGATTAAAGATCAGAACCCAGAGAGCAGCTACTGGTTGAAGGTCACAGCCCTTGGAGCAGTTACTGGTTGAAGATCAGAACCCTGGGTGCAGTTACTGATTGAAGATCAGAACCCGGAGAGCAGTTACTGGTTGAAGATCACAGCCCTTGGAGCAGTTACTGGTTGAAGATCAGAACCCTGGGTGCAGTTACTGATTGAAGATCAGAACCCGGAGAGCAGTTACTGGTTGAAGATCACAGCCCTTGGAGCAGTTACTGGTTGAAGATCAGAACCCTGGGTGCAGTTACTGGTTGATGATTCACTCTCAGGGAGCAGTTACTGGTTGAAGATCAGTACCCTGGGTGCAGTTACTGATTGAAGATCAGAACCCTGGGTGCAGTTACTGATTGAAGATCAGAACCCAGAGAGTAGTTACTGCTTGCAGATCACAACCCTTGGTGCAGATACTTTTTGAAGTTCAGAAAACTGGGAGCATTTACTGGTTGATGATTCACTCTCTGTGAGCTGTTACTGGTTGAAGATCAGAACCATGGGAGCAATTACTGGTTGAAGATCAGAACCCTGGGAGAAGTTACTGGTTGAAGATCAGAACCATGCGAGCAGTTACTGGTTGAAGATCACAAATCTTGGAGCAGTTACTGGTTGAAGATCAGAACACTTTGTGCAGTTACTGATTGAAGATCAGGACCATGGGTGCAGTTACTGGTTGTAGATCAGAACCCGGGGTGTAGTTATTGATTGAAGATCAGAACCCCTGGAGCAGTTACTGGTTGAAGATCAGAACCCTGGGAGCAGTTACTGGTTGAAGATCAGAATCCTAGGAGCAGTTGCTGGTTGATGATTCACTCCCTGGGAGCAGTTACTGGTTGAAGATCAGAACCCTGGGTGCAGTTACTAGTTGAAGATCAGAACCCAGAGAGCAGTTACTGGTTGAAGATTAAAGCCCTTGGAGCAGTTACTGGTTGAAGATCAGAACCCTGGGTGCAGTTACTGATTGAAGATCAGAACCCAGAGAGCAGTTACTGGTTGAAGATCAGAACCCTGGGTGCAGTTACTGGTTGACGATTAGAACCCAGAGAGCAGTTACTGGTTGAAGATTACAGCCCTTGGAGGAGTTACTGGTTGAAGATCAGAACCGTGGGTGCAGTTACTGGTTGAAGATCAGAACCCTGGGTGCAGTTACTGATTGAAGATCAGAACCCAGAGAGCAGCTACTGGTTGAAGATCACAGCCCTTGGAGCAGTTACTGGTTGAAGATCAGAACCCTGGGTGCAGTTACTGATTGAAGATCATAACCCAGAGAGCAGTTACTGGTTGAAGATCAGAACCCTGGGTGCAGTTACTGATTGAAGATCAGAGCCCTTGGAGCAGTTACTGGTTGAAGATCAGAACCCTGGGTGCAGTTACTGGTTGATGATCCACTCTCAGGGAGCAGTTACTGGTTGAAGATTAGAACCCTGGGAGCAGTTACTGGTTGAAGATCAGAACCCTGGGTGCAGTTACTGATTGAAGATCAGAACCCTGGGTGCAGTTACTGATTGAAGATCAGAACCCAGAGAGTAGTTACTGGTTGCAGATCACAACCCTTGGCGCAGATACTTTTTGAAGTTTAGAAACCTGGGAGCATTTACTGGTTGATGATTCACTCTCTGTGAGCTGTTACTGGTTGAAGATCAGAACCATGGGAGCAGTTACTGGTTGAAGATCAGAACCCTGGGAGAAGTTACTGGTTGAAGATCAGAACCATGCGAGCAGTTACTGGTTGAAGATCACAAATCTTGGAGCAGTTACTGGTTGAAGATCAGAACCCTTTGTGCAGTTACCGATTGAAGATCAGGACCATGGGTGCAGTTACTGGTTGTAGATCAGAAGCCGGGTGTAGTTATTGATTGAAGATCAGAACCCTTGGAGCAGTTACTAGTTGAAGATCAGAACCCTGGGAGCAGTTACTGGTTGAAGATCAGAACCCTGGGTGCAGTTACTGGTTGAGATCAGAACCCAGAGAGCAGTTACTGGTTGAAGATAAAAGCCCTGGGAGCAGTTACTGGTTGAAGATCAGAACCGTGGGTGCAGTTACTGGTTGAAGATCACAACCCTGGGTGCAGTTACTGATTAAAGATCAGAACCCAGAGAGCAGCTACTGGTTGAAGATCACAGCCCTTGGAGCAGTTACTGGTTGAAGATCAGAACCCTGGGTGCAGTTACTGATTGAAGATCAGAACCCAGAGAGCAGTTACTGGTTGAAGATCACAGCCCTTGGAGCAGGTACTGGTTGAAGATCAGAACCCTGGGTGCAGTTACTGGTTGATGATTCACTCTCAGGGAGCAGTTACTGGTTGAAGATCAGTACCCTGGGTGCAGTTACTGATTGAAGATCAGAACCCTGGGTGCAGTTACTGATTGAAGATCAGAACCCAGAGAGTAGTTACTGCTTGCAGATCACAACCCTTGGCGCAGTTACTTTTTGAAGTTCAGAAACCTGGGAGCATTTACTGGTTGATGATTCACCCTCTGTGAGCTGTTACTGGTTGAAGATCAGAACCATGGGAGCAATTACTGGTTGAAGATCAGAACCCTGGGAGAAGTTACTGGTTGAAGATCAGAACCATGCGAGCAGTTACTGGTTGAAGATCACAAATCTTGGAGCAGTTACTGGTTGAAGATCAGAACACATTGTGCAGTTACTGATTGAAGATCAGGACCATGGGTGCAGTTACTGGTTGAAGATCAGAACCCAGAGAGCAGTTACTGGTTGAAGATCAAAGCCCTTGGAGCAGTTACTGGTTGAAGATCAGAACCCTGGGTGCAGTTACTGATTGAAGATCAGACCCCAGAGAGCAGTTACTGGTTGAAGATCAGAACCCTGGGTGCAGTTACTGATTGAAGATCAGAACACAGAGAGCAGTTACTGGATGAAGATTACAGACCTTGGAGGAGTTACTGGTTGAAGATCAGAACCGTGGGTGCAGTTACTGGTTGAAGATCAGAACCCTGGGTGGAGTTACTGATTGAAGATCAGGACCATGGGTGCAGTTACTGGTTGTAGATCAGAACCCAGAGAGTAGTTACTGGTTGCAGATCACAACCCTTGGCGCAGTTACTTTTTGAAGTTCAGAAACCTGGGAGCATTTACTGGTTGATGATTCACTCTCTTTGTGCTGTTACTGGTTGAAGATCAGAACCATGGGAGCAGTTACTGGTTGAAGATCAGAACCCTGGGAGAAGTTACTGGTTGAAGATCAGAACCATGCGAGCAGTTACTGGTTGAAGATCACAAATCTTGGAGCAGTTACTGGTTGATGATTCACTCCCTGGGAGCAGTTACTGGTTGAAGACCAGAACCCTGGGTGCAGTTACTGATTGAAGATCAGGACCATGGGTGCAGTTACTGGTTGTAGATCAGAACCCGGGGTGCAGTTATTGATTGAAGATCAGAACCCTTGGAGCAGTTGCTGGTTGAAGATCAGAACCCTGGGAGCAGTTACTGGTTGAAGATCAGAACCCTAGGAGCAGTTGCTGGTTGATAATTCACCCCCTGGGAGCAGTTACAGGTTGCAGATCAGAACCCTGGGTGCAGTTACTAGTTGAAGATCAGAACCCAGAGAGCAGTTACTGGTTGAAGATTAAAGCCCTTGGAGCAGTTACTGGTTGAAGATCAGAACCCTGGGTGCAGTTACTGATTGAAGATCAGAACCCGGAGAGCAGTTACTGGTTGAAGATCACAACCTTTGGAGCAGTTACTGGTTGAAGATCACAACCCTGGGTGCAGTTACTGATTAAAGATCAGAACCCAGAGAGCAGCTACTGGTTGAAGATCACAGCCCTTGGAGCAGTTACTGGTTGAAGATCAGAACCCTGGGTGCAGTTACTGATTGAAGATCAGAACCCGGAGAGCAGTTACTGGTTGATGATCTCAGCCCTTGGAGCAGTTACTGGTTGAAGATCAGAACCCTGGGTGCAGTTACTGGTTGATGATTCACTCTCAGGGAGCAGTTACTGGTTGAAGATCAGAACCCTAGGAGCAGTTGCTGGTTGATGATTCACTCCCTGGGAGCAGTTACTGGTTGAAGATCAGAACCCTGGGTGCAGTTACTAGTTGAAGATCAGAACCCAGAGAGCAGTTACTGGTTGAAGATCAGAACCCTGGGTGCAGTTACTGATTGAAGATCAGAACACAGAGAGCAGTTACTGGATGAAGATTACAGACCTTGGAGGAGCTACTGGTTGAAGATCAGAACCGTGGGTGCAGTTACTGGTTGAAGATCAGAACCCTGGGTGCAGTTACTGATTGAAGATCAGGACCATGGGTGCAGTTACTGGTTGTAGATCAGAACCCAGAGAGTAGTTACTGGTTGCAGATCACAACCCTTGGCGCAGTTACTTTTTGAAGTTCAGAAACATGGCAGCATTTACTGGTTGATGATTCACTCTCTGTGTGCTGTTACTGGTTGAAGATCAGAACCATGGGAGCAGTTACTGGTTGAAGATCAGAACCCTGGGAGAAGTTACTGGTTGAAGATCAGAACCATGCGAGCAGTTACCGGTTGAAGATCACAAATCTTGGAGCAGTTACTGGTTGAAGATCAGAACCCTGGGTGCAGTTACTGATTGAAGATCAGGACCATGGGTGCAGTTACTGGTTGTAGATCAGAACCGTGGGTGCAGTTACTGATTGAAGATCAGAACCCTGGGTGCAGTTACTGATTGAAGATCAGAACCCAGAGAGTAGTTACTGGTTGCAGATCACAACCTTTGGCGCAGTTACTTTTTGAAGTTTAGAAACCTGGGAGCATTTACTGGTTGATGATTCACTCTCTGTGAGCTGTTACTGGTTGAAGATCAGAACCATGGGAGCAGTTACTGGTTGAAGATCAGAACCCTGGGAGAAGTTACTGGTTGAAGATCAGAACCATGCGAGCAGTTACTGGTTGAAGATCACAAATCTTGGAGCAGTTACTGGTTGAAGATCAGAACCCTTTGTGCAGTTACCGATTGAAGATCAGGACCATGGATGCAGTTACTGGTTGTAGATCAGAACCCGGGTGTAGTTATTGATTGAAGATCAGAACCCTTGGAGCAGTTACTTGTTGAAGATCAGAACCCTGGGAGCAGTTACTGGTTGAAGATCAGAACCCTGGGTGCAGTTACTGGTTGAAGATCAGAACCCAGAGAGCAGTTACTGGTTGAAGATTAAAGCCCTTGGAGCAGTTACTGGTTGAAGATCAGAACCCTGGGTACAGTTACTGATTGAAGATCAGAACCCAGAGAGCAGTTACTGGTTGAAGATTACAGACCTTGGAGGAGTTACTGGTTGAAGATCAGAACCGTGGGTGCAGTTACTGGTTGAAGATCAGAACCCTGGGTGCAGTTACTGATTGAAGATCAGGACCATGGGTGCAGTTACTGGTTGTAGATCAGAACCCGGGGTGCAGTTATTGATTGAAGATCAGAACCCTTGGAGCAGTTACTGGTTAAAGATCAGAACCCTGGGAGCAGTTACTGGTTGAAGATCAGAACCCTAGGAGCAGTTGCTGGTTTATGATTCACTCCCTGGGAGCAGTTACTGGTTGAAGATCAGAAACCTGGGTGCAGTTACTGGTTGAAGATCAGAACCCAGAGAGCAGTTACTGGTTGACGATTACAGCCCTTGGAGGAGTTACTGGTTGAAGATCAGAACCGTGGGTGCAGTTACTGGTTGAAGATCACAACCCTGGGCGCAGTTACTGATTAAAGATCAGAACCCAGAGAGCAGCTACTGGTTGAAGGTCACAGCCCTTGGAGCAGTTACTGGTTGAAGATCAGAACCCTGGGTGCAGTTACTGATTGAAGATCAGAACCCGGAGAGCAGTTACTGGTTGAAGATCACAGCCCTTGGAGCAGTTACTGGTTGAAGATCAGAACCCTGGGTGCAGTTACTGATTGAAGATCAGAACCCGGAGAGCAGTTACTGGTTGAAGATCACAGCCCTTGGAGCAGGTACTGGTTGAAGATCAGAACCCTGGGTGCAGTTACTGGTTGATGATTCACTCTCAGGGAGCAGTTACTGGTTGAAGATCAGTACCATGGGTGCAGTTACTGATTGAAGATCAGAACCCTGGGTGCAGTTACTGATTGAAGATCAGAACCCAGAGAGTAGTTACTGCTTGCAGATCACAACCCTTGGCGCAGTTACTTTTTGAAGTTCAGAAACCTGGGAGCATTTACTGGTTGATGATTCACCCTCTGTGAGCTGTTACTGGTTGAAGATCAGAACCATGGGAGCAATTACTGGTTGAAGATCAGAACCCTGGGAGAAGTTACTGGTTGAAGATCAGAACCATGCGAGCAGTTACTGGTTGAAGATCACAAATCTTGGAGCAGTTACTGGTTGAAGATCAGAACACTTTGTGCAGTTACTGATTGAAGATCAGGACCATGGGTGCAGTTACTGGTTGTAGATCAGAACCCGGGGTGTAGTTATTGATTGAAGATCAGAACCCCTGGAGCAGTTACTGGTTGAAGATCAGAACCCTGGGAGCAGTTACTGGTTGAAGATCAGAATCCTAGGAGCAGTTGCTGGTTGATGATTCACTCCCTGGGAGCAGTTACTGGTTGAAGATCAGAACCCTGGGTGCAGTTACTGGTTGATGATTCACTCTCAGGGAGCAGTTACTGGTTGAAGATCAGTACCCTGGGTGCAGTTACTGATTGAAGATCAGAACCCTGGGTGCAGTTACTGATTGAAGATCAGAACCCAGAGAGTAGTTACTGCTTGCAGATCACAACCCTTGGCGCAGTTACTTTTTGAAGTTCAGAAACCTGGGAGCATTTACTGGTTGATGATTCACCCTCTGTGAGCTGTTACTGGTTGAAGATCAGAACCATGGGAGCAATTACTGGTTGAAGATCAGAACCCTGGGAGAAGTTACTGGTTGAAGATCAGAACCATGCGAGCAGTTACTGGTTGAAGATCACAAATCTTGGAGCAGTTACTGGTTGAAGATCAGAACACATTGTGCAGTTACTGATTGAAGATCAGGACCATGGGTGCAGTTACTGGTTGAAGATCAGAACCCAGAGAGCAGTTACTGGTTGAAGATCAAAGCCCTTGGAGCAGTTACTGGTTGAAGATTAGAACCCTGGGTGCAGTTACTGATTGAAGATCAGAACCCAGAGAGCAGTTACTGGTTGAAGATCAGAACCCTGGGTGCAGTTACTGATTGAAGATCAGAACACAGAGAGCAGTTACTGGATGAAGATTACAGACCTTGGAGGAGTTACTGGTTGAAGATCAGAACCGTGGGTGCAGTTACTGGTTGAAGATCAGAACCCTGGGTGGAGTTACTGATTGAAGATCAGGACCATGGGTGCAGTTACTGGTTGTAGATCAGAACCCAGAGAGTAGTTACTGGTTGCAGATCACAACCCTTGGCGCAGTTACTTTTTGAAGTTCAGAAACCTGGGAGCATTTACTGGTTGATGATTCACTCTCTTTGTGCTGTTACTGGTTGAAGATCAGAACCATGGGAGCAGTTACTGGTTGAAGATCAGAACCCTGGGAGAAGTTACTGGTTGAAGATCAGAACCATGCGAGCAGTTACTGGTTGAAGATCACAAATCTTGGAGCAGTTACTGGTAGATGATTCACTCCCTGGGAGCAGTTACTGGTTGAAGACCAGAACCCTGGGTGCAGTTACTGATTGAAGATCAGGACCATGGGTGCAGTTACTGGTTGTAGATCAGAACCCGGGGTGCAGTTATTGATTGAAGATCAGAACCCTTGGAGCAGTTGCTGGTTGAAGATCAGAACCCTGGGAGCAGTTACTGGTTGAAGATCAGAACCCTAGGAGCAGTTGCTGGTTGATGATTCACTCCCTGGGAGCAGTTACAGGTTGCAGATCAGAACCCTGGGTGCAGTTACTAGTTGAAGATCAGAACCCAGAGAGCAGTTACTGGTTGAAGATTAAAGCCCTTGGAGCAGTTACTGGTTGAAGATCAGAACCCTGGGTGCAGTTACTGATTGAAGATCAGAACCCGGAGAGCAGTTACTGGTTGAAGATCACAACCTTTGGAGCAGTTACTGGTTGAAGATCACAACCCTGGGTGCAGTTACTGATTAAAGATCAGAACCCAGAGAGCAGCTACTGGTTGAAGATCACAGCCCTTGGAGCAGTTACTGGTTGAAGATCAGAACCCTGGGTGCAGTTACTGATTGAAGATCAGAACCCGGAGAGCAGTTACTGGTTGATGATCACAGCCCTTGGAGCAGTTACTGGTTGAAGATCAGAACCCTGGGTGCAGTTACTGGTTGATGATTCACTCTCAGGGAGCAGTTACTGGTTGAAGATCAGAACCCTAGGAGCAGTTGCTGGTTGATGATTCACTCCCTGGGAGCAGTTACTGGTTGAAGATCAGAACCCTGGGTGCAGTTACTAGTTGAAGATCAGAACCCAGAGAGCAGTTACTGGTTGAAGATCAGAACCCTGGGTGCAGTTACTGATTGAAGATCAGAACACAGAGAGCAGTTACTGGATGAAGATTACAGACCTTGGAGGAGCTACTGGTTGAAGATCAGAACCGTGGGTGCAGTTACTGGTTGAAGATCAGAACCCTGGGTGCAGTTACTGATTGAAGATCAGGACCATGGGTGCAGTTACTGGTTGTAGATCAGAACCCAGAGAGTAGTTACTGGTTGCAGATCACAACCCTTGGCGCAGTTACTTTTTGAAGTTCAGAAACATGGCAGCATTTACTGGTTGATGATTCACTCTCTGTGTGCTGTTACTGGTTGAAGATCAGAACCATGGGAGCAGTTACTGGTTGAAGATCAGAACCCTGGGAGAAGTTACTGGTTGAAGATCAGAACCATGCGAGCAGTTACCGGTTGAAGATCACAAATCTTGGAGCAGTTACTGGTTGAAGATCAGAACCCTGGGTGCAGTTACTGATTGAAGATCAGGACCATGGGTGCAGTTACTGGTTGTAGATCAGAACCGTGGGTGCAGTTACTGATTGAAGATCAGAACCCTGGGTGCAGTTACTGATTGAAGATCAGAACCCAGAGAGTAGTTACTGGTTGCAGATCACAACCTTTGGCGCAGTTACTTTTTGAAGTTTAGAAACCTGGGAGCATTTACTGGTTGATGATTCACTCTCTGTGAGCTGTTACTGGTTGAAGATCAGAACCATGGGAGCAGTTACTGGTTGAAGATCAGAACCCTGGGAGAAGTTACTGGTTGAAGATCAGAACCATGCGAGCAGTTACTGGTTGAACATCACAAATCTTGGAGCAGTTACTGGTTGAAGATCAGAACCCTTTGTGCAGTTACCGATTGAAGATCAGGACCATGGATGCAGTTACTGGTTGTAGATCAGAACCCGGGTGTAGTTATTGATTGAAGATCAGAACCCTTGGAGCAGTTACTTGTTGAAGATCAGAACCCTGGGAGCAGTTACTGGTTGAAGATCAGAACCCTGGGTGCAGTTACTGGTTGAAGATCAGAACCCAGAGAGCAGTTACTGGTTGAAGATTAAAGCCCTTGGAGCAGTTACTGGTTGAAGATCAGAACCCTGGGTACAGTTACTGATTGAAGATCAGAACCCAGAGAGCAGTTACTGGTTGAAGATTACAGACCTTGGAGGAGTTACTGGTTGAAGATCAGAACCGTGGGTGCAGTTACTGGTTGAAGATCAGAACCCTGGGTGCAGTTACTGATTGAAGATCAGGACCATGGGTGCAGTTACTGGTTGTAGATCAGAACCCGGGGTGCAGTTATTGATTGAAGATCAGAACCCTTGGAGCAGTTACTGGTTAAAGATCAGAACCCTGGGAGCAGTTACTGGTTGAAGATCAGAACCCTAGGAGCAGTTGCTGGTTTATGATTCACTCCCTGGGAGCAGTTACTGGTTGAAGATCAGAACCCTGGGTGCAGTTACTGGTTGAAGATCAGAACCCAGAGAGCAGTTACTGGTTGACGATTACAGCCCTTGGAGGAGTTACTGGTTGAAGATCAGAACCGTGGGTGCAGTTACTGGTTGAAGATCACAACCCTGGGCGCAGTTACTGATTAAAGATCAGAACCCAGAGAGCAGCTACTGGTTGAAGGTCACAGCCCTTGGAGCAGTTACTGGTTGAAGATCAGAACCCTGGGTGCAGTTACTGATTGAAGATCAGAACCCGGAGAGCAGTTACTGGTTGAAGATCACAGCCCTTGGAGCAGTTACTGGTTGAAGATCAGAACCCTGGGTGCAGTTACTGATTGAAGATCAGAACCCGGAGAGCAGTTACTGGTTGAAGATCACAGCCCTTGGAGCAGGTACTGGTTGAAGATCAGAACCCTGGGTGCAGTTACTGGTTGATGATTCACTCTCAGGGAGCAGTTACTGGTTGAAGATCAGTACCCTGGGTGCAGTTACTGATTGAAGATCAGAACCCTGGGTGCAGTTACTGATTGAAGATCAGAACCCAGAGAGTAGTTACTGCTTGCAGATCACAACCCTTGGCGCAGTTACTTTTTGAAGTTCAGAAACCTGGGAGCATTTACTGGTTGATGATTCACCCTCTGTGAGCTGTTACTGGTTGAAGATCAGAACCATGGGAGCAATTACTGGTTGAAGATCAGAACCCTGGGAGAAGTTACTGGTTGAAGATCAGAACCATGCGAGCAGTTACTGGTTGAAGATCACAAATCTTGGAGCAGTTACTGGTTGAAGATCAGAACACTTTGTGCAGTTACTGATTGAAGATCAGGACCATGGGTGCAGTTACTGGTTGTAGATCAGAACCCGGGGTGTAGTTATTGATTGAAGATCAGAACCCCTGGAGCAGTTACTGGTTGAAGATCAGAACCCTGGGAGCAGTTACTGGTTGAAGATCAGAATCCTAGGAGCAGTTGCTGGTTGATGATTCACTCCCTGGGAGCAGTTACTGGTTGAAGATCAGAACCCTGGGTGCAGTTACTAGTTGAAGATCAGAACCCAGAGAGCAGTTACTGGTTGAAGATTAAAGCCCTTGGAGCAGTTACTGGTTGAAGATCAGAACCCTGGGTGCAGTTACTGATTGAAGATCAGAACCCAGAGAGCAGTTACTGGTTGAAGATCAGAACCCTGGGTGCAGTTACTGGTTGACGATTAGAACCCAGAGAGCAGTTACTGGTTGAAGATTACAGCCCTTGGAGGAGTTCCTGGTTGAAGATCAGAACCGTGGGTGCAGTTACTGGTTGAAGATCAGAACCCTGGGTGCAGTTACTGATTGAAGATCAGAACCCAGAGAGCAGCTACTGGTTGAAGATCACAGCCCTTGGAGCAGTTACTGGTTGAAGATCAGAAGCCTGGGTGCAGTTACTGATTGAAGATCAGAGCCCTTGGAGCAGTTACTGGTTGAAGATCAGAACCCTGGGTGCAGTTACTGGTTGATGATCCACTCTCAGGGAGCAGTTACTGGTTGAAGATTAGAACCCTGGGAGCAGTTACTGGTTGAAGATCAGAACCCTGGGTGCAGTTACTGATTGAAGATCAGAACCCTGGGTGCAGTTACTGATTGAAGATCAGAACCCAGAGAGTAGTTACTGGTTGCAGATCACAACCCTTGGCGCAGATACTTTTTGAAGTTTAGAAACTTGGGAGCATTTACTGGTTGATGATTCACTCTCTGTGAGCTGTTACTGGTTGAAGATCAGAACCATGGGAGCAGTTACTGGTTGAAGATCAGAACCCTGGGAGAAGTTACTGGTTGAAGATCAGAACCATGCGAGCAGTTACTGGTTGAAGATCACAAATCTTGGAGCAGTTACTGGTTGAAGATCAGAACCCTTTGTGCAGTTACCGATTGAAGATCAGGACCATGGGTGCAGTTACTGGTTGTAGATCAGAAGCCGGGTGTAGTTATTGATTGAAGATCAGAACCCTTGGAGCAGTTACTAGTTGAAGATCAGAACCCTGGGAGCAGTTACTGGTTGAAGATCAGAACCCTGGGTGCAGTTACTGGTTGAGATCAGAACCCAGAGAGCAGTTACTGGTTGAAGATAAAAGCCCTGGGAGCAGTTACTGGTTGAAGATCAGAACCGTGGGTGCAGTTACTGGTTGAAGATCACAACCCTGGGTGCAGTTACTGATTAAAGATCAGAACCCAGAGAGCAGCTACTGGTTGAAGATCACAGCCCTTGGAGCAGTTACTGGTTGAAGATCAGAACCCTGGGTGCAGTTACTGATTGAAGATCAGAACCCAGAGAGCAGTTACTGGTTGAAGATCACAGCCCTTGGAGCAGTTACTGGTTGAAGATCAGAACCCTGGGTGCAGTTACTGATTGAAGATCAGAACCCGGAGAGCAGTTACTGGTTGAAGATCACAGCCCTTGGAGCAGGTACTGGTTGAAGATCAGAACCCTGGGTGCAGTTACTGGTTGATGATTCACTCTCAGGGAGCAGTTACTGGTTGAAGATCAGTACCCTGGGTGCAGTTACTGATTGAAGATCAGAACCCTGGGTGCAGTTACTGATTGAAGATCAGAACCCAGAGAGTAGTTACTGCTTGCAGATCACAACCCTTGGCGCAGTTACTTTTTGAAGTTCAGAAACCTGGGAGCATTTACTGGTTGATGATTCACCCTCTGTGAGCTGTTACTGGTTGAAGATCAGAACCATGGGAGCAATTACTGGTTGAAGATCAGAACCCTGGGAGAAGTTACTGGTTGAAGATCAGAACCATGCGAGCAGTTACTGGTTGAAGATCACAAATCTTGGAGCAGTTACTGGTTGAAGATCAGAACACATTGTGCAGTTACTGATTGAAGATCAGGACCATGGGTGCAGTTACTGGTTGAAGATCAGAACCCAGAGAGCAGTTACTGGTTGAAGATCAAAGCCCTTGGAGCAGTTACTGGTTGAAGATCAGAACCCTGGGTGCAGTTACTGATTGAAGATCAGACCCCAGAGAGCAGTTACTGGTTGAAGATCAGAACCCTGGGTGCAGTTACTGATTGAAGATCAGAACACAGAGAGCAGTTACTGGATGAAGATTACAGACCTTGGAGGAGTTACTGGTTGAAGATCAGAACCGTGGGTGCAGTTACTGGTTGAAGATCAGAACCCTGGGTGGAGTTACTGATTGAAGATCAGGACCATGGGTGCAGTTACTGGTTGTAGATCAGAACCCAGAGAGTAGTTACTGGTTGCAGATCACAACCCTTGGCGCAGTTACTTTTTGAAGTTCAGAAACCTGGGAGCATTTACTGGTTGATGATTCACTCTCTTTGTGCTGTTACTGGTTGAAGATCAGAACCATGGGAGCAGTTACTGGTTGAAGATCAGAACCCTGGGAGAAGTTACTGGTTGAAGATCAGAACCATGCGAGCAGTTACTGGTTGAAGATCACAAATCTTGGAGCAGTTACTGGTTGATGATTCACTCCCTGGGAGCAGTTACTGGTTGAAGACCAGAACCCTTGGAGCAGTTACTGGTTGAAGATCAGAAGCCTGGGTGCAGTTACTGATTGAAGATCAGAGCCCTTGGAGCAGTTACTGGTTGAAGATCAGAACCCTGGGTGCAGTTACTGGTTGATGATCCACTCTCAGGGAGCAGTTACTGGTTGAAGATTAGAACCCTGGGAGCAGTTACTGGTTGAAGATCAGAACCCTGGGTGCAGTTACTGATTGAAGATCAGAACCCTGGGTGCAGTTACTGATTGAAGATCAGAACCCAGAGAGTAGTTACTGGTTGCAGATCACAACCCTTGGCGCAGATACTTTTTGAAGTTTAGAAACTTGGGAGCATTTACTGGTTGATGATTCACTCTCTGTGAGCTGTTACTGGTTGAAGATCAGAACCATGGGAGCAGTTACTGGTTGAAGATCAGAACCCTGGGAGAAGTTACTGGTTGAAGATCAGAACCATGCGAGCAGTTACTGGTTGAAGATCACAAATCTTGGAGCAGTTACTGGTTGAAGATCAGAACCCTTTGTGCAGTTACCGATTGAAGATCAGGACCATGGGTGCAGTTACTGGTTGTAGATCAGAAGCCGGGTGTAGTTATTGATTGAAGATCAGAACCCTTGGAGCAGTTACTAGTTGAAGATCAGAACCCTGGGAGCAGTTACTGGTTGAAGATCAGAACCCTGGGTGCAGTTACTGGTTGAGATCAGAACCCAGAGAGCAGTTACTGGTTGAAGATAAAAGCCCTGGGAGCAGTTACTGGTTGAAGATCAGAACCGTGGGTGCAGTTACTGGTTGAAGATCACAACCCTGGGTGCAGTTACTGATTAAAGATCAGAACCCAGAGAGCAGCTACTGGTTGAAGATCACAGCCCTTGGAGCAGTTACTGGTTGAAGATCAGAACCCTGGGTGCAGTTACTGATTGAAGATCAGAACCCAGAGAGCAGTTACTGGTTGAAGATCACAGCCCTTGGAGCAGTTACTGGTTGAAGATCAGAACCCTGGGTGCAGTTACTGATTGAAGATCAGAACCCGGAGAGCAGTTACTGGTTGAAGATCACAGCCCTTGGAGCAGGTACTGGTTGAAGATCAGAACCCTGGGTGCAGTTACTGGTTGATGATTCACTCTCAGGGAGCAGTTACTGGTTGAAGATCAGTACCCTGGGTGCAGTTACTGATTGAAGATCAGAACCCTGGGTGCAGTTACTGATTGAAGATCAGAACCCAGAGAGTAGTTACTGCTTGCAGATCACAACCCTTGGCGCAGTTACTTTTTGAAGTTCAGAAACCTGGGAGCATTTACTGGTTGATGATTCACCCTCTGTGAGCTGTTACTGGTTGAAGATCAGAACCATGGGAGCAATTACTGGTTGAAGATCAGAACCCTGGGAGAAGTTACTGGTTGAAGATCAGAACCATGCGAGCAGTTACTGGTTGAAGATCACAAATCTTGGAGCAGTTACTGGTTGAAGATCAGAACACATTGTGCAGTTACTGATTGAAGATCAGGACCATGGGTGCAGTTACTGGTTGTAGATCAGAACCCGTGGTGTGGTTATTGATTGAAGATCAGAACCCCTGGAGCAGTTACTGGTTGAAGATCAGAACCCTGGGAGCAGTTACTGGTTGAAGATCAGAATCCTAGGAGCAGTTGCTGGTTGATGATTCACTCCCTGGGAGCAGTTACTGGTTGAAGATCAGAACCCTGGGTGCAGTTACTGGTTGAAGATCAGAACCCAGAGAGCAGTTACTGGTTGAAGATTAAAGCCCTTGGAGCAGTTACTGGTTGAAGATCAGAACCCTGGGTGCAGTTACTGATTGAAGATCAGAACCCAGAGAGCAGTTACTGGTTGAAGATTACAGCCCTTGGAGGAGTTACTGGTTGAAGATCAGAACCGTGGGTGCAGTTGCTGGTTTATGATTCACTCCCTGGGAGCAGTTACTGGTTGAAGATCAGAACCCTGGGTGCAGTTACTGGTTGACGATCAGAACCCAGAGAGCAGTTACTGGTTGAAGATCACAGCCCTTGGAGCAGTTACTGGTTGAAGATCAGAACCCTGGGTGCAGTTACTGATTGAAGATCAGAACCCAGAGAGCAGTTACTGGTTGAAGATCAGAACCCTGGGTGCAGTTACTGATTGAAGATCAGAGCCCTTGGAGCAGTTACTGGTTGAAGATCAGAACCCTGGGTGCAGTTACTGGTTGATGATCCACTCTCAGGGAGCAGTTACTGGTTGAAGATTAGAACCCTGGGAGCAGTTACTGGTTGAAGATCAGAACCCTGGGTGCAGTTACTGATTGAAGATCAGAACCCTGGGTGCAGTTACTGATTGAAGATCAGAACGCAGAGAGTAGTTACTGGTTGAAGATCACATCCCTTGGCGCAGTTACTTTTTGAAGATCAGAAACCTGGGAGAATTTACTGGTTGATGATTCACTCTCTTTGAGCAGTTACTGGTTGAAGATCAGAACCATGGGAGCAGTTACTGGTTGAAGATCAGAACCCTGGGACAAGTTACTGGTTGAAGATCCAAACCATGCGAGCAGTTACTGGTTGAAGATCACAAATCTTGGAGCAGTTACTGGTTGAAGATCAGAACCCTGGGAGCAGTTACTGATTGAAGATCAGGACCATGGGAGCAGATACTGGTTGAAGATCAGCACCCGGAGAGCAGTTACTGGTTGAAGATCACAACCCTTGGAGCAGTTACTGGTTGAAGATAAGAACCCTGGGTGCTGTTACTGGTTGAAGATTAGAAACCTGGGAGCAGTTACTGGTTGAAGATCAGAACCCTGGGTGCAGTTACTGATTGAAGATCAGAACCCTGGGTGCAGTTACAGATTGAAGATCAGAACGCAGATAGTAGTTACTGGTTGAAGATCACTACCCTTGGCGCAGTTACTTTTTGAAGATCAGAAACCTGGGAGCATTTACTGGTTGATGATTCACTCTCTTTGAGCAGTTACTGGTTGAAGATCAGAACCATGGGAGCAGTTACTGGTTGAAGATCACAGCCCTTGGAGCAGTTACTGGTTGAAGATCAGAACCCTGGGAGAATTTACTGGTTGAAGATCAGAACCATGCGAGCAGTTACTGGTTGAAGATCACAAATCTTGGAGCAGTTACTGGTTGAAGATCAGAACCCTGGGTGCAGTTACTGATTGAAGATCAGGACCATGGGAGCAGATACTGGTTGAAGATCAGCACCCGGAGAGCAGTTACTGGTTGAAGATCACAACCCTTGGAGCAGTTACTGGTTGAAGATCAGAACCCTGGGTGCAGTTACTAATTGAAGATCAGAACCATGTGAGCAGTTACTGGTTGAAGATCGGAACCCTGGGAGAATTTACTGGTTGAAGATCAGAACCATGCGAGCAGTTACTGGTTGAAGATCACAAATCTTGGAGCAGCTACTGGTTGAAGATCAGAACCCTGGGTGCAGTTACTGATTGAAGATCAGTCCCATGGGAGCAGTTACTGATTTAAGATCAGCACCCAGAGGGCAGTTACTGGTTGAAGATCACAACCCTTGGAGCAGTTACAGTTTGAAGATCAGAACCCTGGGTGGAGTTACTGATTGAAGATCAGGACCATGGGTGCAGTTACTGGTTGTAGATCAGAACCCAGAGAGTAGTTACTGGTTGCAGATCACAACCCTTGGCGCAGTTACTTTTTGAAGTTCAGAAACCTGGGAGCATTTACTGGTTGATGATTCACTCTCTTTGTGCTGTTACTGGTTGAAGATCAGAACCATGGGAGCAGTTACTGGTTGAAGATCAGAACCCTGGGAGAAGTTACTGGTTGAAGATCAGAACCATGCGAGCAGTTACTGGTTGAAGATCACAAATCTTGGAGCAGTTACTGGTTGATGATTCACTCCCTGGGAGCAGTTACTGGTTGAAGATCAGAACCCTGGGTGCAGTTACTGATTGAAGATCAGGACCATGGGTGCAGTTACTGGTTGTAGATCAGAACCCGGGGTGCAGTTATTGATTGAAGATCAGAACCCTTGGAGCAGTTACTGGTTGAAGATCAGAACCCTGGGAGCAGTTACTGGTTGAAGATCAGAACCCTAGGAGCAGTTGCTGGTTGATGATTCACTCCCTGGGAGCAGTTACTGGTTGAAGATCAGAACCCTGGGTGCAGTTACTAGTTGAAGATCAGAACCCAGAGAGCAGTTACTGGTTGAAGATTAAAGCCCTTGGAGCAGTTACTGGTTGAAGATCAGAACCCTGGGTGCAGTTACTGATTGAAGATCATAACCCAGAGAGCAGCTACTGGTTGAAGATCACAGCCCTTGGAGCAGTTACTGGTTGAAGATCAGAACCCTGGGTGCAGTTACTGATTGAAGATCAGAACCCGGAGAGCAGTTACTGGTTGAAGATCACAACCTTTGGAGCAGTTACTGGTTGAAGATCACAACCCTGGGTGCAGTTACTGATTAAAGATCAGAACCCAGAGAGCAGCTACTGGTTGAAGATCACAGCCCTTGGAGCAGTTACTGGTTGAAGATCAGAACCCTGGGTGCAGTTACTGATTGAAGATCAGAACCCGGAGAGCAGTTACTGGTTGAAGATCACAGCCCTTGGAGCAGTTACTGGTTGAAGATCAGAACCCTGGGTGCAGTTACTGGTTGATGATTCACTCTCAGGGAGCAGTTACTGGTTGAAGATCAGAACCCTAGGAGCAGTTGCTGGTTGATGATTCACTCCCTGGGAGCAGTTACTGGTTGAAGATCAGAACCCTGGGTGCAGTTACTAGTTGAAGATCAGAACCCAGAGAGCAGTTACTGGTTGAAGATCAGAACCCTGGGTGCAGTTACTGATTGAAGATCAGAACACAGAGAGCAGTTACTGGATGAAGATTACAGACCTTGGAGGAGTTACTGGTTGAAGATCAGAACCGTGGGTGCAGTTACTGGTTGAAGATCAGAACCCTGGGTGCAGTTACTGATTGAAGATCAGGACCATGGGTGCAGTTACTGGTTGTAGATCAGAACCCAGAGAGTAGTTACTGGTTGCAGATCACAACCCTTGGCGCAGTTACTTTTTGAAGTTCAGAAACCTGGGAGCATTTACTGGTTGATGATTCACTCTCTGTGTGCTGTTACTGGTTGAAGATCAGAACCATGGGAGCAGTTACTGGTTGAAGATCAGAACCCTGGGAGAAGTTACTGGTTGAAGATCAGAACCATGCGAGCAGTTACTGGTTGAAGATCACAAATCTTGGAGCAGTTACTGGTTGAAGATCAGAACCCTGGGTGCAGTTACTGATTGAAGATCAGGACCATGGGTGCAGTTACTGGTTGTAGATCAGAACCGTGGGTGCAGTTACTGGTTGAAGATCAGAACCCTGGGTGCAGTTACTAATTGAAGATCAGAACCATGTGAGCAGTTACTGGTTGAAGATCGGAACCCTGGGAGAATTTACTGGTTGAAGATCAGAACCATGCGAGCAGTTACTGGTTGAAGATGACAAATCTTGGAGCAGCTACTGGTTGAAGATCAGAACCCTGGGTGCAGTTACTGATTGAAGATCAGTCCCATGGGAGCAGTTACTGATTTAAGATCAGCACCCAGAGGGCAGTTACTGGTTGAAGATCACAACCCTTGGAGCAGTTACAGTTTGAAGATCAGAACCCTGGGTGCAGTTACTGATTGAAGATCAGTCCCATGGGAGCAGTTACTGATTTAAGATCAGCACCCGGAGAGCAGTTACTGATTGAAGATCACAACCCTTGGAGCAGTTACTGGTTGAAGATCAGAAACCTGGAAACAGTTACTGGTTGAAGATCAGAACCATGGGAGCAGTTATTGATTGATGATCAGAACTCTGGGAGCAGTCACTAATTCAAGATCAGAAACCTGGGAGCAAAGAACAAAGAAAAGTACAGCACAGGAACAGGCCCGTCGGCCCTCCAAGCCTGTGCCAACCATGTTGCCCGTCTAAACTAAAATCTTCTACACTTCCGGCGTCCGTATCCCTCTATTCCCATCCTATTCATATATTTATCAAGATGCCCCTTAAACGTCACTATCGTCCCTGCTTCCACCACCTCCTCCGGCAGCGAGTTCCAGGCACCCAATACCCTCTGTGTAAAAAACCTGCCTCGTACATCTCCTCTAAAACTTGCCCCTCGCCCCTTAAACCTTTGCCCCCTAGTAATTGACTCCTCTACCCTGGGATAAAGTCTCTGACTATCCACCCTGTCTATGCCCCTCATAATTTTGTAGACCTCTATCAGGTCGCCCCTCATCCTCCGTCATTCCAGTGAGAACAAGCCAAGTTTATTAAACTTCTCCTCATAACTAATGCTTTCCATACCACGCAACATCCTGGCAAATCTCTTCTGCCCCCTCTCTAAAGCCTCCACAACCTTCTGGTAGCATAGCAACCAGAATTGAACACTTTACTCCAAGTGTGGTCTACCTAAGGTTCTATACAACTGCAACATGACTTGCCAGGTTTTATACTCAATGCCCCGGCCAATCAAGGCAAGCATGCCGTATGCCTTCTTGACTACCTTCTCCACCTGTGTTGCCCCTTTCAGTGACCTGTGGACCTGTACCTCTAGATCTCTCCGACTGTCAATACTCGTGAGGGTTCTACCATTCACTGTATATTCCCTACCTGCATTAGACCTTCCAAAATGCATTACTTAAGCAGCACCTTCCAAACCCACGACCAGTACCATCTGGAAGGACAAGAACAGATACCTGGGAACACCTCCACCTGGAGGTTCTCCTCCAAACCATCATGACTTGGAGATACATTGGTTATTCCTTCACTGTCGCTAGGCCGATATCCTGGAACTCCCTCCCTAACAGCATTATGGGTGTACCTACACTGCATGGACGACAGACATTCAAGAATCATAGAATTTACAGTGCAGAAGGAGGCCATTCAGCCCATCGAGTCTGCACCGGCCCTTGGAAAGAGCACCTTACTTAAGCCCCACGCCTCCACCCTATCCCCGTAACCCAGTAACCCCACTTAGCCTTTTTGGACACGAAGGGCAAATTATCATGGCCAATCCACCTAACCTGCACATCTTTGGACTGTGGAAGGAAACCGGAGCACCCGGAGGAAACCCACGCACACACGGGGAGAACGTGCAGACTCCGCACAGACAGTGACCCAAACAGGGAATCGAACCTGGGACCCCGGCGCTGCGATGTAACTGTGCTAACCATTGTTCTACCATGCTGCCCAAGAGGGCGGCTCTCCACCATCTTCTCAAGGGCAATCAGTGATGGGCAACAAATGCTGAGCTTGCCAGCAACACCCACATCCCATAAAACAAATTTAAAAAAAATAATAATTGGGACATTAAAAAACTTTGAACATTTCTCTTTGCCAGATATAAAAATACTGAAAATGGCGGGAGAAATGGTTGAAAGTCGAGCATCATCCAATTGGGCGATGTGTCTTCTTGCTTTCCAATTGGTGTTGGAAGGCCATAAGTCACAAGGACGGATGTGTTGGCCAACCAATGGCTGGAGCATGGGGGCGTTCATGTGGTGGAATCTCAAGGAATACATTTAATCCCAGTTGGCAACCCATAATTGTTTTGGAAAGGAATGGGGAGAGAGGTTTAACACCAGATCACACTCTGGCACATCGCTCTTGCTGCCAACAATGGTGGAACGGGAGAAGGAGACATCAGCAAACATTCATTTGGGTAAATAAACTGGCTTTGAAGAATGATTATTATCTTCAGTAACCATGTTCAATTCAATTAGACAGCACAATGGTTTACATTATCATCGCCAGTGTTTTCTTTTCTCTCATCCTTTCCTATTGACTTTCATATTTTTGGAATATTTGTATTTGAATTGCAAATATGGTTGAAGGGTTTGCTGGGTCCAATAACACGGAAAGGTTAAGGTAACATCTGAGGATTCAGTCGCTGAGCCCAGGATGCGTTGTTAAATGGATCATTTGTTCCATGTAATTTAATTCACCCCCGTTTTCCTGTCAACTCGGCTGTCTTCAGCATGGCCGGCGCCCCAACCGAACGATAACCTCGCGCGCACATGGATAGGGAGTGTCGATTTTCATTCACAGGGGGAATGTGGGTGTCGCTGGTCAGGCCAACATTCATTACCCACCCTCCATTGCCCTCGAGAAGGTGGTGGTGAGCCGTCCCCTTGAGCCACTGCAGACAGTGTTTTGTCAACACGCCCACAGTGCGTAGCGTTCCTACTTCTGAGCCAGACGTTCCGGGTTTGAGTCCTAACCCAGGACTTGATGGCCAAGGAAGTGCGGTCATAACGCGGGCAAAACAGGCTGAGTGTCAACCTGCAAAATTCCTTGCGACACACACCAATGGGTGGCACGGTAGTACAGTTACTGGTTGAAGATCAGAACCCTGGGAGCAGTCCTGATTTTTTTTTTAATTGAGATATTTTTTGGTATAACAACAACACAATCAATGTACATGAAATTGTAAACATAGTGCAAAAGCCATCTCCCTCCCTTACAGGTCCCACCCTTATTAACCCCCTACTCTAAGCTCAACTAACACCCCCCCCTTCTGCTGACGATTAATTTTCCGCGAATAAGACGACGAACGGTTGCCGCCTCCGTGCGAACCCCAACAGTGACCATCTCAAGGCGAACTTGATTTTCTCCAAACAGAGAACGCTAGCCATGTCCGATAGCCAGGTCTCCACTTTTAGGGGCTTTGAGTCCCTCCAAGCTAATAGTATCTGTCTCTGGGCTACCAGGGAAGCAAAGGCCAGAACGTCCGCCTCTTTCTCCTCCTGGATTCCCGGGTCTTCCGACACCCTGAAAATCACCATCTCTGGACTCAGCGCCACCCTTGTTTTTAACACCGTGGACATGACATCTGCAAACCCCTGCCAAAATCCCCTAAGCTTCGGACATGCCCAGAACATGTGGACATGGTTCGCTGGTCATCCCGCGCATTTCGTGCACCTGTGCACCACCCGAAAGAATCTGCTCAGCCGGGCCACTGTTCTGTGAGCCTGGTGAACGATCTTAAATTGTATCAGGCTGAGCCTGTCACATGTTGTGGATGCATTGACTCTACTCAACACGTCCGCCCAAAGACCATCCTCGATTTCTCCTCCCAGTTCCTCCTCCCACTTGCGCTTCAGCTCCTTGGTCAGCATCTCCTCTGACCCCATATGTTCCTTGTACATGTCCGAGACACGCCCTTCTCCTACCCACCCTCTGGAAACTACCCTGTCCTGAACCTCCCTCAGCGGTAGGAGCGGGAAGGTTGACACCTGTTTACGTAGGAAGTCCCGCACCTGCAGATACCTGAATTTGCTTCCCCCCGCCAACCCAAACTTCTCCTCCAGCGCCCTCATACTCGGAAAGCTCTCCTCTATAAACATGTCCCCCACCCTCTCAATCCCTGCTCTCCGCCATATTCGGAACGCTCCCATCCATACTTCCCGGGGCAAACCAGTGATTATTACAGATTGGGGACCAGACCGATGCTCCCTCTGCTCCCATGTTTCCTCCATTGCCCCCAGAGTCTCAGGGCCGCCATCACCACGGGGTTGATGGAGTGCCGTGCCGTCGGGAACGGCAGAGGAGCAGTTACCAACTCCCCCAAACTGGTGCCCTTGCATGAAGCCACCTCCCGTGCCGACCCTCCCCCACCACCCACTTCCTGATCATGGCTATATTTGCCACCCAGTAATTAAATAAAATTTGGCAGTGCCAGCCCGCCCTCTCCCCGGCTCCGCTCAAGCATTACCTCCCTTACCTGCGGGGTCTTGCCCGCCCAAACAAAGCAAGAGATCACTTTGTTAACCTGTTTAAAAAAGGACCGCGGAACAAAGATGGGGAGACACTGAAATACAAACAGGAATCTTGGGAGGACCATCATCTTCACCGTCTGGACCCTCCCAGCTAATGACAACGGGAGCGCGTTGCATCTCCGAAAATCGGCCTTCATTTAGTCTACTAGCCAGGCCAGATTTAATATATGCAGCCGGTCCCATTCCCGCGCCACTTGAATGCCTAGGTACCTAAAGTTTCCCCATACTAATCTAAATGGCAGCTCCCCCAATTGCCTTTCCTGTCCCCTCGCCTGGATCGCAAACACCTCACTTTTCCCCATATTTAGCATATACTCCGAAAACCGGCCAAATTCCCTCAGAATCCTCATGATATCTTCCATCCCCTCTAATGGGTCTGATACATACGGAAGCAGGTCGTCTGCAGAGAGCGAGACTCTGTGCTCCCCGCCCCCCCCCCCCCCCCCCCGCCCCAACCAGCCCCTTCCAGCCTCTTGAGGCTCTCAGAGCAATTGCCAACGGCTCTATAGCTAACACGAACAACAGTGGGGAGAGGGGGCATCCCTGTCTCATCCCCTGGTGCAGTTTAAAATAGTCCAGTGTTGTCCCATTCGTCTGTACTCTTGCCACAGGAGCCGGATACAGCAACCTGACCCAGTCAATAAAGCCCCGCCCAAATCCGAACTGTCCCAGTACCTCCCACAGATAGTCCCATTCCACCCGATCAAAAGCCTTTTCTGCATCCATTGCGATCACTACCTCTACCTTCCTACCTTCCGGGGGCATCATGATCACATTTAACAGCCTTCTTACATTGGCCACCAACTGCCTACCCTTAACAAAACCCGTCTGCTTCACCCCAATAATGTCCGGAACACAATCCTCAATCCTGGAGGACAACTTTTGGCAGCAGTTTGGCGTCCACATTCAACAGGGATATCGGCCTGTAGGACCCAGACAGCTCCGGGTTCTTGTCCTGCTTCGGAATCAGCGAGATCATGGCCTGTGGCATCGTCGGGGGCAGCACCCCTCTTTCTCTTGCTTCATTGAACATCCTCATCAACACCAGCCCCAATATCCCAGAGAACTTACACTGGGTACCCGTCCGGCCCCCGGGCTTTACCCGCCTGCAAGGCCTTCAGACCCTCAACTATCTCTTCCAACCCGATCGGGGCCCTCAGCCCTTCTACCAGCTCCCCGTCCACCTTTGGGAAATTCAGCCCCCCCAAGAAGTGCCTCATCGCCTCCGGTCCCGTAGGGGGTTCCGACCTATACAGCCGACTGTAGAAATCCCTAAACGCCTTATTCACCCCTGCTGAATCTCCAACCAGGTTCCCATCTCCGTCATTTACTTTCCCTATCTCCCTGGCTGCCTCTCTCTTTCTAAGCTGCTGTGCAAGCATTCTGCTGGCCTTCTCCCTAGCCTTTCTCAGCTGCTCCACCGCCCGCCCCGTGGTTAACCAGCCGAATTCTGCCTGTAGCCTCTGCCGTTCCCTTAAAAGCCCTGCCTCTGGGGTCTCCGCATACCTCCTATCGATCTGTAGTATCTCCTTAACCAGACGGTCCATCTCTGCCCTGTCCACCTTCTCCCAATGGGCCCGTATCAAGATCAGCTCCCCTCTGACCACCTTCTTCAGTGCTTCCCAGACCATCGCTGCTGATATTTCCTCCGTTTCCTTTTCACGAAGTCTAGCGCGTCCTCAGGCGACACAAAATAAAAGTGCTGTTCCTCGTACGTGACCCTGAGATGGGTTGGATACAACAGTCCGAACTTCACCGTTTTCTGAAAAAGGATCAACCCAATCTGGTTGAAACCTGCTCTTCTCCTGGCCACCTCCACATTCAGGTCTTGGTGGACCACAGGATACTATTGTCCCACTTACAGCTCCATGTCTGCTTGGCCCACTGTAGAATGTGCTCCTTATTCAAGTACCTGTGGAATCTCACCACCATTGCCCTCGGTGGGTCCCCGTTCGCGGCTTCCTCGCGAGCGCTCTGTGAGCCCTGTCCACCTCCATCCCCCAGCAGGATGCCCCATCCCCCAGCAGCTTCTCAAACATATCTGCGATGTACGCCCCAGCATCCGCTCCTTCGGACCCCTCTGGGAGCCCAACGATTCTCAAGTTCTGCCGGCGGGACCTATTCTCTAGGTCTTCCACCTTCTCCAGGAGCTTCTTCTGCTGGTCTCTCAGCATCCCCACCTCCGACTCCACCGCAGTTTGATGTTCCGCCTGCTCAGCCAGCACCTTCTCCACCTTCTGGATCGGGGTGTCCAATCTAAGCTCCAGCCGCTCAATCGACTCTTTTATCGGGTCCAAGCAGTCCCGTTTCTGCTTAGCAGCGCCTTCCTGAATAACTTGCATCAGCTGCTCCGTTGACCGCTGGGTCGACAAACCAGAGGTCCAGTCCTCCGCCATGCTGTCTCCCGCTGCAGCTTCAGCCTGAGCCTTCTCTGACTTTCTGTTTCTGCCTTTACAAGCACTTCTAGTTCTTCTCTCCATGCATCGATGTGGGAATTCAGCACACAATTGCCTCTGTCATCAGTTTTACAGTTCAAGTCCGGTAGAAAATCTTGGGAAAAGGTCCAAAGGTCCGACCCGAGCGGGAGCCACTAATGAGCGACTTACTCCTTCACAGCTGCCATCGGATGTCCCCGGGGAGTAGTTACTGATTGAAGATCAGAACACAGAGAGCAGTTAATGGTTGATGATTCACTGCCTGGGAGAAGTTACTGGTTGAAGACCAGAACCCTGGGAGCTTCTTGGTTTAAGATCAGAACCCTGGAAGCAGTTACTAGTTGAAGATCAGAACCCTGGGAGCAGTTACTGGTTGATGATTCACTGCCTGGGAGAAGTTACTGGTTGAAGACCAGAACCCTGGGAGCTTCTTGGTTTAAGATCAGAACCCTGGAAGCAGTTACTAGTTGAAGATCAGAACACTGGGAGCAGTTACTGGTTGATGATTCACGCTCAGCAAGCAGTAACTGGTTGAAGATGAGAACCCTGGGAGCAGTTACTCATTGAAGATCAGAACCCTGGGAGCAGTTACTGGTTGAAAATTCACTACCTTGGAGCAGTTACTGGTTGAAGATCAGAACCCTGGCTCCAGTTACTGCTTGAAGATCAGAACACTGGGAGCAGTTACTGGGTGAATATCAGGACCCTGGGAGAAGTTATTGGTTGAAGATCTGAACCCAGAGTGCAGTTACTGGTTGATCATTCACTCACTCAGAGAAGTTGCTGGTTGAAGATCAGAACCCGGGGAGCAGTTACTGATTGAAGATCAGAACCCTGGGTGCAGTTACTGGGTAAAGATTAGAACCCTGGGTGCAGTTACTGGTTGAAGATTAGAACCCTGGGGGCAGTAACTGGTTAAAGATTAGAACCCTGGGAGCAGGTACTGGTTGAAGATCAGAATCCTGGGAATATTACTGGTTGAAGATGTGAATCCAGAGAGTAGTTACTGGTTACTGATTCACTCCCTGGGAGAAGTTGCTGGTTGAAGATTAGAACCCTTGAAGCAGTTAATGGTTGATGATTCACTCCCTGGGAACAGTTCATGATTGAAGATCAGAACTCTGGGTGCAGTTACTCGTTGCAGATCAGAACCCAGGGAGCAATTACTAATTGAAGATCAGAACCCTGGGTGTGGTTACTGGATAAAGATTAGAACCCTGGGTGCAGTTACTGGTTGATGATTAGAACCCTGGGAGCTGTAACTGGTTAAAGATTAGAACCCTGGAAGCAGCTGCTGGTTGAAGATCAGAACCCTGGGAGCAGTTACTGGATGAAGACCAGAACCCTGGGACAAGTTACTGGTTGAAGATGTAAACCCAGAGAGTAGTTACTGGTTGATGATTCACTCCCTGGGAGATGTTGCTGGTGGAAGATCAGAACGCTGAAAGCAGTTACTGGTTGATTATTCACTCCCTGGGATCAGTTCCTGGTTGATGATCAGAACCCTGAGAGCAGTTGCTGATTTATGATCAGAACTCTGGAAGCAGTTCCTGGTTGAAGATCAAAACCCTGTGAGCAGTTACTGTTTGAAGATCAGAACCTTGGGAGCAGTTACTGGTTGAAGATCAGAACCGTGGGAACAGTTACTGGTTTACTATCAGAACCCTGGGAGCAGTTACTGATTGAAGATCTGAACCAAGAGAACAGTTACTGGTTGAAGATCAGAACCCTGGAAGCAGTTTATGGTTGATGATTCACTCCCAGGGAGCAGTTACTGAATTAAGATCAGAAGCCTCGGAGCAGTTGCTGATTAAAGATCAGAACCCTGGGAGTAGTTACTGGTTAATAATTCACCCCCTCGGAGCAGTTGCTGGTTGAAGATCAGAACCATGGGAGCAGTTACTTATTTAAGATCAGAACCCTGGGAGCAGTTACTGTTGAAGATCAGAACCCTGGTAGAAGTTGCTGATTGAAGATTTGAACACAGAGAGCAGTTACTGGTTGATGTTTCACTCCCTGTGAGCAGTTACTGGTTGAAGATCAGAATCCTGAGAGCAGTTACGGATTGAAGATCAGAACTCTTGGAGCATTTACTGATTGAAGATCAGAACCCTGGCTCCAGTTACTTGTTGACGATCAGAACCCTTGAAGCAGTTACTGGTTGAAAATCAGAACCCTGGGAGCAGTTACTGATTGATGATTCACTCCCTGGGAGAAGTTGCTTGTAGATGATCAGAACCTTGGGAGCAGTGTCATGTGAGATTACCTTTAAGAAATGGGTGTTTATAAATGGATGTGTATGTAAATATCTGTAGCGAGAGTTCCTTCAAGAAATGGGTGTTCACTACTGCAGTGATGTCAGAGAGTGGGTGGAGCTGGGCTGTCTGTCAGCTTTTTACTTTCGTTTTAGGCTGTTTGCTGCAGGGTGTGTTTTAGTTTTGTTTTCAGTGTTGGAGCTGAAGCCAGACAGAGCATCTGTACTGTTGATCTCTCTGCCTCGTTTGGACTCATAAGAATACTCTTATGGACTGACCTCATTAACACTACACCCTGTATGTTTCATCCGGCGCCAGTGCTTATGTAGTTACATTGTATATGTTGTGTGCCCTATGATATATTTTCTTTTATTCCCTTTTCTTCCCATGTACTTAATGATCTGTTGAGCTGGAGCTGCTCGCGGAAAATACTTTTCACTGTACCTCGGTACACGTGACAATAAACAAATCCAATCCAATCCAAAAGGCTATCTCTTGATTATTTGGTGAATTCAGAATTATAAATGTTCGCAGTAGTGAATGTAAACCTAATGTACTTCTGGTAAAAGGTGTTTTAAGTCTTATGGATGTTAAAAGGAAAGCTTAAAGGATTACTTAGTGTTGTATTCTATGGGGGTTGTATTTGAATTAATGGTTGCTAAGATGTTCACTGTATGTTTTAAAAAGGTTAACTTGAGTTCATAGAATAAACATTGTTTTACTTTAAAAAATAATTTTCAATTTCTGCTGTGCCACACCTGTAGAGTGGGCCATGTGCTCCCCATACCACAATCTATGAAAAGCTGTGGGTCAGGTGAGCTCCATGATACACTTTGGGGTTCTCTAAACCCTGGCCCACACCAAATTGGGGGCTCGTCCGGGATAAAAGTCTACTTATTGGATTGGCTTAGTGAACTTAAAGACAGTGAAGGGTGAGCATATTGTGAGTGCTTTTCAGGTGCGGTATTTTAGTTTAAGTCGGGAGTGTGTTGTGGACAATGGCTCTTTCAGATGCTCAGAAGTTTTTGAGGGTGGAGACGGTCACACACAGTATCTTACGGACAGAGACTAAAAGCAGACTGTTAGATTTGGCAAAAAGATTGCAGTTAACATTACCTGACAAAATGAGAAAAGATGAGGTAATAATGGCGGTGACTAAGCATTTAAAGTTTCCTGAGATACATTGAAAATGGCAAAAATGCAGTTACAATTTGAACAGATGTAACATGAGAAAGAATTAAAGCAGCTTGAATATGGAAGAGAGGAAAAAGAAAGAGAGAGAGAGCGGAAAAAGAAAGAGAAAGAGATAGATTGGAAAGAGAAAGAAAGAGGGAGGTAAAAGAAAAGGAAAGAGAAGAAAGGAGAAAAGAAAGAATAGCCCTAGCAGAACAAAAAGAAAGTGAAAGGGAGATACAGATCAGGGAAAAATATAAAGAGAGAGAGTTTGAACTTCAGAAAATGATCATGAAACATGACAGCCAGTTAAAATTGGCAGATAAAAAGGGAAACGTACAGTTGGGATTTAGTGATGAGGATAGTGAGAAAGAGCATCAAAGTCGAAGGCTTGGTGGGGATCTATTTAAATATGTCCAAGCATTGCCAAGGTTTGATGAGAAGGAGGTAGAAGCCTTTTTCATTTCATTTGAGAAGGTAGCTAAATGAATAAAATGGCTGCAGGACATGTGGGTATTACTGATTCAAACAAAGCTGATAGGTAGCGCGAGTGAAGTGTTTGCATCACTACCGGAGGAGGTATCTGAGACGTATGAGGAGGTGAAAAAATCCATCTTAGGTGCATATGAATTCGTGCCTGAAGCCTACAAGCAAAGTTTTAGAAATTTAAGAAAAGAATTTAGTCAAACATACATGGAGTTTTAAAGGCTCAAACAGAATAATTTTGATAGGTGGATAAGGGCTTTGGAAATAGACCAAACATATGCAGCTCTCAGAGAAATTATACTTTTGGAGGACTTTAAAAATTCAATTCCTGAAGTAGTGAGAACTCATGTGGAAGAGCAGAGGGTTAAAACTGCGAGATTGGCAGAAGAAATGGCAGATGATTATGAATTAGTTCATAAATCAAAGCTTGGTTTCCGACATCAGTTTCAACCTGTGAGGGATAGAAACTGGGGATATGAGAAATACTCAAGTGGTAAAGGTAAATGTGACCTGATGGGAGATAATAAGGAGAGTGTACCTCAGATTAAAAATGAAATCCAGGAGGGTGGAAGAGACATGATAAGTTTAAAATGTTTTCACTGGAATAAACTTGGCCATGTAAAGTCATAATGTTGGTGGTTGAAAAAAAGCACTGGGAAGGCTGATGTGGTAAAACAGGATAAGACAGTGGGGTTTGTGAAAGTGGTAAAGGAAAGCCCAAGTGAAGCGAAGGAGGTGCAACAGATTGTACAGCCTGATCAAGAGGTGATTGATAAGAATGTGCCAGATCTCTTTAAAGAATTTACTTGTGTGGGTAAAGTTTGCTCATGTGTATCAGGAGGAGCAGGTAAAGAAGTCACAATTTTAAGAGATACAGGAGCTAGTCAATCTTTAATGGTAGAAGATGAGGAGTTATGTAGTCTGTGAAGAATGTTGCTAGAAAAGGTGGTAATATGTGGAATTCAGGGTGAGAGGAGTAGTGTTCGATTATATAAGGTAAGGTTGGAAAGTCCAGTGAAGAGTAGTGAAGTGGTAGTAGGAGTAATAGAGAAACTATCTTGTCCAGGAATACAGTTTATCTTGGGAATGATACAGCTGGATCGCAGGTGGGAGTGATGCCTAGTGTGGGTGATAAGCCAGTGAAAAATCAGACAACTGAAGTGTTGAAGGACGAATATCCTGAGATTTTTCCGGCTTGAGTAGTGACAATGTTGCAAAGTCACAGGTTAAGTCTAGAGGAGAAATCAGAGAATAACGATGCAGTTGAAGTCCAATTATCAGAAACGATTTTTGATCAGATGGTTGAAAAAGAACAAGAACGGGTGGAGGATGAGGCGGATATTTTTAGTTCAGGAAAATTGGCGGAGTTACAACAAAAAGAGATAGAAATAAAATAGATGTATCAGAAAGCATACACAGAAAAGAAATATGTGTGTATACCAGAGTGTTATTACCGTAAAAGTGATGTCTTGATGAGAAAATGGAGACCTGTACATATGCAGGTGGATGAAAAGTGGGCAGACGTTCATCAAGTAGTATTGCCGGTAAGGTATAGAAAGAAGGTGTTGCGATTTGCACATGAGGTACCAGTGGGAGGTCATTTGGGAATAAGGAAAACTCAAGCTAAAATCCAAAAACATTTTTATTGGCCTGGACTACATAAAGATGGAGTTAAATTTTGTCAATCTGTCACACATGTCAAGTGATAGGGAAACCTCAAGCAGTGATAAAACCAGCACCCTTAATACCCATTGCAGCATTTGAGGAACCTTTTACAAGGGCCCTAATTGATTGCGTAGGACTGCTTCCTTAAACAAAAAGTGGGAAGGATGTGTCTACTAAGTTTCCAGAGGCCATTCCTGTACATAATATTACAGCTAAAAAGATTGTGGAGGAGTTACTTAAATTCTTTACTAGATATGGACTACCCACAGAAATTCAACCGGATCAAGGATCAAATTTTACTACAAAGTTATTCAAAGAAGTTTTGGATAGCTTAGGAATAAAACAATTTAAATCAACTGTGTACCATCCAGAATCGCAGGGAGCGTTCGAAAGGTGGCATCAGACATTAAAGACAATGTTGAGGGCTTATTGGCAAGATAAGAACCCTGGAAGCAGTTACTGGTTGAAGATCAGAACCCTGGGAGCGGTTCCTGGTTCAAGATCAGAACCCTGGGAGTAGTTTCTGGTTTAAGATCAGAACCTTGGGAGAAGTTACTGATTGAACATCAGAGCCCAGAGAGCGGTTTCTGTTTCAAGATCTGAACCCAGAGAAAAGTTACTGATTGAAGATCAGAACCCTGGAAGCTGTTACTGATTGAAGATCAGAACCCTGGGAGCAGTTAATGATTGAAGATCAGAACCCTAGGTGCAGTTACTGGTTGAAGATCAGAACCCTGGGAAAAGTTACTGATTGACGATCAGAACCATGGGAACAGTTACTGGGTGATGATTCACTCCTGGTGATAAATTGCTGATTGAAGATCTGAACCCTCCCAACAGTAACTGGTTGATGATTCACTCCCTGGGAGAAGTTGCTGCTGGAAGATCAGTATGCTGGAAGCAGTTACTGGTTGATTACTCACTCCCTGGGAGCAGTAAATGGTTGAAGATCAGAACCCTGGGAGCAGTTACTGAATGAAGATCTGAACCCAGAGAGCAGTTACTGGTTGAAGATCAGAACCCTGGGAGCAGTTACGGATTGAAGATCATAACCCTGGGAGCAGTTACTGGTTGAAGATCAGAAGCCTGGGAGCAGTTACTGGTTTAAGATCAGAACCCTGGGAGAAGTTACTGATTGAAGATCAGAACCCTGGGAGCAGTTGCTGATTGAAGATCTGAATCCAGAGAGCAGTTACTGATTGAAGATCGGAACCCTGGGAGCAGTTACTGATTGATGATTGGTAATTGATGAAATTTGTAATTTGGTGCAGTGAGGTAATTAGGTGCAGAGTGGGAGAAGGTGCTTTTTCCCTACTGTTTTGTTCTCTCTCTTTCTTCGGGCCTAGTTTCGGGAGCCGTTCGGAGGAGGAGGAGCAGTCTCTGTGTGAGTATAAAAACCTAACGGTAACTTCATGTTTTCCACTTTTTTTTTCAAAAGTGACATCAGAGGGAAGCTGTGATCTGATTGGTTGATAGCAAATCTGCCCCAAATTTTTAAAAAACACAGCTAAACTCGTAAACTTAAATTAAACTAATTAATTAATTAGAGATGGCTGGTCAGGTGATGTGCTTGAGCTGCTTGATGTGGGAGCTGGCAGATCCCATTGCGAGCTGCAGCGACCACATCTGCAGTAAGTGTTGGCTGCTCGAAGAGCTCCGGCTCAGAGTTGATGAGCTGGAGTCTGAGCTTCAAACACTGAGGCACATCCGGGAGGGGGAGACTTACCTGGACACTGTGTTTCAGGAGGCAGTCACACCTGTCAGAGTAAGTAGTTTAAATCCTGCCAGTGGCCAGGGACAGCAGGGTGTGACTGCAAGTCAGGCAGGTAAAGGGAACCAGCAGTCAGGAACTCAGGAGCCCCAGCCCTTGACACTGTCCAACAGGTATGAGGCACTTGCTCCCTGTGTGGATGGTGAACAGGGCTGCAGGAAGGATGAGTCAGCTGACCAAGGCACCATGGTTCAGTAGGCCATTCAAGGGGAGGGAGTAAATTGGCAAGTTGTAGTTGTAGGGGATTCTATTATCAGGGGGATAGATAGTATCCTTTGTGAGCAGGATAAAGAGTCCCGCATGGTATGTTGCCTGCCCGGTGCTAGGGTGCGGGACATCTCTGACCGGCTTGAAAGGATACTGGAGAGGAAGGGGGAGGATCCAGTTGTTGTGGTCCATGTCGGTACCAACAATATAGGCAAGTCTAGGAATGAGGACCTGTTTAGAGATTATAAAGAGCTAGGATTCAAATTAAAAAACAGGTCCTCAAGGGTCATAATCTCCGGATTACTGCCCGAGCCACGTGCAAATTGGCATAGGGAGGCAAGAATAAGGGAAGTTAATGTGTGGCTGAAAGAGTGGTGTGGGAAAGAGGGGTTCCTTTTCATGGGACACTGGCACCAGTTTTGGGACAGGGGGGGCCTATACCGTTGGGATGGTCTCCACCTGAACTGAGCTGGGACCAGTGTTCTGGCGAAAAGAGTAAATAGGGTGGTCAATAGGACTTTAAACAAGAGATTGGGGGGGAAGGGAAAGTCAGGGAACCAAGAGGTGAAGTAATCAGTGGGAAGCATAGCTGCTTAGGAATACAAAAAAGCACGAAAAGGCAGAACTCAGGAGTGGTTACGATAGTCCCCATCCCACAAAATATGACACAGTGTATGGAAAGGCTCAGTAAACCAAGGTCGACCACACTAAGAAAACAAAAAGGGACGGTCAATAGAGAATTAAAGGTGCTATATTTAAATGCGCGCAGTGTACGGAACAAGGTAGATGAGCTTGTGGCCTAGATTGTGACTGGCAGGTATGATGTGGTAGGCATCACAGAGACATGGTTGCAAGGGGTTCAGGACTGGCATTTAAACATCCAGGGATTCACAACCTATCGCAAAGACAGAGAGGTGGGCAGAGGGGGTGGGGTTGCTTTGTTAATTAGGAATGAAATTAAATCAATAGCACGAAACGACATAAGGTCAGATGATGTGGAGTCTGTGTGGGTAGAGTTGAGGAACCACAAAGGCAAAAAACCATAGTGGGAGTTATGTACAGGCCTCCTAACAGTGGTCAGGACCAGGGGCACAAAATGCACCACAAAATAGAAAGTGCATGTCAGATAGGCAAGGTCACAGTGATCATGGGGGACTTCAATATGCAGGTGGACTGGGTAAATAATGCTGCCAGTGGACCCAAGGAAAGGGAATTCATTGAATGTTTACAGGAGGGCTTTTTGGAACAGCATGTGATGGAGCCCATGAGGGAACAGGCCATTCTGGACTTAGTGTTATGTAATGAGCCAGACTTGATTAAAGATCTTAAAGTAAGGGAACACTTAGGAGGCAGTGATCATAATATGGTAGAATTCAATCTGCAATTTGAAAGAAAGAAGGTAGAATAAGATGTAAAGGTGTCACAGTTAAATAAAGGTAACTACAGGGGCATGAGGGAGGAACTGACAAAAATCGCTGGGAGCAGAGCCGAGTGGGAAAGACAGTAGAACAGCAATGACAGGAGTTCCTGGGAGTAATTGAGGACACAGTACAGAGGTTCATCTCAAAGAAAAGAAAGGTTATCAGAGGGGGTATTAGGCAGCCATGGCTGACAAAGGAAGTTAGGGAATGCATCAAAGCAAAAGAGAAAGCCTATAATGTGGCAACGAGTAGTGGGAAGTCAGAAGATTGGGAAGGCTACAAAAACAGAGGATAACAAAGAGAGAAATAAGGAAAGAGAGGATCAAATATGAAGGTAGGCTAGCCAGTAACATTAGGAATGATAGTAAAAGTTTCTTTAAATACATTAAAAACAAATGGGAGGCAAAAGTAGACATTGGGCCGCTCCAAAATGACACTGGTAATCTAGTGATGGGAGATAAGGAAGTAGCTGAGGAACTAAATAAGTACTTTGCATCAGTCTTCACAGTAGAAGACACTAGTAATATCCCAACAATTCAGGAGAGTCAGGGGGCAGAGTTGAATATGGTAGCCATCACAAAGGAGAAAGTGCTAGAGAAACTAAGAGGTCTAAAAATTGATAAATCTCTGGGCCCAGATGGGCTACATCCTAGAGTACTAAAGGAGACAGCTGAAGAAATAGTAGAGGCGTTAGTTATGATCTTTCAAAAGTCACTGGAGTCAGGGAAAGTCCCAGAGGATTGGAAAATCGCTGTTGTAACCCCCCTGTTCAAGAAGGGAACAAGGAAAAAGATGGAAAATTATAGGCCAATTAGCCTAACCTTGGTTGTTGGCAAGATTCTAGAATCCATTGTTAAGGATGAGATTTCTAAATTCTTGGAAGTGCAGGGTCGGATTAGGACAAGTCAGCATGGATTTAGTAAGGGGAGGTCGTGCCTGACAAACCTGTTAGAGTTCTTTGAAGAGATAACAAATAGGTTAGACCAAGGAGAGCCAATGGATGTTATCTATCTTGACTTCCAAAAGACCTTTGATAAGGTGCCTCACGGGAGACTGCTGAGTAAAATAAGGGCCCATGGTATTCGAGGCAAGGTACTAACATGGATTGACGATTAGCTGTCAGGCAGAAGACAGAGAGTTGGGATAAAAGGTTCTTTTTTGGAATGACAACCGGTGACGAGTGGTGCCCCACAGGGTTCAGTGATGGGGCCACAGCTGTTCTCTTTATATATTAATGATCTAGATGACGGGACTGGGGGCATTCTGGCTAAGTTTTCCGATGATACAAAGATAGGTGGAGGGGCAGGTAGTATTGAGGAGGTGGGGAGGCTGCAGAAAGATTTAGACAGTTTAGGAGAGTGGTCCAAGAAATGGCTGATGAAATTCAACGTGGGCAAGTGTGAGGTCTTGCCCTTTGGAAAAAAGAATAGAGGCATGGACTATTTTCTAAACGGTGACAAAATTCATAATGCTTAAGTGCAAAGGGACTTGGGAGTCCTAGTCCAGGATTCTCTAAAGGTAAACTTGCAGGTTGAGTCCGTAATTAAGAAAACAAATGCAATGTTGTCATTTATCTCAAGAGGCTTGGAATATAAAAGCAGGGATGTACTTCTGAAGATTTATAAAGCATTAGTTAGGCCCCATTTAGAATACTGTGAGCAATTTTGGGCACCACACCTCAGGAAGGACACACTGGCACTGGAGCGGGTCCAGCGGAGATTCACTCGGATGATCCCAGGAATGGTCGGCCTAACATACGATGAACGTCTGAGGATTCTGGGATTATATGCATTGGAGTTTAGGAGGTTGAGGGGAGATCTAATAGAAACTTACAAGATAATGAATGGCTTAGATAGGGTGGACGTAGGGAAGTTGTTTCCATTAGCAGGGGAGACTAGGACCCGGGGGCACAGCCTTAGAATATAAGGGAGTCACTTTAGAACAGAGATGAGGCAAAATTTCTTCAGCCAGAAAGTGGTGGGTCTGTGGAATTCATTGCCACACAGGGCGGTGGAGGCCGGGACGTTGAGTGTCTTTAAGACAGAAGTTGATAAATTCTTGATTTCTCGAGGAATTAAGGGCTATGGAGAGAGAGCGGGTAAATGGAGTTGAAATCAGCCATGATTGAATGGTGGAGTGGACTCGATGGGCCGAATGGCCTTACTTCCGCTCCTATGTCTTATGGTCTTATGGATTCACTCCCTCGGAGCAGTTACTGGCTGAAGATCAGAACCCTGAGACCAGTTACTGATTTAAGATCAGAACCCTGGGAGCAGTTGCTGATTGAAGATCTGAACCCTGGGAGCAGTTACTGATTGAAGATCAGAACCCTGGGAGCAGTTACTGGTTGATGATTCACTCCCTCGGAGCAGTTACTGGTTGAAGATCAGAACCATGGGAACAGTTACTGATTGAAGATCAGAACCCTGGGAGCAGTTACTGGTTGATTATTCACTCCCTCGGAGCAGTTACTGGTTGAAGATCTGAAGCCTGGGAGAAGTTACTCATTGAAGATCTGAACCCAGAGAGCAGTTACTGGTTGATGATTCACTCCCTTGGAGAAGTTGCTGGTTGAAGATCAGAACACTGGAAGCAGTTACTGGTAGACTATTCACTCCCTGGGATCAGTTCCTGGTTGATGATCCGAACACTGAGACTGTTACTGATTGAAGATGAGATCCCTGAGAGCAGTTACTGATTGACGATCACAACCCTTGGAGCAGTTACTGATTGAAGATCTGAACCCAGAGAGCAGTTACTGATTGAAGATCAGAACCCTGGGTGCAGTTACTGGTTGAAGATCAGAGCCTTTGAAGCAGTTACTGGTTGAAAAACAGAACCCTGGGAGCAGTTACTTGTTGAAGATCAAAACCCTACCAGCTGTAGCCGGTTGGTGATTCACTCGCTGCGAACAGTTACTGATTGATGATCACAACCCTTGGAGCAGTTACTGATTGAAGATCAGAACCCTGGTGCAGTTACTGGTTGCAGATCAGAGCCTTTGAAGCAGTTACTGGTTGAAAAACAGAACCCTGGGAGCAGTTACTGGTTGAAGATCAGAATCCTGGGAGCCATTACTGATTGAAGATCAGAACCCTTGGAACAGTTACTGATTGAAGATCAGAAACCTGGGAGCAGTTACTGGTTGATGATTCACTCCCTGGGAGAAGTTGCTGGTTGAAGATCAGAACGCTGGAAGCAGTTACTGGTTGATTATTCACTCCCTGGGATCAGTTCCTGGTTGATGATCAGAACCCTGAGAGCAGTTACTGATTGAAGATGAAATCCCTGAGAGCAGTTACTGATTGAAGATCACAACCCTTGGAGCAGTTACTGATTGATGATCTGAACCCAGAGAGCAGTTACTGATTGAAGATCAGAACTCTGGGTGCAGTTACTGGTTGAAGATCAGAATCCTCCCACCAGTAACTGGTTGATGATTCACTTCCTGCGAGCAGTTACTGGTTGAAGATCAGAACCCTGGGAGCAGTTACTGATTGAAGATCAGAACCCTGGGTGCAGTTACTGGTTGAAGATCAGAGCCTTTGAAGCAGTTACTGGTTGAAAAACAGAACCCTGGGAGCAGTTACTTGTTGAAGATCAAAACCCTACCAGCTGTAGCCGGTTGGTGATTCACTCGCTGCGAACAGTTACTGATTGATGATCACAACCCTTGGAGCAGTTACTGATTGAAGATCAGAACCCTGGTGCAGTTACTGGTTGCAGATCAGAGCCTTTGAAGCAGTTACTGGTTGAAAAACAGAACCCTGGGAGCAGTTACTGGTTGAAGATCAGAATCCTGGGAGCCATTACTGATTGAAGATCAGAACCCTTGGAACAGTTACTGATTGAAGATCAGAAACCTGGGAGCAGTTACTGGTTGATGATTCACTCCCTGGGAGAAGTTGCTGGTTGAAGATCAGAACGCTGGAAGCAGTTACTGGTTGATTATTCACTCCCTGGGATCAGTTCCTGGTTGATGATCAGAACCCTGAGAGCAGTTACTGATTGAAGATGAAATCCCTGAGAGCAGTTACTGATTGAAGATCACAACCCTTGGAGCAGTTACTGATTGATGATCTGAACCCAGAGAGCAGTTACTGATTGAAGATCAGAACTCTGGGTGCAGTTACTGGTTGAAGATCAGAATCCTCCCACCAGTAACTGGTTGATGATTCACTTCCTGCGAGCAGTTACTGGTTGAAGATCAGAACCCTGGGAGCAGTTACTGATTGAAGATCAGAACCCTGGGAGCAGTTACTGGTTTAAGATCAGAACCCTGGGAGCAGTTACTGGTTAAAGATTTGAACCCTGGGAGCAGTTACTGATTGAAGATCAGAACCCTGGGAGCAGTTACTGATTGAAGATCAGAACCCTGGGAGCAGTTACTGATTGAAGATCAGAACCCTGGGAGCAGTTACTGGTTCAAGATCAGAACCCTGGGAGCAGTTACTGGTTAAAGATTTGAACCCTGGGTGCAGTTACTTATTGAAGATCATGACCCTGGGAGCAGTTACTGGTTGAAGATCAGAACCCTGGGAGCAGTTACTGGTTGAAGATCAGAACCCTGGGAGCAGTTACTGATTGAAGATCAGAACCCTGGGAGCAGTTACTGATTGAAGATCAGAACCCTGGGTGCAGTTACTTATTGAAGATCAGAAACCTGGGAGCAGTTACTGGTTGAAGATCAGAACCCTGGGAGCAGTTACTTATTGAAGATCAGAACCCTGGGAGCAGTTACTGCTTGAAGATCAGAACCCTGGGAGCAGTTACTGGTTCAAGATCAGAACCCTGGGAGCAGTTACTGGTTAAAGATTTGAACCCTGGGTGCAGTTACTTATTGAAGATCAGAACCCTGGGAGCAGTTACTGGTTGAAGATCAGAACCCTGGGTGCAGTTACTTATTGAAGATCAGAAACCTGGGTGCAGTTACTTATTGAAGATCAGAAACCTGGGACCAGTTACTTATTGAAGATCAGAACCCTGGGAGCAGTTACTGATTGAAGATCAGAACCCTGGGAGCAGTTACTGGTTGAAGATCAGAACCCTGGGAGCAGTTACTGGTTCAAGATCAGAACCCTGGGAGCAGTTACTGGTTAAAGATTTGAACCCTGTGTGCAGTTACTTGTTGAAGATCAGAAACCTGGGTGCAGTTACTGGTTGAAGATTAGAACCCTGAGAGCGAGCAGTTACTGGTTGAAGATCAGAACCTTCGGAGCAGTTACTGGTTGAAGATCAGAACTCTTGGAGCAGTTACTGGTTGAAGATCAGACCCCTGGGAGCAGTTGCTGGTTGATGATTCACTCCCTGGAAGCATTTCGGGAAGCGTGACCACCATTCAGTAAGTGCTGGTGGACAAGGATAATCGTGGTCCTCGGGTAAATGTGATAAATTGCGGGAAGGCTAATTATAACAATATTAGGCGGGAACTGAAGAACCTAGATTGGGGGCGGATGTTTTGGGGTAAATCAACATCTGACATGTGGGAGGCTTTCAAATGTCAGTTGAAAGGAATTCAGGACCGGCATGTTCCTGTGAGGCAGAAGGATAAATACCGCGAATTTCAGGAACCTTGGACAACGAGAGATATTATAGGCCTCGTCAAAAAGAAAAAGGAAGCATTTGTCAGGGCTACGTGGCTGAGAACAGACAAAGCCTCTGTGGAATATAAGGAAAGTAGGAAGGAACTTAAGCAAGGAGTCAGGAGCGCTAAAATGGTTCACGAAAAGTCATTGGCAAATAGGGTTATGGAAAATCCCAAGGTTTTTTACACGTACATAAAAAGCAAGTGGGTAGCCAGGGAAAGGGTTGGCCCACTGAAGGACAGGGAAGGGAATCTGTGTGTGGAGCCAGAGGAAATGAGCGAGGTACTAAATGAATACTTTGCATCAGTATTCACCAAAGAGAAGGAATTGGTGGATGTTGATTCTGCAGAAGGGTGTGTCGATAGCCTGGGTCACACTGAGATCCAAAAAGATGAGGTGTTGGGTGTCTTAAAATATATTAAGGTAAATAAGTCCCCAGGGCCTGATGGGATCTACCCCAGAATACTGAAGGAGGCTGGAGAGGAAATTGCTGAGGCCTTGACAGAAATCTTTGGATCCTCACTGACTTCAGGTGATGTCCTGCAGGACTGAAGAATAGCCAATGTTGTTTCTTTGTTTAAGAAGGGTAGTAAGGATAATCAAAGGAACTACAGGCCGGTGAGCTTTACGTCAGTGGTCGGGAAATTACTGCAGAGAATTCTTCGAGATAGGGTCTACTCCCATTTGGAAGCAAATGGATGTATTAGCGAGAGGCAGCACGGTTTTGTGAAGGGAAGATCGTATCTCAATAACTTGAGTTTTTCGAGGAGGTCACAATGATGATTGATGCAGGTAGGGCAGTGGATATTGTCTATATGGACTTCAGTAAGGCCTTTGACAAGGTTCCTCATGGCAGACTGGGACAAAAGGTGAACTCACATGGGATCAGGGGTGAGCTGGCAAGATGGATACAGAACTGGCAGGTCATAGAAGGCAGAGAGTAGCAATGGAAGGGTGATTTTCTGATTGGAGGGCTGTGACTAGTAGTATTCCGCAGGGATCAGTGCTGGGACCTTTGCTGTTCGTAGTATATATTAATGATTTGGAGGAAAATGTAACTGGTCTGATTATTAAGTTTGCGGATGACACAAAGATTGGTAGAATTGCGGATAGCGATGAGGACAGCGGGATTTAGATTGTTTGGAGACTTGGGCGGAGAGATGGCAGCTGGAGTTTATTCCGGACAAATGTGAGGTAATGCATTTTGGAAGGCCTAATGCAGGTAGTGAATATACAGTGAATGGTAGAACCCTCAAGAGTATTGACAGTCAGAGAGATCTAGGTGTACAGGTCCACAGGTCACTGAAAGGGGCAACACAGGTGGACAAGGTAGTCAAGAAGCATAAGGCATGCTTGCCTTCATTGGCTGGGGCATTGAGTATAAAACTTGGCAAGTCATGTTGCAGCTGTATAGACCCTTAGTTAGGCCACACTTGGAGTATAATGTTCAATTCTGGTCGCTACACTACCAGAAGGATGTGGAGGCTTTAGAGATGGTGCAGAAGAGATTTACCAGGATGTTGCCTGGTATGGAGGGCATTAGCTATGAGGGGAGGTTTAATAAACTTAGTTTATTCTCACTGGAACGAAGGAGGTTGAGGGGCAACCTGATTGAGGTCTACAAAATTATGAAGGGCATAGACAGGGTGGATAGTCAGAGACTTTTTCCCAGGGTAGAGGGGTCAATTACTAGGGGGCATAGGTTTAAGGTGCGAAGGGCAAGATTTAGAAGAGATTTACGAGGCAAGTTTTTTACATAGGGAATAGTGGGTGCCTGGAACTCGCTGCCGGAGGAGGTGGTTGAAGCAGGGACGATAGTGACGTTTAAGGGGCATCTTGACAAATACATGAATAGGATGGGAATAGAGGGATACGGACCTTGGAAGTGTAGAAGATTTTAGTTTAGACGGGCAGCATGGTTGGCACAGGCTTGGAGGGCCGAAGGGCCTGTTCTTGAGCTGTACTTTTCTTTGTTCTTTGTTCTAGTTACTGATTGAAGATCAGAACACTGGAAGCAGTTACTGGTTGAAGATCAGAACCCTGGGAGAAGTTACTCATTGAACATCAGAACCCTGGAAGCAGTTACTGGTTGAAAACAGAACCTTGGGAGCAGTTATTGATTGAACATCAGAACCCTGGAAGCAGTTACTGGTTGATGATTCACTCCCTGGGAGCAGTTACTGATTGGCGATCTGAACCCTGGGAGCAGTTACTGATTGAAGATCAGGACCCTGGGAGCAGTTACTGGTTGAAGATCAGAACCCTGGGAGCAGTTACTGGTTGATGATTCACTCCCTGGGAGAAGTTGCTAGTTGAAGATCTGAACCCGGAGAGCAGTTACTAGTTGAAGATCTGAATCCGGAGAGAAGTTACTAGTTGAAGATCTGAACCCAGAGAGCAGTTACGAGTTGAAGATCAGAACCCGGAGAGCAGTCACTAGTTGAAGATCAGAACCCGGAGAGCAGTTATTGGTTGATGATTCACTCCCTGGGAGCAGTTACTGGTTGAAGATCTGAACCCTGGGAAAAGTTGCTCCACTGAGAACAATCACATTATGGACTCTGCTGTGCTGAGGAGATTGACTTGCTTGATGCTCCATCCAACTAGTGCCACATGTGGTGTTCCAGGGTCCATCTCCCTTGAGTCCTCCATGTCTTCCTCATCTCCACAAGATGCAGAGGATTTCTAGTAACCATTGAGTTTAACGCACCATGTTGGTCCAGACGTGGTCTGCAGCAGTGTGATTTCCTGCTGGCATAGCGATGATCGAGGAGCAGTGGGCAATTCCAGTCAGGCTTTCATCTGCATCCCGTTACAGGGATGCAAATCGCTTTCACGCCAGCCACCCACCATGGTGGATGAGAGCAGAAGATTCTTCCATGATTTTCCACCAGCGAGCAACTGATTGTTCAGCTCACACCATATTGTACCCCTGAGGAGGTTAATGCCATCTTCAAGGACACACCACAATAAGTTCAATGACTTCACTAAGGCCGTCAATGAAGGATACTGTTCCATTACTTTCTGCTCGCACTGGTGCCACCTCCACCTTACTGATCACTGTAGTCCATTCCTCCACTTGCCTGCAGACCTTTGCAATTACTACATCAAACTTCACTACACCTCCTATTAGCTCGACTCAAATGTCACTATTATTGCAGCTCCCATTTCTCCATAATTA
Organism: Scyliorhinus torazame; assembly: GCF_047496885.1. Lineage (NCBI taxonomy): Eukaryota > Metazoa > Chordata > Chondrichthyes > Carcharhiniformes > Scyliorhinidae > Scyliorhinus > Scyliorhinus torazame. The sequence goes on from NC_092717.1 coordinate 153,131,886, forward strand.
AATCTGCCACATAGCGTACTGTACTACTGTGATAGGCACATTCTCTAAACACCTTACAAAACTGTCACTCACATTTGTAGGATAAAGTCCCCACAAGTGAATGAAGGTTAAGGAGCAATTTAATAACATATTCACAATTATAAAGGGTTTTGACAAAGTGAGAAGAAATTGTTTCCAATGGCAGAATAGTCAGTGACTAAAGGAGACAGATTGAAGATAATTGGTAAAACAAGCAGAGCGAGGTGAGGAGAAGTTTCATGTTGTTTACTCGGCAAGTTATTCCACTCCAGAATGCACTGCCTTGAAAGCATGTTCAATAGTAACTTGCAAAAGAAAGTCGAAAATGTACTTCAAAAGTAAATATTTGCAGAGCTGATGAGAATAGAGCAGAGGAGTGAAACTGACTGCATAGTTCTTTCAATGAGCCATCATAGGCATGGTGGATTGAATGGTGCTTTCTATGCCATATGATTGCTTGATTCTGTGAGATCTAAACAAGATGCTGCCACCATAGGGGGCTGAGTCCACCTCAAGATGAAGGTGTGAATTCTCTGCCTCCAGAACCTAACATTCTCGCCAGTGAGCCATCACTGGGTCCTCCGTCCCAGCGGCTGGTGAATGGGATTTCCCATTGTAGCCACTCCATGCCACAGGGAAACCCACGGGTGGAATTGCGCCGCCAGCAGAACAGAAAGCCCGCCAGTAAATTGGCTACGCTACATTGCCCCTTAATTGGAAAAATATTTGAATGCTCGAAATTTATTTTAAGAAAAGAAACATTAACTTTGTTTTTCTCTCTCCACAGATGCTGCCACACCAGCACTTTCCATTGAACTACAGTAGAGTTCCAATTTAATTTCCTGCAACTTTCTGGTTGAATTCAGATGAGGCCCTGCATTAATCCGGGAGACATGAAGAAAATGGTTAAACGGGTTTATTTTAACTCAACAGTCAAACATACCAGTCCAAATCTATCAGAACTCCTGGTCCAGGCATGGGAGCAGGATTTGAATGGATCACTAATAAGTCCCAGCTGGACAGATCTCCCCCACTACCACGGGAGCTCGTACTCTACTAGCCCCACGGTCGATTATGATACCCCGTGGTCCTCTTGAGGGTTACCACATCACTCCCCACATGACCAGATCATCCACCCCACTCCCATGACAGTGAGGCCTCCTTCCCTTCTTGGCACAAAGCCTCGGGTCAATCATCAGTGGAACTCGATCGGGCGTAAAGTAGATGAGGGATAGTCACTGGAAGAGTGTTGAAGGACCACTGATGACCTGGCTGAGGGTCAGCTGTCTCAATCTCCTTTTCTGACCCTGAGTCTCCGTCTTCGAGGGGAATGGCTCTCCAGCTTCCTCTGGACTGAATCCACTGCCTAGAGATGAGCACGAAGGGCATTGAGGGCGCGTCCTGTCGGAGTCGTTTCAACAGGGGAGGGTTTCCTGCTCCTAAGATGGTCCACTTCTTTCCTCGCTTTAGTCTTGGACCTTGTTCTAAATGGGGCTAATCTTTTCCACTACGACTCCTGGGAGCCAAATAAATCCATCTCCTAAGTTATGAACATAGACTGTGTCACCTCTCTGGAACGTTCTGTCAGGCCTTCGAGTATCAACATTTCTTTCTGGCCTTCTTGTCTTGACTCCAACTTTCCCCCTGGATTGAGAAACAATAGGTTGGTCCGGAGTTGACGGCTGTTGTGGGCCAGGGTTTAGAGAACGCCAAAGTATACCGTGGAGTTCACCTGCCCTACAACTGGCTATAGATTTTGGTTATGAGCAGCACAAGTGCCTACTTTTCAGGTGCTGTGCAACAGAGGCCTTAAGCACTTTAAATCAAAAACAAAGTTTATTCTACAAATTCTGTTAACATTTCTAGAAACATACATAGTCAGCATTTTTATCAACTACAAACCTAAATACCCCACACAGCTACAGTACTCTATATTTAACCCTTAATAAACTTCCCTTTACTGTTTCACTCAAATAACACCATCCATAAATCAGGCAATCCCTTTTACCACAAAACAGTAGGTTTGAATTCCTTTCAGAACACAGTTATTACTTTGAAGTTAACAAGTAATCTGGAGACACCTTTTTAACATGCAGAGAGCGAGATACTCCAAGATCCTTGTCGTCTGAATACAGCTTCCAACTGTCCAATCCGAAAGTAAAACTCAGAGCCACAAAACAGCTTCCAGCTCAAAACGAAATTAAAAACCAGAGCCACCGCCCAGCTCCACCCACACAATGACATCACTGCATCCATTTGAGAAGACAAACAGTTCTTAAAGGGACATTCCCATGACACAGCCCATGAGTAGCTCTGCTGGCATGACTCCCGTTGTCTTGTGTGGCATGGTCCTGTAATTGAAGAGGAACCAGGCCGATTTGGTGCCTAGTTAACCAGCGGTCTGTTTCTTCATGCTGTTTTTGAATGTTCGACCGCCCGTTCAGCCATGCCGTTGGAGGATAGATGGTATGCGCCATTTGGATATGTGTAATCCCATTGGACTTCATAAATGCCTGGGATTCTTTGCTGCTGAAATGGTTCCCATTATCTGATATGAGGACCTCCGGCATTCCATGAAAGCAAAATGATTGCCAGAGTTTCTCTATGGTCATGTTGGAAATTGTGGCGGACATCTGCTGTATGTCCATCCATTTAGAATGGGAGTCGACAAAGATTAAGAACATCAATCCCATGAATGGCCCGGCGAAGTCCACATGTACCCATACCCAAGAGCACCCTGGTCATTACCACGTGCGCAGTGAGGCTGAAGATGAGAGCTTCTGGTTTTCCTGACACAAAGGGCACTGTTTCACCATGTTCTCAATATCAGTGTCAAGCCTGGGCCACCATACGTAGCTCTTTGAGAGCACCTTCACCTTGGAGAGCCCTGAATAGTCGTTCTGTAGCTCCATCCAGATTCAGTGCTGACCTCAGTGCTGACCTGGACAGAGGACGACCACTGGGGCTCCCCGAAGGATGATACCATCTTCCATGCTCAATTCTTGGTGTTTGGATAGGAGGGGCTTCATATCCTCTGTGGAATGTCTTTGAATTCTGCCACTTAGGATCACGCGGCACAGTTTTGCAGACATGCGGTCCTTCTGGCTTCATGCCTGGACTTATTTCATGGATACAGGCAGGATTCCCAGGAGATTTAGTGTCATTATGACTTCTTTCATTACTGACGAAGGGGCCATCTTGCGGGCAGCGGTCGGCGACTCAGGGCGTCAGCTTAGGCGATGTGTGTGCCAGGGCGGTGCTCGAAGGAGTACTCATAGGCCACCAACTGTAGTTCCCAACGTTGGATCCAAACTAAGGTAATTGGGGGGATGCTGTGTTCTCCTTAAAAAGGCCCAACAGGATTTTATTGTCTGTGATTATCGTAAGTGCCAGCCATAGACGTAAGGATTGAATTTCTTTACTCTAAACATCATGTCCAGTCCCTCTTTTTCAATTTGGGCATTGTGTCGTTCCACATCTGCCAGGGTTTGTGATGCACATGAAATTGGCTGTTGGTGCCATTGTTCCATCGATGAGAGAGGACCGTCCCTCCTCTGTATGGATTGGTATTGGAGGTTAGTACCAGTTGTCTTGTAGGATCATAGTGCAGCAAGATGTTGGATGATAGCAGCTGTTGTTTCACTTTCGTGAATGCTTTGTCCTGTGGCACCTATAACAACCACTTCTGATTCTTCTTCAACAGTGCATGTAGGGATGTCAGTAAAGTAGCCGAGGTGGGGATGAATTTCCTGTAATAATTTATGAGGCTTCGGAAGACATTAGTTCCGTCATGTTTTGTGGTCGTGCCCCTTTTATGGCCTTCACGGTGTCCTCTGCAGGGTGTATGCCGTCTTTATTGACAGCATTTAAAGGGCTCATGAACAAAGAAGCTTCAGAAGTGGTTGTTACAGGTGCGACAGGCATGGGAACTCAAACTCTACAAGGTCCATGGGGAAATCGATTAGTGATTTCCTGTGGTCCTCATGAGGGTTATCACAGGCCCAACCCTGATAATAGTTTGTGCTTCTTGATAAAGGCATTGTACATCTCATGCCTGTTTTGAGAGCAGGTTAAAATTCCTCCCATGATTTCCTACTTTTATTTCTTCTGGCTCGTCTCCAGTAGTTCCCCTTTTTGATTTTTCTAAGGTGAAAAGAAAGTTGCTTTGTGGCATACTATGGAAGTTAAGGGAATGAGCAATTTGTAGCAATTATGATGATATGCATCAGCAATCTTGTATATAGTAATGTACACAACCTCCGACCAGCAGGTGGCAGTGTAAACCTACCATGTGACTCTGTGCCTTGGAGAGTTGGGAGTAAGTCGTGTTGGTGGCTAGAAGTATTTTGCAGTAGCTCAAGCACAATTAGTTAGTGTTGGAAGTTTGTAACATATTTATTCCAGTTATCTTTACCACACATTTGTTTTCTATTAAATTATTTTAACTAGTCAAGAACTAGATGTTCTGTAGTGCATCATTCCTATCGGCCAGTGCACAAGAACATGACGTGGTACGTGGACTGGCGATCAACGAAAAACAAGAAGATTCTGCGAAGATCTGAACAATTTAAAGATAACTCCGAAGATGAAGATACAATAAGAAAATGAATTTTTTTGACTAACCTCATAAGCTACTGGCAACTAGTACTCAATGCACTGTAAGACTTCGAAGGCCAGGATGGAAGGTCTGAAGGCATCTCAACAACTTTGGGCCACCAGTAACATAAACAGCAGTTCAGACTCTATGTTGCAGCCCCTTGTCTGCAGCCACAGCCTGACGAGAGGTGTATTGCATTGCTGCTCACTGTAGAAGGTCCCCAAGCAATTGAAATATTTAATACATTTGTCTTCGACAGCAAGGCGGACAGCAAGACATTCGACAAAGTTCTCAAGCAATTTGATCGGCATTGCTCTTCTAAACAAATTAGACGTTCGAGCACTACATATTTTGCACGCGCACCCAGAAGCCAGGCAAATCATTTGATAGATTTCTAACCGACTTGCGGTTGAAGGCGTAGTCATGTAACTTTAGTACACTTCAGTCATCAATGATCCGCGATCAGATAGTGTTTGGGATTTCTAACAACAAGGTGTGTGAGAGGCATCTAAGAGAAAATGAGCTTCAGCTTGATGATGCTATCAAAACATGTTACGTTAGCGACCTTGCAGCACAGCAGATTAGCACATTGAATCTTAGACATTTTGGGGCGAAGATAGAAGAGGCAACCGACACCATTAGTGTAGTGATGAGCTTGAATAAAAAACATGGCCCCAGCACAGGTGGCCATTTTGAGCGTCCGACCCGATCCTCCATTTCACGCCAGTGATGCGGCAAACAACATTTGCCATGACAATCTCCAACGTTTGGAAAGATATGGTCTAACTGTAACAGCAAAAATCATTTTGCGACGCAATGAATTTCCAGGAAAAAGGCGGAATAAACAAAAGCCATCAGCACAGTTAATGAAGTGTGCCTCGAAGACATATTCTTCATGGACATGATTTCTAGTGAAGACATGGATAGTCAAGTCATGCAAAATAACAATGCTTTCATGACAATTTGCATCAATAGTGAATTGAACGCAAATACTCCAAAAGACAAATGAACAGTTCCATTAATGATTCATGACACATTAATAACCTTTACATACGGCACAGGAGCGAGGAACAACCTCATCAGTTTGTCAGATTTTTAAAGAGCTGATAATTAAACTGCAAGTATTAAACAAAGCAGTACTGCTGAGAGACTACAACGGAAATGAAATTATGATGCTAGGAGCATGCGAGCTCGATGTAAATGTGAAAAACAGTTGACACAGTAAAATTTTCTATTGTAGAGACGGACCACGAATTTCTACTAGAAGTAGACACGAGTGAGGAACTTCAGCTTGTTAAGTGAGTTTACAGTGCAGATAGTACTGCAGCCAGACAACATACATCAGTAGATTCCACACTGAAGGAATTGCCTGAGATATTTCAAGGCTTTGGCACTTTATCATACACATATGAAATCCATTAATGGAGAACGTGAAGCCAGTAACACACGCACTGAGATGTATACCAACTCCATTGAAAGATAAGTTGAAGGCTGAGCTAGAAAGATAACAGCTTAAGGTGTAACTAAATGCATAAAACAACCTACAGATTGGGTAAACTCTATGGTTTGTGACAAGAAGAGAAATGGCGATCTTCGAAACTGTATGGACACCAAAAATCTGAACCTCAACATTAAACGAGAACATTATCCGATACCGAAAAGGGAGGAAATACCCTGCGAGATAACAGGAGCAACATGTTTCAGTAAGTTAGACTCTTCACAAGGCTTCTGCCAGCTTAAATTCGACAAAGAAAGCACAAAGCTATGTATGTTCAACACACCTTTCAGAAGATAAGGATGACATTTGGCATAACTTCTGCTTCAGAAATTTTCCATCGTGCCATGGAGCACATAGTTGAGAGAATTCCAGGAGTCAGAGTTTATGTTGATGACATAATCACCTGGGGATCAACACAGGAAGATCATGACAAAAGGCTTCTCATGGTCCTGAAGAACATTAAAAAGAATGGCTTAAAGTTGAACAAGACTAAAGTCAAATTGATGTGGACAGTATCACCTTCTTAGGAGATTCACCTTCTTAGGAGTTCAACCTGTTCAAGATAAAATAAAGGCAATCTTGCAGATGCCACGTCCCAATGATAAAAATGGTACATTAAGAATGTTTGGGATGATAAATTTTGTTGGAAAATTCATTCCTAATCTTGCAGCTAAAACTGCAAACCTGAGAGAAACTATCAAGAAAGATGCAATATTCCATTAGTCTGCTGCACATGAACAGGAATGGCAAGCATTGCAAGTATCATTGACAACATCGCCAGTCCTGATGTTTTTTAACCCAGCGAAAAAGAAGAACATTTTGACGGACACATCAAAGGATGGTTTGGGAGCGGTCCTACTGCAACAAGATATGGAAGAAAACTGGCTTCCAGTAGCATATGCATCCAGATCAATGACAGATATGGAACGCATGTGTGTGCAAATTGAAAAGGAATGCCTCGGTTTAATTAATGGTCTTACTAAGTTCCATGACTATGTATATGGTCTTCCAACGTTTGTAGTGGAAACTGACCACAGACCACTGGTCGCAATAATTAAGAAAAATCTTAACGAGATATCTCCCAGGATTCAGCAAATGATCATGAAGCTACATCAATATGACTTTGATCTGAATCACACACTGGGCAAACTTCTCATTGTTGCTGATACACTATCTCGAGCCACTGGCATTGAAGAGATATACCAGTTGGATGAGGATGTTCAAGTCCATGTGAACCTTGTCAATGAGTATCTTCAGGTATCTGATGACAAGTCAAGATTAATAAAGGAAGAAACGACCAAAGACGCAGTCTTGCAAAAGGTGAGAACTTATCTCCACGAGCGATGGCCTAAAGGTTCCTGCTCATGTTTTTATAATGTAAGGGCAGAGTTGAGTGATGCAAATGGATTTTTGCTTTGTCAACAAAAGATTGTAATTCCATAAAGGTCAATGATCCTAAAGAAACTCCACGAAGGGCACTTGGGAATAGAAAAGTTCAAGAGTAGAGCCAAGGTTGCAGTTTATTGGCCAGGGATAAACCACGACATTGAAATGATGGTTGATAACCACGAAACCTGTGAAAAGTTTCAATGTAAACAAAGCAAAGATCCGATGCAGATGGGTGAGATCGTCACACCTCCGTGGCAGAAGGTTGGGATGGGCCTCTTTTACCTGAATGGAAAGGAATACCTTCTAGTCATTGACTACTTTTCCAATTATCCAGAAATAGCACAGCTAGCAAATTCCACGGCTCAATGTGTAATTAAGCATGTTGAAGAGATTTTTGTGCACCAAGGGATACCGAATGTAGTCATGAGTGACAATGGTCCCTGTTTCGATAGTTATGAGTGGACAGAGTTTGCACGTCAGAAAGATTTCAAACACGTCACCTCGAGTCCTCTGCATCCTCAGTCTAACGGAAAGGCTGAGAAGGGCGTTCACATCATGAAACAACTGCTGAGAAAAGCCATCGACAGCCGAGACAACACTTAGCTCAAAGAACAAAGAACAAAGAACAAAGAAATGTACAGCACAGGAACAGGCCCTTCGGCCCTCCAAGCCCGTGCCGACCATACTGCCCGACTAAACTACAATCTTCTATACTTCCTGGGTCCGTATCCTTCTATTCCCATCCTATTCATATATTTGTCAAGATGCCCCTTAAATGTCCCGATCGTCCCTGCCTCCACTACCTCCTCCGGTAGTGAGTTCCAGGCACCCACTACCCTCTGCGTAAAAAACTTGCCTCGTACATCTACTAAAGAACAAAGAAATGTACAGTGGGATTGAACCTGTGTCCCCAGTACATTAGGCTGGGCCTCTGGATTCCCAGTTCAGTAACATTGCCATTACACTACGATCAACCCCCTGAGCACTCCTGAGTTATCGTGTTACACCACTGATCAATGGGCCTTTGCCAGTTCAGTTGCTGATGAATAGGCAACTGCCAATGACCTTGCCTTATATTCCAAAAGAGCTGTTAAGCACACAATAGAGAGGCCTGGTGGGGGGCGCGAGGATCCTTCGCCGAGGGGGGCCTTGTGGAATGCCAGGGGGACGATCAGGCGCCACCGATCCGCGGGCGTGCGTGATCACGGTGGGGCCTACATTTGTGGTGCCGCTCCGTGGCGCGATTCCGCCATGTCCCACGAGGCGGCCGTCACAAGTGCCGGTGTGTGCATGCACGGACTCCTGACCGCGTCCCGTATCCACAGCCAGAGCTGCGAGAAGCACTCGCAGTTTTAGCACTTTCTTAAGGAAAATCCAGAGTGAATCGCCCGCGGTTTGATGCTGGCGTGGGGATTATTGGAGAATCCCACCCATGATCTTTCAAAAAAGGAGGCAAAAGAGATTTTACAATAAATCCGCGAGAAGACTCCAACCGTTGCAGCCAGATGACAGTCAGATTGAAAGATTCCAAAGGGAATGGATGGTCAAAGTATGCGAAGGTACTGTGACAGGTAGGTCCAAATTCGTATCGAATCATCGCTGATGACGGGATAGTCTTAAGGACAAACAGAAGAGCTCTGCTGTAAGTTCAGCAACCTTTTGTAATGCAACCGCAAGGTGATGTGGTGAGGAATGCTAAAACAGCTGAAGAAAATACAGTTCAGCATACAGAGCCACAACAACAAGGTAAAGACACACCAATATAAGAAGAACAAAAACAGCATCCATAACCACAAAGGAAGATGAAGTAACTTCACAAATTCAACCGCAACTCAGAAGATCAACAAGGCAAAGACATAAACCTGAGAGACTGAACTTGTGATGAACCGTAAACAGTTAAATGTTCTCAGGATTTATGCATATCATAGAAGATAGAACAGTACAGCACAGTACAGGCCCTTCGGCCCACTATGTTGTGCCGATCATTTATCCTAATCTAAAATAAACCTAACCTACACCCCTTCAATTAACTCCTGCCCATGTGCCTGTCCAAGAGTCGGCTAAATGACCCTAATGTCTCTGACTCCACCACCTCCGCTGGCAGTGTATTCCACGCACCCACCACACTGTGTAAAGAACCTACCTCTGACAACTCCCCTATACCTTCCTCCAATCACCTTAAAATTATGTCCCCTCATGACAGCCATTTCCACCCTGGGGAAAAGTCTCTGGGTATCCACTCTATCCATGCCTTTCATCACCTTGTACACCTCTATCATCTCACCTCCCTTCCCTTTTCGCTCCAGTGAGAAAAGCCCTAGCTCTCTCAACCTTTCTTCATAAGACATGCCTTCAGTCCAAACAGCATTATGGTAAATCTCCTCTGCACCCTCTCCAAAGCATCCACATCCTTCCTATAATGCGGCGACCAGAACTGGACACAATATTCCAAGTGTAGTATAACCAGGGTTTTATAAAGCTGCAGCAAAATCTTGCGGCTCTTAACCTCAATCCCCCTGTTAATGAAAGCCAACACACCATATGTCTTCTTAACAACCCTAAACCTGGGTGCCAACTTTGAGGGATCTAAGTACGTGGACCCCAAGATCCCTTTGTTCTTCCGCACTTTCAAGAATCCTGCCTTTAACCCTGTATTCAGCATTCAAATTCGACCTTCCAAAATGAATCGCTTCATATTTATCGAGGTTGAACTCCATCTGCCACTTCTCAGCCCAGCTCTGCATCCTGTCAATGTCCTGTTGTAACCTGCAACAGCCCTCAACACTATCTACAACTCCACCAACCTTCGTGTCATCGGCAAACTTACTAACCCACCGTTCCACTTCCTCGTCAAAGTCATTTATAAAAACCACAAAGAGCAGAGGTCCTAGGACAGATCCCTGTGGGACACCATTGGCCACTGATCTCCAGGCAGAATACTTTCCATCCACTACCACTCGCTGTCTTCTTTTGGCCAGCCAATTTTGTATCCAGACAGCCAAATTTCCCTATATCCCATGCCCCTGACTTTCTGAGTGAGCCTACCATGGGAAACCTTATCAAATCCCTTACTGAAATCCATATACACCACATCCACTGCCGACCTTCATCAATGTATCACACACTCAAAGTATTCAATGAGGCTTGTGAGACATGACCTGCCCCTCACAAAGCCCTGCTGACTATCTTTATTGAAACTATGTTTTTCTAAATAATCATAAATCCTATCACTCAGAATCCTTTCCAGTATTTTACTCACCACAGACGTAAGACTGACTAGTCTGTAATTCCCAGGGATTTCCCGATTCCTTTTCTTGAACAGGAGAACAACATCCGCCTCCCTCCAATCATCTGGTACTACTCCAGTGGAGAGTGAGGATGCAAATATCATTGCCAATGATGCAGCAATCTCCTCCCTCGCTTCCCGTAGTAACCTTGGGTATATCCCATCTGGCCCAGGGGACTTATCTATCCTGATGCTTTTCAAAATTTCCAGCACATCCTCCTTCTTAATATCAACCTGTTTGAGTCTATTAACCTGGTTCACGCTGTTCTCATGAGCAACAAGGTCCATCTCGCTTGCGAATACTGAAGCAAAATATTCATTTTGGGTCTCCCCTACCTCCTCAGACTCTAGGCACATGTTTCCTCCACTATCCCTGATCTGCCCTACTCTCACTCTAATCACCCTCTTATTTCTCACGTAAGTGTCGAGAAATGCAATACCATATTGCATTGTAAACAATTGAGTCATGAATGTAAATAACTACATTTCCAAAGGAAAGGGGATGTGAGGATATGCATAAGCAATCTTGTATATAATACGACATGACCTCCATCCATCATGTGGCAGTGTAAAACTACCATGTGACTCTGTGCCTCAGGGAGTTTGGAGTAAGTCAAGTTGTTGGACAGATGTATTTTGCAATAGCTCAAGAATAATTAATTAATTTATTCCAGTTATCTTTACCACACATTTGTTTTATAATAAATTGTTTCAAGTAGTCAAGAACTAGATGTTCTGTCGTGCATCATTCCTATCAGCCAGTGCACAAGAACATGACAGTAATGACTTGGCTTACAAGGTTTATAATCATAAGGGAATGATAGCATAGTGGTGATGTTACTGGATTAGTCATCCAGACACCTGGACTAATGATATGGAGATATAATTTACATCACATCATAGCAGCTGGGGAACTTAAATTCAATTAAATCAAAAATCTGCAATTAAAGAGCGAGCATAAAACTACCAGATTGCCAATAAAAACCCATCTACTTCCCTAATGTCCTTTAGGGGAGGAAACCTATCATGCTTATCTAGACTGGCCTATTTATAGCTCCAAATCTATAGCAAAGTGGTTGACTCTTAACTACTCTCTAAAATGATCTAACAAGCCATTGGTTAAGGACAATTAGAGATGGGCAATAAATACTGCCAATATTTATTTTTAACATAAGTATGTTGAATCAGATTTCCGATTAGTTCCCTTGTAGGCAAGTGTGTAGTGAAGTTTCCAAGGGGTCAGTGTTGTTCTTCCTGACATATATTAATGAGCTAGGTGTACAGGGCACAATTTCAAAATTTACGCATAATACAACTTGGAAGCACTGTGACCTGTGAGGAGTACAGTGTAGAACTTCAAAAGGACAGAGAGAAGCTGGTGGAATGAGCGAACAGGTGGCAGATGAAGTTCAATGCAGATCATTGTGAGATGATTCATGTTAGTAGGAAAACATGGAGAGACAAGAGGGTGCAATTTTAAATGGGGTGCAGGAGCAGATAGGCTTGGTGTAAGTCATTGAAGGTGGCAGGACAGTTTGAGAGCGGGGTTAATGAAGCATACAGTACCTCAGTTTTATTAATATGGGCATTGAATACAAGAGTACAAGAGTTAATTTGAACTTGTATAAGATGCTAGTCCAGCTTCAACTGGGGCAGGGGCAGATTTACAATGAAACACACTATGCACTGGCCTGGAGCCCCCGAAAATGAATGTGTTTCAAAACGTTCTCGCCTGTTAATTCTCGAAACCAAACAGAATTCCCTCCTGTTGAACCTGACGGCGAAGTATCGGCAAAAGAATGAGGTTTCTGACTGTCAAATTAAACCAGCATCAGGCATTCCTGTGCAGCCATGACTGACTGACTGCTGTTTGAAAAATGCAGTGAAGCCATTTAGCCCATCACAGGCTGATTCCTCTCTGCATTTGCTGCTGATGGACTCACTAGAGAGGCATCAGCCTGTGATGGGTTCTGAACAGCTTTCCTCACATTTTTCAAAGAGAAGACTTGTTGGAAAGTGAAACAGCTCTCTGAGCTTGTGACCCTATTTGACTCTTTTCCAAAGGGTATAGAATAAACAAAGAACAAAGAAATGTACAGCACAGGAACAGGCCCTTCGGCCCTCCAAGCCCGTGCCGACCATGCTGCCCGACTTCTTGACTTCTACCGTTCCTCGATCTTGCGCTATGTCCCAGCCTAGAAGAGGACTGGGGTTCAGGCTAGAACATTTGGTGCAAGATTGAAACTTTCACCCAATCGGAAATTAAACAGAATCAAAGGTTAGCTTTATTGTTAGGAGGGACCGGAGAGGCGAGCATAGTCACAGCAGTCTGATCAGATCCTCCTTTCCAAGGGCCGGAGGCTGACAAAGAACAATGGAGGCAGGTGAATGTCTGTAACAGTGTGGATTGTACAGTAAATGGGCTGAAGGAATTTGAATCTGTATCTGCCTTCTGCTTGGGAATCAAGCTCTTCTACACATTTAGTTCTGCTCATTCTCAGCTATTAATCTATCGTGAGTGCACGGATCCAATTCGTACTGAGTGATTGTTCAACGCTGATCTAAAAGGGAGAGCAAATTTGTGGCCATTGCTTTCAGAAACTGGAGGCAGGTCCTCCCAGTCCTTCCCTCCGGAGGATCTTCATTCTTACAGACAGAATAGCGATGTTCAGCAAAGCGATCCCCTAATCCACCTTTGGTCTCCTTGTTGTTGAGAAAACCACATTGTGAGCAGCAGGCACAAGATACTGCGTCGGGAGAAGTATCCGTAAGCCTTTGTCACAGCTAGAAGGTGTTTGGGGCCCTTAAAGGTGGAAAGCCAGGAGGTGAAAGGACATGGGAATGGAACAGGCATTAGAGGTGATGGGGCAGTGCACCATGGGAATTGTGGTGGGAATGGTCACTTCGGAATGCTGAAAGGAAGTGGAGGGAGAGATGTAAAGAGGTCAAGGTAGCAGAAATGGCAAAGAATTGTCTGTGAAATTGGTGGGGTGGAAGATGATAATAAGTAGAACATAGAACATACATACAGTGCAGAAGGAGGCCATTCGGCCTATCGAGTCTGCACCGACCCACCTAAGCCCTCACTTCCACCCTATCCCCATAACCCAATAGCACCTCCTAACCTTTTTGGTCACTAGGGGCAATTTAGCATGGCCAATCCACCTAACCTGCACGTCTTTGGACTGTGGGCAGAAACCGGAGCACTCGGAGGAAACCCACGCAGACACGGGGAGAACGTGCAGACTCCACACAGACAGTGACCCAACGTGGAATCGAACCTGTAACCTTGGTGCTGTGAAGCCACAGTGCTATCCACTTCTGCTACCGTGCTGCCCACTTGTGCTACCGTGATACCCTATAATGATTTTGGGAAGGAATTTTAAATATTCTTTACCTAGCTATGGATGCATCACTTACCTTAGAGATGCCTCAGGAAACAAATCCTTTTGGGACAGGTTTCAGCTCAAAATTGGGTGATTAGAAAATTACTTGTGTCAGTATTTTCTTTAAAACATATTCCAGACTGTGGCAATGGTTCTGGGAAAGTGGTCTGAGGTTTCCATTCATTGAGTCAGTCTCAGGGATCTTAATGAGACAAAATTCTAAGATAGTTCACTGAGTGACTGGGGTCTAAAGGTTTCCCATTAAGTGAATGAATGTGGGAAGTATAGAGTTTAAAGAGATTACTTAGTGAGTAGATTTGAGGGGATCACATTCAGGAAACAAACCAAAGAAAAGTCACATACTGAATTATGTTGGACAATTGAGTACAGTAAAGGCAATTTCCATGTTTGCTTGCCTCGTATCTTAATATTTACTATCTTTACCAACATTCAGACAAGAAGTAAGCTTGGATTTCAACAAGGCAATTATTCACTTAGACATGCTTTTACAAGTGAAGAAACACTGATTAATGTGTGAATTTTCTTGGCCCCGGCCTTGGGATCCTGGTGGGGGGAAGGGGTGATGGTGAGGAGGGCGGGTTAAGGGGGCCGGGGGGGGGTGGCAAAAACTAAACACAGGCCCCACTAACGGTAAATCCACCATTGAGTTCTTGGCTAAATATTAATTTTCACCAGAAATGGATAACAAGAAGTGAAAATGCTCTGCTCTATAAATCTCAGTGCTGCTAATATAGAAGGAAGAAAATGAAGATATGGCAGTCAATAAATCATTGGATAAACGTGTGTGGGATGTTGCCGGTACTTGCAGAGGACCCATTTACAGTGTTATGGGGACAAAGCTGGGATGCAGGGCTAAATTTAAACTCTTTCAGAGAGCGGGCACTGGTGTGAGAGGTTGAATGATCTCCCGCTGTGTGTAAGAAGCTATGATTCAGCCCAGTGTCAGCTGTGGCTCAGCTGGTAGCACTCGTGCTCTGAGTCACAAAGTTAAGCTCAAGTTCCACTTGTGGGTTTGAAGTACAAAAATGAATGGTGACAATCCAGTGTCAGGTGTATTGCGTGCGAGTGCTCAGTGTCAGAGGTGAAGTCCTTTGGATGAGATGTTAAACTGGGCACCATCTTACTGCTTGGATGGATGTAAACGTTCCGAGGGCACCATCGAGAAGAAGGGCAGCGGAGTGATCCCAGTGTCTTGGTCAATATTTATTCCTCCATCAACATCAGAAAAACAGAATATCTGGTCATTATCACATTGTGGGAGTTTACGATGTGCCAATTGGCTGCTCTGTTTCCGACAACACTTAATATTTAGTTGTCCCTAAAGCGCTCCGAGACAACTGGTGGCTGTGAAAAGCATGACATAAATGCAATTTCTATTTATTTTATTCATACATGTGGTCCTCTGGCATATCTTCCCCATAGCTTCATTTTTGGTGCCTTTGCTACTTCTCTTGGTAGAGAGGGTCATGCCTGGGCAGGGCCAAGGTGGCATTGCCAGGGGTCAGTGCCGAGGTGGAACCTCTGGGGAGCCCCAATGGGGAAAGGGAGGTGTGAGGGGAGGTTTTCCTGATGATTTTGTGGGAAAGATCTCCGGTGCCTGTGGGGGCTGTGGGATGTTTATTTCTCATGAAGATCAGGTGCCTTTTAACGATGGTGCCCCAATCCCTCGGCAGAGAATCGGGAGCGAAACCTCAGCTGTGTAGCTGGAGAGCTACACCACAAATCACCAGAAGATTCCGCATGGTTAGTCTTTCCTGCTTCGTTGCTTCCCAGTACATGATTGCATCTTTTCATTTCAGCTGATGATTTTATGCACATGTCTCAGCTATTACTTTGAGCTATCATTCTCAAAGTCGTGATGATCTGAAACTCTGCAATGTGAGACGTATCATACTTCATACCTACTTCAAAAAACATCGGATCTCCCCCACCCCTCATCTGGTTCTCCATCTTCACAAAGGGAAAAAGCATTAATTGTTATTAGAAAACCCACAAATGTGGATCTGAGGCCATCTTTTGTTAAACCTCATCTACCATCTCATGGAATGTAAAAGCTCCAGTGACGCTATTCTGAATTAGAGCAGTGGAGTTATCCCTGATGTACTGGCCAATATTCACACCTTAATCAAATTCACAGCAACATACTGGGTGTGACCTACCGGCCATGTTGCACCCGAATAGCGGTAAGGTGTGTCCGGTTGATGCCGAGAGATCTCTCTTCTTGGATCGACCCATTCGACATGCTTTGCGAGATCTAATGCAATTTGTTTCCACAAATGGGGGCCAGACAGAGTGGCTCTTGCGGGGTGGGGGGCGGGGAGGTCCCAAGGAATGTCGGCAGGCCGCAGACATAGTCGTGAAACTTGAGAATGCCAGTGAGAAGGCCCAGGCATTCCTTCTCGATTTGTGCATACCTTTGTTCGGTGGGCGTCATTGCCCTTGATGCGCAGGCAACTGCTGTCCAGGATGAGGTGTCATCACGTTGCAGCAGGACCGCACCGATGCCATCCTGGCTCGCATCTGTCAAAATTTTCGTTTCCCTGTCTGGGTAGAAAAATGCCAATATGGGTGCAGTGGTGAGCTTGGCTTTCAGCTCCAACCACTCTGCCTGATGGGCCGCCTTCCACTCAAAGGCAGTGGACTTCTTTACTAGGTTTCGTAGGGCCGTGGTGTGTGAGGCCATGTTTGGGATGAACGTGCCCAGAAAATTGACCATGCCCAGGAAGCGCAATACCGTCTTCTTGTCTTCCGGGACCTTCATGGCTGCGATGGTCTTGACCTTGTCTGTGTCGGGGCACACGCCCTGCTGAGAGACCTGGTCTCCTAGGAACTTGAGTGTCGACATGCCAAGGCAACATTTGGCCCTGTTCAGCTTCCGGCCATTGGCATGTGCACGGCGGAATACCTGCTGGAGACAGGAAACATGCTCCTCAGGGGTCGTGGACCATACGATGACGTTGTCCACATACACACAAATCCCTTCGATGCCCTCCATCATCTGCTCCATGGTGCGATGAAATATCTCCGATGCCGAGATGATGCCGAACAGCATACAGTTATAGCAGTACCTGTCAAACAGTGTGTTGAAGGTGCAGAGCCTTCTGCTGGACTCATCCAGCTGGATTTGCCAGAATTCATGTGACGCATTTAACTTTGTGAAAAACTGTGCATGTGCCATCTCACTGGTGAGTTCCTCCCGCTTCGGGTTGGGGTAGTGTTCACGCATTATATTCTTCACAGCCTTCAACACGTCAGTGATGACGATGAACATCTTGCCAAGGTCATCCCCACACCCCCACTACTTGCCTTCAAACAACCGCGCAACCTCAAACGAACCATTGTTTGCAGCAAACTACCCAGTCTTCAGAACAGTGACCACGACACGACACAACCCTGCCATAGCAATCTCTGCAAGACGTGCCAGATCATCGACATGGATACCACTATTACACGTGAGAACACCACCCACCAGGTACGCAGTACATACTTGTGCGACTCGGCCAACGTTGTCTACCTCATACGCTGCAGTAAAGGATGCCCCGAAGCGTGGTACATTGGCGAGACCATGCAGACGTGCGACAACAAATGAACGGACATCGCGCAACAATCACCAGGCAGGAATGTTCCCTTCCAGTCGGGGAACACTTCAGCAGTCAAGGGCATTCAGCCTCTGATCTCCGGGTAAGTGTTCTCCAAGGCGGCCTTCAGGACGCGCGACAACGCAGAATCGCTGAGCAGAAACTTATAGCCAAGTTCCGCACACATGAGTGCGGCCTCAACCGGGACCTGGGATTCATGTCGCATTACATTCATCCCCCACCATCTGGCCTGCAAAATCCTACCAACTGTTCTGGCTTGATACAATTCACACCTCTTTAACCTGGGGTCACCCCATCTCTGGATCTGTAAAGATTTAATCACCTGCTAATGGTCGCATTCCAAGCATTGTTTGGCATCTTTGAATTTGTCTATATATGTGTTTCTGGAACATACCTCTTCATTCACCTGAGGAAGGAGCAGCGCTCTGAAAGCTAGTGACATCGAAACAAACCTGTTGGACTTTAACCTGGTGTTGTAAGACTTCGTACTGTGCATTATATTCTGGTAGAGATCCATGGGATCAATGCAAATACGCAGGTCTCAGAGGGTTTTTTAACCACCACCATCGAGCTGACCCAGTCAATCGGTTCGGTTACCCTGGAAATGATCCCCTCCTGCTGCAGCTCCTTGAGCTGTTCCTTCAGGCGCTCCTTCAGCAGAGCCGGGACACGGCATGGTGCATGGACCACTGGCTTGGCATCAGGTCGCAGTAGGATCTTGTACCAATATGGCAAAGTGCCCATCCCATCAAACACATCTGGATACTGAGCGAGGATGTCGTCAATGCCAGCTTGAAGATCCACGGTTGGAGGATGTCGTTGAATAAACCCGCTGCACCAGGTTTAGTTTTTTGCAGGCATGCGCGCCCAGTAGGGATGCCCTGTCCGGCTTGACAATTTCAAACCTTAGCCGTGCATGGGTACTCCGATTGGAAATGACTAGATGGCAGGACCCCAGTGCCGTGATGGCATTACCGTTATTGTCCAGGAGCTGGCAGGCTGCTGGAAGGACCTTGGGGGCATCTTGATGCGTTTGAAGTCTGCCTGTGAGAGGAGGTTGGCAGAAGCACCTGTGCCCAGCTTGAACTGGATGGAGCAGCAGTTGACCTGCATCACCGCACGCCATTCGTTCTCCAAATCCACAGTGAGGATGGACTGAATGCGAGATGAGTTAGTTGTGGCATGTTCACGTGTGGTAATGATGCCCACTTGGTAGGCGTCCTCTGGATCCGTTGTACTGCCAGGATCAGAATCCTGTAATTGTCGTTGCACATTTAGGATGCACTGTCGTTGGAATTGGGAGCGCTGGACTCTGACTGGTGGTGCAGACCTGCACAAGGCTGCGTAGTGTCCAGGCTTCCCGCAGTTTCAACATCGCCTGCCTCTTGCAGCGCAGTGTTCCTTTAAGTGGGCATTGCCACAGTTCTGGCATGTCATGACGTTGGCGTCGTGACGCGGTGTACATCGTCGCACATGCGCAGTGCGGTCTGCATCTGCGTAGTGTGGGTGTCGGCCGCTTCATTATCCCATTCGCATCGCGCATGCGTGGGGCTCCGGGAAAAGTGCGCGAGATGGCCGCTGGCTTCCATGCTGAGGCGCTGCATCCGGGAGATGACCTGAACACTCACTGCCTCGCGGGAGGCAAGTTTCTAATTTTCAGCCGATTTGTATTGGGAATACCGATTTGTTGCGTGCTCATGCACTGTACATGTTTCAATCGCGACTGGCAGGGTCATATGCTTGATTTTTAAGAGCTGCTCTCTCAGAGGATCAGAGTGAACTCCAAACATGATTTGGTCTCTGATCATGGAATCAGCAATATCACCAAAGTTGCAGGACAGCGCGAGTCGGCGGAAGCTAGTTAAGAAGGCATTGAAAGATTCATCTTTACCTTGAAGACATTGTTTGAATATGTGGCGCTCGAAGATTTCATTGGTGTCCACTTCACAGTGACTATCGAACGTGTCCAGGATGGTCTGAAACTTTGCCTTGTCCTGGCCTTCGGTGAAGTTAAACGAGTTGAAGAGTTTGATGGCTTGATCACCCGCTGTTGAGAGGAGAAGCATGATCTTTCTTGCATCAGACACACCCTCGAGGTCTGAGGCTGCGATGTACAGCAGAAACCTTTCATTGAATGTCCGCCAGTTGGCACTGAGATTGCCGGAGGTCCTGAGCTGGTGAGGAGCCTGAATCTTCTCCATGGTGCCAGGATACATTTGCTGGTCATCACGGAACGGACTGAGGTAAGCCACCTTAAATTAGTAGTCTCCTGGCATCATGTCTTGTTCGGTACACTGGTCGAACACTGGCTGCAACTGGATGCAGCTTAGATCAGAAAGATGCTCCAGACCTTGAAGTTAGTTCAATCAGGTTTATTGAACTAAAGCACAGTTAGCACAGTTCTCTGTGAGTTCAACTCTCTGCTAACTTAAGTGTGGTTACTCTGTCTGACTGAACCAGACTAGCTCTTAGCCATGTGGTGGAGGTGTGAGATTGTAACAACACCCTTGACTGACTCTCTAGATGTTTATCATTGGAAAGAGGCGGAGTGTGAGTGCCTCATGTCTTTTGTAGTCAGATCCCACCACTGAGTGTCCTGCCTGCTTATTGGTCATGTCCTGTTCTCTGTGTCTATTAGCTGCTTGTCTGTATATCATTATGTGTCTGTCTGCAGTCTGTCTGCATATCATGACAGGCACCAGTATGATGGTGATCTTCTTGAAGCAGGTGGGGACGTCGGAGCGGAGTCGGGACAGGTTAAAGATGTCCGCGAACACATCTGCCAGCTGGTTCGCGCAGGTTCTGAGTGCACGACCAGGGATCCCGACTGGACCCGTCGCCTTCCGAGGGTTCACTTTCAGGAAGACCGATCTGACTTCGGAAGCTGTGATGGTGGGTATGGGTGTGTTACGGGCTGCTAGGGCACTTGACAGTAGATCGTTGGTTTCCTGCTCGAACCGAGCATAGAATGCTTGAGTTAATTGGGGAGGGGTGCGCTACATCTGGAGAAATTGCTCGGCTTCGCTTTTTAGGCCGTTATGTTGTTTAGGCCTTGCCACTACTGCCGAGGGTCTGTAACGCTAGTCTGTGACTCTAGCTTGATCTGATATTCTCTCTTGGCATCTCGGATGGCTTTGCGGACGTCATTCCTGGATTTCTTGTATAGGTCAGGGTCGTCTGCCTTGAACGCCTCAGATCTGTCCTTCAGTAGGGAGTCAATCTCGCGATTGAGCCATGGTTTCCGGTTGGGGAACGCATGTACTGCTTTCTTTGGCACACAGTCATCCACACATTTGCTGATGAAGTCTGTGACGGTGGTGGCATACTCATTTAAGTTGGTCACTGAGTTCTTTAATATGGACCAGTCCACTGGAACACCCCCATTCAATCCCGTCGCCAGGACCTAGTTTCTCAAATAGAAAATTCAGCTCTACATACCTGCAAGACTCTTCAGGCGCGATTCTCCAGAAAGATTTTGAAGTGTTGGAGCGAGCAGGAACTGCCGCGAGGTTCCTGGTGCTCAGCTGAGCAAAGCCGGCAACACTATTCGACATTAATTGGTCGACTTAATGAGACCTCATGCGTTTCTCGTCGCAAATGAAGGCTCACCTGCTGATTCACGAGCACCGCCCTCACCAGCCCCCCGCGAACAAGGTCGAGCAGCACTTAAGCAGCACTTGCTCAGCCAACCCCAGCCGGCTCGCAACAATGGCACCCAGGAGACCAGCCCCAAGATTCGGGACGCAGACCTGGGGAGGCTACTGCGTACTGTGGAGGTCAGGAGTAATGTCCTGTTCTCCCTGGGGTCCAGGAGGGTCAGCCATCGGGCAGCCAGTGCTGCCTGGGGCGAGGTGACAGTAGACACCAAGGCACCGTCACCCCCCCTCCCACCCCGAGACCTTTCTGTCCCCATGGGAGAGCATCCAGCCCCAACTCACCATGCGACCCCCAGCCCTCCCTCCACCCATCCCCTTCACCTCCCAAACCTTCCGTCACCCCCCCCCCCCCCCCCACCCCCCCACCCCTCCAACCACTGTGAAACACGCGTGATGCCGTCTCTGTGTCTTCTCAGGAAAAGCTCTCCCACAATCGGCGGGAGATGACCCAAACTGACGATTGTGTGCCGGACATCATAATCCTCACCACCTTCGAGAAGTGTGCGCTGGAGGTGACGGGTGTGGCCAAGGACAGCGCAGTCACCAACGCGGAGGCTGGCGGATGCAACAGAGGTGAGGAACCACCGGGCTCCACCCGGAGGACCTGTCAAACGTGAGTTGTTAGTGCTGACTGACACATCCCTTCCACTGACTACATGGCATTCTTCCATGGCTTATCCAGTTAACGGCCATCCCGGCTGGCCCCTCTCCAGTCTCCCTTGAGACCACCTTGAAGGAGAGATCCTAGGATGCCACAGCTGTCATCCTCACCTTCCACCAACGTAGATACACGCACATCGGTGGGAAATGTCAGTGGACTGCTTCTGGGGCACAGCCTGGTGAGCAGCACACTGCTGCTGATATACATCCACAGCTGCTTGGTGGAGTCCCAGAGGTTACGGTGCTGGAGCTGTTGCCGGCAATGCGTGGCACTGAGGCCAACACTGCAATGGTGGTAACCCGCAGTGGAGAGTCTGCTTCACGATGTCAGCACCATTAGTGAAGGTGTCCCGCAGTCGGTGACGGCCATGGCTGAGAGTCTCGGCTAATGTCCGGCTCACTGGCGAATGTCACCCAGTACCAGGCTGACTTTGATGAGGTTCTGCAGGACATGTCCCGCTCTCAGATAGAAATGGCCGAGGCGCTGCGGGGGATCTCCCATTCACTGAGTAGCATTGGCGAGGGCGTCGACACGATGGTGCAGACCATGGGGAACCGCCAAGGCTGGCAGAGTCAGATGATGCAGGAGCAGACGGGGCTCAAACTGTCGCCCCTCTGTCTCAAGGTAAACCCCAGGGCCCTATGGACACTGACCAGGAGGAGGGGGCACTGGGCACCAAACCGGACCCGTCCCATGGAGTGGGGATGATGGCCATCAGCTCGCCCGACAAGTTGTGCATGGACCGCCGACAAGTAAGCCGATGCCTTCTGGCCCCAGAGCCCCAGAGGATGCCTGCCAGGGGCATCGAAGGCCATGGGACAAGGTAGGCATCTGGCTGCCCCCGCCTCAGATGTACATTCTGGGGCGACACCTAGACGTAGCGGTAGAGCTAAGAAGGGAAAACACATCGATCACTGAGGGCACCGGGGGAGGGGTGGGCGGGGTGGGGGGTAGGTAGTGGGATGGGGGGGTGGGGAATTGTAAAACACAATAAACACCTTTGTGCCAACCAATATGATGCCTCTGTCACTTTCTTCTGCAATGCGGGCCGACCTCCGAACCCCTGTCCCATCTTTCCAGATATCTGCCACTCCCCTGGCACACTGTGTGCAGGTGATGGGTGTGAGCGAGCACTCAGCAGACAGGCAGGGGTCAGACTATGGCATAGATTAAGGAGCACCAGCGCCCAGCACTCTGTGGGTTATTATCACCCCCTTGCCCTCACCAGTGACTCGCTGACAGTGCCAACACAGTCCCAGCACCCTGAGTGATGAGGCAAATACCCTGGGAGGGTGGGAAATGGGAGTGGGAGATGATGGAACAGGCCACTTCCTGAGTGAATCAGGCAAGAATGAGGACCTCCCTCCCTCCGGGCTTGCCGGACCCTCACCGCTGCTTCCGCCTGTCTTGCAGCCTCCGGCTGGTCCTCAGGTTCCTCCCTGGCCTCGTCCTCCTACCCCTGCTGGTCCGGCACCATCTCGTTGTCCTCCTCCTCCTCCTCGGAAGTGGTCACATGTTCCTCATCACTAACCTCCAGATCACCGCCCCGCTGCTCTGTCTGGTTGTGGAGTGGACAGCAGACCATCACAAAGCGGGGCCCTCTGGGGGGGGGTTACTGCAGTGCACCACCGGAGCGGTCGAGGCATCGGAACCACATCTCGCGGAGTCCGATGCGCCGGTCAATGGTTGGCCACAGGGACCTCCTGTTGCCAGCTCTCTGCTTTGGTCTCCCGCTTCTGCACTGGCGTCATTATCCAGGTCCTCAGCGGGTACCTCTTATTCGCCAAGCACCAGCCGCCCATTCTGGGACGATTCTCGAAGAAGCCAGGGATGACTTACTGCCCCAGGATGCAGCTGTTGTGGACACTCCCCGTGTAGCGTGCACACAAGTGCATTATCTTCATCTGATGGTCGCACACAGGCTGTATGTTGAGGGAGTGGAACCCCTTTCTGTTAACATAGGACACTCCCAAATGGCCTGGTGAGCGCAGGGCCACATGCGTAGCATCAATTACCCTCTGGACCTGGGGCATCCCGGCAATGGCGGAGAAAGCTGCAGCCTGGGTATCTTGCTGAGCTTGTTCCATGTCAAAGATGCTGTAGTTTTCCACCAGAGCAAACGGAGCATCCGTGACCTGCCGGATGCACCTGTGGGCTGTGGCCTATGAGATACCACACAGGTCTCTGCTTGAGCCCTGGAATGATCCCGATGCGTAAACTTTCAGGGCTGCAGTGACCTTAACAGCCGCCGGGAGCAGGTGTCCTCCTCCACGTGGTGCAAAGCCTGCGAAGGACAGGTGCCGCATCATCTCCTTGTTGAGGCGGAGCCGCCTGCGGCATGTGCTGTGCGTCATCTGTTCAAATGACCAGCGAAGCCTGTACACCCTAGGCCCTCACTGGACTCCCCTTCTACGTTGCTCCCTGGCCTGATAGGTGGCCGGGTCCTCAGGGGGTGAGGCGGGGTCAGACACATGATTGATGCCTCCAGCATCTGCAGACGTTGCTGCCGCCACCGTCTCCAGCGCCTGGCCGCCCAGCCTACCAGCAGCACCACCAGCAAGTTCTGGGTCCAATATTCCTGCCATGGCGTTCAACATCTGTAAAGACGTGGGCGAGGGTGTTAGACTGACAAACCCTTGATTCCGCCTTGCCCCCCACCCAGAACGCCCAGCCCATGCACTCACGGCTGCAGCGGGCCCCCCTCACCGGACCCCAGACCCTGTACCCCGGACACCCACTCATAATGTTACCTGGACCAGGCAGTGGTCCCCTCCCAGTGGCAATCACCAACACTCCGGCTGTGGACATGTCCCTGGAGCTGTGTCCCATACCCTGGGTGTTTGGATGTTTGCTGCCGCGTGTGTAGTGTTGCCTCCCGCAGTGTTCAGGCACAGTGCCCAGGAAGCACAGTCTGATTGGAATGCGAGGCATTGACTCCAACATGCTACATGGCCCGCTAACCCCCGGGTGGTGTAAAGTGCTTATTTAACCACAATTGCCAATTCCCAATTAGCAAAAGCCTTCAGCCGCATGGCTAGAGGCTTCAGCAGTCGGCGGGGGCTAGGGGCCAGGGTTGCCCCTGGAAGGGATAAACACGATCCAGCGGTTGGCATGGCGGTGCCGCCAGTGGTTTCCCCCCCCCCCCCCAGCACTTCCCCCCCCCATGGTGGCCCACCCCAGCCGTGGCTGTCTCCCCCAGCCCCCAGCCAAGGGTCTCTCCATGATACACTTTGGGGTTCTCTAAACCCTGGCCCAAAACAACCTCCTCGGCTCTCCACGGAAACCGTTCCACCTTGTTCATGTTTTTAAAAAGTAGTACTATTTGGCACCAGTGTGACCACTTCCCGATACCGCCTACAAGAGCGGGCTGGTTGCATCACAAACTGTTTGGCGCCTGGCACGGTTCTCCTTTTGGCCTCTTCCGCAATTCATCAGCCTCGTTTCGCTTGAGTGAGAGCGTAATGAAGACGGAGAATCACGCCCTTCTTTTTTTCCTTTTTTATTGGGGAGACAACAAGACCAAGGAACAACTTAAAACTGACCTGATAAGAGCACAACGCTCCATTAAATCAATGCATCTGTGCCACTGTCTGGACTGCAGCATGAACTGTACCATAACAGCAGTTAGAAATGTGCAGTTTCGGTAGCATTTGCTGCCTGCCTTCAGGCTCCAGACTTGTTAATGCAGTGCAATAGGCTCAGAAACAACATGCTCTGACATTTCTAATCTCCTGTTACTGGATCTTCAATCTGCCTCGCCAAACCCAGAGGCTGAAGGTAAGGAGCTGCTGTTGAAGCTGAACATCTCTCACTAGCGATATGGTATTGATTGTGCTGCAGTCCAGAGGGGAGCAGTAATGCACTGTGATGAATGTTGTAATTTTTTAGATATATTGTGTTATGTGTCTACTGTAGTAATGTTATGTGTTATGTGTCTATTGTAGTAATGTTATCAGAAGAACTTTGGGTAAAGTATCCACATCTGCTAAAGCTGTGATTAAGGGGTAATAGCCAAGCAGACTGCAATGTCACTCATGGGAGGGCTGGGTCTGTTTAACGTTTTGCATTTAGTCCTGCCCTGTGCCTATTGTTTTTAGTTTCATTTTGAGAGTTCTGCTTTGGTTTTTGAGGAAAGGACAGACTTTCAGACAGACTTCTGAAAGCTTCTCTCCCATGGAATTTGTGCATAAATATGTAAGCCACTGAGTGTTCATTGTGTTAATAAGTTGCTTTTCACCTGCATGTGTGGATTTTGCTTAATTAAAAGTTTAGAAGTAGATGGGAAAGTAGCTCAAATAACTTCTTTTTTTTCACGAACTGCTTAACTGTTTATTGAAAGGCTGTTTTTTTCCTGGATGATAATGGGGTTAATCCCATGTTAAGAATAAAGTTTGTTTTAATATTAAAGATGTTTAGTTGTCAGTGGAATCACACGTGGAGCGAAGTATCCTTTCCCTACAGTTTATGAATCGAAAAGTTGTTGGTGTTTCTCATCTGGTTTCCTGATATAAATTGGGATCTGGTCCGGGTACTGTAACAGCACTTATATATTTAGGGGTGTGGTGTGCTGAGTCCATATGTTCTCCAGGCTCAACAAGGCAACATAATAGGCTCAGAAATCAATGCACTTCAGCAGAAAGATATGATGGGGATAAATATTGTTTTCTCCAGTGAGAGCTTGAGTCCCAAATGTTATGTTGCTTGCCTGGTACCAGGGTTAAGGGCATCCTCTCAGAACGGGAGTAGACATTGGAGTGGCAGGGTACGGATCCAGTTGTCATGGTCCACAGGATCAACAACACAAGTAGGAGAAAAAGATTATTCTAAAGGAGTATGAAGAATTATGGGCTAAATTAGAAAGCAGAACCAGAAAGACCACAATCTCTGGATGTGGACCTGAGCCATGAACAAGTTGGAATTGGTAAACTAAAGAAGATCAATGAATTGAGTGCAGGGCTCAAAGATTAGTGTGGGAGAAGTGCAGATCAATTCATTGAGTAATGACACCAGCACTGGGGGAACAGGAAGCTGTACTGTTGGAACAGTCTTCACCTGAAAAGCACTGGGGCCAGTATCCTGCTACATTGAATAACTATTTTTATAGAGAGGGTGTAGAGATTAAATAATGGAGGGAAGAGTTGCTGTGAGGGGAGCTTTACATACAAACCTGCATAATAGCATATTAATTTACATATGGGCAGCACGGTAGCACAGTGGGTAGCACTGTTGCTTCACAGCTCCAGGGTCCCAGGTTTGATTCCCAACTTGGGTCACTGTCTGTGCGGAGTCTGCATGTTCTCCAAGTATGTGCGTGGGTTTCCTCCGGCTGGTCCGGTTTCCTCCCACAAGTCCCAAAAGACATGCTGTTAGGTAATTTGGGCATTCTGAATTTTCCCTCTGTCTACCAAACAGACGCCAGAGTGTGGCGACTGGGGACTTTTCACAGTAACTTCATTGCAATGTTAATGTAAGCCTACTGGTGACAATAAAGATTATTATAAAGAATTAGGAGTGGAACTATGCCATTTGGCCTCTCGAGCCTATTCCGTCATTTGATACACTCATGGCTAATCTGATTGTGGCCTCACCTTTTCCACACCCCTAAATATATAAGTGCTGTTACAGTAACTGCTGTACCCTTTGACTCCCGTGTCAGTCAAGACTCTATCAAACTCGGCCTTGAACAGACTTAATGAACCTGCCTCCATGGTCCTCGGGAGAAGAGAATTCCACAGACTAACGGCTCTGAAAGAAAAATAATTCTCACCATCTCCATCTTAAATGGGAGATCCCTTACTTTTAATCCATATCCTGTAGTTACAGTCTCTCTCATAAGGGGAAAAACCCTTTCAGTATCGACCCTGTCAAGTCCCCTCAGGATCTTATATGTTTCAATAAGATCACCTCCCATTTTTTAAAACTCCAATGAATACAAGCCTAAAGACCATAAGATGTAGGAGCAGAAGTAGACCATTCAGCCCATTGAGTCTGCTTTGCCATTCAATGAGACAATGATCTGTTATGACAACCCTCAAGTCCACTTTCCCACCTTATCCCTATAACCCTTGATTCCTTTACTGATTAAAATCTGTCTATCTCAGCCGTGAATGTAATTAATGACCCAGCCTCAAAAGCTCTTTGTGATAATGAATTCTACAGATTCAGTATTCTCTGAGAGAAGAAATTCCTCCTCATTCCTGTCTTAAATGGGTGACCACGTACTCTGAGTTTATGCCCGCTTGTCCTAGACTCTCCCACAAGGGGAAACAACTTCTCAGCATCTATCCTGTCAAGCCCAGTGAGAATTCCTAAGGCCTCCTCTCAGTATTTTAAACTCCAATGAGTACATGCCCAGCATACTCAACCTCTTCGCATAAGAAAATTCCTCCATACCCATACTAGGGATCAACCTAGCGAACCTTCTCTGGATCTCCTCTATTACCAGTATATCTTTCTTAGATAAGGGGACTAAAACTGTTCACAGTATTCCAGGTGTGGTCTAACTAGTGTCTTGTATAGTTTTAGTAAGACTTATCAGTTTTCATACTCCATCCCTGTTATAACCTGCCTACTTACCATTGGCTGGGGACTAATGACAATCCCACAATCCTGTGGGAGTATGAGCTTCACCAATGAGGGGGCGGAGAAACCATTAGTAAACTCCAAGTATAAATAAAGCTGGCCAGTTTGGAAACAGCAGCAAGGAGTGTGGAGCAAGGGAAGTTGCTGCTGCTGTTATATATATATGTTATTGTAAATAAATGTTATTACTTTGTATCCTTAAAACTCGTGCTGGATTCTTCGTGGCCCTCACAAAAATCCCCTTTGAAATAAAGGCAAACATTCTTTTTGCAAATGTCCAACCATTCTTATACAAAAACACTTCATCTCAGGAATCAGTCATGTGAACTTTCTCTGAACTGCTTCCAATGCGATTAAATCCTTTCTTAAGGATTTAATAAGGAGATCAATCTGCATACAGTACTCTGGATGTGGACACGCCAACACCCTATACAGCTGTAGCAAAACCTCCTATACAGCTGTAGCAAAACCTCCTACTTCTATATTCCATTTCCCTTGCAATAAATGGCAACATTCTATCTGTGTTCCCAATCACTTGAACACATTTAGACTGTGATCTTTCTCCTCCATCTTGGCCTTTTTATTATTTCCCAAACATCTTGGGTGGGATTCTCTAAAAATGGGGCTATGTCCTCACGCCGGCAGGAAGGCCGGCGCCAATGACTCCGGCGTCAACGGCCCCTAAATGTGAGGAATTCTCACCTTTCTAGGGGGCTAGGTTGCCGTCGGGGTCGTCCCCGCAGCTCCAGCCGGCGGGAAAAGGCCCGCATGAGTCCCTGCATGCGCGGAACAGTCGACGTATTTCCGCAATGCGCGGGGTCCCTTCTCCGCGCCAGCCCCCGGGCAATATGGCGGAGCCCTACAGGGCCCCGGCACAGAGTAAAGTAGGCCCCCACGGAACCAGCCCATCCGCCGATCGGTAGGCCCCGATCGCGGGCCAGGCCACCGTGGGGGCCCCACCCCAGGGTCGGACCTCCGGGCCTCCCCCTCCAGGACGGCCCCCGCACACTTACCTTCCAGGTCCCACCATGTGTGAGCTGAGTAATCCACGCCGGCGGGACTGGTCCAAACTCATTTGCCACTCGACCCATCGGGGCCCAGAGAATTGCCGGGGGGCCACTGTCACTGGCCCCCTACCGGCGTGGCAGCGATCCCACTGGCGACGGAAAAACGGCGCTGGAGAATAGGGAGGCTGGCGTCGGGAAGGAGAACCCCGGCCCCTTTGTCTCAATGCCCCCACCCCTTCCTCTTCCCCACTGGGCCATCTGTCACTTGTTCTTAGGTTTTGTTTTCACTGAGCACTGACCTTTATTCTTCCATTAACACATTCTTATATCTTACTTTTATGCAACTATCCCCTGCCCTTAACATTTACCTCTGTCTCATTAAATGGACAAAAGAGCTGAACTCCAGAAGTGAGGGACAGTGTCTGACTTTGACACCATGGCAACATTTGACTAAGTATGGCAACAAGGAGTCTGAGCAAAACTGGAGTCATTGGGAATCATGGGGAAAACCTTCCACTGGTTGGAGCCATACCTAGCTCAACGGAAAATGGTTGTGGTGGTTGAAAATCAGTCATCTCAGTTCCAGGACATCCCTGCAGGAGTTTCTCAGGGTAATGCCCTTGGCCCAACCATCTTCAGTTGCTTAATAAATTACTTTCCTGCCATCAAAGGATCAGAAGTACAGATATTAATTGATGACTGCACAATGTTCAGCACCATTCGCAACTCCTCAGATAATGAAGCAGTCCATGTCCAAATGCAGCAAGACCTGAATAATATCCAGGCTTGGGCTGACAAATGGCAAGTAACATTTGCACCACAGTGACCATCTTCAACAGAGGGGACCTAACCATTGCCCCTTGACATTCAATGGCATTCCCACTGCTGAATCCCCCACTTTCACCATTCAGGGAGTTGCCATTGACCAGAAACTGATCTGGAGTAATCATATAAGTACCATGGCTACAAGAGCAAGTCAGAGGCTAGGAATTCTGTGGTGAATAACATATCTTCTCACTCACGATAAATCCCCAAGGCCTGAAAATCTACATCCCAGAGTACTTAAGGAAATGGCCCCCGAAATAATTGATGCATTGCTGGTCACCTTCCAAGATTCTATGGATTCTGGAACAGTTCCTACAGATTAGAGGGTAGCTAATGTAACCCCACTATTTAAAAAGGAAGTTAGAGAGAAAACGGAATTATAGACCAGTCAGCCTGACGTTGGTCGTGGGGAAAATGCTAGAGTCCATTATAAAAGATGCAATAGAAGAGCACTGGAAAAACAGAAGGATCAAACAATCAGCAAGGATTTATGAAAGGGAAATTATGCTTGACAAATCTCCTGGAATTCTTCGAGTATATACTAGCAGAGTTGATGAGGGGGGTAAGTGGATGTGGTTTATTTAGATTTTCAGAAGACATTCGACAAGGTCCCTCATAAGGCATTAGCATATAAAATTAAAGTTCATGGGATTGGGGATAGTATATTGAGATGGATAGAAAACTGGTTAGCAGACTGGGAACAAAGGAAAAACAGACAAAAAAAAACAAACAAAAAACTGGCTCCTTCACATGCAAGACGTGTGTCCAGTTGCAGCTCCTGTTAGACCGCTTGACGGCTCTGGAGCTGCGGATGGACTCATTTTGGAGCATCCATGAGGCTGTGGATGTCGTCGTGGATAGCACGTTTAGCGAGTTGGTCACACCGCAGGTGAAAGGTACTGAGGGAGATAGAAAATGGTTGACCAAAAGACAGAGCAAGAGTAGGAAGGCAGTGCAGGTGTCCCCTGCGGTCACCTCCCTGCAAAACAGATATACCGCTTTGGATACTGTTGAGGGCGATGGCTCACCAGGGGAAGGCAGCAGCAGCCAGGTTCATGGCACCGTGGCTGGCTCTGCTGCACAGCAGGGCAGGAAGAATAATGGTAGGGCTATAGTGATAGGGGTCTCAATCGTAAAGGGAATAGACAGGCGATTCTGCAGACGCAATCGAGACTCCTCCAGGATGGTATGTTGCCTCCCTGGTGCAAGAGTCAAGGATGTCTTGGAGCTGCTGCAGGACATTCTGGGGGGGGGGGGGGGGGGGGGGGGAGAGAGGGTGAACAGCCAGCTGTCATGGTGCACATAGGCACCAACGATATAGGTAACAAACGAGACGAGGTCCTACAAGCTGAATTCAGGGAGTTAGGAGTTAAACTAAAAAGTAGGACCTCAAAGGTAGTAATCTCAGGATTGCTACCAGTGCCACGGGCTAGTCAGAGTAGGAATGTCAGGATAGATAGGATGAATGCGTGGCTCGAGAGATGGTGCAAGAGAGAGAGATTCAAATTCCTGTGGCATTGGAACTGGTTCTGGGGGAGGTGGGACCAGTACAAAGCGGACGGTCTGCACCTGGGCAGGACTGGAACCAATGTCCGAGGGGGGTTGTTTGCTCGAGCTGCTGGGGAGGGTTTAAACTAATGTGGCAGGGGGATGGGAACCGATGCAGGAAGTTGGAAGGTAGTAAAACAGGGACAGAAACAAAAGGCAATAAGGGGGAAAGTGTAAGGCAGAGAAGCCATAGTCAAACATTAAAAAGGGCGACAGTACAAGGTACAGTGACTGAGGGGAGCTCAGTGAATAGGCCCAGTAATACTAAAAGGAATAAAACGGGAAGTAAAAACATAAATGGTAAGCGACGCGGCAGGTTGTTACATGAAGATATGGGTTCAACGACAAGGAAAATAAGGAGAAAAGTTAAGAGGAAATATAACTTAGGAGAGGTTACTGATCGAGGTGTTAAGATTCAAAACAGAGGTATAAAAGCCAGCATAAGTGTACTTTACCAAAATGCGCGTAGTATTCGGAATAAGGTAAATGAGTTGATGGCGCAAATCATCGTTAATGACTATGATTTAGTGGCCATTACTGAAACATGGTTAAAGGATGGTCACGACTGGGAGTTAAATATCCGAGGGTATCAAACTATATGGAAGGACAGAGTGGATGGTAAGGGAGGTGGTGTCGCTCTGTTATTTATGGATGACATCCGGGCAATAGTAAGGGATGACATCGGCGCTATGGAGGATAAGGTTGAATCCATTTGGGTGGAAATCAGGAATAGTAAGGCGAAAAAGTCACTGATAGGAGTAGTCTATAGGCCACCAAATAGTAACATTATGGTGGGGCAGGCAATAAACAAAGAAATAACTGATGCATGTAGAAATGGTACAGCAGTTATCATGGGGGATTTTAATCTACATGTCGATTGGTTCAACCAGGTCGGCCACGGCAGCCTTGAGGAGGAGTTTGTAGAATGTATCCGCGATAGTTTCCTAGAACAGTATGTAATGGAACCTACGAGGGAACAAGCGGTCCTAGATCTGGTCCTGTGTAATGAGACAGGATTGATTCAGGATCTCATAGTTAGGGATCCTCTTGGAAGGAGTGATCACAATATGGTGGAATTTAAAATACAGATGGAGGGTGAGAAGGTAAAATCAAACACTAGTGTTTTATGCTTAAACAAAGGAAATTACAATGGGATGAGTGAAGAACTAGCTAAGGTAGACTGGGAGCAAAGACTTGAGGATGAAACAGTTGAGGAACAGTGGAGAACCTTCCAAGCGATATTTCAGAGTGCTCAGCAAAGGTTTATTCCAGCAAAAAGGAAGGACGGTAGAAAGAGGGAAAATCGACCGTGGATATCTAAAGAAATAAGGGAGAGTATCAAATTGAAGGAAAAAGTATACAAAGTGCCAAGGATTAGTGGGAGACTAGAGGACTGGGAAATATTTAGCGGGCAACAGAAAACTACTAAAAAAGCTATAAAGAAGAGTAAGATAGATTCTGAGAGTAAACTTGCTCAGGATATAAAAACAGATAGTAAAAGTTTCTACAAATATATAAAACAAAAAAGAGTGTCTAAGGTAAATAGTGGTCCTTTAGAGGATGAGAAGGGAGATTTAATAATGGGAGATGAGGAAATGGCTGAGGAACTGAACAGGTTTTTTTGGTCGGTCTTCACAGTGGAAGACACAAATAACATGCCAGTGACTGATAGAAATGAGGCTATGACAGGTGAGGACCTTGAGATTATTGTTATCACTAAGGAGGTAGTGATGGGCAAGCTAATGGGGCTAAAGGTAGACAAGTCTCCTGGCCCTGATGGAATGCATCCCAGAGTGCTTAAAGTGATGGCCAGTGAAATTGCAAATGCACTAGTGATAATTTACCAAAACTCACTAGACTCTGGGGTGGCCCCGGCGGATTGGAAATTAGCAAACGTCACACCACTGTTTAAAAAGGAAGTAGGCAGAAAGCGGGTAATTATAGGCCAGTGAGCTTAACTTCGGTAGTAGGGAAGATGCTGGAATCTATCATCAAGGAAGAAATAGCGAGGCATCTGGATGGAATTTGTCCCATTCGGCAGCCACAGCATGGGTTCATAAAGGGCAGGTCGTGCCTAACTAATTTAGTGGAATTTTTTGAGGACATTACTAGTGCGGTAGATAACGGGAAGCCAATGAATGTGGTATATCTGGATTTCCAGAGAGCCTTTGACAAGGTGCCACACATAAGGTTGCTGCATAAGATAAAGATGCATGGCATTAAGAGTAAAGTAGTAGCATGGATAGAGGATTGGTTAATTAATAGAAAGCAAAGAGTGGGGATTAATAGGTGTTTCTCTGGTTGGCAATC
This sequence comes from Scyliorhinus torazame, assembly GCF_047496885.1. Classification (NCBI taxonomy): domain Eukaryota; kingdom Metazoa; phylum Chordata; class Chondrichthyes; order Carcharhiniformes; family Scyliorhinidae; genus Scyliorhinus; species Scyliorhinus torazame. Next base: position 153,166,269 of record NC_092717.1, read on the forward strand.
AGTCGCTAGTGGTGTCCCTCAGGGATCAGTGTTGGGCCTACAATTGTTCACAATTTACATAGATGATTTGGGACCAAGGGCAATGTGTCCAAGTTTGCAGACGACACAAAGATGAGTGGTAAAGCAAAAAGTACAGAGGATACTGGAAGTCTGCAGAGGGATTTGGATAGATTAAGTGAATGGGCTAGCGTCTGGCAAATGGAGTACAATGTTGACAAATGTGAGGTGATCCATTTTGGTTGGAATAACAGCAAAAGGGATTATTATTTAAATGATAAAATATTTAAATATGCTGCTGTGCAGAGAGACCTGGGTGTGCTAGTGCACGAGTTGAAAAATGTTGGTTTATAGATGCAACAGCTGATTAAGGCGGCAAATGGAATTTTATCCTTCATTGCTAGAGGGATGTAGTTTAAGACTAGGGAGATTATGCTGCAATTGTATAAGGTGTTAGTGAGGCCACACCTGGAGTATTGTGTTCAGTTTTGGTCTCCTTACCTGAGAAAGGACGTACTGGCGCTGGAGGGTGTGCAGAGGAGATTCACTAGATTAATCCCAGAGCTGAAGGGGTTGGATTATGAGAAGAGGTTGAGTAGACTGGGACTGTACTCGTTGGAATTTAGAAGGATTAGGGGGGATCTTATAGAAACATATAAAATTATGAAGGGAATAGATAGGATAGATGTGGGCAGGTTGTTTCCACTGGTGGATGAAAGCAGAACTAGGGGGCATAGCCTCGAAATAAGGGGAAGTAGATTTAGGACTGAGTTAGGAGGAACGTCTTCACCCAAAGGGTTGTGAATCTATGTAATTCCTTGCCCAGTGAAGCAGTAGAGGCTCCTTGATTAAATGTTTTAAAGATAGATAGTTTTTGAAGAATAAAGGGATTAAGGGTTATGGTGTTCGGGCCGGAAAGTGGAGCTGAGTCCACAAAAGATCAGCCATGATCTCATTGAATGGCGGAGCAGGCTCGAGGGGCCAGATGGCCTACTCCTGCTCCTAGTTCTTATGTTCTTATGTTAAAGAGTAGTGAAAAGTGACCTTTTTTCCAAGTAGCAGGCAGTGACTAGTGGGGTACCGCAGGGATCGATGCTAGGACCCCAGCTATACATAATATATATTAATGATTTAGATGAGGGAACTAAATGTAATATCCCCAGATTTGCAAATGACACTGCAGGTGAGCTGTGTGGAAGATGCACAGATGCTTCAGTGTGATTTGGGCAGGTTAAATGAGGAGGCAAATGTAAGGCAGATGTCTGCATAGGTTTCCTCCAGGTGCTCCAGTTTCTTCCCATAAGTCCAGAAAGACGTGCTTATCGGGTAATTTGGACATTCTGAATTCTCTCTCAATGTACCCGATCAGCCACCGGAGTGTGGCAACTAGGGGATTTTCACAGTAGCTTCATTGAGTGTTAATGTAGGCCTACTTGTGACACTAATAAAGATTATGTATTATATGAGGCCACACCTGGAATATTCTGGTCTCCTTATCTGAAGAAGGATGTTCTTGCTGTGGCAGGAGTGCAGAGATGTTTACCAGACTGATTCCTGGGATGGCAGGACTAACGCATGAGGAGAGATTGAGTCTGTTTGTATATATTCGGTAGAGCTTAGAAGACTGCAGGCAGATCTCATAAAACCTATACAGTTCTAACAGTACTGGGCAGAGTAGATGCAGGAAGGAAATTCTGGTAGGGGTGTCCAGAATCAGGGGTGACAGCCTTCGGATACGGGGTAAACAATTTAGGACTGAGATGAGGACAAATTTCTTCAATCAGAGAGTGGTGAATCTGTGGAATTCTGTAGCATAGTAAGCAGTTGAGGCCAAAATATTGTGGGCAGGATTCTCCAGCGACATAAAATCACATAAATCGTGGTCGCCGCAGGGCACCCGACGAAATACCATGCTCCGGTATCTTGACAGCGGCATCAATGCATTCTACTCCGCATGTACAGTAAATGCTGTTGGCATATCATTAACGGACCTGACCCGGTATTCTCCAGGGCCTCCATGATGCTCCGTCTCTGCCAAGTGGAGTTACCGACTGCGGATTTCACTTGTTCAAAGATTGGGGCAAAGGCACCGCAGCTGCAGAGAGAGAGAGGAGGTGGGACATGATTCCAGAGCTGCGACAATGGGCAGCTGGACCTCCCTTTCGCAGGGCTGGCTGGGGGGGGCGGCATCTGCCAGGACTGGGGGCAGTAACGGGAGGTGACCATGGATGGGCCGTGGGGTCTGCCCCAGTGGAACAGGAGACAGCCGGTGAGGAAGGAAGGTTGGCTGCCAACAGGCTGAGGAGGAGGTGGGAAGGAGGAGTCGCATCAGGCTCGTGTGTAAGCGTGTGCACGCTTTGAGCAAGAGGTCAGCGAGAACGAGCCCTCCACCCCAGAAGCCTCGGATGAACTTGTATCTGAGATCACCATTGCAGACGTCAGAACAGTCTTCTCGAAACTTAACCCACGGAAAGCCACTGGCCCGGATGGGGTACCCGGACGAGCACTCATGTCTTGCACGGATCAGCTGGCAGAAGTATTCGCAGACATCTTCAACCTCTCTTTACAGCAATCTGAGGTCCCTATCTGCTTCAAGAAGACAACCATCATCCCTGTACCAAAAAAAAGCCAAGCAGCATGCCTTAATGACCATTGTCCAGTGGCTCTGACATCCATCATCATGAAGTGCTTCGAAAGGTTAGTCATGGCACGAATCAACTCCAGCCTCCCGGATTGCCTTGATCCACTACAGTTCGCCTACCGCTGCAACAGGTCCACAGCAGACGCCATCTCCATGGCCCTGCACTCTATCCTGGAACATCTAGATAACAAAGGCATCTATGCCAGACTCCTATTTATCGACTACAGCTCAGCTTTCAACACCATCATTCCTATGAAACTCATCTCCAAACTCCATGGCCTTGGCCTCGGCTCCTCCCTCTGCGACTGGGTCCTGAACTTTCTAACACATAGGCCATAATCAGTAAGGATAGGCAACAACACCTCCTCCATGATCATCCTCAACACCGGTGCCCCACAAGGCTGTGTCCTCAGCCCCCTACTATACTCCTTCTACACCTATGACTGTGTGGCCAAATTCCCCTCCAACACGATTTTCAAATTTCTGATGACACCTCCGTAGTGGGTGGGATTTCAAACAATGACGAGACAGAGTACAGGAATGAGATAGAGAATCTGGTGAACTGGTGCGATGTCAATAATCTCTCCCTCAATGTCAACAAAACGAAGGAGATAGTCATCGACTTCAGGAAGCGTAGTGGAGAACATGCCCCTGTCCACATCAATGGAGATGAAGTAGAAAGGGTCAAGAGCTTCACGTTTTTGATGTACAGATCACCAACAGCCTGTCCTGGTCCCCCCATGCCACACTATAGTTAAGAAAGCCCACCAATGACTCTACTTTCTCAGAAGACTAAGGGAATTTGGCATGTCAGCTACGACTCTCACCAACTTCTACAGATGCACCATAGAAAGCATTCTTTCTGGTTGTATCACAGCTTGGTATGGAGCCTGCTCTGCGCAAGACTGCAGGAAACTTCAAAAGGTTGTGAATGTTGCCCAGTCCATCACACAAACCAGCCTCCCATCCATTGACTCTGTCTACAATTCCCACTGCCTCGGAAAGGCAACCAGCATAATTAATGACCCCACGCACCCCAGACATACTCTCTTCCACCTTCTTCTGTCAGGAAAAAAATACCAAAGTTTGAGGTCACGTACCAACTAACTCAAGAACAGCTTCTTCCCTACTGCCATCAGACCATCAGACTTTTGAATAGACCTACCTCGTATTAAGTTGATCCTTTCTCGACACCGTAGGTATGACTATAACATTATATTCTGCAGTCTCTCCTTTCTTCCCTACGTATGGTATGCATTGTTTGTACAGCCTGCAAGAAACAATACTTTTCACTGTATACTAATACATGTGACAATAATAAATCAAATCAAATCAAATCAAATCAAATGTATCGGTGGCCTGTCATTTGAGGACCTGCTTGACCAGTAGACTCTGGCTGAACAGGAGACAGTGAGGCATATCTGTAGGGCCATGGCGCAGCTGGAACCGCTGGGTATGGGGGAGGGCACCTGCTCCTGGTGGTCGTTAAGGTGCCAGTCGCCCTGAACATTTACACAACGGGATCCTTCCAGGTGCTGAGTGGGGACCTGTCTGGGATCTTGCACGACTCGGTGCACCAGTGCATCCGTGCCATCACGGAGGCCCTAGATACCCGGTCGGCACAATATATCAGCTTCAATGTGGACCGAGCCCACCAGGATGCCCAGCGGGTCTTGTCTCCATCGTCGAGATGCCCAGGTACAGTGAGTGATCTACGGGATGCATGTCGCCCTATGAGCACTGGCCCATGACAGGCCAGTCTTCACAAACCAAAAGGATGAACATGCAGCTGGTGCGTAACCATGAGACACACATCATTTCAGTCCACCCCCAATATCCGGCAAGTGGGCACAAGGCTTTCATCCTGGCACCTTCGAGGCATTCCCCCGGATGAGGGATTGGCTCCTGGGCGACAGGGGTTATCCATTGCAGTCATGGCTGATGATACCTATTCGGAGCCACAGACCGATGTGGAGACCCACTACAACAAAATCCATGGAGCGACCAGGGGCGTGATCACGCGAGGCCCTCCAGTACAGCGCTAGAAGTGTCTCCCACATCGTGGTGGCTTGCTGCATCCTCCACAACATCGTGCAGCAGAGGGGAGACATGCTGGAGGAGGGGGATGAAGGCCAGGCCTTGACAATGATGAGAATGCGAAGGATGGCCAAGATGGGGAAGGCATGAGGCCCGGGCAGGCACAGGTGGCCACACAACGTGTTCGCCAGGGGCGCTGCGCATGGGGCACTCAAATTGCCTCTAGGTCACCGACGAGTGAGTGCCTGGCTGATGGCACGATCATCCCACCACACCCACACACACCCTCGCACGTCGCGCACCCCTCCCATGGCCACCCGTCCTATACCATGCTGACCCCACCCCCTACAACACCATCTGTGATTCCTACCTGCGGGTGTGGCCCCTGGGTTGGCAGTAACAGTGGGTCAGGTTCATGGGATGGAGGATGATAACGACACACTCTGCGATGAGCTCTGGTGCTCCGCATCATTTGACAAGACCTGACTCCTGCCCACAGTAGCTCTTTCCACTGTCCGCCAGGGTGATCCCTGCGTGGGGGCCTGGCCATTCCATCACACGTTCCCACTGAACCCTTGGGGCGACAGAGGTGGGAATCCAGTGCTGCTGCTAACCCCTCAACAGGACCAGAATCGGTGAGAGGTTTGCGCCAATTTGTTTCGCGTAAACCTCCTGCACATTTTCTGCAGCTGAGTGCTGGCTCAAAAAGACATGGAGAATCCAGCCCATAGTTCCTGAAATGGACAATCCCACCCCATTGGACGGGTTTCTCCATTCCGTGATGCCTGAAGTGTGTTTCCCCCTGAGTTGGAGAATCAGGTGTTGGGGGTAAATTGGGATCTGCACCAGGCACCAATCCAATTGCAATGATCTGACCCCCCGCTGCCCCCGGGATTGAAGTTCACGACCATGCGGCAGTGGGAGGATGTAAATGACCCATTTGCATCCATTTAGCAGGTCCGGTACCCTAATTTTCAGTCCTCAGTGATTCTCCTGTCTCCTTAGGGTGCACATCACCAAAAATCTGTCCTGGTCCACCCAGTTCGATGCTACCACCAAGAAAGCACAACAGCACCTATACTTCCTCAGGAAACTAAGGAAATTCGGCATGTCCACATTAACTCTTACCAACTTGTATGATGCACCATAGAAAGCATCCTATCTGGCCGCATCACACCTGGTATGGCAACTGCTCGCCCCAGGACTGCAAGAAACTTCAGAGAGTCGTGAACACAGCCCAGTCCATCACACAAACCTGCCTCCCATCCATTGACTCCATCTACTCCTTGAGGCACGATCAATTTGACTGGAGACGAAGTTGAATCCAAACAGAGGCTTTATTAATATCAGATGTGTGGCCTCCCACAGCAGCTGACAAAATGTCTGTGAGCTGGAGGCCACTCATATTTATAACCCGGCTCCTGGGCGGAGCTAGTATGCAGGGGCCCCAGGTGAACCTGCAGTACAGGTTCTACCATACAACCTCTACGATCTGAACACAGTGGTTTACCACATTCACCCCCTGTTAAAATTGAGTCCGGCGGGGGTGATGGATAACGAGATACAATTAGCAATTTTTTATATTTACAGAGCAGTAAAAAAAATGTCTCTGGTCATCCGGCGGGCTGGTCAGAGGTTCAGCCGGTCCGGCGCCTTGATGGTCCTTTGAGATCGACGAAGTGGAGACGGCAAAGTTGGTGCTGTCTAAGTCGAAGTTGACTCTGGGAGCGTGCCAAAATCCTCTTCATCAACGGGGCTGGGCAGGGGGAGGACGGACGGCCCTAGGGGGGTGATGGAGGCAGCGGGGGATGGGAGGGAGACTCCGGGGGTGACGAGGGTGGTGCGGGGGTGGAACCTGCTGGTGCCAGGTCCCCGAGGGAGACGGTATCCTGGCGACCATCGGGGAATGCCACATAGGCGTACTGTGGGTTTGCGTGGAGCAGGTGCACCCTTTCCACCAACAGATCCGCCTTGTGGAGCCGCACATGTTTACGGAGAAGCGTGGTTCCCGGAGCTGTGAGCCAAGTTGGGAGCGATACCCCGGATGTGGACTTCCTGGGGAAGGCGAAAAGATGTTCAAGCGGTGTACTGTTAGTAGCAGTGCAGAGTAATGAGCGAATGGAATGTAGTGCATCAGGGAGGACCTCTTGTCAGCGGGAGGCCGGGAGATTTCTGGACCGTAGGGCCAGCTGGACGGCCCTCCATACCGTCCCATTCTCTGTTTCTATCTGTCCGTTTCCCCGGGGATTGTAGCTCGTTGTTCTGCTGGAGGCGATACCCCTGCTGAGCAGGAACTGACGTAGCTCATCACTCATGAATGAGGATCCCCTGTCACTGTGGATGTAGGCGGGGAAGCCGAACAAAGTGAAGATAGAATTAAGGGCTTTAATGACGGTGGCATGGGATGGCGAAGGGAAACCGGGAGTATTCATCGATCACACTGAGGAAATATGTGTGTCGATCAGATGAGGGGAGGGGACCTTTGAAATCCACGCTGAGGCGTTCAAAGGGGCGGGAGGCCTTCACCAGGTGCACGCGGTCCAGCCGGTAGAAGTGCGGCTTGCACTCCGCACAGACCTGGCAGTCCCTGGTGATCGTCCTTATTTCCTCAACGGAGTAGGGCAAATTTTGTGCCTTAATGAAGTGACCCCTGTGTGACAAAGGCTGTCGTGCAGGGCCCGAAGTCGGTCTACCTGTGCGCTGGCACATGTACCTCAGGATAGGGCATCTGGGGGTTCGTTGAGTTTGCCAGGGCGATACTTAATCTCGTAATTATGGTGGAGAGCTCGATTCTCCACCGCAAGATTTTATCATTTTTGATCTTGCCCCGCTGTGTGTTCTTGAACATGAAGGCTACCGACCGTTGGTCAGTGAGGAGAGTGAATCTCCTGCCGGCCAGGTAATGCCTCCAATGTCGCACAGCCTCAACGATAGCCTGGGCCTCCTTTTCGACGGATGAGTGCCGAATTTGAGGCATGGAGGGTGTGGGAAAACAATGTAACGGGCCTGCCTGCCTGGTTGAGGTTGGCGGCAAGAGCGACGTCTGACGCATCACTTTCTACTTGGAAGGGCAGTGTCTCATCTACAGTGTGCATTCCAGCTTTGGCAATATCAGCTCTGATCCGGGCGAAAGCCTGTTGGGCCTCAGCCGTCAGGGGGAAATGAGTGGACTGTATGAGTGGGACCCACAGTGCGTAATATCAGAAGAACCCCAGGCAGCGTTTAAGGGCCTTGGACAGTGGGGGAGGGGGAGCTCCATGAGGGGGCGCATGCGGTCGGGATCGGGCCCCAGAACTCCGTTCTGGACTACTTAGCCGAGGATGGCGAAGCGGTTTGTACGGAACACACACTTCTCCTTGTTATACGTGAGGTTGAGGAGAGTGGCGGTGCGGAGAAATTTAGCGAGGTTGGCGTCGTGGTCCTGCTGATCATGGCCACATTGTCTAGATACGGAAACGTGGCCCGCAAGCCGTACCGGTTGACCTTTCGGTCCATCTCCCTTTGGAAGACCGAAACCCCATTGGTGACGCCGAAGGAGACTCTAAGGAAGTGATACAGCCGGCCGTCTGCCTCGAAGGCGGTGTATGGCCGGTCCGATTTACGGTTGGGGAGCTGGTGATAAGCGGATTTCAGGTCCACCGTTGAGAAGACCCGGTACTGTGCAATCTGGTTAACCACGTCAGATATGCGTTCGGGGGGGTTACGCGTCAAGCTGCGTGTACCTGTTGATGGTCTGGCTGTAGTCCACGACCATTAGGTTTTTCTCCCCAGACTTAACCATTACCACTTGAGCTCTCCAGGGGCTGTTGCTGGCCTCGATGACTCCCTCCCAAAGTAACCGCTGGACCTCGGTCCTGATGAAGGCCTTATCCTGGGTGCTGTACCGTCTGCTCCTGGTGGCGATGGGTTTGCAATCTGGAGTTGGATTGGCAAAGAGGGAAGGAGGATCGACATTTAGAGTCGCGAGGCCGCACACAGTGAGGGGTGGTAAGGGTCCGCCGATTTTAAGGGTCAGGCTCTGGAGATTACACTGGAAGTCCAGGCCGAGGATAAGTGCAGCGCAGAGGTTAGGGAGGACGTAGAGGCGAAAGCCGTGGAACTCTACGCCTTGGACTGTAAGCGTGACCGGGCAGTACTCCCGGATTGCTACGCGATGGGATCCAGAGGCCAGGGAGATACTTTGATTGGTAGGGTGTACCTTAAGGGAGCAGCGCCTTACCGTATTTGGATGTACAAAGCTCTCGGTGCTCCCGGAGTCCAGTAGGCAGGAGGTCACATGGCCGTTGGCTTTCACGCTGGTGGATGCGTTGGTCAGATTATGAGATCGGGACGGTTGATTGCCATGAATGCGAGCCGTGGTTGATCGTCGGGTAGTGGGGTGGCCGTTGAGTTGGGGTCGTGAAACGCCGTTGGTATCCATGTGCTGCGGGGTGGTCAAGATGGCGGCGCCCGGAGGTCCTGGGGATTACAAAATGGCGGCACCCATGGAACACACGATGCGGGGGTGGAGCAAGATGGCGGCGCCCATGAAACGCACGTGTTGTGCGAGGGACTAGATGGCGGCGCCCATTGCTCGCACATGTCCTGAAGGGGAGAGGAGGATAGCGGTGCCCATTGTCCGTGACTGGGGGGGGGGGGGTGGGCGACCGCGGCCGCTGAGCGGGCCTGGCACACCGCTGCAAAATGGCCCTTCTTCCCGCAGGCCTTACAAAGGGCAGCGCGGGCTGGGCAGCGTGGCGGGGTGTTTTTGCTGGCCGCAAAAATAGCATCGGGGCCGCCGGATATCACTGGCTGGCATGCAGCACAGGCGTATTGGGTGGGTAGCACCCCCGCTGGGGCAGCTGCCTGTGGGGCCCATGAAGCGTAGGAGGCGTGGGCCGCGCGGTTGGGGGCATAGGACTGGACATTGCGCAGGGCGACCGTCATGGAAAGCGCTAGTGTTTTAGTCTCTGCAAGGTCACATGTGGCCCCTTCTAGGAGGCGCTGCCTGATAACATCAGACCCAAACCCAGTTACATAAGCGTCCCGCATAAGGAGATCTGAGTGCTCCTTAGCTGTAACATCCTAGCAGTCACAGTTCCGAACTAGTGGGATCAGGGCCCTCCAGAAGTCCTCGATTGACTCAACAGGTAGTTGAGTACACGTTGCGAGCGGGTGTCTGGCGAAAAGCGTGTTCGTCTTCTGTTCATAATTTTCTTTGAGTCGAGTCATGGCATCAGTGTAATTGGACGCATCCTGGATCAGCGGGAAGACTTTGGAGCTGAGTCTGGACTACAATATTTGAATCTTCTGAGCCTCTGGAACAGGGGTCGGCGCCGCATTGATATACCCTTCAAAACAAGCTAGCCAGTGCTGGAAGTCCTTTCTGGCGTTGCTTGCGTGTGGATCCAGCTGCAGTCGATCTGGTCTAATCCGGAGGTCCATCTTCTGAATCAGATACTAATAAATTGAAGCACGATCAATTTGACTGCAGATGAAGTTGAATCCAAACTGAGGCTTTATTAGTATCAGATGTGTGGCCTCCCACAGCAGCTGACAAAATGGCTGCGAGCTGGAGGCCACACATATTTATAACCCGGCTCCTGGGCGGAGCTAGCATGCAGGGGCCCCAGGTGAACCTATACTGGGGCCACATGTGACCTCGCAGAGACTAAAACACGAGCGCTTTCCATGACGGTCGCCCTGCGCAATGTCCAGTCCTATGCCCCCAACCGCGCGGCCCACGCCTCCTACGCTTCATGGGCCCCACAGGCAGCTGCCCCAGCGGGGGTGCTACCCACCCAATACGCCTGTGCTGCATGCCAGCCAGTGATATCCGGCGGCCCCGATGCTATTTTTGCAGCCAGCAAAAACACCCCGCCACGCTGCCCGGCCCGCGCTGCCCTTTGTAAGGCCTGCGGGAAGAAGGTTCTACCGTACAACCTCTAATATCAAAACACAGTGGTTTACCACACACCTCCCGCTGCCTGGGGAAAGCGGTCAGCATAATCAAAGACCCCTCCCACCCGGCTTACTCACTCTTCCAACTTCTTCCATTGGGCTGGAGATTCACAAGTCTGAGAACACGGACGAACAGGTTCAAAAACAGCGTCTTCCTTGCTGTTACTAGACGACCTAAACGACCCTCTTATACATAGTTACATAGGTACATAGAAGATAGGTGCAGGAGGAGGTCTTTTGGCCCTTCGAGCCTGCTCCGCCATTCATCCTGATCATGGCTGATCATCCAATTCAATGAGATGGAGAATCAGGTGTTGGGATAAAATTGGGATCTGCGCCTGATTAATTCACGAAAATTATGGACTGACCTGATTAATACTACACTCCTGTATGCTTCACCCGATGCCGGTGTCTATGTATTTGCATTGTGAACTTTGTTTTGCCGTATTTTGCATTTTATATTTATTTTCTTTTATTTTCATGTACTAAATGATCTGTTTGAGCTGCTCGCAGAAAAATACTTTTCACTACCCTTGGTAAACGTGACAATAAACAAATCCAATGCAATTAGCTGGGCCAGGAATCATGTGGTACGGATCACTTCTGTATTCAACAACGTGGCCCTGACGTGGTGGACCTCGCGGTGGGCCAAGGGGGTTACCCCTTAAGGGAGTTTCCCCAAAGTCCATCCAAGGGCCACCCTCCCCTCCATAATGTACTACCTGCCCAGACGTCTTCTACCAGACCCCCCACGTGGTAAGTGCATTGCAATCACAGGGTTGAGTAATTGGAATGCATTTAGTGATTGGAATGCACTTTCCTCTCTTTGATGTGGTTGGATACATTGGTATTTGAGCACTTAGAGTCACTCATCCATGAAGGGAGATGAATGAACCAAGGCTGCATCTGGTTTGTGGATGCTGTCAATCACAGCGTACACGCACTCTCCCCTTGCCTACCCTAAACCTGTTTGGACTTGAAACAAATCCAAAGTTTAGTTGCAGAGCATTGAAGTGAAAAATTCCGAATCAGATGGCCAACCATACGATGAACTTTTATTGTTACAACATTTGATCGCAGATGAAGTAGGAAAGTATGCTTTCAAGTGTATGCTGCCAACAGTACGAAGTTTAGAAATTGGTCCTTCAGTGACCTTTCCAAAGTCTGTCAATACATAAAACACATTTAGATTTGAACAATTAAGACATTATTATGTTATAAAGTAATGTGATCAGCATTTACACTTTTGAAAATAAAGTATTAATGAAGGGAAATTATAGTCTCACCACAGTTGTTAGTGTTATTGAAGAATGTTGGTTTGATAGTATTCACTGTAAATTAACAAGAACCCATTCTCTATTGCTTCAGAACAATCTTATTGTTTTCTCCATTGTATCACAATCCAAAGAAGTTCAACTCAGGACAGTTTGAGCTCTTGGAATGTGTTGCTGAGAGTGTAGTGGTATGATTGTCATCATAGAATCATAGAATTTACAGTGCAGAAAGATGCCATTCGGCCCATCGAGTCTGCACCAGGCCTCAGAAAGAGCACCCTTCCTAAGCCCACACCTCCACCCTATCCTCGTAACGCCACCTAACCCAACCTTTTTGGACACTAAGGGCAATTTAGCATGGGCAATCCACTTAACCTGCACATCTTTGGACTGTGGGAGGAAACCGGAGCACCCGGAGGAAACCCACGCACACATGGGAAGAACGTGAAGACTCCGCACAGACAGTGACCCAAGCCGGGAATAGAACCTGGGACCCTGGAGCTGTGAAACAACTGTGCCAACCATTGTGCTACTGTGCTGCCCTAATGGGAGATTTGTGAGCCTGATTGGAATTTGAAACTGCTGAGTGACTGAAATTATTTCAGATATGGGACTCTGGTTCTGCTCCGAATACCTAGGAGTTATCATGAAATGAAACAAAAGCTTTTCTTCCCCTCTACCACCAACCCCCTTATGCCTTTCACGTCAGTTATAGTTTTCTGTGGAAATTTTAATATGTTTCAACCCTTTGCGCGATCAATGGCTTTGCACTTAAACAGATTGCAATAAAGGAGTTTCATTCACGAAAATATGTAGTTTTGAAATTACATTTTGAAACTGACTTAACCTTGGGGACTTCAGTCACCTCGTAATTTTTTCCAATCAACAAGGAATTTGATAAAGTGCCACACCAAATGCTACAACACAAAATCAGAGCTCATGGTGTAGGTCGTAACATCTTAGCTTGGATACAGGGCTTGTTCACTCACATGAAGCAGGAGGGAAAAATTGGCTTTTTTGGGTTGCCAAGAATTATTGGCGGAGTGCCGCTGGGATCAGTGTTGAGGCCTCAAGTATTTACAATCAATATCAATGGCTTGGATATAGGGACAGAATGTTTGGTTGCTAAATTTGCCGAATGCACGAGGATAGGTAGGAATGTAAGTAAAATGCAAAGAGTCTGCAAAGAGATCCAGGGCACAATTTACCGGCTGTGTCCCGCTGGAATCAGGGTGAGACATGGCTGGTAGATCCCGGGAGAGGCCACAATGGATGGGACCCAGTCTTGCAGTGAATTTAAAAAACAACTTAGCCTTGCTGACACTGGACCGAATGGCCACCCAGTGTAGTATTATCATAACTTTCAGCATTACAAGAGTTAATGTAGCATCATGAATAGCCACTGGAGGGAGATGCAGATACTACTATATAAAGCAGTGATGCCATACCTTAGGAGAGTAGTGTATACAGGAGACAGCTAGTGAAGGTCATAAGAGCAATTAGTGTGAGTAAGGTTAGATTATAGTTTATAGTTTATGGGGCAGCACGGTAGCATTGTGGATAGCACAATTGCTTCACAGCTCCAGGGTCCCAGGTTCGATTCCAGCTTGGGTCACTGTCTGTGCGGAGTCTGCACATCCTCCCCGTGTGTGCGTGGGTTTCCTCCGGGTGCTCCGGTTTCCTCCCACAGTCCAAAGCTGTGCAGGTTAGGTGGATTGGCCATGATAAATTGCCCTTAGTGTCCAAAATTGTCCTTAGTGTTGGTTGGGGTTACTGGGTTATGGGGATCGGGTGGAGGTGTTGACCTTGGGTAGGGTGCTCTTTCCAAGAGCTGGTGCAGACTCGATGGGCCGAATGTCCTCCTTCTGCACTGTAAATTCTATGTTATACCAGAAGTGAGATTAGCAGTAGGTGAGTGTAGTTAGATGTTATTGATCAATTCTGTATTCTAAAGGACTAAGTGTCGAAACCCAGTTTAGTAGTATAAAATCATAGCTTTGTTGAAGTGAAAGCTATACTGTGATCTTTGTGGAACACTATGCCATCCTAAACAAGCAACACAAAGAACACCACACCTGGCATCTATAGGCCTCGCTGGGGAGACTCTAACCAAGCACCAACTAGTAATGGTCCCATAAACGGGGACCAGGCTTACCGCCACTTGGACGTCGGAGCTCCTCAGTGGAGGAAATTACGCTAAGTGCAGCCTTGGGGGTGGGGGGGGGGGGGGGGGGTAGGGCTGTTCCCCGTCGGGGCCTGAAATAGCAACAGAATGTTGTTAGATAGCGGGGCCATTCCTGTTACTACAGGTGCCAGGAGCGACCCTGCTAATCCCACCCAGAACGGACTCTGTTTTTTTTTGTTAGATTGCACCCCTAAATTATATTTGTATGTATGCTTCTATGTATTCCCAGGTACATTACATTCCTCCTCCTTTACTTCATTGGTGCAACAATAATCGTCATTTATACATCAGGTCCATGATATGTTATTTCTATACACATATACAATTCAATAAGATAGTCTTTGTGTTGGACATCTGGTCCTTTTTGGTAGAATTTAACATTCTTATGCTTGGCTACTTGTAACCTCAGAAGTGACCTCATTCCATTCTGTCGATGGGTCTTCTTGAGTAATTGTTTCAGTATCTGTCACTAGGCAATGAAAATCCTCAGAAACAGGATCTGAACTCGTCATTGTTTTTGTTCCCCTTTACAAAGTATAGCTCTCAGGATATTCTAAAGGTAGGACCTCTTGAGAAATTTCTGCAAAATTACTTTGTACATCAGGTAACTGATCAGCATGATGTCACCAAATTCTTTCATCACCCGTCTTTGCTGGGATCATAGCTGGTACCCATTTCTTGTTGGTGGTGTAGCTTCTAGATAACACTCTCTATCCCTGGTTGAATACTCAGTTTTTACAGATTTTCTCCCTCCTAGCAATTTGTGCTGGTTGTTGTCGTTTGACAATCTCTGATCTTTCAGGTGGAGTAAATAAACTAAACTGTGTTCATAGTTTCCTCTTAAACAACAGCATTGCCGGTGAACTTTGCCTGGTAGCCTGTGCTGTGTTCCAATAAGATATTAGAAATGTATTTACTCTTCTTGATAATGTTCCATGATCCTTCAGTGCTTTGATAGAATGCTGTAACGATTGCACAAAATGTTCAGCCATTCCATTCTTTGCTGGATTATTTGGAGCTGATTTAATATGGTTTATACTGTTCCCTTTCAAATAGTCCTCAAACTCTTCCAAAGTAACTTACGTACCATTATCACTGATAATCTGCTCTGGTGTTCGAAATCTTGCAAATATTTCATCTAGTTTTTCGATGGTCTGCTCAGTCGTCATTGACTTATTGTCGCAATTTCTGGTATTAAATTCCCAGACCAGACCCCAACAGCGGCGAAGATATTGGACCAAAACCCCAAAATGTTGGTTTATTTTGTAAGACTGTGCAAAAAGAATGATTTGCTCCAGGCGTGATTGCTTGAAGAAATAGGGCTTTGGTATTTTAAAAGAAAATTTTATTATGAATAGAATATTAAACACTATAGCTTTACACCTGAAAAGAACAGCTTATAATTACTCCTTAAACACCACTACTCAACTCCCCATTAAACAACACCTTAATACTGTAATGGGCCAGGATTTAGAAACCTCCAACGTATATCATGGAGTTCACCTGACCTATAACTGTTTATTGACTTTGGTTATGATGAGCACAAAACCTGCCTTTCACGTGTTATTCAACAGAGTTCTTAGGCATTTTTAATCAAAAAAACAAACTTTATTCTGAAAATTTAATTAACAATTGTATAAACACACACAGTAAGAATTTTTATCAACTACAAACATAAAGACCCCACACAGCTACAGTAATCTATGTATAACCCTTAATGAATTCCCCCTTAACTGTTCCAATTCAATAACAAACTCTAAGTAAAACCAGAAACCCCTTTTCAAAGGTGTGGCCCAGCACACGGCATTCTTACTGGTATGAGACTTATTATTGATACTCTTGTTCCCCTTTCCAAACAGCAGGTTTGAATTCCTTTCAGAAAGCAATTACCTCTTTTAAGTTATCAAGCAGTCTGAAAACAACTTTTAAAATGAAGATAGAGAAACCCTTCTTTCAACCTGTGCAGTTCAAACCCAGTCCAAAACGCAAAGCGAAAGTAAAACAGCCCAGCTCCACCCACACAATGACATCACTGAAGCCATGTGAACAGGCAAAAACATTTCTTAAAGGGACACTCCCATGACATAATACTGCTATTCAATTTGCCATTAAGCACCAAGAAAAGAAGCACGCGTGCTCAATACATCTTAAAAATCAACATGGCATAGCGTAATACTTGTTTGCAAGACAGATTTGGGCCCCAGTTAAAATCACTGCAGATTCTGGCAGAATATTTGCAAATAACTGCTTACAGTCTCTTCCTTGTCTTCAGACAAGGCTGCTCTGGTTTAAAATATTATTGTTTTTTTTTTTAAAAACTATCACGAGTGAAACCACAGTGCATTAGCCCAGACTAAAAAACACATTCCTCTGTCGATTTCACCTTCTGGCAGCTAAATGCTCCCAAGACCTACAAAACAGAATACTTTTTTTTTAAACAAAACAGGACCACCACACTACACTCTAACCCTAGGGTTTTAACCTTTACATGGCCCAATGCATTTATAATCCAATTTTCCTAAATTTTCCTAAAATCCTCCGTTCGTCACACTGGCGTGTCCACAATCACTAAGAACATGTTAGTCTCCAGTGGACAATCGATGTGTATTCTCTGCCATGGCTGAGTTGGCCATTCCCACAGATGTAATGATTGTAATGATGGAATGTTCCTTAGTTTTGCACAAGATTGACATTGCCCGACTTTTTCTTCAATTTGAGCCAGCCACCAAAAATAACTGCATGCCAATTCCTTCATCCTTGCTACACCAGGTTGTCTCTCATGCAGTTGGTCAAGGACTCTACTATGTAAGCACAGAGGAATAATCACACGGATTCCCCATAATATAATTATATTCTGTACTGTCAACTCAAGTCTTCATGTGACTTTAGGCTGGAGGTCTGGAATTTTCCTACAAACGTCTGACATCATTCCTTTTTGGACCATGCCCATCGCCATCATCTGAATAAGTTCCTGTATATCTTTGAACTTGAGGTACACTCTCCACGAGCGAGAAATACAAAATGTTGACAACATTTTCTTCTGGGTCATGTTTAACTTGTAACGACAATTGTGATAAAGCATCAGCATTTGCATGCTGCTCGGACTTACGATACGGGATACTGTAAGTGTGTGCCAACAATACCAATGACCATCTTTGCAATCTACTATCTGCCAAAGAAGGTATACCTTTACACAGTACAAAGATTACAGTTAAGGGTCGATGATCCTTCAAAAGAGTAAAGTTATGCCCATAAAGGTAATAGTGGAACATTTTATACCACAAATGATGCTCAAAGCTTTTTTTTCTAGCTGAGCGTAATTTATTTCTGCACCAGTGAGAGTGCACGGAGCAAATGCTATTGGTCATTCCTCTCCTGAAGGCATAAAGTGGGAGACAACTGCACCAACTCCATAGAATGAGGCATCACAAGCTAATTACAACTTCATTTTTGGATTATAATGAACCAACAGCTCTGACTACAGCAAAGCTTCTTTCACTTCATTGTCTGCATTTTCACGTTCTTCTGACCAGTGCCATGCTTGTTTGACACATAAAGGCTTCAATCGCATTACTAAATTCAGCATGAATTTATCATAATAATTGATCAGTCCTAAAAATGAACTTAACTGTGTCACATTTTAAGGATGTGGTGCTTCTAATATGGCTGACATTTTCATCACTTCTTTGTGTAAACCATCTTTGTCAATGGTAATTTATAGATGTCTTGAAAAAGTCACACTTTTCCTTCTTAACTCTCAGGTTATGGCTCTATAACTGCCTTCAGGGTAGTTCCAAATTCTCCAAGTGTTCTTGCTCGCTTGAACTGGTGAGGAGTATGACATCTAAACAACATCGCACTCCATTCAATTCACTTTGAATTTAATCCATGGATCTTTGAAATGTTATTCCAAAAGGAAGTCCTCTGTGATGAAAACACCTTTCTGCATCACGATAGTGAGTAGTGGCTGCGGTTTGGCAGCCACTTTCGTCTGCAGATATGCACGTGAAAGATTAACTTTATTAAACTCCTGTCCTCCAGAAAGTCTAGCAAACAAATCTTCAATCAGTGGCAGTGGATAATGTTCCACACCCCAAATTGGGTTAATATTTGTTTTAAAACCTTAGGATCACATTTTATGGTTTTAAAGGCAGATGCCTCAGCTTTTGATGATAATTTGTCTCGGGTATTAGTGATATGCTGCACCCGTATCCACTTCCATTTCAATTTCATGACCTTCAACCTTGGATATGCCCAAAAACGTTGTTGATCCTCCCCCTGCATTGACAAAGACACCTAGCTTAAGCTCTTGCAGTATATTTAAACAGTTAACCTTCTAATAAAATAGCGTTGCACTAATTCAAGTGTTGGTGACCTGTATGTGATCCAGAACACCCAACACATCACCAATCATTCCAATGCAAGAAAGATTTCCCCAGCTGTCGGTCTTCTTACTCACAGTTGCCATCAAAAACTTTGTTAAACTTTCACTTCGGCAACAGTGCTTTGCCCCAATGTCTGTGTGTGTGCTGGTCTGGTCCCCAGAATCTTCTTTTGCTTCAGATGCCATCCCACAATCAATCAACAAAAATATTCTTTCTAGCGATTGTTCTGGCTCAATTCTCATCGCCAGTTTTATTTCCTGCTACATTCCGTTGTTGCCACAAAGAGAAACGATATGGAGATGCCCGCATTCTGGATTCTTGTGAAACATGAGATGTTTATTAAAGGTGTTGCTCATACAATCAATTTGATGACCTGTTCAAATCCCACGCAAATACTCTGCTGATGTCATGTGACACACAACCAGCAAGATTGTATTGCCAGGTTCTAACAGGAGGCAAAAGGAATGTTGGCATTTATTGCAAGGAAAGTGGAATCTAAAAGTAGGAAAGCTTTACTGCAGATGTACAGGGCACTGGGGAAACAACATCTGGATTTTAAAAATTCATTCTTGGGCTGTGAGCATCGTTGGCTAAGCCTGCATTTATTGTCCATCCCCAATTGACCTGAAAAGATGGTGAGCTGCCCTCTTGAACCACTGCAATCCATGTGGTGTAGATACACCCACAATGATGTTAGGGAGGGAGTTCTAGGATCCTGACTCAACGACCGTGTGATAAAATAGCGATATAGTTCCAAGTCAGGATGTGAGTGACTTGGAGGAGAGCTTCCAGATGGTGGTGTTCCTATGTGTCTGCCGCTCTTGCCCTTCTAGATGGTAGTGGTTGTGGGTTTGGACAGTGTTGTCTAAGGAGCCTTGGTGAGCTCCTGCATTGCATCTTGTAGATGTTACGCACTGCTGCTAATGTGGGTTGGTGGTAGAGGGAGTGAATGTTTGTGGATGGGGTACCAATCAAGTGGGCTGTTTTGTTTTGGATTGGTGTCAACCGTCTTCACATTTTGTTGGAACTGCACTCATCCAGATAAGTGGAGAGTATTCCAACACACTCTTAACTTGTGCCTCGAGGTTATTCATCTTCTCAACTTTGCCCCTCTGCTGACATGTGGTGATCCTCAGGTTAAATTGCCACCAATCAGCTCTCCCTCTCATAGGGGAAAGCAGCCTATGGTTATCTGTGACTCTGATGACTTTGCCTAACTTTAACTTGTGACTTGTAGATTGTGGACAGGCTTTGGGGAGTCAAGATGTGAGTTACTTGCCGCAGGATTCCCAGCTTCTGACCTGATCCTGTAGTCACAGTATTTATTTTTTTGAAAATGTTTTTATTGCAGTTTTTCATTTTATATACTGTACAGTAGACAAGGGTATGTGCATCAGGTAAAATATACAAGCAATTTCCATTGGTATGGTGCTGTGGTGAGGGCCCGGAGGGTCGGCCCCTCACTCTTTCTATCGTTGCAACCCAGTGGTAGCACTGTAGGTCTGGGAGGGCCAGGCCGTCCATATTTCATCTTCTCTTCCCCCCCCTCCCCCCCCCCCCCCCCCCCCACCCCACCACCACAAACGGCTTTGCCGAACGCATTGAAGAAGGCCTTGGGGGATGTAGATCGGTATGGATCTGAACAGGAAGAGGAATCTGGCAGTACGTTCATCTTGATCATCTGGACCCTCCCCGCTAGGGAGCGCAGGAATGTGTCCCATCTCGGTAGGTCCTTTCTTACTTCCTCTGCTAGACTGGTCAGGTTCCACTTGTGGATCAGTGTCCAGTCACGGGCATTCTGGTCCCCGGGTAGCTTTAGGGTAGTTTGAATGGTAGTTCTCCCAGCTCTGCCCCTCCCCCTCTCGGGTTCACAGGAAAAACTTCACTCATGCTCAGGTTGATTTTGTAGCCCGAGAAGGCTCCAAACTCTCTCTGAGCTTCATGATCCCTTCCATGCCACTTTGCAGGTCCAAGATGTAGAGGAGCAGGTCATCCGTATAGAGAGAGACTCTGTGCTCTCTGCCTCCTCTTTGGATTCCCTTCCAGCTTCCCGCCGCTCTGAGGGTGACCTTCAATGGCTCAACTGCTGTGGCGATTAAAAGCAGGGACAGTGGGCATCCCTTTTGTTTGCCTCTGTGCAGCTGGAAGTATTCAGACCTGGTGGTGTTGGTCCATAAGCTCACTTTGGGGGCATTGTACAAAAGGTTCGCCCATGAGGTGAACCCTGTTCCCAGCCTAAACTGCTCCAGTACCTCAATGAGGTACTTCCACTCAACTCTGTTGAAGGCCTTCTCTGCATCCAGGGAGAGGATCACCTCTGATGTTCTCTCCCTGGATGGGGGTCATCATCACGTTCAGCAGCTGTCTGATGTTCTCTGTTAGCCACCTACCCTTAGCAAAGCCCACCTGGTCCTCTGCCACTACCTGGTACGCAGTTCTCCAACCGCTTAGCCCGGACATTTGCGAGTCTTATCACATCCACATTGAGCAGCAAAATGTGTCTGAATGATTTGCATTCTATTGGGTCTTTGCCTTCTTCTGTTATTAGCAATATAGTGGCTCGTGTTCGCATTAGAGACAGGGTGCCACTCGCTAACAAGTGTGGGACCAGTGCCATCGCAAATTCTTTGTGGAAGTCCGCCGGGAACATGCAGGGTCACCCCCATCCTGCGGGGTCAACCATACTTACCTTGTGGATGCGCCCCTCCTCCTATCATCCCCAACGACTGGCATGTCCAGTATATCGAGGAAGTGCTTCATCCTCGAGTTCCCGCCGGGGGCTCAGAGGTGTACAGCCCCCGGAGAAGGACTCAAAAATGCTCCGTTGACCTTTTTTGGTTTGCCTACCAGTTCGCCACTGCAATCTTTCACCTGCGTTATCTCCTTCATGGCTGCCTGCTTTATCAGCTGGTGAGCTAACAGGTGGCTGGCAATTTCTCTGTGTTCGTAGAAGGTGCCCCCATGTCTAGTGTAGTTGGTACACTGCCTTCCTGGTGGATAGCAGGTTAAAGTCCATTTGTAGCTTTTTCGTCTCTGCCAGAAGCTCTACTGTTGGGGCCTCGGAGTATCTGCTGTTGTCCTCCAGAATAGAGATGATCAGTTGCTGCCTAGCCATCCTCTCTTCCCTGTTTCTGCGTGCCTTATAGGCGATAATTTTTCCTCTAATCACAGCCTTCAGTGCCTCCCAGTGAGGGTGACACTTCCCTGTTTTTGTTTTTAGTAATATATTCGTCAATGGCCTGTGATGTTTTCTGGCAGAAGACCTTGTCTTCTAAAAAGGTCATGTGCAACCTTCATGTGGGGCTTTGGGCACGGCCTGTCTCCAATCCACATCCATGTAGTGTGGAGCGTGGTCGGAAATTACAATTGGGGAGTATTCCGCGATTACTATCTCTGGAAGTACCAATTTCTCCACTACAAAGAAGTCAATACAGATATAGACCATGGGCTGGATTCTCCGATTTTGAGGCTGTGTCTGGAGCATGTGTCTAGTCTTACGACCAAAAAGTCGGTGCCACCCCCGCATCAATGCTCCGCCCGGTGAGGAGCTAGCAGCTGTGCCACGTAAAGTCTCCCGGCTTCACCTGCAGATACGGACGGAGAATTGCCGGGTCCGTGGCCGCGCCTGTGCATGGCGACGACCTGCCTCGGTCGTGCTGTACAACATGGCGTTGGCGCGCGCGGGCCCGGCCTGCCAGATAGTGCCCCCCTGTAACCCCCCTCGCCACCCCCGGACCACACCCCACCAGTCCCCCCACCCCCCGTTGAAGAAATCCCAGCCAGCGGAACGGCTCCCCCCCCGGCTGTGGTGATGTTGGACACAGTCCGCAGCTGCCACGCGAGGTCGCCGAAAACTGTGAGCACACACGCCCCACGCCGTCTGCAAGTCGGCCCATTGGGGGGGGAGTATTGGGGGAGAGCCTCAGGTGACGTCCTGAGACCGTCCCAATGGCGTGCGGTGAACTCAGCGATGATGCCGTTTTTGAGAAGGCAGAGCCTTCGAAAAACGGAACCGTCCCCGATTTCGGCGTCAAATCGGATTCTCTGGCCAATCACCAAATGTGATTTCAGTGTTGGCAATCAGAGAATCCCACCCCTTGTGTACTAGTGAGAACAAAGAAAGTTTCTTCTCCCCTGGGTGTATGAACCTCCATGTGTCCACACCCTCCATCTGTTGCATAAATGTTCCCAATTCTCTAGCCATGCCTGCCATTTTCCCCATTCTGGGGTTTGACCTGTCCGTCAGTGGGTCCTGCACACAGTTAAAGTCCCTGGCCATGTTCAGTTGCTGCGTATCTATAATCGGGGATTTCCGCCATGGTCTTCTTTACAAATTCCATGTCGTCCCAGTTGGGCGTGTACACGTTTAAGAGGACTACCAGTGCCCCGTCTAGGACGCCGCTGACCATAACATACCGTCCCCCTTGGTCCACATCTGTCCTTGACGCGGTAAACATCGTCTTCTTACTTATCAGTATGGCTGATCCAGATCCCCCTAGCTCTCATCCAGTAACATGGATGGTACCACTATCATACCCATCCCTTTCTTATCCGCAGTCGGTTCTTCTCCCTCAGGTGTGTCTCTTGTAGGAAGACTATGTCAGTTTTCATATTTTTCAGATGGGCAAAGACTCTGGATCTTTTCACTGGCCTATAATCCCCTATCGTGCCGAGTGTCTATTCTGATGTATTTTTTTGTCTTCCCCCCCTCCTTCGGGATCAACCATACTTACCTTGCGGATGCGCCCCTGCAGTCCGGGGTTTCCTTGTGTTAAGGGGGTATCTAAAATTGTGGGCCGGAGAATCGCCGGGGGGGGGGGGGTGCTCGGCAACTGGCGCGGCGCGATTCCCGCCCCCGCCGAATATCCGGTGCCGGAGAATTCGGCAACCGGCGGTGGCGGGATTCGCGCCAGCCCCCGGCGATTCTCCGACCCGGCGGGGGCTCGGAGAATCCAGCCCCTCATTCCTGGAGTGAAGGGCTTTTCATATGAGGAATGGTTGAACAGGTTCGGCGTTTACGCTTTGGAGTTTAGAAAAATTAGAATTGAAACACGCTGAAATTGTGGCCAGCGCCGGGGCGGAGAATCCATTTCCCCGCATAGAATCAGGACTGGCAGCCATTGCTGGAAGCCCACCACACCGTTCTCCGTCCCCGATCGGCCAAAGTCCTGATGGCGTGGATCGAACATGATCCTGCCGGTTGGGATACTAGGGTGGCGGCTGTGGACTCAGTCGGGGGCGGGCCGATCGGAGGGCAGGGGGAACCTTATACATGACCAGGAAATCTTTGGGCGGGCAGTCTGGGTCGGGCACGCCGCCGCATGGTATGGTCCTGGTGTGGTCAACACAATTGGTTTTCGCTTTTGAAAACCAGTAATGATTCGTCCCCGCATGACGTCAGGCTGCCAGGAGAGGGGTGGGTGGGGAAGAAATGTCATGGGCGGATGCAAAGACGTCAAGCCCAGTAATTAAATGCGAATTTATTTAAATGTATGTGTAAGCGGAAGAAATTGCTATATGTGCAGGATTGGTATAATAAAGTCATGTTACAGCACAGGTCAAGGGCAAACCAGCAAGCAAGGAGTTAAACATATACCAAGGGAAAACCAGCAAGCAAGGGGTTAAAGTCACCCACCCATTGGAAATGATTTAATCATCTCACAGAAATGAGAATATGAAAAGGGAAACACAGGAGGCCCCAGTAAGTCTAAGGGATCCATTGTCCAACACATTCGCACCTCTTCTAGAAGTTAAATATGTTAAGCACAAACCCATGAGATTGTAAGGCAACATTGTATTCTTTAAATGTTTTCCCATTACGGGGACCAGAAAATATGCATACTGATCACTTTGTATTGTTCCGAATGATTCAGTGACGTCAATACCTGCTTGTGACTCCGAAGAACTTTAAATATATATGCATGTAATTCTGAGGACAGGCAGAGCTGACTTTTGCGAGCTACAGGATAGTCGCCGAATCTATCTCTCCTGTGTGCACACAGTTTTTCCAAATTAAACAAAGTTTTACCAACACCACATGGTCGAGAACAGACTTTGAGGTTTTTCTTCCCTCAAACAGTTGGCAGAGTCAGGGAAGGAGATCAACACAGGACGACCGGCGACTATGTGGCTCCAAATCGGTTGAGTGTCTTTTAATCTAGGGAGCGATGCCACCTTAGTCGTTGGCCGGCCTTAAGTTGCGATCTTAAAGAACAAAATAGAGGAAAAGTCTGACTGCGTGAGGTGAAGTAAAAACCTTTGGGGGAAACCGGGGTGTGGGATCGGGTAGTTAAGTTAAGGAAACTTGCTAAGGAACTTGCTTTGGAGATTGAAGTGCCTGGTCAAAAGTGAAAACCCGTAGGATGAAATACCACGGGAGAAAGAGTTAGACGGATCTCACCTAGTGTGAGAAAGGAGTAGCCGCAGGAGTAACCGCGAGAGGGTAGAGCCGCGGAGGAGGAACGCCACAGGAGTGGTGAGTTTGTGTGTTAGAGTGAACGGCAGAGATGGCCGGATCAGATAAAACAGGCAGCAAGAGCAAGGTAGAGCAAGAAGATGGGGGCCCGAGGGATCGATCGCGCAGATGACTGTAACCCACAATAGTAAATTAATTACAAAGATGAGGGAGAAAGGATACAACCCAGATGCACCCACGGCTGAGCAGAAGGCCTGGTGCGCAGGCCAAACCAAGAATAAGTATGAGAAGGGGGTAATAATTGCAACTGCAATTTTAAGGAACATAGGGAGCAAAGAATTGCAGGAGGCAAGAGTAGCAGCTGTATGACGCGCGCAGGAAGGGGACAGGAGAAAACCGCAGGACAGATTTGTGGGAACTGTGACCCCGTCTGCACCACGTGTCATGGAGGAGAGTGTCTACGGGATGACTGGGACAGTGCCGAGGAGGGAATGCACGGGGATTATGCATACCCCCCTCCTTATGAGGAAAAGGAGGAAACGTTGCCTGTAGCTCCAGTGCGTGTAGTGAGGAAAACGGTGGAGGGGCAAACCACTGAGCAGCATATTCAAACGCCCTTCAAAGCTGGGGAAAAACAAATGATCTTGAACGAACTGCCCTCTCTAAAACGACAGGATGATAATGGCTCCTTTTGGGATAAACTGGACGAATTACGGGAGGGTCATGTGTTAACCAATGATGATATCCATTTATTGTTTAAGGCAAAGATTCCCGCACCAGTATGGGCAAGCATGACACAACCATATAGGGATCGCACGTGGGTCACGCAGAGGGGCGGGAAAAAAAGACGCCCGCTTTGCAACCTTTAGAACAGCAGTGTGAACTGCCCTCGGGAGAGGTAGCCCAAATTGGACATAGATCACCTTATTTAAACAGGGACCAAATGAAAGGGTTGAGGATTATGCAGAGAAGAAATTTGAGGCATTTAAGCATCATTCAGGGATAGTAGCCCCCAGTAGAGATGACAAAACCTTTTTAAAAATGTTAACGGATGGAATGGGTCCGCACCTAACTAGGATCGTAGATATGGGACTTCCGGTAGGGAACGACTTTGATCAGGTCTTAGCATGGGCTATGAAGGCAGAGGCTAACATAAGAAAGGGGTCCAAGGTTAGCTCCGTAGGAAAATTAGAAGGAGGAAGGTAGTGCTGCACCTGTGGGAAAGAAGGGCATTTCGCAAGGGAGTGTAAAAGCAAGAAAGAACCCAAACAGGGACTCCTGAGGTGCCTGAATTGCAGGCGACCAGGACACGGGCAGGAAAATTGTTGGGCAAAGGGAGGGGCAAGGAAGGTCAGGGTCCCACAGCCCTAAGCGGCAGTGGGGGGTCGAGTGCCACAGGATCGGTAATACAGGTTTCAGCTAAGGATTTAGCGAAGATGTTCAGTGTCCTAAAGCAATGACACGTTTCAGCCCTCACTGGTAAAGAAAGGGACTCCCGGATATTAGTTGATGCACTGTTAGGGGGCCAGCCGTGCACAATGTTAATAGATACCGGGGCCGCAATATCCATCACCGATATAGGTTTACCCTTAACCTGTCACACAACCCAGATCAGGGGGGTGGGGGTGGGGTCCGTGTAGCCACATTAAGCGAACCTACCCTTTTAGAAATCAGGGATTTCACGGTTAGAATCCAAATCTGGGTATGCAAGACTGCTGAGGGGACTATATTAGGAATAGACTGGCTAGAGCGATTGGGAGCAGTAATAAACACTAAAACACAGGCCATTGAGTGGAAAGGGCCACACAATGTAGGTCGGTGGGGAAGGAAGGCCTGGCATCGCATCCACAGCATGGCTTCAGTCACCACTGACTGGGGGCAGCAGGGGATGTGGGGAATAATAGCAGAAGCATATCCAGCAGTATGGGCCAGAAACAAGCAAGATTGTGGGAGCCTGGAGGTGACTCCAGTCACCATCACCGGAGACCCACACCCACCACATAAGCAATATCCCATAAAACGGGAAGCGACCGAGGCAGTAAGGGAGATAGTGCAAGAATTAGAAGCTCAGGGGATAGTAAAAGAGACCCACTCATCCACTAACTCCCCAATTTGGCCGATGAGGAAGCCTGACAGCTCGTACTGACTGTGGCAAATCTGACCACTATTTGGAATAACCTTCGCCCAAAACAGAATGTGTTCTCAGTCTTAGATATAGCCAATGGGTTCTGGTCTATTCCAGTGGGGGAAAAGCATCAGGACAAATTAGCTTTGGGGAAAAATAGTATACGTGGACTAGATTACCCCAAGGCTTTCACAATAGTCTGGCCATTTTTCAAAGGCACTGGCCGAGGTGGTCGCCCAAGTGAATCTTAGCGGGACGCAGAGTACCATACTCCAGTATGTAGATGACATCCTAATAGCTTCAGTAGGGGAGCAAGACCACATCATCGCCCTCACCCGGCCCTTAGCAACCATACAGCGAGTTGGCCTTAAGATCAACCCCAGGAAGGTGCTGTTAGGGCGGGGAGAGATGGTGTACTTGTGATACCACTTCAAACAAGGGGAGAGAAAGATTCCAGGGGATCGGAAGAAAGCTATTTTAGAAATACCAAAACCCCAGACCACAAGAGGAGTTAGGCAGGCACTGGGGCTATTCAACTACTGTAGGAACTTTATCGAGAATTACTCCAAGCTTGCGGAGCCATTGCAAGGATTGACCAGGGGAGGGAGACAGTCCCGGGAGCGAGTTGAGTGGGGCCAGAGCAAGACACAGCCTTTACCAAATTAAAGCAGACCCTCACTTTAGCCCCAGCCCTAGGGTTGCCAGATTCGACTAAACCTTTTCACCTCTACTGTGACAATCAAAGGGACATTATACAGCGGTGGTAGGTCAAAAACACGGGGACAAGATAGAACATACAGTGCAGAAGGAGGCCATTTGGCCCATTGAGTCTACGCCGACCCACTTAAAACCTCACTTCCAACCTATCCCCGTAACCCTCCTAACATTTTTTGGTCACTAAGGGCAGTTTATCATGGCCAATCCACCTAACCTGCATGTCTTTGGATTGTGGGAGGAAACCGGAGCACCCGGAGGAAACCCACGCAGACACAGGGGGAATGTGCAGACTCCACACAGACAGTGGCCCAGCAGGGAATCGAACCTGGGACCCTGGCGCTGTGAAGCCACAGCGCTAATCATTTGTGCTACCATGCTGCCCCTAAGATGCGGCCAGTAGCCTATTACTCATGTAGACGGGGGCCCGTGGTGGCAGGCTTACATCGATGTGCGCAGGCCCTGGATTGTGCCACATGGGCGATAGAGGCAGCAGAAGCAGCGACTCTCTTAGAATCCGTTATCCTTCACGCCCCTCATTCCATAGTACATGTGGTGGTCACCACTGTTTGTATATAGTACACATATGAGATGTAATACGGTAAGGCTCCTGTACTATAGGTACGGGGGTAGATCCCTGCCTGCTGGCTCCGCCCAGTAGGTGGAGTAAATGTGTGTGCTCACCGAGCTGCAGCCAATTCGGCAGCAGCTGTTGGAGGCAACACATCTCTGCGTAATAAAGCCTTGATTACTCTCTACTCTTGTCTCGTCGTAATTGATAGTGCACAGAAACTACAGATCCTGTACACATGGTTGAGCTCCGATATTTTCCCTCTTATCCAGGACGCTCCCAACTACACTGAGGCCATGGCGCTTCTGAAAGAGCTACACATGGCTGATCAACAAACTCTACGCCAGGCACCTCCTGTCCACGTGGCAACAACTCCCCGGTGAGTCATTGGAAGATTTGTGGCGTGCCCTGCACGCCCAGGCGCGGAACTGCGATTGCCAGACAGTTTTGGCGGTTGAACATTCCGAACTCCTAATCAGGGACGCTTTCGTTACGGCATAGGGTCGGCGTACATCCGCCAGCGCCTCTTAGAAAGGGGTATGCTCGACCTTGCGGCGATCAAGAAACTCGCGACCTCGCTAACGGTCGCCTCACGTAATGTGCACGCGTACACCCCCGACCGCACAGCGACCCCATCCTGGACATCGTGGACCCCACCAGCGACCGCCCCCAGCCAACCCCAAGCCTGCGCCGCGCGGCAGCCAGCCAACCCCGGGGGGCCCAAGTGCTACTTCTGCGGGCAGACAAAGCACCCCCGGCAGCGCTGCCCGGCACTGAGCACAATATGCAAGGCCTGCGGGAAGAAAGGACATGTCGCGGCGGTGTGTCAGGCCCGGCCGATCACCGCTGTAACCAGCCCCATTGTTCCTGCAACCCCACGTGCGACCCGTGGGCGCCGCCATTTTCGCCCCCGCAACCCACGTGCGGCCCGTGGGC
Source organism: Scyliorhinus torazame (assembly GCF_047496885.1). Classification (NCBI taxonomy): domain Eukaryota; kingdom Metazoa; phylum Chordata; class Chondrichthyes; order Carcharhiniformes; family Scyliorhinidae; genus Scyliorhinus; species Scyliorhinus torazame. The sequence goes on from NC_092717.1 coordinate 153,195,489, forward strand.
TCCGCCATCTTCCCCTCATCAGACCTCGTGCGGCCCGTGGGCGCAGCTCGCTTCCATCACGATCGACCAGTCCCGGCCACACAACCTCGCAAGCGCGACAACGACGGTGAAAGTCGATGGCCACAAGACACCTTGCCTTCTCATCTCCAGGAGGACGGAGAGCTTCATCCACCCCAATATGGTAAGGTGCTGCTCCCTCGCGGTACGCCCCATTACCCAACAAATCTCCCTGGTCTCCGGATCCCACTCCGTGGAGATCCGGCGGTACTGCACCGCCACGCTCACCGTCCAGGGCGTAGTGTTCAGCAACTTCCGGCTCTATGTCCTCCCCAACCTTTGCGCTGCCTTGCTACTCGGCCTGGACTTCCAGTGCAACCTCCAAAGTCTAACTCTGAAATTCGGCGGGCCCCTACCACCCCTTACTGTATGCGGCCTCACGACCCTTAAGGTCGACCCACCTTCCCTGTTTGCGAACTTCACCCTGGATTGCAAACCCGTCGCCACCAGGAGCAGACGGTACAGTGCCCAGGACAGGACCTTCATCAGGTCGGAGGTCCAGCAGCTACTGCGGGAAGGCATCATCGAGGCCAGCAACAGCCCCTGGAGAGCTCAAGTGGTAGTTGTAAAGACTTGGGAGGAACAAAGGATGGTCATTGACAACAGTCAGACCATCAATCGGTACATGTAACTCGACGCGTACCTCCTCCCACGCATATCTGATATGGTCAATCAGATTGCACAGTACCGGGTCTTCTCTACAGTGGACCTGAAATCTGCCTACCACCAGCTCCCCATCCGCAACGCAGACCACCAATATACGGCGTTCGAAGCAGACCGCCGCATTTACCACTTCCTTAGGGTTCCCTTCGGCGACACTAATGGGGTCTCGGTCTTCCAACTGGAGATGGACCGAATGGTTGACCGGTACGGACTGCGGGCCACCTTCCCGTACCTGGATAACGCCACCATCTGCGGCCATGACAAGCAGGACCACGACGCTAACCTCTCCAAATTTCTCCACACCGCCAAACTCCTGAACCTATCGTATAACAAGGAGAAGTGCTTGTTCAGCACCAACCGCTTAGCCATCCTTGGCTATGTGGTGCAAAATGGAGTTCTAGGGCCCGACCCCGATCGCATGCGCCTCCTCATGGAACTCCCCCTCCTCCACTGCCCCAAGGCCCTCAAATGATGCCTGGGGTTCTTCTCGTACTATGTGCAGTGGGTCCCTAACTATGCGGACAAGGTCCGCGCACTCATTCACTCCACAGGTTTCCCCTTGACGGCCGAGGCTCACCAGGCCTTCAACCGTATCAAGGCCGACATCGCCACGGCCGCGATGCACGCGGTCGACGAGACCCTCCCCTTTCAAGTTGAGAGCGACACATCAAACATCGCCCTAGCGCCACCCTCAACCAGGCAGGCAGACCCGTGGCATTCTTTTCCCGCACCCTCTACGCCTCCAAAATTCGGCACTCCTCCGTCGAAAAGGAGGCCCAAGCCATTGTTGAAGCTGTGCGGCATTGGAGGCATTACCTGGCCGGCAGGAGATTCATTCTCCTCACTGACCAACGGTCGGTTGCCTTCATGTTCAATAATACACAGCGGAGCAAGATCAAAAATGATAAAATCTTGAGGTGGAGGATCGAGCTCTCCACCTACAATTACGAGATTTTGTATCGCCCCGGTAAGCTCAACGAGCCCCCCGATGCCCTATCCCGAGGTACATGTGCCAGCGCATAAGTGGACCGACTCCGGGCCCTACACGATGGTCTCTGTCACCCAGGGGTCACCCGGTTCTTTCACTTCATAAAGGCCCGCGACCTACCCTACTCCATTGCGGAAGTCAGGGCGGTCACCAAAGACTGCCAGGTCTGCGCGGTGTGCAAACCGCACTTCTACCGGTCAGACCGAGCACACCTGGTGAAGGCCTCCCGTCCCTTTGAATGCCTCAGCATGGGCCCCTCCCCTCCTCCGACCGAATCATGTACTTCCTTAACATGGTCGACGAATACTCCAGATTCCCCTTCGCCATTCCATGCCCCGATATGACATCTGCCACAGTCATCAAGGCCCTCAATAGCAATTTCACTCTGTTCTGTTTCCCCGCTTATGTCCACAGCGACTGGGGATCCTCCTTTATGAGTGATGAGCTGCGTCAATTCCTGCTCAGCAAGGGCATTGCCTCGAGCAGGATGAACAGCTACAACCTCCGGGGAAACGGGCAGGTGGAGAGGGAGAACGGGACGTCTGGAAGGCCGTCCTGTTGGCCCAACGGTCTAAAAGTCTCCCGGTCTCCTGCTGGCAGGAGGTCTTCCCTCACGCCCTCCACTCCATCCGGTTGCTACTTTGTACTGCGGTTAATGCAACCCCCCACGAACGTCTCCTTGCCTTCCCTAGGAAGTCCACATCCGGGGTTTCGCTCCCAACATGGCTGGCAGCTCCAGGACCCGTTCTCCTCCGCAAACACGTGTGGCTCCACAAGGCGGACCCGTTGGTTGAGAGGGTACAGTTACTCCATGCAAACCCGCAGTACGCCTACGTGGCGTACCCCGGCAGCCGCCAAGACACAGTCTCCCTCAGGGACCTGGCACCAGCTGGGCCCCCCCCCCACAATCTGCCCCGGCGCCACCCATCCTCCCCCCAGCGCACCTCGCCACAGCCCCCACTCCAGGACGATCCGTCCTCCCATTGGTTCCACCCGGGGATGAAGATGAGGACTACACACTCCCGAAGCCACCGGCGACCAAGCTGTCGCCTGCATCGCCACCGGGACTGCGGCGCTCACAACGGAGGATCAAGGCACCACCCGACCAGCTGAATTTGTGAGCTTTTCCAGAACTGTACACTTTAAATATGCTCACTTACATGTAAATAGTTTTCCACCTGCCCCGCTGGACTCTTTTTTAACAGGGGGTGAATGTGATAGTCACCACTGTTTGTATATAGTACACATAAGAGATGTAATACGGTAAGGCTCCTGGACTACAGGTACGGGGGTAGGTCCCTGCCTGCTGGCTCCGCCCAGTAGGCGGAGTATAAATGTTTGTGCTCACCAAGCTGCAGCCATTTTGGCAGCAGCTGTAGGAGGCAACACATCTCTGCATAATAAACCCTCGATTACTCTATACTCTCGTCTCGTCGTAATTGATAGTGCATCAGTACAGCTATTAGAAGCAGGGAAATTAAGGGCAGTTTCAGATAGTCGCCGAGCTAAATGGGAAAGCATTTTACTCCCGGCAGACAAAAGAATCCAGATAGTTAAAGATTCAACCCTTAACCCTGCGTCCATGATGGTTAACGAAGGTACGGAGCATAATTGTGTGGAGGAGGTCGATGAGGGCGAGAGTGGCGGTATAGCAGAGGAACCCCTGGGAGGGGAAGATGTATGGGAATTATTTGTGGACGGGTCCCGGAAATATCATGAGTCGGTGCCCCGTACCGCATGGGCAGTAGTGAATAAAATAGGCACTGTACTAAGGGGAAGCCAGATTCTGGGGACTTGGTCAGCTCAGGTAACAGAATTAATTGCCCTCGCAGAAGTCATAAGATTAGCAGCAGGAAAGAGGGTGAACATATATACAGACAGCCGGTCTGCTTTCAGAGTGACTCATGACGATATGGTAGCTTGGGTTAGGCGAGGTTACATAACTTCATCAGGGGGGCAAGTGCAACATGAACAGCACACACAAGACCTGGTGGAAGCAGCCAGAGCCCCAGCAGAAGCCGTTCTAATCAAAGTAGCCGCCCATAAATAGATACAAACCCTGCAACAGCAAGGTAATGATTATGCCGATAGGGGAGCAAAAGCCGTTACCGAGCAGATCCCCGAGGGACGAAGGGAAGTAGTATCAGCCATTGCGGCACCTGAACCAGACCCAGACAGCATGGGAAGGTTACAGGCACCAGCGGGGGAGGAAGAGAAAGAGGAGTGGAAGGGAGAGAGGGCAAAATACGATCCAGATGAAATAGTTGCACCCAGGTGTATAAAGCAGACATTATTAAAGGTCATGGAATAGCTCACATTGGTAGGGACAAAATGATTGAACAAATGTATAGGTGCTGGTGGTGGAATGGAATGGGCAGAGAGATAGCAATACACTGCCAGCAGTATATAGTCTGCACCCAATGAGAACCAGGGAAATTCCCAAATATAAGAATGAGGTTTCAGCCCAGGCTGCAGGGGCCATGGGAGCAACTCAGATAGATTTCACCGGACCACTCCCGTAGTCACAAAATAAAAGATACTGCTTAGTTATTATAGACAGATTCACCCAGTGGGTGGAGGCATTCCTCTGCAGGAATTGGACAGCAGGGACAGTGGCCAGGATATTGGCAGAAGAAGTAATTCCGCGGTGGGGAGTCCCACTGCAGCTAGATTCAGATCAGGGCACTCATTTCACGGGCAAGGTAATGAAGCAGGCTTGTGCCCTGCTAGGAGTCAAACAGCGATTTCACGTCCCGTATCACCCCCAGAGTCCCGGCATGATTGAAAGGACAAACCGTACCTTTAAGAACGGTCTGACAAAAGCTTTAGTAGACACAGGACAGGGTTGGGTAAAGATTTTACCCGCCGTACTCATGAAAATGCGAGCCACAAGAGCAAGGGGGACAGGACTGACACCATTCGAATTAATGACCGGGAGAGCTATGGCACTCCCAGAGGACATAGTAACAGGGGGCGCAGAGAGCTGTAATGCAAGGGAGAGAGTGTTTAAATTTATTAGGCTCCTAGAGGAGCAGCTGTACAGTTTAAAGGGAGAAGCGATATACACACAGAGAGTGAGAGATTGGGAGAAAGAAAAGGATTGCATCCGCAGTCAGACCCCAAAGTCTGGGGACAGAGTCATGATTAAGGTACTTCCAGAAAGTTCAGGCTTACAGCCCAGATGGATGGTACCGCATGGAGTGATTGTTGCAGGGGATACATGTGCCTTAATTGAAATGAAAGGCACGCCGAAGTGGAAGCATTATACTCAAATTAAAATGTACAAGGAACCAAAAGAGGTCTAACTTCCCCCGGTTATGAGGGATCATACCATCTTTTGTTACAGATTCCTGCTTCCATGGATACGCCTAGGACATATGTTATTCTCTGAGTCTGAATAAAGATTGTAGACTTCCAGTTAACACAAATACTTTATTCAGTAGGTTTGTTCTGTTTCCAGAGCTTAACCAGATATAATACAGTCAAGGGGTATGACCAGTGAAGCTAAGGTAAACTGCCTATGCTGAGCTGGCTCGCTGCTGCTCACTAGCCCTGTGCTTCTGAAAGAGGCGGATCCTCCCTTGGGCTGGACCCTTTGTACCCATCTCTGATGCTGCCCTCTAGTGATGCTGTCACTGTTACATCTGTCTGTAGTCCCTGGTGTATGTGCAGATGTATGTACAGATGTACAGATCACTACATCCCCCCCCCTTTTATTGGACATGTTTTCTAGACTGGCCTCAAGAAAACTGTACATAACAACTGGTGAGAATATGCAAATCTGCACACTTTGAAAATGATAAATGTAATATAGGAACAATTAACTGTGTTGTGAGTCCATCGTGAGAAATGTCCATATTCGTCTTGTGCGTGTGTTGAAGTATCGTTACAAATCTAGCTGGTCGGGTGCCTTACGGCTTCTGCTGGAGCATCTTAACGGTGGTAGTAGGGATGATGGTTTGATGTCATCAAGAGTACTTCTGGCGTTGTGTGGCGAGGAAAGTCTTGTGGACAAATGGACTTGGTCAAGTCCAGTGTGGGAAATACTGGCGTTGTAGATCGAATCTCTAATAGATCCCGGTGGTTACGGTGAAAAAGTACTCCCGCAGATGATTTGACAATGTAGGACCGCGGTGCCTCCTGCCTGATCACCGTGGCTGGCTCAGACCATCCGCCTTCTGGGTCCCTGATTCTGATGGTGTCACCTATTGTCAGTAGCTTGAGTGGGATCGCATGTTGATCGTAGTATAGTATTTGTTTGGAGCATAGTGCATGCATGTCGTCGAGAACTGGTACGTTGCCGGGTCTCGGAATTGCTTTGCCAGTAGGGTTGTCCGGATGTCTCTGCCGTAGAGCATTTGCGCTGGCGACAGTCCTGAGTTCAATAAGGTTGCTCGGTACGATAACAGAGCTAGGTTGATGTCGGAACGTGACTTGGCTGCCTTGCTGATGAGTCGTTTAATGATGGGGACTCCTTTTTCCCCTGTTCCATTTGATTGTGGGTAGCGATTCTGTGTCGCACCGTTGTCTGACCTCAAATTTTTCATGTGTTTGTGGTATTGATTCTGTATGTCATTGTTCATGAAAGCTGTTTTGCTTGTTTGTTCAGGAGCAGATGTGAATTTGTGAGATTCTTTATCATGCCATGGCATGTTTGTAGTCTTGTCATTGTTTCGCAGTGTGCTGTGGCATTGTCCTTCATGTGCAGAGTTGTACAGGTCGTTGTTTCATTGTTGTTGTTTCTGTCTTCGTTGTTTTCGTTGGTGTTCTTGTTGTTGTCGTTCTTGTTGTTCTTTTTGTCGTGCTTGTGGATTCTGTTTTCGTTGTTTTCGCTTTTATTCTTGTTCTTTTTCTTGTCGTGCTTGCTGTTTCTGGGATGCTTCTTGGTGCTGTTTGCCGTTCTTGTTGCGCTGCATGTTGTTTTTGTTGTTGCTGTTGTTGTTCTTGTTTCTGATGTGCTTCTTGCGGTTTTTGTTGTTCTTGTTGCGCTCAATGAGTGTGCCATGTGGATGATTTGAGTCATTGTCACAGTTATTGGTGTCAGTGTCCTTTGTGGTATCTGCTACATTGAGCGTTTCTTCTTGAGAATTGTGAGAATGATCTGACGTTGCATTGATGTTGGTGACATCAGTCATTTGTGGTGGATTAGATTCCTCTTCTTTGCTTACTTGGTACTCCTCTTCTAGAGTCATTTCTGGTTCACTTGAATCATCATTGATTTCTTGGTGCTCCTTTTCTGGAGTCAAAATCTTCAAGATTTCTATTGACGTGGTCTCTCTGGACTCATGAGTAGCCGTCCTCTGAGTATTGAGTGCTTCTGTGCATACGAGCTGAGATATGTCAGTGTCGCTGTATGGAAATTGTGATTTCTTCGTTACTTGTCTCACATACAGTGGGTAGACATTCAGTGTCTTCTTCTGGTGGCTCAAATAAGCTTGATAGATCTTCATGGTCTTGTACATGCATGGCGTTCGCTATGGAGTGTTTGCTTGCTTCCATTTTTGAGTCTGTCACTGAGCTGCCTGTGGAGGCTTGCGTCACTCTCCTTGTGGAGGCCTGTGACACCCTCTCTGTGGAGGCTTGTGTCGCTCTCTCTGTGGAGTCCTTCATCGCTCTCTCTGTGGAGTCCTTCATCGCTCTCTCTGTGGAGTCTGTCATCGCTCTCTCTGTGGAGTCCTTCATTGCTCTCTCTGTGGAGTTTGTCATCGCTCTGTGGAGTTGTGCAGTGTTCTCGCTGTAGAGTCGATCTGTGCTCTCTCAACGGAGTCGTTCTGTGCTCTCTGTGTGGCGCCGTCTGCGTCTTGGGTATTGCTGTCATCCCATGTATCGGCGAACTGCCATGGCACCATGGTATTGGATTCATCTACCATGAGAAGAGTCATATTGAGCTTTTCAACCGTGTTGCTGATGCTGTGATCAGGATCTCCGAATAACTCAGCCATGTCTGAGCAGTATTGTGTGTATTGTTCGATAGACAAATCATCGCTTTTTGTTTCAGAGTTGTGATCGTTCTCTTTGTGTTCAATGAACAAATCATCTTCTTGTGTGGAGGCTGGGACCCTTCGTGGTGCATGGACCACTCTCTATTTCTTGGCATCAGGCCGCAGCATAATCCTGCACTCACGAGTCGGGATGTCATATATGCTGGGCTGCAGATTCCCCATTCCGAAGAACTCATCGTCGGGGTCTTCCCAGTACAACTCCTCTAGTTGCGGTTTGGATTTGGTACTGGGGTAGCCATCTCCCAAGATTAAATCTTCGCCTGAGTATTAGTCTACAAGGGCCATATCATCTTGTAGGGCTGTGCTAACTGCTTGTTCCAGGGTGTTGTGAAAGTTATTTTCAACTGCTGGTGTAAGTCCAGGCATTGTTCTGTCTTTTGAGGGGAAAAAATTAGGTTTTGCAGCTTTAAATTTCTTTTTGTTCATTTTCGTGCATTTCCCTTTTAAATGGGCGTGGTCCTGGTCCTCTGACGTCATGCCGCTCGTGACGACATGCGTAGGACTCAATTGCCCATGCGCACACCAAGTTTCCTGTACTGTGCGCTCTTTTCGCAACTGAGCATGTGCGGATCCTTTCCCCAGATGGCTGCCACTCAGAACATCCGATTCAACCCTGCCTCTGCCTCATGGTGAATGTTCGTGCCATTTTTACCGATTTTGTTTTCTAAATGACGATTCTGTGTTTGTAGAGACTCAAAGTACTGATTTTGTTTTTGTTCATAAGCAAGGCATTTCTTTATAGCGATTTCTAGAGTTAGATACTTATTTTGTGAAAGTTCTTCCCTCAAATTGTTAGCAGATAGTCCAGAAATTAATTGATGCATTATCACAGTGTCTCTGAAATCAGCATAATCTCAGCCTTGGGGTATTTACTTGAGATTTGTAATAAAATCAGAGATGGGCCCTCCGTTTTTCTGATAAAAGTTAAATCTTTCCAGCATCGCACCAGACTGACTGTTACAGCGTTTAGCAAATTTTTTGAGTATACCATCTACTTTGGTGTTGTCCTCATCGTCTAAGTAATTAAAGCAATTGTAGATTTCTCAAGCTTCATGCCCTCCTGTTGAGAGTAGTAGGGCTATTTTCATTGCGTCAGAGACAGTGCTTAAATCATTAGATGTGATAAATATTTGGAACAGCTGTTCAAACATTTTCCAGTTAGAACTTAAAATTACTGGTTGTTTCTAGCTGCCATGTAGTTCCAACAAGTTCCATTGAATCAGTTAGTCGTCGAGGGTCCATTATGATGCATACACGGGTTTGGGAATGTGGGGATATCCATGCAATGTAATAGGATCACAAAGGGAAGCTTGCGTATTTGCTCTGTAGTTAAATATAACAGCCGGATGGTCCAGTCTGACCCCCTTTGTGTGGGAGCCTGGCCTTGGAGGATTGTACTGTCAGGAATATTGCACATATGTGATAGACAGATTAGGATGTAAAAATGTAAGATGCTACAATCTCAGCACTTGTGGATATCAAAAGCCCACAAAATGCCCCCATATGGTTGAACGTCCCCCGGGCGGGTTAGTCAGGATTGGGAAGCCAAAATTACAACTAGATGATGTCACCGTGGTGTCGCTAGAAGTCACATATAACGTGATAAAGTTATTGGACGTTTGCGCTCCAAATGCTATGATCACCCTAGTGCAATAATTTGGGCAGAGACTAGACTACATGAAGTCATAGACGACTATACCTACAGGATCGCCCCAGAATCAAAGTTATACAGCCACAAAAGAGCAAGCGAAAGGCAGGGCTTGTGATAGATACATTGGCAAGTGAGGCAATTGACGGTATCGAAGCTGACATCACAGACTTACGATTTGGAACCATCCCGCGGCATCTGTTCGCCTCCCTGCACAGGCTAAATCTCTTAAATTTACAGAGGGAGAGGCATGAGCTTGTGGTCACCAGGCCAGGCGACGAACCAATTGAGGGAGGGATGAGATTCATAATGGCGGTCTCTCAGGAAAGTCAAACAAAGGGCATCCCTGGGGACAGTATAGGTGGGCTGGGTCTAATGAACTGGATCCTGTCATGATATTCAGGTAAACATCATAGCACATACATACATACATACTGATGGACAGATCAACGGACCAATCAACACACACAACACGACAGCCAATCACAGGCAAGAGCATACACAGTCCAAAACAGGGAACACAACACTTTCTGGGCACTCGAGCAGGAGACAGCTCAGGGCACAGAGCTCATTACAAGCCATTCAGACATCCACCATGTGCTGAGTGCCACGACACGATAGAATTAGGAATAGATCCACAGAATCAAGGGTCATGATCGAACCTCAGTAAACAGTTTGCCAGTGTAAATAGATGTTTGAAATAAAACTGCGTTGTACCATTCACAACCATGTTGATTCGGCTGTGTAGCAGAGTACCCAACACTTCATAGTACCAGGAGTGACTTTGGTACCTACCTACAAAACCTCCGGAATCTGCTATCCTGCGCCATGGACACCGTCAACACACCGCAGCCGCTGCAAGTCGCTGGAAACCTTGGCATTAATTGGAAGCTGTTCAAGCAGCGCTTCCAGCTCTTCCTGGAAGCCAACGAAAAGGAAAGTGCCTCGGACACCAGAAAGATCGCCATCCTCCTCACCACGGCAGGTCAACATGCAATCCATGTCTACAACTCCCTGGTGTTCGCGGAAGGCGAGGACAAGACCAAATACAAGACGGTCCTTCTCAAGCTCGACCAACACTTCAACGTCGAGGTCAACGAGAGCTTCGAGAGGTATCTCTTCCAGCAGCGCCTGCAAGGTAAGGATGAGCCCTTTCAGTCATTCCTTACGCAGCTCCGCATCCTCGCGCAGTCCTGCGGTTACGACACCACCTCCGATTCCATGATTCGGGACCAGATAGTTTTTGGGGTCACCTTGGGCACCCTACACCAGCAGCTCTTAGCCTCCGCAATCAAAGCCTGTGTCCTGCATGAAAACGTGACTAGACCCAATTTCAGGCAGCCGAATCGGCGCGGCAGGCGTCCTACGCGGCCGGATTGGCGAGGCAGGCGCCCTACAAGGCCGAACGGGTCCAGGTGATCGAGTTCCTCCCGACCCGCGGCCCGGACGAGGGCGGCCATTTTGCGCGCTTTTCGAGGCCTCCCACGCTTGTGCGCGCCAAAAACAATGGCAACACTAAGGGACGTGATGCGCAGGCGCGCTCGCGCAAGACCGAACTGCGCATGCGCAGTGGCGCAACGAACGCCATGACGTCACAACGTGTGGCAACTGTGGAGCTGCACATTTAAAGCGGCAATGTCCCGCAAGAACCCGACAATGCCTCCGCTGTGGCAAGGTGGGCCACTACGCTGCTTGCTGTCGAGCAGCTCAACCTGTCAATGTTCCCCAACTCCGACAACCTCGCAGGGACGTGCGGACCATTCAGCCTCCTTATTACGAGTCGTGCCCAGACGATATCCAGACCAGTATCACAGACGACCGGGACGCCTTCCGTGTTGAGGTCATTGATGGGAACCGAATGTCTCCAGCCAGGACCCACCAGCCGTTGCAAGTTAACACGATCAATCCGGGTGATGAATGGTGTGCCACCCTAACGGTCAACCGATCACCGATAACATTCCGTCTGGACACTGGCGCCTCCACCAACCTCATAGCATGGAAAGCCTTCTACTCCATGAAGGTCAGACCACCAATTCGGTCGTCCCGTTGCAGGATGGTCGACTACAACGGGAACGTTATCCCGGCTATGGGATCCTGCCAGCTCCAGGTGACACACAACACACATACGGCCACACCCTCATTCGAGATAGTCGGATCATCGAAGGTCTCCCTGCTAGGCGCACAGGCATGCAAGGCTCTCCACCTCGTGCAACGAGTCCACTCTCTCTCTCCAGATGGCACATCTGACTTCCCGGATGCACAGTTCAGCGCACAGCTCCAATCGCTCCTCGCCCACAACCAGGAGGCATTCGAGGGCATGGGAACACTGCCATACACCTACCGAATTCGCCTCAAACCGGACGCCACCCCGGTCATTCACGCACCTCGCAGGGTCCCAGTGCCACTCAAAGACCGCCTCAAGCAGCAGCTACAGGATCTCCAGGACCAAGGGGTCCTATCCCGGGTCACGGAGCCCACGCCATGGGTCAGCTCCATGGTGTGTGTTAAGAAGCCCTCCGGCGAGCTCCGGATCTGCATTGATCCAAAAGACCTCAACAGCAACATAATGAGGGAACATTACCCCATACCCAAACGGGAAGAGATCACGAGCGAAATGGCCTGGGCTAAAATCTTCACGAAACTGGATGCCTCAAAGGGTTTTTGGCAGATCCAACTGGATCCGTCCAGTCGAAATCTGTGCACCTTCAACACCCCTTTCGGCAGGTTCTGCTACAACCAGATGCCATTTGGCATCATCTCGGCATCCGAGGTCTTTCATAGGATCATGGAGCAGATGATGGAAGGCATCAAAGGGGTGCGCGTCTACGTGGACGATGTCATCATCTGGTCCACCACACCACAGGAGCACATCTATCGTCTCCAGCGTGTCTTTGCGCGCATACGCGAAAACGGCCTGCGCCTCAACCGAGCCAAGTGTTCTTTCGGCCAAACCGAGCTGAAGTTCCTGGGGGACCACATTTCCCGGTCAGGGGTCCGTCCGGATGCAGACAAAGTGAGCCCCATTACAGCCATGCTGCAGCCGGCAGACAAGAAAGCAGTGCTACGTTCCTAGGCATGGTCAACGATAGTGACATTTAAGGGGCATCTTGACAAATACATGAATAGGATGGGAATAGAGGGATACGGACCCAGGATGTGTAGAAGATTGTAGTTTAGTCGGGCAGCATGGTCGGCACGGGCTTGGAGGGCTGAAGGGCCTGTTCCTGTGCTGTACATTTCTTTGTTCTTTGTTTGTTCTTTGTTGTTCCTGGGGAAGTTCATTCCCAACCTTGCATCCCACACGACAGCACTGCGCCACCTCGTCAAGAAGTCCACAGAGTTCCAGTGGCTACACACACACCAGCAGGAATGGGAGGAGCTCAAACTTAAGGTCAGCACAGCACCGGTATTGGCGTTTTTCGACACATCTCGTGCCACTAAAATCTCGACAGATGCCAGCCAGTCCGGCATTGGGCGGTGGTCCTACAGCGGGATTACACTGCGTCATGGGCCCCGGTCGCCTATGCCTCGCGGGCCATGACCCCCACAGAACAGCGCAACGCGCAGATTGAAAAGGAGTGCCTGGGCTTGCTAACCGGGTTGGACAAATTCCATGACTATGTGTTTGGTCTCCCCCGGTTTATCGTTGAGACTGACCACCGCCCCCTGGTCAGCAGCATAAATAAGGACCTGAACGAGATGACCCCTCGCCTCCAGCACATCCTACTTAAACTTAGGAGGTATGACTTCCAATTGGTCTACACCCTGGGTAAGGACCTTATCATTGCGGATGCCCTGTCTAGAGCAGTAAGCACACCGCCAGATTCGGAGGGGTTTGTCTGTCAGGTCGAGGCGCAGGTGGCTTTCACATCGGCAAATCTGCCAGCTGACGACTCCAGTCTGGCCCGTATTCGCCGAGAGACTGCGGCTGACCCCCTTCTACAACGTGTGATGCACCACATGACGGGAGTGCCCGCAGTTCTACAATGTCCGAGACAATTTGGCCGTCATTGATGGTGTCCTTCTAAAGCTGGATCGGATTGTGATTCCGCACAGCATGCACAAGCTGGTCCTCGACCGACTACACGAAGGCCACCTGGGGGTCGAGAAGTGCAGACGGAGGGCCCGAGAGGCGGGATACTGGCCGGGCATCAGTGATGACATTGCCAATATGATGCTCAACTGCCCCACCTGCCAAAGGTTTCAACCGGCGCAACCTCCTGAGACGCTTCTGCCCCATGAGCTGGTGATGTCCCCCTGGGCGAAGGTGGGTGTGGACCTCGTTCACGTGCTTGGCAGGGACTATGTCATCGTCATTGACTACTTTTCCAACTATCCAGAGCTCATACTCCTGCATGATTTGACATCGTCCGCTGTCATAAGGGCCTGCAAAGACACCTTCGCTCGCCACGGCATTCCGATGACTGTCATGTCGGACAATGGGTCCTGTTTCGCCAGCCAGGAATGGTCATCTTTTGCTGCCTCGTATGGCTTCACACACGTGACGTCCAGCCCTCTGCATCCCCAGTCCAATGGAAAGGCGGAGAAGGGCGTTCACATTGTCAAGCGGCTCCTCTGCAAGGCTGCTGCTGCCGGATCGGATTTCTGCCTAGCCCTGCTGGCCTAACGCTCGGCCCCACTAGCCACTGGCCTCTCACCAGCCCAGCTGTTGATGGGTCGCGCCCTCAGGACCACTGTGCCTTCCATTCTGGCACCCACGACCAACCATGCTCCGGTACTACACAGAATGCAACAGCAGCGCGGTCGCCAGAAGAGGGCATATGACACACAGGCACCTGATCTTCCCGCCCTGGCCCCTGGAGATGAAGTCCGCATCCACCTACCAGAAGGTGGCTGGTCAGCACCTGCCGAAGTTCTCCGACGCGTGGCTCCCCGCTCGTTCCTGGTTCGCATGCCTGATGGATCCATTCGTAGGCGCAATCGCCGGGCTCTTCGCCTACTTCCACGCTCGCTACGGGACCTTACACCAACACCGCGCCCTCCTGATGTTCCTGATATCGACTTTGTGGAGCTGCCTCCCACCATGCCCCTTCCGTCGTCGCCCGTGGCCAGGCCCATTCCTCAGTCGGTGGTTCCAGACCTACCCTTGAGGCGGTCAACCCGAATTCGTCGCCCACCTACTAGACTGGACTTATGAGACTGCTTGTACATTGAACTCATACTACCACTGTGTTAATATGTTTCTGTTCTTATCGTTACAGGAATTTGTTTTGTCATTCAACATTTCCCCGTTCTTTGTTTATGGTACAACCTCGTTGTTATGTCGCACCCGATATCACCCCTTGTATATAGTTTAGCCCCATGTACATGCTGTAAATATTGCACACACACACATTTAGCTACACTCAGTACACATCTCTATTTATGACCACGTAGGCACATGTTCTTGTAAAAAAGGGGGATGTCATGATATTCAGGTAAACATCATAGCACATACATACATACATACTGATGGACAGATCAACGGACCAATCAACACACACAACACGAAAGCCAATCACAGGCAAGAGCATACACAGTACAAAACAGGGAACACGACACTTCCTGGGCACTCGAGCAGGAGACGGCTCAGCGCACAGAGCTCATTACAAGCCACTCAGACATCCACCATGTGCTGAGTGCCACTACATGATAGAATTAGGAATAGGTCCACAGAATCAAGGGTCATGATCGAACCTCAGTAAACAGTTTACCAGTGTAAATAGATGTTTGAAATAAAACTGCGTTGTACCATTCACAACCGTGTTGGTTCGTCTGTGTAGCAGAGTACCCAACACTTCAGATCCAAGGGGGACATTGCACACAGCGAAGGTTTGGCATACATAAGCACAGTGGAGTGCTGTTCAGAATCAATACATTATATCGTGTGCGGCTGTAAAACCCTCGAGCCACTAATACCTGCAAAGTTATGGTCAACATACTGCCTTTACGGGAAGCCTTCAAAGCTATACAGGTGGGGCCGACACAGTGGTGCTTCACAACGCAGGAGACGGAGATCATCTTAGGGGGTTTACTCTGTGGTAGCAGTCATAGCTTCTGTATGCAAGTCACAGACTCATTGACAGTGGGAGAATTTCACCTGCCAGGGAGCACATCAGGGTATTTATTCGGAGCCTGGTGGGACGATTCCCTGTACATTGACAAGACACCGGGCAGTATAAGTCGTGAGGCAATGAAACGCACCACAGAATTAGCCCAGGACTATACCAGGCAGTCTGCAGAACAAACTAGCAAGGGGAGAATTCAGGTTAACTTAGCGCTCCAGACCGCCAGATAGGACTCTCAGGGGCACACCACTGGTGGGACATATTTGGAGGGGGTCTTGTGGGTAGACGAAAACTAGTAAATACAGTTTAAAGAGGTCTCCCTTTAAAGATGGGGAAGAGATATTTCTCTCAGAGAATTGTTGGTGTATGGAATTCTCTTCGCTACACACACATGCACATATACACACACACCCGGGCATAAGATGGATTTACTGGCCCCATTTGCAGCGAGCATCATGGTGGGCTGGAGTGGAAAATGCAGGGAGATGACCAGAAATCAGTTTAAAGTCTTGTGAAACCAGTTTGCGATTGTTTGCTCCATCTATCAATTGCAGGCCATGTTTCCTGCCACAGCACTAAAACCCCTACAGCCCATATCCATTAGACCCCCTCCCGCCAACAATACCACACGCCCTCCATGACAACACATGTCACCTCATGCCCTTTACCCATCTCCCCTAATACCATCCATGCCAACCCTTGGTTCCCCTTGAACCAACAGGTTCAATTCTGTTCTCGGGTGACTGTCTGTCTGGAGTTTGCACTTTCTATGCATGTCTATGTGGGTTTCGTCCAGGTTCTCCGGTTTCCTCCCACAGTCCAAAGATGTGGAGGTTAGGTGGATTAGCCATGCTAAATTGCCGTTTAGTGTCCAAAGGTTATGTGGGGTTATGGGAATTGGGTGGGGGTTTGGGCCTAGGAAGGGTGCTCTTTCGGAGGGTCGGTGTAGACTCGATGAGCCAATGGCCGCCTTCGGCACTGTCGAGTTTCTATGATCTCAACTCACCCAGTATCCACAATGGACAAACCTATTCCAAATGGCTATTGAAAACTTAAAAAAAACAATCCCATTCTTAAAAACACATTCATTACATTTACATTCCTTCAATTTTTTTTAATCGGCATTAAGAACCAACATTTTATTTAAGTGCTTAATATTTATAAAAATGAGATTGGAATTTATAGCCCCACATCAGAGTCTATGGCCTCTTAGAGCTGTCAATCAAACTGAACTGGAAGGTACCACATTGTGATAATGGAAGGTTGTGAAATCAGTCATGCAGCACAAATCCAGTAATGATAACCCTCAGGTTTATTTTAACCAATACAGAAAAATAGAAAAAAATGATTTTTTTTTCCACACTCTACACAGTTTTTCCAAAGGTTTAGAGGACAGGAGTTGTAAAAGCCTTGGCAGCTTGACAGTTGCTTTTAACGGTTATCAGAGATCCTCTTGGCAGTTGTTTTTGACACTTTTGCAGTTCCTTTTGATACTTTCGACAGTTGCCTCAAAGTTCCACTTTACAGTTCTCTTGACATTTCCAATAGGTTTTGCACCTTTTACTCACATTCATGTCCTTTTTAACAATCCCAAAGATGGCCTTAATCTCCCAAACTGTGTCCTAGGACCATATTTAAAGGTCTATCCTACCTCTCCAAAGTGTACCCCACCTCTCCAAATGAGTCTGCAAAGTTTAGATCTGCTCCTATTAAGTCAAATCATCACATGTCATCTTTCCCACTCCCGGCGAATGAAAATCAGACATGATTGGAGGAAGCTGCTGTTTTATAGTAGATCTCAGTCAAATTGGCTGCAGTTGAACTTGTTCACTTTTCCACTCAATCTCAGTAAGGCCTCAGGAGCATGTCACCGCCATTGTCCCACATGGCGATAGACATCTCCAAGTGTCCAATGAGTGTAAGGAAAAATGAGTAATTGGCTGAAAAATTTAAACAACTATTCTTCGGCTTGACACGTTTGCCCACTGATACAGATGGCTCCCATAAACTTCCAGAGGCAGTGAAAAGATTTGTTGACTCTTAACTGCCTTTGAAGCGGCCTAGTAAGACATTTAGTTGTTTTAAAACTGCTATGATAGACGGCAGTAGTTAAAGAAAATAGCTCACCACCACCTGTTGAAGGCTTGAGAGAAATGGGCAATAAATGCTGGCCAAGCCAGTGACACATCATCATGCAACAGGAAAAATACTCTGCCAGCAGAATAAAATTGAAAGGAATAAAGACTTGTTCAGGAGTTGTATATGTAGTTTTAATAAACTAACTAAGGTGCAATGGGGCAGCCACAGTCCTGGAAGGCATGGTCTTATTACTAAAATAGAGTGCAGAGTGTTCCGCTCCCAACAGCGGTGGGAATCATGGCGGGTCGGGCACTAACTTTGCTGTGATGGAAAGTGCAAATTTCCCGCTGTGGTAAATTAATTTGGAAATTTGTTCTTCCGACTTTGACGGTGTGTTAAAGGCAGGCTGCGTTTCCCGCCGATCTATGTTAGCAACGACATTATCGTTCATTTTCATCTCGTGAGTGCTCATTAAAAGGCTAACTCAACGGAGTTATGTTCCCCCTGCAGATTAAGTGCCCCGCCAGTGGATAATTAGAATGTTCTGTTTTCCAATAATTATGGGTGATCTGCATCTGGCAAACTTCAGCCATGACTTGGAGGTCGGTAGTCACTGCTTTCGCCTTCCTTTAAGGCTATGGTTGTGAAATGTCGGGTGTCTGCAGCAGAATCTGTGCTAATGTTGAGCAGAGGGGAGAGTTTAGATACAGGCAGGGCAAGGGGTGTGGAACACAAGAGGGGAGTGGGGAGACAAAGGAATACTGAGGAGGAGAAACACAAGAGTGGGGGGGGTATGAAGACTATGCAGCGGGTAAGACAGTGACAGGACTCACGGGAAATATGAGGGGGGAGGGGCAGGTGAAGACGGAACTAGCTGGCGCTCAAGGAACAGAGTGGAATAGTTAAAATGGTCCAGGGACAAGAGTTATAAGACTGTCCAAGGAAGAGTCAGAGACAGTCCTAGGGCTGAGGCCATACGATTGGGGAAATATTGAAGAGACTGTCCTGGAGCTGAGCCCACACTGTCAGGGGATATTGAAGAGACTGACCTGGGGCTGAGGCCACGCTATCCTTTTTAGACACTAAGGTCAATTTATCACGGCAAATCCACCTAACCTGCACATCTTTGGACTGTGGGAGGAAACTGGAGCACCTGGAGGAAACCCACGCAGACACGGGGAGAACGTGCAGACGCCGTACAGACAGTGACCCAAGCCGGGAATCGAACCTGGGACCCTGGAGCTGTGAAGCAACTGTGCTAACCACTGTGCTACCGTGCTGTCGGAGGGGGTATTGAAGAGACTGTCCTGGGGCTGAGGCCACACTATCAGGGGGGATATTGAAGAGTCTGCCCTCGGACTGAGACCAGGCTGTCAGGAGGATATTGAAGAGACTGTCCTGGGGCTGAGGCCACATTGACAGGGGGATATTGAAGAGACTGTCCTGGGATTGAGACCATGCTATGAGGGGGATATTGAAGAGACTGTCCTGGGACTGAGCCATGATGTGGAGATGCCGGCATTGGACTGGGGTGAGCACAGTAAGAAGTCTTACAACACCAGGTTAAAATCCAACAGGTTTGTTTCAAATCACTCGCTTTCGGAACACTCCTCCTTCCTCAGGTGAATGAAGAGGTACGTTCCAGAAACATTTATATAGACAAAGTCAAAGGTGCAAGACAATACTTTGAATGCGAGCATTTGCAGGTAATTAAGTCTTTACAGATCCAGAGAGAGGGGTAACCCCAGGTAAAAGAGGTGTGAATTGTCTCAAGCCAGGACAGTTGGTAGGATTTCGCAAGCCCAGGCCAGATGGTGGGGGGTGAATGTAATGCGACATGAATCCAAGGTCCCGATTGAGGCCATACTCATGAGTGGGGAACTTGGCTGTAAGTTTCTGCTCTGCGATTCTGCGTTGTCGGGCGTCCTTAAGGCCACCTTGGAGAATGATAACCCGAAGATCAGAGGCTGAATGCCCTTGACTGCTGAAGTGTTGCCCGACTGGAAAGTAACATTCCTGCCTGGTGATTGTCGCGCGATGTCTGTTCATCCGTTGTCGCAGCGTCTGCATGGTTTCACCAATGGACCACACTTCGGGACATCCGTATGAGGTAGACAATGCTGGCCAAGTCGCATGAGTAATAACCACGTACCTGGTGAGTGGTCTTCTCACGTGTAATGGTGGTATCCATGTCGATGATCTGGCACGTCTTGCAAAGATTGCCATGGCAGGGTTGTGTGGTGTCGTGGTCGTTGTTCTGAAGGCCGGGTAGTTTGCTGCAAGCAATGGTTTGTTTGAGGTTGCGCGGTTGTAGTGGGTTGAAGGCAAGTAGTGGGTGTGTGGGGATGACCTTGGCAAAATGTTCGTCTTCATTGATGATGTGCTGAAGGCTGCGAAGAAGATGTTGTAGTTTCTCCGCTCCGGGGAAGTGGACGACGAAGGGTACTCTGTCGGTTGTGTCCCGTGTTTGTCTTCTGAGGAGTTTGGTGCGTTTTTTTGCTGTGGCGCGTTGGAACTGTCGATCGATGAGTCGAGCGCCATATCCCTTTCGTACGAGGGCATCTTTCAGCGTCTGTACATGTCTGTTATGGTCCTCCTCATCTGAGCAGATCCTTTCTACGGAGGGCTTGTCCATAGGGGTTGGCTTCTTTAATGTATTCAGGGTGGAAGCTGGAGAATCATGAGGTTATCCGTGGGCTTGCGGTAAAGCGAAGTGCTGAGGTGACCGTCCTTGATGGAGATGACTGTGCAAGAATGCAATCGAAAGGCTGAGCTTGCGAAACCCTACCAACTGTCCTGGCTTGAGACAAGTCACATCTCTTTTACCTGGAATTACCCATCTCTCTGGATCTGTAAAGACTTAATTAGCTGCAAACGCTTGTATTCAAAGTATCATCTTGCACCTTTGACTTTGCCCACATAAATGTTTCTGGAACCTACCTCTTCATTCACCTGAGGAAGAGGCAGTGGTCCGAAAGCTAGTGATTTGAAACAAACCTGTTGGTCTTTAACCTGGTGTTCTAAACCTTTTTACTGGGACTGAGGTCATGCTGTCAGGCGGGATATTGAAGAGACTGTCCTGGGGCTGAGGCCACACTGTCAGGCGGGATATTGAAGAGACTGTCCTGGGGCTGAGGCCAGGCTGTCAGGGGGATATTGAAGAGTCTGTCCTGGGGCTGAGGCCAGGCTGTCAGGGGGATATTGAAGAGTCTGTCCTGCAACAGATGCCACGCTATCAAGGGGATATTGAAAAGCCTGTCCTGGGACTGAGACCACACTGTCATGGGATATTGAAGAGACTGTCCTGGGGCTGAGCCCACGCTGTCAGGAGGATATTGTAGAGACTGTTCTGGGGCTAAGTCCACGCTGTTAGGGGGATATTGAAGAGACTGTCTTGGGACTGAGGCTACGCTGTCAGGAGGATATTGTAGAGACTGTCCTGGGACTGAGGCCACGCTATAGAATTTACAGTGCAGAAGGAGGCCATTCGGCCCATCGAGTCAGCACCGGCCCTTGGAAAGAGCTGTCTTACCCAAGACCACGCATCTACCCTCTGGCTGTAAACCAGTAACCCCACCTATCCTTTTTGGACACTAAGGAAATTTATCACGGCCAATCCACTTAACCTGCACATCCTTGGACTGTGGGAGGAAACCTGTGCATCTGGAGGAAACCCACGCAGACACGGGGAGAACGTGCATGTCGTGTTATGTACTCTGGGATAACACAGGCTGCAACTGGATGCAGCTTTAACCAAAAGATACACCAGACCTTGAAGTTAGTTCAATCTGATTTATTGAACCAGTAGGACAGTTAGCACAGTTCTCTATGAGTTCGACTCTCTGCTAACCTAAGTGTGGTTACTCTGTCTGACTGAACCAGACTAGCTCTTAGCCACGTGCTGGAGGTGTGATACTGTACATACACCCTGACTCACTCTGTAGATGTTCATCAGTGGAAAGAGGCGGCGTGTGAGTGCCTCGTGCCTTTTATAGTGAGATACCACACCTGAATGTCCTGCCTGCTCATTGGTCATGTCCTGTTCTCTGTGTTCATTAGCTGCCTGTCTGTATATCATTATCTGCATGTCTGCATATCATGACCTCTCCCCTTTTAAAAAAATGTTTTGTTGGCATATGGGAACGTACTTACATATGGTGGCATATATTAATATATTTGCAAGCGGTGGCATATGTGAATGTATTTACATGTGAAGACAGCTGTCTAATGTGAGAAAACAGAACATAGCAAACAAAACAAATGTTCATAAGTCCAGACTCTGGGGCTTGCGTCTGATCCTTGTCGACCGTCGGAGAGGTGGAGGTGGGGTCGAAGGCGCCTTGACAGGCGGGATGGAAGCCTGACTGGTGGCCTCGTAGTTCGAGGTATCAGGAGGTGGCAAAACAACGGACGGAAACTGAGAAGAAAGCGGTTGCAGGCAGGCAACATTGCGCAGTGCCCGTCTGTTTCGTCGTACAACAGAACCATCAGCCATACGTACAACATACGAGCGGGGCGCAGCCTGTCGAACAACGACAGCTGGAGCAGACCAGCCACCATCAGTATCCTGATTCCGACAGTGTCTGCCGGGGATAACACGGGCAAATCGGTGGCATGAGCATCATAGCCCTGCTTTTGCTGGTTTCGGAGCTGCTGCACCTTCTGCAGCACCGGGAGGTGTTCCAGGTTGGGCAAGTGTATGGCCGGAAGTGTTGTCCGCAGGTCCCTGTTCATCAGGAGTTGTGCCGGCGACATGCCAGTGGACAGTGGGGTTGCCTGTACGCAAGCAGAGATGCCAGAAGCAGAATCCGCGGCCTTACAGATGAGCTGTTTCACAATGTGCACCCCTTTTTAAACCTTCCCATTGGACTGCGGATAGTGTGGGCTGGAAATGATATGTTTGAAATGGTATGGCTTGGCAAACATAGACCACTCGTGGCTGTTGAAGCACGGGCCATTGTCACTCATGACAGTGAGTGGGATACCATGCCTGGAGAATGTCTCCTTACAGGCCTTGATGACGGTCCGAGATGTGAGGTTTGAGAGCTTCACGACTTCAGGGTAATTGGAGAAATAGTCAATAACCAACAAGTAGTCACGACCATTCGGACAAAAGAGGTTGCTGCCAACCTTGGACCACGGGGAGGTCTCGATTTCATGCTGCTGGAGCATCTCCTTGCTCTGCGCCGGCTGGAAGAGTTGACAGGTCACACAGTTGAGGACCATGTTCGAGATGTCCTGGCTAAGACCGGGCCAGTAGACAGCCTGCCTGGCTCTGCGTCTGCACGTCTCGACGCCCAGGTGTCCCTCATGGATTTGGCGGAGCACCAAGCTCTGGAGACTGAGTGGAATGACAATCCGGTCCAGCTTGAGGAGGATACCATCAATCACCGTCAGGCCGTCCTTTACATTGTAAAATTGAGGGCACTGCCCTTTCTGCCAGCCATTGGCGAGGTGGTGCATGACACGCTGCAAGAGGGGGTCTTTGGCTGTCTCCTCACGGATACAAACCACCTTCTTATCAGATGCCGTGAGTGTGCTAGCACACGGCTGCACCTGTGATTCAATCTGCCGGATGATTTCCAGCGGTTAACTCGGCAATGTGATGGAGCGGGACATTGCATCAGCGAGGATGAGCTCCTTGCCAGGTGTGTACGCTAAGTCAAAACCGTACCTTTGGAGTTTGAGGAGGATGCGCTGCAACCGAGGCGTCATGTGGTTCAGGTCCTTGTGGATAATGTGGACCAGAGGCCTATGATCCGTCTCGACAGTGAATGTCGGCAGGCCGTAGACATAGTCATGAAACTTGAGAATGCCAGTGAGAAGACCCAGGCATTCCTTCTCTATTTGCGCATACCTTGTTTCGGTGGCCGTCATGGCCCTCGATGCATAGGCTGCCAGTGCCCAGGATGAAGTATCATCGCGTTGAAGCAGCACTGCACCGGTGCCATCCTGGCTCGCATCTGTCGAGATCTTTGTCTTCCTGTCTGGGTCGAAAAATGCCAAGACGGGTGAGCTTGGCTTTCAGCTCCAACCACTCTGCCTGATGTGCTGCCTTCCACTCAAAGGCAGTGGACTTTTTCACCAGGTTTCGTAGGGCCGTGGTGTGTGAGGCCAGGTTTGGGATGAACCTGCCCAGAAAATTGACCATGCCCAGGAAGCACAACACCACCTTCTTGTCTTCAGGGACCTTCATGGCTTCGATGGCCTTGACCTTGCCTGTGTCCGGGCGCACGCCCTGCTGAGAGGTCTGGTCACCTAGGAACTTGAGTGTCGACATGCCAAAGCAACATTTGGACCTTTTCAGCTTCAGGAAATTGGCAGGGACAGGGCGGAATATCTGCTGGAGACGGGATACATGCTCATTGGTGGTCATGGACCACATGATGGTGTCATCCACATACACATGCGCCCCTTCAATGCCCTCCATCACCTGCTCCATGATGCGATGGAAGATCTCCGATGCCGAGACAATGCCAAATGGCATGCGATTATAACAGCATCTGCCAAACGGTGTGTTGAAGGTGCAGAGCCTTCTGCTGGATTCATCCAGCTGGATTTGCCAAATTCTATGTGATGCATCTAGCTTGGTGAAAAAAAAACGTACGCGTGCCATCTCACTGGTGAGTTCCTCCTGTTTCGGGATGGGGTAGTGTTCACGCATTATATTCTTATTGAGATCCTTGAGATTAATGCAGATGCGCAGGTTCCCGAAGGCTTTCGAACACATACCATCGAGCTGACCCAGTCTCTCGGTTTGGTTACCTTGGAAATGATGCTCTGTTGCTGAAGATCCTTGAGCTGTGCCTTCAGGCGCTCCCTCAGCGGAGCCGGGGCCCGGCGTGGTGCGTGGACCACTGGCTTGGCATCAGGTCGTAACAGAATCTTGTATCGATATGGCAGCGTGCCCATCCCGTCGAACACATCCGGATACTGAGCGAGGATGTCGTCAATGCCGGCCTGAAGATCCACATTGGAGGATGTCGTTGTGTAAACCCGCTGCACGAGGTTCAGCTGTTTGCAGGCCTGCGAGCCAAGTAGGGATGCCCTGTCTGGCTTGAAAATTTCAAAACATAACCATGCATGGGTGCTCCGGTTGGAGACGAGTAGATGGCAGGATCCCAGTGCCGTGATGGCATTTCCGTTGTAGTCCAGGAGCCTGCAGGCTGCTGGAAGGACCTTGGGGGGGCTTCTTGATGAGTTTGAAATCTGCCTGTGAGAGGAGGTTGACAGAAGCACCTGTGTCCAGCTTAAACTGGATGGAGCAGTGGTTGACCTGCATCACCGCACGCCATTCGTCCGCAGAATCCACAGCGAGGATGGATTGAATGTGATGAGTTGGATGTATCATATTCACATTTGCTAATGATGCCCACACAGTAGGCGGAGTCCAGGCATTCTTCCTCTGGATCCGCTGTGCTGCCAGGATCAGAATCCTGTAATCGTTGTTGCACACTCTGAATGTGCCGTCGTCGGAATTGGGAGCGCTGGCCCCTGACTGGTGGTGCAGACCTGCCCAAGGCTGCATAGTGTCCAGGCTTCCCGCAGTAAACATCGCCTGCCTCTTGCAGGGCAGTGTTTCTTTAAATGGGCGTTGCCGCAGTTCGAGCACGTCATGACGTCGGCGTCCTGACTCTCCGCACGTCATCGCACATGCACAGTGCGGGTGTCAGCCGCTTCGTTATCCCGTTCGCATCGCACATGCGTGGGGCCCTGGGAAAAGCATGCAAAATGGCCGCATTCATCAATGCTGAGGCGCTGCATCCGGGAGATGGCCTGCACACTCTCTGCCTCGTGGGAGGCAAGTTTCTCATTTTCGGCCGATTTGTACTGGGCATAGCGATTTTTGGCGTGCTCATGCACTGTGCATGTTTCAATCGCGACTGGCAGGGTCGTATGCTTGATTTACAGTAGCTGTTCTCTTAGAGGATCAGAGTGAACTCCAAAAACGATTTGGTCTCTGATCATGGAGTCAGCAATATCACCAAAGTTGCAGGACAGCGCTAGCAGGTGGAGGTTAGTTAGGAAGGAGTTGAAAGATTCATCTTTACCTTGAAGACGCTGCTCGAAGATTTCATTGGTGTCCATTTCACAGTGACTGCCAAACTTGTCCAGGATGATCTGAAACTTTGTCTTATCCTGGCCTTCGGTGAAGTGAAAAGAGTTGACGAGTTTGATGGCTTGATCACCCGCTGTTGAGGGGAGAAGCGCAATCTTCCTTGCATCAGACGCACCCACGAGGTCTGAAGCTTTGATGTACAGCAGAAACCTTTGCTTGAATGTCCGCCAGTTGGCACTGAGATTGCCGGAGGTCCTGAGCTGGTGAGGAGCCTGAATCTTCTCCATGGTGCTGGGATACATTCGCTGGTCGTCACGGAATGGACTGAGATAAACCACCTAGATTGAGCAGTCTCCTGGTAGCATGTCGCGTTAAGTACTCTGGGATAACACAGGCTGCAACTGGATGCAGCTTTAACCAAAAGATACTCCAGACCGTGAAGTTAGTTCAATCTGATTTATTGAACCAGTAGCACAGTTAGCACAGTTCTCTATGAGTTCAACTCTCTGCTAACCTAAGTGTGGTTACTCTGGCTGACTGAACCTGAGTAGCTCTTAGCCACGTACTGGATGTCTGTATATCATGAGAGGGCAGACTCTGCAAAGACAGTGACCTAAACCGGGAATCAACCCTGGAGCTTGTCATGACATCCACATTAGCATATCATGGTGCAATCATACACACACTGATGGACAGGTAATTGGACCAACCAACACACACACAACATTGTAGCCAATCACCAGTGAGAGCACACACACTATAAAACAGGGAGCACCACAGTTCCCACTCATTCTACCAGGAGATAGCTCAGAGCACAGAGCTCACAGCGTGCCACTCAGATATACACCATGTGCTGAGTGCCTCACCAAGATAGTGAAAGGGCTGGGTCCACAGGTTAGCTGGTGAAGTGCGAACCTCAGCCAGCAGTTATTAGTTATTATTTTACAGGACAATAAAACAGAGTTGTACCATCTACAACCGTGTTGGTTCGTTTGTGTATCGGAACACCCAACACGACAGAGCTGTGAAGCAATTGTGCGAACCACGTGCTACCGTGCTGATGGAGGGGATATTGAAGAGACCCCTGGGAATGAGGCCATGCTGTCAGGGGGATATTGAAGTGGCTGTCCTGGGACTGGGGTCATGCTGTCAGGGGGATATTGAAGAGACTGTCCTGGGACTGAGGCCTCGCTGTCAGGGGGACATTGAAGAGACTGTCCTGGGGCTGATGCCACGCTGTCAGGGGGATATTGAAGAGACTGTCCTGGGACTGTGGCCTCGCTGTCAGGGGGATATTGAAGTGGCTGTCTTGTGATTGAGGTCATGATGTCAGGGGGATATTGAAGAGTCTATCCTGGGACTGAGGCCTCGCTGTCAGGGGGGACATTGAAGAGACTGTCCTTGGGCTGAGCTGACATTGTCTGCTGATGCCACGCTGTCCTGGGACTGAGGCCACACTGTCAGGGGATATTGAAGAGACTGTCCGGGGCTGAGGCCACACTGTCAGGTGGGGGATTATGAAGAGACTGTCCTGGGACTGAGGCCACGCTATCGGGTGGATATTGAAGAGACTGTCCTGGGATAAAGACAACGCTGTCAGGACGATATAGAAGAGACTGTCCTGGGGCTGATGCCACGCTGTCAGGGGGATATAGAAGAGACTGTCCTGGGGCTGATGCCAGGCTGTCAGGAGGATATTGAAGAGACTGTCCTGGGACTGAGGCCACGCTGTCAGGAGGATATTGAAGAGACTGTCCTGGGACTGAGACCACGCTGTCAGGAGGATATTGAAGAGACTGTCCTGGGACTGAGACCACGCTGTCAGGAGGATATTGAAGAGACTGTCCTGGGACAA
This sequence comes from Scyliorhinus torazame, assembly GCF_047496885.1. Classification (NCBI taxonomy): domain Eukaryota; kingdom Metazoa; phylum Chordata; class Chondrichthyes; order Carcharhiniformes; family Scyliorhinidae; genus Scyliorhinus; species Scyliorhinus torazame. Next base: position 153,222,908 of record NC_092717.1, read on the forward strand.
AGACCACGCTGTCAGGAGGATATTGAAGAGACTGTCATGGGACAAAGACCACGCTGTCAGGACCATATAGAAGAGACTGTCCTGGGGCTGAGGCCACACTGTCAGGTGGGGGATTATGAAGGGACTGTCCTGGGACTGAGGCCTCGCTGTCAGGAATATATTGAAGAGACTGTCCTGGGACTGAGCCCACGCTGTCAGGGGATATTGAAGAGACTGTCCTGGGACTGAGGCCACACTGTCAGGAGGATATTGAAGAGACTATCCTGGGACTGAGGCCACGCTATCAGGGGATATTGAAGAGACTGTCCTGGGACTGAGACCACACTGTCAGGAGGATATAGAAGAGACTGTCCTGGGATTGAGGCCAGGCTGTCAGGGGATATTGAAGAGACTGTCCTGGGACTGAGGCCATGCTGTCAGGAGGATATTGAAGAGACTGTCCTGGGATAAAGACAACGCTGTCAGGACGATATAGAAGAGACTGTCCTGGGGCTGAGGCCACACTGTCAGGGGATATTGAAGAGACTGTCCTGGGACTGAGGCCACACTGTCAGGGGGATATTGAAGAGACTGTCCTGGGACTGAGGCCACACTGTCAGGGGATATTGAAGAGACTGTCCTGGGACTGAGACCACACTGTCAGTGGATATTGAAGAGACTGTCCTGGGATAAAGACAACACTGTCAGGACGATATAGAAGAGACTGTCCTGGGGCTGATGCCACGCTGTCAGGGGGATACAGAAGAGACTGTCCTGGGGCTGATGCCAGGCTGTCAGGAGGATATTGAAGAGACTGTCCTGGGACAAAGACCACGCTGTCAGGAGGATATTGAAGAGACTGTCCTGGGACTGAGCCCACGCTGTCAGGGGAGAGAGAAGAGACTGTCCTGGGACTGAGGCCACGCTGTCAGGAGGATATAGAAGAGACTGTCCTGGGACTGAGGCCACGCTGTCAGGGGGATATTGAAGAGACTGTCCTGGGACTGAGGCCACACTGTCAGGGGGATATTGAAGAGACTGTCCTGGGACTGAGACCACGCTGTCAGGAGGATATTGAAGAGACTGTCCTGGGACAAAGACCACGCTGTCAGGAGGATATTGAAGAGACTGTCCTGGGGCTGAGGCCACACTGTCAGGTGGGGGATTATGAAGGGACTGTCCTGGGACTGAGGCCTCGCTGTCAGGAATATATTGAAGAGACTGTCCTGGGACTGAGCCCACGCTGTCAGGGGAGAGAGAAGAGACTGTCCTGGGATTGAGGCCAGGCTGTCAGGGGATATTGAAGAGACTGTCCTGGGACTGAGGCCACGCTATCAGGGGATATTGAAGAGACTGTCCTGGGACTGAGACCACACTGTCAGGAGGATATAGAAGAGACTGTCCTGGGATTGAGGCCAGGCTGTCAGGGGATATTGAAGAGACTGTCCTGGGACTGAGGCCATGCTGTCAGGAGGATATTGAAGAGACTGCCCTGGGATTGAGGCCACACTGTCAGGGGGATATTGAAGAGACTGTCCTGGGACTGAGACCACACTGTCAGGAGGATATAGAAGAGACTGTCCTGGGATTGAGGCCAGGCTGTCAGGGGATATTGAAGAGACTGTCCTGGGACTGAGGCCAGGCTGTCAGGGGGATATTGAAGAGACTGCCCTGGGACTGAGACCACGCTGTCAGGGGATATTGAAGAGACTGTCCTGGGACTGAGACCACACTGTCAGGAGGATATTGAAGGGACTGTCCTGGGATTGAGGCCACACTGTCAGGAGGATATTGAAGAGACTGTCCTGGGACTGAGGCCACACTGTCAGGAGGATATTGTAGAGACTGTCCTGGGGCTGAGGCCACGCTGTCAGGAGGATATTGAAGAGACTGTCCTGGGACTGAGGCCACACTGTCAGGAGGATATTGTAGAGACTGTCCTGGGGCTGAGGCCACGCTGTCAGGAGGATATTGAAGAGACTGTCCTGGGACTATGGCCAGGCTGTCAGGGGATATTGAAGAGACTGTCCTGGGACTGAGGCCACACTGTCAGGAGGATATTGAAGAGACTGTCCTAGGACTGAGGCCAGGCTGTCAGGGGGATATTGAAGAGACTGTCCTGGGACTGAGGCCACACTGTCAGGGGGATATTGAAGAGACTGTCCTGGGACTGAGACCACACTGTCAGGGGATATTGAAGAGACTGTCCTGGGACTGAGGCCACACTGTCAGGAGGATATAGAAGAGACTGTCCTGGGATTGAGGCCAGGCTGTCAGGGGATATTGAAGAGACTGTCCTGGGACTGAGGCCAGGCTGTCAGGGGGATATTGAAGAGACTGCCCTGGGACTGAGACCACGCTGTCAGGGGATATTGAAGAGACTGTCCTGGGACTGAGACCACACTGTCAGGAGGATATTGAAGGGACTGTCCTGGGATTGAGGCCACACTGTCAGGAGGATATTGAAGAGACTGTCCTGGGACTGAGGCCACACTGTCAGGAGGATATTGTAGAGACTGTCCTGGGGCTGAGGCCACGCTGTCAGGAGGATATTGAAGAGACAGTCCTGGGACTGAGGCCACACTGTCAGGAGGATATTGTAGAGACTGTCCTGGGGCTGAGGCCACGCTGTCAGGAGGATATTGAAGAGACTGTCCTGGGACTATGGCCAGGCTGTCAGGGGATATTGAAGAGACTGTCCTGGGACTGAGGCCACACTGTCAGGAGGATATTGAAGAGACTGTCCTAGGACTGAGGCCAGGCTGTCAGGGGGATATTGAAGAGACTGTCCTGGGACTGAGGCCACACTGTCAGGGGGATATTGAAGAGACTGTCCTGGGACTGAGACCACACTGTCAGGGGATATTGAAGAGACTGTCCTGGGACTGAGGCCACACTGTCAGGGGATATTGAAGAGACTGTCCTGGGACTGAGGCCACACTGTCAGGGGATATTGAAGAGACTGTCCTGGGATAAAGACAACGCTGTCAGGACGATATAGAAGAGACTGTCCTGGGGCTGATGCCACGCTGTCAGGGGGATATAGAAGAGACTGTCCTGGGGCTGATGCCAGGCTGTCAGGAGGATATTGAAGAGACTGTCCTGGGACAAAGACCACGCTGTCAGGAGGATATTGAAGAGACTGTCCTGGGACTGAGCCCACACTGTCAGGGGATATTGAAGAGACTGTCCTGGGATAAAGACAACGCTGTCAGGACGATATAGAAGAGACTGTCCTGGGGCTGATGCCACGCTGTCAGGGGGATAGAGAAGAGACTGTCCTGGGGCTGATGCCAGGCTGTCAGGAGGATATTGAAGAGACTGTCCTGGGACTGAGGCCACGCTGTCAGGAGGATATAGAAGAGACTGTCCTGGGACTGAGGCCACGCTGTCAGGGGGATATTGAAGAGACTGTCCTGGGACTGAGGCCACACTGTCAGGGGGATATTGAAGAGACTGTCCTGGGACAAAGACCACGCTGTCAGGAGGATATTGAAGAGACTGTCCTGGGGCTGAGGCCACACTGTCAGGTGGGGGATTATGAAGGGACTGTCCTGGGACGGAGGCCTCGCTGTCAGGAATATATTGAAGAGACTGTCCTGGGACTGAGCCCACGCTGTCAGGGGAGAGAGAAGAGACTGTCCTGGGATTGAGGCCACACTGTCAGGAGGATATAGAAGAGACTGTCCTGGGACTGAGGCCACGCTATCAGGGGATATTGAAGAGACTGTCCTGGGACTGAGGCCTCGCTGTCAGGAGGATATTGAAGAGACTATCCTGGGACTGAGGCCACACTGTCAGGGGGATATTGAAGAGACTGTCCTGGGACTGAGGCCACACTGTCAGGGGGATATAGAAGGGGCTGTCCTGGGACTGAGGCCACACTGTCAGGAGGATATTGAAGAGACTGTCCTGGGACTGAGGCCACACTGTCAGGAGGATATTGAAGAGACTGTCCTGGGACTGAGGCCACACTGTCAGGAGGATATTGAAGGGACTGTCCTGGGACTGAGGCCACACTCTCAGGAGGATATAGAAGAGACTGTCCTGGGACTGAGGCCACGCTGTCAGGAGGATATAGAAGGGGCTGTCCTGGGACTGAGGCCACACTGTCAGGAGGATATTGAAGGGACTGTCCTGGGACTGAGGCCACGCTGTCAGGGGGATATTGAAGAGACTGTCCTGGGACTGAGGCCACGCTGTCAGGGGATATAGAAGGGGCTGTCCTGGGACTGAGGCCACACTGTCAGGAGGATATAGAAGAGACTGTCCTGGGGCTGATGCCACGCTGTCAGGAGGATATAGAAGAGACTGTCCTGGGACTGAGGCCACACTGTCAGGGGGATATTGAAGAGACTGTCCTGGGACTGAGGCCACACTTTCAGGGGGATATTGAAGAGACTGTCCTGGGACTGAGGCCACACTGTCAGGAGGATATTGAAGAGACTGTCCTCGGATTGAGGCCACACTGTCAGGAGGATATAGAAGAGACTGTCCTGGGACTGAGGCCACGCTGTCAGGGGATATAGAAGAGACTGTCCTCGGATTGAGGCCACACTGTCAGGAGGATATAGAAGAGACTGTCCTGGGACTGAGGCCACGCGGTCAGGGGATATTGAAGAGACTGTCCTGGGACTGAGACCACGCTGTCAGGAGGATATTGAAGAGACTATCCTGTGACTGAGCCCACGCTGTCAGGAGGATATTGAAGAGACTGTCCTGGGATTGAGGCCACACTGTCAGGAGGATATAGAAGAGACTGTCCTGGGACTGAGGCCACGCTATCAGGGGATATTGAAGAGACTGTCCTGGGACTGAGGCCACGCTGTCAGGAGGATATTGAAGAGACTATCCTGGGACTGAGGCCACACTGTCAGGGGGATATTGAAGAGACTGTCCTGGGACTGAGGCCACACTGTCAGGAGGATATTGAAGAGACTGTCCTGGGATTGAGGCCACACTGTCAGGAGGATATGGAAGAGACTGTCCTGTGACTGAGACCACACTGTCAGGGGGATATTGAAGAGACTGTCCTGGGATTGAGGCCACACTGTCAGGAGGATATTGAAGAGACTGTCCTGGGACTGAGGCCACACTGTCAGGAGGATATAGAAGAGACTGTCCTGGGATTGAGGCCACACTGTCAGGAGGATATTGAAGAGACTGTCCTGGGACTGAGGCCACGCTGTCAGGAGGATATTGAAGAGACTATCCTGGGACTGAGGCCACACTGTCAGGGGGATATTGAAGAGACTGTCCTGGGACTGAGGCCAGGCTGTCAGGGGGATATTGAAGAGACTGTCCTAGGACTGAGGCCACACTCTCAGGAGGATATAGAAGGGGCTGTCCTGGGACTGAGGCCACACTGTCAGGGGGATATTGAAGAGACTGTCCTGGGACTGAGGCCACACTGTCAGGGGATATTGAAGAGACTGTCCTGGGACTGAGGCCACGCTGTCAGGAGGATATAGAAGAGACTGTCCTGGGACTGAGGCCACACTGTCAGGAGGATATTGAAGAGACTGTCCTGGGACTGAGGCCACACTGTCAGGGGGATATTGAAGAGACTGTCCTGGGATTGAGGCCACACTGTCAGGAGGATATTGAAGAGACTGTCCTGGGGCTGAGGCCAGGCTGTCAGGGGGATATTGAAGAGACTGTCCTGGGACTAAGGCCACACTGTCAGGGGGATATTGAAGAGACTGTCCTGGGACTGAGGCCACGCTGTCAGGAGGATATAGAAGAGACTGTCCTGGGACTGAGGCCACACTGTCAGGAGGATATTGAAGAGACTATCCTGGGACTGAGGCCACACTGTCAGGAGGATATTGAAGAAACTGTCCTGGGACTGAGGCCAGGCTGTCAGGGGATATAGAAGAGACTGTCCTGGGATTGAGGCCACACTGTCAGGGGATATTGAAGAGACTGTCCTGGGACTGAGGCCACACTGTCAGGAGGATATTGAAGGGGCTGTCCTGGGACTGAGGCCACACTGTCAGGAGGATATTGAAGAGACTGTCCTGGGACTGAGGCCACACTGTCAGGGGATATTGAAGAGACTGTCCTGGGACTGAAGCCACGCTGTCAGGGGGATATTGAAGAGACTGTCCTGGGACTGAGGCCACACTGTCAGGAGGATATTGAAGAGACTGTCCTGGGACTGAGGCATCGCTGTCAGGAGGATATTGAAGAGACTATCCTGTGACTGAGCCCACGCTGTCAGGGGATATTGAAGAGACTGTCCTGGGATTGAGGCCACACTGTCAGGAGGATATAGAAGAGACTGTCCTGGGACTGAGGCCACACTGTCAGGAGGATATTGAAGAGACTGTCCTGGGACTGAGGCCACACTGTCAGGGGGATATTGAAGAGACTGTCCTGGGACTGAGACCACGCTGTCTGGAGGATATAGAAGAGACTGTCCTGGGACTGAGGCCACGCTGTCAGGAGGATATAGAAGAGACTGTCCTGGGATTGAGGCCACACTGTCAGGAGGATATTGAAGAGACTGTCCTGGGACTAAGGCCACACTGTCAGGAGGATATTGAAGAGACTGTCCTGGGACTGAGGCCAGGCTGTCAGGGGATATTGAAGAGACTGTCCTGGGATTGAGGCCACACTGTCAGGGGATATTGAAGAGACTGTCCTGGGACTGAGGCCAGGCTGTCAGGGGGATATTGAAGAGACTGTCCTGGGACTGAGGCCACACTGTCAGGAGGATATTGAAGAGACTGTCCTGGGACTGAGGCCAGGCTGTCAGGGGGATATTGAAGAGACTGTCCTGGGACTGAGGCCAGGCTGTCAGGGGATATTGAAGAGACTGTCCTGGGATTGAGGCCACACTGTCAGGGGATATTGAAGAGACTGTCCTGGGACTGAGGCCAGGCTGTCAGGGGGATATAGAAGAGACTGTCCTGGGACTGAGGCCAGGCTGTCAGGGGGATATTGAAGAGACTGTCCTGGGACTGAGGCCACACTGTCAGGAGGATATTGAAGAGACTGTCCTGGGACTGAGGCCAGGCTGTCAGGGGGATATTGAAGAGACTGTCCTGGGATTGAGGCCACACTGTCAGGAGGATATTGAAGAGACTGTCCTGGGACTGAGACCACGCTGTCAGGAGGATATTGAAGAGACCTTCCTGGGACTGAGACCACACTGTCAGTGGATATTGAAGAGACTGTCCTGGGATAAAGACAACGCTGTCAGGACGATATAGAAGAGACTGTCCTGGGGCTGATGCCAGGCTGTCAGGAGGATATTGAAGAGACTGTCCTGGGACTGAGGCCACGCTGTCAGGAGGATATTGAAGAGACTGTCCTGGGACTGAGACCACGCTGTCAGGAGGATATTGAAGAGACTGTCCTGGGACAAAGACTACGCTGTCAGGAGGATATTGAAGAGACTGTCCTGGGACAAAGACCACGCTGTCAGGACCATATAGAAGAGACTGTCCTGGGGCTGAGGCCACACTGTCAGGTGGGGGATTATGAAGGGACTGTCCTGGGACTGAGGCCTCGCTGTCAGGAATATATTGAAGAGACTGTCCTGTGACTGAGCCCACGCTGTCAGGGGATATAGAAGAGACTGTCCTGGGATTGAGGCCACACTGTCAGGAGGATATAGAAGAGACTGTCCTGGGACTGAGGCCACACTGTCAGGGGGACATTGAAGAGACTGTCCTGGGACTGAGGCCAGGCTGTCAGGGGATATTGAAGAGACTGTCCTGGGATTGAGGCCACACTGTCAGGGGATATTGAAGAGACTGTCCTGGGACTGAGGCCAGGCTGTCAGGGGGATATAGAAGAGACTGTCCTGGGACTGAGGCCAGGCTGTCAGGGGGATATTGAAGAGACTGTCCTGGGACTGAGGCCACACTGTCAGGAGGATATTGAAGAGACTGTCCTGGGACTGAGGCCAGGCTGTCAGGGGGATATTGAAGAGACTGTCCTGGGATTGAGGCCACACTGTCAGGAGGATATTGAAGAGACTGTCCTGGGACTGAGACCACGCTGTCAGGAGGATATTGAAGAGACCTTCCTGGGACTGAGACCACACTGTCAGTGGATATTGAAGAGACTGTCCTGGGATAAAGACAACGCTGTCAGGACGATATAGAAGAGACTGTCCTGGGGCTGATGCCAGGCTGTCAGGAGGATATTGAAGAGACTGTCCTGGGACTGAGGCCACGCTGTCAGGAGGATATTGAAGAGACTGTCCTGGGACTGAGACCACGCTGTCAGGAGGATATTGAAGAGACTGTCCTGGGACAAAGACTACGCTGTCAGGAGGATATTGAAGAGACTGTCCTGGGACAAAGACCACGCTGTCAGGACCATATAGAAGAGACTGTCCTGGGGCTGAGGCCACACTGTCAGGTGGGGGATTATGAAGGGACTGTCCTGGGACTGAGGCCTCGCTGTCAGGAATATATTGAAGAGACTGTCCTGTGACTGAGCCCACGCTGTCAGGGGATATAGAAGAGACTGTCCTGGGATTGAGGCCACACTGTCAGGAGGATATAGAAGAGACTGTCCTGGGACTGAGGCCACGCTGTCAGGGGATATAGAAGAGACTGTCCTGGGATTGAGGCCACACTGTCAGGAGGATATAGAAGAGACTGTCCTGGGACTGAGGCCACGCTATCAGGGGATATTGAAGAGACTGTCCTGGGACTGAGGCCACACTGTCAGGAGGATATTGAAGAGACTGTCCTGGGACTGAGGCCTCGCTGTCAGGGGGATATAGAAGAGACTGTCCTGGGACTGAGGCCTCGCTGTCAGGAGGATATTGAAGAGACTATCCTGGGACTGAGACCACGCTGTCAGGGGATATTGAAGAGACTGTCCTGGGACTGAGGCCACACTGTCAGGGGGATATTGAAGAGACTGTCCTGGGACTGAGACCACACTGTCAGGAGGATATTGAAGAGACTGTCCTGGGACTGAGGCATCGCTGTCAGGAGGATATTGAAGAGACTATCCTGTGACTGAGCCCACGCTGTCAGGGGATATTGAAGAGACTGTCCTGGGATTGAGGCCACACTGTCAGTAGGATATAGAAGAGACTGTCCTGGGACTGAGGCCACACTGTCAGGAGGATATTGAAGAGACTGTCCTGGGACTGAGGCCACACTGTCAGGGGGATATTGAAGAGACTGTCCTGGGACTGAGACCACGCTGTCTGGAGGATATAGAAGAGACTGTCCTGGGACTGAGGCCACGCTGTCAGGAGGATATAGAAGAGACTGTCCTGGGACTGAGGCCACACTGTCAGGAGGATATTGAAGAGACTGTCCTGGGACTAAGGCCACACTGTCAGGAGGATATTGAAGAGACTGTCCTGGGGCTGAGGCCACACTGTCAGGAGGATATTGAAGAGACTGTCCTGGGACTGAGGCCAGGCTGTCAGGGGGATATTGAAGAGACTGTCCTGGGACTGAGGCCAGGCTGTCAGGGGATATTGAAGAGACTGTCCTGGGATTGAGGCCACACTGTCAGGGGATATTGAAGAGACTGTCCTGGGACTGAGGCCAGGCTGTCAGGGGGATATTGAAGAGACTGTCCTGGGACTGAGGCCACACTGTCAGGAGGATATTGAAGAGACTGTCCTGGGACTGAGGCCAGGCTGTCAGGGGGATATTGAAGAGACTGTCCTGGGACTGAGGCCAGGCTGTCAGGGGATATTGAAGAGACTGTCCTGGGATTGAGGCCACACTGTCAGGGGATATTGAAGAGACTGTCCTGGGACTGAGGCCAGGCTGTCAGGGGGATATTGAAGAGACTGTCCTGGGACTGAGGCCACACTGTCAGGAGGATATTGAAGAGACTGTCCTGGGACTGAGGCCAGGCTGTCAGGGGGATATTGAAGAGACTGTCCTGGGACTGAGGCCACACTGTCAGGAGGATATTGAAGAGACTGTCCTGGGACTGAGGCCAGGCTGTCAGGGGGATATTGAAGAGACTGTCCTGGGATTGAGGCCACACTGTCAGGAGGATATTGAAGAGACTGTCCTGGGACTGAGACCACGCTGTCAGGAGGATATTGAAGAGACCTTCCTGGGACTGAGACCACACTGTCAGTGGATATTGAAGAGACTGTCCTGGGATAAAGACAACGCTGTCAGGACGATATAGAAGAGACTGTCCTGGGGCTGATGCCAGGCTGTCAGGAGGATATTGAAGAGACTGTCCTGGGACTGAGGCCACGCTGTCAGGAGGATATTGAAGAGACTGTCCTGGGACTGAGACCACGCTGTCAGGAGGATATTGAAGAGACTGTCCTGGGACAAAGACTACGCTGTCAGGAGGATATTGAAGAGACTGTCCTGGGACAAAGACCACGCTGTCAGGACCATATAGAAGAGACTGTCCTGGGGCTGAGGCCACACTGTCAGGTGGGGGATTATGAAGGGACTGTCCTGGGACTGAGGCCTCGCTGTCAGGAATATATTGAAGAGACTGTCCTGTGACTGAGCCCACGCTGTCAGGGGATATAGAAGAGACTGTCCTGGGATTGAGGCCACACTGTCAGGAGGATATAGAAGAGACTGTCCTGGGACTGAGGCCACGCTGTCAGGGGATATAGAAGAGACTGTCCTGGGATTGAGGCCACACTGTCAGGAGGATATAGAAGAGACTGTCCTGGGACTGAGGCCACGCTATCAGGGGATATTGAAGAGACTGTCCTGGGACTGAGGCCACACTGTCAGGAGGATATTGAAGAGACTGTCCTGGGACTGAGGCCTCGCTGTCAGGGGGATATAGAAGAGACTGTCCTGGGACTGAGGCCTCGCTGTCAGGAGGATATTGAAGAGACTATCCTGGGACTGAGGCCACACTGTCAGGGGGATATTGAAGAGACTGTCCTGGGACTGAGGCCACGCTGTCAGGGGGATATTGAAGAGACTGTCCTGGGACTGAGGCCTCGCTGTCAGGGGGATATAGAAGAGACTGTCCTGGGACTGAGGCCTCGCTGTCAGGAGGATATTGAAGAGACTATCCTGGGACTGAGGCCACACTGTCAGGGGGATATTGAAGAGACTGTCCTGGGACTGAGGCCACACTGTCAGGGGGATATTGAAGAGACTGTCCTGGGACTGAGGCCACACTGTCAGGAGGATATTGAAGAGACTGTCCTGGGACTGAGGCCACACTGTCAGGGGGATATTGAAGAGACTGTCCTGGGACTGAGGCCACACTGTCAGGGGATATTGAAGAGACTGTCCTGGGACTGAGGCCACACTGTCAGGGGGATATTGAAGAGACTGTCCTGGGACTGAGACCACACTGTCAGGAGGATATAGAAGGGGCTGTCCTGGGACTGAGGCCACACTGTCAGGGGGATATTGAAGAGACTGTCCTGGGACTGAGGCCACACTGTCAGGAGGATATTGAAGAGACTGTCCTGGGACTGAGGCCAGGCTGTCAGGGGATATTGAAGAGACTGTCCTGGGACTGAGGCCTCGCTGTCAGGAGGATATTGAAGGGACTGTCCTGGGACTAAGGCCACACTGTCAGGAGGATATTGAAGAGACTGTCCTGGGGCTGAGACCACACTGTCAGGAGGATATTGAAGAGACTGTCCTGGGACTGAGGCCACACTGTCAGGGGATATTGAAGAGACTGTCCTGGGGCTGAGACCACACTGTCAGGAGGATATTGAAGAGACTGTCCTGGGACTGAGGCCATGCTGTCAGGAGGATATTGAAGAGACTGTCCTGGGGCTGAGACCACACTGTCAGGAGGATATTGAAGAGACTGTCCTGGGACTGAGGCCATGCTGTCAGGAGGATATTGAAGAGACTGTCCTGTGACTGAGCCCACGCTGTCAGGGGATATAGAAGAGACTGTCCTGGGATTGTGGCCACACTGTCAGGAGGATATAGAAGAGACTGTCCTGGGACTGAGGCCACGCTGTCAGGGGATATAGAAGAGACTGTCCTGGGATTGAGGCCACACTGTCAGGAGGATATAGAAGAGACTGTCCTGGGACTGAGGCCACGCTATCAGGGGATATTGAAGAGACTGTCCTGGGACTGAGGCCACACTGTCAGGAGGGGGATTATGAAGGGACTGTCCTGGGACTGAGGCCTCGCTGTCAGGAATATATTGAAGAGACTGTCCTGTGACTGAGCCCACGCTGTCAGGGGATATAGAAGAGACTGTCCTGGGATTGAGGCCACACTGTCAGGAGGATATAGAAGAGACTGTCCTGGGACTGAGGCCACGCTGTCAGGGGATATAGAAGAGACTGTCCTGGGATTGAGGCCACACTGTCAGGAGGATATAGAAGAGACTGTCCTGGGACTGAGGCCACGCTATCAGGGGATATTGAAGAGACTGTCCTGGGACTGAGGCCACACTGTCAGGAGGATATTGAAGAGACTGTCCTGGGACTGAGGCCTCGCTGTCAGGGGGATATAGAAGAGACTGTCCTGGGACTGAGGCCTCGCTGTCAGGAGGATATTGAAGAGACTATCCTGGGACTGAGACCACGCTGTCAGGGGATATTGAAGAGACTGTCCTGGGACTGAGGCCACACTGTCAGGGGGATATTGAAGAGACTGTCCTGGGACTGAGGCCACACTGTCAGGAGGATATTGAAGAGACTGTCCTGGGACTGAGGCATCGCTGTCAGGAGGATATTGAAGAGACTATCCTGTGACTGAGCCCACGCTGTCAGGGGATATTGAAGAGACTGTCCTGGGATTGAGGCCACACTGTCAGGAGGATATAGAAGAGACTGTCCTGGGACTGAGGCCACACTGTCAGGAGGATATTGAAGAGACTGTCCTGGGACTGAGGCCACACTGTCAGGGGGATATTGAAGAGACTGTCCTGGGACTGAGACCACGCTGTCTGGAGGATATAGAAGAGACTGTCCTGGGACTGAGGCCACGCTGTCAGGAGGATATAGAAGAGACTGTCCTGGGACTGAGGCCACACTGTCAGGAGGATATTGAAGAGACTGTCCTGGGACTAAGGCCACACTGTCAGGAGGATATTGAAGAGACTGTCCTGGGGCTGAGGCCACACTGTCAGGAGGATATTGAAGAGACTGTCCTGGGACTGAGGCCAGGCTGTCAGGGGGATATTGAAGAGACTGTCCTGGGACTGAGGCCAGGCTGTCAGGGGATATTGAAGAGACTGTCCTGGGATTGAGGCCACACTGTCAGGGGATATTGAAGAGACTGTCCTGGGACTGAGGCCAGGCTGTCAGGGGGATATTGAAGAGACTGTCCTGGGACTGAGGCTACACTGTCAGGAGGATATTGAAGAGACTGTCCTGGGACTGAGGCCAGGCTGTCAGGGGGATATTGAAGAGACTGTCCTGGGATTGAGGCCACACTGTCAGGAGGATATTGAAGAGACTGTCCTGGGACTGAGACCACGCTGTCAGGAGGATATTGAAGAGACCTTCCTGGGACTGAGACCACACTGTCAGTGGATATTGAAGAGACTGTCCTGGGATAAAGACAACGCTGTCAGGACGATATAGAAGAGACTGTCCTGGGGCTGATGCCAGGCTGTCAGGAGGATATTGAAGAGACTGTCCTGGGACTGAGGCCACGCTGTCAGGAGGATATTGAAGAGACTGTCCTGGGACTGAGACCACGCTGTCAGGAGGATATTGAAGAGACTGTCCTGGGACAAAGACTACGCTGTCAGGAGGATATTGAAGAGACTGTCCTGGGACAAAGACCACGCTGTCAGGACCATATAGAAGAGACTGTCCTGGGGCTGAGGCCACACTGTCAGGTGGGGGATTATGAAGGGACTGTCCTGGGACTGAGGCCTCGCTGTCAGGAATATATTGAAGAGACTGTCCTGTGACTGAGCCCACGCTGTCAGGGGATATAGAAGAGACTGTCCTGGGATTGAGGCCACACTGTCAGGAGGATATAGAAGAGACTGTCCTGGGACTGAGGCCACGCTGTCAGGGGATATAGAAGAGACTGTCCTGGGATTGAGGCCACACTGTCAGGAGGATATAGAAGAGACTGTCCTGGGACTGAGGCCACGCTATCAGGGGATATTGAAGAGACTGTCCTGGGACTGAGGCCACACTGTCAGGAGGATATTGAAGAGACTGTCCTGGGACTGAGGCCTCGCTGTCAGGGGGATATAGAAGAGACTGTCCTGGGACTGAGGCCTCGCTGTCAGGAGGATATTGAAGAGACTATCCTGGGACTGAGGCCACACTGTCAGGGGGATATTGAAGAGACTGTCCTGGGACTGAGGCCACGCTGTCAGGGGGATATTGAAGAGACTGTCCTGGGACTGAGGCCTCGCTGTCAGGGGGATATAGAAGAGACTGTCCTGGGACTGAGGCCTCGCTGTCAGGAGGATATTGAAGAGACTATCCTGGGACTGAGGCCACACTGTCAGGGGGATATTGAAGAGACTGTCCTGGGACTGAGGCCACACTGTCAGGGGGATATTGAAGAGACTGTCCTGGGACTGAGGCCACACTGTCAGGAGGATATTGAAGAGACTGTCCTGGGACTGAGGCCACACTGTCAGGGGGATATTGAAGAGACTGTCCTGGGACTGAGGCCACACTGTCAGGGGATATTGAAGAGACTGTCCTGGGACTGAGGCCACACTGTCAGGGGGATATTGAAGAGACTGTCCTGGGACTGAGACCACACTGTCAGGAGGATATAGAAGGGGCTGTCCTGGGACTGAGGCCACACTGTCAGGGGGATATTGAAGAGACTGTCCTGGGACTGAGGCCACACTGTCAGGAGGATATTGAAGAGACTGTCCTGGGACTGAGGCCAGGCTGTCAGGGGATATTGAAGAGACTGTCCTGGGACTGAGGCCTCGCTGTCAGGAGGATATTGAAGGGACTGTCCTGGGACTAAGGCCACACTGTCAGGAGGATATTGAAGAGACTGTCCTGGGGCTGAGACCACACTGTCAGGAGGATATTGAAGAGACTGTCCTGGGACTGAGGCCACACTGTCAGGGGGATATTGAAGAGACTGTCCTGGGACTGAGGCCATGCTGTCAGGAGGATATTGAAGAGACTGTCCTGGGGCTGAGACCACACTGTCAGGAGGATATTGAAGAGACTGTCCTGGGACTGAGGCCATGCTGTCAGGAGGATATTGAAGAGACTGTCCTGGGACTGAGGCCACACTGTCAGGGGATATTGAAGAGACTGCCCTGGGATTGAGGCCACACTGTCAGGGGATATTGAAGAGACTGTCCTGGGACTGAGGCCACGCTGTCGGGGGGGGGGGGGGGGGGGGGGGGGGGGGGGGGGGAGGGGGGGGGGCGATAGTGAAGAGTCTATCCTGGGGCTGTCTTAGAGGGCTCAGCAAGGTACTCATGTCTTGGTCCTGAATGTGGGCAGGGAACAGTCTCTCTCATCAGTGATAGTCATGCACTTTATGGCATTCAGCCTGTAGACAGTCACCAATGGCATTCAATCCCAGTGCTTCAACCTCTGGTACTCTGAGGCAGAGGGCACAGTCATGATGAGGGCAGGCATCTGGATCCTGTATGTCAGGGGCTGAACAGTATGAGGGGCATTGGATAGTCAGTAAAGGTCATGTGGCTTCGAGAACGTGAGGAGTCAAGTTGATAAAGGGCTTCAGGACATCAACATTAAGGCCTCAGTGGGTGAAGAGGAATAACCACATGAGTAATAATGGGTTAAGGGTAACAGATGGAGGCTGGATCATGACAGGAGTAATAGGAATTAGGATGAAGTGAGCACGGAAGCGGATGGGAGGAAGTTGACGGGTAATTGGGATAAGTTGGAAGCTGGTCAGAAAGTCAGCAGCGCCATTTTGAAAAACAGCTAGAAAAAAATTGATGAGGAAGGAGCTGCTGGGTTATGGGAGGATTTGAACACAGCAATTCTTGGCCGATGAAGGGACACTCTGTAACTGTCCTGCTCAAACCATGGAGTGTATGGTTTAGCTTAATGCTGGACTCTAGGGTCAAATGCACAATGAGTTGGCCTGGCTCCATTATTAATGGTGCATAGTGAGATGAGAATCCATTGCGTTAATTGCTGTGGTGCATATGGTCTTAATTGCCATCTGATCCTTACAGAAGCATGTCAGAATGGATGTAGGCTTAGAAAATCAATGGCCACAGCTGCTGTGCAGAGGCAGATTCACTGTGATCTCAGGCAGCCTGTAAGTGCAGGCTGCCATCGACGGCACACATGTGGCCTTGGGAGCTCCATGGCAGCAGTCTGTGAAATTCATTAATAAAAAGGATTTCACTCTCTGAATATTCAGCTCATTTGTAATCACAGAGAGCAGATCCTGAATGTTTGTGCCCAGCACCCAGGAAGCTCTCACAATTCGGACATTTTGAGTCATTCCCAGGTACCAGAGTTATTTGAGTGTTTAGAGGGTTGACTCTTCAGTGATAAGGGGTACCCCCGGAGGATATTCCTAATGACACCCATTCATCGGCCACTGACTGCACCTGAGGAGAGATACAATGCTGCACGCTCTGCCACAAATTCCTTAATAGAGAAAACTATTGCCCCCATAAAGATGTGTTTCAAATGTCTGGTCCAGTCAGGAGGGGCTCTCCAATACTCACCACAGAAAGTGCCACAGATCACTGTTGTTTGGAGGGAAAAAGCTCAATTTTTAAAAAAAAATCAATCTAGAATTGATAAATGACAGAAACAAAAAATAGTTTAAGGCAAATTTATGGCCTTGGTTTTAGATGCCATTTTGAATTTGCAGTTACCTCATGAAGAAAAGAAAACCTTTAGTGTTTATGTTCGTTCGTTTCTTGCCTGTACAATTCTGTAAATCCCTGGAAGATGTTTTCTTGTACAGGCTTACTCACTTTTCAGGAGTTTCAGGGTCAGTTAAAATTACTTGCTTGAAGCTTCCATTAAAAAATGCTCTTTGCTGCTGTTTCTTTCTGCTGATGCTTTTAAGCGCAACAAATTTAAAGTTTAATAAACCACAGTTTAGAGATGGAGATGGCAACAATTCCATTGGATAACTGTTGTTGTGCAAGGTAATACGACAAGGCAGAGTTAAATTGCAACAGTGATTTATTAACAAGAAGGTGAGCTATATATATATATATATATATATAAACATATAAACACAACAGAGATTTAGGTGCTGACAATTTCTAGCTGACCACTTCAAAATCACTCAAGCATGAGTGGGGGAGATTGGAAAGCACTTAATTCTCTTTCAAGTGGTTGAAGATTATAAACATTGCAGTTAGAGCACTTCAGAGATACTCAACCATGGAGCAAAATGAGTGAAGCAAGGCTGTGTGTGTGTGGAAGCTGTCAATCACAGCCTAGTAAGGGGAAAATAATGAATGGCTTGCCACTCGAGGATCTGAGGGGTTTAAGCAGAGATGACTGGTTTCTTTTTCTAGGAATTAGACATGTGGTGCTTCCTGTGTCTGAGCCAATATGCCCAGGTGAGTCTTACAACATTAATTATTTTCACTGCCTCTGTCTGGACTGCTCTCTAGCTTCCAGACAGGGATCTCTTTTCTGGGGGACGGCCTGACAGCGGTCTCTTTTCTGGGGAGTCTGTGGGGGGTCCCTTTATTTAGTGGGGCTCTGGGAGGTTACCTTAATTTAGCATGTCTCTATAGGGCGGAAAGGTGGCAAAGTAGTTAGCACTGTTGTCTCACAGCGCCAGAGACCCGGGTTTGATTCCGCCCTGAGGTGATGTCTGTGTAGAGTTTGCACTTTCTCCTCATGTCTGCGTGGGTTTCCTCCGGGTGCCCGGGTTTCCTCCCACAGTCCAAAGATGTGCAGGTTAGGTGGATTGGCCGTGCTAAATTGCCCCTTCGTGTCCAAAAGGTTAGGTGGGGTTACTGGGTTACAGGGTGAGGGTGGAGGTATGGGCTTATGTAATGTGTTCTTTCAAGGGCCAGTGTAGACACAATGGGCTGAATGGCCTCCTTCTACACTGTAAATTCTATGATTCAGTAGGGGTCCTTTTTTTAGGTGGTCTGGGGGGCCTCTTTATTTAGGGGTTTCTGAGTGGGCTCCTTATTTGGGCGGTCTCCTTATTTAGGGGGACCCTGTGGGGCGGGTCGCCCCCATATTTAGGGGAGGGGGAGAACCCAGAGAGCCTGGGGTGGAGGGCTGAATTGCGATGTGGGGTGCGGGTTTGAATTGCGATGCGGGGGGTGGGATAGCCAGCTGCGAGACCTAGCTATTGGCCTCCTGCTCAAACTGGTGGCATGATAGCGGGATTCCGTCGGGAATCCCTCACAATCCTCGGGAATCCCTCACAATCCTCGCTATGCAAAAATTTGCATGGTGAAGGATTGGGAATTGCTTCCTGATCTGCGCTCCCACTGTAATTTTGTTCTGGCGGGAGAACATAATCTCCCAAACGGAGTATCTCGGCCACAGTTTCTCCAGGACCCCAAATGGCTGAATGGAATTTATAGCGCAACATTATAATGGAGAGCCAGGGATGGAATGATCTTTCACTAGTTGTACTAGTTGACCAAAGGATTTAGTATCCTGAGCCTCCAGAGATGTGAGGCTTCTTACGAGGTTATACATTTGTGTGCCGCCAACTGTGAGTAATATAACTTGTATTTTGTCTTCTTCATGAATTTGTTGGCAGCATAAAATCATTGCTATCAGGCCACCAGTTTGAGCAGGTAGCCAATAGTGAAGTCTCGCAGCTGGCCATCCCACCCCCTGCATCGCAATTCAATCCCCACCCACCCTGCATCGTAATTCAGCATTTCGCAGTATTGGCCCCAACATTCAACCCCCAGATCAAATGGATCGATTTTCCTGAATAGCGTCATAGCTATTTGACTGTGGTTGATTCTTTACTTTTATTTCAAGTCTCCAAAAGGCCACTCTTCCCCCTTCCAAATATTGAAAACATTTTGTGACTGGTCCCATTTATTCTCATCGCCAATGTTGTTACGTAAGGTAATACGATGAGGTAGAGTTAAATCACAACTTAACAATGAGGTGAATTATATATATACATACATATAAGCACAACCACAGTACAGGTCTAGATCCATCGGTCTCGGGCTTAGTCAAATGGTTGTGCCTACCCAGAGTCTGCATCCTGGCACCCGATAGGCTCAGGTTTCTGTTCTCTGGCCCCATAGGACCCAGGCGGATCACATGGCCCAGAACGTATCACACCTTAAAGGGGGTCACACTATCACAATAACATTGCAGCCATGGAAAAACAAATAGTGCAATATTGACAGCCAGAGAAACTAAAATTGAGAGTAATGAGGACAACAGAGAGTTTTTTGTAACCCTCCTTTTTAAATAGTGGGGTTACAGTAGCTGCACTCCAATCTGTAGGAACTATTCCAGCGTCTTTAGAATCTTGGAAGATGACCACCAATATATTCACTCTTTCTAGCGCCAATTCCTTAGGTTCTCTGGGATGTAAATTATCAGGCCCTGGGGATTTATCAACCTTCTATCCCATCAACTGCCCCAACACCATTTCCCTACTAATACTGATTTCCTTCAGTTTCTCCCTCTCACTAAACCCTGTGTTCCCCAACATTACTTATTTGTGTCCTCCTTTGTGAAGACCGAACCAAAGTATGTAATTATTTGGCCAGCCATTTCCATATACTCTTTCAACAATATTGTCTTGTTCAACATCAAATGATCACCTGCTGATCAGGTTTGAATTTTTCCAGTTCCTAACATTCCCTATGGCCTACTTAATGGACTGTATCAATTTGAGAAACAGTTTCATACCATGAGTTTGCATTCGGGTTAGCTGGGACTGGAGTGGAGACTGTCTAGACACATTTCACAAAAGGTTTTAACACATAACAGAAAAAGGAAATTTCATCCTATTTGTCAATATAACAGCCATTGCACTCCTAAAGGAATTTATTCAGTATAGATCCTCACCTTAAGCACCATGGTGGTAATCTAGTGAACTGGACAGCACACCCTTTGTAGAACATGTCCTATTTTAATTCCATTGAAATCTTTTTGTATTAACTTTCACTTGCAGTGAATGGCAGTTTTCTTAACTGTTTTTGTATTGCTGTCGTGAATGCTATCTCTTCACACTAAAACAGGTGTTAATTCTGCAGAGTTGACGGAGCGTGGGTGTAGCCAGTTCTCTGGCAGCTGCTATAAATTAAAAGTGTTAGGAAATTTCATTAAACTATAATTGCAATCCTCAGCTCTTTCATGGTAAACACACAGTCATATGTTAGAACTTATGTGGAGCAGCATTGCAAATAGAATTTCAACAGATGAGAGGGTAGACAATAAAAATTAATTGAAGTTCAGCTTCAGTATATTTTCTAACTGTTGATTGCGTTCTAGATTGGTCGCATTTCTGCATAACTTGATTTCAGGATTAACACTGATTTTAGATAACTAAAGTGTACACAACTGCCTTAATAATTATCTACTAATTTATTTCTGTTTTATAGCTGCTAAATATTCTGTGTTGCCTTTTTTATACGTCTGCACATAATGGGGGAGGGAAAAGGTAGTAAATCTCTAAATAGGTTAGGTAGCATTAGATGCACTTCCCTTACACATTTCAGAACCACAGCTATTCTCAGCATAACTATGCTGATTTGTGAAGTTGTTTGAGCAATTGTGTCTTTTTGATCCAGGGATACAAGTGCAGTGACAGGTTTAAGGCACAAGCATGCAATTTGTGTCATCCCAAGGTCCAGTAGATCGCAAGGCAGTGAAGCAGATGCTAGAGCCATCAATGAATTGCATTTTTCTTTGTTTTTATACAAGTCAAAATGTTTCTGACCCTGAACTGGGGCTCTGAACCATGCTGTTTCGAGTCTGTGTCACAAAATCTAGTTTTTGTTTTTCTCTCTATCATTTTCTACGGTAGTTTGAAACTGCTCAGTAGAGAATTGCAAGCAGTTAACTTGGAGATTAATCAAAAAAAAAAAGCAGATTTGAAACTGTTACCAGGAAAGGAGTCAGTCTTGATTCAGTTTAACCTCCTGGCTAGCAACTCGCACAGGAGTCTGGTGACCTCATGACAACTGAACTCACTGCCAATCTAATTAAGGATCAGTCAGTTGGCTTTTGATCAGCTGCCTAGCTGCCGAAAATGTAAGCCAGGTTTACTGAAAAGGAAATTCACCTGCCAGTGATTCTCATGGTTTGTCAGCAGAAACTGCTCGAGTTAAGATTTTTATTACATTTTCATCATCGGCATAACAAATCTCAGAACCCAAGCCACGATCCAATCTGTCAAGCATTCTATTTCATGATGGACTTGGCAAGAGGTGCCTGCCCTATGCATAGCAACAGCAAAAAATATTGCACATACATCAACCAGCGTGTTGCTAAAAACAAAGCCTGCAAACGACAACTACACACATTATTTTTATAATCGACCTCCGGAGCTGTTTCTCCAATTTACTTCATTACTTTGACACTATGTAAAACAATTCTGTCTTCAACTGTTTTGCTTGTGATTATCGATTCATGCTGCTGGGAAGAATAAGTTAATTAGGGCAAATTAGTTAAATCATTGAGTCTCTGACTTGCTTTCTAGCTCTTGAATGTTAGCAGAGACATGAACATCTTGAAGCATCAACCAGGAGATCCATTTTTCATTTAAGGCTGGTGGCTGAATTAATACTAGTGTTCAATTCAACAGCCCATTGTTAGGAAAACAAAGGTTGCTTAAAGGGAATTAGATTTATATTGGTAAACATTAGAAATAAAGTATAGTTTTGAGTGTGTTTAATTTAATGTTTCTGTGCCTGGAATGATAAAACCTATAGTTAGATTCATGTTGAACAAAGTTTTTTGGATGTGTGGGGTTTGGTCAAGTTCCAACTGTGTTTCTGTTGTGCTTAGAGAGAGCTACGGCATGAAGAATAAATAAAAAGCATAAGAATGTGGGTGTTGCTTAGCAACTGGAGCCTTGTAAGGTAGAGAAGCTTATTAATTTTTAGTTTAGCTAAATTGATTGCAGTTGGAGATAGGTGATGAAAGATAAGGCATCTCTCACAGCTCTGACAGAATCAGTTGGTTTCGAAGGCTGGAGAGGGAACATCCCTCTCTGCTTTGTGAGGAGAAAAGCCATACCATGGAGTAAGGGTTAAGAAAGGAAGTGCAGAGATCTGAAGGGCAGCTAGTTAAGGAAACTAGAAAAATGAAGAGAAAATTCCAAGAAGCCTGAGGTTTAAGGTACGAGAACAGAGCACTGCTCAGTTAAGACAGGCAGAGCTGAAATGTAGGTTGAGAATCCAGAAAGATATTTGAAGTGATTTTCAGGTTTGTGAGATTTTGCTACAGCCTGTGGAACGTGAGTTGAAATAACTATGGAAATCAGTGGCTGGATCTCATAATTTGGGTAAGAGCAGTTCAGACAAAGAAACCTAAATGAGGGTGATGTAAAATCCTGGACTGGATTTTCTGTTTAAATTGGAGTGGAAGCTTTGTTTAAAAGCATCATTTTGAAAGCCTGGTCTGGAATTCGGAAGACAGTGCAAAGGGAAAGCATTATTATGAAAGAAGATTTTAAAACGTAATTTTGGGAGTCCAGTTTGGAAATTCTCATGTGATCATCTGGGAAGGGCGGAGGATTCTGAGGAGAAATCCACAGACACTGACTTGTGTTCAGAGCAGGGTTTCAAGTATTTGACCACAGTCATCTTGTGTGCTTAAAAGGGACTTTGTGTTAATGAGACATTGTGGCTGAAGATATATTTTGTAATCCATGATAATTTTAAATCCGTGTGCAATGGTTACAGTATAGGGGGAGTAAGGATTATTGTATTATAATCCAACTTTTCATGTTTAATAAATGTTTTCCATGTTGTTAAAACTAATTAGAAGTCCTGTGACTCTGTTCCTCCACATTTTATAAAAAAAATAAAAGTTACAGCCTTTTGAGCCAGGGTTCCATTCTGGGATCTTGAAATGAAATGAAATGAAAATCGCTTATTGTCACAAGTAGGCTTCAAATGAAGTTACTGTGAAAAGCCCCTAGTCATCATGTTCCGGTGCGGCTGTTACGGGAATTGAACCGTGCTGCTGGCCTGCCTTGGTCTGCTTTCAAAGCCAGCGATTTAGCCCTGTGCTAAACAGCCCCTTCCCAATCAGTTGTGCCATAAACTGGGATCATAACACCATTTTGAAATTCATTGTGGATAAAACTTCTTGTTCAGTATAATATGATATCACTATCTCATAGCAAAAACTTTTAACACAGATGAAACCCTTAAAGAAAGTAAACTTAAACGATGAACAATCTAAAATCCTGTGTCATGCAAGTACCATTTTATTCCCACAATATTAGATGTATAGCAGGCCCACCTTTTAAACATTCTAGGGGCGCAATTTACCGGCTGCTTAAATCTGGATGGAACGTGGCCGGTAGATTTCATGAGAGGCCTCTTTCAGGTTTCCTGATGGTCATTTTGCCTCATGCGATCTAATGAGATTGTGTGAGATGTCACGATAGGCGGGGCCCAGACTTGCAGAGTTAGGTGAGCTTACTCTGC
This sequence comes from Scyliorhinus torazame, assembly GCF_047496885.1. Taxonomy (NCBI): domain Eukaryota; kingdom Metazoa; phylum Chordata; class Chondrichthyes; order Carcharhiniformes; family Scyliorhinidae; genus Scyliorhinus; species Scyliorhinus torazame. The sequence continues at coordinate 153,246,365 of NC_092717.1, forward strand.
CAACGCCAGATCAAACCAGCGCCCATGATCTACTGGCTTCACCGAAGAGATCCCAACCAGGCGCCATTTAGCATTGGTCCCCTCAAATGAAGACCAGGTGGAACAGCACTTGGAGGGGTCTGCCAAGTGATTAGAGGCTCCTGGGTGGTTGGTATCTTGGCAGCATGGCACCCTGGCTCTGATGCCACCAAGCACCTTGGCATTGCCAGCCTGGCACACTGGAAGGGCCACCTGGGAATTCTGGCATGAGATCGGGCTCGGTGATGCCCTGCCCATATGAGGTGGGGTGCGGGGGCCCGACGACCGCCAACAGGTGAGTTGGAGCATTGGAGGGTGTCCAGGTATTGCGTCGGAGGGGGCCGAACGATCGGGGTGACATTTCTTCAGTGCAGGAAATGGAACTGAGTGTGGCCTCAGTGGGGTGTTCTTCGCTGAGGCCCCAAAAACCCCCCAAAAACTCCATTAGATAGCGGGGTCATTCCCAGCATTACAAGCCCTATGGTGCTACAACCCCTCCAATCCTGCCCTGAATGGACTCGTTTTTTTATGGTTAGATTGCGCCCAACAACTCAACATTTCAAATCTAGGACAAAGGTTCGGCACAACATCGTGGGCCGAAGGGCCTGTTCTGTGCTGTATTTTTCTATGTTCTATGTTCTACCTCAAATGTACAGCAGGTCCACATTTTAAACACGGGACAGGTCCACACTAGTAAACATGCAGCAGCTCCACAACATTAAATGCACAAAGGTTAGACAGCCAGCAGTTCCTAATTTTGAACATACAGAAGATTCACGCTGTTAAACGCTGAAGTCCCATTCCCGCGTAGTTGGTAGGTTCAATTATGAACAATTTTAACATCAGCATTGATATGGACTTGAGAAACTAAGCAAACATGGAGACTTTTGAGCTGAATGATAACAATATAAGAAATAGGAACTGGATTAGACCATATAGCCCAGCAAACCTGGTCCACCATTCAATATGATCATGGCTGATCATTGGCTTCAACTCCACTTTCCACCCGTTCCCCATACCCACTGATTTTTTTGAGAGTGAAAAAAATCTATTTATAGTCTTCAAATGCATTTAATGATGGTGTAATGACAACCCTCTGGGGTAGAGAATTCCAAAGTTTCACAACTCTTTGGGTGAAGAAATTGAGCCACATCTCAGAGTCAAATGGTCAGTCCCTTATCCTGAAATTGTGGACCCTCGTTGATTTTTACTCTCAAGTGTTAATGTGGTTTGGGGCCAATCAAATAATAGAAGAAAATAAATTAACTGAGGGACAAATTAAAAGGGGCAGCTCCAAAAAGGGGCCAAGCCCAAAAAGAACAAAGAGGAACGGAAATTTAAAAACATCAAATCAAAATGTGAAAACTGGAGTCGATAAAGCAATCCAACAACTGCGGTGCAAAATGAGCACGGAAGCTCTCAAGGGTTAATTCCAAGCAGGGAGGCAATCTGCTTTATCACACTCAACTGTTTCAGCTCCCTCTGTTTAGACTCTTTTGGAGGTTGAGCCAATGATCAGCACCTATCTTTAAGAATGCAATTTGCTTAACAATGTAATTGCTAAATGATGCACTTGCTGATAGACTTCCCTCATGGTTGAAAGTAGGTTTTTGTTAGTTTTCGGAAGTGCCCCTACCAGGACTGATCCCTTTTAATTTGTCTCTGTGTTTGTTTCTGTTGTTCTATTAAGTTGATTAACACTAAAAGACCGTTTGTATTTCTCTGTGTGCTCCTGCTGTTTGCTGCAAAACTATTTGAAGACTCGGGGCGGGATTCTCCACCTCCCCCCCACACTGGGGTGGAGAATCCCCGGTGGGCATCGCGAGTCCCGCCCCACTGCCCTGACGTCGGCTGCCATATTCTTCGGCGCCGTTTTTCGCGCAGGGGCGGGATTCACGTCACGCCGGTCGGGGGCCGTTGGCAGCGGCACCCTGGCAATTCTCCGGGCCCCGATGGGCCGAGCGGCTGTCCATTTTTGGACACTCAACCCCCCTACCGGCGGGACCTGGCAGGTAGGTCAGCGGGGGCGATCCTCAGGGAGGCGCGGGGGGATCCGACCCTGAGGGGGGCCCCACGGTCGCCTGGCCCGTGATCGGGGTCCACCAATTTGTGGGCGTGCCTGGTCATGGGGGCACTTCTTATTGCCGCGCCAGCCCCTGTCGGGCTCAGCCATGGCCGGTGCAGAGAAGAGAGCCCCCCGCGCATGCGGCAAAATACGCTGGCTGGTCTGCGCATGTGCAGAACCACGCCGGCAGTCCCGCGCATGCACGAGATCACGCCGGCCCTTCGGCACATGCGCAAACTCATGCCGTCCCTTCGGCGCCGGCTGGAGTGGCGCCAACCCCTCCGGCATCCACCCTAGCCCCCAAAATTGCGGAGAATTCTGCACGGAGTGGTTGGCGTCGGTTCTCCAGGCGGCGTGGGGACTTAGTCCCAAGAAGGGAGAATCCCGGCCTTGGTTTCTGTTCGCTGCTGTTGCCCCTTCTGCTTCTTTGACCGGAGTGAGGCAAAGCTATGAGGGGAATTGGCTGGCCTGCTGCTCGACTGAAGAAGGGGGAGGGGTGCTTTTCTCACCCCCTCTGCTATGCTCTCTGTTAGTGTAGTTTCAGGTAATGGTTGTTTCAGCCTTGAGAGTCTGCTGTTGGGGCTGCCAGAGGGACAAAGAGAAGGGGGGTGCCTTGAGTGCTAATGCAACTGCCTGGGACTGTGCCTGCTTGCTGCTGCCCCTTCTACTTCTTTGACCAGGAGTGAGGTAGGGGAAGTATTTAGCTGACCTCTTACCGGCTGAAGACAAGGGAGGGCCTGCACTTGCAGCTTGTTGCTCTCTTCATTGGAATAGTTTGTTAATTGACTCGTGTCTGGCACTTGCTAATGCCTCTTTTATTCCTGTGGTTCGGACCCTGGACTGGGTGGTGTTGGGAGACCAGATGCACCGGTACTGCAGGAGTGGAGGGGCGGTAGTCCGATTCAACTGAGCCACGCAACAGTTGTTTCGGGATGTCTTTGCATTTATTGGTTCATGTCTATGGTGTGAAGTTGTTATCTTAACGTATTATTGCCTGTTTTGTGTCTTGTGTGTTTGGACTATATCTTGCTTTGTCTCTTTGTATGATGGAACTGTTATTCAATTAAAATTATCCCCTCGTGGCTGGAGACTGTTTCTCTGTGAGCTCCTGCTGTTTTCTGCAAAACTGTTCAAAGACAATGGGCAGGATTCTCCAGTCTCCAACGGCGAAATCACATTCGGCAATTGGCCGGGGAATCCACGTTGGCGCCAAAATCGGGGCGGCACTGCTTTTGCGATGCTCCGCCTTTCCAAAATTGCGTATTCTAGGAGTACGCCGCACACCTTACGGACGGCCTCACGGTGTTACTTCAGGCCCTCCCCTTGATGCTCCGCCCCCGATGGGCCGAGTTCCTGAAGGCGTCGGTCACTCATGGTATTTATTTTCAGGAACTCAACATGGCAGCTGCCGACTAAGTCCAGTGTCGCCACACTTGGCGGCTGCCGACCAAGTCCAGCGCCCCCACAATTCTCCAGCCCTATCTGCAGCTAGAGCCAGAGGCTCTATACTGCGTGCCTGCTAGCTTCCCACCAGACGGGGGGATCGGTGGCCGTTTTGCACTGTTTTTACGGTCATAAAACGCCACCGTTCCCACGCCGGCATCACCACTTCATCTCAGTATCTGAGATTCCAGCCTTTGGTTTCTGTTCACTGCTGCTGTTCCTTCTACTTCTTTGACCTGGAGTGAGGCAAGGCTATGGCTGAAATTTTCAGGTTTGCTACTGGACTGAAGAAGGGGGAGGGGTGCTTTTGTTACCCCATCTGCTATGTTCTGTGTTAGTGTGGCTAGGTAATGATTGTACCTGACTTGAGAGTCTGCTGCTGGGGCTGCCAGAGGAAGAAAGAGAGGGGGAGTGCCTTGAGTGCATCTGCCTGGGACTGTGTCTGCTTGCTTCTGCCTCTTCATCTTCTTTAACCTGGAGCGAGGGACGCCTGGCCTGCTACCAGACTGAAGACTGTGGAGGGCCTGTGTTTGCAGTTTGTTGATGCCTTTTGTCATGAAAATGTCACTTTAAGAAATGTTTGGCTGCTCATGTTACTGCAGTGATGTCAGAGTGTGGGTGGAGCTGAGCACTGGCTCTGTTTTTTAGTTTCACTTTGAGAAATGCTTGGGTGTGTCTGTGCCATTTTGGTTTCATTTTCAGTGTTGGAGCTGAAGCCAGACAAAGCAGGTGTACTGTTGATCTCTCTGCCATGAAAAGACTATCTCTTGATCATTTGGTGAATTCAGAATTATAAATGTTCTCAGTCGTGACTTTAACCTGATGTGCTTCTGTTAAAGGTTATGTTTTTTGTAAGTCTTCTGGATGTTAAAAGGACAGCGTAAGCATTACTTAGTGTTGTATTCTTTGGGGGTTGATTTGAATTGATTGAATTGAATTGAACTGTATGTTTTAAAAAGGTTGACTTGAGTTCATTGAATAAACATTGTTTTGCTTTTAAAAAAATACTTTTCCATTTCTGCTGTACCACACCTGTAGAGTGGGCCGTGTGCTCCCCTATCACAATCTATTAAAAGTTGTGGGTCAGGTGAACTCCATGATACACTTTGGGGTTCTCTAATCCCTGGCCCATAACACTTTGTTGGAATATTTTGTTTATTGACAGATGACTGTTCACTGTTTCATATTTGGAAATGTGTGTTATTCGCTCCTGCCCCCTTTATTCCTGCGGCCAAGACTTTGGGCTAGGTGGGGGTCAGGTAATCCAATGCCAGTACTGCAGTTGAAGAGGGGTGATGGCTCGAAGGTTGTGTCAAGATGCCTTTGTGGACTACTGGTGACTTCATGCATTGGTGACTATGTACTGCTCTCAGTTTGGAAGCCATGCAAGTCTTTTCTTTTGCATTCTTACTGGTTTTTGGTGTATTTTATTTTTTTGTATTACTGATTTATGTTTCCTATGCTTGATATTGTGCTATTGCTGTTTATTGTTTACTGCCTAGGGGCTGTGTACGTGCCTGCTGCAGCCCATCCTGCTACCATGGTCTTGGGTAGCTGGAATCGCTGCCAGTGCTGGAGAGGGGGTGGAGGTCATATCTCTCACGTCCTCACTCTATATCGGTGTGACTTTGCCGGTGGATTGTTGTGCTCATTCTGGATGCCCTTCAACGGGTGCTAGAGCTGCTGGTGGGGGCGGAGCAAGAGGGGAAGAGCGTGAGTTGGCTTGGATGCTGGTGACTTGGTTATATTGTTGATTATTTGTGGATTTTCTGTTTGTAGGCTGTGTGTTGTCAGCCACAGCTCCTTTTGTGTATGGTCTAGTATCTGGAAGGGGATGCTCCCTTGCTCTTCCACCATGCCCTGTGGCCGGGTGCCGCGGGGAAGGAGGGAGAGAGCAGTGGGTTGACTTTGCTGCTGATATCTTTCTTACAGTGTTTTGTGTTTACTGTTTCATGTAATTGGTTTGGGTTTTGTTCTGCTTTTTGTACAAAGGAACTGTTATTAAACTAAAATATATCCCCCCTCTTTCTTTTAAATTAATGCTTTAGAAAAAGGAAAATTCAAGAACACATTTTAATAATGAACAGAAACAAACAGGTGTTTTCACATTCAAAATTATACATTCCCTTTACCACATTTATAAATACACAAAATTACAAAGCAAAAAACTTAATTTTCCATCATAAGAGACTCAACCTTCATCCAATACATCGAGCAATTTCTTGGAGCAGGCATCAATTGGTGACGTTTGTCCATCCATCAGAGATTTCCCTTCTCTCTAACGTTTATTTTAAGTCAGCCAGGTGTATTCTTAGCCTTTTTTCAGTGACGCTTTTTTGTTGAGTGGATATTGTCTCACAGGGATCGGTTATCAACATCACACTCTTGGGCAAATGTTTCTCACTTTTACCTTTTCGTAGTATATCTGTCAGTATATTGATAAGTAGACCCCGTATCTCTTGTTTCTACTAATGCCTGTGTTTCAGCAGCTAATGTGCTTTTTACTACCTTATTAATTTTCTTGGCTGGCCAACCTCGTATATCATCTGGTTCACCCAAGGCTGGAAACCTGAGTATGCATTTCTCTCAATATAACTTTTTTAATGCTTTGTTTGCTCTCAAGCTTCCTCTATCATAGCAATGCTTCTTCATAGGACTCAGCTCCAATACATCACAACATCAGAATGCACAATCTGCTCAACTGTCTAATCAAGCTCCTCAATTGATCCTTTTCTTCCCTGGACGCTGGATCCTCTTTTTGTGAGGGGCTAACCCAATTTATTGGGACACGACTAACATTTTCCAGATAAGATTGTTGATTCAATGTTACTCCTAACTTGTTCTGAATCTTGTCTAAAGCTATAAATTTAAAAGCCCCTGAAACCTGGCCTCCCTTATTGATTTTATTGATCACCCATTTGCTCAATTTCTACAGAAAGGCCCCACAGAAAACCATCAACATGCATGATAATGATTCCTCCTAGTTTCTCATTGTGATGCCAATAGAACATTACAGGGTCTGTCTTTAAATAGAAGCAGCCCATTTTCAACAGAACCATCCTCACTGAAAAATGCCATACTCTTCACGCATCATTCAATCCATAAACACCCTTGTATATTTTGTACAATTTCCCTTCTATTTTTCAGGCTTCTTTAGGGGGTTTCAAAAGTACATTCCTTTGAAATTTCTGACCGTGCAAAAATATAGCTTTTATATCTGTCAAATTGCATTCCCAGGAGTATGTCAATCTTCAAATTTAATTTCAACTTCATTAGGGGCATCCACCCTGACATCTTGATCCCCAAGTCTTTCCTTAAAAATACCGTGAGCCTTGTATTTGCTGTCAGTAGCACCTTTTCTATGCATATCCACCTGCATGACGAGGCTGGCTGTTCCCTGTCTTAGATTTCAGTATATACTTCAAATTCTTTTCAACTTTCCAACTCCTTTTTTTTGTTGCTTCCTTTATTAGCTTGTCTTCCAATTTATTAGCCTGCATCATGAGGACTTTTGCTTCTAGTCATATTCCAAGCTTGTCAAGCTCCGATCTCTACCCGGCCCCTCTCTCTTCCTGGGCCACTGCTACATCACCTTTCTGCATGCGGTCAGAGTCTTGATTGCAAGTTGAAGAACTTTTTCCAGGGATCGTGACTTCTTTCTGGTTCACCGTCAGAACTTACAGCTTTCTTACAGCTTTCTGGCTATCTACATCCTTCCATCATGTTTCCATTATACGGATCGTGGGCTGGATTCTCCGTATGGGAGACTATATGCGGACGTCAGTGTGGGAACCGTGGCATATTACGCCCCAGAAAATGGCGTAAAACCTCCACTGACCCTCCGTCTGGTGGGGAGCTAGCAGGCACGCAGCGTAGAGCCGCCAGCTCTAACTGCGGATACGGCCAGAGAATTGCCGGATTCGTGGCCGCGCATGCACTGGTCGGCGGTCTGCAGCAGCTACGCCATGCAACATGGTGCTGGCCGGGCTCGGACCCGGCCTGCTAAATAGTGCCACCTTTTGGCCAGGCTCACCACCCCCTGACCATCCCCCACCATTGCCCCCAGCCCCCGCCAAAGCTCCCCCCGCCCGCGGAACGGTTCCACGCCACCCCCCCCCCCCACTATGCACTGTGTCGGTTACCCCGACTCAGTCCGCAGCCACCACACCTGGTTCCCTGAAAAAATTAGCTCACGCACACACGCGCCCCACGATGTCAGGAACTCGGCCCATCAGGGGCGGAGCTTCAGGGGAGGGCCTCCGATAAAGTCCTGAGGTTATCCATACGGTGTGCGATATGCCCCCAATTTTACGCCAACGGGGATTTTCCGGCCAAACGCGATTTCGGTGTTGGAGACCGTAGACTCCTGCCCCCTGCCCCCTATCTCCTGAATTTCATCCTGCAGGTTTAACCAATGATTATATTTCCCAGTGGCCTGTTGTGCTCTTCCTATGATAATGCATCCCTCCTCACATTGGCCCCTTCTGGTATGTATGTTACCTTTGTTCCTACAGTTGGGTAGTTGTCCTTTTGAATAAATAGCGTTATTCAGCACTTTATTGTTACTTCATTCATCATCAGTCAACTCTCTGTTTGCTGTATTCGGCTCCTCACGATTGCATGGAATGTGCATATGTGAAGTGCACGGCGCTTTTTCACTCTCTATATTTCTTTCCAAATTGTACAGGCCAAAGTGCCAATTAGCTCTCAGAATGAAACCGAACAGTTTAATTCCTGTGTTGTACATTTACTACTTTTCCTTACTATCTATAGTATGCCAGGACTTTTCCATTCTTTCCATCCTTCTCTTTTGTAATTTACCAGGTCACTTGTCTGAACCGTATTCCCTTTGGCCTTCTGAGGCGAGCCAAATTTTCTTCAAAATCTCAACTTTAATGAAAACTTTCTGCTGCATGCAAAGAATTCAGATGAGCAGAAAAAGGAGAGCTAAAATACAGTCCCTTCTAGCACAAGGGAGCATCTGATTTGCGGTACGCCAACTGGTGTGGATGGTATCCCCAACCATTTTCAAAGAGTTCTTTGAATGTCCTACCCATGCCAGCGCTATTTGCAATTTACAATCTGGTTGATCATCCAATATTTTATGTAACAGGTCACCAATTAGTGCACGGTTTCTCTTGCATAGACCATTATTAAATGGGCTCTCAGTGGTAACATACATAACTATGATGTTCAAATTTTCATACATCTTGAAATTCATAAAAATACCCGACCATTATCTACTGGGAATTTTGTCGGTGTTCCGAATCCGGGGCGAAATTCTTCCCCAACGGCGCGATGTCCGCCAACTGGCGCCAAAAACGGCGCCAATCAGACTGGCATCGCGCCGGCCCAAAGGTGCGGAATGCTCCGCATCTTTGGGGGCCGAGCCCCAACATTGAGGGGCTAGGCCGACGCTGGAGGGATTTCCGCCCCGCCAGCTGGCGGAAATGGCGTTTGTTGCCCCGCCAGCTGGCGCGGAAATGCGGCGCATGCGCGGGAGCGTCAGCGGCCGCTGACAGTTTCCTGCGCATGTACAGTGGGTAGAGTCTCTTCCGCCTCCGCCATGGTAGAGACCGTGGCGGAGGCGGAAGGGAAAGAGTGCCCCCACGGCACAGGCCCGCCCGCGGATCGGTGGGCCCCGATCGCGGGCCAGGCCACTGTGGGGGCACCCCCCGGGGTCAGATCGCCCCGCGCCCCCCCCCAGGACCCCGGAGCCTGCCCACGCCGCCTGGTCCCGCTGGTAAATACCAGCTTTGATTTACGCCGGCGGGACAGGCAATTTCTGGGCGGGACTTCGGCCCATCTGGGCTGGAGAATTGAGCGGGGGGTCCCGCCAACCGGCGCGGGCCGATTCCCGCCCCCGCCCATTCTCCGGTACCGGAGACTTCGGCGGGGCCAGGGGCGGGATTCACGGCGGCCAACGGCCATTCTCCGACCCGGCGGGGGGTCGGAGAATGACGCCCCCTGTTCCCGCCCATTTATTACCTTACAATGTATTACAGTGGATATGCTAAATCTTGTTGCCATATCTATACAGTGTAACAAAAAAATACCCCTATCTTTGACACATAATTAAGTCCATTGCCATTGCATTATTAAATTCCCTGGCTAGAAGCAAGCTCAGATCCAGATGTGGTGGTGTCTTTCTATATTTTATCTGCATTTCACATTGAGCTGTGACTTGCTCAATAAGGTCATCACATTCTGTATCAAGTACTCCAGCATCACACAGTAAAGCTTTCAATTTTGGTGGCACCAGGTGTGTAAACTGTCATCAGCTTCCAAAGGAATCTTCCTTTTTGTCCATCAAATTCTTATTCCCAGAAGTTAAACAGACTTCTTGAATTGTTTGATGAGAAATTTCTGGCTTCCTTAATGGCAGGCAAAAATGGCCTGCCTCGTAAAATGTAGATCCACCGTATTCCCGAAGACAATTGCTCTGTCGCTTTCATGTCTAGCGTCATCTGTGCTTTTAACAAGAGGTGTCTTCTTAACAACAGAGGAATATCGCTCGAGACCACATCTGTACAGAGGAAAAAGCTGATCCTAGCTGTTCTGCACTGAAGGACCACCCTTTTGGAACACGTCAGCATGTTGTCATCTCCAAATCTAAAACATGTAGAGTTTTCATACTCCTTTGACCTTCCTGCTGATCTGCCTCATCAAGAGACACCAGGTAGAAGTTAAGCCAGTCCACCCCACACACTGTGGAAGTGCAACAGCTATCTAAAACTTCACAATGAAGGAATCGGCCATCAAAATACTCACCATGGGATTCAAACTTTCAGTGATCAACACAATTCCTTCATGGCCGTCTCCATCATGATTTTCAGCCTTGGAATTATCATGCGCTTATTTCAAAAACTTGATTATTTCGCTGTGTGCAATGCATTGCATAACGATACTTGGAATCACACCAATAACATCGATTAACCCTTTCTCGCGCATTTCCCGGGTTTAAATGTCTATAGTCGCCATACCCGCTCCACTTTTTGTCTCATCTGTCAAATTGGTTGAAAGTACGACCATCTTCAGACTGCCTATCAATTACCCCACCTTTGTACTGGAATCTGCATTTAATGTTGGTTAGGCCACATTTGGAATACTGTGTCCAATTCTGATCACCGCACTACCAGAAGGACATGGAGACTTTAGAGTACAGAAAAGGTTTATCAGGATCTTGCCTGGTATGGAGGGTATTAGCTATGAGGAGAGATTGAATAAACTGGGATTATTCTCCCTAGAGAGACAGAGGCTGAGGGTCTACCTGATAGAAGTTTATAAAATTATTAGAGGTATATATAGGGTGAACAGTTGGAGGCTTTTTCTCAGGGAGGAAATGACAATTACAAGGGGGTACAAGTTCAAGGTGAGGGCAGAAAGGTTCAGTGGAGATGTGCGGGGAAAGGTTTTTACACAGAGGGTGGTGGTGGCCTGAAATGCACTGCCAAGTGAGGCGGTTGAGGCAGATATGTTAGTGACCTTTAAGACTTATCTGGAAAGGCACATGAACAGACTGGCTTTAGAAGGATTCGGGCGGTTGGTCAGGATAGGACACCTGATCGGTGCAGGCTTGGAGGTCCAAAGGGCTTGTTCCTGTGCTGTATTGTTCTTTGTTCTCCATCCTAGTTCTGTCCATGGCAGGAATGCCTAGAGATAGTCTTCCTGCCCTACTGCCTATTAGGTCAAGTTGACATTTGTGAATATATCTGAAAGAAAATAATAGCAATCTACTGCAAAGCAGACTGAAAGCAGTGGGCAGTTAGATCGTCATGCTCAATCCCCTCAATTCTTCCTGAGGTGAGTGGACTCGGATACCCAGAATTTTAGTTGCTGCTTCACAGGACCAATACACCACAGAATGGCAGACTGTTGATATGTTTTCTCTAGGTGCCTAAAACATCCCTGTGGCATAAAACATGAGGGTTGCGATGATCTTCAATGCCACCAACAGTGAATGGCAGATATTTGCTTGTTCATGGAACGTTTCATTTATTTGAATTAGCACCACAACCTCCCTGATGATCCAGATTTTCCAAGCTCTCTTTGTTTTATTGTAAAGCCCAGTAACTGATTCCGTTGTGGTAGACCTTCTTAATGAGATAATACCTGCTTCAAATGACAAGTTTCCAATGCCGACATAAGTTTGGAATTAAGCCTTAAGCAGATGGTACCTTTTGAATGTAAATCAGTTCGCTTTGTTGATTTAAATTGCTAATAATTGCATAAATGTAAATAGCAGCTGTTGTCTTCAATCAGAACAAGTTGTCTATAAATTTATTGATAAAACATTCCTTGTCACTCTTGTCTAAATGTGCAGGTGAACAGGAGCTGTGCAAATGAAATTTATTTTGCCGACTCTGACCATAATCCTTGGGGCGAAGTGAGCAGATTCTCTTTGGACTCAAGGTAGTTCGAAGGTGAGATCTAATGATGCAAGTTCAGAACAAAGTCAATTGTGTTTGGCAGGTCTGCAGCACTCCAGTGATTTTGATAATTGACCACTCCGACACCGTTGTTAATAGAATCTGACAGACCTCAGTGGGGCTGGGGTTTCGTCATATGTGCGATCAGATAGCCTTGAAATACAATGCCTGAAGTATAAACATAAAATATGTTGCTATGGGAACCATTAAGGGTCTCAGCTGCAGCTGACCTGTCTTGGTTCCAGTTCTATTTGGGTCCTACCCCTCACCTCTTGAAGACTGTATCGGCACTGTTTCCTACTCTGACCCAGAACTGGAAAGCATTGCTCCCAGTGTCAATCTTTACTTCACCTTCACCTGGCTCATCTCTGACTCTTCCCTCCCTTCATGGACTTTCCTGCCACCCATTTCTAAGGAAAGATTATCAACCAATATTCACTATAGGTCCACTGACTTCCACCTTGCCTTTTGTAGGGATTGTATTTAATTTCCCAGCTTTTCTATTTCTGGTGCAACATGCTACATTCCATATCAATGCTATTAGTATGTCTTTCCTTTCCCTCAACAGAGGATTCCTCATCACCATGGTTAATAGGGTCCTCAACATGTCTGTTCAATTTCCAGCACTTTTGCTCTCCCCCCTTTTCCTTCCTTCCAGAACCAAGACCGGATTCTGCTCCACCAGACTTCACCTTCAATGGATCACCCTCTGCTAAACATATCTTTTCCTCCCCTCTCCTTTCAACATTCAGAAGGGACTAATCATTCCACAATGCCCTAACCTCTGCATCACACCCTCCCCTCACCACAACATCGCCCTGTGCAAGCTTAAGGGATACAACACCTGCCCTTTGAACTTCTCCCTTCCCCTGCCCAAGGTCCTAAGCAACTCTTTTCAGATAAAACAGCCAACTTAGTAAATTATATTCACTGCTCATGGTGCAGTTTCTTCTGCACTGGGAGGACAAACTGCGGATAACCTCCCCTCAGTCTGCAAGTGTGAAACAGTAACTGTTTCTCTCTCCATAGATGCTCCCTGACCAGCTGAGTAGTTACAGCATCTTCTGTTTTTGTTCTGGACTAAGTAAGGTGATCCTGGTGAGACAGGCAATGGTAGGTATATCTGTTCTCTCTCGTAGCCTGGTCAATCCAGATGTGCACATTTTGGGTCTCTCCATTTGATGTCAAGATGCACCTAAGCTCTGTGGACTTGATGGGAAGTGTAATATTTCCTAGAACTGCATTCCATTTTGGGAAATGTCATGGAAATTTACTAAAATGAATAATTTCCATTTATTTTTTTCCCACCTGATTGACATACTGGTTGTCCTTTGGAAACCATGTGCCACAGACAGTCAGAGACCTGCCTTTGGTCAACTACAAACTTTGCTTTCAGTTCGTGGTTTGTCTTCGGGCTTCTGCAGACTCGCGAATACATCACCCACCAACCAAGCTTCCTGGAGAGAGAGTCGACCCTCACAGTGGCATTCTGGGGAGAGCTAACTGGATCTTCTTGGACTCTGAAAAACATCCCAGTGGAATATGATCCAATCACCACCTGCTACCAGGCAGATCACAGTCTTTTGGGCCAAACCGTTGGCCACCAGCCAAATCAATCAAACCAAGTCCAAACCCATCTCCCCCTTTGGAGCAAGCAAGTCTGCAGCTTGTGTTTAAATCAGCACAGCCTTCTGGATTCTTCCTGCTTGAATTAAAAATATAGGCTGTTTGCCTCAAAGTCAGATGCCCATTAATCATCCATGGATCAAAAATGTGATGCCAGAAATAAAAACAAGGGTAAATATAGAAATAGACCGAGAAAACAGGAAGGACCCTTTCACCATTTCTAGCAATCCCATCTGGATTTTTCATCCACCAAGCTGCTAATATCTGCTGCTAAGGGGACGCTCCTAATGTTGCACTCTACGAACAATGGGGGGCTCCACACTCTTTCAGCCGACAATTAGGCCTTCAAGCCATGTGGTGGGAGGCCCACCTGCAGGTGGTAACATGCCAACTGGCGAGAAGAGGCCTTTAATTGGCCAGTTAAGTGGCGCAATTGGCCTCTGGGGGGGAAGGGCCATTTGCTATCTCCCCATCATTTCCAAAATGCCATGGCTGCTGCAAGGCAGCAGGTAGGCAGACCTTAACCTTCCCACCAACTTTTTTGTTTCCCCCACTGACCTCCTATCACGCTCCATCAAACCCCGTAAAATTTCTGGCCAAATATGACATGCCCCTTATTGGTTCCATGGCATATTGTGCAGGGAAATTATCAGAGAAACACTCAGGCGATTCATTGTTTTTTTGACATGTGTTAGTCTGATTGTTTAAATCAGCACGAAAGTTAAACTCCCCCATTAAAACCATTTTGTCTTAGCTAAATGCTTGCCTAATCTCTGCATTTATAAAATCCAGAACTTTTCAAACTATTGGCATGAATCATACAGGGTTTGAACCCCTATTTCCTCCCCTGAACAAACAAAAAACATACATACTTACCTTCCTCTGATATTTCAGGGCACTTTTCCGACAGAGGTACCTTCCAAACTGATACAGTAGTGCCAGGGTGGATTTACAATGAAACACACCCATGCCGAGGCACAGGGCCCTGAACGACTGGGGGCCCCAAATGATGAGCGAGTCTCTCACATCCGATTAGGGACAGATAGTCTTTGTGATTTGAGAATGGAAAGCCCTTGAGTTAACAAGAAGTATAAACATGCATAGGCAACAAATAGAGCTGAAGTTAACTAAGGCCACAATTGAATGCCCAAAGCACATCGGAAACAAACAACTGGCGAGGTGACATTCTCATGGTGAAGCTTTAAAAGTTCTGTCCGTAGCCAGAAAAGCTACATGGGTCCTTTGAAAGCTACATGGGTTAGGATTGAGTGTAGGTGAGGGCAGCACGGTGGCACTGTGGCACAGTGGGTTAACCCTGCTGCCTCACGGCGCTGAGGTCCCAGGTTCGATCCCGGCTCTGGGTCACTGTCCGTGTGGATTTTGCACATTCTTCCCATGTCTGTGTGGGTTTCGCCCCCACAACCCAAAAATATGCAGGCTAGGTGGATTGGCCATGCTAAATTGCCCGTTAATTGGAAAAAAATAATTGGGTACTCTAAATTTATAATAAAAAACGTAGGACATGGCTGCAATGCAAATATATACATTTTGTATTCATTTTCACTGTTACAGATTGTACAAACCTTTGAGCTGTTGACACTTTGAATTTATGTGCAGAAATGGCCTGAATTGGATTTGAGGCACTGAAGATTGATAAGGTTGCTGGGCCTGGTGACACTTAACCTCGAATGCCGGAGAAAATTGGAGAGATACTATATGTGAACCATAGAGGGGGGTGGGGTGGGGGGAAGAATGTGTGTGTGTGAGGGGTTGGAGTAGAGAGAGTGTGTGTGAGGGATGGAGATGAAGAGTTGAAGAGTGTATGTGAGGTGTAGGGGAAGAGAGTGTACACAAGGAGTCGCAAGAAGGGAGAGTGTGTGTGTGCAGGTGGGGGCAAGAGAGAGTGTGTGCAAGGGGTGGTGGAACACTGTCTGTTCACACTGTCTTGGTGCGAGAGGTGGGGAGGAAGAGTGTGTGAGGGATGGGGATGAAGAGTGTGTGAGCGAGAGGTGGGGGCGACAAAAGTGTCAGGATTCGTCTGTTGATTCCTGCCGATCCCTTGTTTTAATTTCTGTTATTTTGCTATTTCAATTTTCGGACCTGGACAGTTAATGGTATCTATGCCCTTTGAGATGGACTTCACCTTTAATTTAAAAAAACCTCCAGCAAGATGTGGTTTGGCCTGACATCAATGACACATCCAGATGGACTTGGCTGTCGACCAATGGACTGTTTCAGATTGCCGGGCCTTATCAATGGATCGTGTTGATTGGTTAGGCTTTTCGCTGGAATGTTCTTTCCTCTGAGACCGTTTCCAGTTCTTAGTTTCATTTTGAACACTGAGCTAAAGGAGGCTCTTTTGAGTTTCACTCTCTCCCTGAAAAGGTAAACCTCTCTCAAACACCTGGTTGGAGATTCTGTTTTCTCCTCCGTAAAGCTGGAGGACATTCTAGTGAGTCTGGAAACTAAGTAAGAGTAAAACCCAGACTGAGAACTGGGTTTGAGGAGAGACAAAGAAAATCTTAAGGAAATCCGGACAAACCACGAGCTGAAAGCAGTGTCAGTAGTTTAAAAACACTTTATAAAATTTTGTGTTGGGACCTCTTCTTATCTCAGGAAGCTTGTTGATCTTTCTGGTGGAGTTGGAAACAAATAAGAATTACACAGACCTGAGGCTGTTCTTTTGAGTAAAGGCACATTTTAATAAAAGTTAATGACCCCCCAGAGGGAATGCTACAGCCTAGGGGGTACTGTCTGAATGTTACTGCCAGAAGATCCTCATTAGCAATCCAACCGGTGGTTTCAATCACTTGGCGAGGAATGGTAAAGAGAGAGAGACTGTGTGCGTGAGGGGTAGGGATGAAGAATGTGGGCGAGGGGTGGGGCTAAGCAAGAGTGTGTCTAAGGGGTAGGGATGAAGGGCTTGTGTAAGGAGTGGGGGTGAACAGAGCGTGTGCGAGGTGGGGTGGAGAGAGCGTATACAAAGGGTGGGGGTGGATAAAGTATGTGTGAGTGGTGGACTTCAGCCTTCTGATCCGTGTGGGGTGGCCCCAAATATGAAGCTGAACACCGGGCACCACAAACTGTAAATCTGCCTCTGTAGGAAACCTCAGAGGGAGCAGTGGAGAGAATCCATGCCGAAACCATGCACCCTTTTTACGGCATTGGTGTCAAGCTGTAAGTAAAGAAGTTCAAAGTCCCAAAGTTTCTTGAAAAGCTACGGAGATAAAAATGGGGGTAGGGTGGGTGAATGGGTTCGAGTATGATAATCGGGTGAAGGCGTAAGGGGGGTAAAGTAAATGGATAAATGGATTGGGTAGATAGGGTGATGAGGTCAGGTCAGTTGAGACATGAGACGCTGGGTGATCAGAGGGAGAGAGTTGGTGAATCAGGGAGTTGGGTATTCCAGGTGTAGATAGGTGGGTTCATGGGGAATTTGAGGGGTGGTGGGGTAAATCAGGTCAGATCAGTGGGTCAGGGCAGAGTTGGAGAGTCAGGGAGGTCAGTTAAATAATTACTCAGGAGTTAGATTAAGTTTTTTTTTTCTGTCTAACATTTCTTGTGTCACAATTCTGGGAAGTAAGTTAGAACTGTCCAAAATCTTCAACTCTAACTCCGAGTTGGAGACATTTTCGGAAGACATCAGGGAGCAGAGGAATTGCCCATCAGAAATTTAAATGTCATATGTAATTCCCACAAAGTCATTACACTGGGTTCCAGGGATCCCGTAATGTATCTTGGGAGGTACTCTGGAGTTGAGAAGATAGGGACCATTAAATATACTATTCTTTTCACCTCAGTCCTTCCCCAGTTTACTTGTTTAAAGTTCTTGTGACTTTTCTATTTATTATTTCCTCTGGGACTTCAGTCCCAGCAAGAAGGAGGTGGAGTTCATCCCAATGGTACAATTCTTTCCAATCCCAATATTGTGCTACCGCTTAGGGAATGGAAATCCTCTTTAACACACTGCTCCTTTAAATGTGTGTTCACCCCCTGCTCCTTTAAATGTGTGTTCGCCCCCTGAATCTGTTTATCCCTACTGTACCTGGTTTGGTTAATAATCTAGAGATTATTAATACAGAGGAGTTTGTAGTCCTATTCTTCAATTTAGTTCTGATTCCTGGCATTTTCCAAACAGGAACTTTACCGTGACTTCTCAACATCATTGGTTCACCTGCCTGGACGAGCACAGCTCCAACAACACACCAGAAGCTCAATACCATCCAGCACAAAGGAGGCCACCTGATTGGTACCCTATCCATCACTATCTCCACCACCAACATACAGTAACAGCAATTACACCATCGACAAGATGCACTGCAATAACTCATCTGGATTTCTTCAACAGCACCAACTTAAACAGTAACCTCTATCTCACAGAAGGAGTAGGGAACAGGCACAAGTGAAAACTAGCACCTTTAAGTTTCCCTCAAAGGGATAGATTATGAAGGTTGGGGAAGGGGGTGGGAGCTGATGTGGAGATTGGATGGTCAGCTGATTGTCAATTCTGTGAAGAGATTTACTGATTGGGTTTGGAGGAAGCACCCCTGCTCCTCCTGATCCATGAGCGAAGCAGCAAATGCAGTTGTGCAGTCGATAAGACCATTTGATATATGGTCAGAATTAAGCCATTCAGCCCATCGAGTCTGGTCCGCTATTCGATCATGATCACGGTGTTTCTCACCCCCATTCTCCTGCCTTCTTCCCGTAACCCCGATCCCCTTATTAATCAAGAACCCACTATCTTTGTCTTAAAGACACTCAGTGATTTGTCTTCCACCGCCTCCTGCGGCAATGAGTTCCACAGATTCACCACCCTCTGGCTGAAGAAATTCCTCCTCATCTCTGTTTTAAAGAATCGTCCCTTCAGTCTGAGGCTATGCCCTCTGGGTCTAGTTTTCCTACTAGTGGAATCATCCTCTCCACATCCACTCTATCTAGGCCTCTCAATATTCTGTAAGTTTCAATGAGATCCCTCCTCATCCTTCTAAACTCCATCGACTACAGATTCAGAGTTCTCAACCACTCCTCATATGAAAAGTCCTTCATTCCCGGGATCATTCTTGTGAACTTCCTCTGAACTCCCTCCAAGGCCAGAACATCTTAGATATGATAAAGGGCCCAAAACTGCTCACAATATTCCAAAAGGGATCTGATCAGAGCCATATACAGCCTCAGCAGTACATCCCTGCTTTTGTATCGGGCGGCACGGTAGCACAGTGGTTAGCACTGTTGCTTCATAGCGCCAGGGTCCCAGGTTCGATTCCCGGCTTGGGTCACTGTCTGTGCGGAGTCTGCACATTCTTCCCGTGTCTGCGGGGGTCTCCTCCGGGGGCTCCAGTTGCCTCCCACAAGTCCCCAAAAAGACGTGCTGTTAGATAATTTGGACATTCAGAATTTTCTCTCCGTGTACCCGAATCGGTGCCAGAATGTGGCGACTAGGGGCTTTTCACAGTAACTTCATTGCAGTGTTAATGTAAGCCTACTTGTGATAATAACGATTATTATTCTATGTATTCTCGCTCTCTCAAAATGAATGCTAACATTGCATTTGCCTTCTAACTGCCAACTGAACCTGCATGTTAACCTTAAGAACGAGACTCCTATGTCCCTTTGTGCTTCAGATTTCCAAAATCTTTTCTCATTTAGAAAATAGACTGTGACTCTATTCTTCCTCTCAAAGTGCATAATCTCGCACTTTTTCACATTGTATTCCATCTGACACTTCTTTGCCCACTCTCAGCCTGTCAAACTCCTTCTGAAACCTCCCTGCTTCCTCAACACTAACTATCCATCCACGTATCTTTGCATCCTCTGCAAACCTAGCAACAATGCCCTCAGTTCCTTCTTCCAGATCGTTAATGTATATCATGAATAGTTGTGGTCCCAACACTGACTCCTGCAGAACACCACTAATCACTGGCTGCCATCCTCAAAGAGACATCTTTATCCCCACTCTCTGCCTTCTGCCAGTCAGCCAATCCTCTATCCATGCCAGTACTTTGTCCCCAACACCAAGGGCTGTTATCTTATTTAGCAGCCTCCTGTACGGCAACTTGTCAAAAGCCTTTTGGAAATTGAAATATATCACGTCCAGTAGCTCTACTTTGTCTGACTTCCTTGTTACCTCCTCAAAGAATTCGAACAGATTTGGCAGGCATGGCCTCCCCTTGACGAAGGCCTTCTGATTCAGCCCTGTTTTACCATGCATTTCCAAGTATTCTGCAATTTCATCCTTAATAATAGACTCTGAAGTTTTACCAACGACCAAAGTCAGGCTAACCAGCCTATAATTTCCCGTCTCCTGCCTTCTTCCCTTCAGTACGAAGTCTTACAACACCAGGTTAAAGTCCAACAGGTTTGTTTCAATATCACTAGCTTTCGGAGAGCTGCTCCTTCCTCAGGTGAATGAAGAGGTATGTTCCAGAAACACATATATAGACAAATTCAAAGATGCCAAACAATGCTTGGAATGCGACCATTAGCAGGTGATTAAATCTTTACAGATCCAGAGATGGGGTAACCCCAGGATAAAGAGGTGTGAATTGTATCAAGCCAGGACAGTTGGTAGGATTTCGCAGGCCAGATGGTGGGGGATGAATGTAATGCGACATGAATCCCAGGTCCCGGTTGAGGCCGCACTCATGTGTGCGGAACTTAGCTATAAGTTTCTGCTCGGCGATTCTGCGTTGTCGCGCGTCCTGAAGGCCACCTTGGAGAACGCTTACCCGGAGATCAGACATTCAACAAGAACAGCATCAACAAGAACAACGTCGGCCAACGTTGTCTACCTCATACGCTGCAGGAAAGGATGTCCCAAAGCGTGGTACATTGGCGAGACCATGCAGACGCTGCGACCACGAATGAACGGACATCGCGCAACAATCACCAGGCAGGAATGTTCCCTTCCAGCCGGGGAACACGTCAGCAGTCAAGGGCATTCAGCCTCTGATCTCCGGGTAAGCGTACTCCAAGGCGGCCTTCAGGACGCGCGACAACGCAGAATCGCCGAGCAGAAACTTATAGCTAAGTTCCGCACACATGAGTGCGGCCTCAACCGGGACCTGGGATTCATGTCGCATTACATTCATCCCCCACCATCTGGCCTGCAAAATCCTACCAACTGTCCTGGCTTGATACAAATCACACCTCTTTAACCTGGGGTTACCCCATCTCTGGATCTGTAAAGATTTAATCACCTGCTAATGGTCGCATTCCAAGCATTGTTTGGCATCTTTGAATTTGTCTATATATGTGTTTCTGGAACATACCTCTTCATTCACCTGAGGAAGGAGCAGCGCTCTGAAAGCTAGTGACATCGAAACAAACCTGTTGGATTTTAACCTGGTGTTGTAAGACTTCGTACTGTGCTCACCCCAGTCCAACGCCGGCATCTCCACATCATTCTTCCCTTCATAAACAGGGATGTTCGCTATTTTCCAATCCTCTGGGACCCTCCCTGACTCCAGTGATTCCTGAAAGATTAACACTATAATACCCCCAAAATCTCCTCAGCTATTTCCTTCAGAACCGTGGGGTGTAGTCCATCCATTCCAGGTGATTTATCCATCTTTAAACCTTTTAGCTTCCCAGCACCTTCTCCTTAGTGATGGCCACTCTACCCACCTTTGCCCCTTGTGATGAATATCACGTTCGCCCCAGAATTCGGTTTGAAATAAGGCAACAGAAATTGATACAACCAGTATTTTAATTCAAAGTGGAATAAAACCACTTCAGCTAAAGGTCGTGTAGAAATCACCATGTTAATATTAAAATATTAATCAATTTATATTTTTAACTCTGTAATTCTGTATGTATCTATTGGGAGTATTTTACAATAAAAATACTTTGATTAAAATTATACTGTGTAGATTTACTCTCAAAGTTTAAAATCCTAGACACTCATTTAGGAAGTCTTAAATGGCTAGGACCCACGACAACTGAGGTAATGATTTAGTTATGAGTGACGTATCTGAACTTTTCCCATAAAAACTAACTGAGATCCTGTTTAACTGTCTGAGACCCGGAAAAGCATTCTCCCTTCGTGAGATCTATTTTGAGTCTTAGCAGAAAAACGGATTTCCCTCTTTTGGTGGGTTAACCTAGAGCATAGGTTATTAATAAAGTATTATCAGGTTTGGAATAACCTAAATCCGTCACACCCTGACTCTCTTGATGTTCTGGTATGCTACAGGTGTCTTCCACCATGAAGACTGATGCAAAGCTCCTATTCAGTTCCTCTGCCATTTCTTTGTTCCCTATTACTATATTTCCAGCCTCATTTTCGAGTGGTTAAATGTCCATTCTTGTCTCTCTTACCTTTCATATATTGAAAAAACTCTTGCAATCTCCTTTTATATTAGCAGCTAGCTTACACTCATACGTCATCTTCTGCCCCGTTATTGCTTTTTTAGTTGTCCTCTGTTTGCTTTTAAAGGCTTCTCAATCCTCTGGCTTCCCAACATTGTATGTTTTTCTTTTTCTTTTATGCTGTCCCTGATTTCCCGCGTCAGTCAAGGATGCTTCGTCCTCCTCTTAACATGTTTCCTCCTCCTTGGGATGAATTTCTGTTGTGCCTTCTCAATAACCCTCAAAAACTCCTGCCATTGCTGTTCCATTGTCTTCCCTGCTGGCTCACCTTCCAATCAATTCTGGCCAGCTCCTCCCTCATATCTTTGTAGTTACCTTTACTCCATTTATAAGACCGTTACATCTGATTTCAGCTTCTCCCTCTGAAACTGCAGGGTAAATTCTCCCTCGCAAACTGCAGGGTAAATTTTATCATATTGTGGTTATTGCCCCCTAAGGGTTCCTTCACTTAAGTTCCCTCGGTCTGCCTCATTACACAACACCAAAATCCAGAATGGCCTGTTCCCTAGTGGGCTCTACAACAAGCTGCTCCAAAAAACATCTCGTAGACATTCCACAAATTACTTTTCTTGGGATCCTCTACCAACCTGATTTTCCCAATCCACCTGAATATTGAAGTCCCCCATAATTATTGTAATATTGCTCTTCTTGTATGCTTTTTCTGCTTCCTGATTTATTTTCTGCCCCACATCCTGACTACTGCTAAGGGGCCTGTACATAACTCCCATCAGGGTGTTTTTCTCTTTGCGTTTCCTCAACTCTAGCCAGACAAATTCTTCACTTTCCGACCCCATATCACTTCTTATTATCCAGTTAATTTCATTTCTTACTAACAAGGCAACCCAGCCCCCCCTTATCTCCATGTCCTTTCAATAGGACACACATTGGATATTTAGAAGCCAGCCCTGATCCCCTTGCAGCCATGTCTCTGTGATGCCCACGACATCATACCCACCAATTTTGATGCTCATTGACCTCATTTCATTTACTGCATGCACCCCCTTCTTATAGTTATCCCCTCATCTTCTGTACCTGAAGTTAGATTCCTGCCGCTTTCCATACTCTGTTCTCTTACTTGTTCTGGAAACTTTACGAACCGCTCCTAAGCACCCTCCCCCTTAAGTAGTTAAAGTCTTCATCATTAACCTGCAATCCTACCTTCTCCTTTAACTTTAACCCCCTCCCCCCCCCCCCCCCCCCAGTTAGTTTAAAGCCCTATTCAACCTGTCACCTCTTTTTACCTGATTTGCCAAGCTCCAGGAAACTCCATCAGCATTAATTAAAGAGCAAACCTTGAGAATGTAGAAGCAGACTTCCTAAAATATTTGACTTGCCACCTAATAGTGAATTGGTCATCTACCCCACCTCTGTTAAAACTGAAGTAAATGTGCTGGGATTGGGCTTGAAATGTGTTCGTCCCACCTAACCCAAATCCACGCATTCTTGGGCATAAAAATAATCCTCCCATCCGCGGTGTTTATAGGTAGGAAAATTGTACTGTCAACTCGCAGAGGTAGATGTTGAGTCTGGAGAAAGGTGTGTAGATAGCCTGGGTCACATTGAGATCCAAAAAGATGAGGTGTTGGGCGTCTTAAAAAATATTAAGGTAGATAAGTCCCCAGGGCCTGATGGGATCTACCCCAGAATACTAAAGGAGGCTGGAGAGGTAATTGCTGAGGCCTTGACAGAAATCGTTGGATCCTCACTGTCTTCAGGTGATGTCCCGGAGGACTGGAGAATAGCCAATGTTGTTCCTCTGTTTAAGAAGGATAGCAAGGATAATCCAGGGAACTACTGGCCTTAGGGAAATTACTGGAGAGAATTCTTCGAGACAGGATCTACTCCCATTTGGAAGCAAATGGATGTATTAGTGAGAGGCAGCATGGTTTTGTGAAGGTGAGGTCGTGTCTCACTAACTTGATAGAGTTTTTCGAGGAGGTCACAAAGATGATTGATGCAGGTAGGGCAGTGGATGTTGTCTATATGGACTTCAGTAAGGCCTTTGACAAGGTCCCTCATGGTAGACTAGTACAAAAGGTGAAGTCACACGGGATCAGGGGTGAGCTGGCAAGGTGGATACAGAACTGGCTAGGTCATAGAAGGCAGAGAGTAGCAATGGAAGGATGCTTTTCTAATTGGAGGGCTGTGACCAGTGGTGTTCCGCAGGGATCAGTGCTGGGACCATTGCTGTTTGTAGTATGTATAAATGATTTGGAGGAAAATGTAACTGGTCTGATTAGTATGTTTGCAGATGACACAAAGGTTAGTGGAATTGCGGATAGCGATGAGGACTGTCAGAGGATACAGCAGGATTTAGATTGTTTGGAGACTTGGGCGGAGAGATGGCAGATGGAGTTTAATCCAGACAAATGTGAGGTAATGCATTTTGGAAGGTCTAATGCAGGTAGGGAATATACAGTGTATTGAACGTCAGAGAGATCTAGGTGTACAGGTCCACAGGTCACTGAAAGGGGCAACACAGGTGGAGAAGGTAGTCAAGAAGGCATACGGCATGCTTGCCTTCATTTGCCGGGGCATTGAGTATAAGAATTGGCAAGTCATGTTGCAGCTGTATTGAACCTTAGTTAGGCCATACTTGGAGTATAGTGTTCAATTCTGGTCGCCACACTACCAGAAGGATGTGGAGGCTTTAGAAAGGGTGCAGAAGAGATTTACCAGAATGTTGCCTGGTATGGAGGGCATTAGCTATGAGGAGCGGTTGAATAAATTCAGTTTGTTCTCACTGGAACGACTGAGGTTGAGGGGCAACCTGATAGAGGTCTACAAAATTATGAGGGGCATAGACAGGGTGGATAGTCAGAGACTTTTCCCCAGGGTAGCGGGGTCAATTACTAGGGGGCATAGGTTTCAGGTAAGTGGGGCAAGGTTTAGAGTAGATGTACGAGGCAAGTTTTTTACACAGAGGGTAGTGGGTGCCTGGAACTCGGTACCGGAGGAGGTGGTGGAAGCAAGGACGATAGTGACATTTAAGGGGCCTCTTGACAAATACATGAATCGGATGGGAATAGAGAGATACGGACCCAGGAAGTGTAGAAGCTTGTAGTTAGTCGGGCAGCATGGTCGGCACGGGCTTGGAGGGAGGGCCTGTTCCTGTGCTGTACATTTCTTTGTTCTTTGTTCTTTGTTCCAATGATATGGACATTTTACAAATATCATTAATATCGTAAGAGTGCATTTTTTCTGGCAGCAATATTGGTTAAATTGTATTTTCCATTCACCATCCTGATTCTTTTAACTACTTAATCACTGTGTCATTAAGGCAAATTGTAAATAATTAATGAATGCAGTTATTATTCAAATAATAATCAATCAGTTGTCAATTTCTTCATATTTGAGACATTGTGAATAAACCAGCTGAATTATTTCTGCAATCCTGCCCGTTACTAGGTTCTCTTATTCTGAGAAGAACATCCTCAAGGTTTAAGAACTGTAACACAGAATGGCAGTGGTCTATAGGGAAGGTGCAGCTGCAAAAGCAAATTCATCAGTGCAACAGAGATACATAACTTCTGGCTATATTTCATAAAGACTGGAAATTTGGGAATTGTACATTAAAGATTATTCCCTGAAGGATGCAGATTCTGCGAAGGATGATTTGTTAATGCAGAGCAATCTCATTTTAACCATATGATTTACAGTAATTGTGAGCTTGCTTTGGTAATAAGAAATTATTACAAACTGAGATACTCTTATGCTTTAAGGTCTCAGAGAAAACATTTTTTAAAAAGTCAACATCTAAATTGTAGATGGAACTATATTGCCTGACATGGGTCTAACCAGTTTCTTACCGACAAATATGGCTCTAATGGCCATGATTTAGTGGCCCTGTTGATCACAAGCACAAAACCCATTATGACCGCTAAATCTCGCAAGTTTGAGATCTTCTCCACCAGTGACATAATCCCTTCAGGGCGTGAACATAATTTCCATAATTTTTACTACATTAACATATACTCACCGGCCTTGACGCTGTAATGTCCATCCACAACTTGCCTTCTCACTCACCTGGTATGACGTCATGCCGGCGCGAATCACTACTGGTTTTCAAAAAGGGAAACTAATCATGATGACTATGCCGGGATGCACAATAAGGTATAAGATATGTCCCAGGTGGTGCGGGACATGGCTGGGCCCTCTGGCAATGCCAACCTGGCAGTAGCAAGGGGGCAATGCCAGGTCTGGCACTCTGGGAGCCCCATTTGGGGGGTGGTGGGTTCCCCTTATGTGTGTGGGGGGTATTTATGTGGGGGTGCCTGCATTGAGGTGGGGTGGGTCTGGTGCCTGTGAAGGGGAAGAAGTACACTGATCCCAGGGGGAGGGTTTGCCCCCAATGCTGGGGGGTGGCGAGGGTCAAGCCAGAGCTTGAAGGTGGGTGGGGGACCCACCAATGCTGTGAGAAGTGAGAGTGCCATGATGTTTTGGGGGTCGGGGGGGGGTCGGTTCTGTTCTATGGTTTAAAAAAGTTGTCTCCTAAAATAGTGTTTAGTCAAGTGCTTTTGCATTATAGTAACAGTCTGAAAACATAATCTTGTTGTGATATCCTTTCTACTAGGAGCTGGAAGAATTTATTTTTTTAAATGTTAACAGTCTCTATGGGGATCGTAATACAATCTTTTATAACATTATGTGTGATTACCTCGACTGTCACATTCATAAAATAGCAACAAATCACAAATGAATAGCTAGAAGTATCTGACAACCAACAATGAAACAATCAGGGGGCGATTCTCCAAAATGGAGACTAAGTGTTCGCGCCGTCGTGAACACCGTCGCATTTCACGATGGCGCAAGACGGATGCGGGGATGACGAATCTGTCCCCCACAGGGGACCAACATGGCGCTGGAGCGGTTCACGCCACTCCAGCCTCCCTCCCCACCGCCAGATGGGCGCCGCGCCAACCCGCGCATGCGCGGGGGACTTCTTCAACGCTCCGGCCCCGACGTAATATGGCGCGGGGGTTCTGGGGCCGGAAGCGGAACAAAGTAAGCCCATGGGGGGAGAGGCCGGCCCGCCGATTGGTAAGTCCCGATCACGGGCCAGACCCCATCGGAGGCCCCCCCTGGTGAAGGAGGGCTTTTCCCCGCCCCACAGGCCGCCCCCCGACCCTTCGCGCAGAGTTCCCGCCGGCAGCGACCAGGGGTGAATGGCGCCGGTAGGACTCTGCCGTTCCCACACAGCCGCTCGGCCCATCTGGGCCGGAGAGTCGGCGGCCCGGCCGCGGATAGCGGCCCGCGACCGGCGACGTGCCAAACGCGGCGGCGCAAATGGCACCGATTCTCCGCACCTCGGAGAATCGCGTGCCGGAGTCAGGGCGCACGGTTGCGGCGATTCTCCGGCCTGGCTCGGGGCTCGGAGAATTGCGCCCTCAATCTATAATTTAAAAAAAACTTTGAATCAGAAATCAGCAGTTCGCTACAGTTGGAGAAATACCAAGCAGACAGGTTGGCACGGTGGTGCAGTGGTTAGCACTGCTGCGTTACGGCGCCAAGGACCCGGATTCGATCCCAGCACCGGATCACGGTCCGTGTGTAGTTTGCACATTCTCCCAGTGTCTGGTTGGGTCTCACCCCCACAACCCAAGAGTGCAGGTAGGTGGCATGCTAAATTGTCCCTTAATTTGGGGAAAAAAAGAATTGGGTACTGTGGTAGGATATATTAGGGGTATTGCGGTACCTAGGTGGGAT
The DNA here is from genome assembly GCF_047496885.1 of Scyliorhinus torazame. Taxonomy (NCBI): domain Eukaryota; kingdom Metazoa; phylum Chordata; class Chondrichthyes; order Carcharhiniformes; family Scyliorhinidae; genus Scyliorhinus; species Scyliorhinus torazame. The sequence continues at coordinate 153,274,022 of NC_092717.1, forward strand.
GTACCTTATACTGTTGTATGATTGGTAGAACCTGCCTGCTGGTTCCACCCAGCAGGTGGAGCGTAAGAGTCTGTGTTTCACCCTCAGCAGTCATTCTGTACCGGAGCTACTGGGGCAATTACTTGTTCATTAAAGCCTTCAATTGGACTACAATCTCGCTTCAGTAGTGATTGATCGTGCATCAATTTAATGAACAAGAATTGAAGAATGGCTGCTCTCCGCATCAAGCCAGAGTGTCTACAAATCAAACCCCTCGCAGCAAATGCAGCAGCAACTTTTAAACATTGGCTGGCATGTTTCAACGGGTACATCAGGACGGCCCTGACTACCCCCACGGAGGAACAGAAAATGCAAGTCCTCCACTCAAGGGTGAGCCCAGAAATCTACACGCTTATCGAAGACGCGGACGGTTTCGAGGACCCAATGACTTTGTCAAAAGAGCACTACGTCCTCACTGTGAATCAGGTACATGCTCGGCATCTTTTAGCTTCCAGACGGCAGATCCCAGGGGAATCACTGGATGATTTTTACCGCGCATTGTTAGTGTTAGGTAAAAACTGTAACTGTCCACAAGTCTCAGCCAATAACCACACCGAACTCTTAATATGGGATGTTTTTGTTGTGGGCATGCTGTCCTCTAAAATCCGCCAGCGACTGCTGGAAAACGACACGCTCGGGCTTAAAGAGGCACGGAAACTTGCACACTCCCTCGATGTAGCCTCCCGCAACGCCCAGGCCTACGTTCCCGACCGCGCGGTACCTACATGGACAGGGTGGACCCCACCCGCGGCCGATTCCAAAGCACCCCTAAATTCCCCACAAGCTTGTACAGTGCAGCAGCCACGAAACCCAGGGGCCCAATGCTATTTTTGCGGGCAAAACAAACACCCCCGGCAACGTTGGCGGCCTGATCCGCAATCTGCAAGGGCTGCGGGAAGAAGGGGCACCTTGTGGCAGTATGCCAGGCCCGGTCGGTCGCCGCTGTCGTCACAGACGAACAGGGCCCATTGCCATTCTTCTCCTCACAGGCCATGTGCGATTCATGGGGGCAGCCATCTTGGATGACGTCTAAGGACCCTGACTCGGCTGACCATGTATCGCCTGATGAGATCTCTGTAGCACAATCAATCACTCACGAGACAAGATGAGAAGGATTTGAACAATGGCTTTATTATGCACACTTGTTCCCAGCAGCACAGTTACAGAATGCGGCTGCTGGGAGAACCCGAGATCTTATACTCCGCCTTACTGGGTGGAGCCAGCAGGCGGCTGATCCAATCGGGACCCAGTGTCTATCCACCAATAGCCTCTCGGCATCACAGGGTACCTTAATACCCCTAATACATACCACCACATTTACCCCTTGTTAAAAAAGAACCCGGCGGGGTAGTGGGCCATATGGTGGTAGGGGTTTCCAGAGTCGGTACCGAGGATGCTGCTAACATGGCAGCTATGCTCCAATATCAACCACTAGTGCTACTTACAATGCCGCTTTTACTGGGCAAACCAAAAAAATTATTTACAGAGGCATTTCTTGCTTTACTATACTGATTCGATGAGTCGAATGGGTGCCCTGGTCGTCCTCGTTGATCGTCTTAGCCCCGGTGGTGATTCAGGCGCTGGTTCGGGCTCCGTCGTCTCTGGGAATGGCGCGATGCCTCTTCCCGCTCCAATACCCCTATTCGGGGCTGGGGGAAGGACCAATCCACCCGGGAAGGGGGCGGCTGTGGGGTGCGCCGGTGGGAGGGAGGGGGTGATTGGTGTTGGGGGGTGTGTGTAGCTCCAGAGGGGGTCACTGGTGTTGGGGGGGGGGGGTGTGGAGCTCCGGCGGGTGCCAGGTCCCGCAGGGAGACCGTGTCCTGTCGGCCGTCGGGGTAGGTGTATTGAGGGTTCGCATGGAGGAGATGAGCCCTCTCGACCAACGTGTCCGATTTGTGCGTCCGCACATGCTTTCAGAGCAGGATGGGTCCCGGGCTGCCAGCCAGGTCGGAAGTGACGTTCCGGAGGAGGTCTTGCTAGGGAAGATAAGGAGGCGTTCGTGAGGTGTTTGATTCGTTGTTGTACACAGCAGCGACCGGATGGCGTGGAGGGCGTCCGGGAGAACTTCCTGCCAGCAGGAAACTGGGAGACATCTGGACCGTAGGGCCAGCAGGACGGTCTTCCAGACCGTTCCGTTCTCCCTCTCTACCTGACCGTTCCCCCAGGGGTTGTAACTGGTCGTCCTGCTCGAGGCGATACCCTTGCTGAGCAGGAATTGACGCAGTTCGTCGCTCATGAAAGAGGACCCCCCCTATCGCTATGTACGTAGGCGGGGAAACCGAACAGTGTAAAGATGGTGCCGAGGGCTCTAATGACCGTGGCCGCGGTCATGTCGGGACAGGGGATGGCGAATGGGAACCGGGAGTATTCGTCAATCACATTCAGGAAGTACGTGTTGCGATCGGTGGAGGAGAGTGGGCCTTTGAAGTCCAGACTGAGGCGTTCAAAGGGACGGGAAGCCTTTATCAGGTGTGCTTTCTCTGGCCTGTAGAAATGCAGCTTGCACTCTGCACAGATGTGGCAATTCCTGGTGGCGGTCCTGACCTCCTCGATGGAGTAGGGCAGGTTGCGGGTCTTAACGAAATGATAGAACTGAGTGACTCCCGGGTGGCAGAGGTCCTCGTGGCGGGTTCGGAGACGGTCCACTTGTGCGTTGGCACATGTGCCGCGGGATAGGGCATCGGAAGGCTCATTCAGCTTTCCGGGATGATACAAGATCTCTTAGTTATAGGTGGAGAGTTCGATCCTCCACCGCAAAATCTTGTCGTTCTTGATCTTGCCCCGCTGTGCATTATCGACCATGAAGGCAACTGACCGTTGGTCAGTGAGGAGAGTGAATCTCCTGCCGACCAGGTAATGCCTCCAATGCCGCACAGCTTCCACTATGGCCTGCGCCTCCTTTTCCACTGAGGAGTGGAGGATTTCTGAAGCGTGGAGGGTGCGCGAAAAGAAGGCCACGGGTCTGCCCGCTTGGTTGAGGGTGGCCGCCAGAGCTACGTCGGACGTGTCGCTCTCGATATGGAAGGGGAGGGACTCGTCGATCGCATGCATCGTGGCCCTTTCGATATTCGCTTTGTTGCGGCTGAAGGCCTGGCGGGCCTCTGTCGCCAGGGGAAAAACCGTGGACTGGATTAGCGGACGGGCCTTGTCCGCGTAGTTGGGGACCCTCTGGGCATAACAAGAGAAAAAGCCCTGGCAGCGTTTCAGGGCCTTGGAGCAGTGGGGGAGGGGGAACTCCATGAGGGACTATTGCTGGCCTGAATTATGCGTTCGGGGTCTGGGCCGATCACTCCATTTCGCACTACGTAGCCGAGGATGGCTAGGCGGTCGGTGCTAAACACGCATTTCTCCCTCTTGTGTGTGAGATTCAGGGCGTTCGCGGTCTGGAGGAATTTGCGGAGGTTGGCGTCGTGGTCCTGCTGGTCATGGCCGCAGATGGTGACGTTGTCGAGGTACGGGAACGTGGCCCGCAAACCGTACCGGTCAACCATTTGGTCCATCTCCCATTGGAAGACCGAGACCCTGTTAATGATGTCGAATGGAACCCTTAAAAAGTGATAGAGCCGCCCATCTGCTTCAAAAGCAGTGTATTTGCGGTCGCTCGGGCGGATGGGGAGCTGATGATAGGTGGACTTAAGGTCCACCATGGAAAAGACCTTGTACTGTGCAATCCGGTTGACCATGTCGGATATGCGGCGGAGAGGGTACGCATCCAGCTGCGTGTACCTATTGATGGTTTGACTATAGTCAACGACCATCCTCTGCTTCTCCCCGGTTTTTACAACTACCACTTGAGCTCTCCAGGGACTATTGCTGGCCTGAATTATGCCTTTCCTCAGCAGCCGCTGGACTTCTGACCGGATAAAAGAACGGTCCTGGGCGCTGTACCGTCTACCGTCTGCTCCTAGTGGCGAGGTGAGGTTCGCGAACAGGGAAGACGGATCGACCTTGAGGGTCGCGAGGCTGCAGATAGTGAGTGGGGGTATAGGGCCGCCAAATTTAAACGTTAAACTCTGGAGGTTACACTGAAAATCCAATCCCAGGAGTGTGGCAGCGCAGAGGTGGGGAAGGACGTAAAGCCGGTAGTTCTTGAACTCCCTCCCCTGCACCGTGAGGTTAACGATGCAGAACATTTTTATCTCTACCGAATGGGACCCTGCCGCCAGAATTTCTTTTTGATTACTCGGGTGGATCGGAAGGGAACAGCGTCTTACCGTATCTGGGTGTATAAAACTCTCCGTACTCCCAGAGTCGATCAGGCCGGGCATCTCGTATTCATTTATAAATACTGTCGTTGTTGCTGTTTGGAGCGTTCGGGGCCACGACTGGTCCAGGGTCACAGAAGCCAGTCGTAGTTGCTGCATCGGGGCGTTTTCTTCAGGCCCCGTGGGGCCGTTTTCTTCAGGCCCCGTGGGGCCGTTCATCCCGGGGTCCTTAGCCGTCAGCCAAGATGGCGGCGTCCACGGGTCGCACTCGGTCGGGGGTGGACAAGATGGCGCCGCCCATGGATCGCACATTGCCGGAGGAGCACAAAATGGCGGCGCCCATCCCTCCCGCATGGAGTCCGGGACCCAAGATGGTGGCGCCCGTTGGCCGCACATGGATCGCTGGGGGGGTTGAGTTTGGGGTTCTCCCCCAGAGATTGCGGCTACCGCCCGGGCTTGGCACATAGCTATAAAATGCCCCTTTTTGCCACACCCTTTACAGACGGCCGAGCGGGCTGGGCAGCGCATTCTGGGGTGTATCCCCTGCCCACAAAAGTAGCAGCGGGGCCCCCCCGGGTGATCTGCTGCTCTGGCAGCGCAGGCCTGCAGGGGGGCAGGGGGTCCCGGGGGTTCGGTCGAGGCAGGGGTCCACCGTGCCCAAGGGGCTGCCGCGCGGTCGGGGGCATAGGCACGGGAGTTCTGCGATGCCACATCGAACGAGGCCACGAGGGCCCTTGCCACTTTGAGGCCTAGTGCGTCACTTTCCAGCAATCGCTGGCGAATTTGGGATGAAAGCATACCAGCCACAAATGCATCTCGGACCAGCAGCTCTATGTGTTCGTTAGCTGAAACCGATGGGCAGTTGCAGTTTCTCCCCAGTATTAACAACGCACTGTAGAATTCGTCCAGCGATTCCCCGGGGATTGATTTGCCATCTCGTCACGAGCTGGTGGCGTGCGCCGCCTGGAAATCGTCCGCATCCTCTATGAGAGTGAAGATTTCAAGGCTCACCCTGGCATGCAGGACCTGCATTTTCTGGTCTTCTGTAGGAATGCGGGGGCCGTTCGGACGTATCCATGAAGACACGCTAACCAATGTTTAAAAGTGTCCACTGAATTTGCCGCGTGGGGGCTGATTCGCAGACACTCTGGAATGATTCAGAGCTCCATGTCCTTAAAAGTTTGCGTAATAAATTGTAGCACAATCAATCACTCATGAGACAAGATGAGAAGGAGTCGAACGATGGCTTTATTACGCAGACTTGTTCCCCAGCAGCACAATTACAGAATGTGGCTGCTGGGAGAACACGGGCTCTAATACTCGGCCTTACTGGGTGGAGCCAGCAGGCGGCTGATCCAATCGGGAACCAGTGTCTATCCACCAATAGCCTCTCGGCATCACAGGGTACCTTAATACCCCTAATACATACCACCACAATCTCCCAGCCGGCCATGTGCGATTCATGGGGGCAGCCATCTTGGATGACGTCTCAGCACCCTGACTCGGGTGGCCATGTATCGCCCGATGAGATCTCTCAGCTTCTGCCACAATTGGCCTCAGTGACACTGGACCAGTCTCGGCCCCGAATGCTTTCAACCGCTACGACGTCGGTACTCATCAACGGGCACAAGACATCCTGCTTGATCGACTCTGGGAGCACGGAGAGCTTCATCCATCCCAATACGGTAAGACGCTGCTCCCTCGCTGTACACCCGATTAAACAAAAGATCTCCCTGGCCTCTGGGTCCCACTCTGTGGAGATCCGGGGGCACTGCATAGCCAACCTCACGGTCCAGGGCATGGAGTTCAATAACTTCCAACTCTACGTCCTCCCCCATCTCTGCACTGCCATACTCCTGGGATTGGACATCCAGTGTAACCTGCAAAGTTTAACTTTCAAATTTGGCGGCCCCATACTCCCCCCTCACTGTCTGCGACCTCGCGACCGTCAAGGTCGACCCGCCTTCCCTGTTTGCAAACCTTACCCCCGATTAGGAGCAGACGGTATAGTGGCCAGGACCGGACCTTCATTAGGTCGGAAGTCCAACGGTTACCAAAGGAAGGCATTATCGAGGCCAGCAACAGCCCCTGGAGAGCTCAAGTGGTGGTTGTAATGACCGGGGAGAAACATAGGATGGTCATAGACTACAGTCAGACCATCAACAGGTATGCGCAGCTCGACACGTACCCTCTCCCCCGCATATCTAAAATGGTCAACCAGATAGCGCAATACAAGGTTTTCTCCACAGTAGACCTTAAATCAGCCTACCACCAGCTCCCCATTCGCCCGGACGACAGCACGTGCACTGCATTTGAAGCAGATGGGCAGCTCTACCACTTTCTAAGGGTTCCCTTTGGTGTCACAAATGGGGTCTCGGTCTTCCAACGGGAGATGGACCAAATGGTTGACCGGTACGGTCTGCGGGCCACGTTCCCGTACCTCGACAATGTCACCATCTGCGGCCACGACCAGCAGGACCACGACACCAACCTCCGCAAATTCCTCCATACCGCAAAAATCCTTAACTTTACCTATAACAAGGACAAATGCGTGTTTAGCACCGATTGCCTAGCCATGCTCGGCTACGTAGTGCATGATGGAGTCATAGGCCCAGATCCCGAGCGCATGCGCCCCCTCGTGGAGTTTCCCCTCCCCCACTGCCCCAAGACCCTGAAACATTGCCTGGGCTTCTTTTTTTATTACGCCCAGTGGGTCCCCAATTATGCGGACAAGGCCCGCCCACTAATCCAGTCCACGGTTTTTCCCCTATCGGCAGAGGCCCCCAAACTTTCAGTCGCATCAAAGCAGACATCACCAGGGCAACGATGCACGCAATCGATGAGTCTCTCCCCTTCCAGGTCGAGAGCGACTCATCAGACGTAGCTCTGGCTGCCACCCTCAATCAGGCGGGCAGACCCGTGGCCTTCTTTTCACGCACCCTCCACGCCTCACAAATCCGGCATTCCTTCGTCGAGTAGGAGGCCCAAGCCATCGTCGAAGCTGTGCGGCATTGGAGGCATTACCTGGCCGGCAGGAGATTCACTCTCCTCACTGACCAACGACAGGTGGCGTTCATGTTTGACAATGCACAGCGAGGCAAAATTAAGAATGATAAGATCTTACGGTGGAGGATCGAGCTCTTCACCTATAATTACGAGATCTTGTATCGTTCCGGGAAGCTCAACGAGCCCTGACCCGCGGCACTTGTGCCAGTGTACAAGTAGACCGACTCCGAGCCCTCCATGACAACCTCTGCCACCCGGGGGTCACCCGGTTCATCCACTTTGTTAAAACCCGCAATCTTCCCTACTCCATCGAGGAGGTCAGGGCCGTAACCAGAAACTGCCAATTCTGCGCGGAGTGCAAGCCGCGCTTCTACAGGCCAGAGAAAGTGCACCTGGTGAAGGCTTCCCGCCCCTTTGAACGCCTCAACGTGGATTTCAAAGGGCCTCTTCCCTCCACCGACCGCAACACGTATTTCTTAAACGTGATTTATGTGTACCCCCGGTTCCCGTTCACCATCCCCTGTCCCGACATGATAGCTGCCACCGTCATTAAAGCCCTCCACAGCATCTGTACCCTGTTCGGTTTCCTCGCCTACATCCATAGCGATAGGGGGTCCTCCATCATGAGTGACGAGCTGCGTCAATTCCTGCTCAGCAAGGGCATTGCCTCCAGCAGGACGACCAGTTACAAACCCCGGGGAAACGGGCAGGTAGAGAGGGAGAACGGGACGGTCTGGAAGGCCGTCCTACTGGCCCTACGGTCCAAGAATCTCTCAGTGTCCCGATGGCAGGAGGTCCTCGCCAATGCACTTCACTCCATCCGATCACTACTGTGCACTATTACCAACGGTCCTCCTCGGGGACCTCGCTCCCAACATGGCTGGCAGCCCCCAGACCCATCCTACTCCGCAAACACGTACGGACCCACAAGTCGGACCCACTGGTCAAGAGAGTACATCTCCTCCATGCTAACCCCCAGTACGCCTATGTGACGCACCCCGACGGCCGACAAGACACAGTCTCCCTCCGGGATCTGGCCCCAGCTGGATCCCCCCCCCTCACCCCCCCCCCAACCAACCCCAACCACCCCAGGGCACACCACTGCAGCCCCTTTCCCAGGAGGATCCGTCCTCCCACTGGCCCCATCTGGATGCGATGAAGCTGAAGACGACATGCTCCCAGAGCCACGGATGCCGAGCCAACGCCAGCATCACCGCCGGGACTGCGACGATCGCAGAGGACGACCAGGGCCCCCGACCGACTGATAGTTTCATTGTAAAATGAACTTGTAAATAATTGTCTGTAAATATGTGTATTGCATGTAAAGGCACGGAAGGGTACCGCTATAACCTCTACCACTGTAAAAGCAAGGCCACCATCCCCGCCGGTCTCTTTTTTAAACAGGGGGTGAATGTGGTAGGCTACATTCGGGGTATTGCGGTACCTAGGTGGGATGTTCCTTAAACTGTAGTATGAGTGGTAGAACCTGCCTGCTGGTTCCACCTAGCAGGCGGAGCATAAGAGTCTGTGTTTCACCCCAGCAGTCATTCTGTACCGGAGCTACTGGGGCAATTACTTGTTCATTAAAGCCTTCAATTGGACTACAATCTCGCTTCAGTAGTGACTGATCGTGCATCAGGAACTTTAAATTTAAAAAAAGTTTTAAAAATAAGAAATACCAGGCAGAAAGATAGCCAATCACATTGGTCCTTTCCTTTAGTCCTATTGTTGAACTTGTGGGTGTTCAAGGCTTCAGGCAATTTTCTAATAATGAATTATACTGCTCAAAATTCATCTAATGATATGGTCAGAAAATTCTACCACTGCTGTCATTCCTTCAAAGGAACTGTGGTGTAAATCCTCCACTTCAAGTGGAGTCGTGCCAATGGTGCAGGAGCCGCTCTGAGCAATTTTTGGATCTATTAGTTCCTTCATCCTTCTTCATTCACTATTCTGTACACAACGCAGGATTTGCCAGTTGTCCAGTTAGAAGTTTGATATAACAGACATCATGAAAGCACTGGGGGAAATATGATTGTCATTATAAAAGACAGCTAACCTGCCTGATTATGAAATATATGAATATTAAATTACATTGCTTGGTATAGTCTATAGAGCACCAACTATTGAGGAAAATGTAGTGGAATGCATCTGAATGCTTTTAATGGGGGACTTTAATTACCCAAATGTAGACTGGGGTAGTGCTAATGTAAGGAGCGGAGATCGGCACAAATTCTTCGATAGTGCTCAGTAAAATTTTCTACAGCAGTCTGTGTCCAGCCCAACAAGACAGGAAGCAATGTTGAACTGGGTTCCTGGAAATTAGGTGGGCCAAGTAAATTCAATGTCAAGGGGGGAACATTTAGGAGACGGTGAGCATTGTATTGTAAGGTTTAGGATGATGATAGAAAAGTAAAATAGGCAACTCTGAGTAATTAACTGGGAGACTTCAATGGGGCAAGAACAGTGTTGGGCCAATTAGATTGGATCAAAAGGTTGGTAGGAAAACCTATAGCTGAACAATGGGCTGCCTTCAAAATAAAAATGGTCCAGACGTAGTCAAGGTATATTCCCATAAAAGGGAAAGGTAGGGTTAGGGCTCGCTGGACGATAAAGGAGGGGGGCAGCACAGTAGCATTGTGGATAGCACAATTGCTTCACAGCTCCAGGGCCCCAGGTTCGATTCCAGCTTGGGTCACTGTCTGTCCGGAGTCTGCACATCCTCCCCGTGTGTGCGTGGGTTTCCTCCGGGTACTCCGGTTTCCTCCCACAGTCCAACGATGTGCAGGTTAAGTGGATTGGCCATGAAAAATTTCCCTTAGTGTCCAAAATTTCCCTTAGTGTTGGCTGGGGTTACTGGGTTATGGGGATGGGGTGGAGGTGTTGACCTTGGGTGGGGTGCTCTTTCCAAGAGCCGGTGCAGACTCGATGGGCTGAATGGCCTCCTTCTGCACTGTAAATTCTATGAAAAATTATATGAGATACAAATTAAGATAAGAAAGAAAAAGTGTGCTTATGACAGGTGTCAGGTAGAAAATTCAGTTGAGAACCTAAAAGAATACAGAAGGTTCAGAGAGGAGATGAAAAAGCACATTAGAGAAACAAAGAGGACTTATGAGAAAAGACTGGCAGCCATCATAAAGGGGAATCTCAAAGTCTTCTATCAGCAGATAAATAGTAAATGGGTGGTAAGTGGAAGAATACGCCGATTACTGATCCACAAGGGAATTTACACATGGAGGCTGGGGACATAGCTGTGGTACTAAGTGAATACTTTGCATACATCCTCATAATGAGGTAGATGCTACCCAAGACATGCTGGTGACAGACAAGAAAACTTTGTCCACACATGAGTTCAAAATTGATAAGGAGGCAGTGTTGAATAGCCTGTCGGTATTGAAAGTTGACAAGGCACCGAGACCGAAAGATATGCATCCAAGGATATTGAAAAAAGTAAGAATGGAAATTGCAGAGGTAATGGCCATAACCTTCCAGTCTTCTCGAGACTCACGGGAAGTGCCAGAGGAGTGGATAATTGCAAATGTTACATCCTTGTTCAAAAAAGTTTGTAAGGATAGCCCCAGCAATTATAGGCCATGTCAGTTTAACATCAATGGTGGGCATACTCCTAGAAACAATTATTTGGGATAGAATTAATAGCTCTGGTAGCTCTAGACATGCACTGGAGGCTTGCAGTAATAAACAAAGGGGTTTATAGATGAAAGACAAAGGCAGTTCGATAGCAGACACAGAACATTATACAACAGGGCCTGGATTCTCTATTCTGGAGACTTTCCTCTAGCCTGAGTAGAATCACTCCTGGGGCGGGATTCTCCGACCCCCAGACGGGTCGGAGAATCGCCGGGGTCTGATGTGAATCCTGCCCCCGCTGGTTGCTGAATTCTCCGGCACCGGATATTCGGTGGGGGCGGGAATCGCGCCGTGCCGGTCGGCGAGCCCCCCGCCCCTGGCAATTCTCCGGCCCACGATGAGCCGAAGTCCCGCTGCTGGAATGCCTGTCCCGCCGGCGAGGATCAAACCACCTCTCTTCCCGGCGGGACTAGGCGGCGCGGGCGGACTCCGGGGTCTTGGGGGGGGGGGGGGGGCGCGGGGTGATCTGGCCTCGGGGGGTGCCCCCACGGTGGCCTGGCCCACGATCGGGGCCCACCGATCCGCGGGCGGGCCTGTGCCGTGGGGACACTCTTTTCCCTCTGCCTCGGCCACAGTCTTCACCATGGCGACGCGGAAGAGACACCCCCCTGCGCATGCGCGGGGATGATGTCAGCAGCCGCTGATGCTCCCGCGCATGCGCGGACTTCCACCGCCCAGCGAAGTCCTTTTGGCCCCGGCTGGCATGGCGCCAAAGGCCTTTCCCACTGGCTGGCGGCGTGCCAACCACTTCGGCGTGGGCCTAGCCCCTCAACGTGAGGGCTTGGCCCCTAAAGATGCGGAGAAGTCCGCACCTTTGGGGCGGCCCAACGCCGTAGTGGTTCACACCACCCCATCCCGCCGGGACCCCCCGCCCCGCCGGGTAGGGGAGAATCCCACCCCTGGTATCCACTGGTGCTAGGCGCAGCACCCAGGAGTGATTCCCTCTTTTTTTCCATACAAATTTATGTATGGAGGATATCTCGATATCAGGCCGCCATTTTGAGCGGAAACCCCGGTATTAAGATCTGGCAGCTGCTCCCCCTCCCCCACAATGCGGGTCCTGCCACCCCTCTCCGCTGACAAGTAAAGGAATCCTCTCCACCACCACCACCATCACCATGGGAATAACGTGTCAATCCCCACCCCCCACAGCACACATGCATAAGGGTGACCTGACACCCGCGCACCCTCCCCCCCCCATCAGAGAACGCTGCCTGAAAGCTGAGAGGGTGACAAATCACTGCATTTTCACTTACCCTTCCCTTCTGTTGCCTCAGACAAAAGTGTTTAAAGCTGCTGTAGAAGTGTCAGAAGCTTCCTCGTAAGCTCTATAAACTTCAAAGGACTTCAAATCCCTTGACAGCTTTTGAAATGTATATCTTCCATTCAATTTCACACAGCAATAGCCAGTGAGTGACAGTTTTATTACTCCTGAGACATCTGGTTGGTGGATTGTTTATTGAACTTTCCTTCATGCTTGAATGCATCTCCTTTGCCCTGCTTTGATGTTAACCACAATGATTATAGACACTTGTGCTATGACTGACTGTTCCTCACATCATTAAAAGCAGCTAAGTGCTGAGAAAAGGAGAAGTCAAAGGCTCGGCGCCAATCCTGTTTTTAGGCCGCAGTTCAATTCTCCACCAGATCGGGAAACACGCTTCTGGTGGCAGGGGGTGGAGATTCCACCCCCAGTCTTTACACTTCAGGCCCTTGATCCACACTACCTGGGGCCTGCTCCCAGGGTGCCACACAAAGTCCCCATTGGCTGGGGTTCGCTGCTCCTGTGCGATTTCCCCGAGCTTGTCATGTGATCCATGGAACCTGACCTCTTAAACGCACCATGCTACCACAGTAGTCACATGGAACAATGTGGCTCAATTAGGAAGAGCCTTTTCTGAAGGGAAAATTGTGTTTAACTAACCTCCAGGGGAATCTGAAGGAGTAACAGAAAGGCTCGATGAGAGTAATGATTTTGCTGTGGCATACATGAACTTTCAGAAGGCATTCAATGCAATGTCACACAACAGTCTTGTGAGAAATGTTATAGCTCATCGAACACAAGGGACAGTAGCAATGTGGATACAAAGTTGGCTTAACACTAGGAAGCAGAGATTAACGGTCAATGGATATTTTTCGGGCTAGAGGAAGGTTTGTAGTTGTTTTCTCCAAGGATTGGGAATCTTGCTTTTCTGCTATCTAATTTAATTTAATTTTTAATTTTTAATTTTTTTTCCAGTTAAGGGGCAATTTAGCATGGCCAATCCACCTTCCCTGCACATCTTTGGGTTGTGGGGGTAAGACCCACGCAGACATGGGGAGAATGTGCAAACTCCACACGGGCAATGACCTGGATCCGGGATTGAACCTGGGATCCTCGGTGTTGTGAGGCAACAATGCTAACCACTGTGCCTCCGTGCCACCCTTTTGCAATATATTAATGATCTAGATGTTGGTGAGTGGGAGAATATTTCCAAAGTTTGGGGATGACACAAAATATGGAAATCTTGCAAACTGTGAAGAAGATAGTGCAGAACCTCAAAAGGACATAGACAAGTTGGTGGAGTTGGCAGATAGGTGGCAGATGAAGTTTAATGTGAAGAAGTGTGAGGTGATACATCATGGTGGAAAGAACATGGAAACAATATAAAATGAGTTGTAAAATTCTTAAAGGGGTGCAAGAGCAGAGGGATCTGTGTGTATGTGCAGAGATCATTGCAGTTAGCAGGACAGGTGGAGAGAGCAATTAATAGAGCATTTAGTTTCCTAGGATTTATTAATTTGGGTATAGAGTACAAGAGCAAGGAGGTTATGCTGACACAAGAAAGTAGACCTAGCTGGATTAGTGTGTACCATTCTGGGTGCCACAGTCTAGGAATGTTGCTATATTTACTCGCTATAAATATGGCAGTCAATAAGGTTTCCCTTCTTTTATCTAGATATCGACATTATATTACTTTCAGAGTCGCCAGGTATCAAATGGTACCACCACAAGGTTCAACCGGATATCGACCAAAGACCCAACAACCATTTAGTTAGTTCAAGTTCAATAATACTTTATTTACACACAAGATCCATGCAACATAAACACTACGAGCTAAATTACACCTAACAACTATGACAACCTGTACTTAACTCCAGGCACCCGGCTTAGGTCAGAGGAACAGTGGCCTTTGTTCGAATCTGGATCTATTGGGTCGGGAGAAGTAACTGCTGTTCAGCTGGGCTCACCCGTCTGGTAGCGGGCGTTGAATTTGGAGTTGCTTCTGGTCGTGGTGCTGCGATGGAGATGGACTTTGCTGGAGCGCCGGGTCCAAAAGAGATCGAACACATGGCAGTGTCTTTCTTTATCCTTGGGGAGTTTTGCACTCTTTTGGGTGGTCCTTAGGTTTGGACCCAATTAATTGGGCAGTTCTAGATCCCTGCCTTCGATGTGAGCCAATAAAGGGGAGGGTGGTTTGATGGCTGGGCGTGTCCTAAGCGGTCATTGACCTTGCTGTTTATGCTTCCTGAGTAAAGGGAGTGGCGCCGATGTGTCTGGAATTGTCCTTTGTCTTACGGAGATGGGCCATTAAAATGCTAATCGGCTGGGGGTTTCGATGCTGTCTGGATTCTCTGCTCACGAACATACATGCAGGCTCTGTGCCTGCCTGAATCTTACATTGTCCATATTTCCCTTTAGGTTTTGCGAAAGTCCATGTTTCTTGTTGTAACTGGCCATCCCAGATGGCTACAGGAAGGATGTGAATGCATCGGTGAGAGTGCAGAAGAAGTTTACAAGAATGGCTCCAGGGTTGAGAAATTTTATTTATATGGATTATATTGGAGAGATTGGGACTGTTCTCCTTGGAGCGAAGAAGGCTAAGAGGAGATTTGATTCAAGATCACGAGGGGCTGGAAAGAGTCGATAGGGAGAAACTGTTCCCGCTTGTAAAAGGACCAAGAACAAGATGGCACAAATTGAAGTGATTTTCAATAGAAGCGAATGTGAGTGTACAAATTGTTTTCACATGAGTGGTTCACTGTGCTGGAATGCACTGCCTGGGAGTGCGGTGGAGGAGGGTTCAATCGAGGCATTCAAGAGGGCATTAGAAGATTGTTTCTATTTGAGTAATGTGCAGGGGTACAGGAAAAAGGCACAGGAATGGCACTAGGTCATGATGTTTATTTGGAGAGCCGGCGCAGGCATGATAGGCCAAATGGCCTTGTTCTGTGTCGCAATTATTCTGTGATTAGTTCACTTCTCCCCAACCTCAGACTTCAATATTAAATGCTTCCTATTCAGCGACATGTAAATTAATTAAGGGTTCTGACCTTAACTATAAAATAGGTATTTTTTCTGCAATTATTACTGAAAATAATTTCTTCCTTTTCGAACACTTCTCTTTTGTTCAGAACTTATGAAGATACTTCAGCAATTGTGAATTTGTCATCCACTACAACTGACAGAACCACATCCAGTTGAAGGCCTCAAACATTGTCAAGACTGCCAAAGACAATTCCCTGTGATGGATGGACATACTCTCCTCATCAAACGCTTTCTTTTCATGCAGAACACCGCCAGTCACCAACGCTGCCTCAGATTTTCACATTGTGTCTTTCCGGAAAGTATTTGCTGATTTTTCGACCTTCAGAGGAATCACCATGAAAGATCTAATAAATGACTTGTACAGGCTCAGAAATCACCTCAACACACCACAGCTTCAATCAACACCTTGATTCCATCCTCATCTTGACCTTAGTGGCAACTAATAGTGTTGAAAAACTAATCTATGAGCTAAGTTCTATCTTCACTACTCTCAGCGCTTGAAAATTATTGCTGCGGAGATCGAAATCTTTAATGCCCATCTGTAGCAGAAAAATCTCCTGTTGAGCCCGTAGTGCTTCTAAACTGAAGGACTGGGGATTCCCTTTGTACCTTTGGTGTTTATTGACAAGAGATAACTTACTGTGCACAGTGCTGGTCTCCATTTTATAAAACAAATATACAGGCACTGGCGAAGGTGCAAGCAAGGATACTGGAGCTGAGACGTTATGACTATCAGGAAAGACTGAGCAGGCTGACGTCTTTGGAAGGGGTGACCTGACAGAAATGGTTAAAAACAGGAAGTGGTTTGTTAGGGATGCGATAGATGTTCCACTTGTTGGGGTATTCAAATGTATGCCGCCATAAAAAAATAAAAATAAACAGGAATACATCACAAAAGGAATTCAGGTGATATGCAGAATGTGGAAGTTGCTAGCACAAGGGCTAGCTGAGGTGAACAGTGTGGATGTGCTGAAGGGTAAGCGAGATAACCACATGGTTTTGATGGCTGCCCCCCCCCCGCCACCTCACCCACCCCCGGCTAGAAAGGTAGGAGCGGGGGAACCTCTCCGCCATCTAGACCGTTAATCTGTAACCACTTAATGCTGAGAGCAGCTACAATGAACAGTGGAGGAAAGAAATGACCATAATTCTTGGAGAATATGTTCCCAAGGTACCCAGACCTGTTGAGCCCCCTTGAAAACGAATGAACAGAGCTGCTAATCTTCCTGCTCTTAATGCCCCCGGAGCAATCCGAGAAGAAGCACAGCCTATCCGAAATATGGATGGAACCAGTGTTCTCATTGAACTTACTGCTATGATTATGGAGGACTCACGCAGTGCTGTGTTTTTTCTAAGCACACATGAGGAACATCGCAACATAGTTGCCATTTGAATGATGTATATGAGGAAGCTGCAATATCATTTATGGATGCCCTGCCAGTTATATCTTGTTATATCTGGGATGACTGGTCAGTCTATCAGCGTCCAGAACTCGGTGAGGCTTTGCTCTGATTGGTGCAGTTGATTTCTTCCATCTTTCTGTTGCTGGGCAGAAAACCCCGCAGCCAACAGTGAAAAATTGAGGCTGAGGCGGGAAAGGAGGTTGTGAGAAGCCGCAGCGCGAAGTCGCGACAAGAGAGGAGAGGCAGTAGCGAGGAGAGTTGGCAGGGATGAGAGTTAATGGCATGGCCTACAAGCGGGAGGGCCTTGGGAAAGAAGTGGGGGGGGGTTCGGGCTTTGGAGAGATGTGAGTGTGTGTGTGTTTGAGAGTCAGATGAGTGAGCGTGAGAGAGGGGTGACTGTGTGTGAGTGAGGATAGCTGTGTGAGTGAGGATGAAGACGCCTGTGTGTGTGTGTGAGTGACAGACGGATGACTGTGAGTAAATGTGAGAGAGATGAGTGTGTGTGAGAGAGAGATGAGTATGTAGGAGAGAGATAAATGCGTGTGTAAAAGGGATGAATGTGTTTAAGAGAGAGAGGTGAGTGTGCATGTGAGAGAGGTAAGTGTGTGTGTGAGATAAGTGTGTAAGAGGGAGATGAATATGGTTGATCTGATTGTAACCACCACTCCATATTCCTGCCTGCCCCTGATAACCTTTCACCCCTTTGTTAATCAAGATCCAGAATCTATTTCGCTTTGCCTTAAAAATATTCTAAGACTCTGCTTCCACTGCCTTTTGAAGAAGAGAGTTACAGAGACTCATGACCTTCTGCCAGAAAACATTTCTCCTCATTTGTCTTAAATGAGTGCCCCTCAGCGTCACAGCTGTCACACACACCCTCTATCGGGCAGATTCCCAGACCTAGATGGTAATAATTAGGCTTCTGGGTTACACATTGGTAAGTACGGAGCAGGAAGGTCCAAGGATTCTGGCACTCAGAGTGATGCTGGGGCGCAGGACACTTCTGAGTCCCAATCAGATGACGTGCTCTTAGGTTTGGTCATCCCCCAGTTGCTGCAACTGCAACGGCAGAGTTGTGAATATCAGGGAGGGATGCAGCACCCTTCTTGGACAGCAAGGCTGACTACAGGAATCTCATCGCATTCTGCCTGAGGAGATCATGCTGTTACTCTGAGGCCAACACTACGAGGGTGGGGTCTGCAGTGGAGACCTTGGTGCAGGATATGGTGGGGGATGTCCACTCCATGGTTCAGGCCTTGCACTCCATGGCTGAGGATGTGAGCAGCATGGTACAGGGCATCATCTGCATGGTGCAGGCCCTGGTGAGAATCCATGAGTGCCAAAGCCAGAGCCTGGGTCTTGGGCCCGCTTTGGGTGACGTCTGTGTGGAGTTTCACATTCTCCCTGTGTCTGCGTGGGATTCCTCCGGGTGCTCCAGTTTCCTCCCACAGCCCAAAGATGTATCGATTAGGTGAATTGGCCATGATAAGTTGCCCATTAGTGTCCAAAAGGTTAAATGGGTTACTGGTGTAATGATATGTAGACAGACTGTAACTAAAGGGTTAATCACAACACTTGGCTATGGCACGACCACTACCGGTCATTACAAGATCGAGTGTATATACTGGGCGGGATTCTCCAATAATGGGACTATGTCCCCATGCCAGCGTGAAAAGCGGCACCAACCACTCCGCCGTCAACCGTCCCCGATAATGAGGAATGCTCCCCTTCCTAGGGGAGTACAAGTGAACCTCACCATTGGGAATTCACCCCAGTGGAGGCGGAGAATTGGCGAGGCCCCGGAGAATACCAGGTCAGGCCCGCTATTGATATGCCATTGTCGTTTACTGAATGTGCCCAGTGGAACGCATTGGCGCTGCTGTTGAGGCACCGGAGAATTGCGATTTGGCATGAAATCGGCGTCCGCCATTATTTTGGCCTCAAGACCGATTCGCTGCCCAATCGCGCTTCGCAATTCCGGAGTCAGCCGACAGAAAATCCTGCCCAACATTTTTTAAAATTTGCAAGTGTTCTATAGGCACATAAATAATAAAAGGAGATATGGGACTGATTACGGACCAAGAAGTGGATTAATGCTTGTGGCATGGCTGAGAGAATAAATGAATACTTTGTATCTGTCTTTACCAAGGAAGAAGATGCTGTACAAGTCAGGCTGAAAGAGACGTTGGCGAGACACTGGATGAGGTTTGGATAAGCTGGCTGTTTTTAAAGTTCATAAGCTTCTAAAGTTGGATGGAATGCATCCAAGGATACTGAGGAAACTTTCAATACACCTGGGGTGGGATTCTGTGATCCTGCGCCGGATAGGAGAATTGCCAGGGGAGAGGGGCCGTAATCCCGCGACGCTGCTCCGACGGCGGGCCGCCGATTCTCCGGAGACTGGAGAATCGGCGGCAATGTGCCGGCGCTATTCTCCGCACTCGACGGGCCGAGTGCCCACCGAGTTCGGCTGAGTCCCGCCGGCGTCGTTCACGCGTGGTCCTATCCGGCGGGACCATTCTGGCTGCGGGGGCTATCCTGGTGGGGGGGAGGGGGGATCCGACACCGGGGGTGGCCTCCACGTTGGCAGGCCCGCGATCAGGAGCTACCGATCGGCGGGCGGGCTAATTCCGGGGGGGAGGGGCCTATGTTCCTCCGCGCCGGGCCCCTGCAGGGCTCCGCCATGCACGGACCCGTGCCGGCCATGGCACACATGCGTGGACCCGCGCCACCTGTGCTGGTGCCCGTATGGGCAGCTGGAGCTGCGTGAAGCGCTCCAGTGCCGTGCTGGCCCCTGTGCGGCGCAGGATCGCTGCTCCTAGAGGCCAGATGATGCCGTGATAAGACGCTCCGGCTTATACGACGGCATGAACATTTCGCCCATTATCGGAGAATCCCGCCCCTTATATATATAAAGGGGTGGTGCTAGAGGCCTGGAGAATTGTAAATGTTACACCTTCGTTTAAAAATGGGCTATGGCTATGTCCAGCAACTGCAGGCCAGTCACTTTAACCTTGGTGGCGGGAAAGCTTTTAGCATGATACTTCAAGACAAAATTAACAATCGCATGAACAAATGTGTATCGATCAAGATAACCCGCAGGGATTTGTTATGATTGTGTTTAATGAGGGCAGCACGGTGGAGCAGAGGGTTAGCCCTGCTGTCTCATGGCGCCGAAGTCCCAGGTTCGATCCCGGCTCTGGGTCACTGGCCGTGTGGAGTTTGCACATTCTCCCCATGTTTGCGTGGGTTTTGCCCCCACAACCCAAAAGATGTGCAGGCTAAATGGATTGGCCAAGCTAAATTGCCCCTTAATTGGAAAAAATTAATTGGGTACTCTAAATTTTTTTTAAAAATGATTGTATTTAATGCACTTATTTGAGTTTTTGATGAGGAAATAAAGAGGGCTGATAAGAGTAATACTGTTGATGTGATGCACATGGGCAAGCAAAAGGTATTTGATCAAATGCCACATAACAGCCTTGTCAACAAAGTTGAAACCCACGGAATAAAAGGGACAATACAAAGTTGACTGAGTGACAGAAAATAGAGAGTACTGGGGAGCAGTTGTTTATGGGATTGTAAATGGTATATGTTTAGGTTCCCTAGGACACAGCATTAGGTTCACTGCTTTTACTGATCAATATTAATGTCCTAGGCTTTGTTGTGTAGAGCACAATTTCACATTTTGTGACTCACACCAAACCTGAAGGCATTAGGCAGCAGCTTCCAACGTCCAAGGAATCATCCAAAAAGGCAATTTCAATCACCAACTTCAGATGGTTCCGACATGGTTACACCAATAGGGCCAGTTTAGATCAGTTGGTTCGACAACTAGTTCATAGAATCATAGAATTTACAGTGCCGAAAGGGACCATTTGGCCCTTTGAGTCTGCACCGGCCCTTGGAAATAGCACCCTACTTAAGCCCATGCCTCCACTCTGTCCCCGTAACCCAGTAACCCCACCTAACGTTTTTAGACACTAAGGAGCAAATTAACAAGGCCAATCCACCTAACCTGTACATCTTTGGACTGTGGGGAAAAAACCGGAGCACCCGGAGGAAACCCCCGCCGACACGGGGGGAAAGTGCAAGCACCACACAGACAGGCACCTGTGGCCGGAATCAAACTCGAGACCCTGGAGCTATGAGGCAGCAATGCTAACCATTGTGTTAACATGCCGCCCTGATGCAAAGTGAGGCCAGCACCGTGGGTTCAATTCCAGTACCGGCTGAGGTTGTTCATGAAGGCCCTGCCTTCTCAACCTTGCCCCTCGCCTGATCATCAGGTTAAATCACCACCAGTCAACCCTCCCCCCCCTCAAAGGGGAAAGCAGTCGATGGTCATCTATGACTATGGCGACTTTTACCTTTACACCAATAGTTACCAAGAAAACATTGAAGAATTAAAACCACAACTAACTTCTGGGTAACTATCGTGCAGACCCACATTGAATCCACAGGAGACTCCCCCAATCCCTGACCCGCTTGGGAGCAGCATTTGACTACAAAACCTGACGACCCGTCTCCCCACAGCACTCCCCCCACTCCCCCTCCACAACTCGGGACCCTCACACCCTGACTACACCCCGTTGAGAATCACCACCATCCAAATCCCGGGGTGGCCCCTGTGACAATCTGGATATTGTATGGTAGATAAAGGGTTAAAAATTTTATGCAAATACGTCTAACCACCAGGTGGTGATCAAGAGCAGTCAAGTAGATCACGTGCCACCCTTGATTCTGGGAGAAGGTGATGAGGCGGGATAGAGAGTAGTAGTGTGTTCAGGAGATCTGTTGATAGCATAGTTTATTTAGCAAACTTTGTATCTTAGTAAGCTGTTTGAATCTATTTATAAGTAGTGTTAATAAATTAGCTTTGTTAATCAACATAGCTTGATGCTCTTTGTTGAACACTACACATCAAGAAAGCAGAGAAAATCACATAGTATCAGGAGAACTTGCTAAGGTAAAATAGAAAGGTATGGCCAGAGAAAGAAAATCTCTGTGCGGAAAACAAACTTGCGAAGAAAGTTTTAAAAAATTCTACCAGGCTCTGATCTCAATGACCTCGCTGAAGCTAGTAAAGTCAGAAAAAGCTGCCCCCTCGAAGCGAGATGGAAGGTTTGCAAACTCCACCGCAACTTCGGACATTGGGTAAAGTTGATGTTAACTGGCAAAATTTCAAACAGCAGTTTGAACTATATATCTCTACCCTAGATCTAGAAGCGACCAGCGAAAAATAGCACTGTTTCTAACAGTGGCTGGATCGCAAGCCTGAGAAATTATCAGCTCATTGCGCTTTGCGAATGAGGGTGACAAAAAAAAATACAATAATGTAATCAAAATGTTCGACAAGTCTTGTGAGCTGCAGATAAATGAAACTTTTGAAAGATATATTTTCAGGCAAAGAGTCCAGAAAGCAGGTGAAATAGTTGCTTTATTACAGATCTCAGGCTTAAAGCACAGACTTGTAATTTTTCTTAGATTCCCTTCTGCACGATCAGATAGTCTATGGAGTTAAAAGCGAAAAATTGCGTGAGAGATTATTGAGACAATCAAAGTTAACGTTAGAAGACACCAGTATATAAAAATCAGTAGTCTGAAATGTTGGTCCGTGAAAGTGGCGCTAAAACAAATAATGTAGCCGACACTATTGATACTGTGGCGCACTTATAAATCAAGCCCGCTCCAGATGGTGGCCATTTTGTGCATGACATCACAAACGTAGTGAAAAAGTGCCCTGCGTTCAGTAAAACCTGTGCCAAGTGTCACAGATTGAATCACTTTGCTTCTCAGTGTAGAATGGGAACTACATCGCAACAATTTAAGAAAATGGGTGCAGTTAACAAGGGGAGAGCTGTACAGGAAATAAATTTAAACAAACACGAAAATAAAGCGAGTAGACCTGAAACTGATGAATTTGATTTAGAAGACTCTTTCTTTGTCGATATAGCTGAAAGTGTAGACAAAGTTCAACGGGCAATTTCCAATGAGGACATTTTAAAACAGATTCAATCGTTCGTGACAATGATGATAGGATGATCCCATTAAAAATCAACGGAAGTAATATTTAAATGAAAGTGGATATCGGTGCATGAGCTAATCTAATAAATCAATCAGACATAGCCAAACTAAAAACAAAACCTCAAATTGATGGCAATGACTGTCAGTTACGGGCCTACAGTGGCAATGTTATTACCACAATGGGGGCCTGCTATCTAACGGTTCAGGTCAAGGACAGGAAGATTCTGATCAAATTTGAAATTGTGACACCAAAGCGATCTTCATTGTTGGGTGTTCAGTCATGTGAGCTACTGCAGCTTGTGAAGCGTATTCACAGCTCAGACGGGATCTCAGACAATGGCAAAGACCAAATTGAAGGCATTATTAAAAATGTCCTAATGTTTTTCATGGAATGGGAACATTACCATTCAAATATAAAATACAGCTTAGAACGAATGCCAGACCAGTCATTCATCCACCAAGGAGGGTACCAGCTCCTTTGAGGGAACGTTTAAAAGTGGACCTTGACCGTATGCATTAGCTGGGGATAATTACCAAAGTGGAAGAAGCAACTGACTGGGTCAGTTCTATGGTGTGCGTGAAGAAAGCAAATGGTGACCTAAGAATCTGCATCGATCATAGAATTTACAGTGCAGAAGGAGGCCATTCGGCCCATCGAGTCTGCACCAGCCCTTAGAAAGAGCACCCTATCTCCGTATCCCAGCAGCCCCACCAAACCTTTTTTGGACAGTTAGGGAAATTTAGCATAGCCAATCCACCTACCCTGCACATCTTTGGACTGTGGGAGGAAACCGGAGCACCCGGAGGAAACCCATGCAGATACAAAACGTGCAGACTCCGCACAGCCCAGGTCATCTGCTTGGGAAGCAGCTATGTTCACCACTATACTAAGGATCCTAAGGATCTCAACCAAAATATAAAGAGGGAACGCTACCCGATTCCCAAACGTGAAGAAATCACGAGTGAGATGTCAAGTGCCAAAATTTTGGCAGCAAAGCTAGATGAAGCAAGCAGGACACTCTATACGTTCAACACTCCATATGGAAGATACTGCTTTAATCGAATGCCTTTCGGTATCATATCAGCATCCAAAATATTTCTGATAGAAGGTATTGCAGGTGTCAGAGTATATATGTTGATGACATCATCATATGGTCAGCGAATGAAGAACACAACGCACAACTTCTTCAAGTCATGAAGCGAATTGAGAAGTTTGGTTTAAAACTAAATAGAGCCAAATGCCAATTTGGCAGCTCCAAACTCACGTTTTTAGGTGATCAAATTTCATCTCAAGATGTGCAGTCAGACACTGAAAAAGTTGCACCCATCAACAAAATGTCTTCTCCTAAAGAAAAAAAAGTGGGACTTCGAATGCTAGGCATGGTAAACATTCTTGGAAAGTTCATTCCAAATTTGTCACCATGGCTCTGAGACAGCTAATAGGGGAAAATGTAATTTTCACTTGGTCTGAAGAACACAAGAGGGAGTGGTCTGACCTAATGACAGCACTCATCACAGCAGCATTTCTGCCCTTCTTTGATTCCAAGAGTAACACAAAGATATCTACACATGCTCGCAAAGATGGCATTGGAGCTATGCTGTTACAGCAGACAAGTGATGGGCAATGGCAACCGATTGCAAAGCCTTGAGAGCGATGACACCAACTGAGCAGCACTATGCGCAAATTGAAAAAGAATGTTTGGATCTCCTCACTGGTATGGACAAATTTCATAACTATGTGCATGGGTTACCCACCTTCACAGTGGAAACTGATCATCGTACTCTCATATCCATCATAAAGAAAAACCTGAATGACATGTCTCCGAGACTCCAACATATGATTATGAAGCTTCAGAGGTATGACTTTGAGCTAGTCTCCACATTGGGTAAAGAGATTGTTGCAGCGGATGCACTGTCGCGTGAAACTGATGATCCTGGGTCGACCAACATCTTCCAGGTCATCGAAGCTCAAGCAACCCTGATTAAAGAAAGTCTACCTGTCTCTGATGAGAAGATGAAACTCATCAAGGAAGAAACATCCAATGATGAAACAATCCAACGTGTGTTGCATTGCATGTGGGATAGTTGGCCCAAAGAAACTTGTTCCAACTACAGGAACATCCAAGTGGATCTGAGCAGCGTGATCGGATTCCTGCTTAGACAAGACATTTGCAACAATGGAATCCTATTCACCATCATGAGTGACAATGGACCATGTTTTGATAGCTATGGCTGTACGACATTCAGCATGTCACTTCCAGCTCACTTCATCCACAATCTAATGGGAAGGCTGCAAAAGGTGTACATATAGCCAAGCAGCTACTCAAAAAAGCATTGGATTCCAGAAACGATCCATACTTAGCATTGTTAAGCTAAAGACACCACTAGCGACTGGATTCTCACCAGCACAACTGTTGATGAATCGACAGCTACGAAATACTTTACCATGTTTACCTACAGTAAACCCTGACAATGATGATGCTGTACAGAAAATCAAGCAAAACAAACAGAATCAGCAATGTTACTACAACAGGACAGCGAAGGATCTAGCAATGCTAGAGCTTGGAGATCATCTGCAGGTACAGCTACCGGCAGGAGGATGGTCTCGCATGACTCGTGTGATTCACCAGACAGCTCCACACTCATACTTCACCCTCATGGTCAAAGGTTCAATCCTATGAGGTAACCGTAGAGCGTTTCTCAAACGGAAGACAGCTCCACCTGTATTTGCACACATAGAGATTGACAAGAGCTTCTTAAGGCAACTTCTACAGCACAACAGCGAGATGTTGTTTCAGCAGCGAAGACAACAACAGCAGTTTGACAAACACAATTGAGAAGGTCCACACATACAAAAAAGAAACAGGACAGACTCAATTTGTGAACTTAAAAAAATTGTTAACACATGGACAGTAACCATGTATGGCACGTACAATTTTCATATCATGTAAATATGTTTGTACAAGTCTCCAAACAACTTCAGAAGGGAGATTTGACAATATGGATATTGTATGGGAGATGAAGTGTGAACAATTTTATTTAAAGACATTTAACCACCAGATGGTGTTCAAGAGCAGTAACGTAGATAACATGACACCCTTGATTCTGAGAGAAGGTGATTAGGTGGGATAGAGAGTAGTCAGGAGATCTGTAGATAGAGTTATAGCATAGTTTATTCAACAACCTTTGTATCTTAGTAAGACGTTCAAATCTATTTATAAGTAGTGTTAATAAATTAGCTTTATTAATCAACAAAGCTTGATGTTCTTTGTTGAACACTACACATCAAAGCCATCCTTATCAAGAAACCAGAAAACATCACAACCCCCACCCCGTGAAACTACACTACACAGGATTCCGCCCAACCACACCGGACTGCTTCCCCCTGACGCCAGGCTTCACCAGACCCGACCGACTCGTGGCCCCACCCCACCCCTCCCATACAAGGCCCCACTTGTCCCTCCTGAGGCCTGACAGCACCAACTTCCCACAGGCCCAACTCGAACTGGCCCAATTTGAGGCTTGACTGCCCACCAAGGCCCGACTGCCTTCCCCCCCTCCCCCAAAGCCTTCCCTCTACTCTTCAAGACCTGAACCTCCACCCCTGTCAACCTATGATCTGATCCCCAATCCGCCAACCTCTGATCTTCCCAACCCTGGCCTCCTATCTCTCCCATCTCCGCCCTCTGATAACCCCTCCCCGACCTTCAATTCCCACCCAACCATACCCTGCCAAATCCTATCCATTTACCTCAGACACTTACCTTCTCCTCACCTGCCAAGGATCTTTAACATTCAATGGACCTTTAAACTGACATGGTTTACAGCAGTTAGTGATGTAAAAAAGGCTGTGTGGCCTCTTCACTTTGATTCTCCTGCATTTCAACACTGTGGTAAGTGCTGCACTGCTTGGATCTTGCCCAGCCTAAATTGGAGGTCAGGCAAGATAGCAGCGATAAAGAATTGACAGAAGTAATTGGGCACAGAGGCGCTGATTACCCCTCTCCAAGGAAGTTCAGGTCCAATATTGTGAACTGTGAGGAGGATAGGGATGACTTCAGGAGGACATAAAAAAGCTGGTGAAATTAGCAGATAAGTGGTAGATTAAATTTAATACAGAAAAATGTGAAGTGATTAATTTTGGTCAAAAGGACAAGGTACTAAAGGGGGTCACAAAGCAGAGTGACCTGTAGTGAGTGAGCCCACCAACAGGGACAGAACTAGGCCAAGCTGATAGGATGAAACCACAGCTCTGAGCCACTGTTGTGCTGTGGACGTGATTTGTGCGTTAAGCACTTCCCTGTTTATCATATGGTGTTAGGGTGAAGAATGTGGTGCAGGCGATTTGTGTTGTGAGAATGGGCACGAGATTAAAATTTACATTTCGACATTTCAAACACATCAAACACGAGCGAGGGAACCGTGATTTACCAAAGAAGTAGAATCTCTTGTTAAGAGGAAGAAGGAGGCCTATGTGAAGATGAGGTGTGAAGTTTCAGTTGGGGCGCTTGATAGTTACAAGGTAGCGAGGAAGGATCTAAAGAGAGAGCTAAGATGAGCAAGGAGGGGACATGAGAAGTATTTGGCAGGTAGGATCAAGGAAAACCCAAAAGCTTTCTATAGGTATGTCAGGAATAAAAGAATGACTAGGGTAAGAGTAGGGCCAGTCAAGGACAGGGATGGGAAGTTGTGTGGAGTCTGAAGAGATAGGCGAGATACTAAATGAATATTTTTCGTCAGTATTCACTCAGGAAAAAGAGAATGTTGTGGAGGAGAATGCTGAGACCCAGGCTATTATAATAGATGGCATTGAGGTACATAGGGAAGAGGTGTTGGCAATTCTGGACAGGCTGAAAATAGATAAGTCCCCGGGGCCTGATGGGATTTATCCTAGGATTCTTTGGGAAGCCAGGGAAGAGATTGCTGGGCCTTTGGCTTTGATTTTTATGTCATCATTGGCTACAGGAATAGTGCCAAAGGACTGGAGGATAGCAAATGTGGTCCCTTTGTTCAAGAAGGGGGGTAGAGACAACCCCGGCAACTATAGACCGGTGAGCCTCACGTCTGTTGTGGGTAAAGTCTTGGAGGGGATTATAAGAGACAAGATTTATAATCATCTAGATAGGAATAATATGATTCGGGATAGTCAGCATGGCTTTGTGAAGGGTAGGTCATGCCTCACAAACCTTATCGAGTTCTTTAAGAAGGTAACTGAACAGGCTATCGAGGGTAGAGCAGTTGATATGGTGTATATGGATTTCAGTAAAGCGTTTGATAAGGTTCCCCACGGTAGGCTATTGCAGAAAATACGGAGGCTGGGGGTTGTGGGTGATTTAGAGATGTGGATCAGAAATTGGCTAGCTGAAAGAAGACAGGGTTGTGGTTGATGGGAAATGTTCAGAATGGAGTTCAGTTACAAGTGGCGTACCACAAGGATCTGTTCTGGGGCCGTTGCTGTTTGTCATTTTTATCAATGACCTAGAGGAGGGCGCAGAAGTGTGGGTGAGTAAATTTGCAGACGGCACTAAAGTCGGTGGTGTTGTCGACAGTGCGGAAGGATGTTGCACATTACAGAGGGACATAGATAAGCCGCAGAGCTGGGCTGAGAGGTGGCAAATGGAGTTTAATGTAGAGAAATGTGAGGTGATTCAGTTTGGAAGGAATAACAGGAATGCGGAATATTTGGCTAATGGTAAAGTTCTTGGAAGTGTGGATGAGCAGAGGGATCCAGGTGTCCATGTACATAGATCCCTGAAAGTTGCCACCCAGGTTGATAGGGTTGTGAAGAAGGCCTATGGAGTGTTGGCCTTTATTGGTAGAGGGATTGAGTTCCGGAGTCATGAGGTCATGTTGCAGCTGTACAAAACTCTGGTACGGCCGCATTTGGAGTATTGCGTACAGTTCTGGTCACCGCATTATAGGAAGGACGTGGAAGCTTTGGAGCGGGTGCAGAGGAGATTTACCAGGATGTTGCCTGGTATGGAGGGAAAATCTTATGAGGAAAGGCTGCTGGACTTGAGGTTGTTTTCGTTAGAGAGAAGAAGGTTAAGAGGAGACTTAATAGAGGCATACAAAATGATCAGAGGGTTAGATAGGGTGGACAGCGAGAGGCTTCTCCCGCGGATGGAAATGGCTAGCACGAGGGGACATAGCCTTAAACTGAGGGGTAATAGATATAGGACAGAGGTCAGAGGTAGGTTCTTTACGCAAAGAGTGGTGAGGCCGTGGAATGCCCTACCTGCAACAGTTGTGAACTCGCCAACATTGAGGGCATTTAAAAGCTTATTGGATAAGCATATGGATGATAATGGCATAGTGTTGGTTAGATGGCTTTTGTTTTTTGACTTCCCATGTCGGTGCAACATCGTGGGCCGAAGGGCCTGTACTGCGCTGTATCGTTCTATGTTCTATCTCAGTTTGAGTAGATCTGTTAGAGGCAAGAGAGATAGACAGAGCTTTCTGTATCCATAGGGAGGTCTGTCTGCAAGTTTATGGTACTGGTTAAATTATTCATTTTGCTGAATTGGGAGGGCTTTTATGTGTTCAGCATCACACCAGTTGTGAATTTTGCAAAACTTGATGCACTATGAACTCAGTCAGTGTTGTTTGATTTATTTTCTTCTCATTTTGGGATGTTGAACTCATGTTCAACGCCAGAACTAAACGTTTAAAAGCCCCCAAGTTGGTTATTATGGGGGAGAGAAAGAAGAACAGAAAAATAGAAACAAATATCAAAAAACAGAATCTTGGAGAGCGGCTAAAAGAAGTGGAGTGAGATGGCGGGTGGAGAAAAAATTGGGCAAGTGAGGAAATTCACCCACTTGTGCCATGCTTCCCATAACGTCTTCTGGAAAAGGTGGCAACCATGGTAAAGAACCAGAAGTGATTGGAAAAGAAACATTGGTGGGTGGCATGAGGGATACCTCTTTTACGAAGCCTGCCATTAGAATCTGAAACACTGCTTGAGAGAGTGGTGGAGGCAGATTTGATCGAGTTCTACAAGAGAGAATTAAATAAGTATCTAAAGCGAAGATATTTCAGGAGAAGAGCGAAAGGATGGGGAATAGAGTAATTGTTCTTCCAGACAGCCAGCACAGAAACAATGGGCTGCATTCGCTGTTTCTGAGCCTAAGTGCTGATGCCAACGGAGAATCCGTGGACTTTCCCATCAGAAGAATCGGCGCCAAACCCACGCCGATTCCGCTACCGGTGAGGGGCTAGCACTGGTGCCGCGTGGAACACCATTGATTCCCATGAAAAGTGGCGTGGGATTCGCCGGGTCTGTTATCGACTCACAGGGCTGACAAGTTGCAACCCTGCATAAACTATACAACCCCACCAATACACTGATCGGGGCCGAAAAGGTGGGACAGGTTGTGCTGGAGCACCCATACAGCCGATGGGTCAGCTGGAGCCAGAGGGCACCTAGGAGGTGTTGCGTACCCGTCCACGCCAACCACTCATCCCACCTCCTGGCCAACCCCCACTATTCCTCCAACCCTGACCGAAGCCCCGCAGCCAACGGCACTGCTGTTGGCCAAGTATGGCGGTGCTGGACAATGTCCATACGCCCTGGCTCTCTCTCTCAGCAGCCACCACATCAGGTTCACGATTTGTGAGAACACACGTGGACTGCGTCGTCGGGAACTCGGCCCATCGGAGGTGGAGAATTGTGGATAGGCTCACAAATGGTATGCGAATGGTGTTGCAACTACGCGCAGCGCGTGTCACATTGGCGCCGTTTTCAAGGAGGCGGAGCATTGCGATTCAGTGTCAAACCGGCGCCAGCCGCGATTTTGGCATCAGGAGCTATTCTCCGCCCGATCGCACACCCCGATTTTGCCGTTGGCTAAAGGAGAACCCCGCCCAATGTATTAAATGGCCTACTTCAGTGCTTTAACTGTTAACCAGTCTCTGCAGCCTCAGCCCCATTTTTCAGTCATATCGCAGACCCAGAGGCATTGCAATTAGAGCCCCCATACTTTTTGCAGACTTGGTCTGCAGAGGTGGTCAAATCCTTTGCTCTCACTGTCTGGATGATCAACTGATCAAAACCTCCAAAGATAATCCAACTTACCCCCACAGTCTTTGCCACAGCAGGAGTAAGTGAAAAGCACTGCATCTGCTAGTTGGAAGCCTGACCCTTTAAATAACCCCAGTAGGAGTGTCCTCGTGCAGCTGAATGCACAATGAATTGACAGTGGTTAGCAAATGTGTACACTAGTCATGTTAAACTTGTGAGCTCCTACGTTACAAAACCGTGTGACAAATCAGCTGGATTGGCTTCTTGGCATGGCAATCTGACCAGGCCTGATACTTGCAACACATAGGCTGCATGGATTAGGGCTCTTCCCAGCTTGGGGGACCACGCAGACCATGTCAGAAGTTGCCAGATGTGCTACCTCTGCCATTTAACTTTAGGGCTTCTGTAGCGCCAGCATCAGATACTCTCCAGAGTCCAATTCCATGGCTTCTGTGAGCTTTTTATAGTGATCTCGTTATTTTCTATTTTTCTGAGCTCTCTAATTTCCAAATGCCAGACTCCCGTCAGTTATTTTCTTTGGTCTCCTTCCATTGATCTCATTCTGCAGCTTTGTTTTCTCCGCTCCTATTGAAGAATCCTATTCTAATTAGTATAAATCAGAATAAGAAGACCCACTAGTTAGCTTGCATATAGCCACTTAATTATCAAAATCAACACCACTTGCAACATGAACAAAGCCGACTGGGATGGAGAGAAGCAGAGATCGGAGGCAGAGCACTTTATGAATACAAAGCCCAAGAAGAATGGATAGAAAGTAAAAGCCAGGATTAACGTGTTCAAATACTGGCACAAATCCCAGTTGTTTTCTGAGATTTGCAAAGAATTGTATCGGAAGGGAAAATGCAGGAACCAATCTGAGTTTGGTCTTAATTAGAGAACGAAATTAGGGAATGAAGAGTGCTTTTGTCTCTTTGGTGCAATATATGTCATATACAGTTGGTGGTATGTGCAAAATATATAAGGCAGAGACTGTCAGTAATGATAGTCATGATTACTTCATGAGCTGCCGAGGGCATTACACAGTCAAGCCTCATTAGCAACATAGTTGTGACACGATACACAATAGAATGCATTAAATTTCCATCACTTAAATCTGGTCTGTACTTTCAAAAGAATGCTGACATGTCCTTAGAATAACAGCAGTATATTAGAGAGCGTTGCTGGAACCATGCATTTGCTTTGAAATTAGCAAGTTAATGTTACATTAAGATCACTTGGGATTTTATTTCAGCACTCAAGAGATGGATCAAAAGATACTCAAAAGTACAATTCCGTCCTTCAGCATTATAATGTTTTCAAGTTACAGGGTAGATTTTCGTCTTCTCTGTCTAAACTTAAAGTATCGACTTTGCATATTGAAGAGAGGAAGATCCATCAAGGAGCATTGTACATCTTTAGCGTTAAAACTCTTTGCGTGTAACTGTTGAATGTGCAAGTGATATCACTGGGAAGAAGACATTTATGGGACCTGAGGTAAATCCATAAGACCCAGTCCTGGAGATTGACTGCTGGGTGTGGTAATGTTACCTCAAAAGCTGAAAAATCCTGCAAAGCTACCACGAAAAATATCACAGTTTTGAGGACAGTCACTAAAATAACCATCATTTGCATTCACATACTTAATTGTGATAGCTGAAGGCATTCCATACCTTGAACTGGATTTCCAGTCCTCCTTCCCAGCACCGATCCTCTGACCAGTGAGGGGCTAGCAGCCACCCCACATAAAACACACGGCCTTTACGAAATAAACGGCAGGAGAATTGCCTGGTCCGTGACCAGCGGTCGCGCAGTACAACATGGCATCAGGCGCCTGCGGACCCGACCTGCCAGATAGTATTCCCCTGGACGCCCGCTCGCCCCCCCAGCCCTCGCCGAAGCCCCGCCCCCCCCTCCAGCCAGCGGCATGGCTCCCCGCCCCGACTGTGGCCGCGCAGGACACAGTCCGCAGCCGCCACGCCAGGCTCACGAAAACTGAGAGCACAAGTGAACCGTGCCATCGTGAACTCAGCCCATTGGGGGTGGAGCATCAGTGGTGGGTCTTCAGGTAACGTCCTAAGGTCGTCCCAACGGCGTGCGGCGTACTCCCCAACGAGACCGTTTTGGAGGGGGCGGAGCATTCTAAAACAGGCCCCGCCCCGATTCGGTGGTAAAAAGGGATTGCAAAATCGGCATCAGCAAGTGGAGAATCCCGCCAAATGGCTTCAGACTTCCCAATTCTTAATTGGAAGCAATTTCTTCTTATGCAGTACTGAATATCAGTTAACATAGAACATAGAACATAGAAGATTACAGCGCAGTACAGGCCCTTCAGCCCTCGATGTTGCGCCGACCTGTGAAACCATTCTAAAGCCCATCTACACTATTCCCTTATTGTCCGTATGTCTATCCAATGACCATTTGAACGTGTTTAGTGTTGGCGAGTCCACTACTGTTGCAGGCAGGGCATTCCATGCCCTTACTACTCTCTGAGTAAAGAACCTACCTCTGACATCTGTCTTATATCTATCTCCCCTCAATTTAAAGGTATGTCCCCTCATGCTAGACATCACCATCCGAGGAAAAAGGCTCTCACTGTCCACCCTATACAATCCTCTGATCATCTTGTATGCCTCAATTAAGTCACCTCTTAACCTTCTTCTCTCTAACAAAAACAGCCTCATGTCCTTCAGCCTTTCCTCATAAGATCTTCCCTCCATACCAGGCAACATTCTGGTAAATCTCCTCTGCACCCTTTCCAATGCTTCCACATCCTTCCTGTAATGCGGCGACCAGAAATGCACGCAATACTCCAAATGCGGTCGCACCAGAGTGTTGTATAGCTGCAACATGACCTCATGGCTCCTAAACTCAATCCCTCTACCAATAAAAGCTAACACACCGTACGCCTTCTTAACAACCGTCTCAACCTGGGTGGCAACTTACAGGGATCTATGTACACGGACACCGAGATCTCTCTGCTCATCCACACTGCCAAGAATCTTACCATGAGCCCAGTACTCCGTCTTCCTGTTATTCCTTCCAAAATGAATCACCTCACACTTTCTGCATTAAACTCCATTTGCCACCTCTCAGCCCAGCGCTGCAGCTTATCTATGTACCTCTGTAACTTGTAACATCCTTCCGCACTGTCCACAACTCCACCGACTTTAGTGTCATCTGCAAATTTACTCACCCATCCTTCTACGCCCTCCTCCAGGTCATTTATAGAAATGACAAACAGCAGTGGCCCCAAAACAGATCTTTGTGGTACACCACTAGTAACTGGACTCCAGTCTGAACATTTCCCATCAACCACCACCCTTTGTCTTCTTCCAGCTAGCCAATTTCTGATCCAAACTGCTAAATCACCCTGAATCCCATTCCTCTGTATTTTCTGCAGTAGCCTGCCATGGGGAAACTTATCAAACGCTTTACTGAAAACCATATACACCACATCAACTGCTTTACCCTCATCTACCTGTTTGGTCACCTTCTCAAAGAACTCTATAAGGTTTGTGAGGCACGACCTACCCTTCACAAAACCGTGTTGACTATCTCTAATCAAATTATTCCTTTCCAGATGATTATGCATCCTATCTCTTATAAACCTTTCCAAGATTTTTCCCACAACAGAAGTAAGGCTCACTGGTCTATAGTTACTGGGGTTATCTCTACTTCCCTTCTTGAACAAGGGGACAACATTTGCTATCCTCCAATCTACTGGCACTATTCCTGTAGACAAAGATGACTTAAAGATCAAGGCCAAAGGCTCAGCAATCTCATCCCTAGCTTCCCAGAGAATCCTAGGATAAATCCCATCCGGCCCAGGTGACTTATCTATTTTCACACTTTCCAGAATTGCTAACACCTCCTCCTTATGAACCTCAAGCCCTTCTAGTCTAGTAGCCTGAATCTCAATATTCTCCTCGACAACATTGTCTATTTCCTGTGTGAATACTGACAAAAAATATTCATTTAGCACCTCTCCTATCTCCTCGGACTCTAAGCACAACTTCCCACTACTGTCCTTGACTGGCCCTACTCTTACCCTAGTCATTCATTTATTCCTGACATATCTATAGAATGCTTTAGGGTTATCCTTGATCCTACCTGCCAAAGACTTCTCATGTCCCCTCCTGGCTCTTCTTAGCTCTCTCTTTAGGTCCTTGCTAGCTAACTTGTAACTCTCGAGCGCCCTAACTGAACCTTCATGTCTCATCTTTACATAAGTCTCCTTCTTCCTCTTGACAAGTGTTTCGACTGCTTTAGTGAACCACGGTTCCCTCACTCGACCACTTCCTCCCTGCCTGACAGGTACATACTTATCAAGGACACGCAGTAGCTGTTCCTTGAACAAACTCCACATTTCCATTGTGCCCAGCCCCTGCAGTTTTCCTCTCCATCTGATGTATCCTAAGTCTTGCCTCATCGCATCATAATTGCCTTTCCCCCAGATATAACTCTTGCCCTGCGGTATATACCTATTCCTTTCCATCACTAAAGTAAACGTAATCGAATTGTGGTCACTATCACCAAAGTGCTCACCTACCTCCAAATCTAACATCTGTCCTGGTTCATTACCCAGTACCAAATCCAATATGGCCTCGCCTCTCGTTGGCCTATCTACATACTGTGTCAGGAAACCCTCCTGCACACATTGGACAAAAACGGACCCATCTAATGTACTCGAACTATAGCGTTTCCAGTCAATATTTGGAAAGTTAAAGTCCCCCATAACAACTACCCTGTTGCTTTTGCTCCTATCCAGAATCATCTTTGCAATCCTCTCATCTACATCTCTGAAACTTTTCGGAGGCCTATAGAAAACCCCTAACAGGGTGACCTCTCCTTTCCTGTTTCTAACCCAGCCCATACTACCTCAGTAGACGAGTCCTCATCAAACGTCTTTTCTGCCACCGTAATACTGTCCTTGACTAACAATGCCACCCCTCCCCCTCTTTTACCACCTTCCCTGAGCTTACTGAAATATCTAAATCCCAGCACCTGCAACAACCATTCCTGTCCCTGCTCTATCGATGTCTCCGAAATGGCTACAACATCGAAATCCCAGGTACCAACCCATGCCGCAAGTTCACCCACCTTATTCCGGATGCTCCTGGCATTGAAGAAGACACACTTTAAACCACCTTCCTGCCTGCCGGTACACTCCTGCAACTTTGAAACCCTACTCATGACCTCACTACTCTCAACCTCCTGTATACTGGAGCTACAATTCAGGCTCCCAACCCCCTGCTGAACTAGTTTAAACCCTAGTTCAGCAATCTGACAGTGGAGCAGTCGAGTGTGGTGTTGGTGAGATAGATCTGAAGGTCATCAGTGTAATTTTAGGAACTAAATTGTGTTTTAGGATGATGTCAGTGAGGGCCAGTCAATTCCTCAAACTGGATTGTGTCTCCCAGCAGAACTGTGCATTCCATTAGTCAGCCATGTGGATGCTTCTTTGGTGAAAAATTGATTCTGTTGATATCAGAAACCCTTCTCTACCCAGTACTGACACAGATCTAATCAAACAGAGGTTTCGAACAAGAATTGAGTTTGGAACAAAGGCTGTGACAAAAGATAATGGGCGGGATTCCCCGCTTGCTGGCACCAAAATCGGGGGAGGCGACGGTTTGATGCCAAATCGGGATGCTCGGCACCCTGAAAATGGCATAAATGCATCGCTCACCACGCAGGGTAAAAGTACAGTGTACAGTAGGCATATCGTTCAGGCCTGACACTCTATTCCCTGGGGCCTCCGAGATTCACTGCCTCCGGTGGGCCGCGCTCCCGGCGGCGTGGTTCACTTGTGCTTTTAAAAATCATGAACCTGGCACCCCGACTGCTGAGCGAGAGAGAGGAGATCGGAAGTGGCAGGGAGTGACGACGGGCTGCCGGCCCGGACGCCAGCCGCTGCAACGGCGGGAGAGGGGATGGGGATGGCGGGAGGGGTCGGTGGGCCGACAGCCGGGTGCCTCCCCCCTACGGGAGTGGGGCGGCACACCCACTGACCACCCACCCTGGTCCCTGGTTCTACACAGTGGCACCTGCCGTATGGGTGTACCCATCCCCGCAGCCCGCTCCCCCGTCACTGCGCCCCCCCCCCCACCCCCCGGCCCCGAACACCCTGCCCAACCAGCAGCCCCCCCACCGGGGGGACCACCCAGAGCCACACCCACGGCAGCCCCCAGTAAAGGCAGTGCTAGCCAATGGTACCCCTGACAGGAGGGACGGGCGCCAGGACTGGGGGAACCGACGGGGCCGGATACCTTCGGGGCAGGGGGCGCATGCATGGGCGGGGCCCGCAGTGCCAACCGGGACCACCGTGTAGCCCATGGAACCTGGCTGGGTACGGGAGTATGTGCCATGCTAACATGTTGGCCTTCCACCCTCTGCAGATAATGGAATTCGGACATCAACCTGCAATGCTGACCGCTGTGGTGATGGCCACAGCCCTGTGAGATACCCTGCGGCTGCGTAAGCGGGGGCGGCCCAGAGAGGAGGGGGAAGCTGCAGCAGCGGAGCAGGCAGCAGAGGGGCAGGTGGCGGCTGCACAGGCTGGAGGGCCACCTGCCCAACAGGCCGAAGAAGAGGAGGTGCCATGGAGACACCCCATGAGGCCCCGCGTGTACCGGCACCGCATGCCACTCAAGGACCTGCCGGACTGGGCATGCCGTCAGAGACTGTGGATGAGCAGAGACACAGTGCAACACATTTGTCAGATGATGGCACACCTGGTACCGCAAGGGTATGGGGAGGACATCCGCTCCCGGTGACTGTCAAGGTGACGGTCGCCCTCAACTATTACATGACGGGGTCCTTCCAGTCGCCGAGTGGGGACCAGTCCTTGATCTCGCAGGCCTCAGCGCACAGCTGCATCCGTGCCATCACGGACGCCCTATATGCCCAGGCGGATCAGTACATCCAGTTCCATGTGGGCCGAGCTGCCATTGCCGAGATGCCCCAGGTCCAGGGGGTGATCGATGGCATGCATGTCGCCCTACAGGCAACGGCAGATAACAGACCACTCTGCACCAACCAAAAGCGGTTTCACTTGATGAACATCCAGCTGGTCTGTGATCACCAGCTGCGTATCATGGAAGTCAGCTTCCGATACCCAGACAGTCTACATGAATCATTCATCCTGACTCAGTGATCCCCGACATGTTCGAGGGCACCTCCCCCCGGCTGCGGGGTTGGCTGCTGAGTGACAGGGGTTATCCGCTGCGGTTGTGGCTGGTGACGCCTATCCGGAGGCCACAGACCGACGCGGAGACTCTTACGATGATGCACCAACAGTGACCAGGAGTGTGGTCGAGCGGTGCTTCGGCATCCTCAAGATGCACTTCAGGTGCCTGAACTGCTCTGGAGGGACCTACAAGACAGAGAGAGTCGTCCGCATTGTGGTGGCCTGCAGCATCCTCCACAACATAGCACAGCAGAGGGGCCATGTGCTGGAGGAGGGGGTTGAGGAGGAAGGGCAGACCTTGTCAGACGAGGAGGATGCAGAGCAGGGGGACGATGAGCAGGACATGGGGCCCAGGCAGGCACGGGAGGCCACATGACGCCATCGCCAGGGCCAGCGCGCACGGGATGCTCTGATCGCGACACGTTCACCGACTAGGAGAAGGGGAGTTTCTGACCAGGGACATGGACACCACATCCCAGACCCACACCCACTCACCTCCCGCACCACCAAACCGCCCGCATGAAAATACCTGCGGCGCTACGAGCTGGGGGCCCTGGTTTGCAGTGACAGTGGGTCTGGTCCATGGGATGGAGGATCCACACACATGAGTATGGCCTCAACCGGGACCTTGGATTCATGTCGCATTACATTCACCCCCCCACCATCTGGCCTGGGCTTGCGAAATCCTACCAACTGTCCTAGCTTGAGACAGTTCACACCTCTTTAACTTGGGATTACACCTCTCTGGCTCTGTAAAGATTGAATTACCTGCAAATGCTCGTATTCAAAGTATCATCTTGCATCTTTGACTTTGTCTATATAAATGTTTCTGGAACCTACCTCTCCATTCATCTGAGGAAGGAGCAGTGCTCCGAAAGCTAGTGATTTGAAACAAACCTGTTGGATCTTAACCTGGTGTTGTAAGACTTCTTACTGTGCTCACCCCAGTCCAACGCCGGCATCTCCACATCATGGAGGATGATGACAACCCGCTCTGCGATGAGCTTAGGTGCTTCCCATCGTATGACAATGTCTGACATCTGCCCATGGTAGCACCTTCCACCTGGGTGACCCCTGGATGAGAGCTGGCCAGTCCATCACACAATCCTGTTGGATCACTGCGGTGGGGGTGCTGGACACGTTCGGGAGGGGGGTGGGGAGGATGGTGGGAAGGATGGTCTACCCATAGGGCCTGCACTGGTCCCCATCCCACTCCCCCCTGACCAGTCCACCCCCACACACAGCAGACAGAGAACTGAGGCAGGTTATCACGGTGGTTGCAGGTGTTTATTGTGTGGAATTATACACACAGTCTGTGCCTTAGCCCCACACCTCAACTGTGCCATGCACCTGTGCAAACTTAACAGTCGTCAAACGTTCTGCCCTTACGGCCCCTAAAACTACCGAGGTGGTTCCCTACATGGTACAACAGGAGTGGAGGCAGCCTGCGCGACTCCTGCCTGCGACAAGTGTCCCCGTTAGCGCACATCCCCTGGGCGACCCGACCTGGATGGGCCAGGCCGCTGCTTGGGTGTCCCGATGGCGTGGTGTCACCCCGTTCTTTCCGCTGCCCACCACTTGCACTAGGGACAGGAGGGGGGGATGTCCGAAGTGCTGTGGTGTTCCAGCACCTCCCCTGCGGGAGTCACCGGCAGGGGCCCCGTCACCTCCTGCTCCCTCGAGGTTCCCGATGAGTGAAGCCATCCCCTGAGGCCCCCCCACCATCTGGCGCTGCCAGTCCTGGAGGCCCGTTCTGATCTCGACCAGGGTCTGCACGTTCGCGGCCATGGAGCACAGGGAGTGGCCCATCTCCGTCTGGGACTGCACCACATCACGCTGTGACTGTGCCATCACACTGAAGGTCTGTGCCACATCGGCCAGTGACTGGGCCACCTCTCTCTGTGACTGTGCAATGCTGGCCAGCGCCTGGGCAATGCCACTGATGTTCTCAGCCATGGCCTGTTATGACTGGGCCATGCTGAGGAGCGCCGCTGTGATTTCCAGGTGAGAGGGCAGCCCTCTCCTGGGCTCTGGCCCCCGCCTGCACAGAATGCCCCGGGCCCTGACACTCTGACCTATAGCGATCACCATCGCCTCCATTGCCTCCACCGCGGATGCCACCTGGCCTGGGTGGCACGCATGACTAGCAGCACCCCCTGCTTCTGAACACGGATGGACTCCTCCACCTGTGCCCGCCCGTCGTCATTCCTTGCTGCAGTCCCTGGAACTCTGACTGCATCTGCACTGTGGCTGGAACTGGATATTCCAGAAGTCCGGGACACGTCTGGACGGCAGCTGGTTGCTAGGGCTGGCCTGCCCTCCGACCGTCCAGCCCCTCGGCTGCTTCTGCCTCCACCTGCTATATCGGATGCGATGAGTGGTGCTCACCAGATCATGTCCTAGGAGTCTCTTCACTAATGTGCCCAACCGAGGTGATAGTGTCTGGGATGCTGGAGGGTGTTGAAGACAGCAGTGACGGAAAGTCAGTGTCCTCCTCCGACCCCAACTCCGGGATGTCTTGCGTCTCGGGCAGAGGGCTGGTGTTCGGGCTGCTCTCCCCGTCAGTGCTCGGCCGTCTGAGGGGCACCGGCTCTGGCTGCGGGCTGAGGGTTCCACTGGTCCAGCCCCATCTCCAGCAGGTCCTGTAAGACACAAGCATTAGACAGTGGGCGGGGGGGGGGGGGGGGGGGGGTTGGTGGGGTAGGTGAGGGGAATAAGGGTGAGGGGGGTGAGGGATGAGGGTGAGGGCCGTGTGGGCTGAGGGGGGGTGGGTTGAGGGGGTGAAGGGGGCGAAGAGGGTGAGGGGGCTGTGGGGTGAGGGAGCATGAGGGGGGTGTGGAGGGGGTGAGGGGTGTGTGTGTGTGTGTGGGTGTCCACACATGTGTCATGGGATCTGCAACTAAGCAGGGTCTCACTTGCTCGCCCGCTGCTGACCTCCACCTCGGTGACCTCCGTTTCCTCCAGGCCGCCGACCACATCCAGTGCCCTGTATTTGGGCATGGTGAGGGACTGCAAGTCTTGTCGTTCCCCTCCGGTCTTCTGCCGCTCTCGGCGGCATTCTCCTGGGGGGGGCGGGGTGGGGGGGTGGGGGCAAACACAAACAAAGACACTGTTAGACATTCCGACACATGCAGTCCATGGGCTGGGTAGATTATGGCATTGTGGCAGGGTGGGGGTTCGGCCGTCCCCTGGGGGTAGGGGAGGGTTACGGGTGTATGGGGGGGGTGGTACGGGGTTAGTGCCAGGGGCACAGCACTGCCTACTCACCCTGGCCACCCTGAGGACGTCGTTAGGTTTCTTCTGGCACTGCTGGCCAGTCCGGGTGACGTTGCCCACGGCGCTGACCACCTCTGCCACCTGCGCCCAGGTACAGTGAACGGCGGCGCCTGGCGGCCTTCCTCCCAGACTGGGGTACGGGGTCATCCGCCTCTCCTCCATGGCGTCCAGGAGGGTGTCCAGCTCAGCATCCCTGAACCATGGCACTGCTCTCCTTCCAGCCACCTTGTTGGCTGGGACAGTGTGTGTGTGGGGGGGATGGATCGATTAAGTGCGGCCACGGCGTGTGAGTCTCATGTGCGTCAATCATGGACCCAGTGAATCCGGCGCCATTTTGCATGGAACCGGTTGCGTTCCACATGGTGCTGGTGCTAGCCCATTTCGAGTTGCTGAATTGGTGCAGCTGTTGCGCCGTTTTTCCTATCGTAAAACATCACAGTTCCCACGCCGTTGTCAGCACTTAGTCTCAAAATCGGAGATTCCAGCCCAATATTTTGGCACATATGGAACAGAAATCAGTCTTTGGATTCATTGGCTAAACCATAGCTGGTCGTATTAATTAGTTGGCATCAAAGAACTGACAGAACCCTTGGTGTTTTCCTGCTGATAATGTGAGAAATCCGTCGAGTGCTATAAGCCATTACCTGTCTGTACTTGTGCTTGTTTTCAATATTTTTAACACCAAGCTCATTGAATACCAGGAACAGAGAACAGACCCAGCTTGATCTGTAGACTCAGGAGAAAAGCCTGAGCTTTGCTTTATCAGTGTCATTTGTCCAAAGAAATGCTAGATTCTGACAGGCGGGGAAGGAGGTGGAATCGAGGAACAGACTTATTGAGGCTGGCTTGCTGACACCCTGCACAGTCTGCTGAACTGTGAGAATTCTACCCTGAGGCTCCATCTGTCTGCCCAAGTGAGCATAAAAAAGCTCAAGGCACATTTGTGAGGAAGGTTGGAGTACCAGGAGCGAATAATCGGACGTTGCCTTGTTTAATTTCAGTTAGATGGCCCACTGAGCTCTCTTGAAGTGCTGACTGGCATTCTCGCCCCTCAACCAACACCTCCAAGGTTATTCATCTGCTTGTGCTATTGGGACCTGTCTGTTTGCATATTGTCTACATTTCATGGGATAATTAATTGGCTATAAAGAACTTTGGGATATTCTGAAGACATGAAAGGTACTATATAAGTGTAACTCCTTTTTTTTTCTTCCTGACTTTCTAATTAGCTTTTGCTCTGAACAACCAAACAAAGGCAGGATATCAGCAGTCTGGAAATATTCCTGATATTTGGGTTCAATGGAATTGTAATGCTCAATTAAGAATGTAAGAATAAACAAAGGAACAAGACCAATTTGTTCATCTGGTTCAGACTCCAGTTTAGATCGATATATTACTTTTGATCAGGATTTTTCATCTCCCTCCGACACTGAACTTATTTACCAACAAGGTATGAAATACATGTTTAAGCTAAGAGCAAAGTTATATACTGTGAAATAAAAGTGAAAAATGGTAACATGTCAAACTAAGATAACATCAAGACCTTTCCCAGCAAGTACAGATAATTGGAAAATATCCCAACATAATTCCTTCTTCCAAGACTTTGTGTAACA
The DNA here is from genome assembly GCF_047496885.1 of Scyliorhinus torazame. Lineage (NCBI taxonomy): Eukaryota > Metazoa > Chordata > Chondrichthyes > Carcharhiniformes > Scyliorhinidae > Scyliorhinus > Scyliorhinus torazame. Next base: position 153,316,763 of record NC_092717.1, read on the forward strand.
AAAATCCTCAGGTGACTGTCTGTGTGGTTTGCACTTTCTCCTCGCGTCTGCGTGGGTTTCCTCCGGGTGCTCTGGTTTCCTCCCACAGACCAAAGATGTGCAGGTTAGGTGGATTGGTCATGCTAAATTACCCTTAGTGCCCAAAAAGGTTGGGTGGGGTTACTGGATTCTGGGGATAGGGTGGAGGTGTGGGTTTAAGTAGTGCGCTCTTTCAAAGGGCCGTTGCAGACTCGATGGGCCGAATGGCCTCCTTCTGCACTGTAAATTCTATGATTCTATGACAACTTACTTATTTTTCACAATTTACAATATTCTGTGAGAAATTTAAAAAACTCTGTGAGTTGTCACGTCTAGCCTCCTCTCTGAAAATTACATATACTACCTCACGTCATCTTGCAGGAAAGACTGTTGTTCTCACACCAAGCAATATGCACATGCACAGCAAGCAGTATTATAAAAATAGTCCTTCAGAAGTAAACTTCCTAATTGCAGCTAGAGTCAGTTAACATCAGTCGACTGCATGCAGGTTGCCTGTCAAATTACATGAAGAGTAACCAGTAGGGGAGAACAGATGGAAGCAAAAAGCCCTCAGTTGGGTAAACTATTTTTCTTGTCCAACAGTAATCTCCTGCCACCTCCCGGTAATTTTTCACATATGTGAAAAAGCCTTCATTATAGGAAGGATGTGGAAGCATTGGAAAGGGTGCAAAGGAGATTTACCAGGTTGCTGCCTGGTTTGCAGGATAGGTCTTATGAGGAAAGGTTGAGGGAGCTAGGGCTTTTCTCTTTGGAGCGAAGGAGGATGAGAGGTAACTTAATAGAGGTTTGTAAGATAATGAGGGGGATAGATAGAGTGGACGTTCAGAGACTATTTCCTCAGGTGGATGTAGCTGTTACAAGGAGGCATAACTATAAGATTCAGGGTGGGAGATAAAGGAGGGATGTCCGAGGTAGGTTCTTTACTCAGAGAGTGGTTAGGGTGTGGAGTGGACTGCCTGCTGTGATAGTGGAGTCGGACACTTTAGGAACTTACAAGCGGTTATTGGATAGGCACATGGAGCTCACCAGAATGACAGGGAGTGGGATAGCTTGATCTTGGTTTCGGACAATGCTCGGCACAACATCGAGGGCCGAAGAGCCTGTTCTGTGCTGTACTGTTCTATGTTCTATGTTCTATACGTACCTTACTAATTTAGGTTTTTCTCACCTTTCTTTGACTTAATGAAATTCCCTGACAAAAATCTTCTTCTTCAAGCTATATTCTATCCAATTTCCTGGATGCCTTAGAAACCTGAACAATAAGTAAAGATTTGTGGAAGAAAATCAAGGGGCTGAATTCTCCACTTCACGATGCCAGAGTTGTGATCGGGCAGTGAATGTAAATGTGCAGAGTGCCACCAGTCATATGGGTGCTCCCCACCCCACCCCACCCTAATCCCTGGGAACCACCAGATGCCAGTTGACCCACCAACGGGACAGGCAAATCAATGTGCACCCCATGGCACACCAGATGTTGGCGCTTCTCAGTTCACTCCTCCGAAGCGCAACCCCACTGCAGGGGAAGCAGGGGACGAACAGAGCACACACGGACAGAGGACACATGCACCATGGCCTCTGGCATCCTTCCTGGTATACCGTCCTCTCAGGGCAGAAGCCCCACCAGTGACACTATCAGCTAGCCCACTCTGCAGGACCACCGGCTGTCTCCTGGCCCTGCCTGCCCCACTCCCTGCTCCCATCATCATGCCCCGGACTGGTTGCCACAGCCCAGGGCCACACAAAGGACCCACAGCACACTGCAGCTGTGGTCCCAGCAGAAAGCCGTCCACCCCTCGTCCATGGGCCCTGCCCGCACGCATGCCACCAAGCATGGAGTAGGTCGGTGGCACATGGTGACGCCACCACCCATGAGCCGGGCATCACACGGCCCACGCAAGGAGGACACTCACAGTAGACCACAGAGGGGAATGCAAGACAGGGGCCACAGAGCATGTCCCTCGTATGGGTAGGGCCAATCATCAGTACCCCTGCCAACAGGGACAGGGGCCCGGGTCAGAGGCTCCCCAGTACCAGGCACCAATGGGTCTGGGTTGTGGTGTGGAAGGCAAAACGTTGCAATGAATGGCTGAGGGAGGGGAGTAGATTTGGAGCGGGGGGACATCCAGAAGCTGGAGCTGCTGCACAAACCAGAGCCACCATATAGCCCGTTGGACCTAGATGGGCACGGGAGTACTTACCATGTAAACATGTCTACCCCTTTCCCCTTGCAAAGAATGGACTTCGGTATTCAGTCAGCAATGGTTGCCTTCTGCCTGGCCGCAGCAGTCCTTGTGGATGAACTGAGGCTGTGGGAACAGGAACTGTTTGGGGAGAACCTGCAGAACAGGAGCCTGCCCCAGTGATGCAGGGTTGAGCCAGTGAGGCTGGCGAGTTGGATGTCCAACAGGCCAAGGAGGAGGTGCGAAGGAGGCGACACATCCGGCTACATGTATACATGGGAGTGTGTGATTGAATAACCATAACCATTGTGTGTACGTGAATGAATATTGTTCTGTTTTATAAACTGAGTCTCATAGTCATTTGTCCACCGTATACGGGTTAAGACACGCTGTGGTTTAAAAAGGGCAACAGCTCCTCTCCTGCTCCCAGTGGTTATGGGCCGGGGGACAGGAAATGCACAGTGCGAGACATTCGGACTGGGGCTGCACAGGGGGTCTGCGGTTAATGGCCTGTGCAGGGCACCCGGCCATGGTGGGCGGTACAGGTGTTGGCTTGTGGTGCAGGGTGGGTGCAATGGGGCTGCCCGAGGCTGGGGTTCGATCGCACTCTTGGGGGTGGGGGGGGATGAGAGTGTGTGTGATGAGAGTGATGTCAGGGACACGTGTGTGGCGGCTCACCCTGGTTGACCGGGGGGGTGGGTTTGCCCGTCCTCATGCAACATATCCGATTTGTCTGCCTGGTGGGGGCTGCAAGGAGGGGGGACGGGGGGGTGGGGGGGTGGGTGAGGGATGTGGGGTGGGGGTATGTGGGACAGGGGTGATGCCAGGAGCACATAGGTGCTGTCTCACCCGGGCCACCCTGTGGAAGTCATGCAGTTCCTTTTGGCACTGCTCGCCGGTCCTCACGGTGGGGCCCACTGCACTCACCCCTTCTGCCACCTCTGCCCAGGCCCGGTTGACGTTGGTGGGTGACTGCCTCCTTCCTACTCCGGGGAACAGGGTGTCATACCTTTCCTCCATGGCGTCCAGTATGGTGTCCAGCTCTGCTCCGTGAACCTCGGGGCCCCTCTTCGTGGTGCCATCTTCTTGACTGGAGTGAGAGTGTGTGACGGATGGAGTGCTTATACGCAGCTCCAGCTTGTCAGGCTCTCCAGTGCCAATCCCTACCCCAGCATATCCCACGCGACGTGAGTTGGAATTGCATCACTTTCTCGTGGGCGGAGTGGTGGCCCATTAGCATGTCCTGAATGACTCTGGGACTGGCAGTCCCATCGAGACCGGGGAACACTCCTGATTCAGTCCCGTCATGTGGGCTGGATTCTCCAAATTTGAGGCCAAGTCCGGAGGAAATGTCTAGTTTTATGAAGAAAACGTTGGTGCCGCCCGCGCACTGATGCTCCAACCGGTGATGGGCTAGCATCACGTAAAACGCATGGCCTTCCCGATATAAACGCCTGGAGAATTGCCGGGTCCGTGGCCGCGCATGCGCATGGCGACAACCTGCAGCGGTCGCGCCATACAACATGGCGCCGGTCGCACGTGGATCCAACCTGCCAGCTATTCCCCTCCTGCACACCCCCCAGCCCTCGCCGAAGCCCCCCCTGACCAACAGTACGACTCCCCCCCGACTTTGGCGGCACTGGCCACATCCGAAAACAAGCATTGCCCCTGATTCGGTCGGAAACAGGGATTCTCCGCCAGATCGCCGATTACGATATCGGCATCGGACATGGCAGAATCCCACCCTTAGTCTCTCAAATGTGAATCCAGCCCAAGGTCTGTGAAATGTGGATGCTAAGATACATGCTAAGAATTTCTTTTTTTTATATTCATTTATGTGATATGAGCATTGCTGGCTGGGCCAGCATTTATTGCCCATCCCTAGTTGCCCTTGAGAAGGCAGACCATACCTCTCACTGTAAATGAGCACTGGAAAGACCACCAGCAATTGGCGATGTAAGCAGATCATTGAAAATGAAGTTCACGTACACAGTGAAGAGCTTTCCCTTCTTATGGAGCAGTGAGTTTGAATAGGTGAATATATGCCTCAGTGTTGCTATCCTACACTATTCTAAAAATGATATTCATGTGAAATTAAGAATTGGCTTGCTGCTCAATGAGTTCTACAAATGGGAACTTTCTATTTAATTACATTGACACAATATAAACACATCTTAATTCGTAAATGATAGAATCCTTACAGTGTAGAGGGGGCAATTCAATCCATCAACTTTGCACTGCCCCTCCAAGATAGCATACTACTTGGTTCTATCCCGGTAACCTGCACATATTTGGACACTAAGGGGAAATTTAGCATGGCCAATCCACCTAACCTGCACATCTTTGGACTGTGGGAGGAAACTGGGACACCCGGAGGAAACTCACGCAGACACGGTGAGAAAGTGCAAACTCCACAGAGCTGCCCAAGGCTGGAATTGAACCCTGCTTCCTGGTGCTGTGAGGCAGCAGTGCTAATCACTATGTCACATTGCTGCCCTTAAGTCCCCTAAACAAATTAATTTCTTATCTGGTTCTGTTCCTGATTCAGGTACTTTTTCAAGAGTAAATGAATTAATAAAATTCAGCAAAAGGATATTTAAATATTGGCCTGAGGTAGCCAATTGAAAGAGCAAAGTTTCACTAGTTACATCATCCCACTTGTCAGCAATTTGTATTCAATAGCATGAAATAATGCGAGGGGCATAATTTGGTCACAAAAAAAAATCACACTGACATTTATCCTCAAAGCAAGAGACATGAAAAAAATACAATTTCTTTTTGCAAATCATTTCAGCATATGTACAAATGTTAAGGTTCCCTGAACAGGAGAGTTTTTCAAAATCTTTGATGTTCTAATATTTATCAATTCAATTAACGCGGACAAATTAAATCAGTCATCTCATGAGCTGGAGCTAATAAATACGTTGTCGAGGCTGACAGCCAGTGCTCCTCCAGTGCTCAAATATTAATGAAGCAATATTTGTAAATAAGGCTGCACCCTTCCATCTTCATAAGGTGCTGATTCAATGATTTATTCCTGAGAAACAGCTGGCCAATTTGAAAATGATATGCCTGGCTGCTAAATCTCAATTTGCATGTTTCCCAATAATTTTTGTCATAAAGTAGTAAATTCCAAATATGTTTAATTTGTCAGCATTAGGTTACAAATCTAAACAGAATTGAGCATCATAAAAATGGAAAATGCCAGAGTGCTCAAAAGGTCAGGCAGTATCTGTGGAGAGAGAGAAACAGTTTGCATTTTCGATCTCTGACCTTACATTCTAACGGGGAAAAGTTACAACTGAATAAGATTTGAGTAAAGTTTTATTTCCTTCTCTTTATTTATTTCAGTTTTTCTCTTAGCATTTTTGCGTTCAGTCAGCAGAATGTCTTCTATTTCTTTGGTTCTTTTGTTACCCTATCGCACAATCACCCAAGGTTGGAACCCTTCCTAACCTGCACATCTTTGGACACTAAGGGGCAATTTAGCATGGCCAATCGACCGAACCTGCACATCTTTGGACACTAAGGGGCAATTTAGCATGGCCAATCGACCTAACCTGCACATCTTTGGACACTAAGGGGCAATTTAGCCTGGCCAATCGACCTAACCTGCACATCTTTGGACACTAAGGGGCAATTTAGCATGGCCAATCGGCATAACCTGCACATCTTTGGACACTAAGGGGCAATTTAGCATGGCCAATCGACCTAACCTGCACATCTTTGGACACTAAGGGGCAATTTAGCATGGCCAATCGGCCTAACCTGCACATCTTTGGACGCTAAGGGGCAATTTAGCTTGTTGTATGAACTTCTCCAAATGATTCTGTAAGTTCTTGGAATTTTATATTTACAATTACTAAGGGGCAATTTAGCATGGCCAATCGACCTAACCTGCACATCTTTGGACACTAAGGGGCAATTTAGCATGGCCAATCGACATAACCTGCACATCTTTGGACACTAAGGGGCAATTTAGCATGACCAATCGATCTAGCCTGCACATCTTTGAATTGTGGGAGGAAATTGGAGCACCCAGAGGAAACCCATGCAGACATGGGGAGAACGTGCAAACTCCACACGGTCACACTCCACACTGTTACCCAAGGCCGGAATTGAACCAGGGACCTTGGCACTTTGAGGCAGTAGTGCTAACCACTGTGCTCATTCTGTAAAGACTATCGTAGTGTTTCATCTGTTTACTTTGGTGATGCTTCATCTCTCTCTCATATCTGTCTAAATTGGTGTCTTTGACCTGTGGTATCAATGTAGGAATCTGTGTCTGCAATCTCCCCGCCATGAGTATCTAACATGGAGCTAATCCATTCAGCAAACTTGAGAATCAGCATCTCAAGATTATTAGTTGAAAATTCTCATTCTTTTTCAGTAACGTCTCTATAGTTCGACCACATCTCCCCATTCCTCCATTAGCCTGCGGAAACCTCGATGTGCTTGTTGTATGAACTTCTCCAAATGATTCTGTAAGTTCTTGGAATTTTATATTTACAATTGTGGACCGTTATCTGATATTGAAATATCAGGAATCTCATGGGCTGCAAACTTTTATTTCAATTATATAATCGTTACCTGTAGGAAAATACAAATTGGGAACAGGAGTAGGCCATTTGGACCCTCGAGTCTGCTCTGCCATTCAATAAAATCATGGCTGATCTGATTGTGCCCTCAACTCCATATTCCACCTACCCCGATAACCTATGACCATAAAAGGCTCTGATATATGATCATGTAATTGTTTCATTCCAATCCACCTTGGGGAGTAATCTATTACAATGAAGAACATTTTCCTTCTATGCTCAAATGAATCCATTCCTAGCCATTCCCATGACCTTGTAGGAGAAGAAGATGACATTGGTGGTGCTTTTGAGTCCTGTCTGTGAATTGTATATCACATACATCGGAGTTGAGAGACCAGGCCACCAAACCGAATACCATGCTTTGGCTCAGCACTTAATAATACCTTAATGACCTTGATGTCGATGTGTCAAGATGTCAGATGACAATATACTTGATATTACTATTCTATTGATCACTGTCAGGCTGCTCGACATAATCTCTAGATAGAATTCTGTGGTATGTATTTTGTAAAATAAATTGAGAGTGCCCAATTATTTGTTTTTCCAATTAAGGGGCAATTTAGCATGGCCAATCCACCTAACCAGCAGATCTTTGGGTTGTGGTGGTGAAACCCACGCAGACACGTTAGAATGTGGAAACTCCCCATGGACAGTGGCCCAGGGCTGGGATTTGAACCCGTGTCCTCAGTGCTTTAGGCAGCAGTACTAACCACTGTGCCATGTGCCGCCCCTCTATGTGGTATGTACGTTGGTCATCTTCTAATACAAAATTTTATTAATTGCTGACATTCCACGTTGGATTTCTGAGACTATCTGATTTTGCTCAATCTTTGCGAAGTTGCCAATGCCACATGGACTGTCGCTGTAGCAAACTCCTCAACGTTTTGTACAAATTCAATATCGCGTCTTTCTGGATTCGCTGTTTCAATGCATGATAATGTGTCTGATTTCCTTTGCTCTTTGTCTTGAACATATACTAACTGAGAGTGGGTGAAAAAAGGACATGAAAGGAGTAACCACTACCTAGAAAAGGGGGCAAAGAGAAGACCCAGAGCCTGCCAACAGCAGAGAAAAGAGTGGAAGTAAAGAAGACTCATAGACAGCAACCACCCCTGAGAAGAGCACGCGTAAAGAGGACGCAGAGGCAATAACCGTTACTTAGAAGAGTGGGTGCAAAGAAGACCTGGGGGAAATCAGCAGCCCCCTGAAGAGCTTTCCAATCCAATCCAATCTGTGGCTTCAGAGTATTATGGTCACAGCCTGAGAGAAATTAAAGTGAATTATCACAGGAAAACAGATACAGTAAGTGACTGGTTGGTGAATATTTTCCTGATTTATCTTCAAAGCTCATGCAATTTATCAGTAATCAGTACTTGGAAGCTTTTATTAGTCATAATAGTGTTTCCTAGCAGTAGAAATGAATATTGAGAGTAGCAGTGTGTATTAATTAATTACTTAACACATAATAAAGAGGTAATATTGTGGCTGGAGAAGGTGGACATTTCTTAATGCTGGGGTAAGTGTCTACGGTTTGCTGAACTTTGGCTTGGAGGTCGTTCAACTGGAGGCTGAGCTGCAAACATTACGAAGCATCAGGGAGGGAGAAACTCACCTTGGCACCACAAGACAGTCACACCTCTTGGGATCGGGTCCTCTGATCGGGACAAGAGGATGTGACTGTGAATGAGGCAGATATGGGGACTCAGAAGGTAAAACAGGAGCCTCAGCCTTTGCAATTGTCCATCAGGTTTGAGATTCTTGCAGCTTGTATGGATGAAGGTGGTGGCTGCAGGACGGGTGAGCAAACTGACCATTGTACAAGAAATGAGTCAAGTGGGGTGGGACATTATAGGAAGGTATTGGTGGTTAGGGACAGTATAGCCAGGGGATAGACACAGCTATGTGCAGCTGAGAGCAGGAGTCCAGGTGGTTGGATTGTCTTCCCGGTGCAAGGCTTTGGGACATCTGCTGTGGGTTGAAGCGTTGTTTGCAATAGGAGGGGGTGCATCTCGTTGTGGTTCATGTCAGTAGTAATGAGATAGGTAGAACTAGGGAAGAAGTTATGCTGAGGGAGTATAAGCAGCTTGCGACTAAATTAAAAAGCAGAACCTCAAAGGTAATCATCTCTGGATTATTGCCTGATGCAAGAGCAAATTGGCATAGGGTAAATCATATTCGAGAGTTAAATACATTGCCTATAGTTAGTGTGGGAGAAATGGGTTTTGTTGCATGGGGCTCTGGCATCAGTGGGGGAAGTGGGAGTTGTACCGTTGGGACAGGCTTCATCTGAACAGTGCTGCGCCAAATGTTCTGGTAAGTCATGTAGCTAGAGCAAAGATAGGAGGCTGGATTCTCCGCTGTCGGGATTCTCCATTGTGCCAGCAGCGCACCCACGCCCGGGGATTTCTCAACGGTGAGGAGTTGCTCAGAATGGGAAACCCCATTGGCCGGCAGGTGAGACGGAGAATCCCGCTGGCAGGGGCGTGCAACACCAGAAAACGAAATAGTGAGGCAAGGGACCAAACTTGGGAAGATGTGATTAATTAAATAGAGGAGAAAAGGCAAGAAAACAATGTAGAAATAAGGGAAATTATGATCAGTTCAGAAGGAAGGGACAGAGTGTCCAAAGCAAAGAATGCACCAATAGGCTACAAATTACAAAAATAGTAAAAAGACCGAACTAAGGCTCTGTATCTGAATGCACGTGGCATACGTAATAAACCTGAACTGACAGAACAAATAGAACATGGGCGGGATTCTCTGCCAGCAGCATTTTGCCGGCAGTCAGGGGGTTTCCCGATGGCGTGGGACTGCCCCATAATTGGAAACCCCATTGACCGCATGGCGTAACGGAGCATCCCGCCGGCAGGGTGAAACAGAAATGTGGCGCAACCAGCAGGAGAATCCTGCCCCATATATGTGGTGTAGTCATGGTTGCAGGATGACAAAGACTAGGATCTGTAAATTCAGGAGCACATGACTTAGGGAGGACAGGAAGCAAAGAAAAGTTGGAGGGGTAGCTCTGTTAGTTAAGGATTACATTGGTATAATAGAGAGGGAGAGGGCATTAGTTCTGGAAACCAAGACATTTGGGTAGAGAAGCAAAGTAGAAAGGTAAGAAGTCACTTATGGGAATGGATTATAGACATCCTAATAATAGCCACACTTAGGACAGGGTAGACAGAAAAAATATTGGGGGTTTGTTGGAAAGTATGTCAACAATCATGGGTGATTTGAATCTATAGATTGGACAAATCAGATTGGCAAAGGTAGCCTGGATGAAGAATTCATATATTTTTTCTGACAGTTTCTTAAAGCAGCATGTTTTATCACCAACCAGAGTAGTATAGGCTATACCAGATCTGGTAAGATGCAATGAGACAGGATTAATTATTGACCTCATTGTGCAGATGCCCCTAGGAAACAGTGATCCTGATACGATTGAATTTCATACTCAGTTTGAGGGAGAGAGGAGTGGATCTAAGACTAGTGTTTTAAAATTAAATAAGGGAAATAAAGACAGAGCTGGCTAAAGTGAGCTGGGAAATCAGGTTAAAGGACAGATCAATAGAGATGTAATGGCAAACATTTATTTTAAATTTAGAGTACCCAATTCATTTTTTCAATTAAGGGGCAATTTAGCGCGGCCAATCGACCTGCACATCTTTGGGTTCTGTGGGCAAAACCCACTCAAACACGGGGAGAATGTGCAAACTTCACACGGACAGTGACCTGGGATCGGGATCGAACCTGGGACCTCAGCGCCATGAGGCAGCAGGGCTAACCACTGCGTCACCGTGGTGCCCTTGTCATGGGAAACATTTAGAAGATATTTCTGAATACTCAGAAAAGATACATTTCAGTGAGAAAGTAAGGCGCTAAAGGAAGAATGCATTATCAGAGTCTAATTAAAGAAGGTAAAGATATATCAAATTGAAAGAAATAACATATAGGGCGCGATTCAGTGACTGCTTGCTTCCAGTGCAGATTGGGCTCTAAAACCGGGCGCCAGGCCGATCATGAGTCACTTGACCCACTCTGCCCTCTCGCCCTTGCTGGCTCATTTAAATACCTGGATGCCGGATTCACCCAGCACCCGGGACTAAACGGCCGCGCCTGCGAGACCTCGACAAGGCACCACTGTCAGGGTACCCAGGTGCAAGGTTGGCACTGCCAGGGCTCGGGTCTGCGAGGGGGGGGCTTTCTCATTGGAGGGAGGATGATGGGGGGTTCTCAGGGGCCTCAGGAAGGTTGAGGGGTGGGGGAGGGCAGAAAGTAGGAGGCGGGCCAGAAAGGGGTATTGGGGAAGATCAGGGCTGCTGGATGGCGCCCCGATGTGTGTGCAGCTGTTCCTGCTGGTGAAATCAGCTTGCCAGCAGTAATTTTCTTTAAGTGCGGCTTTGCCAGGGAGAGACCTCCTGAGGCCAAGAAAACCGACAATGTGCAGTTGAATCGCGGGGTGTTTCTCAACACTGCAGCCGTTGAGAAACACCCTGCTAAACTCGCCCGATAGCGGTCATTGTTTTTATCCGGTTGAATCGCGCCCATAATTCCAAAGATGAGTGACCGGTGAGAACATTGCACAGAAATTAACAAACAGCAAAGAATGACTAAGAGATTAAAAAGGAAGGAGAAATTATGAGTCCAAGAGAAAGATAACTAGAAATATAAAAACCAGTAGTAGGAGTTTTTGTAGGTATTTAGAAAAGTGTAAGTAAAATGAGCATTGGTCCTCGAGAGAGTGAGAATGGGGAATTGATAATGGAAAATAGGACAATGGCAGATGAATTAAACAGATATTTTATGCCTGTCCTCACTATGGACAATATAAATAACATTCCAGAAATAATTGTGAATAAGGAGGTGAAAGGGAGGGAGGAACTTAAAACAATTACAACCACCAGGGAACGGGCACTGAGAAAACTATTCACACTAAAAGCTGACAAGTACCCATACCCTGATGGATTTCATTCTTGGCCTTAAAAGAAGTGGTTGTTGAGGCAGGTTTTAATGTTCCAAAATTCTCTTGATTCTGGAAAGTTCCCATCAGATTTGAAAATAGCAAATGTGATTATTCTCTAGTCAAGAAAGGAGCAAGATAGAAAGCAGGAAACTACAGTCAAATTAGTTGAAATACCGTCGTAGTAACATTGATGGAATCCATTATCAAGGAGGTTATGGAGGGGCATTTAGACAATCTCAAGGCATTCATCAAGAGTTTATATGGTTTTGTGAAACAGAAATCGTATTTGATTAATTTAGTGAAGTTCTTTGAGGAAAGACAAAAAGGAAAAGTGGTGGTGTTGCAGCTCTGAGTAAAGCGGGAATTAACCCAATAGTGAGGAAGGACATTAGCTCCGACAATGTGGAATCTGTTTGGGTGGAACTGAGAAACACCAAGAGGCAGAAAACATTAGTGGGAATCGTATATAGGCCCCCAAACTGCAGTGGTGGTGTTGGGAATGGCATTAAACAGAAAATTAGAGTTGCATGCGATAACGGGACATCTGTAATTATTGGTGATTTTAATCTACATATAGATTGGGGAGGTCAAATTGGCCATGATATTGTGGAGGTGGAATTTCTGGAGTGTATACGGGATGGTTATCTGGACCAATACATTGAAGAACCAACTAGAGAACATTTAAAAATGACGTCCCGATCTCCTTCTGCGCTGAGGAGTTCTGGTGAGCGGAGCTCCACAGTGCAGAAAGCAGGATTAAGTGCGGCCTCATCAGATACTTCCCCGCTGAGGCCCTGAATCTACACAAATGGGAGCAGAGTCCTGTTCAATAGCGTGGGGTTTCCCGGCACTCCGAATGCTGGGAAGCACCCGGCTAAACGCGTTCATTATGGGACTCTGCTCCCGTTCGGGCAAATTGCGCCCCGTAGCGGGGAGTTTCCGGTTCTGCCACTTCCGCACAAAGTCAAGGGACATCAGACTGCTACAAATTTTACACTCCCACTCAAACCAATTCCCACCACCTTTGGTGGGAGAGGAAAATGCCAGTCGATGATTTCAGTCCAATTATTTCTTGCCCGGTGTTATGGGCCAGGGCTTAGACAACCCCAAAGTGTATCATGGAGTTCACCTCACCCACAACTTTTAATACATTGTATAATGAGGAGCACATGGCCCACTCTACAGGTGTGGTACAGCAGAAATCGGAAAGTATTTTTTTAAAGCAAAACAATGTTTATTCTTGGAACACAAGTCAACCTTTTTAAAACATACAGTGAACATCTTAGCAACCATCAATTCAAATACAACCCCCAAAGAATACAACACTAAGTAATCCTTAATAACGTCCCAAACAACATCCAGAAGACAAAAGAAACACCTTTTAACAGAGGCACATTAGGTTTACATTCACTACGGAGAACATTTACAATTCTGAATTCACCAAATGATCAAGAGATAGTCTTTTCATGGCAGAGAGAACAGCAGTACACGTGCTTTGTCTGGCTTCAGCTCCAACACAGAAAACAAAACTAAAACACACCCTGCAGCAAACAGCCTGAAACAAAAGTAAAATGCTGATAGATAGCCCAGCTCCACCCACTCTCTGACATCACTGCAGTAGTAAACACCCATTTCTTAAAGGTATTCTCACTGCAGATATTTATATACACACCCATTTATAAACACCCATTTCTTAAATGTACTCTCACATGACACCTCCCCGCCCCCAAAAAACCCATCAACTTCAAGATGGTTTCATTTTTCACCTTTTCACCATCCTTTAAGAAATGCACACAGTAAATATACTTTTTTGTTTCAAAAAACAACACACGCAAACAGGTATAATAATATAGTCCATTTTTTCCATTCTTCTTCCTCCAACTGAAATCATTCTCGATTGACAGTCTCTTTGAACAAGAATGTCCTTGCACGATCCGTCCATTTCTCTACGCCTCGGCATTTCTCTTTAAAGTCAGATACTTTCGTTCAATCTGATCACAAAGTCCCTTGTAATTCTCCAACACAAGAGCATTGGTTATCACAGTTTTCAGGCAGTCAAATGCCTGTTGAAAGTCCGCTGTCCATGAAATGTTCGACGTTTCTTCAGCAAGTCTGTCAGTGGAGCAACCACGCAACAAAACTTCTCCACAAAGGTTCGATCAAATCCACTCATGCCAAGAAATCGCATTATTTCTCTTCGTCTTGAGGGTATTGAAAACTCCTCAATAACTGTTGGTTTCACATCCCGTGTGACCATTCGACCCTGTCCGATTGTATGGCCAAGGCAAATGACTTGGGCTTTTACAAATTCACTCTTGGCTAGGTTTATCACCAAACCCGCCTCCTGAAGTCGATCGAATAACTCCATCAGATGTTTCAAATGTTCTGTCCATGTCTGGCTGAAAATTACCTGATTGTCAATGTATACCGCACATTTGGGTAATCCTGAAACAACTTTGTTACTTAACCGTTGAAATGTGCCTGGTGCATTTTTCATTCCAACTGGCATAACTTTGAATTGGTACATACCATCTGGAGTCACAAAAGCTGAAATTTCCTTTGCTCTTTCGGATAAACGTACCTACCAGTAACTTTTAAGTAAATCCAGTTTAGAAATAAAAGCTGATTGTCCCACTTTCTCAATGCAATCCTACAAACGTGGGATAGGATAAGTCTGTTCTTGTAACTGCATTAACCTTTCTATAATCCACACACAACCGTTGGGTACTGTCTGGTTTTGGCACCATCACTATGGGTGAGCTCCATTGGCTGCAACCTTCTTCAATTATGCCATTTTTAAGCATAGCCTCAATCTCTTTGTTAACCTATGCCAATTTTAAAGGGTTAAGTCTATATGGATGTTGTTTGATTGGAACAGCATTTCCCACATCTACATCATGCATAGCCATTTTAGTACTTCCCAATGTATCTCTACAAACTTGCCCATGTGATATCAATAACTCTTTCAGGTCAGTTTGTTTTTCCTCTGGAAGGTAACTCAACAATTTATCACAATTTTTAAGAACATCCTCGTTTTCCAATTTAATTTGAGGTATGTCAAATTCACAGTCATCTGGATTTGGTACGTCACTTTGTGTTAGAATCATTAAAACCTCCTCCTTTGTCTCTCCTTCCCTTTCACAGTACCTTTTAAGAATATTCACATGACACGCTCGGTGAGCTTTCCTTCTATCCAGCGTTTTTATCACATAATTCACCTCACTTAATTTCCTTTCAATATGATAAGGTCCACAAAACCGAGCGGTTAACGGTTCACCTACCACTGGTAACAATGGTAAAACTTTATCTCCACTGGCAAAACTACGAACTTTGGACTTCTTGTCCGCTACCCGTTTCATCACATTTTGTGCAACTTTTAAATGTTGTCTAGCCAATTCATCTGCTCTGTTTAATTGTTCCCTAAAATTTGACACGTAATCCAATAATATAAGTTATGATTTCTCACTCACCAAATTTTCCTTCATCAATTTAAGTGGTCTTCTTACCCCATGACCAAAAATTAGTTCAAAAGGACTAAATTTGGTTGACTCATTAGGTACATCCATAATTGCAAACAGTACGAATGGAATTCCTTTATCCCAATCCTTTGGATAATCTTGACAATAAGCCCTCAACATTGACTTTAATGTCTGATACCACCTTTTTAACACTCCCTGCGATTCTGGATGGTACGCAGTTGATTTAAATTGTTTAATTCCTAAGCTATCCATAACTTCTTTGAATAACCTTGAGGAAAAATTTGATCCTTGATCCGATTGTATTTCTGTGGGTAGTCCATCTCTAGTAAAGAATTTAAGTAACTCCTCCACAATCTTTTTAGCTGTAATATTACGTACTGGAATGGCCTCTGGAAACCTAGTAGACACATCCATTATAGTCAAAAGATATTGATTCCCACTTTCCGTTTTAGGAAGCGGTCCTAAGCAATCAATCAGAACCCTTGTAAAAGGTTCCTCAAATGCTGGAATGGGTATTAAGGGCGCTGGTTTTATCACTGCTTGAGGCTTCTCTATCACTTGACATGTGTGACATGATTGACACAATTTAACTACATCTTTATGTAGTCCAGGCCAATAAAAATGTTTTTGTATTTTAGCTTGAGTTTTCTTTATTCCCAAATGACCTCCCACTGGTACCTCATGTGCAACTCGCAACACCTCCTTTCTATACCCTATCGGCAAAACGACTTGATGAACTTCTGCCCACTTTTCATCCACCTGCACATGTAAAGGTCTCCATTTTCTCATCAAGACATGACTTTTACGATAATAACACTCTGGTATACACTCATTTGTTTTGCTACCTTCTCAAATGAAATGAAAAAGGCTTCTACCTCCTTCTCGTCAAACCTTGGCAATGCTTGGGCATATTTAAATAGGTTCCCACCAAGCCTTTGACTTTGACGCTCTTTCTCACTACTCTCATCACTATCATCTGACTGTATGTTTCCCTTTACGTCTGCAAATTTTAACTGACTGTCATGTTTCATGGCTATTTTCTGAAGTTCAAACTCTCTCTCTTTATCTTTTTCCCATATCTGTAGCTCCCTTTCTCTTTCTTTTTGTTTTGCTAGGGCTATTCTTTCTTTTCTCCTTTCATCTCTCTCCTTTTCTTTTTTCTCTCTCTCTCTTTCTCTTTATTTTTCCGCTTTCTCTTTCTTTTTCTTTTGCCGCTCTCTCTCTTTCTTTTTCCTCTGTCTCATACTCAAGCTGCTTTCATTTTTTCCTCATGTTCCATTTGTTTAATTTGTAATTGAATTTTTTGCCATTTCCAATGAGTCAAACTATATCTCAGGCAACTTTAAATGCTTAGCCACCACCATAATTACCTCATCTTTACGCATTTTGTCAGGTAATGTTTATTGCAATGTTTTTGCCAAATCTAACAGTCTGCTTTTAGTCTCTGTCCGTAAGGTACTGCGTGTGATCGTCTCCACCCCAAAAACTTCAGAGCCTCTGAAAGAGCCATTGTCCACAACACACTCCCCACTTAAACTAAAATACCACACCTGATGAGCAACCACAATATGCTTACCCCTCACTGTCTTTAAGTTCACTCAGCCAATCCAATAGATATACTTTTATCCCCCTCGAGACCCCAATTTGTTTTGGCCCAGGGTTTAGAGAACCCCAAAGTATATCATGGAGTTCACCTGACCCACAACTTTTAATAGATTGTGGTATGGGGAGCACAGGGCCCACTCTACAGGTGTGGTACAGCAGAAATCGAAAAGTATTTTTTTCAAGCAAAACAATGTTTATTCGATGAACTCAAGTTAACCTTTTTAAAACATACAGTGAACATCTTTGCAACCATCATTTCAAATACAACCCCAAAGAATACAACACTAAGTAATCCTTAATAACCTCCCAAACAACATCCAGAAGACAAATGAAACACCTTTTAACAGAAGCACATTAGGCTTACATTCACTACGGAGAACATTTATAATTCTGAATTCACCAAATGATCAAGAGATAGTCTTTTCATGGCAGAGAGAACAACAGCACACCTGCTTTGTATGGCTTCAGCTCCAATACTGAAAACGAAACTAAAACACATCCTGCAGCAAACAGCCTAAAACGGAAGTTAAAAAGTTGACCGACAGCCCAGCTCCACCCACTCTCTGACATCACTGCAGCAGTAAACACCCATTTCTTAAAGGTACTCTCACTACAGATATTTATATACACACCCATTAATAAACACCCATTTCTTAAAGGTACTCTTACATGACACTGGTTGTTTTAAACCAAAGTGTTTTTTTAATGTAGAATATGAAACATTAAAGTAAAAAATCTTTCTTTTTTGATACTTTCAGAACTCTCGGATGTCCCAAAGTGCTTTATGGTGAATTAAAGATTTTTGAAGTGTCATCATTGTTGTAATCCAGGGAATTCTGCATCTGATTTGTACACAGCAAGGTCTCACAAGCAATACAACTCTAATGGCCAGATAATCTGTTTTTGTAATGTTGGTTGAGGGATGAATATCGGCCAGACATCACAGAAAACTCTCCTGCTCTTCATAAAATATTGTCACAATATTTGAGCGGGCAAAAAGGCCCTTTGAGGGATCTTCCACGTGCATCCCTGGCCATTGGCTGGCGATGGGATGTTCTGGGATTTCCCATTGAATCCACCTCCTGCCACCAAGTAACTCATGACTGCCGTTCGTCTTCTGTGGGAATGGAAAATCCTGCTGGTGAGAATGGCTGGAAAGTTCCCCCCTCGCCCCTGTTTTAATGTTTTATCAACACATCCAACAGTACACCACTCCCCCAGTGCCTGTACTAAAAAGTCAAATTTAGTTCATGTGCTCAAACCTCTTGAATGACATTTGAACTAACAACTTTCTGACTAGGAGTGCAAATGCTGATGCCATCAAATGTGTTTATGGATAAACATTTACAATCTACAGCTTCTGCAAGCCAAAGCTTGGTGGCATCGAACCATATGATATCGAATACATCTCCTCTCTTATTCTTTTCAACTCTG
Source organism: Scyliorhinus torazame (assembly GCF_047496885.1). Taxonomy (NCBI): domain Eukaryota; kingdom Metazoa; phylum Chordata; class Chondrichthyes; order Carcharhiniformes; family Scyliorhinidae; genus Scyliorhinus; species Scyliorhinus torazame. The sequence continues at coordinate 153,335,061 of NC_092717.1, forward strand.
ATTCAAAAATGGGCACCATGGGTGAACTTTGTTATTCCCTTTTATTAGTCCTTCCCCTGTAGATTCCCTTCCCATCTCTACCCTACACCATTCATCATTCTCTATCTGAATGAACAGTTACAGTAACAACATTGGTCACAGTCCATGGGAATCCGTTCTTTCAGAGGTTCAGTTTCCTTTCTTGGCTGCCAGAAACTCCATGAAAGACCATTGGAGGACTCAAAGAAGACATAAATAATCTTCATGCCATCTTTCTCGAATTCCTGTAGCGCTTCCATTGAATTTATGGTGGACAAGCTGGAGAAAATAGGATTTCTGAGCATCTGAAAAGACACTGCTTGATTAGAGATAGTCAGCACGGATTTGTGAGGGGTAGGTCTTGCCTTACAAGTCTTATTGAATTCTTTGAGGAGGTGACCAAGCATGTGGATGAAGGTAAAGCAGTGGATGTAGTGTACATGGATTTTAGTAAGGCATTTGATAAGGTTCCCCATTGTAGGCTTATGCCGTAAGTAAGGAGGCATGGGATAGTGGGAAATTTGGCCAGTTGGATAACGAACTGGCTAACCGATAGAAGTAAGAGCGTAGTGGTGGATGGCAAATATTCAGCCTGGAGCCCAGTTACCAATGATGTACCGCAGGGATCCATTCTGGGTCCTCTGCTGTTTGTGATTTTCATTAATGATTTGGATGAGGGAGTCGGCTGCAAAGAGACACAGATAGGATGCAGAGCTGGGCTGAGAAGTGGCAGATGGAGTTTAACCCTGAAAAGTGTGAGGTTGTCCATTTTGGAATGACAAATATGAATGCGGAATACAGGGTTAACGGTAGAGTTCTTGGCAATGTGGAGGAGCAGAGAGATCTTGGGGTCTATGTTCATACATCTTTGAAAGTTGCCACTCAACTGGATAAAGCTGTGAAGAAGGCCTATGGTGTGCTAGCGTTCATTAACAGAGGGATTGAATTTAAGAGCCGTGAGGCGATGATGCAGATGTACAAAACTTTGGTAAGGCCACATTTGGAGTGCTGTGTACAGTTCTGGTCACCTCATTTTAGGAAGGATGTGGAAGCTTTGGAAAAGGTGCAAAGGAGATTTACCAGGATGTTGCCTGGAATGGAGAGTAGGTCTTACGAGGAAAGGTTGAGGGTGCTAGGCCTTTTCTCATTAGAACGGAGAAGGCTGAGGGGCGACTTGATAGAGGTTTATAAGATGATCAGGGGAATAGATAGAGTAGACATCAGAGACTTTTTCCCCAGGTGGAACAAACCATTACAAGGGGACATAAATTTAAGGTGAATGGTGGAAGATAGAGGGGGGGGATGTCAGAGGTAGGTTCTTTACCTAGTGAGTAATGGGGGAATGGAATGCACTGCCTGTGGAAGCAGTTGAGTCAGAAACATTAGGGACCTTCAAGCAGCTATTGGATAGGTACATGGATTACGGTAGAATGATATAGTGTAGATTAATTTGCTCTTAAAGGCAGCACGGTAGCATTGTGGATAGCACAATTGCTTCACAGCTCCAGGGTCCCAGGTTCAATTCCGGCTTGGGTCACTGTCTGTGCGGAGTCTGCACATCCGCCCCGTGTGTGCGTGGGTTTCCTCCGGGTGCTCCGGTTTCCTCCCACAGTCCAAAGGTGTGCAGGTTAGGTGGATTGGCCATAATAAATTGCCCTTAATGTCCAAAATTGCCCTTAGTGTTGGGTGGAGGTGTTGACCTTAGGTGGGGTGCTCTTTCCAAGAGCCGGTGCAGACTCAATGGGCCGAATGGCCTCCTTCTGCACTGTAAATTCTATGATAATCTATGATCAATCTAGAACAAAGGTTTGGCACAACATCGTGGGCCGAAGGGCCTGTTCTGTGCTGTATTTTTCTATGTTTTTCTATGTTCTAAAACAACTTGGGCGAGATTCTCCGACCCCCCGCCGGGTCGGAGAATCGCCGGGGGCTGGTGTAAATCCCGCCCCCGCCGGTTGCCGAATTCTCCGGCACCGGATATTCCGTGAGGGCGGGAATCGCGCCGCTATGGTCGGCGAGCCCCCCCCGCCCCCCGGCCGAAGTCCCGCTGCTGGAATGCCTGTCCTGCCGGTGAGAATCAAACCATCTCTCTTCTCGGTGGGACTAGGCAGCACGGGCGGGCTCCGGGGTCCTGGGGGGGGGGCGCGGGGCGATCTGGCCCCGGGCGGGGGGTGCCCCCACAGTGGCCTGGCCCGCGATTGGGGCCCACCGATCCGCAGGCGGGTCTGTGCCATGGGGGCACTCTTTTCCCACCGCCTCGGCCACAGACTTCACCATGGCCGACGCGGACGAGACCCCCCTGCGCATGCGCGACGATGGCGTCAGCAGCCGCTGACGTTCCCGTGCACGCGCGGACTTCCGCCGCTCGGCGCAGTCCTTTTGGCCCCAGCTGGCGTGGAGCCAAAGGCCTTCCACGCCAGTCAGCGGCGCGCCAACCACTCCGTCTCATGCCTAGCCCCTAAAGGTGAGGGCTTGGCCCCTAAAGGTGCCCCTAAAGGTGCGGAGAAATCCGCATCTTTGGGGCGACCCGACGCCGGAGTGGTTCATGCCACTCCATCCCGCCGGGACCCCGCCGGGAACCCCGCCCCGCCGGTTAGGGGAGAATCCCGGCCATGGAGAATCTTTAATAATATATAGCAGCAATATAGTGTGGACACTGGGGGCTGGATTATTTGGACCCGACGCCGTAATCGCGGCTGGAACCGTGGCGGAGAATCCAGCTTAAAGCCGTAATCGGGCCCGGCGCCGGTCTGGCGATTCTCCGGCCACTGAAAATCGGTGTCACTATGGAGTATGCCACACCATCGGGGGCCCATTGCCAGAGGCCAACTCAGCAATCCCCTGCTCCCAACCAGCCGAGTTCCTGACGGCGTGGAACTAACCACCTATTGCCGGTTGGGTTGTTCATATGTCGATGGGAGACTCAGTCCGCGGCCGCCCTGGACGGCGGCGGGTGGATCGGAGACCAGGGGGGGCCTTATAGACAGCTGCAGATTAAATGTGTGGGGCTTGAGGCTCGGGCGCGCAACCGATCGGGGGGGGGGACGACTTTTTCTTCGGTATGGCTCCGTGGTCCAAGACCACCATGGAGCAAGGCGTGTCCGCTGGAGGTCACCGCCGTGCGCATGCGCGGCCTCTGACCAAAGCTGCAAGATTCACTCCTGGTCCCTGCTAGCCCCCTGCAGGGCTCAGAATTCGTTTAACTTTTTTCCAGGAATTTCAGGAGTAAAACTCCACCGTTTTGACGCCGGAGTGGGGGCATAGTCTCAATTTTGGAAAATCCAGCCCTGGAAATCTGAAATGAAAACAGTAAATGCTGGATAAATTCAGCAGGTCCAGCAGCATCTGTGCAGAGAAACACAGTTAATGGTTCCAGTCCATATGGCCCTTCTACAGAACAGTTAAAGGTATTCTTTGTTTGTGGTGATTAGTTGTGGGACAGGCAATTTGCCCTGTGCAATCTTCTTTCCCTCTGCTCAAAGAAAGGTTTCAAAATCAAGATGTAAAGGAGCAAAAATACCAAATCATTACATTGGATGGAATTTTACCATATTGTGTCAAAGTGTCAGGTTCAGACTAAAAACGAATTTGTAACTCTCCAGCTGGACAGACCAGTTTTCTCTCCAGATATTGAGCTTCTTTAAAGGAATTAATGAGTGTGTGTGGTTTACGCCATCATTCTATGGGAAGGGGTCTGATAGAGTTGGCACCCAGTCCCACGGTCATCATCTTTAAAGGGCACCTCAATCAGGAATGAAACCGAGTGACCTGTAAGCTCCCATCACGGAGGAATCGGGGATTTCCCCCGCAACCGACAATCATCGGGAGCTCCACCTCCCCGCCATCATGGGAGTATCGCTGCCCCCCCCCCCAGTGCTCATTCCCCCAGTGCTTGTATGTTCCCCCCTCACTGTCTACTCCCCTCTGACCCACTGCCCCACCACCAGACACAACTGGAACCCTCCCTCCACCAGGGGGCTCCCATGAGGACCCCCCCTGCCCTTTGTGGGCAGGAACCTCATTATGTCCCCGGCAAGGGGTGGAGAAAATCAGGAAACTCGATCTCTCCGGAGAGAATCCAGTTTCCTGATTCTCTCTGAATTTTGCGGTCACGTCGCCAGTCTCTCTGACGGCAAACGCAGACTGTAAATCGTCACCATAGTGTCCTACACCTGCACGTATGAATAATAACACCGGGAGAATGTTGACCTTGCTGTGTCCATTGTGCACCGACAATTAGAAGAGAAAGCTAAGATCCACAGGTACGCCTCCTTCCATTTCTCAGGACACTGCTCTCTCCATTCTCTTGTAAGAGTTGTCTGTAATTTAGGAAGTTTGTTAGAAACCCTGAACTTCACTACTGTCCAACCTAGCTGTCACTTCAGTATTGGTACTCTGGAAGCTTCCTGTTCTGAAGGCTTGCTGACATAAGCTCTGATCTGAAATAAATCACTCACCTTTAAATTTGACCATCCCCTAGGCAACACTGTACAGGTTCCTCATTAAGCACATCCCCTGAGTGATAAATAAGATATAACACTGAATGTGTTTTACTTCTATTGCAACACATTTTAGCTCCCATCTAATTCTTCATTAAAGTTATTTAGCTGAGGAAGGTATGGAGCTTCATTTAATTTATCACTCTGTCTTGTTCCCCTAACCATGTTTTCAGCATTAAGGCATTAATACTGAGAGAAAATGTGTTTAGTTTGACACCAGCTGGCCAAACAGGTAACACTGCCTCAAAGATTGTGCAGTAGCTTTTCTGCCAAAGAAATAAATGAACAAGTTTGAAAAATGACAGGAGTTGTGCATTGATCATCATTAGGCTAACAGGTCAACATGCAGGGCCCCAGAGTGAAATCATTGATGTCTCAGACTACTTGTTATTATATTACTCTTTTTTCTTTAAGATTAAGATTGCAACTTCTGTTTGAAAACAAAAGGGCAATGATTTTGTTTTATATTTGCGTATTGTTGCGCGTTTCTTTTACTCTGACTTTTCTGTGGCTCTGTTCCAATTCTGGCAATCAGTGAGTTTGTCTTTCTTTCTATGTTATTTATGTCCGAATGCTTAGAGTCGCCAGGTATCAAATGATACCACCACAGGTTTCAACCTGCTATCGATCAAAGAGCCAAACACCAGTTAGTTAGTTCAAGGTCAAGGGTACTTTATTTACACACAATTAGTCATGTAACATAAACACTACTAGTTAACTACACCTATCAACTCAGACAACCTGTACTTAACTTCGGGCACCTGGCTTAAGTCAGAAAACAGTGGCCGCTGTTCGATTCTGGATCTCTCGGGTTCGAAGGAGTAACTGCTGCTCAGCTGGGCTCATCCATCTGGTAGCGGGCGTTGAACTTGGACTTGCTTCTGGTGTTGCTGCAATTGGCGATGGCCGTGACCGGGCAACCAAGAGGGCGCCAAGAGAGAGCGAACATGTGGCAAACTCTTCTTCTTATACTCGGGGTTTTTCATGCTCTTTTGGGCGGTCCTTCAATTTGGGCCTTACTAATTGGGTGATCCCTGATCACTCCGTTCGATTCCTTAGCCAATAAGTGGGTGGGATCTGGATGGCTGGGCGTGTCCCAAGTGGTCACTGACCCCGTTGTTTGCGTTTCCCTTGAATGGGAGTGGCGCCGAAATGTCTGGGACTGTCCCGGTTGCTTGAGTACCAGTGCTTTGTTTTGGGGAAGGTGGGCCATCAAATGCTAATCGGCCCCATTAAAATGCTAATTGGACAGAGTTTCGATACTGTCTGGATTTCTTGCTTACGAATATGCATTTCAGGTTCTGAGCCTGCCTGAGTCTTGGCTTGTCCATTTTACCCACCAGGCTTTGCGAGTTTCTCTGTACCTAGTTGGAAGTGGCCATCCCAGATGGCTACACTCCGTCCTCTTGATCCTCAACACGAAGCGTGAAGGATCACAATACTGGGTCTTCTTTGTTCTCTGAAATGCTAGGTGCCCTTAACCAAGGACAGGTTCTACTCTACTCTGTCCTATGGGTCCAACAACAGTTACCTGATTTTCCCTAAACAACACATGTCTAAGAATTTCTAGGGGGCCATTTAACATTCAGTAAAAAGGGGAACCTCTAACTGTCTCTAACTAGACTACACTCATGCTGCTATTTAACAATCAAAGAGCTTATCTTACAATACAAAAAAAAATCCAATAGCAGCATCACATTTCTTCCTATCACTAACATTCACATACAGAGAAGTAACTTCATTAACAAAAACAACAACCGCGGAATTTATTAAGGAGAAAAGTTCAGAAAGAGTGTGGGGTTTGCTGGAGTCCGAGGAAAGGGGTTCTAAAGGTGTATAGTGAAGGTCGTGAGTCTCTCCTTCTCCATTTTTGCAATCTAATTGTCTGAATGACACTGTACAATATGACTATCACTAGTAAGGCTTCCACTGTGTAGGACAGTGAATACCACTTGACGAGGTTCTCACACCATGTGGGGGCATCGGTAGCTGGGTGTGTGAGTGGTGTAGTGTCTGGGCTGGGGGTGTTGTGTTGGGTGGTTGTGTTTGCAGCCTGTGTGGTGAGGGGGGTAGAGGTGGGTAACGCATGCAACTGGACTGTTCCAGCGACGATCATGAGGCCGATCATCAGGGTCGTCTTCATCTTATTTGGGCTTTCCTTCGCCGTCAAATATCTTCCTAGGGGAACAAGCATAGTATCTGTTATAATTGTGTTGTTTAACATCTCGTATATCTGTCTGTTTCTCCTTAACTTCAATTTTCCATTATAATCGTCACCATATGTGACTCCCTCTTTTTTTTTTTTAAACAACCATTTGCGGAGACAAGACATCCGAAAAAAAAATCTGTGTCACAGTGCGAGCACTCTCATAGCCCGTGGTTGATGGGCTGAGTGGGCGGACAATTTCTCCGTCCTCTGCAAACTTGTTTTTCCAACCAAGTGTTTCTGACATGTAAATAGTATGTGGGGGATAGCAACTGAAGGGTTGCCGGAAGGGGCAAAGTTGTGGCAAAATGCATTCTTTAAACCACAGGACTAGAAAAGAACAGCAAAAGAGTTTTGAAAACAAGTATCCGAATGGGGTGGTGAGTATAATCCGCAGCAGGGCAAGAATGGGTGGGATCCCCGGGTAGGGCGGTGATCAGTGCCGTTGCTCCACTACCCGAGCTTGGTTGACCAAATGTATAGGGGGTCCCCAGGCAGGGCGGGGATAAGTGCCGTTACCCCACTGCTTGAGTGGCCTTCCAAAGCGGTAAGAATTTGTAACTATATGGGCTCCAGACAAACTTGTTTCACGAACTGCCATGTGGCATCGGAAGAGTAATTATAAGTGCATCAAGAAATTTGGTGTGAGACCGAAAGAATAAGCTGTATCAAAAATTTTAATGAGATCGACACAAATAGTCGCACAAATAACAAACATTCAACGTTTAAAAATAACAAATTAAAGAAAGAAAAGTGGGCAGGCTCCATCAGAGTACAGGACACCGTAAATCTCAATCGGTTCCTGACTCTCATCATCTGGACACCTCAAGATTCAATTTCAAAAATATTTGCAAAGGGGTTTTACCATGGTGGGAGTCAGACTCTGAGTTGTCACCATCTTCCGGGTGCCAAACTCGCTCATGGAGTTTGCGTGTGCCAATATGGGGTCCATTTCATAATTCCTCGTCAGGCGATAGGAATTGTCACGGTGCCAGTGCTTCATGTTCCGTAGGGAGGTTGCAAGAGGGCCGTCGCTATCGTCGGGTGGCGGGTCAGATTCCGGTCTGGGCAAATAAATTGTTTCAAAGAGGCTGAGCGTATCGAGGTTGGGGTCTCTGGGCCTGCAGTGCCTGGGGCCTGGTTCATGGGATCTTCGTTCAGGTCTCTCAGGGGCTTCAGTAGTGCTGTCGCTGTCGCTAGCAGCCGAATCAAGTGCCAGGGTGAAATTTGATTTTGGGGGCATGGTCAAGGTCGTGTCCGTGGACGTGCTGCTGCTGCTGGGGAGGGGGAAATTGGGTTATCAATGGGCGGGTCCTCATTGTCTGCCATCGCCAATGAGAGGTGGTGCAAGTGGCTGCACTGCGTTCCATAAACCTTAAGCTGATTTACATGGAACCATCCTGATTTTCCATTCAGATACGTGATTTTATAAACTGAGGGACTTACTTTGTCCGAGATTGAATAAGGTCCTGCAAATTTAGGGGAGAGGAATGAGCTAGGGTTGTATAAGGTGATCATTACTTGCTGTCCGACTGTATACTCTGTCGGGTATACTGTTCTATCAAAGCAGGCCTTACTCTGCTTTCGTTTAGCACCTAGTCGAACAGCTGCAGCGAGCTGTGCTGCTTTAATATTCTCTACTATGTGCTGGACTGCTTTCTCATGGGTCAGGGTGGTGACTGCGGGGCTGGCCAAATCAAGTCCGAATAAGTATTCCGTACCCTTCATGGGTCGTCCAGTCATGAGGGTATGGGGGGTATATCCTGTTGAGCTCGACACTGTGTTCCTGATAAACATCAGTGCGAATGGGAGCACCCTGTCCCATGTTGTGTTGTGCTGCTGCACCATTTTCCTAAGTGTGGCCTTTAGCATCCGATTCATGCACTCCACAATGCTGCTGGACTGCGGGTGATAGGCAATGTGGAACTTTTGTTTAATCCCAAATATCGTCATCACATTTTTCATGACCCTTCCCATAAAGTGGGAACCTTGGCCTGACTAAATAATACGGGGGAGTCCCCATCTCGTAAACATTTGCTCTGTTAAGATCTTCGCCGTGGACTTGGCCGTGTTTGTTCTTGAGGGAAACTATTCAACCCATTTCGTAAATGTATCTATTACCACTAACACATACTTGTAGCCATTTCTGCAGTGGGCGGGGAGGGGACCAATATAATCCAATTGAAGGTTTGTCCACGGGCCATTTACAGGGCGGGTGTGGCATAGTTGGGCTTTTTCCGCATACCTATCGGGGTTGTTTTGAGCACAAATTAAACAGTTTTCGACGAAATGGGACACGCCGGTTTTCAAATCAGGCCACCAGCAGAGGGATCTGAGGTGGGCAAGGGTGGATTCAATCCCTTGGTGTCCATGCCCATCATGGAACTTACAAATTATCTCATTCCTGTCCTGGGTGGGGACTACATGAATTCCATCTTTTAAAACGATTCCCTCATGGACCGTCAAATAATTCCTAAACTTTTCGTAGGGAGCTGGGAAGTTCCCTTTTAAAATTTCTTTTAACGCTTCGTCTTCATTCTGTGCCTGGGCTAGGTCTTGGATGTTGGTCTGTGAGACCTGAACTGTGTGTACTGGGGCACTCTCGGGGGGTTGCCAAAGGTGGCCATGTCGTGAGCCTGTCTTCGCTAGGCCGTCAGCTTTCACATTACCGAGTGGGGAGGAACGATGGTGACTTCTTACTTTGACTATGCCATATTTCCTGCCTGTAGCTGTCTGAAGGATATGTTTGAGCAGTGGGGCTGATGGTAGAGGTTTTCCGCCGGCAGAAATAAATCCTCTCGATTCCCACAGGGGTAGGAATTCCGTTGGGCTGTTGCAGACGTACAAACTGTCCGAATATATGGCTGCAGGGGTTGGGAATGAATCCGGGTGCTGGACAATGTAAGCAATGGCCGTTAACTCGGCTGCCTGCGAACCTAAGTGTCCAGACAACTTTAAAGCTATCTCTTCTAAAGCGCGTCCCTGCGCGCCCTCTACATAAATACCACATCCTGTTATCCTTTTTCCCTGAAGAACTGTGGAGGAGCCATCTACGTAAATGCTCAGTGCTTTGTCTGTGGGCTGGGGTCTGATACCTGTCTTTCTTGGTACCGACTTGGGAACAAGGGGCCCTGTGCTGTGCGTTGGGGCTTTGATCTCGCACTCATGTGGGGTTCCTGCATAATGCAAATTATCGGCCAGAAACGTGTGCGTTTTTGTCCGTTTTACAGTGATGTCGCGTCCCTGTAGGAGTAGGGTCCATCGCGCTGCTCAAATTTGGCTGACTGTGCCGTCTTTTAGTCTGCCATCCAATAAAAGCTGTGTCGGGGTGTGCTCGGTCAAAATGGTTACTGGTTTGAGTCCGGTTATGTACGACAAGTACTGTACCGCCCAGAAAACTGCTAACAGGTGCCTTTCGCATGCTGAAAATCCTTGTTCCACCGGATCTAAGACTCGTGAGGCATAGGCTACGGGTCCTAGACGATCGTGCCTTTCCTGCAGGAGTACGGCGGAAAGGGTTTGGTCTGTGGTCGCTACCTCTATCGCATATGGGGAGTGGGGATCTGGAGCTTGCAAAGCGGGGGCTGTGCTCAGAGCGCGTTTCAAGGCATCCGTGTGCTGTGGAAGCCATTTCCATGGGGCCTGTTTCTATAGTAGCTCGGAAAGTGGGGCTGCTTTTGTGGCGAATCCGTCTATATGGTTTCAACAATATCCAACCAGTCCTAAAAATGACCGGAGTGCAGTGATGTTTTCGGGCAAGGGCAAGTTTACAGTGGAATCAATACGTTTGTGTTCTATTTCACGCTTCCCATGCGTGATGACCGTGCCTAAATATGTGACTTTTTCCTGAAGGATTTGGGCTTTCTTCGGGTTAACTTTGCATCCAATCATTGTGAGCAGTTCTAATAATTCAGAAAGAAGCGAGATGTGCTCTTCCTTGGTGTCAGTCTGTCGGAGCAAGTCGTCCACATACTGAACAAGGCACTCAGGGCGGGAAAATTTAGATAATCCGTTACCCAATTGTCTGTGAAAAATGGAGGGGGAGTTGTGGAAGCCTTGTGGAAGGCACATCTACGTGTACTGCTGCCCCTGGAAGGTAAACGCAAATTTATACTGGCATGCTTTGTCCAGTGGTATGGACCAAAAGCCATTACTGATATCTAATACATAAAAAAATTTCGACTGGAGTCCCTGTCTCAACATGGTCTCGGGACTTGTGGCAACGGTGGGAGCTGCTAGGGGAGTCACTTTGTTCAATTCTCTGTAGTCGATGGTCAGTCGCCATGATCCATCGGGTTTTCTTACTGGCCAAATCGGGGCATTATTTGTCGATGCAACGGGTCGAATCATGCCTTGAGTCAATAAACTTTGAATTACCTTGGCTATCTCTCCCTCGGCTTGCTGGGAGAAGCAATACTGTTCTGGGGCTTGGGATAAGCACCTGTAATGTTTACTACACCTGGGATTTTGCCGCAGTCGTGCTTGTGCTGGACAAATGCTGTCTTACATCTTTTCAAGACCTCTCTAACCGCTTTGTCTGTGGTAATGGTTTGTGGATCAAACCAGTACTCTCCTACTGAGCTGATTCTATGGCCATAATCTCCTACTGTGAGCGTGGCGGGGGTTCACGCTGCTCTAGTCATTTTCCATATGCATCGGTTGACTCGGTCGAATGAAAGGTTGTGTGCGCTCATGAAATCGATGCCTAGGATGTGTTCTGCTGCCTGGGGCAAGTCTACTAAACCAACCAAATGTTTTGTCCTATTATTACCGAGCTGTACGTCGACAGGGGCTGTGATGTGTCCCTGCTGGAGGTGACCTGTAAAGCCACTAAGGGTAACGGTACCCATAGTGGGCCATATCTCTTTCTGGTACATGATGGAGGAGTTTAACGTGGTTCAAGACCCTCTGTGTCCCTAAGGAACTCTACTGGGTGTCCCTGGACTGTGCCTGCAACCTCCGGAACTTATCCCAAATGGTATCGCAGACCCAAGTTGGGGACCCCGAACACCGTCAATCGGTGCCACTCATGGCCGAATTATCTAGTCGGGCGCTAACGCTGTGAATGGGTCCGGTATTGTTTCTGGGGGGGGGGCGTTTGGTTGCTGATTCCTTTGCTGCTTCGGGGGGCTTGACATTCTCGGGCATAATGTCCTTCGTGTCTGCAATGATAGCATTCCTGTGTTTTGGGATGCTGCGCTGTCCCTCTGCCTTCATTTACCCATGCGGGCTCTTGGTGTGCCCTTACTGGATTCATTGTGGTGTCTACTCTCTCATGCTCTCTCATTTTTTGTACAGACTGTTCCCAAGCTCTGGACAATTGTTTCAGAACCCACTCTTCATTGTGTGCTGGGTCTGAGGTGTCGTAACTGGAGCATGCTTTCTGTCTTGCCTCTGTGGCATGGGATACCAACGTACGGGTCCATTTCGCCGTATTGTCTGCTGATAAATTGGCGCGGGCTAACTCATCAAATACATCAGTAAAATGGATCCAAAGGTGTCCAGCAAACACTGTTGAATGCCCTCCCTTTTCCTGCCTGCACCGGTTGAGTCCATCTACCGGATCTCCTCTGTTATATCCTATGGCGTCTAAAATGGCCGTTTTCATTTCTTGGAGGCTACTTCCTCCTACATTTTGTGGGTCGGGAAGGGCTGAACTAACTGAGGGGTCTAAGCACATAACTATGAGCTTAACCTGTTCCGGCTCGTCTAAACCATACATAAGTGTTTGTTGTTTCACTAACTCGAAAAAGTGATGTGGGTCCAATGTGCGGTGGAAAGTATCTATCTTCTCACGGGCATCTTGTAACTGGGTGATAGTTAATGGGGTGGTGTACATGAAATCGGGTTGGCCTTCCGTGGTAACCCTGCGCTGCGTGGTAATGGGGTTCATTGGGTTGGGTGCTGCCTGTGCAGTCGGTGGTACGGGTGCTTTTCCTTTCGGGGCCTGGGGGCTCTATTTTGATTCTCGGTCTCGCTTACGTACCATTGGGCAGTTTCACTGAGTTCCTGCCAATCGGGGCCGTCTTCCTGGTCTAGCTGTGGGCCAAAGGTGTCTCTGAACCCATTTTGAACTGATTACAGGGATTGCAACCTTGCAATTTGCTGCTTGCATTTGGCATGGTCCACCGAACTCTGTCTCTGTTCCGTGGTGGAACTGTGGAGTGCTCGGAGGGCTGCTTTTATTTTAAAAAATCTCACTGGGCTTAATTCAACTTGGAATCAGTTAATACAGTATCCTCCCCAGTCTGGAAATCTATTGTTCAGAAACAATTGTCCAGAAAATGTTTGAGCGGGTTCAAGCAACTCATGGCATCATTTTGATGCAGTACTTTGGGAGTGGAAACATGGGGCTGGATTCTCCGATAATGGGGCTAAGTGTTAACGCCGTCGTAAAGACCGTAGAGTTTACAACGCCGTCAACGGGCCCCCAGGACCACTGATTCAGTAGCCCGCAAGGGGCCAGCACGCGCGCCGCGGGAAGCGGCCGCCGATCGATACGTGGCATTGCGTCATTGACACGAGGCTGCAGCGCCTTAAAAGAGATCTCCCCCAACACACTTCCTTCGCAGGGAAGATGGCCGCCCGCCATGCAGCGCTGGGATTTCGGGAGGGAGAACTGGACACCCTCCTGGAAGCTGTGGAACAGAGGAGGAAGGTCCTGTACCCCGCACCTGGTCACAGAACACCAGCTGCCATTGTCCGGCGTTCATGGGTGGAGGTGGACGAGGCCGTCAGCCTGTTGTCAGGACAGGTGACCAGTGCCGGAAGAAGCTGCATGACCTACTCAGGGTGAGTACCCAGCACTGTGCCCCTGGCACCGAACCCTCTACCCGACACTTGTGAGCCCACCCCCCCTCCCAGTGGGATGATCCCACCTGTGCCCTGACCCCCATGGCTGCACCCACCCATGCCAGCCGCAGTGGCCTTGTGCCCTGTGCACCAATGCCATCACAGACCCAACCGCTGGGCTGCATGCGTCAGACCGTCTAACAATGTTGGTGTTTGTGTGCCCCACCCCCAGGAGAAGGGAGCAGGAGAACGACGGCGGGGGGGGGGGGGGGGGGGGAGCACCTAACCTGCGTCTCCTCACCGTGCCCGAGCAGAGGGCACTTGACCTCGCTGGCGGACCCGAGGAGCGGGAAGTTGCCGATGCTGAGGTCGAAGACATGCCACCAAGTGAGATGTGCCCCTGCCTGGCCATGGCACCTCACAACACATATTTGTGCCAAACCCCTCAGTCCACCCCTCTCAGCCCACACCTGCTCATCCCAACCCCCCCTCACCACAACCCCCCTCACCACAACCCCCCCTCACCCCACCCCTCTCATCATCATATCCCCCTCACCACAACCCCCTCACCCCACCCTCCCTCAGCCCACACCCCCTCATCCCAACCCCCCCTCACCACAACCCCCCTCACCACAACCCCCCTCACCCCACCACCCTCACCACAACCCCCCTCACCCCAACTCCCCTCACCCCACCACCCTCACCACAACCCCCCTCAACCCACCCCCCTCACCACAACCCCCTTATCCCACCCTCCCTCAGCCCACACCCCTTCATCCCAACCCCCCCTCACCACAACCCCCCTCACCCCAACCCCCTTCACCCCACCACGCTTACCACAACCCCCCTCAACCCACCCCCCTCAGCACAACCCCCTCATCCCACCCCCCTCACCACAACACCCAGCCAGTGCTGCCCCCCAGGGACGCAAGCACCGACGGGGAGGCTAGCCATCTCAACAGCCCTGCGCCTGACACGATCCAGGACATATCTACACAGGACCCATCTAAACAGGAAGACGCCTAACAGGAGACAGAAACAGAGGGGACGGACACACAGCACACAACCACACAGGGGACGGACACACAGGGGACGGGCATACAGGACACAGAAACACAGGGGACGGCGACACAGCACACATCGACACAGGGGATGGACACACAGGGGACGGCCACACAGGGGATGGACACACAGGGGATGGACACGCAGGGATCCAACGGACAGCACACAAGGACATAGGAGACACCGGACTTTGGGTCCGATGAGGACATTGCGTTAGACTTTCCGGCGCTGCTATCACCCACATCCTCCACCATCGCAAAGACTATCACCTCGGTTGGGATCTCTAGTGAAGAGGCTTCTGGGACACTCACTGGTGCGCACCACACAGCCGCTCCGGTTCAGCAGTAGGAGCAGCCGAGGGGCCGGACGGTCGAAGGGCAGCCCGGACCCAGCAACCAGCGGCCGCCCAGACGGGTCCCGGGTCCCTGGAATTTCCACTCCCGCCCATAGATTTGATGCAGTCAGCGACCCAGGGACAGACAAGAGGATGACGACCGGCTTGCAACACCTGCAGACGCAGGTGGAGGAGTCCAACTGCCTACAGGAGCAGGGAGTGGTGCAGGTCATGAGTGCCACCCAGGCCGAAACCGCATGGGTGGCATCCACGATGGAGGAAATGGCGGTGTGGTAATACCAGGTATTGCGGTACCTAAGAGGTGGATGACCATTGGCGAGACCCAGGAGTCTACCATTGGCTGATTTACATAGCTCCGCCCTGAGAGGCGGAGTATAAGAACCGATGCCGTCCCAGCAGCCTTCACTTTCTGTATCGAAGCTGCTGGGGAACAGTTCTAGCAGATTAAATCCTATTAGTTATGACTCACCTTGTCTCGAGAGTAATTGATTGCGCTTCAGGGGGCAACGGTGTCGGAAATGGGTCAAGTTATGACAGGCGTGGGGCTATCTGTGCCGGCGGGGGCCGTGGCCCAGGACAAGGCTGCCCAGTCACAGGCAGCCATGTGCCAGAACCTTGTGCAGATTGCGGCGGCGCTCCTCACTGTGGCCCAGTCCTAGCAGGCCATGGCCCAGTCCCAACAGGCCATGGCCCAGTCCCAACAGGCCATGGCCCAGTCCCAGCAGGCCATGGCTGAGAACACCCCGCTATTGCACAAGCGCTGGCCGGCGTCGCACAGACCCAGAGGGAGATGGCGCAGTCCCAGAGGGAGGTGGCACAGTCCCAGAGGGAGGTGTCATGATCCCAGTCAGGAATGGCCCACCCTCTGGGCTCCATAGCCACCAACGTCCAGACCCTTGTCGATGCCACAGCGAGACTCCAGGACTGGCAGCGCCAGATGTCGGGGGTGGCTCGGGGAGGGCCACGTTCGCAGCCCCACCTCATGGAGAAGCCCGGGTGTCATTGGGCACTTCGAGGGAGGAGGAGGTGCTGGGGACAGTACCTGTGACTCCTGCAGGAGATGTCCTGGAACACTGCACCACCTCGGACTTCCGCCCTAACATTCCTGGTGCATCTGGTGGGCAGCGGGCGGCACTGCACCAGCCGGCACACCCGAGGAGTGGCCGGCCACATACCAGCAGGGCCGCCCCAGAAAACGTGAGGCAATGGGGGGACCCTTGTCGCAGGGCAGGGATCACAGCAGTCCACCTCCACTCCTGCTGAGCCATCTGGGGAACCACGTAGGCGTAGTAATAGGGCCAGTAAGGCCAGAAAGTTAGACACTGAGTAAGTTGGCACGGGTGCAGGGCACAGTTCTGTTATAGGGGCTAGGGCACATGTGTATAACTTTACAAATTAAACACTTTTTATCTCTGATGGAAGGTGCCTCTGTGCTCTGTCCGATGTGTGCGGGGGTGGGGAGGGAGGTTAATGCCACTGCGGCTGAGGGGGTGATAGAACATTGAGGTCGGGTGGGTGTTCAAACCCCCCCCCACCATGGATGTCAACACCACCCCGACCCCGGCTGAAATGTGTTGGGTCTTTGTGTGTACTTTTTCCACCATATGGTGCAGACCATGAAAAATAAATCATAAGGCGTATTGCTGGCGGGACAGCTTCTGTTGTGCCCCCCCCTGCCAGCAACTTAGTAACTGAAGGATCACAGCATCATTTATAAAGGCTGCCCCAGCATAAAGGGGACTATCCAAAGGGATGATTCGGCGCAGGGGCCTGTTACCGGTATGTTAATGAATAAAATTGATAAAATTGATGTTCCTGGTCTTGAATGCCAGGAAATGCGCCCAGTCACTGACAGGGCGATTGGACAATCGTGCCACGCATTTATGTCAACATAAAATGCGACTTAGGCTGTTCTCGTGACAATTTCCGCTCCCATCGCCGACCCGCCCAATGCGATCAGGGACGTAAAAACCCAGTCTGGGGATCTCAAAGGACTCCAATGTTGCCCCATCATAGCTGACCTTAACCACCATAATGTCATAGAAAAAGGAGACATGAAAGATACATATTTGGTTAAGTAAACAGTTTTTGTTAGTGCTTTGTAATGTTTTTGCACTGTTTTATGCTTCAGGTCAATGCTTACATTGGTGCCGTTTTCTGGTTCACACACTTGTAGTTGTAACATCATTCTGTAATCCAGAAAATTTAAAATCCAGAAATGCCTTGGTCCCAAGAATCCCAGACTGCAGAGCCAACAATGCGTCTGCATCACAGCAGTGATACAGCACCACTGCAGGAAAACATCAAGATAAGATCATTTTAAATTTGAGTTTTGATCTGGGCCACCACCAAGATGTGATGAACGGTTACTGCCTTATCATCATGTAAGGTGATGTCCCCTTTAAGACCAGGCTTGGAACCCTGGGGACTCCGCCTCTGGCTCCGCCCATCTGGGAGCCATACATAAAGGCCTGCCTCATGGTCTGTATAGCAGTCAGCTCTCGTCCAAATCTGTAGCATAGTTATTAGCCTAATAAAGCCTTCTTTACAGTTTAATCTCTAAGCATCATTATTGAGGGTACCTCAATTTATTAGGCTAAACTAGATTCAGGATGGACGCAGGCCTAAAACAAGAGAAGCTCAATCTGGAAGCACGAACGCTGGAGGCAAAGGAAATTTAAAAATACTGGCTGCGGTGCTTCGAGGCCTACCTGGACTCCGCAGAGACTCCCATCCTGGGGCCACGCAAGCTGCGTCTACTCCATGCCCGGGTGAGTCACAGAATCTCCGCCACGCTCGAAAAGGCGACGATTTATGAGGAAGCGATTGAGTTGCTCCGTAAGCGGTTTGTCAAACCCGTCAATGAGGTGCACGCCCGGCATCTGCTCTCTACCTGCCGGCAGCGCTCGGGGGAATCGCTCGACGAGTTTGTTGAGAAACTCACCGCGCTGGCCAGGGTCTGTGACCATCAGGATGTGACAGGGGAAGTCCATATGAACCTGCACATCAGAGATTCTTTCGTGTCCGGCATCCGCTCAACCTATATCAGGCAGCGACTGCTCGAAAACGGGGCAAAAGACCTCCAGGAGACGCTAATGCTCGCCTCCTCGCTGGAGGTGGCCCGACATAACTTGGGTACGTACCCCGCGGACTCTGCCAGCACCCCCCGGACTTCCTCAGACTCGCCCGTATTCCAGGCCTGCGCCACGCGGCGACCCGCTCACCATGGGGGCACACCTTGCTACTTCTGCGGGCAGGGCCAGCACCCACGCCCACGCTGCCCAGCCCGCTCCGCGATCTGCAGCGACTGCGGGAAGAAAGGGCACTTTGCGAGGGTCTGCCTGGCCAGACCCAGGGGCCAGAAAAACAAAGAACAGGCGGCCCGAAAATCAGGCTCTCAGGCCCGCAGGCCTCGCAATGCTGCTACGCACCGACCCGACACGTCCTCTTCTGACGCGTCATCAGCCTCGTGCGAATCATGGGAGCGGCCATCTGGTCGGCGGCCATCTTCTCGACGTGCGACCAACGGCAGCGGCCATTTTACGACTCCGACTACCCGCGACTGGGTGCGATCACCCTCGATCAAACTCGGCCAAAACACCTGCAGAACTCCATGATGCAGGTCCAGGTCAACGGGCACGACACTGCATGCCTCTTCGACTCCGGGAGCACGGAGAGCTTTATCCACCCTGAAACGGTAAGGCGCTGCTCCCTACGCACCCATCCCACATCCCAAACCATAGCCCTCGCATCTGGGTCCCACTCGGTACAAATCACGGGGTACTGTATTGCGGATCTCTCGATCCAGGGTGCCAAATACACCCGTTTCAAATTTTATATCCTCCCTCACCTCTGTGCCCCCCCTGCTGCTCGGACTGGATTTCCAGTGCAGCCACCGAAGCCTGACACTGAAGTTTGGCGGACCCTTGCCCCCCCTCACAGTGTGCTGCCTTGCGACATTGAAAGTCGCACCCCCCTCGCTATTCGCTAACCTCACTCCCGACTGTAAGCCCGTCGCCACCAGGAGCCGGCGCTACAGTGCCCAAGATATGGCTTTTATCAAGTCAGAGGTCCAGCGTTTACTGGGAGAGGGGGTCATCGAGGCTAGCAACAGCCCTTGGAGAGCGCAAGTGGTGGTAGTCCGGTCCGGGGAGAAGAAATGGATGGTCGTGGATTATAGCCAGACCATAAACCGATTCACGCAGCTTGATGCGTACCCCCTTCCTCGCATCGCGGAAATGGTAAATCGGATCGCCCAATACCGAGTCTTTTCCACGGTCGACCTCAAATCTGCCTACCACCAGCTCCCCATCCGACCAAAAGACCGCCTCTATACTGCCTTCGAAGCAGCCGGCCGGCTCTTCCACTTCCTCAGGGTCCCCTTTGGTGTCACAAATGGGGTCTCCGTCTTTCAAAGGGCGATGGACCAAATGGTGGACCAGTACGGTTTGCGGGCTACATACCCGTACTTGGACAATGTCACCATCTGCGGCCATGATCAGCAGGACCATGACGCTAACCTCAAAAAGTTCCTCCAGACCGCCCGAGCCCTTAACCTGACCTATAACGAGGGCAAATGCGTTTTCCACACTACCCGGCTGGCCATCCTCGGCTATGTCGTGGAAGACGGGGTCCTAGGTCCCGACCCCGACCGCATGCGCCCCCTTAAGGAACTCCCTCTCCCCCGCAGCCTCAAGGCCCTCAAACGGTGCTTGGGGCTTTTCTCCTATTACGCCCAGTGGGTCCCCAAGTATGCGGACAAAGCCCGCCCACTCCTAAAGACCACCACTTTTCCCCTCTCGGCTGAGGCTCAATTGGCCTTCAACCGCATCAAGGCCGACATCATCAAGGCCGCCATGCACGCGGTGGATGAAACCATCCCTTTCCAGGTAGAGAGCGATGCATCAGACATCGCCCTGGCTGCTACCCTCAATCAAGGAGGCAGACCAGTAGCGTTCTTCTCCCGAACCCTCACCGCCTCCGAGATTCGACACTCTGCAGTCGAAAAGGAGGCACAAGCCATTGTGGAGGCTGTGCGGTGCTGGAGACACTACCTCGCCGGTAGGAGGTTTACCCTCGTCACCGACCAACGGTCGGTCGCCTATATGTTCGATAACACGCAACGGGGCAAAATAAAAAACGATAAAATTTTGAGGTGGAGGATCGAACTCTCCACCTACTCGTACGATATCAAGTATCGTCCAGGGGAGCTCAACGAGCCCCCAGATGCCCTGTCCCGCGGCACATGCGCCAACGCGCAGGAGGACTGCCTGCAAGCCATCCACAATGACCTCTGCCACCCGGGGGTTACCCGGCTCGTCCATTTCATCAAGTCCCGCAACCTACCTTACTCAACCAAGGAGGTCAAGGCCATGGTCAGGGCCTGCCAGGTCTGTGCGGAGTGCAAACCGCACTTCTATCGGGCAGACAAGGTTCGGCTCGTGAAGGCCTCGGGCCCCTTTGAGCGACTGAGCGTGGACTCCAAGGGGCCCCTCCCGTCCACTAACCGTTATGCCTATTTCCTCACCGTGATCGATGAGTTCTCCCGTTTCCCATTCGCCATTCCCTGCACCGACATGACCTCAGCCACGGTGATTAAGGCACTGCACAGCATCTTCACCCTGTTCGGTTTCCCTGCTTATATCCACAGCGACCGGGGTACATCGTTCATGAGCGATGAACTGCGTCAGTATCTGCTCAGCAAAGGCATCACCTCGAGCAGAACGACTAGCTATAACCCACAGGGAAACGGGCAGGTGGAGAGGGAGAACGCGACCGTGTGGAAGGCTGTCCTTCTGGCCCTGCGGTCGAGAAATCTCCCAACCACCCGCTGGCAGGAGGTCCTACCCGATGCCCTACACTCCATTAGGTCACTCCTCTGCACGGCCACAAATGAGACCCCTCATGAGCGATTGTTTCTCTTCCCCAGGAAGTCTACCTCCGGGGTCTCGCTTCCACCTTGGCTGACGGCTCCGGGACCTGTTCTTCTCCGGAGGCACGCGAGGAGCCATAAAATGGACCCCCTAGTTGAAAAGGTCCGACTGCTCCACGCCAACCCCAGTTATGCCTACGTGGAGTACTCCGACGGCAGGCAAGATACGGTTTCCCTCCGGGATCTGGCGCCCGCTGGATCCTCCACCACAGACGCCCCTTCCCGCGCCGCTCCCCTGCAGGACCCGTCGCCCCCTACAACACACCCCCTTCCAGCCCTACCACCCATTGGTGAGCTCCTACTGTGCGCCCCCCCTTGACACACCCCGCCGGTGCCGGCTCCGCTACCCCCGGCCCTGCCTAGTTCCTCTGCCCCGACCCGGACCGAAGCTCCGACCGCTGTGCTCCCGGATGTGCCCTCAACCGGGACGTCCGTGCCCACCGCACCACCGCCCGAACTGAGGAGATCGAGGAGCACGATCCGGCCGCCGAGACGGATGGACCTATGATGGCACTTCACCCCCGCCGGACTCCTTTTTAAACAGGGGGTGAATGTGATGAACGGTTACTGCCTTATCATCATGTAAGGTGATGTCCCCTTTAAGACCAGGCTGGGAACCTTGGGGACTCCGCCTCTGGCTCCGCCCCTCTGGGAGCCATACATAAAGGCCTGCCTCATGGTCTGTATAGCAGTCAGCTCTCGTCCAAATCTGTAGCATAGTTATTAGCCTAATAAAGCCTTCTTTACAGTTTAATCTCTAAGCATCATTATTGAGGGTACCTCACAAGAATAATCAGAAATCTGTTGATCGGAAGAATGAAAGGACCATTGTATGTTTATGGAGCCTCAGTATTTCAAATCAATTCTGCACTACTACTAACATGTATTTATTCAGCACCTTTAATGTAATAAAACATGCTGAGGAGCTTGCCAGGAATGTTGACACTGAGCCACTGGAGATGTTCAGACAAGTGAACAAATGGGCATCATAATGGAGGAAGGAGAGGTAGAGAGGCAGTAGTGGGAGGGAATTCCATGCTGTAAGGTGTGAAGGCAGGATCACCAATGGTGGGTGGGGGAAATCAGGAATGCACAAGGCCAGTGGAATACAAAGTTCAAGGAGGGTTACAGGACTGGAAGAAGTTACAGTGAGAGAGGCAGCACCTTCACTTTGAAGTGCTCCATTACAATTGGAATGCTCAGCGCGTTAAACTGTTCCTAGAAATGAAGTTATTTCAGAATGAAGACAGTGACGTTTGCTTTCTTTGCTCCCACTGCTGCAAAGCAACTCATTTTTTTCTCTCTTCTTGCTAATTCATCATTCCTAATATTGTGACTGATCTGGAGTTCATATGTGTTCATATATAGATTTTCTCAGCAATGAAAAATGTTATTGATGATTTTGTTTAGACAGTGACAACACCCGATTTGACTGATGGAAATGTAGGCTTGAAAAATAAAGTTTTTTTAAAAACTTTAGCAGGGGCTATTCTCCTCACTGCAGCACTGGTACTTTAGACTCTCTATGTGATCAGTATGGGATTTTGAGCTGCAATGCCTGTTTTTAAAAATTCCTTTGTAGGATGTACATGTCACTGGCTAGGCCAGCATTTATTGCCCATCCCTAATTGCTCTTGAGAAGGTGGTGGTGAGCTGCTTTCTTGAACCTCTACAGTCCATGTGGTGTAAATATACACAGTGCTTTTAGGGAAGATGTCCCAGTGACAGTGGAGGAATTGTGATATATTCCCAAGTCAAGATGGTGAGTGACTTCGAGGGGAACTTCCAGGTGGTGGTGTTCCCATGTGACTGCTGCCCTTGTCCTAGATGGTAGCAGTCGTGGGTTTGGGACGTATTACCTATGGAGCCTGATAGGTTTCTGCAGTGCATCTTGTAGATGGTACCCAATGCTTCCACTGTGTGACGGTGATGGAGGGAGTGAAAATTTGTGGAATTATGCAACCATCAGTGAACATCTCCACTACTGACGTTATGATGGAAGGGAGGAATTGATGAAGCTGCTGAAGATGGTTGGGTTTAGGATACTACCCTGAGGAACTCCTGCAGTGATATACTGGAACTGAGATGATTGACCTTCAACAACACACCATTTTCCATTGTGACAGGTATGATTCCAACCAGCGGAGTGTTCCCCCCCCGCCCCCCCCCCCCGATTCCCATTGACTCCAGTTTTGTTTGGGCTATTTGATATCATACTTGGTCAAATGCTGCCTTGATGTCAACGGTAGTCACCCTCAAGTCACCTCTATGAGGTCAGATCTTTTATCCAAGTTTAAAACAAGACTATAATAAGGTCAGGAGCTCAGTGACCCTGGCAGAATTCAAACTGACCCTGCCTCAGTAAGTTATTGCTAAGCAAGTGCCGCTTGACAGCACTGTTGATGACCCCTTCCATCACTTTACAGATGATCAGTAGACTGATGGGATGGGTAATTGACCAGGTTGGATTTGCCCTACTATTTCTGTGTAGGACATACTGTGTAAATGCCAGTGTTGTAGGTGTTTTGTAACAGCTTAGCTTGGGGTACAGCAAGTTTTGGAGCACTTGCCTTCAATACTTTGCTGCAATATAGTCAGGGCCCATAGCCTTTGCGATATCTAGTATCTTTGGCCGTTTACTGAGTGAATCGCATTGGTTGAAGACTGACATCTGTGATGCTGGGTACCTCCGGAGGAAGCTGAGATGGATCATTCACTCGGCACTTCTGGTTGAAGATTGATAGAAATGCTTCAGCCTTGTCATTTGCACAGATGTGCTGGATGGGACTGAGGATGGGAATATTTGTGGAGCCTCCTTCTCTGGTGAGTTATGTAATTATCCACCGCCATTCACAACTAGATGTGGCAGGACTGCAGAGCTTAGATCTGATCTATTTCTGATGGAATAACTTAGCTGTCTATTGCTTGCTGCTTATATGGTTTAACATGCAAGTCGTCCTGTGTTGCTGTTTCATCTGTTCAGGCATGCCCTCCTGCATACTTCACGGTTGATCCCCTGGCTTGGTGGTAATCGTAGAGTGGGGGATATGCCAGGTTATTGATCATTTTCTGTTTCTTTGTGAAATCAGTTACACTTGTGTTGACTAAAATTCATCCAATCCACATGGAACATAACTTCTACTTTGATGTCTATGCCATCTACTTGTAGGTGTAGCAAGACATCTGCAGTTTTTTTCAGATTGGGCAACGTGATCAGTGTTTCGAATGTAATGATTTTTCTACCACATTGTAACAAACTTCAATGCCCTAGCCCTGTATTTTATCAGATGTCATTGCAGTCTGGATGGTGCGCTGTCATTGGTTTTCACCAAATCATTTCCAATGGTTTATGGTCAGTTTCCACAATGAATCATTTACCAAATACTTTCATCTGGAACCTTGTGATACTGAGTGCCAGAGTGAGTGCCTCGCACTTTATGTTTGAATAATTGGACTGCGTTTGTGATAGAGTTTTGGACCCAAATGTAATTGGTTTGCCATCTTGCATAATGCACCATCCTAACTCTTTTTGAGATAGGCTAACCTCTAAGATCTTCTTCTTTCTTGGGTCATAGTATTCCAGAACATTTGTCTCCCCGAACAATGCCTGTTTAGTAACTCGAACATGTGTTGATGGTCCTCCTACCATATATTTGTAACATTTCTCCTTTGCAGCCCTCACCCCTAACCCCCATACACTCCCTGTGCCCCACCTATGGTACATATGGTGCAAAGGAGTTGAAAAAACAGAGAGATCTCTGCATGTCCTCTTTTTTTGAGGGATCTTCCAAGGTCAGAGTGAAACCTGCGACCTGAAAGGATAGAAGCGAGAAAGTTGATCTGACCTACATTCACCTGGAACTTGCTGCTGTTGAAGTGAGCCCTTCTCGGTGGGCTGCTGCCACCAGGGATTTAGATTTCAGTCAAGCTCTTCTTTGGTTTTGTCCATCACTGCAATATCATCAACAAGATGCATACAACCAAGGATGTTTTCTGTAATCCAGTCGGGAGGCAGTGGCAAAGTGTTATTGTCACTGGACTAGTAATCCGGAGATCTAGGGTAATACTCTGGGGACCCGGGTTTGAATCCCAATAGGGCAGATGGCGGAATTTGAATTTAATAAAAAATCTGGAATTTTAAAAAGTCTAATGATGACCATGAAATCATTGTCAATCATCATAAAAGCTCATCTGGTTCACTAATGTCCTTTAGGAAAGTAAATCTGTCATCCTGACTTGGTCTGGCCTACATGTGACTTCAAACCGACAGCAATGTCGTTGACATTTAATGCCCTCATGGTTGGGCAATTAATGTTGACCCAGCCAGCGACATCCACATCCCATGAATGAATAAAGAAAAAATATGTGTATGCTGCTGGAACAGATACTGATTGACAGATAAATCAAAGGGTAATCTCTGAATCGTGTCCTAAAAATTGTGATTTCTTCAGATCCTGCTGCCAACTCAGCAGAACAATATTGCATCTTACCTCTGGTCACACCTCTGGAACCAGATTTCCTCATAGGTGAGCCCAATATCCTTTTACAGCACATAACGTACAAAGGTCTTGGAGCACAGGACAGTTTCATGGTGAATGCAGCAGGCCACACTTCTCACAAGGCTTGTTTGCTTTCAGCAGCCTTGTCATCGTATCAATATTGGTAGCTGCACCTAATTTGTGCAGGTGTTGTCCAACTGCATTGCCTTCATATTTTCTGCTATCTTTTAGCAATGTGTCAATATTGTGGCATTTCTTTTTCTTCACAAGATCTTTTTGGAAAGCTTCAACTGGTGTTGAAGCTATAACTGGCTCTATTATTTATATGGACAATGTTTCTTGTCTTCCGAGAAATCAGTGCTTGCCTTTATTCTGGCACCTGCTGCCAAAGTGATCGATTCATTCTTGTGGATGTTGTCTGTTAGCTGTCAGCTCTAAAATTTTAAAGTTTATATTTACATGAAGCTGATCCTCCAGAATGTACCACAGCTTGGCAGGATCATACTGATCCTCCTCAGACAGGCCCAAAATGTTGCCTCTGTGCAATCCTTTGTTTTCAATGGCTATCTTTATTAACACTGATTGCTTATCCAATTCTGTGTTGGATGAATCTAAAAAGAATAGCTCCATAATTTTGGATTTGGATAGGACATCACTGGCCTTCCAATTCATGCTGGGATATCTGGTAATCAACTTCCTGATGTTTCCTGTCTTTTAGGTGTTGATGTGTAGGGGATTTATAGCTTCTCTACTCAGAGATTCAGCAATACAGCAGCTGTGTGTTTTTCTTTTATCCTCCTTTTTTTGTTTGGAGCTCGTGTTTAGTTCTGCAACGTGTGCTTTCTGTCTTTTGCATAGGAATGGCACCTGAGGACATTGTAATGGCCCTGCAGCTTGTTCTGTTCACTCAAAATCAATCAGCCAATTCAAAATGGACTGCCCAATTCACCACCAATCTGGCTACCTCACAAATTAGGTACTTACTGCTACAGCAAAACAGACATACTATAATGATTCAACAGCTACTGTTAACAGGAAAGTACAGCTGCAATTCTTTCACACTACATGCTGCTAGCTCAACTGAAAGCTACTCTGAACAATGCCTGCTAGTCACATGGTTTACATCCTGGCTACGTACTTGTAAGTATATTCTTTCTTAAAGTTGAATCACAACACCAGCAGTAATCCAGAGATGACTACTTTTGAGGTACCATTTGCTAATTTTACTCAGTCCCTAAATTCTGACTGCAGGAGCACATCCCTATTTCTACTATGCCACGGATATCAATGTGGAGCATGGTCACTGGCTGTTCACCCCTATACCTCATGGGGAACCATTCAGTGGCATCCTTGAGCTGCCACCAGGGAGACAACATACCATCCTGGATTCAGGTCTTTAACTGCAGAAAAGCCGGCCTGTCTGCTTATCAAATCTCCTGTCGCTATTGCTCTGCCAATATTCTTCCTGTCCCACTGTACAGCTCAGCCAACCATGGACTTGGCCCTGGATGCACTCCTCAGATCAACTATCACTATCATCAGTATTCTGTTTGGAGAATGAGGTGTACTCAGGAAACTGCTGCACTACCTGCTTATTTTCTCTTAGCTGCCTGGTGGTAACCTCCCTCTCTCTGTGCATACTTTTCAGATGAAGGGTGAACTAATTAAATGTGCTATCTACAAAAAACTCAACCTTACAACAGTGCCACAGTGACACCAGCTGCTATTCAAGTGTCAAATCCAATACTTGAGCTTCTGCAGCTAATGACACTTGCTGCACATATAATTGTCAAGGACACAGGCAATGTCCTGGCATTCCCACATGGAACAGTATGTGCACTCCAGGCATCAGAGCTGTCCTGCAATTTCACTACCTATTAGATAATAAAACTTACTACTTAAATAAAAATCACAAGCTATTGTCATGTGAGAGTACCTTTAAGAAATGGATGTTTAAGCAATGTACCTTCAAGAAATGGAGCTGATCATATTACTGAAGTGATGTCAGAGAGTGGGGGGAGCTGAGCTCACTTCTGCTTTTTTGAGTATCAGTTTGAAAATGCAGCTGGGAGTGTCTGGGTATTTTTCTGTGAGCTGCAGGAAGAAACACAGAGCCGGTCTGTTGATTTCTGTAATCCAAAGACTATAAATATATTGAATGTAACCTAATATGCTCCTATTTTTGAAGTTTTGAAGTCTTTTGGATGTTTAAAGGAACAGTTTGAAGGATTATTTAGTGTTGTAGTCTTTTGGGGTTATCTTTGAAGTAATGTGTGTCAAGATATTCAATGTTTGTTTTAAAAGGGTTAACTTGAGTTTATAGAATAAACATTGTTTTGTTTTAAAAACTACTTGACCATTTCTGCTGCATCACACCTGGAGAGTATGCCGTGTGCTTCCCACACCACAATCTATTAAAAGTTGTGGGCCGGTTGAACTCCATGAAACACTTTGGTGTTCTATAAACCCGGACCCATAACAATTGGGGGCTCGAGGGGGATGAAAGTCTATCGATTGGATTGGCTTAACAAACGTAAAGACAGTGAGGGGTGAGCATATTGTGGTTGCTTTTCAGGTGTGGTATTTTAGTTTAAGTGGGGAGTGTGTTGTGGATAATGGCTCTTTCAGAGGCTCAGGAGTTTTTGGGGGTGGACACGGTAACACGCAATACCTTACGGGCAGAGACTAAAAGCAGACTGTTAGGTTTGGCAAAAGCATTGCAGTTAACATTGCCTTGCAAAACGCGAAAAGATGAGGTACTTACCGCGGTAGCTGAGCATTTAAATTTGCCTTAGATACATTCTGACTCATTAGAAATGGCAAAGCTTCAGTTGCAGATTAAGCAATATGAACATGAAAAAGAATTAAAGCAGCTTGAACATGCAATGAGAGAAAAAGAAAAGGAGAGAGAAGAAAGAAACAAAGAAAGAGATAGAGATAGAGAGGAAAAAGAAAAGGAGAGAGAAGAAAGAAACAAAGAAAGCGATTGAGAGGAAAGGGAAAAAGAGAGATAATTTGAACTTCATAAAATGGCTATGAAACATGAAAATCAGTTAAAATTGGCAGACACAAAGGGAAACGTACAGTTGGATGATAGTGATGAGGATAGTGAGAAAGAGCGTCATAGTCGAAGACGTGGTGGGGATCTATTTAAATATGTCCAAGCATTGCAAGGTTTGATGAGAAGGAGGTAGAAGCCTTTTTCATTTCATTTGAGAAGGTAGCTAAACAAATGAAATGGCCACAGGACATGTGGGTATTACTGATTCAAACAAAGCTGGTAGGTAGAGCTAGTGAAGTGTGTGCATCATTACCGGAGGAGGTATCTGGAACGTATGAGGAGGTGAAAAAATCCATTTTAGGTGCATATGAGTTAGTGCCTGAAGCTTACAGACAAAGGTTTCGAAATTTAAGGAAGAATTTGCTCAAACATACATGGAGTTTGAAAAGCACAGACAGAGTAATTTTGATAGGTGGATAAGGGCTTTGAAAATAGACCAAACGTATGAAGCTCTCAGAGAAACTATACTTTTGGAGGAGTTTAAAAATTCAATTCCTGATGTGAGAACACTTGTGCAAGAGCAGAGGGTTAAAACTGCGAGATTAACAGCAGAAATGGCGGATGATTATGAATTAGTTCATAAATCAAGGCTTGGTTTCCGACATCAGTTTCAGCCGGTGAGGGATGGAAACTGGCGACATGAGAAATACTCAAGTGGTAAAGGTAAAGGTGATCTGATGGGAGATAATAAAGAGAGTGTCCCTCAGATTAAAAAAGAAATCCAGGAGGGTGGAAGAGAAATGAAAAGTTTCAAATGTTTTCACTGTAATAAACTAGGCCATGTAAAGTCACAGTGTTGGTGGTTGAATAAAAGCACTGGGAAGGCTGATGTGGTAAAACAGGATAAGACAGTGGGGTTTGTTAAAGTGGTAAAGGAAAGCCCAAGTGATGCGAAGGAGGGGCAAAAGATTGCACAGCCTGATCAAGAGGTGATTGATAAGAAGGTGCCAGATGTCTTTAAAGAATTTATTTGTGTGGGTAAAGTTTACTCATGTGTATCAGGAGGAGCAGGTAAAGAAGTCACAATTTTAAGAGATACAGGAGCTAGTCAATTTTTAATGCTAAGAGATGAGGAATTATGTGGTTTGGGAAGAATGTTGCCAGAAAAGGTGGTAATATGTGGAATTCAGGGTGAGAAGAGTAGCTTTCCATTATATAAGGTAAGGTTGGAAAGTCCAGTGAAGAGTGGTGAAGTGGTAGTAGGAGTAATAGAGAAACTATCTTGTCCAGGAATACAGTTTATCTTGGGTAATGATATAGCTGGATCGCAGGTGGGAGTGATGCCTACTGTGGTTGAGAAGCCAGTGGAAAATCAGACAACTCGTAAAGAACAAAGAACAAAGAAATGTACAGCACAGGAACAGGCCCTTCGGCCCTCCAAGCCCGTGCCGACCATACTGCCCGACTAAACTACAATCTTCTACACTTCCTGGGTCCGTATCCTTCTATTCCCATCCTACTCATATATTTGTCAAGATGCCCCTGAAGTGTTGAAGGACGAATATCCTGGGATTTTTCCGGATTGTGCAGTAACAAGTTTGCAAAGTCACAAGTTAAGACAAGAGGAGAAATCAAAGAGTGAAGATGAAAAGCAATTATCAGAAATAACTTTTGAACAAATAGTTGAAAAAGAACAAGAACAGGTGGAGGATGAGGCGGATATTTTTAGTTCAGGAGAATTGGCAGAGTTACAACAGAAAGATGTAGAAATAAAACGGACATGTCAGAAAGCATATACGGAAGAGGAATCTGAGAGTATACCAGAGTGTTATTACTGTAAAAGTGATGTCTTGATGAAAAAATGGAGACCTGTACATATGCAGACGGATGAAATGTGGGCAGAAGTTCATCAAGTAGTATTGCCGGTAGGTTATAGAAAGGAGGTGTTGCGATTTGCACATGAGGTACAAGTGGGAGGTCATTTGTGAATAAGGAAAACTCAAGCTAAAATCCAGAAAGATTTTTATTGGCCTGGACTGCATAAAGATGTTGTTAAATTTTGTCAATCATGTCACACATGTCAAGTGATAGGGAAACCTCAAGCAGTGATAAAACCAGCGCCCTTAAAACCCATTCCAGCATTTGAGGAACCTTTTACAAGGGTCCCAATTGATTGTGTAGGACCGCTTCCTAAAACAAAAAGTGGGAATCAATATCTTTTGACTATAATGTATGTGCCTACTAGGTTTCCAGAGGCCATACCAGTACATAATATTACAGCTAAAAAGATTATGGAGGAGTTACTTAAATTCTTTACTTGATATGGACTACCCACAGAAATACAATCGGATCAAGGATCAAATTTTACCTCAAGGTTATTCAAAGAAGTTATGGATAGCTTAGGAATTAAACAATTTAAATCAACTGCGTACCATCCGGAATTGCAGGGAGTGTTAGAAAGGTGGTATCAGACATTAAAGACAATGTTGAGGGCTTATTGTCAAGATTATCCAGAGGATTGGGATAAAGGAATTCCATTCGTACTGTTTGCAA
Organism: Scyliorhinus torazame; assembly: GCF_047496885.1. Classification (NCBI taxonomy): domain Eukaryota; kingdom Metazoa; phylum Chordata; class Chondrichthyes; order Carcharhiniformes; family Scyliorhinidae; genus Scyliorhinus; species Scyliorhinus torazame. The sequence goes on from NC_092717.1 coordinate 153,365,978, forward strand.
TTAGCAGTAATTGATGAAGGAAAATTTGGTGAGTGAGAAATATAACTTTTATTATTGGATTACGTGTCAAACTTTAGGGAACGATTAAACAGAGCAGGTGAATTGGCTAGACAACATTTAAAAGTGGCACCAAATGTGATGAAACATTTGTCCAAAGTTCGTAGTTTTGTCTGTGGAGATAACGTTTTAGTATTGTTACCAATGGTAGGTGAACCGTTAAACGCTCGGTTTTGTGGACCTTATCATATTGAAAGAAAATTACGCGAGGTGAATTATGTGGTAAAAACACTAGATAGAAGGAAGACTCACTGAGTGTGTCATGTGAATATGCTTAAAAGATACTTTGAAAGGGAAGGAGAGAAAAAGGACGTTTTAATGATTCTAACTCAAAGTGACAAACCAAATCCAGATGACTGTGAATTTGACATACCTCAAATTAAATTGGAAAATGAGGATGTTCTTAAAAATTGGGATAAATTGTTGAGTTACCTTCCAGAGGAAAAACGAACTGACCTGAAAGAGTTATTGATATCACATGGGCAAGTTTGTAGAGATAAATTGGGATATGCTAAAATGGCTATACATGATGTAGATGTGGGAAATGCTGTTCCTATCAAACAGCATCTATATAGACTTAATCCTTTAAAATTGTCACAGGTTAACAAAGAGGTTGAGAGTATGCTTAAAAATGAAGTGGGTTGCGGCCAATGGAGCTCACCCATAGTGATGGTACCTATACCAGACAGTACCCAACGGTTGTGTGTGGACTATAGAAAGGTGAATGCAGTTACAAGAATGTACTTTTATCCTGTCCCATGTTTGGAGGATTGCACTGAGAAAGTGGGACAATTGACTTTTATTTACAAATTGGATTTACTTAAAGGTTACTGGCAGGTACCTTTATCCGAAAGGGTGAAGGAGATTTCAGCTTATGTGACTCGAGATGATATATGCCAATTCAAAGTTATGCCATTTGGCATGAAAAACACCCCAGCCACATTTCAACGGTTAACTAATACAGTCGTTTCAGGATTACCCAATTGTGTGGTATATATTGACGATCTGGTAGTTTTCAGCCAGACATGGAAAGAAATTTAAAATATCTTATGGAGTTCTTCGATCGACTTCAGGAGGCGGGTTTGGTGAAAAACCTAGCCAAAAGTGAATTTCGAAAATCCCAAGTCACTTTCCTTGGCCATACAATCGGAGAGGGTCGGTTGGTCCCACGGGATGTGAAAACAAAAGTTATTGGGGAGTTTCCGATACCCTCGACACAACGGGAAATATTGCGATTTCTTGGTATGAGTGGATTTTACCGGAATTTGTACCAATTTTAGCAGTGTGGTCGCTCCACTGATGGACTTGCTGAAGAAACGTAAAGAAATTTCAATGGAAAGCGGAGTTTCAATATGCATTTGACTGCCTGAAAGCTGTGGTAACCGATGCTCCTGTATTGGAGAATTGAAAGGGACTCTGTGATCAAATTGAATTGAAGTATCTAACTTTAAAGAGAAATGCCGAGGCGTAGAGGAATGGATGGATCGTGCAGAGACTTTCTTGTTCAACGAGACTGTCAATCGAGAAGGATTTTGGTTGGAGAAAGAAGAACGAAAAAAAAAATGGACTATATTACTATGCCTGTTTGCCTGTGTTGGTTTTTTTTTAACCGGTAAAGTGTTTTATTGTGTGCATTTCTTAATTGATAGTGCAAAGGTGAGAAATGAAACCATCTTGAAGTTGATGGGTTTTTTTTTTTCTTGGGGGGAGGTGTCATGTGAGAGTACCTTTAAGAAATGGATGTTTAAGCAATGTACCTTTAAGAAATGGAGCTGATCATATTATTGAAGTGATGTCAGAGAGTGGGGGGAGCTGAGCTCACTTCTGCTTTTTTGAGTGTCAGTTTGAGAATGCAGCTGGGAGTGTATGTGTGTTTTGCTGTGAGCTGCATGAAGAAACACAGAGCTGGTCTGTTGATTTCTGCAATTCAAAGACTATAAATATATTGAATGTAACCTAATATGCTTTTATTTTTGAAGTTTTGAAGTCTTTTGGATGTTTAAAGGAACAGTTTGAAGGATTATTTAGTGTTGTAGTCTTTTGGGGTTATCTTTGAAGTAATGGGTGTTAAGAGATTCAATGTTTGTTTTAAAAGGGTTAACTTGAGTTCATAGAATAAACATTGTTTTGTTTTAAAAACCACTTGTCCATTTCTGCTGTATCACACCTGGAGAGTATGCTCCCGCACCACAATCTATTAAAAGTTGTGGGTCGGTTGAACTCCATGAAACACTTTGGGGTTCTGTAAACCCAGACCCATAACACTATTCACGTTGATTCTTAAGTTGTCACTTAAATATGGGGCGGTTAGTTAAAATACTTTACTTAATGCTTAATATTTTAAAAATTACTTCTAAAAAATTCCCAGTTCTTTAGACCATTTTCCTAACGTTGGAGAATGGGAAACACACCTGCAATACTCACCAATCAATCCACTTTCAGCCTTCGTCTGATTTCATAATTTTACCTTTTTTTGCCCTCTCTCACTTCAGCAACCCTGATCTTCCACACTCATCCCAGTCTCTTCTCAATGATCCTGACCTGCTTCGCAGTGGTCCTGACCTGCTGTACGGTCCTCCCAGTCTGCTTCACAGTGTGTTTGTTTGTACAATGCCTCAATGCTTAAGCCTGTGGAAGGAGCAACGCTTCGAAAGCTAGTGACATCGAAACAAACCTGTTGGACTTTAACCTGGTGTTGTAAGACTTCTTACTGTGCTCACCCCAGTCCAACGCCGGCATCTCCACATCAATGCTTAAAGATCTGTGACATGTTCCTAAGGTGTAAATAATGCACGTGAGGGATGCAGCAATGTTAGTTATGTGGATGTCAGTGCATTGTATTGCTGGTGGTGGTTCAATTATTGAGAACGTACCTCAATAAGCGATAGTACCTTATCTTGACCACTCATATTAAATCATTACAATTATTCCAGCACTGGAGATATGTCCTGGGACAATACTCCTAGCTGGGACTTCATCAGTATCTCCTCCTATTTGTGGCTTCTGTGGCCTGCAATCCCTCTGCGGATAAAGGACATCCCTCCGTAACTGTATTTCCTCTACCCTGGCCTTCAGTGCTGCACCCGTGAACCCTGGGTCATCCTAATATGTGTTGTTATCTGTCTGCCAGTGCACCTTCAGTAGAAAATTGTGTGCAAGCTAGATATAACACCCCAGGAAAATTACACCTATTCAAGTCCTTGAGTGCTAAACACACAGGTCTCCATTTTTAGCACCTCTAGATCTGATTAAATCAGAACTTACCACAGAACTGTGGACTAAAATCAGAGCTTTCCACAGACTTGTATGTTCATTTAAAGCCTATTTCACCTTTTTCCCATAATAACCCCCTAAGCCTCTGAGCACAAAATAGATTTTCTATTTCCCTGGCTTTTCTTTCTAAATTGATGAACACAAGCTGCTCAGGCAATAATGAACGAGAGAGCAGACACATATATGAATGGTCTAGTTATTACTTAACGTTAAAGGCGAGTGTCAGTCCACGTGTTGGTGTGATAAAATCCCTGATATTTTGTCACGGAGAAATAAAATTGATCAATAATTTTGTATTGCCTTTGAAAATAACCAAATTTATCTGATGTTCACATGCCCATGACACAGTGACTAGTTCAAATAGCAAAAAACACACGGAATGTTGACAGAAATGTAGTGAGAATCAGCTTTCAATTAAAATTACTTGCACAGAGTGGGTGGATACCAAGATGCTAACTTGTATTCATCAAAATAAGCTGTAGTATTTATTCAATATCTCTCATGTAATGCTCGGTTCACACTTTCCTTTCGGCTTCCCACTCTTTCCCATTATTGTTTTTGGTTTAAGTTCAGGAACTGAGCACATGAAACTATTTGCCCTCAAAATTAACTTGCAAATCAATAGGGTGTCAATCTATTGAACTTCAGAACAATGCTAAATTATGATTACAGCATTGTCTTTATACATAACCTTTATTGTCACAAGTAGGCTTATATTAATACTGCAATGAAGTTACTGTGAAAAGCCCCTTGTCGCCACATTCCGGCACCTGTTTGGGTCCATGGAGGGAGAATTCAGAATGTCCAATTCACCTAACAAGCGTGTCTTAGGTGGTGAGGGGATATTACCCAAATGGTGACAGTTTTTGTTGATTTGTAAAAGGGATGGGTTTCAACTACATGCCCAGCCAGTAAAGGGCCGCACATGCACAGTTAGTTGTATTTATGTTCTTTAGGCCCAGAACTGGCTCTGCCCACATGCACAGAATAAAAAGAAGAGTGAAAAAGCACAAAATTTCAGGTCAGGTGACCTGAAGCGGAGCGCCATTCGACAGGAGTTCCAGGGAGCAGGACATGTGGAAGGGACCAGGGAGAAGGCCCCAAATTAGGGAGTGGGGCAGAAAAAGGTCCTGGAAGAAGGTCCCAGGCAGGGACAAAGAGAGGAATCAGAAACAGGTCCCATGAGACAGCCCCAGGAAACGGACAGGACAGAGATCAGATGCAGATCCTAATAAATGAAGTTAAGAGAAAGGAGCAGAGTAATAGGGTCTGAATTAAAAACTGAGGTGCGGTAGCAGACTTGAAATGAAGCGAACTTGAGAGCCCTGAAGACTCAATACCATGGGCCTTTTGGACCAGCGGTGTTCTGTTTGGCACGGCCAAAGATCTGAAAGCATGTTTGGGAGGTGAAGCATGGGTATACTCAAGAGATCCAGGGAAAAGGAATCTCGGAAAGCGAGATTCAAACCTTGGAGCTGGCTTCTTGTTGAAGGTGGCTAGTGGGAGCAATGTTTGGAGAGAATTCTGAGACATGGGGCGAAATTTTCCGTTATCGGCGCAAAGTCCGCCGATCGGTGCAAAAAACGGCGCAAATCCGACTTGCGTCACGCCGGAACATCCGACCGGAACACCCGACTGGATGGCTGGCCGCCGCTCAGCCCCGAGTTTCCAGTCACGGGATGTGGAGGCGCTCCTGGATGCAGTGGAGCAGAGGAGGGAGGCCCAGTATCCCGGGCACGGCCGCAGAGTTGCCCCACGCCACAGCCGGCGTCTGTGGAGGGAAGTGGCAGAGGCCGTCACCGCTGCGGCTCTGGCACCACGGACAGGCACCCAGTGCCACAAGAAGGTGAACGACCGCGTAAGAGCAGGCAGGGTGAGCCTCCCCCCCCGCCCAATATCCATATCCCCCCCTCCCCCATATCCCCCTCCCCATATCCCCCATATCCCACCTCCCCCATATCCCCCCTCCCCATATCCCCCCATATCCCCCCTCCCCATACCCCCCTCCCCCATATCCCCCCTCCCCCATATCCCCCTTCCCCATATCCTTCCTCCCCCATATCCCCCCTCCCCCATATCCCCCCTCCCCCATATCCCCCCTCCCCATATGCCCCCTCCCCCATATCCCCCATATCCCCAAGTGAATCCAGCCCTAACCTTAACCTCTGCAATACACGCGCAACCGATGGCGTGCATTCATATACCTGTCTAACACTGTTGCCTTTTACCCCAAAACCACCCCCCCCACCCCCCCACCCCCCCCCCGCCACAGGAGAAACGCGCACACAACACCAGGGAGCATGTGAGGACTGGAGGAGGCCCCGCTGATGAGAGGCCACTGACCGAACACGAGGAAAGGGCCCTGGAACTGGCTGGCGGACCTGAGGACCGGGAGGTTGCTGATGCAGAGGTCGGGGGCGTACTAGCAAGTAAGCCACCGACAGCCCGTCCCCATATCCCCCCTCCCCTATATCCCCCTACCCCATATCACCTGATCACTACCTGCGTGTCTAACCATGCATGCTTCATTGTATTTCACAGGAGCAAACGTCGAGGCACCCATCCCCGCAGATGCAGACCGCCCGCAGGATGCCCCTCGGAGGCCACGGGAGACGGAGAGACCCGGACCCTCCGGAATGCGTCGCCTGCAGGATGCCCCTCGCACACCATGGGAGACGGAGAGACCCGGACCCTCCGGCGTGCGACGTCCGCAGGATGTCCCTTGGAGACCACGGGAGACGGAGAGACTTGGAGCAATAGGGAGACGACGCCCACGTCACGTGCGGGAGCGACCACCCAGCGACGAGAGGGGCAGCCACAGGCCCCCGTCACATCGAGCCAGCACACCCCTACCCAGGACACCCCTACCCAGGAAACACCTACCCAGGACACCCCTACCCGGGACACCCCTACCCGGGACAGCACTACCCAGGAAGACGAAATACCGGACAGTGACACAGAGTGGATGGGTGGAGACGAACCCCCACCCCAAAGTGCCATGGACTCAGAGTGGGACGAAGAGCACAACACAACGCCACTGCTGTCACCAACACCCTCCACCATCGCAGAAACACTCACCTCGGTTGGGCACTTTTGTGATGAGGCGTCTGGTACACTCACTGGTGCGCACAACACAGCCGTCCTGGTACAGCAGGTGGAGGTAGGAGCAGCAGAGGGGCCGGGCGGACGGAGGGCAGCCCAGCCCAAGCGAACATCTGCCGCCCAGATGGATCACGGGTTTCTGGAGTTACCACACCCACACATAGATCCGATGCAACCACCGACCCGGAGACAAGCGAAGAGGGTGACGGCCGGCTTGCGGCAGCTGCAGTCGCAGGTGGAGGAGTCCACCCATGTCCAGGAGCTGGGAGTGGTGCCGGTCATGCGTGCCACCCAGGCCGACACCGCACGGGTGGCGTCCGTGGTGGAGGCAATGGGTGCGACGGTGTCAGACATGGGGAACGGTTTGCGAGGCCTGGGGCTTTCCGTGCAGGCGGCGTCTGTGGCCCAGGACATGGCTGCCCTCTCACAGGAGGCCATGAGCCAGTGCCAGCGCCAGATGGCAGAGGTGCTCAACGCCATGGCCCAGTCTCTGCAGGCCATGGCCCAGTCTCTGCAGGCCATGGCCCAGTCTCAGCAGGCCATAGCCCAGTCTCAGCAGTCCATGGCCCAGTCTCAGCAGGCCATCGCTGAGGGCATCGGCGCCAGTGGCCATGTGCGAGCCGGCATCGCACAGTCACAGACAGGGTTTGCCAACCCCCTGGGCTCCATGGTTGCAAACCTGCAGACCCCTGTCGAAACCAGCACGGGCCTCCAGGACTGGCAGCGCCAGATGTCGGGGGGGCGTCGGATGGCCAGTCCGTTCGCATCCCCCACCCATGTAGAGGCCTGGGGGCCATCGGGCACCCCGAGGGAGGAGGAGGTGGTGTGGTCCGTCCCGGCTCTCCCTGTAGGGGAGGTCCCGGAACACCGCGACACTTCGGACTCCCCCCCTTCCGTCCCAGGTGCATCGGGTGGGCAACGGGCAGGACAGGCTGGCAGCTCGCCATCCCAGTCGCCCGGGCCGCAGCCTGGCCCATCTAGGCCAGGACGCCCCAGGAAACGGCCGCCAAAGGGATCCTGTGTCAGAGGGCAGGAATCACAGGAGTCCACCTCCAGTTCTGCTGTACCATCTGGGGAACCACGTAGACGTAGTCAAAGGGCCCGTAAGGCCAAACAATTAGACACTGAGTAAGATGGCATGGGTGCAGGGCACAGATGAGTTTTAGGGGCTAGGGCACGTGCATGAACTCCTTTGGTTATTAAAGGCAATGTTACACCTACAGAAGCTGCCTTTGTGCTCTGTCCAAAGCGTGCGGGGGTGTCATGTACGTTGAGCGCAAGTGTGTGTGTGAGGGGTGGTCTTACCTCAGCCCCAGGTGAGTCTGCCCCCTTCCCCCTGGGCCGCCATCAACATCCCCCGGGCAGAGGACGGGACCGTGCGCTGCAGTGTCACAGCCGCATGCAGGGATGGTCCGGGTGGATGGTGGTACTGTGGCTATGGGTCAGACATAGTCCAACGATGTGGAGCCAGGAGCTCATCGCAGGGCGGGTTGTCATCATCCTCCATGGCCTGCAATAGACACGCGTCCACCCGCAACTGTGTGAGCCCGGCCATTGTGCCGCAGGTGGATCGGCAATGGGGGGGGTGCTGTGTATGCGGGTGGGGTGGGTGGGGTTGGGGAGGGGGGTGAGGGTGCTGGGTGGGTGGATGGGTGGGGGGTGTGGGTGGTCGGCTGTTGCCATGGTGTGCGGTCTGTGGCCATACTACCCAATTCCCACGCCCATCTAGTCAGTGAAGCGGGCGGCTATCAGTCTGTCCCGTGCCCGCCGGGCCAGCCGGTAACGGTGGACAGCCACCCGCTTGTGTCTAGCCCGTCTGCCCTGACCATTGCCCCCATCCCCCTCATCTGGGGAGGACTGGGCCTCTTCCTGCTGCTCCTCCACTCCGCCGTCCTCTGCCTGCGGCACATCGCCCCTCTGTTAGGCTATGTTGTGCAGGACGCAGCACACCACAATGATGCGGCCGACCCTATCTGACCGATACTGGAGGGCGCCCCCAGAGAGGTCCAGGCACCTGAAACGCATCTTCAGCACGCCAAAGCACCTCTCTATCACTCCCCTTGTCACTACATGGGCATCATTGTAGCGGTTCTCCGCCTCATTGCGTGGCCTCCGTACAGGCGTCATCAGCCACGATCGCAATGGGTAGCCCCTGTCACCCAGCAACCAGCCCCTCAGCCGGGGATGGCGTCCCTCGTACATGCCGGGAATGGATGACCGCGACAACACGCATGAGTCGTGTACACTGCCTGGGTAACGGGCGCAGACGTGCAGGATCATCGTTCGGTGGTCGCAGACCTCCTGTATGTTCATCGAATAGGTCCCCTTCCTATTGGTGAACACGGCCCTGTTATCTGCAGGTGGCCGCACGGCGACGTGCATCCCATCAATCGCGCCCTGGACCACGGGGAACCCGGCCACGGCAGAGAAGCCCACGGCCCGGGCATCGTGGCTGGCCCGGTCCACAGGGAAGCGGATGTAGCGGTGCGCCATGGCATATAGGGCGTCTGTCACTGCCCGGATGCACCGATGCACCGATGTCTGCGATATGCCGGACAGGTCCCCACTCGGTGCCTGGAATGACCCCGTTGCATAAAAGTTCAGGGCCACCGTAACCTTGACGGACACGGGGAGAGGGTGTTCCCCGCCAGTGCCACGCGGTGACAGGTGTGCCAGCAGGTGGCAGATGTGTGCCACGGTTTCCCGCCTCATCCGGAGTCTCCTCCTGCATTCCCGGTCCGTGAGGTCCTGGTATGGCTGCCGTGGCCAGTACACACGGGGCGCCCTCGGGTGCCTCCGTTGCCGTGGGGCCGCGACGTCCTCCTCCCCCTCCTCGTCCTGTCGGTCAGGTGTCCCTCCAGCCTGGGCGGCTGCCGCCTGACCCTCTGCGGCAGCCTGCGCCGCCTCTCTGGCACGCTCCTCCTCCTCATCCAGGGCAACATGGACATTAGCGGCTGCCGCCACGGCGGCCAACATCGCTGGATGATCGGAAAACATGACGGCCTGGTTGGGGGGGGGGGGGGGGGGGGGGGGGGAGGTGGGAACGACGACATGTCATCATTGCCCATATCCCCTCCTTCCCCCCAGCCAGGTGGCATGGACCACATGGGTCCAACTATTGGAGGCTGGCACCTGGCCAGGAGGACCAACTCACTTGCCCTCGCATCCCCCTCCCCGGCACGGGCCCCTCATCCCCCTCCCCGGCATGGGCCCCCCATCCCCCTCCCCGGCATGGCCCCCCCCCATCCTCCTCCCCGGCTCGGAGCCCCCCCCAATCCTCCTCCCCTGCACGGACCCCCCATCCTCCTCCCCGGCACGGACCCCCCATCCTCCTCCCCGGCACGGGCCCCCCATCCCCCTCCCCGGCCGGACCCCCCCCATCCCCCTCACGGACCTCCCATCCTCCTCCCCGGCACGGACACCCCATCCCCCTCCCCGGCACGGACCCCCCATCCCCCTCCCCGGCACGGACCTCCCATCCTCCTCCCCGTCACGGACCCCCCATCCCCCTCCCCGACACGGACCCCCCCCCATCCTCCTCCCCGGCACGGACCCCCCCCCCCATCCACCTCCCTGCCACGGACCCCCCATCCTCCTCCCCGGCACGGGCCCCCCATCCCCCTCCCCGGCACGGACCCCCCATCCCCCTACCCGGCACGGACCTCCCATCCTCCTCCCCGGCACGGCCCCCCCATCCTCCTCCCCGGCACGGCCCCCCCATCCTCCTCCCCGGCACGGCCCCCCCATCCCCCTCCCCAGCACGGACCCCCCCATTCCCCTCCCCGGCATGGACCCTCCCATCCTCCTCCCCGGCACGGACCCCCCTCCCGGCACTCCCCCGGAGCCCAGCCCGCTCTAACCACCACCCCCCCCCCCCCCCCCCGCCGCACACACACACACACACACAACACCCTAGACACACCTCTCCCCACACATTCAGACTGCGGCCACGCCATCGCCTGCCCAGCGGCCAACCCCCCAGGCCGTCACCCACCTTCACGCTGGTCGGCGTAAACCTGGAGCACAGGTTGACGCCGATTAAAAGGAGGTTTGATTTACGTCGACGTGACCGGTCATCACGTCGACGGGACTTCGGCCCATCCGGAAGGGAGACTATCGGCAGGCCCAAAATCAGCTGCCCTGTGCCCACCGGTGCCATTCTCCAACGTCTGCGGCGCCATTAACGCCCCGCCGACTTTTCTCCCTTCGGAGACTTCGGCAACCGGCGGGGGCGGGATTCACGGCGGCCAATGGCCATTCTCTGACCCGACGGGGGGGTCGGAGAATGACGCCCAGTATGTGGCAAGCATCTGGTTGGGTTGTTGAGATATCCATAGAATCTGCTTTGGTCACATTTGTCATTTACTTTGGAGTGGGGTGTGTCTGATCATAGTTCGGCACTTGGTTCACATGTACTTACTCTGAATATTGGAATGTGAGATAGATATGTTAATTTTTTTTCCCTAATTTGTGTGTGTCTCTAATGATATAGCTGGGAAGAGGGAATATTGAATGTTTGAATCATAGTCCTGTGTTTGTATTGAGATCTTTCCAACCTTTGTCGGTGTAATATAGCTCACTTTCTTTTTTTTAATATATGTTTTCTTCTTTGTGTTAAACAAACAGCAAACCCCTATGAATTTGTTAAGTAACTTTCATCCAGGGTTTCTGAAAAAAAAAAGGTTAGGATTTATCAAGCCAAGTTTCCCTCTGGGATCTGACTTGTCCAGTATTAAGGTCAGCTGGGATCATACCAGGAAGCATGTTTCATTGATATAGTTGGTTTGGGATGTTAATTTTGTGGTCACTTTTATTCTTACACTCTGGTCAAGCAAATGCTGTGATGATCAGTGATAGAGGGAAAGATAAGCTTGGGACTACTGGTGAATGGGGAATTGGGCTGCAATAATCAGACTTAAAATGTCATCCCTGGCAGAAAGGGCCTATCTATATTGTTGCCTTATTTTCCACTTCTGTCAAACTCTGGCAACTCCTCATTGTGGTCCACTCAAGAATCTCCATGCTTCAGCACTCTATTGATCTGCTCTATCACATTTCTTGTGGCAGTTGGCTCTAATTGTCTGCATGCTGTGCACCATGTAGGACACATTCAAAAGAAATGTCATCAATGGTTCTTAACATCCAATAGCCTCCCTGTGGTTTGTTGTGGTGGTTCAAATTTAGCAGGGCAGGGGGGACTTCCACAGAATTAAGACATCACTACTCCTGCCAGGATACTGGGCATCGACCTACACAATTCTCTGTGCATGGATACACATCAGCTGGACATCAATGGCACTCAGCAGCATATGAATCCTGCAAGCCTAGTCTACCTACTGCCCGTTCCACCTACTTTAGCAAGAAGGAAATGCAGTTAGCTCTCTGCATTTCACGCAGTGATGACCTCTCCTGTGCAACAGTGGATGGCAAACTTTTTTTTAAGGCAAAAGTAGATTCATTCTTGATAAGCAAAGGGGTGAAAGGTTACTGAGGGTAGACAGGAATGTGGAGTTGAAATTACAATTAGAAGAGGCATGATCTTACTGAATATTGGAGCATGCTCGAAGGGCAAGTGGCCTACACCATCTCCTTATTCATATGTTTGTCTGTTCATATTTATGTTGTTAATATCACCTGCTCCAGCCTGGAGGGAGAGAGATATATAGAGGTCTCCTTGCTCATCGACTAATTCTGAATCTTGTTTCACTGAGCCATATCATAAAATGGTCTATTCACTCATATAATCTAACTTTGAGTTGTGTGAAGTATTTGTGTCTTGTAGCAGTTGAGAAAATGTGTACAACATAAGAACGTAAGAAATATGGGCTGAAGTAGGCCATTTGAGCATTCAAACCAACATCAAGTTTGGAATGTAACACTTTCCTCAAATTGTTTCCTGTTGGGAAACAAAATCAATTGCCAGTTTTCATATAATGGATAATATAGTTTATCTTTGGGCAAGAAATTCAATTTGGAAGTGCATTTTCTTTGGTTTACATGATACAACATGCAGCTCAGCATGAAACATGCTATTAAGAGGCTATATGCCCCTCAGTTCCTGTGAGGCTAGCACCACTTAAAACTAGAATACACTACTTAAAGCTTTCTTGCACTTCTTAAAGGATAGGTGCATTGTGGCTGAAACTCCCGCTCATTGGATTCACAAGAGTCCACCTCCAGCGTTTCACTCTCACCTTCCGAGATTCTTCACCCTCAGATGATTGTCACGATCTCCTTCATAGCCACTGGCAATGCAATTCATGTCCTGCTCTGAGATTGCTGTGTGGCTGCAGCAGGATTTCAGTAAGGGCCTCTTAATTAAACACAGACCTCTCAATTAAACACAGACCTCTCACATATTGAGCGCAATTTAAAGGGAAAAAAACACCTCCAGGGTTTCAATCTCACCTTCCGAGATTCTTCTCCCTCAGATGATTGTCACGATCCCCTTCATAGCCACTGGCAATGCAATTCATGTCCTGCTCTGAGATTGCTGTTGTGGCTGCAGCAGGATTTCAGTAAGGGCCATGAATTAATCACAGACCTCTCACATATTGAGCGTAATATAAAGTGAAAAAAACAGAGTCCAGTTTTAGCCGCAATTAGTGGGGTATTTCTTGGTGCTTGTAGTGCTTAGAATGACCCCGCTATCTAACAACACTGGTTTTTTTTCTGGCCTCAGTGAAGAACACCCTGTCAAGGCTGCACTTACCATTATTTCCTGCACCAGCTCATTAGTAAAGGAAGAGATCAGGGCATCATTATTAAATGCCGCCCCGATCTCTCAACCCCCCACTGCAGCCCCTGAACCCCAATCCCAGCTTACTTGTTAGGGATTCCGTGAAGCACCTTCCCCCCACCTCATGAGGGAAGGGCACCCCCAGGCCCTATCCCGAGCATGGGCAACCTGCCACCTGGGCATCTTGGAACTGCCAGCCTGGCACCCTGACAATGCCATCCAGGCAACCTGGCACTGCCTGCATGGCAGTGCCAAGGCACCAGCGTGGCAGTGCCAAGGTGTCTGGGTGGCAGCAGGAGTGCCAGGATTCCATCCTGCCCAGTTCCCGGCCACCTGGAAAATGGGATTAGAATGGTTAGGTGTTTGTTTTTGACCGGCGCAGATGCATTGGGCCGAATGGCCTTTTCTGTGCTGTATGATTCTATGACACCCAGGAGTCTCCGATAGCCTGGGAGACACCCCAGGTGCCACTACAGCTGGTGCACATTTGTGTGGACCAGTGCTAAATGGTTGTGGTGAGGTCTCCCAGTCTCGGGCATTCGATCCTGGGCCAAATGACTCCGGCGCAGACATATTTAAGTGAGGCTAACTGATCACTTGAATATGCAACGTTAGATTCCGATCAAGATCACAACGTTTCGCGAGATCTCATTAGGTCTCGAGAGGTGCCCCGAACATCGCGCATCTCAAGAGAAGCCTCTCGCAAGATTTAACGGCCTCGTCATGTCACCGAGTCGGGCGCGACAAGGCTGCACAATCACGCCCCTTGTTTCCTGTTGAGATTCAGGTCAGAGATTTTCTCCCTGAGTACCCTGGGTGAATATGGCCTCTTGCTGAAAACTCATCACCCTCCTCCTCCTCGTCCTCTCTCTTTTAACAGCTTATCCTACTCTAAGTGCCCTTTGCTAAAGCTCCCAGTCATATAGGCATTCCCCTTGGAATACAACCAGTTCACCCAAGTCTGGGAGCAAAGGCAGCAGCCCTGAAGTCAACAAAAAGCATCTCAGCAGCTGCCACACCACTCCTTCTGAAACTTGAAACAAAAACTTGCAGAAATGTAGCAACAGCCAGAATAAATCAACCAGCAACTAACGTGTAAGCAGTTGATGACAGATCTTTTTAAAAAGCACCGAGAGGGAGTACTCCTGCCTGTTATTTAACCTGTCTTCTGTCATGTGAGTTTATGAGAAGATGTCACCGGGGCATTGAGCTCCATAGAGTCATAGAATCATAGGTGGGATTCGCTGGGGCTGTCCGCTAGCCACGGGATTCACAATGGCCCGCTGAATCCCGTATCGAGCTAAATCCTGGTAGAAAACAGGTCACGAGTCTCCTCGGCCACCATGGCAGCCATAACGGCTTTCCTGACGTGCTAGCTGTGCTTCCCTCCCCAGGGACCCCTGAAACGGGATTCTCCGACCCCCCGCCGGGTCGGACAATCGCCGGAGGGGGCGGCGTGAATCCCGCCCCCACCCGCCGCCGTATTCTCCGGCGCCAGAGATTCGGTGGGGGCAGGAATCGTGCTGCGCCGGTCGCCATCCCCCCACACGGCGATTCTCCGGCCCGTGATGGGCCGAAGTCCGCTGCTGTCATGCCAGTCCCGCCAGCGGGAATTAAACCACCTCTCTTACCGGCGGGACTGGCGGCGCGAGCGGGCTCCGGGGTCCTTGGGGGGGCGCGGGGCGATCTGGCCCCGGGGGGTGCCCCCACAGTGGCCTGGCCCGCGATCGGGGCCCACCGATCCGCAGGCGTGCCTGTGCCTTGGGGGCACTCTTATCCCTCCGCCTCGGCCAGAGCCTCCGCCATGGCCGACGCGGAAGTGACCCTCCCCTGCGCATGCGCGGGGATGACCATGTCAGCAGACGCTTACGCTCCCACGCATGCGCGGACTTCCGCCGGCCGGCGGAGTCCCTTCGGCCCCGGCTGGCGTGGCGCCAAAGACCAATTGGAGTTTAGGAGGTTGAGGGGAGATCTAATAGAAACTTACAAGATAATGAATGGCTTAGATAGGGTGGATGTAGGGAAGTTGTTTCCATTAACAGGGGAGACTAGGACCCGGGGGCACAGCCTTAGAATAAAAGGGAGTCACTTTAGAACAGAGATGAGGAGAAATTTCTTCAGCCAGAGAGTGGTGGGTATGTGGAATTCATTGCCACAGAGGGCGGTGGAGGCCGGGACGTTGAGTGTCTTTAAGACAGAAGTTGATAAATTCTTGATTTCTCGAGGAATTAAGGGCTATGGAGAGAGAGCGGGTAAATGGAGTTGAAATCAGCCATGATTGAATGGTGGAGTGGACTCGATGGGCCGAATGGCCTTACTTCCACTCCTATCTCTTATGGTCTTGTGGTCTTAAGCATCGTATGTGGCCTTCTGTTGGGCCCGTGACTGCTGCATTTTCTGTAAGACCGTGAGGTGGTCAAGGTCTGGAACATGGATGGCTGGAACTGTGGTCCTCAGAGTACGATTCATGTGCATCTGCGCTGGAGACAACCCAGTGGACAGTGGGGTTGCCCTGTATGCCAGCATCGCCAGGTTGAAGTCGGAGCCTAAGTCTGCAGCTTTGCACAGCAACCGCTTTACAATATGAACCCCTTTCTCGGCCTTCCCGTTTGACTGCAGGTAGTGGGGACTGGAGGTAACGGGGACTGTGCAAAATCAGACCATTCCTGGCTGTAAAAGCAAGGACCGTTGTCGCTCATTACCGTGAGCGGAATCCCATGCCTGGCGAACATTTCTTTGCAGGCTTTGATTACCGCCTTCTACGTGAGGTCGGACAGTTTCACCACTTCTGGGTAACTGGAGAAGTAGTCGACCAGGAGTACATAGTCACGCCCCTTGGCGTGGAAAAGGTCTACACCTACTTTGGACCACGGGGAGGTCATGATCTTGTGCTGTTGCAGCGTTTCCTTGGGTTGAGCTGGTTGAAACTTCTGACAGGTAGGGCAGTTGAGGACTGTGTCGGCAATGTCCTGGCTGATGCCCGGCCAATAGACCGCCTCCCAAGCTCTGCGTTGGCATTTCTCGACTCCAAGGTGACCCTCATGGAGTTGGCCCAGCACCATAGCCCGCATGCTCTGAGGAATTACGATCCTGTCGAGAAGGTTTCCCTCCACCACCGTCAGGACGTCTTTTACGTTATAGAACTGGGGGCATTGTCCCTTCTGCCAGCTATTGGTAAGATGCTGCATCACACGCTGCAGCAGAGGATCCTTGGCCGTCTCCTCACAAATGTGGACCACCCATTCGTCAGAGGCCGGAAGGTTGGTGGCAAACAACTGCACTTGCGCTTCTATGTGGCAGATGAAGTCATTTTGTTCACACGGTGTGGTAATGGACCTGGATAGGGCATCTGCAACGATCAGCTCTTTGCCTGGCATGTAGACAAGTTCGAAGCCGTAGCGGCGTTGCTTAAGAAGAATTTGCTGTAACCGAGGTGACTTGTCATTTAAATCCTTCTGGATTATATGGACTAGAGGCCTGTGGTCCGTTTCTACCATGGCCCTGGAGGCATACACCACTGGAGCCCAGGAATAGGAGTCATCTCGCTGAAGGAGCACCGCCCCAATGCCGCCCTGGCTTGCATCAGTCAATATCTTGGTTTCCTTGGTTGGGTCGAAGAACGCTAGAACCGGGGCTGTGGTGAGCTTTGCTTTCAGCTCACACCATTCCTCTTAATGCGTGGGCAGCCATTGGGATTCCGTCGACTTCTTGACGAGATGGCGGAGGGCCGTGGTGTGGGATACCATATTGGGAATGAATTTCCCGAGGAAGTTGACCATCCCGAGGAAGCGGAGGACCGCCTTCTTGTCCTCCAGGGTCTTCATGGCGTTGATCGCCGAGACCTTGTCGGCATCTGGCCGCACACCCTGCTGCAAGATATGGTCACCCAGGAACTTAATATCCGATTGACCAAATGAGCACTTGGCCCTGTTGAGCTGGAGACCATGATCATGGACTCTCTGGAATACCTTCCTGAGGCGAGCGATGTGCTCCTGGGGCGTTGTGGACCAGATAATTACGTCGTCAACGTATACTCGCACCCCCTCGATGCCCTCCATCATCTGCTCCATGATGCGGTGAAATACTTTGGAGGCAGACATGATTCCAAAAGGCATCCGGTTGTAGCAGTAGCGACCGAACTGGGTGTTGAACGTGCACAGCTTGCGACTGGCCACGTGCAGCTGTGTTTGCCAAAAACCCTTGGAGGCGTCCAGCTGCGTAAAGAATTTGGCATGAGTCATCTCACTGGTTAACTCTTCACGTTTTGGTATCGAGTAATGCTCCCGCATAATGTTGCAGTTTAGATCCTGAAGGTCAATGCAAATGCGAAGCTCCCCTGACGGCTTCTTTACGCAGACCATGGAGCTGACCCAGTCTGTTGGCTCTGTGACCTTCGATATGATGCCCTGGTCTTGGAGGTCCTGTAATTGTTTCTTCAGACGATCCTTGTGGGGTGCCGGAACCCGGCGTGGTGCATGAATTACAGGGGTGGCGTTCGGCTTGAGCAGGATTTTCTATCGGTATGGGAGCGTGCCCATTCCATCGAATACGCTGTGGTACTGCGTGATAATGTCATCTATGTCGGCTTGCAAGTTTCCATCAGGCGAGGCCGTTGCCGGTGATGATGACATGGTGTGGACTTGCTGAACCAGGTTCAGGAGCTTGCAGGCTCGAGCACCAAGCAGGGATGCTCTGTCAAGCCCGACGATTTCAAATCGTAACGTTGCCTTGATCGCCTTGTTGGATACCCCTAGTTGACAGGAGCCACTGGCAGCTATGGCATTGCCAATGTAGTCAAGGAGCTGGCAGGCCGGTGGAAGAATGCTTGGTCTGGCACGGATAGTGTCGAGGTCGGATTGTGAGATGAGGTTCGCTGATGCACCGGTGTCCAGTTTAAATCGGATGCAAGCCTTGTTAACTGTGAGGACAGCACACCACTCGTCGTCGGGATCCACGCTGAGGATTGAGAGGCGTTTCACCGTTGTGGTGGAAGGCAGAACATCTGTAGTTATGATGCCCACCCGGTATGGGATTTGAGGCACTCAGCATCAGGGTCTGTTGGGCTGTCGTGATCGGAATCTGGCATGCCTTGTTGTATTGAGCGAACACTTCTGCACCGCAGCTGGGATCGCTGGCTGCTGAGCGGTGGAGCAGATCTGCAAAGGGCTGTGTAGTGGCCAAGCTTGCCACACTGTAGACACCGGCGTCCTTTTGCCGGACATTGCCGCTTTAAATGGGCAGAGCCACAATTTGGACATGTCATGACGCCGACGTCAGCGCGTTCCGTGCGCCATCGCACATGTGCAGTGCGGCCGGTCGACGTATGCACCTGTGCAGTCGGGTTGTCGGGCTCGTCGTCCACTAGGTTGTGGCGCGCATGCGCAGGGACATGGGAAAAGCACGCAAAATGGCCACTCTCCTCGATGTTCAGGCCCTGCATTTGTGCAATGGCCTGCACCTGTTCCGCCTCATGGGAGGCCAGCTTTTCAGTTTCTGCCGCCCTGATGTGGGAGTAACGATTCTTAGCATGCTCATGGACAACGCGCGTTCTAGGAACTGCTGCCGCAGGGAGTCGGAGTGGAGCCCGAAAATGAGCTGATCCCGGATCATGGAATCAGCCGTCGAGTCATAGTTACATGACTGCGCTAGGAGGCGGAGATGGGTCACGAAGGACTGAAAAGGTTCATCCTTACCCTGAAGCCTCTGCTGGAAAACGTACCGTTCAAAGCTCTCATTCACCTCAATGTCGCAGTGGCTGTCAAACTTCAGCAGGACTGTTTTGAATTTCATTTTGTATTTGCCATCAGCGAACCTAATGGAGTTGTAGATGTGGATGGCATGGTCCCCCACGGTGGAGAGAAATAGTGCGATCTTCCTGGCATCCGATGCTGCTTCGAGGTCGGAAGCCTCGATGTACAAGAGGAACTTTTGCTTGAAGATTTTCCAATTGGCACCGAGGTTGCCGGAGATGCGGAGTTGCGGAGGAGGCTGGATGTTTTCCATTTCACTGGATGGCTGCTTGCTGGTCAATGCTGATTCACTCGAGGTAGGTCCGTCAAGATCTGTATTACTCTGGTACCTTGATGCAGGGAAGCTAGAAACAGACGTCTAACGCTGGAGAAGATCCAACACTGTTTTATTCAACGATAGAACTGATATACATATTCAGCTGTGGGTCGACGCTATACTGAACTGACTGGAGACCTTGTAGTTGCCTGACTTGATTTACTAGCTACCGCATGGTGTTTGCACTTACTAGCTCGTGGACTCTGACTGTCTCAGTGGCTGGGCCCCGAGAGAGCGGGAAGCCTAGTGCCCTCTGGCTTTATAGTGGTAGTGTTCTGTCTGGTGATTGGCTGCACTGTGTTGTGTGCTTACTGGTCATCCTGTGTGCCAATCACTGCCTGTCTGCATCTCATTATATACATGAGTGGATATTATGACAGAACTAAGGGGAATGTTTCTTCCTATCTACCCTATCTATGTCCTTCATAACTTTGTACACCTCAATCAGGCCCCCCCTCAGCCTTCTCTGCTCTAAGGCAAACATTCTCTCCCGAACAGCCTCTCTTCATAGCTGCAATGCTCCAGCCCAGGCTGTATCCTGGTGGATCTCCTCTGCACCCATTCTCGTGAAAGCACTTCCTTCCTATAGTGTGGCAACCAGAACTGCACACAGTCCTCTAGCTGTGGCTTAACGAGCATTTTATACAGCTCCATCATAACCTCCCTGCTCTTCAATTCTATGCCTTGGCTATTAAAGGTAAGTATCCCTTATGCCTTCTTAGTCACCTTATTTACCTGTTCTGCTACCTTCAGGGACCTATGGACATGCACCCTAAGGCCTCTCTGGTCCTCTGTACTTCCTGGCACCTTATCATTCAATGTGTATTCCCTTGCGATGTTAGTCCTCCCAAAACGCATCACCATAATGGCTGATCTGGCATAAAATCAGCATTGTAGTCTGGCTGAAATCCTGAGGGTTCTGTTCTGTATATTTTCTGTGGCCGTTTACTCAGCATGTGCTCTCATTTTCACCAAGATGACAGCTGGCATTTCTTCAGAAGTGTGTATGTGCTGCAGGTGCCATTTTGAATCACTCACAGTGCCCAAAAATAGGCACTAACTAAATGTCTTGCCCAAAGATGTACCACCTCACCCATTATGGTTAAACATGAAAGCTGGCATTCTGCTTTCTGTTTTTTCCCCAGCAGGAAACAGTTTGAGGACAGGGTTATATTCCAAACTTGATGCTGGTTAGAATGGTCAAATGGCCTACTCCAGTTCCTATATCTTATGCTCTTAAGTTGTACACTTTGCCTCAACTGCGGCTGGACAGAAAGACTTTACACAACTCAATGTTAGATTATATGAGTGAATAGAGCATTTTCCAGCACAATTCAGTGAAAGCAGATTCAGATTTCATTGATGAGCAATTTTGTTTTTGCTTTTGCAGCATTTGGATTGAGCTCGGGCTTAAAATGTGGATTAGCCCTGAAATGTGACCAGCCCTGGTATGATCCATGCAATTCAGAGCCTATGTGGATATCATGAAAAAAGATTAGTAATATTAGGTGGAAACCCTCTGCCACCGATACAGCTTACAACAGTCAGCAATGAAGGCAGCACGGTAGCGCAGTGGTTAGCACAGTTGCTTCACAGCTCCAGGGTCCCAGGTTCGATTCCCGGCTTGGGTCATTGTCTGTGCGGAGTCTGCAAGTTCTCCCTGTGTTTGCGTGGGTTTCCTCCGGGTGCTCCGGTTTCCTCCCACAGTCCAAAGATGTGCAGGTTAGGTGGATTGGCTATGCTAAATTGCCCTTAGTGTCCAAAAATGGTTAGGTGGGGTTACGGGGATAGGGTGGAGGTGTGGGGATAGGGTGGAGGTATGGGCTTAGGTAGGGCGCTCTTTCCAAGGGCCGGTGCAGACTCGATGGGCCGAATGACCTCCTTCTGCACTGTAAATTCTATAATTTCATCTCTACAGGGGTTCGTCAATATGGCATTGAATTCTCAATTATTGTAAACCAATTCACTGAAGAGATTTTCCAGCAGCAGTGCCCTCTAGTGATCAATGTTGACTTTGCGCAATTTAATGTTGGAGTGTGCATGTTTCTCCAACAATCAAAGAAGCAAAGGGTACAATTGGATATATCCTGAAATCAAGCTTGCAGGTAGTGATGCAAAAATAACCTAACTCATTAGTTTCAATACAGACAGCATGCAAATTTTGTGCTGCCTGCAGGTTTGCATGATGGCTCCATGCAACCCAGCATGAAACACTGTTGAGAGGCTTTATGCTTTATGCCCTCAATCCATGTGAGGCTAGCACCATGTAATACTATCCTCCACTGCTTAGAGCCAACTTGCTCCTCTTAAAGGGCAGGTGCATTCTGGCTGAAGCAGTTGCAGGAAGTGGCAAAGAAAGCATACTGAGCAGGGAGAACACTGATTAGTGGTGTGACAAGGCAGAGAGCATGATCCAATGTTCTCTGACACAGCACTAGCAACCTTGATAAAGGAGCTGGGGAAGAGGTGGGAGACCCTCTTTCCACAGGGAGCCCAGAAGCTCTCCAAAACTCTCAGAAGCAATAGTGGGAGCAGATAGCCGCTGCTGTCAACATCAACAGTCAAGCTCTGAGGACCTGGATAGTGTTGAAAGAAGTTTAATTACCTCATACGAGTGGTGAAAGGTAGTGATTTCATCTTCAAATGACATATCCTTATACCTGAACCACTAGGCTAACATACAGCTCAATGCACAATGTCACCCCTGCAGCCCAGCCACCCCCCCCCCCCCCGCCCCCCGCCCCCCACTACTCTATCAACAATCTTTATCAATCACAACTGATACCAAACCAGAAGACCAGAAGACATAGGAGCTGAATTAGACCACTCGGCCCATCGAGTCTGCTCCGCCATTCAATCATTTATTTTTCGATAAATTTAGAGTACCCAAATCATTTTTCCCAATTAAGGGGCAATTTAGTGTGTTAAATCCACCTACCTTGCACATCTTTGGGTTGTGGGGGCGAAACCCATCAAACACGGGGAGATTGTGCAAACTCCACACGGACAGTGACCCAGAGCCGAGATCGAACCTGGGACCTCGGTGCCGTGAGACTGCAGTGCTAACCACTGCGCCACCGTGCTGCCCTCCGCCATCCAATCATGGCAGATATTTTTCTCGTCCCCATTCTCCCGCCTTCTCTCCATAACCCCTGATCCCCTTATTAATCAATAACCTATCTATCTCTGTCTTAAAGGCACTCCGTAATTTGACCTCCACAGCCTTCTGCAGCAAAGATTCACCACCCTCTGGCTGAAGAAATTCCTCCTCATTTCTGTTCTAAAGGATCATCCTTTTATTGTGAGATTGTGCCCTCTGGTTCTAGTTTTTCCTACAAGTGGAAACATCCTCTCCTTGCCCACTCTATCCACGCTTTGCAGTATCCTGTAAGTTTCAATAAGATCCCCCCTCATCCTTCTAAACTCCAATGAGTACAGACCCAGAGTTCTCAACTGTTCCTCATATGACAAGCTCTTCATTCCAGGGATCATTCTTGTGAACCTCCTCTGGGCCCTTTCCAAGGCCAGCACATCCTTCCTTAGATACGGGGCCCAAAACTGCTCACAATACTCCAAATGGGGTCTGACCAGAGCCTTATACAGCCTCAGAAGTACATTCCTGGTCTTGTATTCTAGCCCTCTTGACATGAATGCTAACATTGCATTTGCCTTCTTAACTGCCGACTGAACCTGCATATTAACCTTAAAGAATCTTGAACAAGGACTCCCAAGTCCCAATGTGCTTCTGATTTCCTAAGCATTTCCCCAGTTAGAAAATAGTCTCTGCCTCCATTCCTCCTTCCAAAGTGCATAACCTCACACTTTTCCACATTGCATTCCATCTGCCACTTCATTGCCCACTCTCCTAGCCTATCCAAGTCCTCCTGCAGCCCCCTTGCTTCCTCAATACTACCTGTCCCTCTACAGATCTTTGTATCATCTGCAAACTTAGCAACAATGCCTTCAGTTCCTTCTTCCAAATCATTAATGGATATTGTGAAAAGTTGTGGTCCCATCACAGACCCCTGAGGCACACCACTAGTCACCGGCTGCCATCCTGAAAAAGACCCCTTTATCCCCACTCTCTGCCTTCTGCCAGTCAGCCAATCCTCTATCCATGCCAGGATTGTACCCTTAACACCATGGGCTCTTAACTTATTTAACAGTCTCCTATGCGGCACCTTGTAAAGGCCTTCTGGAAATCTAAATAAATCACGTCCACTGATTCTCCTTTGTCTAACTTCCTTGTTACCTCCTCAACGAACTCTAACAGATTTGTCAGACATAGCCTCCCCTTGATGAAGCCGTGCTGACTCAGACCTATTTTATCATCCACTTCCAAGTACTCCGTGATCTAATCTTTAATAATGGACTCTAAAACCTTGCCAGTGACTGAAGTCAGGCTAACTGACCTATAATTTCCCGTCTTCTGCCTCCCTCCCTTCTTAAACAGCGGAGCTACATCAGTTACTTTCCAGTCCTCTGGGACCTTCCCTGCCTCCAGTGCTTCTTGAAAGATCACAAATAATGCCTCCACAATCTCCTCAGCTATCTCCTTCAGAACCCCTGGGGTGTCGTCCATCGATCCAGGTGATTTATCCTCCTTCAGACTTTTCATTTTCCCCAGAACCTTCTCCTTCATGATGGCCACTACACTCACCTGTGCCCCCTGATTCTCCTGGAGCTCTGGCATCCACTGGTGTCTTCCACCATGAAGTTGATATATTGAAAGAAACTCTTCCTATCTTCTTTTATATTACGAGCTAGCTTACACTCATATTTCATCTTCTCTCCCCCCCCCCCACCCACCCCCACTTATTGTCTTTTAGTTGTCCTTGCTCATTTTTAAAGGCTTCCCAATCCTCTGGCTTCCCACTAATTCTCGCCACTTTGTATGCTTTTTCTTTTTCTTTTATGCTGTCCTTGACTTCCCCCATCAGCCATGGATGCCTCATCCTCCCCTTAGCATGTTTCCTCCTCCTTGGGTTGAATTTCAGTTGTGTCTGTCGATTAACCCCCCAAAGCTCCTGCCATTGCTGTTCCACTGTCCTCCCTGCTAGGCTCCTTTCCCAATCAACTCTGGCTAGCTCCTCCCTCATGTTTTTGTAGTTACACTGAATTAATTGTAATACCGTTACATCTGACTCCAGCTTCTCCCTCTCAAACTGCAGGGTAAATTCTATCATATTGTGGTCACTGCTCCGTAAGGGTTCCTTCACCTTAAGTTCTCTCATCACGTCTGCCTCATTACACATCACCAAATCCAGAATTGCCTGTTCCCTAGTAGGCTCTGTCACAAGCTGCTTCAAAAAAACATCTCTTATACATTCCACACAATTCGTTTCTTGGTATCCTCTACCAACCTGATTTTCCTAGTCCACCTGCATATTGAAGTGTCCCATGATTATTGTGATATTGCCTTTTTACATGCTTTCTCTATCACCTGACTTATTTTCTGGCGCACATTCTGACTACGGCAAGGGGCCTGTACATAACTCCCATCAGGGTCTTTTTACCTTTGCGTTTCCTCAACTCTACCCACACAGATTCTATGCTTTCTGATCATATCACTTCTTGTTATCAATTTAACTTCATTCCTTACAAATAATGCAACCCCGCCCCCTCTGCCCATCTGCCTGTCCTTTCGATAGGACACATATCCTTGCATATTTAGATCCAAGCCCTGATCGCCTTGCAGCCACATGTCTGGGATGCCTACAACATCGTACCGGCCAATTTCAATGTGTGCAACAAGCTCATTTAGCTTGTTCCGTATACTCCGTGCATTTAGGTACTATGCCCTCAGTCCTGCATTGACCACCTCCCTTCTCATGCTTGTCACCTTTTTTGCTCTGCCTGAGGTTAGATTCTTGCCACCTTCTATACTGTCTGTTCTATTCCGTAGTCTGGAAACTTCACAAACCTCTCCTGAGCCCTCGGCTCCTTTAACAAGCTGAAAGTCCTCATCATTAACCTGCGCTTCTACCCTCTCCTTTCACTTTGATTTTCGAATTCTCCATAAAACTGAAGCCTCCCCCCCACTATTTAGTGTAAAGCCCTATCAACAGCCCTAGTTATGCGATTCGCCAGGACTCTTGTCCCAGCATGATTCAGATGAAGGACGTCCCATTGGAACAGGTCCCCTCTTCCCCAGTATTGGTGCCAATGTCGCATGAATTCAAACCCATTCCTCCCAAACCAATCTTTGAGCCACGCATTTACCTCCTTAATCTCATTGAACCTGTACCTACATGAACCACAACAACTGGATCTTAACCGTCCCACTCCACGCTCCTCTGCAGTCCAGATGAAAGATCCCGAACCCGAGCACAAGGCAGGCAACACAATCTTTGGGATTCTCGATCCTGGTCACAGAGAACAGTATCCATGCCCATAACTATACTAACATCTCACTCGGACTCAACACTCACACCAAACCTCACACATACATCTCACAGCTGGCACACTGTACCTGCAACTCAACCGTGGCAGCCACATCATCCAAATAGAGTGTGCCACACTCACTGACACACTGCTCTCTCTCTTGCAGGACAAGATGGCACATAACTGGAGGCATCAGGAGCTATCTGGAAGGGGATAGACTCGAGGGTTGTCCGTGCTTACTCCCATAGTGGAGATGGTGCTCTCCAATATTGGTGTGATATGACAGGGGCCGTGGCCATTAGTGGAGTTGAAACCATGATATCCTCAAATATAATAATCCT
Source organism: Scyliorhinus torazame (assembly GCF_047496885.1). Lineage (NCBI taxonomy): Eukaryota > Metazoa > Chordata > Chondrichthyes > Carcharhiniformes > Scyliorhinidae > Scyliorhinus > Scyliorhinus torazame. Next base: position 153,391,940 of record NC_092717.1, read on the forward strand.
TCTCAGCTTCCACTTCCCCCTCATCCAGCAATCTCTCCCAATTTACTCGATGCACATGGTGTAAGCATGCACATCTTACTTCATTTCCTCCTTTCACCTCTCCTGTTCCATTCTCCTTTCAGATACTCAAAAGATACTAACTGACCAGGCAATGGTGCGAAAGTAAAACAACAGCAATGAAGAAAAAACACCATCACTCGCCCTCATACTCACAGCTTCCAGCTCAAATACTGAATCTGTGAATACTTTGACGTATAGCTTAGAGGTGCGATGTGAAATACCAGGCACAAGTGGCTTGCAACCAGGGCAGGATGCAAGAGTAATGTAGGTTTTAGCTCGCTGAAGGCGAGGTGGCCCATGTGTCCAGCTGTAGCAGGTGATTCAGATGAAGACTTCGGTGGGACGGCCTACTGAAGAAGGCTAATGAATATGCACAATGAAATGCTTGGTCAATGTCAAGGAGTATGGAGGTATCTGGTACCAATCTCATATAGGGTTTTGTGCAGAGCTTGAAGCCGATTCTTTCCATAATTGAAATGTTGACCAATTCAGTCAGCACACTTGTGGATCCAACCATGTTGCAGAGTCTTATGGTCAAAGTCTGATCTCCCATTGCAGCACAAGCAGGCTCCACTTAATTTTTGGTACTGCAGTGGGAGAGCAGACTAAGGTCATGACAGTTCAGCTTGTCACCGCATAAGCTCAGACTGTTGGCATCGCAGATGTGATTGCCAAGTGGAAAGGAGCTTGCAGGATATCTCAATAGTTCAACATTCCATCCTGCAACACATTGCAAGTGTGGTGAATGTATTACGGCAACCATTCACCACTGTATTACATTACATTATATTGCATTATGTTGATGCCCTTGTGGGCTCCACCTATACACCATTGTATTATATTACATCACATTGTATCATGTTGGTGCCTTTGTGGGCTCCGCCCTTGGCTCCGCCCCCTCAGGGGAGGTATATAGATCTGCTGCCCTTCAGGCGGTTCTCAGTGCAGAGCAGTCACAGGCAGGCACAGTTCCAGCTCATTAAAGCCACTGTTCACTTCAACTCTCTGTCTCGTGTGAATTGATGGTCGCATCAATTTAATCAGCTACAACATCGCGATGGAAGCAGCCCTCAAACCTGACCGACTGGAACTCGACCCACAGGCCACTGAAGCCAAAGAAGTTTTTTCACACTGGCTCCGCTGTTTTGAGGCCTGCCTCGCTGCCTCCTCCTCGCCCTCCATCACCAACGAACAGAAACTGAGCCTCCTCCACGCCTGGGTGAGCCACAGAATCTCCGTGCAAATCGAGGAAGCGACCACGTACACAGACGTGGTCGCGATTCTGAAAAAGCAATACGTGAGGCCGGTGAACGAAGTGTTCGCGCGGCATCTCCTCACCACTCGCCGCCAATGCCCCGGGGAATCGCTGGAGGAGTACCTACGCGACTTGAAAGTACTCGCGCAAAACTGCAACACCAGGACGTCATGGCCTCACAGCACATGGAACTCGCTATCCGGGACGCCTATGTGGCTGGAGTCCGGTCGAACTACGTCAGACAGCGCCTGCTCGAAAAGGGCGCCCTCGACCTAGAAGAGACGGTAAAACTATCCACCTCCCTAGAAGTAGCATTTCAGAGCCTCAAAGCTTTCACCTCCGACTACGCAACCCCCTCGTGGACACCCAACCAGAGGGTGTCCCAGGCCTGTGTCGCGCGGCTGCCCGCCCAGCCCGGGGAGCTGCCCTGCTATTTCTGCGGCCAGCACCAGCAGTCCAGGCAGCGTTGCCCGGCTCGGAACACGACCTGTAGCGACTGTGGCAAGAAAGGACACTTTGCCAAAGTTTGCCTGGCCAGGTCCAAATCCTCTAAATCACAGGCCCGACTTTCAGACTCACAGGCCCGCAGACCCCGCAGCGTGGCTGCGTGCCTGCCGGCACCGCCCCCTCTGGACACGTCATCTGCCTCATGCTGTCCGTGGGGGCCGCCATCTTCATCACCGCCTGACACGTGCGACCGACGGGGGCAGCCATCTTGGGACCACCCCACCACCTCCGACCACGCCAGCTACCCGCAACTCGGCGCGGTCACCCTCGACCAGTCACGGCCAAGCACCTCAGGAACTCGATGATGACCGTCCGAGTCAATGGGCATGAAACGCCCTGCCTGTTTGACTCCGGGAGCACGGAGCGCTTCTTACACCCAGACACGGTAAGGCGCTGTTCTCTCCAAATTTCCCCTTCATTCCAAACAATCTCCCTCACTTCCGGATCGCATTTAGTGCAGTCCCGGGGGTACTGTGTCGCGAACCTCACGATATAGGGCGCCGAGTACGCCAATTTTAAACTATATGTCCTCCCCGATCTCTGCGCTCCTCTCCTGTTGGGACTGGACTTCCAGTGCAACCTCAGGAGCCTGACCCTGAAGTTCGGCGGGCCCCTACACCCTCTCACCGTATGTAGCCTTGCGACCCTAAAGGTCGATCCTCCCCAGCTCTTCGCGAACCTCCCGCCGACTGTAAACCCATCGCCACCAGGAGCAGGCGGTACAGTATCCAGGACAGCACTTTTATCAAGTCTGAGGTCCAGCGGCTCTTGAGGGAGGGGATCATCGAGGCCAGTAATAGCCCCTGGAGAGCCCAGGTGGTGGTCGTCAGGACTGGTGAGAAGAACCGGATGGTTGTAGACTACAGCCAAACCATAAATCGGTACACGCATCTCAATGCGTGCACCCGTCCCCGGATAGCGTACATGGTGAATCCGACTGCACACTACCGGATGTTCTCCACGGTAGATCTGAAGTCCGCATACCACCAGCTCCTGATCCGCCCGGAGGACCGCCACTACACGGCCTTTGAGGCAGACGGCCGCCTCTTCCACTTCCTCCGGGTCCCCTTCGGCGTTACCAACGGGGTCTCGGTCTTCCAAAGAACGATGGACCGAATGGTGGACCAGTACGGGCTGCAGGCCACATTTCCGTGCTTGGACAACGTCACCATCTGCGGCCATGATCAGCAGGACCACAACGCCAACCTTCAGAAGTTTCTCCAAACCGCCAAAGCCCTCAACCTCACTTATAACAAAGAGAAATGCGTTTTCCGCACAACCCGACTGGCCATCCTTGGCTATGTCGTGGAAAACGGAGACCTAGGGCCCGAACCCGACCATATGCCCCCCTCCTGCAACTCCCCCCACCCCCACTGCCCCAAGGTCCTGAAAAGATGCCTCGGGTTTGTTTCCTATTATGCCCAGTGGGTCCCCAACTATGCGGACAAAGCCCGCCCACTAATCAAAGCCACTATCGTCCCTCTGATGGCTGAGGCCCGCCCGGCCTTCAGCCGCATCAAGGCAGATATTGCCACAGCCGCGATGTGCGCGGTGGACGAGTCCATCCCCTTCCAGGTGGAGAGCGATGCATCAGAGGTCGCCCTCGCCGCTACGCTTAACCAGGCAGGCAGGCCCTTGGCCTTCTTTTCCTGTACCCTCAATGCCTCCGAGATTCGACACTCAGTCGAAAAAGAAGCTCAAGCCATTGTGGAAGCTGTACGGCATTGGAGGCACTACATTGCTGGTAGGAGGTTCACCGTCGTCACCGACCAACAGTCGGTAGCCTTCATGTTCGACAACACACAGCGGGGCAAGATCAAGAACGATAAAATCTTGAGGTGGAGGATGGAACTCTCCACCTATAATTACGATATTGTGTATTGTCCTGGGAAGCTCGATGAGCCCCCAGATGCCCTGTCCCGCGGCACCTGTGCCAGTGCGCAAGATGACCGACTCCAGGCCATCCACAACAACCTCTGTCACCCGGGGATCACCCGGCTTCTCCACTACATCAAGGCCCGCAACCTGCCCTACTCTACCGAGGAGATCAGGGCCATGACTAGGGACTGCCAAATCTGCGCGGAGTGTAAGCCGCACTTCTATCGACCAGATAAGGCCCACCTGGTAAAGGCATCCCGGTTCTTTGAACGCCTCAGCATCGACTTCAAAGGGCCCACCCCTCTACCAACCGCAACGTGTATTTTCTCAACGTCGTTGACGAGTACTCCCTCTTCCCCTTTGCAATCCCCCTCATGACCGCCTATTTGTTTTCCCGAGGAAACCCACCTCCGAGGTCTCGCTTCCGTTCTGGCTGACGACACCGGGGCCTGTACTCCTTCAAAAACACGTGAGGAGCCATAAGTCCAACCCCCTGGTCGAGAGGGTCCAGCTCCTTCACGCCAACCCCCAGTATGCCTACGTGGCGCACCACGACGGCCGACAAGATAGTCTCCCTCCGGGACCTGGCACCCGCAGGATCCCCTACGACTATCACCTACCACTCCCAACCTACGCCGAACAGCGCCCCCGCCCCTGCATGGCCTACACCCCCCCCTACATCCCCTCCCCCCATCGGCAACCTACAGGGATGAAGCTCCAGAAGACACGCTCCCAGAGTCAACACCGACGAGTTCAACACCCGTGCCCGCAGCGACGAGTTCCACACCCGTGCCCGCAGAGAAACCAGAGCTCAGGCGATCGCAGCGCACGATGAAGGTGCCGGACAGACTCAACCTGTGAGCCACTTCAGCCCCACTGGACTTCAATTTTTTAACAGGGGGTGAATTGCATTGTACTATGTTGGTGCCCTTGTGGGCTCCACCTATGGACCATTGTATTGCATTACATCACATTGTATCATGTTGGTGCCCTTGTGGGCTCCGCCCCCTCGGGGGTGGTATGGAGATCTGCTGCCCTGCAGGCAGCTCTCAGTGCAGAGCAGTCGCAGGCAGGCACAGTTCTAGCTGATTAATACCACTGTTCACTTCAACTCTCTGTCTCGTGTGAATTGATGGTCGCATCAGCGAGGATTGTTGAGTCACTGCCCTATGGGAGTAACAGGGGCAAGCCTCTTGTTTCAATCAGGTTGATAACGTTTGTACTCCCACTGCCCCTGCTGTGGGCCCAGGTTGGCATCACCTGTGTCAAGACAAAATTTCCTGACATTCCCACAAGATGCAGGAATTGCAAGCAAATGGATCCTGGCTGTCCATGATCTAAAATAAATCCTCGTTAATCTCTCTTTTACAATCCCGTTAGCACAATATTTAAACTATTCTTGTCAATTAATGCCTCTGGATCTGCTCTGTGCTTGTACTCATATTAATTCATATTCTGTTACACATATCCTGACAAATATTTTTAATTTTCCAACTCATAATTTGAATGAATGATCTAGTTCTTGGAGAAAGAGAACAAATACTCCCCACCCAATCACTTAGGAGCTTCTCTGTGATGTTACACTGATTTTTCTGAAAGGTGTGCTTGGTCAAGTCTGAACCCACATCACTCAACCCCACAGCCCTCCCCAAGCACATACCGCCACCCCAATACACACTGCAGCACACAATACCACTGCCCTCCTCAAACACACCCACCACCCCAATACACACTGCAGCACACAATCCCACTGCCCTCCTCAAACACACCCACCACCCCAATACACACTGCAGCACAGAATCCCACTGCCCTCCTCAAACACACCCACCACCCCAATACACACTGCAGCACACAATCCCACTGCCCTCCTCAAACACACCCATCACCCCAAGACACACTGCAGCACACAATCCCACTGCCCTCCTCAAACACACCCACCACCCCAATACACACTGCAGCACACAATCCCACTGCCCTCCTCAAACACACCCTCCACCCCAATACGCACTGCAGCACACAATCCCACTGCCCTCTTCAAACACATAGCACCACCCCAATACGCACTGCAGTACACAATCCCACTGCCCTCCTCAAACACATACCACCACCCCAATACTCACTGCAGCACACAATCCCACTGCCCTCCTCAAACACATACCACCACCCCTATACGCACTGCAGCACACAATCCCACTGCCCTCCTCAAACACATAGCACCACCCCAATACGCACTGCAGCACACAATCCTACTGCCCTCCCCAAGCACATACCGCCACCCCAATACGCACTGCACCACATACACACTCACACAACCCCACAGCCCTCCCAAGCACATACCTCCACGCCAATACGCACTGCAGCACACAATCCCACTGCCCTCCTCAAACACATACCCCCACCCCAATACGCACTGCACAACATACACACCCACACAACCCCACAGCCCTCCTCAAACACATACCTCCACGCCAATACGCACTGACCACACAACCCCACAGCCCTCCTCAAACACACCCCACCCCAATACGCACTGCACTACACAATCCCACTGGCCTCCTCAAACACACCCTCCACCCCAATACACACGAAACCACATACACACCCACACAACGCCACAGCCCTCCTCAAACACACACCTCCACGCCAATACGCACTGCAGCACACAATCCCACAGCCCTCCTCAAACAACCCCACCCCAATACACACTGCACCACATACACACCCACACAACCCCACAGCCCTCCCAAACATATACCTTAACGCCAATACGCACTGCAGCATACAATCCCACTGCCCTCCTCAAACACATACCGCCACCCCAATACGCACTGCACCACATACACATCCACACAACCCCACAGCCCTCCTCAAACACACACCTCCACCCTAATACGCACTGCACCACACACACCCACATAACCCCTTCTCTCCCCAAACACACATCTCCACGCCAATACGCACTGCAGCTCAAATCCCACTGCCCTCCTCAAACACATACCCCTACCCCAATACGCACTGCACCACATACACACCCACACAACCCCACAGCCCTCCTCAAACATATACCTCCACGCCAGTACTCACTGCAGCACACAATCCCACTGCCCTCCTCAAACACATACCCCTACCCCAATACGCACTGCACCACATACACACCCACACAACCCCAAAACCCGCCTCAAACACATACCACCACCCCAATACGAACTGCAGTACACAATCCCACTGCCCTCCTCAAACACACCCTCCACCCCAATACGCACTGCAGCACACAATCCCACTGCCCTCCTCAAACACATACCACCACCCCAATACGCACTGCAGTACACAATTCCACTGCCCTCCTCAAACACATACCACCACTCCAATACACACAGCAGCACACAATCCCACTGCCCTCCCCAAGCACATACCGCCACCCCAATACACACTGCACCACATACACACTCGCACAACCCCACAGACCTCACAAACACATACCTCCACACCAATACGCACTGCAGCACACAATCCCACTGCCCTCCTCAAACACATACCCCCACCCCAATACGCACTGCACCACATACACACCCACACAGCCCCACAGCCCTCCTCAAACACATACCTCTACGCCAATACGCACTGACCACACAACCCCACAGCCCTCCTCAAACACACCCCACCCCAAAACGGACTGCACTACACAATCTCACTGGCCTCCTCAAACACACCCTCCACCCCAATACACACTACACCACATACACACCCACACAACGCCACAGCCCTCCTCAAACACACACCTCCACGCCAATACGCACTGCAGCACACCATCCCACAGCCCTCCTCAAACAACCCCACCCCAATACGCACTGCACCACATACACACCCACACAACCCCACAGCCCTCCCAAACATATACCTTAACGCCAATACGCACTGCAGCATACAATCCCACTGCCCTCCTCAAACACATACCGCCACCCCAATACGCGCTGCACCACATACACATCCACACAACCCCACAGCCCTCCTCAAACACACACCTCCACCCTAATACGCACTGCACCACACACACCCACATAACCCCTGCTCTCCCCAAACACACATCTCCACGCCAATAGGCACTGCAGCTCAAATCCCACTGCCCTCCTCAAACACATACCCCTACCCCAATACGCACTGCACCACATACACACCCACACAACCCCACAGCCCTCCTCAAACATATACCTCCACGCCAGTACTCACTGCAGCACACAATCCCACTGCCCTCCTCAAACACATACCACCACCCCAATACGCACTGCACCACATACACACCCGCACAACCCCACAGTCCTCCTCAAGCACATACCACCACCCCAATATGCACTGCAGTACACAATCCCACTGCCTTCCTTAAACACATACCACCACGCCAATACGCACTGCAGCACACAATCCCACTGCCCTCCCCAAGCACATACCGCCACCCCAATACGCACTGCACCACATACACACTCACACAACCCCACAGCCCTCCCAAGCACATACCTCCACGCCAATACGCACTGCACCACACAACCCCACAGCCCTCCTCAAACACATACCTCCACCCTAATACGCACTGCACCACACACACCCACATAACCCCTGCTCTCCCCAAACACACATCACCACGCCAATACGCACTGCAGCTCAAATCCCACTGCCCTCCTCAAACACATACCCCACCCCAATACGCACTGCACCACATACACACCCACACAACCCCAAAACCCTCCTCAAACACATACCTCCACGCCAGTACTCACTGCAGCACACAATCCCACTGCCCTCCTCAAACACACACCGCCACCCCAATACGCACTGCACCACATACACACCCACACAACCCCACAGCCCTCCTCAAACACACACCTCCACGCCAATACGCACTGCAGCACACAATCCCACAGCCCTCCTCAAACAACCCCACCCCAATACTCACTGCACCACATACACACCCACACAACCCCACAGCCCTCCCAAACATATACCTCCACGCCAATACGCACTGCAGCATACAATCCCACTGCCCTCCTCAAACACATACCGCCACCCCAATACGCACTGCACCACATACACAACCACACAGCCCCACAGCCCTCCTCAAACACATACCTCCACCCCAATACGCACTGCAATACAGAACCCCACAGCTCTCCCCAAAGACATACCTCCACGCCAATACACACTGCACCACACAACCCCACAGCCCTCCTCAAACACATACCTCCACCCTAATACGCACTGCACCACACACACCCACATAACCCCTGCTCTCCCCAAACACACATCTCCACGCCAATACGCACTGCAGCTGACATCCCACTGCCCTCCTCAAACACATACCCCTACCCCAATACGCACTGCACCACATACACACCCACACAACCCCACAGCCCTCCTCAAACATATACCTCCACACCAGTACTCACTGCAGCACACAATCCCACTGCCCTCCTCAAACACATACCGCCACCCCAATACGCACTGCACCACATACACACCCACACAACCCCACAGCCCTCCTCAAACACATACCTCCACGCCAGTACTCACTGCAGCACACAATCCCACTGCCCTCCTCAAACATATACCTCCACGCCAATACGCACTGCAGCACAGAACCCCACAGCCCTCATCAAACACCCCCCACCCCAATACGCACTGCACTACACAATCCCACTGACCTCCTCAAACACACCCTCCACCCCAATACACACTGCACCACATACACAGCCACGCAACCCCACAGCCCTCCTCAAACACATACCTCCACCCCAATACGCACTGAAATACAGAACCCCACAGCTCTCCCCAAAGACATACCTCCACGCCAATACGCAGCACTGGTTTCCACAAACATTGTCCAGGCATATCAGAACTTGGGGGAGGGGGCGGTGCTCCCAGGCGATCAGGGGCCCATGGTGTCGGGCTCTGGACAGGGTGGTACCCTGGCATCCGTGATGCTGCCCGGGATGCCCAGGTTGTACTGCCAGTGAGCAGGGGCACTGCTTGAGTGCCAGACTGGCAGTGCCAAGGTGTCCATGGGCCATTCTTCCCATGCCTTGGATTGAGCCTGGTGGTGCTCTGACCTTGTGTGGGGGGCACGAGGAACACCTAATTGGTATGTTGGGCATTGGAGGGTGGCTCTGGAGGCCACAGTGGGGGGTTTAGAGATCAGGGCGCCATTTGATCTCTTCTTGCACTGGCGAGCTGAGCTCATTAGTGCAGTCAATGAGCCCAAGTATGGCCTGGGTGGGGCATTCCTCGCCGAGGCCCGGAAAAGAAGCAGAATCCCATTTAATAACCGGGTCATTCTCGGCGCGACAAGCGCCGGGAAACACCCGCTAAACGTGCCTGAAACAGAACTCTGTTTCATTTCCATTAAATCACGCCCAATGTCTCTGACACAGCCAAGAGGACAGGTAGCACTACAACCTTATGGACTGATTACATTAACTCTACACCCTGTATGCTTCATCCGATGCCAGTGCCTTTGTAGTTATATTGTATATGTATTTTCTTTTATTCCCTTTTTTTTCCCATGTACTTAATGATCTGTTGAGCTGCTCGCAGAAAAATACTTTTCACTGTACCTCGGTACACGTGACAATAAACAAATCCAATCCAATCCAATCCAAAACCCTGCAGATCATGAACTTGGTGCCGGGCTTCAGGTCTTCTTTATCAAACACGTTTCCTCAGATAAGGATGTAATAGTACACTGGAGGTGGCATTGAATTTCATCATCAATGTCTTGCCTTGTTGAGAGGGGGCTCCCAGGGTATGAGAAATTAGCCATGTTTTCCAATGGTTCACCCTGGATCTTGATGTTGGGGCAATGTTGTGAGGTGGGAGCAGGCTATTAGAGGACCTTTGTCTTCTGGATGTTTAACCGAACGCCCATTCTTTCATTCACTTCCGCACATACTTTGGAGATAATTTGGAGCTTGGCTTCTGAGCGTGCTCTTACACAAGTGTTGTGAGTGTACTGAAGCTCGATGACAGAGATTGGGGTGGTTTTGGTTCTGAAATGGAGGTGACATAGGTTAAGTAGCTTCCCATTCGCCCTATAGAACAGCTCCACTCTGCCAGGGAGCTTCATAGTGATGGGGTGGAGTGTTGTGACGAGGCAGATGGAAAAGAGCATTGGTGCAATTGCACAGCTTTGCTTGACTCCAATTTTCACCTGGGTCTGTGCCAAATCCTTTGGTAAGGACCACGGGCTTGCATGCGGAGTATGCTGCTGAATTTCTGTGGGCAGCCAAATTTGAGGACAGTGTTCCAGACTGCACTCATCCATCATACACTGCTCGTCTTCCAAAGTTCCTGCCACCTTCCTGGTATCGGTATTCTCACTCTTGCTGCTGTTGCTGCTCTTTTGTCCACCCACTGGTCTCGCTTTGTTCTCACTCTCAGTGCTGCCAGTATCACTCTTATCCTCCTAATGGTCCTGCTCTATTCTCCCTCTCAGCGTTGTTGCCACTGCTCTTTTTTCTCCCCACTGGTCTCGCTGTGCTCTTTGTAACCTCATTGTTTCTGTCCAGTTCATTTAAAGTATAAAATTCCTTTTATATCATTCGTCTGTTAAAGTTTTGAAATAAAAAAAATTCATAAATTTAGTGTAGCCAATTAATTTTTTCCAATTAAGGGGCAATTTAGCGTGGCCAATCCACCTAGCCTGCACACCTTTGGGTTGTGGGGACGAAACCCACGCAAACACGGGGAGAATGTGCAAATTCCACACGGACAGTGACCCAGAGCCGGAATCGAGCCTGGGACCTCGTGCCGTGAGCCAGCAGTGCTAACCACTGTGCCGCCCCTTTTAGTCTGATAAAGTAAAGAAAACTAAAATTAAAGAAAATGCTAGTTAGGCCACAACTGGAGTACTGCGTGCAGTTCTGGTCACCACATTATAGGAATGATTGTACTGGAGAGGGTGCAGAGGAGATTTACCAGGATGCTGTCTGGGCTTGAGGGTCTGACCTATGAATAATATTTAATAGGCTGGGGCAGTTTTCCTTGGAGCAATGAAGGTTGAGAGGGGACTTGATTGAGGTGCATAAGATTATTTGGGGCACAGATGAGGTGGATAGGAAAACATTTTTTTGATTAGTAGAGAGGTCAATAAGTAGGGACACAGATTTAAGGTAGGGGATAGAAGGCTAAGAAGGGAGTTGAGGGTGGGGGGAGCCTGAAATTCACTCCCAGAAAAGGGGGTTGAGTCAGAAACTCTCGTAACATTAAGAAGCATTTATATGTATTACTTGCACTGCCATAACCTCTAGGGCTATGGGCCAAGTGCTGGAAAATATGATTTGTGTAGTCGGATCTTTGTTGACCGGCGTGGACACGATGGCCCAAATTGCCTCCTTCTGTGCTGTAAACGTCCATGAATCTCTGAATCTATCAATGACTGTAAAAACTCAAGGATAAAACTGTTCATGGGTTTGCCCCAGATTTCCATAATATTGATTGCCGAATATCTGTGCTATTATTGCATCTAATTATAGCACTAAATTGATTCTTAAAATGACATCCTTAACGTTATCCTTCTATTTGGTGCTGCACGCTTCATCTATTCTTGCTCTGTAAGGAGGTTGTGCTGCTGAAGTGCCTTTGAGTTCATCTGGAGGCTTCCATTTCTTGCTGCTCAGCCTGTTGAGTGATACATCTCCTAAGTATTCGGTGGCACTGCTTTCCAGCCTGTCTTCAGATTTTTAAAATGCCATTAACAGCATGTTTCACCTGGCTCCTAGCCCAATTCCCCCTGTCTGTGCCATTCTCACTAGCTTTGAGTGGGAGATGGATGTGAAATAATGGCCTGGATTTTGCAATCCCAATATTGGTGAGCGCTGAGACATTACTTGGGGCTGTGAGCGCACTGCCACAGCCGGGGAGCCCACATGAACTCAAATCTGAAAATTGAGTTGCATTTGACTAGATTCCAGAAGGATGCAAGGAGCTGGTCCCGTTGGGACCTATCGCTGCAAAAAACCTGGGTGATTGCACTGATTTACTGAGAGCTGAGAGTCTCGAGTCTGTGGAGAGGTGCCAGAAGGAGGTTGAATTGGAGTCGAGGGTTCCAGTGTGATGGGAGCAAGGGTGGAGTGGAGCTGGTGGTGATGGATTCTGGGTGGTTGGGGAATTGGGATTCTGGGAAGGGGCTGCAATTAAAAATTTCCATTTTTTAATTTCAGCTATCATTAAAAGCAATTACCTGGCATTGAACTGAAGGCAGAGTCAAGGGGCCTTCTTCAGCTTGAGAAGTTAAAAGGAATGTGGCTTCTCTGATTGCAGCTCGCCTCTTGGCCTCACAGATAGATTCAACCAGGGGAGCAAGTTGCGCTTCAGCCAATAACAAAGCTAAGAATGTAGATTTTAACGCAGTCAGTGGCATACGCCTCCCCTTCACTGCAAACTGCGTCAGTAAAATCAGCCGCGCCTTGTGTCAATTACCTCAACCTTCCTTCCCCCTCCTCAAACTGTCAGTGGGAAAAGCCTCAGCATCTACATTCTTTTGGGGGCCATGTTGGGACACTGCCTCCATCTGACTCCATGTTCAATTCCCACTTGCAATGTCATTCTCACTGGCCTCAGGCAGGAGATAAATGTGAAATATTAAAATGACTCCTGGGAGTTAAAATCAACCATCCTCGCATCTTGGCTGATTTGCAAGTGCGCGACCTTTGGGCCTCCCACTTACATTGTTTCTGTCCAGTTGTTCCTTTTACATTATTATTCTCAATTAAGGAATAGCTGCAAACACTGCAGGATAAAGCTATTTAATGGTTTTATCCAGATTTTCCCTAACTGTAGCATTGCTGGATATCTTTTGTATTCTTGTGCCTATTTATAGTACTGAATTGATTGCTAAAATGACATCCTTAAAGCTATTATTCTATTTGGTGTCACTAGTTTTCATCTATTCTCAGCCCATAAGGAGCTTGTGGCATCTTGGAGCTCATCTGGAGACTTCCATTCCCTGCTGTTTAGCCTCTTGTTGTTGAGTTGAACCAATGTTATGTCTCCCAAGCATTTAGTGGCACTGCTTTCCTGACTGTTTTTAGATTTTTAAAATGTCACTGACAGCGTGTTTCTTTTCAGCATTTTGGCATGTACAAAAACATTCTCCTTAGTTTCAATCCATCTCAGCCAGGAATAATGTAAGACTTTTAAATAAGGGGTCTCACTTTGCTCCAAGGTCTCGACTCCGCACTAGGCATCAATGTCACAAAACTAACTTTGGACACAATTCCAATTTTATGTAGAAAATCTTTATGTCGAAAACCTTGGGCAGCACGGCAGCACAGTGGTTAGCATTGTTGCTTCACAGCGCCAGGGTCCCAGGTTTGATTCCCAGTTTGGGTCACTGTGTGGCGTCTGCATAGTCTCCCCGTGTCTGTGTGGGTTTCCTCCAGGTACTCCAGTTTCCTCCCGCAAGTCCCGAAAGATGTGCTGTTAGGTAATTTGGACATTCTGAATTCTCCCTCCGTGTACCCGAACAGGTGCCAGAATGTGGTGACTAGGGGCTTTTCACAGGAACTTCATTGCAGTGTTAATGGAAGCCTACTTGTGACAATAATAGAGATATTATCCCACAAAGCAAGAGATATATACTTACACCAGCAGTTGCTAAGTAAGACCCGCAGACGGGAACTCATTCCCAGGTGCTTAATCCATTCAACACATTCTTCTACATGACACCCCATGACACGTTTACCTGGCTGTAGCAACAATGTCCATTGAATCCATAGAATAGAATCCATAGAAACCCCACAGTGCAGAAGGAGGCCATTCAGCCCATCTGGTCTGCGCCAACCCTTTGAAAGGGCTCTCAACCTAGGCCCACTGCTCTGCTCTATTCCCATAACCCAAGCTAACCTGCACACCTTTTTGGACACTGAGGGGCAATTTAACATGGTCAATTCACCTAACCTGCACATTTTGTACTATGGGAGGAAACTGGAGCAGCAGGAGGAAACCCACGCAGACATGGGGAGAACATGCAAACTCCACACAGTCACCCAAGGCCGGAATTGAACCCAGGTCGCTGGCACTGTGAGGCAGCAGTGCTAACCACTGAGCCACCATGCTGCCCCAGAGTCCTTGTGGGATGAGACTTTATTCCACTTCCTGACCCTGATCCCTTGACACATAAGGTAATACCTCAAGCCGGGTCATCTAGATGGATTTAGGGCCCTATCCAACCCATCATGGCTCTGCAAGACCACCTGTATGTGCCATTTCCTGCTCTCCGCAGGACTTGTGGTGGGGGGAGGGGCACCTCCAGGTGCATACAAGCAATAGATGTGAAATCCGCATCTTGATAAGGTAGAAAGAAAGATATTTACATGTATGCAGATAGGGCATTGTCTGTGAGACAATGTCTTGTGGACAGAGTGTTTGGTGGTGCAATTTGTCATCATTACTGTAATGGCATCTACTAACTTGCCTGTGTGTATCCCTGTTCAGGTAAAGCTGTCTTTTTACTTTAAAAAACAATCTAATGTAATCCCCAGCGATGATGCCTTCAGTAAGAGTTTTCCTCCTTTCTGGCCTGAAACTTTTAGAAGATGTGGTCTCACCTCCTGTCAGCTGAAGAGTGTGGTAGTATGTATTGGGGGTCATGTGGGACTGGAAGCCCTAATGTCATTGGCTGACAGATCCCGGGTCCTGGTTGGCCGTTGACCTCATACTCCGCCCTGAAGGCGAAGTATAAGAAGCCGGTGCCTTCCCCCGCATGCCAGTTTACTATCGGGCTGCTGGGGAACAGACACGCTTAATAAAGCCTCATCGACTTCACTCTGTTTGTCTCACGGAGTCTTTGTGCGCCACAAAGAGTAAGCAGGCGACACATCCCTGCTGACTCAGTGTCCCGTATCCTTTGCATTGGGAGGATGTCCGGCCTCATGGAATCATTGAATCTCTACAGAAGGAGGCCATTCGGCCCATCGAGTCTGCGCGAACTATTCGAAAGAGCACCCTACCTAGGCCAATCCCCGTTCTAGCCCTGTAACCGCACCCAACCTTTGGAACTAAACGGCAATTTAGCATGGACAATCCACCTAACCTGCACATCTTTGGACTGTGAGAGGAAATCAGAGCATCTGGAGGAAGCCCACGCAGACACTGGGAGAAAGTGCAAACTCCATGCAGACAGTCACCCGAGATCGGAATTGAACCCGGGCCCCTAGCACTGTGAGGCAGCAGTGCTAATCACTATGCCACCATGCCTCCACTACAGCCAATCTGATTGGTGAGCAGCTCTCCAGTCCCTATAGCAACAAGGGCTGCAGTGGACTTGAGAGGAACAACTTCAACAGTCCTGTGCCTATGTCTCAGCACCAGAGGACAAGGTGCGTTCAAGGGGGTCTCAGGATAGGGAGGATAAGAAGGCCTCAAGGGGGTACGAAGGGGGAAAGGCCAGAGGGGGAGGGAAGTCCAGTGGTTACTTGACCTTTAAGGAGGAAGCACCCAAAGTCACATGGGTAGCTTCTGATGGAGGCCAACCCTCATCCCCACCCCTACCCCACCACAACCCTTTCCTCCGAGGCCGAGGCCCACTCTTTTTCTGGCTTCCTCAATGCCAGCTAAATCCTTCTGCTAACCTAAAAACTGCAGCTGGGTCGAAAATGGCCAAATGTCCACTTAATGACTTCAATTGGGCAAGGAGAGGCTTCCAAAAACCATAAATCTGCTGCATGTTGGGGCGAGCTGGAACCCGGATGGAATCCTGTTCCTCCAGTTTCACACCTCCCTCACCCCCACTGAAACAGCTGCCAGTGAGGGAGCGTGGAATTCTGGCCCACGTTTCTAGCAGACAGTGTGTTCCACACATTGGCCCACACCCCAACTAGTTACAGTTTACGAAATGGAGACACAAGATATATTAAAAATCCTGACAATAATTTGATGCAATTGAGCTCCCTATGAATGAAATGGAATAAAATTCATCAAGAGCACAATTGATTAGTCACAAGAAAACTACAGAAGAAATCAGAGTTCTACAATCCCTTCCATACCTTTAAATATACTTTTATACTCGACATGAAAAGGTCAGACAACAAACTGCAGAAATGGCTCTTTGACAGTTCGAATTTGTTCAACTGACCAGATCTTTTTGATGATGCTACCATGTCAATCTTTACATTTCTGGCCCTTGCAATGCTGAAAAAGAATAATGTTAAGAGCTAGTTTAATCTGGTCTGAGCTTAACCTTTTCTAATGTTCTTACCTCCTTCAAAATGGATATTGGGGTAAAGGAAGTCCAGAAAGAAAAGTAAGTATTTTAAACTTATTCTTAAGAAGAGATTGGAATATAAATTACATTTTAATTCGGAGTATAATAAGGATAAAGTAAAGTTACTTGATCTTTGGCATTGCTCACACACTATGACTCAGCATTGGAACAAAGGAGCAGGAGTAGACTATTCTGGCCCTCGAGCCTGCTCCGCATTTAACTCGATCATGGCTGACCCTCGACCTCAATGCCACCTTCATGGTCGATTCCCGGATCCCTTAATGTCATTGGTATCTAGAAATCTGTCAATGTCTACTATTTTCTCACTTCTAACCTCTGCAGTTTTTACGTTGAACTTCAGGTTCAATGAGGAGACCAGGGCTTGACAAAGACAGGGTTGTAACTTACTTAAACTATTAGTTTGATTTGGAACTGTACCAGCTACCCTTTTATCTGTGCCTATTAAGCATTTGATCAGCAGCATGCGCTGAGAAGCAGATACTGTGACCAATCATCACTGAAATTTAGTGGTCAGATCATTCCCATAGTTATTTCAAAGGAATGTTATAGTTAGGGATGAAGGGAGGACTGATGCAGTTTGATTTATTATGTGCAGATAAAGGAAATAAAATAAGAGAGGCACGATTGAACCGACTCAAGTTGTGCCTGCAGCGCCGAGAAATACCCTGCCATTCAACGGCACTGAGACGGGTTTTTGTTTTGGCTTTGGCGAGGAATTGCTCATCAAGGCCACTCTTCCAGTCACTTCCTGCACTGTCCAGTTCAGCTCACCAATGCAGGAAGACCACTCGCGGATAGGGGCGCCATTTTTAAAGGCAGACCTGATCTTTCAAACCCCCTCTGCACTCCCATCGCAGCCTCAGGGCCCCCATTTCATCCAACTTACCCTTTCCGGGGTCCTTGAGCCCGCCCTCACCCCACCTCTTATGGATGAGGCCTCCTCCCGGACCCGTCCCCTGGCTTGTGAAACCTGGGCAATTTGACAGTGCCAGACTACCACCCTGGCAGTGCCCCTATAAGCTTGACAGTGTCACCCAGGCACCCTGGCAGTGCATGGGTACCAGGCTTGCACTGCATGGGTGTCAGGCTGGAAGTGTCAAGGTACCCAGGTGCCAAGGGGAGTTCCATAGTGCCACCCTGCCCCGTCCCTGACACCAGGGGCCTTAAAACCCCAGCAAGGGTTCAGCAACTTTATGAACCAGTACCAAATGGTGCCGGGTTGAAGAATCACGGGGGGGGGGGGGTCGCGCGAATCAGGCCACGCCGCCCAATGCCGGGACGCGAGGAGAGAATCAACGCCATTGGGGTCGACGTGGTCGGCGCGGCGTCGTTCGGGGGTCGCTCTATGTGGCCCTGCCACGGTTCTCCGGCCCGAATGGGCCGAGCGGCCGTTAAAAAAGACGAGTCCCGCCGGCGCCGTTCTAACATGCTCTGAGCCGGCGGGACCTCGGCGTTGAAGGGTCCGGGGGTGGCCTGTGGGGGAGGAAGGGGGTACGACCCCGGTTGGGGCCTCCGATGTGGCCTGGCCCACGATCGGGACCCACCGATCAGCAGGCTGGCCTCTCCCCCCCCCGGCCTCCTTTCCTCTGCGCCGGCACCTGTACTCCTGCGCCATGTTAGGTCGGGGCCGGCGCGGACAAGGGAGACACCGCACATGCGCGGAAATCACGGCAGTGGGACTGCGCATGCACGGGTTCACATCGGACCCACTGCGCATGCGTGCAGACCCCATCGCCCATTTCATGGCCGGATCAGTAGCTGGAGTGGCGTGAACTGCTGGCCCTCTGTAGGGGCCAGAAATGCTGATCCTGGGGCCGTGTTGACACCGTCGAGAAATGCGACAGCGTTTCCGACGGCAGTAACACTTAGCCTCAGGATCAGAGAATCCCACTCCTGTGCATTACTTATTTCACAACCGTCCATTATCCAATTAGGGGTCCTGCCATTTCACAGTTTGATTGACATCTAGAAGTGATTACAGAGTCTTTGAAAATGACATCCGATGATTGTTATAAGGGATTGTTTACTTGAATGCAATGTTTGATGTTATATGGCTTTATTTAAATGTAAATGTAGTAAATATTCTTTTTTCTGAATGCGTTTTCATTCAATAGGGTAAAGGCTGCAATACACATTAAGGATAAAACTTTATGCCCCTTCTGCAGATGGGATTTTCCGGTCTCGATGAAGTCAATGGACTTTTGAATGGCTCATCACATTTTACTGTAATGGGGCACTAAAATTCCACCCTTATAATTATATTTTATCTCATTTCTGCATGACTCCTGAGGTCAGCCTATGTTGGATACTGGGTGAGTTAGCATGGTAGATGTAAGGACAAAGGGTGGTTGGTTAAAGTTTAAGATTGGCATTAGTTGGCATCAGGGGTATAAAGGACCATGAGGGGGTGGTGGATACATGGGCGCATTTGACATAGGGGCTATAAAGAGCTGGAGAAAGGCACAGTCTTCAGTTGGAACAGGGCCATAGGGGTGTAGGGGAGGCATAGGTAGGCATACGGGCTGCAAAGGGCCATGGAGTCGGGTTAGGGCATGAGATGGCAATGGTTGGCATGGATGATGCATCGAGAGTGTGTGTGTGTGGGGAGTTAGGGGATGTGAGGGGGTAAGGGTCGGAGGGATGATCAATATTTTATTTCTTTTTTAAAATTTGGATACAGTGCCGGATCCTCGAGGCGGTCCTTCAGCCCAGCCTGCCTCTGCACCCAGCAGCCTCCTCAGTCCTTCAAGGGTTTCCTGCTCCAACTTCTAACCTAACGCACACACCCAGACTGAAAATCTGATGTTCAGGCAATCATTTTTAGAAGTTTGCGGAGCTGAGAATTCTCCAGACTCTGTGCACCCAACGCAGGGGTCAAAATCCAGGCCCCAGTCCAATATTTCTGTGTTGGCTATTTTCTAGAAAAATCCAAAACTGATCCAAATAAATCACTCTCCCCATATAGTCCAGTATACACTCTGCTCCAAATACTTATCAATGTTTCTTAAAAGCTGGAAGATTCACTGCCTCAACCACTCTTTGCTTTCATAATGTTCCAACAATGTTTCCTCACTCTCTTAATAAGAATTTTAAATTGATGTCGTTTTCTTACTGACTCTCCAATACCCTGTCAAATCCTTTAATAATTTAAAATATTAAAGTTCCAACCCTTCTCTAATGCAATGTAAATAGCCCCAGCACAGGATGTTTCTGCTCATAACAAGAGCTTCCAATACCTGGCCCAATCTCTGGTTTCAGTGCCCTTTCTACCATGAGATGTCCAAAACTGCATACGCCCTCTATGAACTTTTTTAGTTAGTACACAATTCTTTGTTTCTTCCAAAAATAAATTACCTCATACTTCTCCTGGATTACCTTGATCCACTAGTTTGCCTACTGCTGCACCAGGTCCACAGCAGATGCCATCTCCCTGGCCCTGCGCTCAACCCTGGAACACCTAGATAACAAAGACACTGTGTAGGACACCTATTTATTGACTCCAGCTCAGCCTTCAACACCATTATTCCTACAAAACCTATCTCCAAACTCCATGGCCTGGGCCTCGGCTCCTCCCTCTGTAACTGGATCCTGAACTTCCTAACCCACACGCCACAATCAGTAAGGATAGGCAACAACACCTCCTCCATGATCATTCTCAACACCAGTGTCCCGCAAGGCTATGTCCTCAGCCCCCTACTATACTCCTTATCCATCTATGACTGTGTGGCCAAATTCTTCTCCAACTTGATTTTCAAATTTGCTGATGACACCGCCACAGTGGGTCAGATTACAAACAATGACGATACAGAGTACAGGAATGAGATAGAGAATCTGATGAACTGGTACAATGACAATAATCTCTCTCTCAATGTCAACAAAAGTCAGGAAGCGTAGTGGCGAACATGCCCCTGTCAACATCAATGGGAACAAAGTAGAAAGGGTTAGAACATAGAACATAGAACATTACAGAGCAGTACAGGCCCTTCGACCCTCGATGTTGTGCCGACCTGTGAAACCACTCTAAAGCCCATCTACACTATTCCCTTATCGTCCATATGTCTATCCAATGACCATTTGAATGCCCTTAGTGTTGGCGAGTCAACTGTTGCAGGCAGGGCATTCCACACCCTTACTACTCTCTGAGTAAAGAACCTACCTCTGACATCTGTCTCATATCTATTTTCCCTCAATTTAAAGCTATGTCCCCTCATGCTAGACATCACCATCCGAGGAAAAAGGCTCTCACTGTCCACCCTATCCAATCCTCTGATCATCTTGTATGCCTCAATTAAGTCACCTCTTAACCTTCTTCTCTCTAACGAAAACAGCCTCAAGTCCCTCAGCCTTTCCTCATAAGATCTTCCCTCCATACCAGGCAACATTCTGGTAATTCTCCCCTGCACCCTTTCCAATGCTTCCACATCCTTCCTATAATGCAGCGACCAGAATTGCACGCAATACTCCAAATGCGGCTGCACCAGAGTTTTGTACAGCTGCAACATGACCTCATGGTTCCTAAACTCAATCCCTCTACCAATAAAAGCTAACACACCGTACGCCTTCTTAACAATTCTCTCAACCTGGGTGGCAACTTTCAGGGATCTATGTACATGGACACCGAGATCTCTCTGCTCATCCACACTGCCAAGAATCTTACCATTAGCCCAGTACTCTGTCTTCCTGTTATTCCTTCCAAAATGAATCACGTCACACTTTTCTGCATTAAACTCCATTTGCCATCTCTCAGCCCAGCGCTGCAGCTTATCTATGTCCCTCTGTAACTTGTAACATCCTTCCGCACTGTCCACAACTCCACCGACTTTAGTGTCATCTGCAAATTTACTCACCCATCCTTCTATGCCCTCCTCCAGGTCATTTATAAAAATGACAACAGCAGTGGCCCCAAAACAGATTCTTGTGGTACACCACTTGTAACTGGACTCCAGTCTGAACATTTCCCATCAACCACCACCCTTTGTCTTCTTCCAGCTAGCCAATTTCTGAACCAAACTGCTAAATCACCCTGAATCCCATGCCTCCGTATTTTCTGCAGTAGCCTACCATGGGGAACCTTATCAAACGCTTTACTGAAATCCATATACACCACATGAACTGCTTTACCCTCATCCACCTGGTTGGTCACCTTCTCAAAGAACTCAATAAGGTTTGTGAGGCACGACCTACCCTTCACAAAACCGTGTTGACTATCTCTAATCAAATTATTCCTTGCCAGATGATTATACATCCTATCTCTTATAAACCTTTCCAAGATTTTGCCCACAGCAGAGGTAAGGCTCACTGCTCTATAGTTACTACTCTATAGTCTCTACTCCCCTTCTTGAACAAGGGGACAACATTTGCTATCCTCCAGTCTCCTGACACTATTCCTGTAGACAAAGATGACTTAAAGATCAAAGCCAAAGGCTCAGCAATCTTCTCCCTAGCTTCCCAGAGAATCCTAGGATAAATCCCATCCGGCCCAGGGGACTTATCTATTTTCACACTTTCCAGAATTGCTAACACATCCTCCTTATGAACCTCAAGCCCTTCTAGTCTAGTAGCCTGAATCGCAGTATTCTCCTCTACAACATTGTCTTTTCCCTGTGTGAATACTGATGAAAAATATTCATTTAGCACCTCTCCTATCTCCTTGGACTCCAAGCACAACTTCCCACTACTGTCCTTGACTGACCCTACTCTTACCCTCGTCATTTGTTTATTCCTGACATAGCTATAGAAAGCTTTAGGGTTATCCTTGATCCTTGATCCTTAAGGGGGAGGGGGAGCAGCCCCAAGTCGTGGTCCACAAAGGTACCAATGACATAGGTAGGAAAATACTTCTCATGTCCCCTCCTGGCTCTTCTTAGCTCTCTCTTTAGGTCCTTCCTAGCTAACTTGTAACTCTTGAGCGCCCTAACTGAACCTTCATGTCTCATCTTTACATAAGCCTCCTTCTTCCTCTTGACAAGTGTTTCGACTGCTTTAGTAAACCACAGTTCCCTTGCTCGACCACTTCCTCCCTGCCTGACAGGTACATACTTATCAAGGACACACAGTAGCTGTTCCTTGAACAAGCTCCACATTTCCATTGTGCCCTTCCCCTGCGGTTTTCCTCTCCATCCGATGCATCCTAAGTCATGCCTCATCGCATCATAATTGCCTTTCCCCCAGATATAACTCTTGCCCTGCGGTATATACCTATCCCTTTCCATCACTAAAGTAAACGTAATCGAATTGTGGTCACTATCACCAAAGTGCTCACCTACCTCCAAATCTAACACCTGTCCTGGTTCATTACCCAGTACCAAATCCAATATGGCCTCGCCACTCGTTGGCATATCTACATACTGTGTCAGGAAGCCCTTCTGCACACATTGGACAAAAACGGACCCATCTAAATCTCTCGAACAATAGCGTTTCCAGTCAATATTTGGAAAGTTAAAGTCCCCCATAACAACTACCCTGTTGCTTTCGCTCCTATCCAGAATCATCTTTGCAATCCTTTCCTCTACATCTCTGGAACTTTTTGGAGGCCTATAGAAAACCCTTAACAGGGTGACCTCTCCTTTTTTGTTTCTAACCTCAGTCCATACCACCTCAGTAGACGAGTCCTCATCAAACGTCCTTTCTGCCACCGCATTAGTTAGGCCCCATTTAGAATACTGTGAGCAATTTTGGGCCCCACACCTCGGGAAGGACATACTGGAACTGGAGCGGGTCCAGCGGAGATTCACACGGATGATCCCAGGAATGGTAGGCCTAACATACGATGAACGTCTGAGGATCCTGGGATTATATTCATTGGAGTTTAGGAGGTTGAGGGGAGATCTAATAGAAACTTACAAGATAATGAATGGCTTAGATAGGGTGGACGTAGGGAAGTTGTTTCCATTAGCAGGGGAGACTAGGACCCGGGGGCACAGCCTTAGAATAAAAGGGAGTCACTTTAGAACAGAGATGAGGAGCAATTTCTTCAGCCAGAGAGTGGTGGGTCTGTGGAATTCATTGCCACAGAGGGCGGTGGAGGCCGGGACGTTGAGTGTCTTTAAGACAGAAGTTGATAAATTCTTGATTTCTCGAGGAATTAAGGGCTATGGAGAGAGAGCGGGTAAATGGAGTTGAAATCAGCCATGATTGAATGGTGGAGTGGACTCGATGGCCCGAATGGCCTTACTTCCGCTCCTATGTCTTATGGTCTTCTGGCAATACTGTCCTTGACTAACAGTGCCACCCCTCCCCCTCTTTTCCCACCTTCCCTGAGCTTACTGAAATTTCTACACCCCGGCACCTGCAACAACCATTCCTGTCCCTGCTCTATCCATGTCTCCGAAATGGCCACAACATCGAAGTCCCAGGTACTACCCCATGCCGCAAATTCCCCCACCTTATTCCGAATGCTCCTGCCATTGAAGAAGACACACTTTAAACCACCTTCCTGCCTGCCGGTACACTCCTGCAACTTTGAAACCTTACTCATCACTACTCTCAACCTCCTGTATACTGGAGCTACAATTCAGGTTCCCAAGCCCCTGCTGAACTAGTTTAAACCCTCCCGAAGAGCAATAGCAAATTTCCATCCCAGGATATTGGTACCCCTCTGGTCCATGTGTAGACCATCCCGTTTGTAGAGGTCCGACTGACACCAGAATGAGCCCCAATTATCCAGAAATCTGAAACTCTCCCTCCTGCACCAACCCAGTAGCTACGCGTTCAACTCCTCTATGTCCCTATTCCTCGTCTCGCTATCACGTGGCACGGGTAACAACCCAGAGATAATAACTCTGTTTGTCCTAGATCTAAGTTTCCACCCTAGCTCCCTGAATTCCTGCCTGACATCCCTATCCCTTTTCCTACCTATGTCGTTGGTACCTATGTGGACCATGACTTGGGGCTGCTCCCCCTCCCCCTTAAGGATCCCGAAAACACGATCCGAGACATCACGCACCCTGGCACCTGGGAGGCAACACACCAACTGCGAGTCTCTCTCGTTCCCACAGAATCTCCTATCTATCCCCTTAACTATGGAGTCTCCAATGACTAATGCTCTACTCCTCTCCCCCCTTCCCTTCTGAGCAACAGGGACAGACTCTGTGCCAGAAACCTGTAACCCATGGCTTACCCTTGGTAAGTCCCCCCCCCAACAATATCCAAAGTGGTATACTTGTTACTAAGGGGAACAACCACAGGAGATCCCTGTACTGACTGCTTCTTCCCAGCCCCTCTCACCGTCACCCATCTATCTTTATTCTTCGGGGTAACTACATCCCTGAAGCTTCTATCTATGACCACCTCTGCCTCCTGAATGATCCGAAGTTCCAGCTCCAGCTCCAGTTCCCTAATGTGGTTTCTGAGGAGCTGGTGATGGGTGCACTTCCCACAGATGAAATCAGCAGGGACACTGACGGCATCACTCACCTCAAACATTCTGCAGGAGGAACATTGCACTACCTTCCCTGCCATCCCCTCTAGATAAAAAAAGAAAAAGAAAGAAAGAGCTTACCTGTTATTCACTCCCCTTCTAAGCAAGCACTCACTCAGCAACCTCTGCGCCTCACACGATAACACCTGAAGGAAAAGAAAAGAAAAACTACTTACCAGTCACCAGCCAATCACTTACCTGCAGGCTGTGACATCACGTTTCAACTTCTTTCTACTTCTACCTGCCCTCGAGTCTTCCTCTTGATCTTTAAAGCGGTTGGGTTTTTTTGGTTAGAGGAGGGGGTAGGGAGGGATCACTAAAGAAGTGTTTCGGGTTTAAGTGTCACTTGACAACAGCTCCTCCACAAACCACCTTCAAGTTGAGAGCTTCATGTTGACACTACAGTTAAGAAAGCCCACCGACGACTCCACTTTCTCAGAAGACTAAGGGTATTTGGCATGTGAGCTATGACTCTCACCAACTTTTACAGTTGCACCATTGAAAGCATTCTTTCTGGTTGTATCACAGCTTGGTATAGATCCTGCTCTGCCCAAGACAGCAGGAAACTACAAAAGGTCATGAATGTAGCCCAATCCATCACGCAAACCAGTCTCCCATCCATTGACATTGTTTATAATTCCCATTGCCTCGGAAAAGCATAATTAAGGACCCCACGCACCCCGGACATACTCTCTTCCACCTTCTTCCATCAGGAAAAAGATGCCAAAGTTTGAGGTCACGTACCAACCGACTCAAGAACAGCTTCTTCCCTACTGCCATCAGACATTTGAATGGACCTACCTCGTATTCAGTTGATCTTTTCTATACACTCTAGCTATGACTGAAACATTACATTCTGCAGTCTCTCCTTCCTTCCCTATGTACGGTATGCATTGTTTGTACAGCCTGCAAGAAACAATACTTTTCACTGTATGCTAATACATGTGGCAATAATAAATCAAATCAAATCAAATTAAGGTTGATTACACTAACCTGCCCATTACACTAACCTGTCAACTTATCTTCAATTTACAAGGATGATACCAGAAATGCAGGGGTTTATATGACAAGAAAGAAATGACAGGCTGGGACTCTTTTCTCTGGAAAAACAAAAGGCTGAAGGGTGACCTAATTGAGGTCTTTAAAATTCTGAAAGGTTTTGGTAGAGTGGACACAGAGATAATGGGCGGGACTCTCCGATCCTCTGCGCCGGAATCGCGCCGGTGCGGGGGCAGAGAATAATCATTTGTAGCGCACAATGACTTACGAGAGAGACGAGAAGTGATGAAGTCGATTCAGGCTTTATTAAGCGAGACTTGTCCCCAGCAGCTCAGCAACAGAATGAAGCTGTGGGGAGAAGCTCGGGTTCTTATACTCCACCTTCAGGGCGGAGCCAGGAGTTGGCAGCCAACCAGGACCCGGGATCTGTCAGCCAATAGCATCACAGCTTCACAGTCCCACATGACCCCTAATGCATACCACCACATTCACCCCTTGTTAAAAAGGAACCCGGCGGGGTGGTGGTTCGCATGGTGGTAGGGGTTTACAAGGCTGGCCCTGGAAGGAAAATCTCAGACATGTTACTACAGTTTTAGCCCTACACTGGGCTATGTACAAGTTTGTGAAAACTATTTACAATATTAGCAAAAAAATGTTTTTTGTTACAACAACATTCTTGGTGTCACGCGGATTCCACGAGTCGAGTGGGCGGTCTGGTCTTCCTCGTTGATCGCCTCAGCCCCGGTGGTGGTGCAGGTGCTTGTTCAGGCGTTGTCGTCTCCGGGAGCGTTTCGGTGTTTGTTCCTGTTTTACTCCTGGGCGGGCACGGGAGGAGGACCGATCCCCCCGGGAAGGGGGCGGTCGCGGGGTGCGCCGGTGGCAGGGAGGGGATGATCGGTGTCGGGGGGGTGTGTGTGTTGCCGGCGGGTGCCAGGTCCCGCAGGGAGACCGTGTCCTGTCGGCCGTCGGGGTATGCCACGTAGGCGTACTGAGGGTTTGCGTGGAGAAGGTGAACCCTCTCGACCAACGGGTCCGATTTGTGCGCCCACACATGTTTCCGGAGCAAGCTGGGTCCTGGGGCGGCCAGCCAGGTCGGCAGCGACGTTCCGGAGGAGGACTTCCTGGGGAAGACAAGGAGGCGCTCATGGGGCGTTTGGTTAGTGGTGGGACACAGCAGCGACCAGATGGAGTGGAGAGCGTCCGGGAGGACCTCCTGCCACCGGGAAACTGGGAGATCCCTGGACCGTAGGGCCAGTAGGGCGGTCTTCCAGACCGTGCCGTTCTCCCTCTCTACTTGCCCGTTCCCCCAGGGGTTGTAGATGGTCGTCCTGCTCGAGGCTATGCCCTTGCTGAGCAGGAACTGGCGCTGCTTGTCACTCATGAAGGAGGACCCCCTGTCACTATGGATATACGCGGGGCAACCGAACAGTGTGAATATTGTGCCAAGAGCTTTAATGACTGTGGCCGCTGTCATGTCGGGGCAGGGGATGGCGAAGGGGAAACAAGAGTACTCGTCCACCACGTTCAGGATGTATGCGTTGCGGTCAGTGGAGGGGAGGGGCCCTTTGAAATC
This sequence comes from Scyliorhinus torazame, assembly GCF_047496885.1. NCBI lineage: Eukaryota > Metazoa > Chordata > Chondrichthyes > Carcharhiniformes > Scyliorhinidae > Scyliorhinus > Scyliorhinus torazame. The sequence continues at coordinate 153,419,901 of NC_092717.1, forward strand.
CAAACTGAGGCGTTCAAAGGGGCGGGAAGCCTTGATCAGGTGCACTCTATCCGGCCTGAAAAAGTGCGGTTTGCACTCTGCGCAGATCTGGCAGTTCCTGGTGACTGTACGGACCTCTTCCACAGAGTAGGGGAGGTTGCGGGACTTTACGAAATGGTAGAATCGAGTGACCCCCGGGTGGCAGAGGTCCTCGTGGAGGGCTTGGAGGCGGTCTATTTGTGCGTTGGCACATGTGCCGCGGGATAGGGCATCGGACGGCTCGTTCAGCTTTCCGGGACGGTGCAAGATCTCATAGTTGAAGGTGGAGAGCTCGATCCTCCACCTTAAGATCTTGTCATTTTTAATTTTGCCCCGCTGTGCATTATCGAACATAAAGGCTACCGACCGTTGGTCGGTGAGGAGAGTGAATCTCCTGCCGGCCAGGTAATGCCTCCAATGTCGCACAGCTTCCACTATGGCTTGGGCTTCCTTTTCCACTGAGGAGTGGCGGATTTCTGAGGCGTGGAGGGTCCGGGAGAAAAAGGCCACGGGTCTGCCCGCTTGGTTAAGGGTGGCCGCCAGAGCTACGTCGGATGCGTCGCTCTCGACCTGGAAGGGGAGGGACTCGTCGATGGCGCGCATCGTGGCCTTTGCGATATCCGCTTTGATGCGGCTGAAGGCCTGCCGAGCCTCTGTCGACAGGGGGAAGGTAGTGGACTGTATTAGCGGGCGGTCCTTGTCTGCATACTGGGGGACCAACTGGGCGTAATATGAAAAGAAACGCAGGCAACGTTTCAGGGCTTTGGAGCAGTGGGGGAGGGGAAATTCCATAAGGGGGCGCATGCGTTCGGGGTCGGGGCCTATTATCCCATTGCGCACTACGTAGCCCAGGATGGCCAACCGGTTTGTGCTAAAAACGCACTTTTCCTCGTTGTACGTGAGGTTCAGGGCGTTAGAGGTCTGGAGGAACCTTTGGAGGTTGGCGTCGTGGTCCTGCTGAACGTGGCCGCAGATGGTTACGTTGTCGAGATACGGGAACGTGGCCCGCAACCCGTGTTGATCAACCATTCGGTCCATCTCCCGTTGGAAGACCGAGACCCCGTTTGTGACACCAAATGGAACCCTTAGGAAGTGGTATAGACGCCCGTCTGCCTCGAAGGCTGTGTATTTGCGGTCACCTGGGCGGATGGGGAGCTGGTGGTAGGCGGACTTGAGGTCCACGGTGGAGAAACCTTATACTGGGCAATCCGATTGACCATGTCGGATATGCGGGGGAGAGGGTATGCATCTAGCTGCGTGTACCTGTTGATGGTCTGACCATCCTTTGCTTCTCCCCGGTCTTTACTACTACCACCTGGGCTCTCCAGGGACTATTGCTGGCCTGGATTATGCCTTCCTTCAGCAACCGCTGGACTTCAGACCGAATAAATATCCGGTCCTGGGCGCTGCACCGTCTGCTCCTAGTGGCGACGGGTTTGCAATCCGGGGTGCGGTTTGCAAACAAGGACGGCGGTTCAACCTTGAGAGTTGCGAGGCTGCAGATAGTGAGTGGGGGTATTGGGCCGCCGAATTGGAATGTTAGGCTCTGCAGGTTACACTGGAAATCTAATCCCAGTAATGTGGGCGCGCAGAGTTGGGGAAGGACGTAGAGCCTGTAGTTCTTAAACTCCCTCCCTTGCACCGTTAGGTTCGCGATGCAGAACCCTTTGATCTCTACGGAGTGGGATCCTGCAGCTAGAGAAATCTTTTGCGTGCTTGGATGGATGGTCAGAAAACAGCGTCTTACCGTGTCTGGGTGAATAAAACTTTCAGTGCTCCCGGAGTCGATCAGGCATGGCGCCTCGTATCCGTTGACCAGCACCGTTGTTGTCGTCGTCTGGAGCGTCCGGGGCCGCGATTGATCCAGTGTCACCGAAGCCAGTCGTGGTAGTAGTGTCGCGGCGTCTTCTTCGGACCCCGTGGAGCCGTCGATGCTGGGGTCCTTTGTTGTCAACCAAGATGGCCGCCCCCATGGATCGCATGCGGCCGGGGGTGGACAAAATGGCCGCCCCCATGGATCGCACGTGGTCGGGGGTGGACAAAATGGCCGCCCCATGAATCGCACGTGGCTGGGGGGTCACAAGATGGCGGTGCCCATCCTCCCCTCGTGGTGCCCGGGACCCAAAATGGCGGCACCCACGGGTCGCACATGGGGCGCTGGGGGGGTTGGGGAGCGTTTGGGATGTGCTGGGCTCGTTCTTCTCCGGGGATTGCGGCGACCCCCCCGGGGCTGGCACACTGCCGCGTAATGGCCCTTCTTGCCGCAGCTTTTACAAATAGCTGCGCGGGCCGGGCAGCGCTGCCGGGGGTGTTTCGCTTGTCCGCAGAAATAGCAGCGGGCCCCCCCGGGATGGTCTGGCGCTTTAACCGCGCAAGCTTGCGAGGGGGGGGGGTTGTCGCGACGGGGGTCCACGGAGCCCAAGGGGCTGCCGTGCGGTCGGGGCCGTAGGCGCGGGCGTTTTGCGAGGCCACATCTAAGGAAGCTGCAAGGGCCCGTGCCTCTGAGAGTCCTAGCGACTCTCTTTCTAAAAGTCTTTGGCGGATTTGGGGAGAGTTCATACCTGCCACAAATGCATCGCGAATTAACATGTCCGTGTGTTCAATCGCGTTCACTGGCGGGCAGCTGCAGCCCTGTCCCAAAATTAGCAGCGCGGCGTAGAATTCTTCTAGCGATTCTCCGGGACTTTGCCGTCTCGTCGCGAGTTGGTGGCGCGTGTAGACCTGGTTAACGGGCCGAACGTAGATGCCCTTCAGCAATGTGAGCGCCGTCGGGAAATACTCTGCGTCTTCTATGAGAGGGTAAATCTCCGGGCTTACCCTCGAATGCAGGACCTGCATTTTCTGGTCTTCTGTGATCCGGTCGGGGGCCGTTCGGAGGTAGCCTTCAAAGCATGCTTGCCAGTGTTTAAATACTGCTGCCGAGTTCGCTGCGTGGGGGCTGATCCGCAGGCATTCTGGGGCGATCCGGAGCTCCATAGTCTTTTAAGCTCGCTTAATAAATTGTAGCGCACAATGACTTACGAGAGAGACGATAAGTGATGAAGTCGATTCAGGCTTCATTAAGCGAGACTTGTCCCCAGCAGCTCAGCAACAGAATGAAGCTGCGGGGAGAAGCTCGGGTTCTTATACTCCGCCTTCAGGGTGGAGCCAGGAGTCGGTAGCCAACCAGGACCCGGGATCTGTCAGCCAATAGCATCACGGCTTCACAGTCCCACATGACCTCTAATACATACCACCACACCATTCACGCTAAAATCCGGCGCGACGGCACTTCCGCGATTCCCGGCGGACCCGCCAGTCATGCGCATGCAGTCGGGGCGGCGCCGTTTGGGGGCCGTTGGAACAGGTGCAGCGATTCTCCGCTGTCGACCGGCCGAAGTCCCGCCGGTGTGGTTTACATCTGGTACCACCCGGCAGGAGCTTGGACCCGCGGCTGCGGTGGGGGTCCTGGTGGAGGTCAGGGGATATCTGACTCGGGGGGGGGGGCTCAACGGTGGCCAGGCCCGCGATCGGGGGCCGCTGATCGGCGGGCCATCGCGATCTGTGGGGGACCTACCTTACTCTGCGCGGGCCCGCAGTGTGGCTCCGGCATGTCGGTGGCGTCTGGGCCGAGGTGGGCCGCCGTGCGCATGCGCAGCCGTGCGGTCTGGACAGCAGGGCTCCGCCGGCAGCCAGAGCTGCAGGTCGCACGCCGGGCTCTGCTAGCCCCCTGGAAAACGGAGAATCACCCCGGACTTTCGAGGCAAAAGTCCGGAGTGATTCCCACCCATTTTCCTGTGGCCGTGGGGACTTAGTCCCCGAAAGGGAGAATCCCAGCCAATGTTTCCTCTTGTGGGGAGGAGCAGGACCATCAAAAGAGGTTAGTCACCCAAAAATTCCAATAGAGAATTCAGAAGAAAACCGCGACACCAGAGTGGTGAGTATGTGCAACTCGCTGCCACAGAAAGTGGTTGAATGAAGGGTATAGATGGATTAAAGGAAAACCTAGTCAACCATGTGAGGGAGAAGGAAATACATGGTCACAATGCTGGACTTAGCGGAGGAAAGATGGAAAACGGCTTGAGTAGAATATAAATACCAGCGTGGACTGGTTCGGCTGAATGGCCTGTCACTCTGCTGTATATTCTATATAACCTCATGCCCTTTCAGTTCAGATTGGTATTTTGTCAATCCCACTCCCAGATCTGACCATTTCAAATCCTTCTCTAAACCTGAAAATCCCGCACATAAAACTGACCGTTTATTTCTTGTCTGTCAATCATCCTCTTATCGATGCTGCTATATATCTATGTTTAAAAAAACTTGCACTCATATTTCAATAGATACCATAGACTTGAACTTTTGGAACAACTTTATTGTGAGACACTTTTATCAAAACATTTCTGAACATTAACCACCAAGTAGATGAACTCCTGTCGGAATTCAGCTAATTATCTACCATAATCTCTGCAGGTGAGCTGGCAGAAATGTTAATGCATTTTCCAAGGTTTTGCAGCCCTTACACTGAAGTTATGCCAGATAAGCAGGAGAACCTTCAGACTAGTTTTGTTTTTCGTTTGTCCTAAGATGTGGATGTCACTGGCAAGACCAGCATTTGTTGTCTATTCCTAACTTCCCTTGAGAAGTGGTGGTGAACTGCCTTCTTGAAGTGCTGCAGTTGTAAGTAGCAGCCACAGTCCTGTTTGGAAGCAGGTTCTGGGTTTTTGATCAAATAACAGTGAAGGAACAGCAATATAGTTCCAAGTCAGGATAGCGTGTGACTTGGGTAGGACCTTATAGGTGATATTGTTCCATGCATCTGCTGCTCTCGTCCTTCTAGGTGGTAGAATTTGTGGGTTTGGATGGTGCTGTTGAAGGGGCCTTGGTGAGTTGCTGCAGTGTATCTTGTAGATAGTATCAGTGGTGGGTGGAGTGCCAGTAAAGTGGGCATCAAACTTCTTGAGCGTTGCTGAGGCAATTGGAGAGCATTTCATCACATTCCTGCCGTGTGCCCTGGAGATGGTTGACAATTTTGGGGAGTTATGAGGTGTGTTACTTGCATCAGAATTCCTAGCTTCTGAACTGCTTTTGATGCCACAGTGTTCATCTGGTTGGTCCATTTATGGTTCTGCTCAATAGTAACCTCAGATAATAATCTTAATAAGGGGAAATCAGTGATGGTAATGCCATTGAATGTACAGGGGAAATGGTTAGATTCTGTCTATTTTTAATAAAATAATGCAAAGATTTACATAACTCTTCAACTTGAAGGAATGGTCCATAAATTCAAGGCCAGTCTACTCTGCCCCAGATTTTCAGTGTTGCTCTGCATCTTCCCAGCCAGTGGGCAGAGGATTAGCATGGGGATTGTGGAAGAGAGAGTGCATCCACTCAACCAAGGGGGTTTGAAAGGCAGCAGGCTTTTTGGAGGCAAAGGTGCAATTAAAGCACGAAAATGGAATTTGGTTCATATAAAGAGGATTCCCTGGGGAGTAGGTGATTAGGGACATTGGGCAGGATTCTCTGTCCAGCAACACTGGAATCGCAAAACGCGGAGGATTGCAGGTGATCCGAAAATTGTGGCCAGTGCCGGTGCTTGATGAAATACTATGCTCCGGTGCCTCGAAGCGGCATGAATGCATTCTACTTTGCATGTACAGTACGCGACATTGACATAATCTATGAGCCTGACCTCGGTATTCTCCGGGGCTCCTGCGATGCTTCACCTCCACCAGCAGAATGAATGACGGCAAGGCTCACTTGTAGTTTTAAGAATCGGGAAACAGGCGCCGTGGCTGCTGAGGGAGAGAGAGGAGGGAGGACAAGTTCCCAGATGTGCCACCATGGGCTGCCCATTCTGCCGCTGGTAGAGCTGGCTGGGGGGGGGTCATCTGCCAGGGCCAGGGAGGGGGATCAGCGGGACCAACCAGGGGACGGGCTGTGGGATCAGGTTGACCCCCTCTAGACCCGGGGGTCCAAGCATGGACCACCATTGCCACGGCCTGCAAGGCTGACACCTTGCTGCGCACCCTACTGACTGCCCACAATGGCCCATGGTTGTGTAGAGTGATACCAGCCATATGGGAGCCCCGACCCCACCACTCCCGCACTCCTCACCCCTTCACCCCACCAACCCCACTTCTGCCCAAACCGGGAACCACCTGCCAACAGGGCATCACGCGGCACAGTAGCCCCACAGGAGGGAGCTGGACGGGGGGTGGCAGAGCATACCTCTGGCATGGGTAGGAACAACCACCGGTACCCCTGCTAGCGGGGATGGGTGCTCGGGGCAGAGACCTCCGCGGTGTCCCGCCCCCTATGTTTTTTCATGTATGGAACGATGTGTCTGGACTGTACACAGAAAAATACTTCTCACTGTACCTCGGTACATGTGACAATAAACCCAAATCCAATTCCAAAGAATGTACCAGCAACACCTGTCATTCGTGGACCTGCCGGACTGGGCATGCCATCAAAGACTCCGGCTGAACAGGTGGACCGTGCGACATACATGGTGGATCATGGTGTACCTGGCAGCGCGAGGGTACGAAGGAGGATACCCGCTCCCAGTGGCCATCAAGGTGATGGTTGCCCTGAACCTCTCCGCCACAGGGTCCTTCAACGCGCCGAGTGGGGACCTGTCCAGAACCTCTCAGATCTCGGTGCACAGGTGCATCCGCACTGTCACGGAGGTTCTATACACCCGGTCAGCACAATATATCAAATATAATGTTCACCGAGCCCACCAGGATGCCTTGGCAGAGAGATCCGCCGACATTGTCAGGATTCCCTGGGCCTGGGGGGTGATTGACGGGACACTTGTTTCTCTATGAGCATCAACTCATGACAGGCCTGTCTTTACAAACTGAAAGGGTTCCACTCGATGATCCTGCAGTTGGTGTGACCTTGAGCTGCACATATGCGCCCAAGATCTGGGCAGAGCGCATGGCATCTTCATCCTGGCACACTTGATGATACCTGACACCTTTGAGGTGCACCCCCAGGTAAGGGATTGGCTCCTTGTTGACAGAGGTTATCCGCTGCGTCGTGGCTGATGGCGCCTACCCGGAGGCTACAGACCAACGAGGAGACCCGCGACAACGATGACCATGCAGTGACCAGGAGCGTGATCAAGCAGTGCTTCGGCCTCCTGAAGATGTGATGCAGGTGCCTGTACTACTCTGGAGGGGCACTCCAGTACAGCGCCAGGAGAGTATACAACATAATGATGGCCTGCTGCGTCCTCCATAACATTGCACAGGAGTGGCGCGATGTGCCGGAGTAGGGGCATGGACGCCAGCCCTCATCTGATAAGGAGGATGTAGAGAAGAGACAGGATGGGCAGGGCAAGGAGCCTGGGCAGGCACAGGATGCCGCACAACGTGTGTGCCAGGGCCAGCATGCACAGGACGCTCTAACCGCCTCCAGGTTCACCAACTAGTGGGCCTGGCCGATGGCACGGACATCACCATCCCACCCCCACAGCCCCTGCCTCCCCCAACCTGGTCGACCACACCCTCCCATGACCAGCCTCCCAGCACCACCGCCCCCAACCCGCTGCAACCCCCTTCATGATTCCGTGATTCCTACCTGCCTAACGATGGGTTGTGGGCCCTGGATTGTCAGGAAGAGCTGGTGATGACGACCCACTCTGCGATGAGCTATGGTGCCCGCATTGTTTGACAACGTCTGACTCCTACCCTCAGCAGCACTTTCCACCCACCGCCTGGGTCATCCCTGCATGTTTCAAGACTTCCCCTGCGTGAGTCACCGGCACAGGCTCCTTCAACTCCTCCTAACGCTTGAACTTCTGCACTAAAGTGCCCAACTGAGGTGAGTGTCTCTGGGATGGTGGAGGGTACTGGAGACAGCTGTGACGGGAAATCAGTGTCATCTTCTGACTCAAACTCCGGGGTCTCCTGAGTCTTGGGCGGAGGGCTAGTGTTCGAGCTGCTCTCATCACTGCTCGACTCATGAGGGGGGGGATCCGGCTGTGGCACTGGCTGGAGGCGGGGGCACCGATGGACCCGCCCCATCACCAGCAGGTCCTGCAAGACACAAGACAAGGCGCATGATTGGACCGCGGCCCGGGTTTAGGGGGTGGGGAGCGTATGGGTGGGGGTGAGGGGTGGTGAGGTTGGGATGATGTAGGGTGAGGGTGGTATGGGGTGATGTGGGCGTGAGGATGGTAGGGTGGATGCATGCAGCCCAAGGGGTGGGTAGCTGGTCGCCTCAGTGCCAGGTCACCCAACCATGGCAGCTGGTATGGGTGGCGGAATGTGGTGCAGGGTAGGGGTTCACCTGCGCTCTGGCTCGGGTGGGGGGTTGTCGGGTTACAGGTGTGTGGGACAGTGGTTGGTGGCAGGGGCACAGTGCTGCCTACTCAACCTGGCCGCCCTGAGGAGGTCGGGCAGCTTTTTGCAGCACTGTTGGCCGGTCCGTTCAACGTTGCCCAAGGTGCTGACTGTCTCTGCCATCTGCGCCCTGGCACAGCGAACGGCGGTGGCTGGCAACCTCCAATCCAGGCCAGGGTACAGGGTCAACCTCTCCTCCACCACGTCCAGGAGGCTCTCCAGCCTGGCATCCATGAATGTTGGGGCTGCTCTCCACACTGCCATCTTGTTGGCTGGGATGTGTGTGGGGATGTGATTTTTCTGCTCTTTATGAAAATTTATTTGCTTCAATTGGATTTAAAATCAATAAACTAAGATATTTCAGTGCTCTGTATGAAGCATTTACATTTTCTCTGTGTCATCTCGTCACTGGAAATTGAATGCCTTAATTTAGCCTCAGTTGTGCAGTGATCAAAGGCTTAAGTCATTTGAGATTATAAAATTAGCCTGCACACAGTAGATCATTTTGTGAGTTGTTGGTGCAGCTTTTGCATGATGTGATGGCAAGGTGATGAAAGCACAGCTCAGCTTGTAAAATAAATCACTGCAAAGTGAAGAGAGCAAAATGCAGATGGTTTTAAATTCATTTCAGCTCAAAACAGCATCGCATAATCAGAATGGTCTCTAAATCTATGGCCAGGCACATCTGGTTTTGTTGATTTTTTTTGTACAACTGCCAAAAAAAATCAGCTTATCGTTACAAGTAGGCTTCAGTGAAGTTACTGTGAAAACACCCTAGTCGCCACATTTCGGGAGGCGGGTACAGGAATTGAACCCGTGTTGCTGGCATTGTTCGGCATTACAAGCCAGCTATTTAGGCCACTGTGCTAAACCAGCCCCTTATAAACTTGTCTCTGAATTACTCAACATCAGTTTACCAGGAGTTAAGGTTTCCAAGAGAATCTGGATTTTCGATGGTTTTAGTGGTGTCTTGTGAGGTAATATAATCTGGTACAATGAAGTGAAATGTGACTTAAAAAATTGAGAAACATTTTATTTTGCTTCAAAATTAAAGCTGTTAAATATCAACGATGGGAAGTGGTCTGATTATTCTAGCAGACTTCATTGCAGCGCCATTGTATGCAGCATCTCCATGGAATGGGCTCTTAACTTTACCAGTGCCATTTGGCAAAAGTGCTGAATAAGCGCATGAGAAGGGATTCTCCGTTTCTGAAACTAAATGTTGACGCTGAAGCAGAATTCGTGGACTTTCACGGCAGCAAAGGTGGCGCTGCACCTGGACGGATTCAGTGACAGTTGGGGGTCCAGCACCGGCGCCACGTGTAACACAATCGACTCTAATGAGAAACGGTGCGGGATTCGCCGGATTTGCAATTGACACTCAGGAAGCTGACAAGCTGCAGCTGCATATACACACTCCACTCCCTATACACACCATCCCAGCCAACAAGATGACAGCAAGACGCACGGCTCCTATGGAAACCGAACTAGAGACCCTCCTGAATGCAGTGGAGGAAAGGCATCAGCAACACCATCTGGACTGGCCATTCGTGCCATAAAAACCTGCGAGACCTCCTCGGTGCAGCCAGGGTGAATAAGCAGTACTGTGCCGCTGGCACTAACACCCGTCCCACACACCCACCACCCCCGCCTGGATGGCGGCCAAACTCCCACACTGCAACACATACTGGCACCCATGCCGGCTGCTATGGCCAGGTGCCCTGGCCACTAAGGTCACCAGCTACCCACCTCCTGGCCTGCATGCGTCGGACTGTCTAACACTGTCATTTTCTGTTGTTCCCCCACCCCCCTCTCCACAACCACCCAAGGAGAAGGCCGCCCACAACTGCCGGGAGCAGGAGAAAACTGGAGCGCGGCCGCAGACCTACGGTCCCTCACCGTGGCTGATCAGAGGGCCTTGGACGTGGTCCGCAGCACAGAGGAAAGGGAGGTCGCGCGGGTGGAGATTGGCTGCAGGCGAGGAGGTGAGATCTTCTGGAACAGACAGCCCCATCGATTTGAAGATGCAGTCACAAAGCCAGGGACTACATGAGGAGTTGTTGGCAACCATCCAGCACCTGCAGGTGCAGTTAGAGCTGTCCAATTGCCTGCAGGAGCAGGAGGTGATGTCAACCATACCTGCTACCCAGGCCAACACTACACGGGTGGCTTTGGATCCACATTTCCAAGGCCTGGGGCATTGGGGCAGGGACGTGGGCTGAGGCCCAGGACAGTGTTTGCAGCTTCATAGGCAGCCGTGTGCGAGAGCCACCTGGAAATTGCAGCGGCGCTGCTGAGCGTGGCTTAATCACAGTGGGGCATGGCTGAGAACGCCAGCGGCATTGCCCAGGCACTGGCAAAGAGGGAATAGCCCAGTCCCAGAGGAAAATGGTGCTATCACTGGCTGATATGACACAGACCCAGAAGGTGGTGGCACAGTCGCAGCGCGATGTGGCGCAGTCCCAGTCCTGTGCTCCATGGGCGCGAGCGTGCGGACCCTGGTCGAGTCCAGAGTGGGCCTCCAGGACTGGCAGCGGCAGGTAGCGGGGGATCCTTTGGGGATAGCTCCACTTGCACCCCCATACCATGGCACAGCCCGGCAGCCATCTGGCACCTCCGAGGGAAGAGGAGATGATCGGGCCTGAGCCGGTGATTCCCGCAGGGGAAGGTGCATGGAGACCACAGCACCTCGGACACCCTCCTCCGGTCCCTGGTGCATCTGGTGGGCAGCGTGCAGAACAGGGTGTCCCAAACCATCTGCGATACCCAAGCAGCAGCTGGGCCCATCCAGGCCCAGTCGCCACAGAAGACAGCCGCCAACGGGGACCCAGATCGCAGGGCGAGAATGACAGCAGGCCCCATCCACTCCGGATGTACCATCTGGGTATCCACCATCAAGTAACATTAGAGTCCATAAGGCCAAAAGGTAGGCACCAGTCAAGTTGGCATGAGTGCAGGGCAGAATTTACTTCTCGGGGCTAGGGTACAAATCTGTAAATATTTATGCACATTAAATACCTGTTAACAGTGTTACAAGCTGCCTCAATGCTCTGTCAGTTGGGTGTAAGGGGTGGATTGGTCTGGGATGGCCAGAGAGGGGGTGCAGGGGGAGTGGGGTGGGGGTGGGAATGGGTGGACGTAGTGGGTGCCCTGGGGCTCCCCACCCTCACTCCCCGACCATCCCCACCACTGTCAACCCCGGGATCTGGCCAGCTCACATGCAGGGATCACTCACGTGGCCGGTGGAATGTGTTACCGTGGGCAGGAGTCAGAGTTCATCAAGCGAAGCGGAGCACCACAACTCATCGCAGAGCGGGTTGTCATCATCCTCTATCCCATGGACAAGACCCAGTGTTACTGCCAAATTAGGGTCCACACCCTGTAGCGCAGCAGGTAATGTATCTCGGAGGGGGTTGCAGGTGGACTGGTGGCCGGGGGGACAGTGTGGCTGGGTGTGGGACTGGGATGCGTGGCCAGTTCCCCCCTCCCCCCAGTTGGTGAACCTGGAGGTGATCAGAGCGTCCCGTGCACATTGGTGCACACATCATGCGGCCTCCCATGCCTGCCTGGGTCCCTTGTCCTGTCCATCCTCCCCCTCCCCCGTATCTTCCTCGACGGACAAGGACTGGTGTTCATCCTCCTCCTCCAGCAGGTTGCCCCTCTGCTGCACGATGTTGGGGACGACACAGCAGGCTGCCATGATGCGGATGACCCTCTCAGAGCGGTCCAGGCACCTGAACCACATTTACAGGAGGCTGTGGCACCGCTCAATCACGCTCCTGGTTGCTGCATGGACGTCGTTGTAGCGGGTCGCCGCGTCGGTCTGTGTTCTACGGATATGTGTCATCAGCCACGGCCGCAGTGGATAACCCATGTCGCCCAGGATCCAATCCCCCAGCCGGGGGGGGAGGGGGGGGGCTGTCAGCAATTGTCAAGTGTGCCAGGATGCAGGCGTCGTGCACACCGACCGGGTATCGGTCGCAGCTGTGCAAGATGCGCATCAGCTGCACATTCATAGAGTGGACCCCCTTTTGGTTTGTGTAGAGCAGCCTTTCATCAGCAGGCGCTCATGGGGGGTGTCATGTGAGAGTACTTTTAAGACATGGATGTTTAAGCAATGTACCTTTAAGAAAACAGTGATGTCAGAGAGTGGGTGGGGCTGAGGTCAGGTCAGCCATTTTGCAGTTTAGTTTTGCAGGTTTTTAGTTTCAGTTTTGAAAAGAGCTGGGTGTGTGTCTGTGTTTTGCAGTGAGCTGGATCTCTCCCATGAAAGACCATCGCAGGATCATTTGGGTGATTTAAACTCATAATTGTAAAGCCTTTAACCTGATGTGATTTTGTTTAAAGGTGTTAAGTCTCTTGGAAGTTTGAAGGAACAATTTAAGGAATTATTTACTGTTGCAATATTTTCTGAGTTATCTTTGAAGTAAGGGGTGTTAAGAAATCCAATGTTTATTTAAGATGTTAAGTTGAGTTCATGGAATAAAGTGTTTTGTGTTTAAAAACCTATGTGTCCATAATTGTAATTCCACACCTAGGGAAAAAGCCGTGTGCTAGGAAAAGCAACAAATCCATTAAAGGGAGAGGTTGGTACATGATACATTTTGGGGTTCTGAAAATGCCTCGCCCATAACAGGGGACATGCATCCCGTTCGATCACCCTCTGGACCCAGGCTATCCTGACGATGGCGGCGAACCCCACTACCCGGGCATCCTGGTGGGTCCTGTCCACGTTGAAATTGATGTATCGTGTCTTCCGGTGACTGCGGGCGGGAGGGCTCCCACTCGGGAATAGAATTTTCAGGAATTTAATGCCCAGTCCCAGGGGCAACGGATGCTGAAAAAGTTGTAGGAAGACACAGTGAGGAGAAATGTCCAAGTTTACGAAAAAAACGGCCGTGAAAAATGCGGCTAATGAAAGTCCACCGGTGAGTGGAAAAATTGGCATGGGAACTGTAACGAGAGCGGAGGCTGGGGCGCCGGGGGAGGCCGAATTGCTCACGGCAGAAGGAATTACCAAGATGACGGCCGTGGAACTTGAAAAACAGTTCACAAAGCGGTATTGAAAGTGCTGGTGGAGGAGGCGATTGCCCCGGTGAGGGCGGCGGTATCGAGAGACAACGGCGGAGGTGCGGGAACAGGGTGAGACACTGAAGGAAGTGGCAGAGGCATTATCGCAGCACAGTGATCAACTCACCTCGATGGGGAAGGAGCTGCGGAGGGTGATAGAGACCAACAAGGGTCTGTGAGCCAAACTGGAAGACCTGGAAATCAGATCCAGAATCTGAGGATCGTGGATCTGCCCGAAGGGGTGGAAGGCCCGAGGCCGACGGAGTATTTTGCCACGATGTTGGCGGAGCTACTGGGGGAGGGGGACGATCCCCCTCGATACGAACTGGATCGGGCTCATAGGTCGTGGAGGCCTATACCAAAGGCGAGTGAGCCACCAAGAGTAGTGACTGTTTGTTTGCATAGGTACAGCATGAAGGAGAAGATCCTGTGCTGGGCAAAGCAGAAGCGGGTGGTGCAGTGGGCTGGAGCTGGTATGCGCACATACCAGGACTTTACGGTGGAGTTGGTGAGGAGGCGGGTGGCCTTCGGCCGGGTGAAGAAGGCACTGTACAACAGCAAGGTGCAGTGTGGCATAGTATATCCAGCTACGTTGAGGGTGACCTACAATCCAAGGACTTCTATTTTGGGACGGCAGAAGCAGCGGAGGGGATTGCAAAGGCAGAAGGACTGTGGCAGAATTGAGAAATGGGATTGAGAGCTGGTCGTTGTTTTGTTATGTTTCCTTTGTAACATAAGCGGCTTCCTTGTGTTGCATTTGTCAAGGAAGGTCGAGACGTGTAAATAACTTCAACTCATTTATTTACACTATGTACACTTTTATAACTTGAGTTCAACACTACTGCTAATCCTATTGTAGCTACCTAAACTGACTAACCATCTGCTGTCTTCCACGTGGTGGGTGTGATAATGAATCAACCCTGTGCCTCTCCTCACTGACTGTCTCCACTAGCCAAAGGGCTGATCATGTGTGTGGTGTCCTTTATGTATGGGTTGGTGTAATGCCCCCCTGTGGTCGTGTCACCTCCTTGTGTATCGTGAATGTCGATTGGTCGCCTCCCATCTAACTTATCTATTGGTTGAGTGTGTGTGTGTGTGTGATGTTTCTGGTGCTCCCTCTCGTGTCTGTCTAGCTTACATGTATTTACAGTGATGCACATCACCACATCCTCCCCTTTTTATATGTTCATATTTTCTGTACACTTTAAGAAAAACTGAACAAAGAACAGGTAGAGAAGGTAACGTATATACAAGTCATGGGAACGGTGATGAAACAATAAGTCCAAATCATTCATGTGAGTCCATAAACCATCAATCACCATGGTCAAATGTCTCTCTTGGTTATGAACGCCAACAACAGGAACCAAGAAGTGGTCGAATCACTGCGCTGTCCGATTTGGAGTCTTTTTCTTTTTTTCTTTTTATGTTTGTGGTGGTGCTGTCGGATGGCATCTTGTAGTTGATAGGTCGTTGACATTGAAGAGGTACCATCAACAGTATCATTCGAGGTCATGGATGTGCCAGATGTTGAAGTCGGATGAGACTGTGCATGCTGGTTCTGGCCACACAGAGGTGTCACCGGAGTCACCAGTGGTCTCACAGGCCACCCTTCTGTGCTGGAAGGGTGATTCTGCTGAGAAGCGTTGAAGCATGTCGATTTGGAGACAGAATTGCTGCTCGCATCAATGTCTGGTGATGGTGTGAAACTAGACCCTTGCATCTGATAGGAATATGCTGTCTGGCCAGGCTGTGGTGCAGCAAATCCTGGGCAGTAACTAAGGCATCCAGTCTGTAGTGCACATTGCGCTGGCGGTAGCCCTCCTTCGGTCTTGATTCCATTAGTGGGCAATCCATGGTGCTGGCCTGTTTGAGAATATGCTGCATCGACTGCTGGCTGCTGCAGGCTTGAATACTGGGTCTGTCCAGCATGAGCTGTCATTGGCCGCACTGTCGGTGTGGAACAAATGTGTGGACATAGCTGTGGTGAAAATTGGTGTATTCCTCTTGGAATGTAGCTGCTGCTTGTTATTGCTGACCCAGTGTGATTGTCACGTGATCCATCTCCTGTCGTTGTGGCATCTGCTGTCACCCTGAGCATGCCATCGCTGAGGTTGCGGCACTCCCTGTCTGGAGTAAAGTCTGGCTTACGTGAATCAGAGTCGGCATTTGGTTGCTCCCCATCTGGAGTCTGGACTGTTTTTTGTTGATGCTCCCCATCCGGAGTCTTAGCAGGTCCACTGGAGTCAGCTGAGATTTCTTGAAGCTGCACGTCTGGAGTCGGAACATGCAGGAATGCATTGACTAGTGGAGAGGTTCGAGCAATTGAGGGTGGAAGTAGTGTGGTGTCACCGGAGTCACCAGTGGTCTCACAGTGATCGTCGAGTGCCTCTGTATGCACTAGCTGAGGTCTGTCACTTTGCACCTTTTGCATGGGAAGTGGGATGCTGTCGTCACTCGTTCCACATACCGTGGGTAGATCCTCAGTAGCTGCTTGCTGTTCACTAGGGTTGGGTAAATTGTCAGAGTTTTCATCTGGTGGTGCAAACAATGTGGGTGGACTGTCATTGTCTTGCCGTTGTCCTTCATTTGGGCTTTTCTTCTTTGGAATTTCAAATCTTCCCCAGACATTACAGAACCTTGTTCATTTCCCTCAATTTCTCCCATATGTAGGGCATCAAATGTTAGATCTAATGTTTCTTTCGTCATTGTACTAGTTTCCAAAGAACAGTCCGTTTCAATTTTCTTCTCAGTTACTTCATATGCATCCTTTTCTAATGTACATGCCTTCATAGTCTCTGGCTCTGATTTTGCTGGGACTGGCACAGTCACAGTCTCTCTTTTACTGTTCTCAATTGCCCACATTCTACTCCCCAGACATAAATGCTTAATCTCTGGAGTTAATGTGGTACAATGGATAATCGGGTCGACCTTATCTGCATCTTCACCATCACTGGAAAGCACAATTGGTTCACTTGAAACTGCTGCGGGTTTTAAGTGCTTTATCTGGCTACTCGATGTCAGTGTCCTCAGGATTCTTGCTCCAATGTTCTGCTCATTTATCAATGGAGTGTGCAGAGGTTCAATGCGATTAATGTTCCCATCAGGGGTTGAAGAGTCATTACTGACTAACTGCTGGTCTCTGTAGTTGGGAGTTTGCGGTTTTGTGTTGAAGGGAGACAGTTGTCCCTGCTGTAGATATGATTCAGGTTGTGTTATTTCCATTAAATGATGATCAATGTCTTGTCCATTTTTTCGATCCGTACTAAAGCAATGGCAATTTTCAGTCTGCTCCTTGCAAGTTAGACATACAAGCAATTTCTTTAGCAAGTCCTCATCATCCTTCTGTGACTGTGCAGCATTATTAATATCTCTTCGGCTAGAATGATCCTGAAGGTCAGCGCATAATCATTTTTTCTTCGGGCTTGGAAGAGGCGATTCCTTTGGCTTGTCTTCATTTGGGCTTGAACAGTCATCAGCGCTGTGCCCTTCATTGAAACATGATAGACCGTCATGGTCGTCCTGCTGTGCAGTGGAGCGTGGTAGACTGTTATAGCCTTCTTGCTGTTTACGTGAGCATGGCAGACTTGCATCGTCTGCCGCTAGTTGGTCAGAGGAGGTTGCTAGACCCTCATGGTCTTGTTCCTGCAAGGACTGCGCATCGGAGTCATGCATTTCTGCAATTGTGGAGTCTGTTCACGAGCTTGCTGTGGAGTCTTGTGACTCTGGAGTCACGTCTTGTTCCTGCAAGGACTGCGGTGTGGAGTCTTGCATGTCTTCTTTCGTAGAGTCGGGAACCCAGAGCGGGGCGTGGACCACGCTCTGTGTGGCAGCAGGTCGCTCTCTGTGGGCTTGCACCGCTCCCTGTCTCTTAATTTCAGGCTGCAGCATCATCCGGTACTGATGAGTTGGGACGTCATATCTGCTGGGTTGAAGATCCTCAAATCCGAAAAATGAATCCGCATCTGTGTCGGATTCAATGCGGGGGTCGCCAATGTGCAACACGAAAGGTTCTTCCGGGTCGTAGTCGTCTAGGACCATGGAGCTGTCATTGGGCTCGCGAGGTCCAGAAAAAATGTAAAGATGGGTATCGAAGTATTCGAGGTCGGAATCATCGGTTTGTGCGTAGGTAATTGCTTGTTGCAGGGTTCTTCAGAGGTTAAATTCACTTCCTGGTTCAATTTGAGGCATTGTGCTGTCATTCCAGGTGAAGGAAGGTTGTTTTACAGCTTTAAAAGATTTTTTCTTTGATTTGGGACGTTTCCCCTTTAAATTGGATTTGGGACGTTTCCCCTTTAAATTGGTGTGGTCTGGGGCCTCTGACGTCATGACGCGCGTGACGTAGCATGTAGGAAGCAATTGCGCATGCGCAGATCGCTGTTCCTTTACCGATGGCCATTTTCTTGATTGCGCATGCACGGCGTCTCGAGCATGCGCAAACGAACCTTCCGGTTCTGTGCACTTCTTGCGCACCTGCGCTAGTGTAATCCCTTTAGCAAGATGGCCGCCGACCTCGACCCAACAAATCGCGCTCTGGTCCGGGATTTCGGCCTCAAGGTGAGTACTGGCGCTTCTCTTACCTTTCCTTGCCGATTGGAGTGTGTTTTCCTCACAGTATTTGCCGAATTTGTCCAGAACTGCGTGGAAGTCGTACCTGTTTTGCCCCTTGGAAAACTTGAAATTTTTAAAAGATTTCTTCTGCTCTTCTACTGGCAATTGCGAGGAGAAACTCTATTTTTTTCATCATCGGCCAGGTCTTTAAGTTCGGCAGCCACCAGGAAGAGTTCAAACGTTTGCCGGAATCGTTGCCAGTTTTCGCGGAGATCGCCGTGGCACTGGAGCGGCTGCGGAACCAGGAGCTCGTACATCTTGCCTGGGTATTGCTGTTTGTCACTGTACGCTGAGGTATGGCTATCTGGATTTAAACAGTTCACTACTGGTACCATGTTTTATTATGTTTCCTTTGTAACATAAGCGGCTTCCTTGTGTTGCATTTGTCAAGGAAGGTCGAGACGTGTAAATAACTTCAACTCATTTATTTACACTATGTACACTTTTATAACTTGAGTTCAACACTACTGCTAATCCTATTGTAGCTACCTAAACTGACTAACCATCTGCTGTCTTCCACGTGGTGGGTGTGATAATGAATCAACCATGTGCCTCTCCTCACTGACTGTCTCCACTGGCCAAAAGGGCTGATCATGTGTGTGGTGTCCTTTATGTATGGGTTGGTGTAATGCCCCCCTGTGGTCGTGTCACCGCCTTGTGTATCTTGAATGTCCATTGGTCGCCTCCCATCTAACATATCTATTGGTTGAGTGTGTGTGTGTGATGTTTCTGGTGCTCCTTCTAGTGTCTGTCGAGCTTACATGTATTTACAGTGATGCACATCACCACAGTCGTGTACCGATGTAGCCTCATGTAACTTTATTTTTTCACTGTGTGTTGGTGTAGTTACTAAATGAGTCAACGCTGTATATTTGGACAAGGGAAGAGTTGGGACTTTCATTTGCAATGATGGTTCTTTGAGGCTTGGGTGTGTATGCTGGGGTTATGTGTTAAAGGGGATTTCTTGGTTTTCCTGGGACCGGGCAAAGGGGAAGGAGACCCAGGCGGGGGCCTCCACGCTGGCCGGTTTAAGCCGGCCAGTGAATGGGAGTGAGGTGGAGCAGGAGCCTGGTAGAACAGGTTTCGATGAGTCTAGCCGGGGTGAAAAGTTGGGGGAAGGAACCGATGCTGGGGGCGAGGAGCTTACAAGAGGAAGTGGAGGGGAGGAATCTGTGTGTGTGTGTGGGGGGGGGGGGGGGGGTCTACAATTCATGGGTGCCATTCACAGTACACTTTTGGGGATTGGATGGCTTTGAATATTAGGGGGGGGGGGGTTGGGGGAGTGGACTATATATGTTAATAGCGATGCCCGGTCTAGCATGTCCTCGAATGACAGGCGCTGCCGGTACATGGGAGGCCTCATGTGGCGTCTCCTTTGCACCTCCTCCTCCTCGGCATGTTGGGCGGCCGGCTCTCCATCGTGGGCGGCTGCCTCCTGTTCCTCTGGGGCAGGCTCCGCTGCTGCCCGCTCCACTGCATGCACTCCACTGCTGCAGCTTCCTTCTCCTCGAGCAGCTTCAGCTCATACAGCCGCAGGGCATCCCTCAGGCCACCATTGCTGGTTCAATACCAATATCCATTGTCTGCAGGGAATAAAAGACCGACATGTTAGCATGGTGTGAGTCCCCATGCCCAACCAGGCACACCGGGCTACATGGTATCTTCGGTTGATACTGTGGGCTGTGCCCCCGAGAGTTCGCCCCCCATCCCTGCACTTCTGGCTCTGGCCCTGCCGGTGCCTGGCACCATGGGGTCTCTGGCCTGGCACCCATCCCTGCTGTCATGGGTACCGTCGGCGTGTGCTGCCCTTGCCAGCGGTACGCTCTGTGGTCCCCACCCAGTGCCCCCGAAGAGGCTACTGTGGGCGATGTCCTGTGTGGGCTGCCTGATGCCCCGCCGGTGGGTGGCCGGCGGTTGGGTCGTGGGGGGTATGGACGAGGGTGGGGTGCAGGGCTGGGGGCACTCATACGCCGGTGTCACTTTGCAGAACCAGGGGCCAAGATAGGTGGTTAATGGGGTATGCAGCAATATGGCTGCCTTGCAGGCCACTATAATGGTGGTTCATGCCTGGGCACTGCCCCAGTCCCGTGGGTGGTCACTCCGGCCCCAAGGCCCCCACCACCCCAGCCAGCCCGGCCAGTGTCCGGCCTGGCAGCCCACTGTCGTACCTCTCCATGTCTTACCTCCTCTCTCCTCCTCACCGGCCATGATGCCGGTTTCATGATTTTTAAAAGCACAGTGAAGCGTGCAGTCGGGAATTCGGCCCATCAGACGCAGGGAATCACAGAAGTCCCGGAGAATACCAGGTCGGGCCGCTAATCATATGCAAATGCCGTTTACTGTATGTGCGTTCTGGAACGCATTGACGCCACTGTTGAGGCAATGGAGAATTGCGAATTGGCATCAAATCGCGAATTCGGCTTCAGAACCGATTCTCCGCCCAACAGTGCTTCCCGATTTCGGCGTTGGCCAATGGAGAATCCCACCTTTATGTTCGCTACTGAACGTGGCTTTACATTGACACTGAGTTGTCTGTATCGTAATTTTGATCAATGTGCCATTAGATGCATGGCACAAATTTGTTCAGCTTAATTTATTATTTGTAAAAGTACCTCAACAGATAAATAAAAATTAAGGAGGTGAAAAAAGAGAGTATGTATCCCTCGGGAATCTTCATCTTCTGTTCGGAGAGAAGGTGGAGACACGGTGACTACACATGGTGAATTCTTAAAGGCCAGCTTCATGACACTGGTCAAAAGACAAATTTGGTTTCCCTGGTAACAGTGCACTCTAAAGCTACCAGTCTTTTCTCAAAGGACCTTTTGTTGAAAGTTGACGAAAATGTCTTTGATTTATTCCAGTAATATTTTCAGCTAAGCTAAAGCAGAACTCTCCACACATCGCAAATACTCACAAGCTCATAAAATGAGAGATGCTAACTCAGTATGTATGTACAAAATGGAAAGTTCGGTATGCCCAAAATGAAGTCGTAGATCTATTCCTCAGACATACTCTAATTAAAATGTGGTGCTGGTCTTATGTCGTGTACTGTGACATTTCATTTCTGTCAAGTCTCCACATTATGCAGCATTACAGTCTTAATATATTGATTGAGAAGCAGTTCATGACATTACAGTAAAAATAGATGGGGTGTCTAATAAATCCTTCAATGCTTCATTTCAAGGCAAGCGGACTTTGAGTTTCTTTAATGTAACTCTTAAAGACAAATTCTAGAAAAGTGATCTTTCCGCATTTTCTCCATTTACATTTTAATGAGTTCCTCATTTGTTTGTAAATGGCATTTTTGTGAATATTTCAGAAAACTATTTCTCTAAAGATAAATGCTTTGGAAATGAGAATATTCACATTAAATGGGCTTTAAATTCTGATATTAAAGGGATGTATGAACCATTGTGTTATAACCTGCCTGCTTACCATTGGCTGGGACTAATGACAAT
Organism: Scyliorhinus torazame; assembly: GCF_047496885.1. Taxonomy (NCBI): domain Eukaryota; kingdom Metazoa; phylum Chordata; class Chondrichthyes; order Carcharhiniformes; family Scyliorhinidae; genus Scyliorhinus; species Scyliorhinus torazame. Next base: position 153,441,388 of record NC_092717.1, read on the forward strand.
CCCACAATCCTGTGGGCGTATGAGCTTCCCCAATGAGGGGGGGGGGCGGAGAAACCATTAGTAAACTCCAAGTATAAATAAAGCTGGCCAGTTTAGGAACCAGCAGTAAGGAGTGTGCAGCAAGGGAAGTTGCTGCTGCTGTTATATATATATATATGTTATTGGAAATAAATGTTATTACTTTGTATCCTTAAACTCGTGCTGGATTCTTCATGGCCCTTACAAAACTGGCGACGAGGGTTAAAGTGAATAGCTGTCTACACTGCTGAAGCCACCTCCCTGGATTTTTGGTTGGATACAGGTTGGAAGTTGTTTTCTATTATACCATGCCTCTGTACGGACGTTTGGATGTTTTTGATGCTGCGCTGGAAAGCTGGAACCAGTACGCACAACGGATGCGTTACTATTTCCGGGCAAACAATATCACCGAAAACGAGCGCCAGGTGGTCATATTGCTCACCGCCTGCGGCCCGCATGCGTTTGGTGTGATTAGGAGTTTTACGTACCCAGCTGCGCCGGACACCAAAACGTTTGATGAACTTGTGAATATAGTGGGGCAACATTTTAACCCAACCCCGTCCACGATAGTCCAGCGTTACCGGTTTAATACCACTGAAAGGACCCCTGGAGAATCCCTTGCCGATTTTCTATCCAGGCTTCGCAGGATTGCGGAGTACTGTAACTATGGTGAGACCTTGTCAGAAATGTTACGCGACCATTTGGTTTGCGGTATTAACAATGCGGCCACGCAGAGAAAGTTGTTAGCGGAGCCAACATTGACTTTTCAACAGGCCATTCAAATAGTATTATCCCGAGAGAGCGCAGAACGAGGATTGCAGGAGCTACAGGGAATGGAAGTGCATGCCTTGGGGCGCAACCCCTTCCATCCGAAAACGTCCCCCCGCGCTCCTGCGGTACCGTGGGCGAGGCGGCGTCCGGGCCGATGCCAGTGGCCGTCGGACATTCCTCCCTGAAGGGAGCCTTCTCCAGAACCAATGAATGAGGAGCCATGTCCGTGTCAAACTTGTAGACGCCGACCCCGTCGCGGACGCCGGTCCTGGGGGCGCCAGAGACGCCGTCGTTCCAACCGAAACTGGGACCAGCCCAGTGTCCGTAACTGGGACCAGCCCAGGGGCCGTACCTTCCATGTGTATGAACCTGCGGCGACTACTCCTGAGGACATGGAGACGGAGGACGACTGCCTGCAGCTGCATTGTGTGACAGCTCCCCGTGTGGCCCCCATTCAGGTGACAGTACGGGTCAATGGTCACCCGCTTGAGATGGAGTTGGACACTGGCACAGCGGTCTCCGTGATCGCCCGGAGGACATTTGACCGCATCAAGCAGGGTATACAGACCCTTACATTAACCGACTCACAGGCCAGGTTGGCCACCTACACGGGGGAACCACTGGACATTGCAAGAACTACAATGAACCCTGTTGTTTATGGACGCCAGGAGGGGCGTTTCCCACTTATCGTGGTGCGCGGCCATGGGCCCAGCCTGTTGGGTTGGGACTGGTTGTGCCATTTGTGTTTGCAATGGCAGCACATCCTCCAAACAGTTTCTGAAGGGTTGACTGAGGTGCTCGGACGATACCCAGATGTATTCCAGCCTGGTTTGGGGAAAATATCCAAGTCGAACCAGGAGCCACGCCGCGCTATTTCCGGGCGTGCCCGTGCCTTACGCCTTGCTCGAGAAGGTAGAAGGGGAGCTCACTCGTTTGGAGAGTTTGGGTATTATCAGGCCCGTCCGTTTTGCTGAATGGGCAGCAACAATTGTACCTGTAATGAAGCCAGATGCCACAGTTCGCTTGTGTGGCGACTATAAACTTACAGTGAATACGGCTTCCCGACTCGACCGATATCCAATGCCTCGCATAGAGGAGCTCTACGCGAAGCTTGCAGGTGGACTTCCATTCACAAAATTAGATATGAGTCACGCCTACCTGCATTTGGAGCTGGACCCTGCCTCCCGACCATATGTAACGATTAATACACACCGGGGCCTGTATGAAAATACACGGTTGCCCTTTGGAGTATCCTCTGCCTGTGCTATTTTTCAATGTGTTATGGAGGGCATTTTGAGAGGTTTACCACGTCTTGCTGTCTACTTAGATGACGTTTTGATTACAGTGACGTCGGAGCAGGAACATTTGGAAAATCTGGAGGCTGTCCTTGGACGCTTTTCGGAGGCTGGAGTCTGTTTACGTCGCACAAAGTGCGTATTTCAGGCAAAGGAAGTAGTCTTTGAAGTTTTAGTGTGAGTCATCCTAAAGTCTGTATAAAAGACAGACAGAAAGCGCACTTAGTAAGCATTGCGCTGGTCAATGACACACAGCCTGAGTGAGTGAGATACAAACCGAGTGAGAATTTGGTAATTTGGTGCAGTGAGGTAATTCGGTGAAGAGTGGGAGAAGGTGCTTTTTCCCTACTGTTTTGTTCTCTCTCTTTCTTCGGGCCTAATTTCGGGAGCCGTTCGGAGGAGGAGGAGCAGTCTCTGTGTATAAAAACCTAACGGTAATTTCTTGTTTTCCAGTTTTTTTTCCAAAAGCGACGTCAGAGGGAAGCTGTGATCTGAGTGGTTGATAGCAAATCTGCCCCAAATTTAAAAAAAAACACAGCTAAACTCATAAACTTAAATTAAACGAATTAATTAATTAGTGATGGCTGGTCAGGTGACGTGCTTGAGCTGCTTGATGTGGGAGCTGGCAGATCCCATTGCGAGCTGCAGCGACCACATCTGCAGTAAGTGTTGGCTGCTCGAAGAGCTCCGGCTCAGAGTTGATGAGCTGGAGTCTGAGCTTCAAACACTGAGGCACATCCGGGAGGGGGAGACTTACCTGGACACTGTGTTTCAGGAGGCAGTCACACCTGTCAGAGTAAGTAGTTTAAATCCTGCCAGTGGCCAGGGACAGCAGGGTGTGACTGCAAGTCAGGCAAGTAAAGGGAACCAGCAGTCAGGAACTCAGGAGCCTCAGCCCTTGACTCTGTCCAACAGGTATGAGGCACTTGCTCCCTGTGTGGATGGCGAACAGGGCTGCAGGAAGGATGAGTCAGATGACCAAGGCACCATGGTTCAGCAGGCCATTCAAGGGGAGGGAGTAAATAGGCAAGTTGTAGTTGTAGGGGATTCTATTATCAGGGGGATAGATAGTATCCTTTGTGAGCAGGATAAAGAGTCCCGCATGGTATGTTGCCTGCCCGGTGCTAGGGTGCGGGACATCTCTGACCGGCTTGAAAGGATACTGGAGAGGGAGGGGGAGGATCCAGTTGTTGTGGTCCATGTCGGTACCAACAACATAGGCAAGTCTAGGAAAGAGGACCTGTTTAGAGATTATAAAGAGCTAGGATTCAAATTAAAAAACAGGTCCTCAAGGGTCATAATCTCCGGATTACTGCCCGAGCCACGTGCAAATTGGCATAGGGAGGCAAAAATAAGGGAAGTTAACACGTGGCTGAAAGAGTGGTGTGGGAAAGAGGGGTTCCATTTCATGGGACACTGGCATCAGTTTTGGGACAGGGGGGACCTATACCGTTGGGATGGTCTCCACCTGAACCGAGCTGGGACCAGTGTTCTGGCGAAAAGAATAAATAGGGTGGTCAATAGGACTTTAAACTAAAGATTGGGGGGGAAGGGAAAATCAGGGGACCAAGAGGTGAAGTAATCAGTGGGAAGCGTAGCTGCTTAGGAATACAAAAAAGCACGAAAAGACAAAACTCAGGAGAGGTTACGATAGTCCCCATCCCACAAAATATGACACAGTGTATGGCAAGGCTCAGTAAACCAAGGTCCACCACACTAAGAAAACAAAAAGGGACGGTCAATAGAGAATTAAAGGTGCTATATTTAAACGCGCGCAGTGTACGGAACAAGGTAGATGAGCTTGTGGCCCAGATTGTGACTGGCAGGTATGATGTGGTAGGCATCACAGAGACATGGTTGCAGGGGGTTCAGGACTGGCATTTAAACATCCAGGGATTCACAACCTATCGAAAAGACAGGGAGGTGGGCAGAGGGGGCGGGGTTGCCTTGTTAATTAGGAATGAAATTAAATCAATAGCACTAAATGACATAGGGTCAGATGATGTGGAGTCTGTGTGGGTAGAGTTGAGGACCCACAAAGGCAAAAAAACCATAATGGGAGTTATGTACAGGCCTCCTAACAGTGGTCAGGACCGGGGGCACAAAATGCACCACAAAATAGAAAGTGCATGTCAGAAAGGCAAGGTCACAGTGATCATGGGGGACTTCGATATGCAGGTGGACTGGGTAAATAATGCTGCCAGTGGACCCAAGGAAAGGGAATTCATTGAATGTTTACAGGAGGGCTTTTTGGAACAGCTTGTGATGGAGCCCACGAGGGAACAGGCCATTCTGGACTTAGCGTTATGTAATGAGCCAGACTTGATTAAAGATCTTAAAGTAAGGGAGCACTTAGGAGGCAGTGATCATAATATGGTAGAATTCAATCTCCAATTTGAAAGAAAGAAGGTAGAATCAGATGTAAAGGTGTTACAGTTAAATAAAGGTAACTACAGGGGCATGAGGGAGGAACTGACGAAAATCGACTGGGAGCAGAGCCTAGTGGGAAAGACAGTAGAACAGCAATGGCAGGAGTTTCTGGGAGCAATTGAGGACACAGTACAGAGGTTCATCCCAAAGAAAAGAAAGGTTATCAGAGGGGGGATTAGGAAGCCATGGCTGACAAAGGAAGTTAGGGAATGCATCAAAGCAAAAGAGAAAGCCTATAATGTGGCAAAGAGTAGTGGGAAGTCAGAAGATTGGGAAGGCTACAAAAACAAACAGAGGATAACAAAGAGAGAAATAAGGAAAGAGAGGATCAAATATGAAGGTAGGCTAGCCAGTAACATTAGGAATGATAGTAAAAGTTTCTTTAAATACATTAAAAACAAACGGGAGGCAAAATTTGATATTGGGCCGCTCCAAAATGACGCTGGTAATTTTGTGATGGGAGACAAGGAAATAGCTGAGGAACTAAATAAGTACTTTGCGTCAGTCTTCACAGTAGAAGACATGAGTAATATCCCAACAATTCCGGAGAGTCAGGGGGCAGAGTTGAGTATGGTGGCCATCACGAGGGAGAAGGTGCTGGAGAAACTGAGAGGTCGAAAAATTGATAAATCTCCGGGCCCAGATGGACTGCATCCTAGAGTTCTAAAGGAGATAGCTGAAGAAATAGTGGAGGCGTTAGTTATGATCTTTCAAAAGTCACTGGAGTCAGGGAAAGTCCCAGAGGATTGGAAAATCGCTGTTGTAACCCCCCTGTTCAAGAAGGGAACAAGGAAAAAGATGGAAAATTATAGGCCAATTAGCCTAACCTCGGTTGTTGGCAAGATTCTAGAATCCATTGTTAAGGATGAGATTTCTAAATTCTTGGAAGTGCAGGGTCAGATTAGGACAAGTCAGCATGGATTTAGTAAGGGGAGGTCGTGCCTGACAAACCTGTTAGAGTTCTTTGAAGAGATAGCAAATAGGTTAGTCCAAGGAGAGCCAATGGATGTTATCTATCTTGACTTCCACAAGGCCTTTGATAAGGTGCCTCACGGGAGACTGCTGAGTAAAATAAGGGCCCATGGTATTCGAGGCAAGGTACTAACATGGATTGACGATTGGCTGTCAGGCAGAAGGCAGCGAGTTGGGATAAAAGGTTCTTTTTCGGAATGGCAACCGGTGACGAGTGGTGTCCCGCAGGGTTCAGTGTTGGGGCCACAGCTGTTCTCTTTATATATTAACGATCTAGATGACGGGACTGGGGGCATTCTGGCTAAGTTTGCCGATGATACAAAGATAGGTGGAGGGGCAGGTAGTATGGAGGAGGTGGGGAGGCTGCAGAAAGATTTAGACAGTTTAGGAGAGTGGTCCAAGAAATGGCTGATGAAATTCAACGTGGGCAAGTGCGAGGTCTTGCACTTTGGAAAAAAGAATAGAGGCATGGACTATTTTCTAAACGGTGACAAAATTCATAATGCTGAAGTGCAAAGGGACTTGGGAGTCCTAGTCCTGGATTCTCTAAAGGTAAACTTGCAGGTTGAGTCCGTAATTAAGAAAGCAAATGCAATGTTGTCATTCATCTCAAGAGGCTTGGAATATAAAAGCAGGGATGTACTTCTGAAGCTTTATAAAGCATTAGTTAGGCCCCATTTAGAATACTGTGAACAATTTTGGGCCCCACACCTCAGGAAGGACATACTGGCACTGGAGCAGGTCCAGCGGAGATTCACACGGATGATCCCAGGAATGGTAGGCCTAACATATGATGAACGTCTGAGGATCCTGGGATTATATTCATTGGAGTTTAGGAGGTTGAGGGGAGATCTAATAGAAACTTACAAGATAATGAATGGCTTAGATAGGGTGGATGTAGGGAAGTTGTTTCCATTAGCAGGGGAGACTAGGACCCGGGGGCACAGCCTTAGAATAAAAGGGAGTCACTTTAGAACAGAGATGAGGAGAAATTTCTTCAGCCAGAGAGTGGTGGGTCTGTGGAATTCATTGCCACAGAGGGCAGTGGAGGCCGGGACGTTGAGTGTCTTTCAGACAGAAGTTGATAAATTCTTGATTTCTCGAGGAATTAAGGGCTATGGAGAGAGAGCGGGTAAATGGAGTTGAAATCAGCCATGATTGAATGGTGGAGTGGACTCGATGGGCCGAATGGCCTTACTTCCGCTCCTATGTCTTATGGTCTTATGGTCTTATGGTCTACCTGGGTTATCGGGTGGACCGCGAAGGTTTGCACCCCATCGCAGAGAAGATGCGTGCGATTCAACAGGCCCCCGCCCCGACTGACACTTCACATCTTCGTTCTTTTCTCGGTCTCGTAAACTATTACGGGAAGTTCCTCCCCAATCTGGCAACTACGCTGGCCAGGTTGCACCTTCTGCTAAAGAAAAATCACACCTGGGTTTGGGGTCAGCCGCAAGAAACCGCTTTCCGGTGGGTAAAGCAACAATTGTCGTCGTCTGGGTAACTAACCCACTATGATCCTGGAAAGCCTTTGCTCGTCACATGTGATGCATCCCCGTATGGTATTGGGGCCGTCCTGTCCCACAAGATGGAGAACGGGGCCGAGCGACTGACAGCTTTCGCCTCCCGCACATTGAATGCAGCGGAGAAAAAGTACGCGTAGATCGAGAAGGAGGGCCTGGCAGTGGTTTTTGCGGTCAAATGCTTCCACCAGTACGTGTATGGCCGCCATTTCACTATCGTGACAGATCATAAGCCTCCGCTGGGATTTTTCAGAGAGGATAAGCCAATACCGCCTATTACTTCCGCACGGATCCAGCGCTGGGCTTTGTTGCTTGCTGCATACAAGTATTCTCTGGAGCAAAAACCAGGAACGCAGATAGCAAATGCCGACGCACTGAGCCAATTGCCTTTATCGACCGGCCCCATGTCGACCCCCACAACCGGTGAGGTGGTTGCAACCCTAAATTTTATGGACACCTTGCCTGTCACGGCATCACAGATCCGTGAGTGGACCCAGACGGAGCCAGTCCTGTCAAAGGTTCAGCACATAGTCCTGTATGGTGGGCAGCATAGACAGCTCCCAGGCGAGTTGCGGGCATTTTCCTCCAAGCTGTCAGAATTCAGCGTGGAAGACAGCATCCTCTTGTGGGGGACGCGTGTGATTGTCCCAGAAAAAGGCCAGGAGCTGATACTAAGAGACTTGCACAATGGGCATCTAAGTGTGACCAAAATGAAAATGTTGGCTCGGAGTTATGTCTGGTGGCCAGGCCTCGACACCGACATTGACAAGGTGGCCCAAAACTGCTCCATTTGCCAGGAGCATCAGAAGCTTCCGCCGGCCGCGCCCCTACATCACTGGGAATGGCCAGGGCGGCCTTGGGTGCGCTTGCATGCAGATTTCGCAGGCCCTTTTCAAGGATCCATGTTCCTTCTATTAATCGACGGCCAGTCTAAATGGTTAGAGGTGCATAAGATGCAGGGGACAACGTCCTGCGCAACAATTGAAAAGATGCGTTTGTCCTTTAGCACGCATGGCCTCCCCGAGGTGCTGGTCACGGATAACGGCACTCCATTCACGAGTGAGGAGTTGGCGAGGTTCATGAAGATGAATGGCATACGCCATATCCGCACTGCCCCTTACCACCCGGCTTCAAATGGGTTGGCAGAGCGTGCAGTGCAGACATTCAAAAGAGGCCTAAAAAAGCAGCCTTCTGGATCAATGGACACGAGACTGGCTCACTTTTTGTTTACGTATAGGACCACCCCCCATGCGGTGACTGGGGTAGCTCCCGCAGAACTCCTAATGGGTCGGCACCCACCTTAGTATGGTTTTCCCGGACATTGGCGCAAAAGTACGCCGCACACAAGAACGGCAGGGACCGGGATTTTCTCGGCATCAGCCGATTCAGCAGTTTGCGCCCGGTGACCCAGTATTCGTGCGGAATTTTGCTGGTGGTGCCCAGTGGGTTCCTGGCGTAATCTTTCGCCAAACGGGCCCTATATCTTACCAGGTGCAAGCCCAGGGTTGTCTCCAGGGGCAGCACGGTAGCCTTGTGGATAGCACAATTGCTTCACAACTCCAGGGTCCCAGGTTCGATTCCAGCTTGGGTCACTGTCTGTGCGGAGTCTGCACATCCTCCCCGTGTGTGCGTGGGTTTCCTCCGGGTGCTCCGGTTTCCTCCCACAGTCCAAAGATGTGCAGGTTAGGTGGATTGGCCATGATAAATTGCCCTTAGTGTCCAAAATTGCCCTTAGTGTTGGATGGGGTTAATGGGTTATGGGGATAGGGTAGCGGTGTTGACCTTGGGTAGGGTGCTCTTTCCAAGAGCCGGTGCAGACTCGATGGGCCGAATGGCCTCCTTCTGCACTGTAAATTCTATGATAAAAAAAAACATGTAGACCTCATTCGGTCCAGAAGACTATCCCCTCAAAAGATTCCCCGCCCCCGGAGCTCATTTCTACAGCCGCAGAGACCAGAGACAAGGGAAGGTAGTCCTCACAATCTTCCACTGATGCCTCACTCAAAGCCTGCGCAGTTCGTTACAGAACCGAGTGGAGATAGAGACGCTGACATGACGGAGGCAGCAGACTCTGACTCCGAGATGGAGACACAGGACGCATCAGAGGGGGAATCCTCGGGTCCACTGGCCGTGGATGTACAACCGTTACGCCGTTCATCACAGAAGCGCCGGTCTCCGTCTCGTTACACGCCGCCTGATTCAGCGCCGCGTGCAAATGGTGTCCGGCCTGCGGCAAAACGAGTCCGACGCCCCCCTTCGCCAGGGTCTTCGGTGGATTCCTTGGACTTTGGAGGGGAGGGATGTTATAACCTGCCTGCTTACAATTGGCTGGGGACTAATGACAATCTCACAATCCTGTGGGAGTATGAGCTTCCTCAATGAGGAGGGCGGAGAAACCATTAGTAAACTCCAACTATAAATAAAGCTGGCCAGTTTAGGAACCAGCAGGAAGGAGTGTGCAGCAAGGGAAGTTGCTGCTGCTATTATATATATATGTTATTGTAAATAAATGTAAATAAATGTTATTACTTTGTATCCTTAAACTCGTGCTGGACTCTTCGTGGCCCTTACAAAACATTGTTAATTTTCAATTTTCAATTGGATGTTATTGTTTCTGATGTCTTTCTTATTAGGGATAGTGGAGCCTTGGAGCGAGAGGAAGAGTGGACCTCGGAACGAGAGTGAACTTCGGAGAGAAAGGGAGAGCAGGACTTGGAGTGAGAGGGAGAGCGGGTCTCCGAGCAAGAAGGAAAGTGGGCCGTGGAGTGAGAGGGAGATTGGGCCATGGATTGAGAGAAAGAGTGGGCCTTGGAGCGAAAGGGAGACGGGACCCGGAGCGAGAAGGAGAGCAGGACTTGGGGCAAGAAGGAGAGTGGACCTTGGAGTGAGAGGGAGATCGGGACTTAAGCCACGAGGGAAAGTGGGACTTGGAGCAAGAGTGGGACCCACTGGCATGTGAGAAAGAGGGGTGTGTGAGTGCGCTTGTGTGAGAAGGTGGAGGGTAAGTACACGTGTCTGAGATATGTGAGGGTGTGTGTGTGAGAGAAGGGAGACTGTGGGCGCAATTTAACAGAAACGTTTAGAAGTGTAATTTGTGGCGGGATTTGCTGGGGGTTTCTCGCCAGCTCTGCCGGCGGGCTTCCCACTGCTATCTCAGATACCAAGTCACTTTTTTGGGACCTGGGGAGTTTCTCACCGGTTTTGCCCACAGTTAGGGCAGGATTGACTGGCTGTTCACATCAGCAGGATATTCTGGTCCCTTGACGGTGCATGGGTTTCCTGGCGATGTTGGGGAATACCGTTGACAATGGCGGGATCAGTTAATCCCGGTGGCTGGCCGTCTCCGCCGCTGAAAAGCAGGTTGGTCGGTAACTTTTTTTCAGTGCTGGGGAGCTGAACTCAGATATCGGGCCGCCATTTTGAAAAGGTGCCCTGATCTCTAAATGAATTTGTGAGTCCCCCATATCCCCCACCCATGGGCAATGCCACCCCCCCACACACATGAGCATTACCCCACACACCCGCAAGTGGGGACACCCCGTTATGGGATCCTTGGGGCCCCGCCTCTTCAGGACCCCCACCAGTCACCTCCCATCCTCCCAGAGGCAGCTTCGTCACTGTTCTGCACCCCCCAACCTTTTATATACCCCTCCACCCATTCAGGGGCATGGCCTTCCTCGGGCCCTGACTCTTGGCAATACCATTCTGGCAGCTGGGCACCCCTGCACCACGACCCTGGCACTCGGGCAGTGCTCCTGCCAGCTTGGCAGTGCCACCCATGCATCTTGGCAGTGCCAGGGAGGCATGCAAAGGTGGCAGTGCCAAGGTGCCCTTGTTCCAAGGGAAGGGCAAGGGGGCCACCATGTCCTGCCCTTGACCACACAGCACCTACGATGGCCTTGGAGATCCCTTGGGTGCTGTTCTGTCTGGTGCACATTTGTGTGGACCAGTATTGAATGACACCCAGCTGCGATCTCCCTCGGGAAGTCGGTAGATCCCAGGCGGCCGGTAGATACCGGGTAAGTAGACCTTAAGTAGGTTTAACTTACTTACCCGAGCGTGGCTTTGTCCCATCCATTGTGGGTGGGTTCCTGATCCTGACACCTCATGGAACTTGGGTAGATCCCACAAGATATCATCGGTGTCAGGAAGTCTGCGGGAGGCTTCACCCAGGATCTACTGGCCATGTGGAGGCGCTACATGGCTGGTAGATCATGGTCACAAGTGTGTTTGTGTGAGAAAGACGAAAGAGTGTGCATGCATGTGTGTGAAAGAGGGGAGAGTGTGATTGTGTGTGAGAGAGAGGGGCGAGTATGAGTGTGTGTGTGAGAGAATACTATTTCATGTTTAGCGTTGTGCCAAAACTTGCTCTTTGGCCCCTTGAGTGAAAACAATTGAAATATGTTCCCCCTCAAACGAATAAGTTGGACAAGGCTGATATATACTGTGGAGTGTACTTCTTCTGTATTTCACCTAACATTTAAACTCTTATCCTAATCTTCCAAAATATCTTGATAAACAGCTTGGGATCCTCATCCTGCCTACAACCAAAATGTGATTCACTCAGCTATGCTTTTCTAACTCTGAAAAGTTTCATTTCAAGTCCCACTCAAATCAAATCGTCATTATTAACACCCATAAAATCCCATGAGTCTCTTTCATGAAAGTTGTGAGTGGATTGTTATGGGCCAGGGTTTAGAGAACCCCAAAGTATATCATGGAGTTCACCTGGCCCACAACTTTCAATAGATTGTGGTATGGGGAGCGCACGGCCCACTCTACAGGTGTGGTACAGCAGAAATGGAAAAGGTTTTTTTAAAGCAAAACAATGTTTATTCTATGAACTCAAGTTAACCTTTTTAAAACATACAGTGAACATCTTAGCAACCATTAATTCAAATACAACCCCCAAAGAATACAACACTAAGTAATTCTTAAGCTGTCCTTTTAACATCCAGAAGACTTTAAAAAAAACTTTCAGCAGAAGCACGTCAGGTTAAAGTCACTACTAAGAGCAGTTATTAGTTTTAAATCACCGAAGGATCGATTTACATTCTTTAGATTACAGAGAGAGACTCTAATACATCTTCTGGCTGTGACTGCAGCTATCCAGCTCTGAAAACAAAACTAAAACACACCCTGCAGCAAATAACCTAAAACTAAAGTATAAAGCTGACAGACAGCCCATCTCCACCCACTCTCTGACATCACTGCAGTAATAACCAACTCATTTCTTAAAGGTACTCTCACTTCAGATACTTATGTACACTCCCATTTATAAACACCCATTTCTTAAATGTACTATCACATGGCATGATTGAGACTTTGAGAGGAAGCCATTTCACTCAGTCTTGGGCAGTGTAAATGAATCAATGGGCGGCACGGTATCACAGTGGTTAGCACTGTTGCTTCACAGCGCCAGGGTCCCAGGTTTGATTGCCGGCTTGGGTCACTGTCTGTGCGGAGTCTGCACCTTCTCTCATGTCTGTGTGGGGTTTCCTCCAGGTACTCCGATTTCCTCCCACATGTCCCGAAAGACATGCTGTTAGGTGAATTTGACATTCTGAATTCTCCCTCTGTGTACCCGAACAGGCGCCAGAATTTGGTGACTCGGGGCTATTATATTACTACTCCTGGTAGTAATGTTATATTGCTTTGTGCAATATATGTTACTCATTTTCCTCTTGTCAGGATAATCTTTAACTCAATGGTGATTAACACTTGTCGTCTCCCAATTAGAGCAAATCCTTTATCGAGTCATGTTGACAAATTAACTGCGAGTTCGTTCTCTCTCCAATGCTTAAACTAGATGTTACATGAACAAAATTAAAAAAGAAATACTTGCTGTCTTTGTCTACCTTTGGTCACTAGTCCCTGTCCTTCTGAAGAGGCGGATCTTGGCTTGAGTCTGTCTTTTATACCCATCTCTAATGCTGGCCTCTAGTGATTACTTATCTGTTATGTCCATACATTAACCCCTTGTGTACATACAGATATGCAGATCACTACAGGGGATTCAACCCCCTTGTTCTCTCGCTCCTTTACACCCTCCCACTACTGTGACCTTCTCTGCCACTTTAGAACTCTCATCCAGATGTCTGTAAAGATGTTATTCACTCCATGATGCTTTGATATTTCTGTGGAACTGTAATGATGCCAGAGGCACACAGTGAAGAAGATGATAAGAAGATGCTGAAGGTTTGGAACATTACTGTTACAACAGAGGCAATGATGAGGCATTAATGATGGGAACCCTAGGCCTGCAAAATGAATCTCATGCCCTTACAGAACATCTACCACAATCTGGAGAAGGCACCGCAGAAGCTGCGCCATGAGATTCAGATAAAGGAGGCCCTGGTGTGCAGCCTGGAGGATAATACGATCCAGGACCAGACCCCACAGTGGCTAGGTTACTGGACAGAAACCTCAATATTTTATTTTAATTATATAAGACTGTAAGGAATGAATACCTCACTCCAGGAGGGATTTCATACAAAATAAGAATTTGGTGCAGTAAAACAAATATTATTACTGACTAAGTATTAAAATATCTTTAACATCACACAATAAAAATAGCCTACAGTTACCCATGAAACAATGCTAATGAATACAGTAACACAATAACCCTTAACTGCTATCTTTATTCCCACTCAAACAACAAAACTATCACAGCTCTCGATCCATTTTCAAATGTATTTAGCACTCAGGAATATCTGCTGCATAGAAATGTTTGTATACTCTACTTTGAGACTGTTGTAAGAGATGGACCTGAATCTTATCAGAACAAAGTAGAAATGTTGGCTGTATTGCTTCAGAAGATGCTTCTCAGCTCATTTCAGCTCACTTTCCAGCCACATAATTCTGAACTGCTTGGAAAGAAACTGCTAATCTGTCTGCAGACATATTAAATTGAACTGCAGTGAGAGCAGATGCTTGGCTTTTGCCCACATTCCAATCTAAAACTTAACTACACTGCTTTTCTACAAAATACCTGGCACCTAAGCTCCTCCCATTAATTACATCACCTTACCAAGCTGAGCACAACGGTTGGATTCTTCGCGTTGGGATTCTCCTTTACGCCTTCATCGCACCTACACCCGGGAATTTCCCGATGGCGGGGTCTTCCCACAATGGGGAATCCCATGGGTCGGCTGATGGGAAGGAGAATACTGCTCAAGGTATCTAATTAACTCCACAGGGAACCCTCTTAATCCAAACATAACTCCATTAGCCCATGCTTTTATGATACCTTAATTGCACATCAGGCTCCCAAAACCTTTCAAACCAAGATTCTTCAAAGACATTACTGCAGCAGTCATGCGCACACTAACACAGGTTTTAATCCTTACTGCACCAAATACCTGTAATACGATATATCTGAAATTCCTACATTCATCACAAGGGGAAGCAGTTGGCCATGGAAAAACACACCGCAAACCTTGGGCAAGAACTAAAGACTGGAATCTGAGCTTGAGTGAAGTTGAAGAACTCCTACACCCGCAGAACGCCAGCCCCACCTTTCTCCAGCTATGATCTATCCTGGGTGTACCATGCTCAGCAGTGTGAATGAAAGTTCAAAATGGAATAAACTGCAAAGGTTTGAAACCTACCACCACTAGCGCCATTACATCCATAGGAATGGCCAGAAGGGCCGTGGCAAAGAGTCCATTTAGATTATGCCGGACGATTCAAATAATGAATGTTCTTCATTGTGGTAGAATCATACTCAAAATGGCATGAAGTTGCTGTTATGAAGATCACGTCCTCGGAGAGAACAATAGAAAGATTGGGCGGGATTTTTGCAAGATTCGTTAACCTGAACAACTTGTTAGCGACAATGGACCACAGTTAATTTTGCAAGATTCACAAATTATTTAAAGAAGAATGGAATCCGACACTTCTGATCCGTTCCTTATCATCCTGCCACAAATGGGCTGGCTGAAAGGTATGTTCAGAAAATGAAACATTCATTGAAGATAACCCACGAGCAAGTGTCATTGTCAAAATGACTGAGCCAATTCCTGATGAATACAACACATTCGACAACCCAAAGTTCTCTGACATTACTCATGGTAAAACCTCAGTTACACAGTGTTTGATTTGCTGAAGCCACCTAAGACAAGAGAACTTGTTGAGAGGAAACAACAAAGTCAGGTTTGCGATGTGAGAACAGGGCTAAATGTGTTTTTCAGAAAGGTCAGGAAATATCCACCAGTGAGAAGTGGATACTTGTCATCATCTTAGCATAGACAGGACTGGTCTTGTATACCATTCAAACTAGGGTCAATGTACTGTGGAGAATACATGCTGGTGAACGTTTAGCAACTAGAACTGGTTTCCAGAGACAGAAGAAGGTTTGCAAAAATTTAGGGACAGATGTGTGGTTAAATTAAAAGATCCTAAAACTACTGTCCAAGCTTAATCTCTCAGCCATTACCTTACAGAAAACGGTATCTCACTGTTTAGTTCATCATTGAAATGCAATGAACAGCATGAAGTTGTCACATTTACTTGGTAGATATGAACAAAACTTGCCACAGAAAGTTAACTCTTGACTATTCCAGTTTAAGGACCATTTTTAATGGGTTGATAAGTGTTAATTACTCCCAGTCAACCTCTCTGGCACTGAAGACAAACAATTGTGAAATGCCATGTTAAATATACTTTTCTTTTTTTCTGCTTTCACTCTTAAAATCGATTTTTATTTCCCTCTCTTTATTTCTATTTCTCTACCTGATTTGCCATTGAATTTAATTTAAGCCTCTCCGTCAATCATTGCACTATAAACTTTTCAATCCTTCAATCGGATTAAAGATATTCATGGCTTCCTGTTATGTTCACTCATGTCCCAGATGTCTTGTTTCATTCACCGTGCCAGTGTCAGTTTATACTTTCAGCAACTAGTCAAACAATGTAAAAAATCTAAACACACAAGAGAAAGTATAACAAATTATACATTTCGTGAGTGGCTACTACAGAAGATTATGGCACAGGGTTTATAGAAAGAAGCAAGTGATGGAGGAAACAATGGTTTCTAAATGCCATTAGAAGTGGCTGCATTTGTCCAGAATGTTTGTATAATCCACCCACTCTCTATTACCAAACTTGAGCTATTGCAGCCACAAATGTCAAACTCATTTTGCCTGTAATTGTAAGAAATTGAACTGCAAACATAAATTGATTTTAAAAACATTGACACCAGAGGCTGGATTTTCATCCTTCGGTGAGCACCGGGCATCACTTCTCAATCCTGTTTCCTACCCTGCAGTGCCTACCAAAGGTATTTTCATCCTGGGGTGGCATGGACAGTCTAGTATCAGGCCTGACACCTCCTTCAGCTAGAGACAGAGGTGGGCTGATGCCCAGATGGCAAGGTTAAAATAGCCACCTCCATTTACTGAGACATTGACCTGGTTCTGGAGATGACTGCAAGGACTCCTAACCCTCACCCCATTACCTCTAATAACTTTCCCATAATCCCTCACCTCCCATCCAGTCACCCAGTATCCATTATAAATACAACTCACTAACCCTGGAATTTTTTGATAAGTTAATTTGTCTGTCAAAATAATTAGATAATACTTAAATAACCATTTTAAAAACATCCTCCTCCTTGAAAGCCTGATTAATCTGTCAAAATACAAAAGCTTACATTCCTCATGGTGGCCGATCGACAAATATAATCTATTAGCGAATTGGAAGTCAGCAAAGCATTCATGATGAGATTCCACCGAACAACTATGTCAACAAACCCTCCTGTGCAGAGTCCATTAAAACCTTTGAACACAGACAGTAGTTCTGCCATCTGTCAAAACTTTGGAACTGCCAAATAAATGGCTAAGCTGAATTTCAAGGAAAAAATATCAAAGCAATGGGGACATTTCATACTTGCAGATCTGGTTCACTATTGTACAATGCGGAATCGGACTTCATCCTGTAGATACTGTACTCAAATGCATCTGAAGACTTTTCCACTTTCAGAGTACTGTTCTTTCCATTAGCAGCTTATCAGTTGGCAGAAGTAATAATCTGACAACCACAAGCACGATGATCACTCACTGTTTTAGTAACGTATAAACTAAAGCTACAGCATTTCACTCTGTCAACACCTTTTGTATTCATCTTTCATATGCTTCCCATTTCCAAGCCAATCCCCATGGTTCTTAACACCGTTCAAACTAGTCCCGACCCATCAAAATTGTGTAAGATCTAAAATGCTTATTTCACAATGGTGACGGCAATGTCAGGGCATTAATGTGCTGTCTCTCAATCAGCGCCCCTTTATCCCATGCTGGTGAAAATTACCAGAGCCAGGAATGGGGTTGGGAACCCCAGATGTGGATCCATCCAGCCATTTCTAAAGGTTTCCAATTCATTTTAGGCCTGGAAATCCTGAACTACAGCCGTGCCACTCACCCAGTTAATATTTTTTTGTTGTTGTTACCCTGATTTTCCTACTGCTGCCTTTCTTAAAATCTTAAATCTTAGCTGCTGCCTTTTGTACATTTTTCCTCATTGTCCACAGAATAGCTTTCTATTCTTGATCTCCATGATTCAGCATCAAGTTTTTTTTACTTGTTTCCTTCAGTCTCTTTGTCACCTTGCTTTTGTCATTTATCTGCTCTTCTTCGTCCTTCACCTTGATCCTTTGTTTTTTTTAAGTCTTTTTGCTGTTACCTAATTCTTCAATGGGAACAATGAGCTGCATAGAGAGGTTGGTTTCTCAGTGACACTGACTTGCAGCGGTCTGAAACCACAAACTGTACCAATGTTTTTCCAACTAATGCCAATAGAAAAATAAATCCTCTTAAATAAATAGTGAAGATTTAAGATCTGATAAAATACCTAATTGGCCCAGGCTCATGTGGTTTCCAGGCCTCCTCAATGGATGCACTCTGTGGTGGTGCTATGACTGGAGGCCTGCTGGCCTCTGATTGGCCAGCTGCTCTTGGATGTGGAACATCCTGTATCAAATGGGTGGAAGCCACAACTGCAGATGACTAATTGCCTGAACAGTGCAAAATTGAACCGCAGCTTGCAGGGCTGTGGATGGACAAGGTGGACTTGTCCCTTGTTTTCCTGCCAGTGTTAGGGCCACCATTGTCCTCAGCAACCCGCATTGAAAAACACAATTAACTTACATTTGAATTTAAGTTTTATTCATTTCACCACATAAACCTTTCCACTATACACACTTGAGAGCATATGAGATCCACGTCAGGTCTTAATTAATTTTGTTAATTCATTAATTGCCACACAGAAAATATGCCACCCATGCGGCTTAAGTCTCAGTATCCCTGATGCCTCCCTTCACCTACACCCACTAATCTCCTCTCAGCATTCCCTGGTGGTTCCCTTCCCTGATCCTCTCGATTTCTCCATAGTGGCCCAGACCCCCACCCCTGATGACTCACTCCTCTTCTTCTCTTCCATCCTGCCTTGTGCCTACACCAATTTACCTCTGCTCGCCTGATCTCTGGTTTACACCAGAACTCTGCCCCCCCACCACCCCCCCCGATCCTGATCTCAAACCTGCATCAGTACCACCAGTACCTTCACCACCAATCCCTACCCCCGATCCTGGGCTTACACTATTCACCCAGCCCCCTGACCTGGACCTACACCACTGCCTCAGTCCGCTGCTTACATTTGGTCCTTGAGCCCCTGCCACAAAAGTAGACCGGAATACTTATAGATTTTTCCAGCATCCATTTCTCGACCTTGCTGGCTGGAACAATACAGCAGGGCAGGCCTCACCATCAATTCCAGTTCCGGTTCCAATCAGTCCTGTCACTGTGCTCTCTGGCAGAGGGAGTGGGGGAAGGGGAAGAGTGAGGAGGAAGAGGAGAGGGCAAAGAAAGGTATGAGGGAGGTGAGGGGAAGTTATTCTCTACATGATTTTTTTGCTGTTGTTTGGGCTGCATTGCTGCATTTTTTTTTCCAGCTCAAATTCTTGCAATAATTTTGGCTTCGATGATAAGTAAAATCAGACAGGATGTGAAAGGAGAGTTGCACCCGCTCTCTTCCATTTTCTGGATCAGGTTAGAATTCTGCCCTTAACATCAGGACTGGCAGCATAATGCGGAAATAAGAGAGACAGTTAGGATTAACAAATAATTCCATGAATTTAGCATTTACCCGTTCTAGAAATAGGTATTATTCAAAAAATTCACAGAAAACCAGAAGGATGTGCAAAAATATTTTACTTTATTATCTGTCGCTATTCATATTACTATTATGACTAATTTGAAAATATAATTATTAATTATTAATATTTTAAACTCCAATTTCACATTTCTTCCTGTATTGAGAAAATCTATTAAATGTTTAATATCCTGGGAAAACAATGGGCCAGATTCTGCGCTCATAATTGCAATAAGGATAACAGAAAATTGGATAGCAACTCCTGGCATCTGCACATATATATTGAAATGTGGTAATGTGGTGGACCTTCACTCCTCCAAAGACTTGCCATAGCAGTCCTTATTGATAAAGACAATTAATGTCATGGAGTTGACTTACTTGTCCACTGTGTGGGATCTCATTCATTCAGAAATTGCTAAGTATTTGATTTTTTAAAAATATATTTTTAAAAATATGTCTGCCTGACCTTCTTGACTCGCTGCTGATTCCATCTGTTAATCATAATTTTTATTCTGTTTCAGGGACATGATTTAAATCTATTTTACACCACCTATTACTGCACCTCCCCAAATCTGTGCCTGGATTTTACGGAAGGCCTGCTGGGAACAGGGGATGAGGTCAATTGCATGTGGCAAACCTGGAAATAAGATGGGTGGCATGGTAGCACAGTGGATAGCACTGTTGCTTCACAGTGCCAGGGTCCCAGGTTCAATTCCCAGCTTGGGTCACTGTCTGTGCGGAGTTTGCACATTCTCCCCGTGTCTGCATGGGTTTCCTCCGGGTGCTCTGGTTTCCTCCCACAAGTCCCAAAAGACGTGCCGTTAAGTAATTTGGACATTCTGAATTCTTCCTCTGTGCACCCGAACAGGCGCTGGAATGTGGCGACTCGGGGCTTTTCACAGTAACTTCATTATAGTATTAATGTAAGCCTACTTGTGACAATCAAGATTATTATTAATGCCTTTGCTAGCTTTTTTTTTAACGTTATCTCTTCGTTATATTAATTTGGGATTTGCCTTTAACTAACACCAACATACCTGCGAGTGATGCTCATGACATGAGTTCAATTCCACTCCCCTATTTAAAGGGACACTCCAAACAGTCAAGTTCAAGGAGTTTGGTGTTGGGATGGAGAGCCACATGGAATCAAAATAGTCAAAGGCTGCTCCCCTTTCGGACAATGGCTTCCTATGCTGCTGTAAGGACATGGAGGGAGATACTATTCCCTCCCATCAGGCAGAAGAAGATTGCTGATTCCTGAGCAGTGGCTATTTCTGATGGGAGAGAACACCAGCAGGTGAGTGAAAAATCAGTGACCTTTCACTGTTTCTGCCTGGAATGTTCCTTAGTTTCCAGGCAGCGGTGAAGATGGGATGGTGAGGTAGGCTCTGATATGGGGAGGTCTCTTATGGGGATTTCTGATGGGGGCCTCTTATGGGGGTCTCTGATATGGGGGGTCTCTGATGGGGGGGATCTCTGATAGGGGGTATTTGATATAGGGGGTCTCTGATGTGGAATCCCTGATATGGGGTGATCTCTGATGGAGGCCTCTGATGGGGGTCTCTGATTTAGAGTGCCTCTGATATGGGGTGATCTCTGACGGGGGTCTCTGATTTAGGGTGCCTCTGATATGGGGTGATCTCTGATGGGGGCCTCTGATGGGGGTCTCTGATTTAGGGTGCCTCTGATATGGGGAGGTCTCTGATGGGGATTTCTGATGGGGGCCTCTTATACGGGGGGGTCTCTGTTTGGGGGTTCTCTGATGGGGATGTCTCTATTATGAAGGGTCTCTGGGGACAGAATCTGATATGGGAGGTCTTTGCTGGGGTGTCTCTGTTCTGAGGGGTCTCTGATAGGGGGGGTCTCTGGTGGGGAGTCTGGTTGGTGTCTGCTGGGGCAGTATGATGGGGGTCTCTGGGGCTGGTCTCTGGTGGGAGGGTCTGATGGAGGGGTCTAATTGTGGTCTCTGCTGGGGGATCTGATGTTGGAATCTGATGGGAGGGCTGGATGGTGGACTGGCAGGGTTTGCATTGTGGGTAGAGGAGCCCTCTGCTGGACTTTTGGGGTACCTACGTTAAATACTTACGCCCTTGACCCACTGCCAGGTCCATTACATCAGGCCCACACTGGAAAATACTTACACCAATCCATGCCCGCATGAATTCCGGCTCTAAGGAGCGGAGCATCTCAGAGGTGTGGAGAATTCGGTGTCCAGTCTTTTGATAGGATGCAAATGGGTTCAAATGAGCTATTTGCATCCTTCTGCTGTCATGGAGTGTGAACCTTAATGCTGCCGCTAGTTGGGGACTGGAACATCCCGTTTTTTTTGCCCGACACGAGATTCTCCGCTGCATCGGAACTCCGCCATTAGCAGTGGGCAGCAGACAATCCCCCCCCCCCCCCCCCCCCCCACCGCTGACCCAAGGATTTGCACAGTGGTGTGCACCATATTGTTAGGTTATTTCATTTCTGTTTTATTTTTAAAAATTCATTTACAGGATTACAGGATGTGGGCGTTGCTGGTTATTGCCCATCCTTAGTTGCCCTTCAGAAGGTGATGGTGAGTTGCGTTTTTGAACCACTGCAGTGCCTGAGATGTAGGTAAAGGGAGGGAGTTCCAGGATTTTGTCCCAGCGACAGTGAAGGAACAGCAATGTATTTCCAAGTCAGGGTGGTGAGTGACTTGAAGTGGGTTGCTTTGCTCTGGATGCTGTCGAGCTTCTTGAGTGTTGTTGGAGCTGCACTCATCCAGGCAAATGGAGAGCATTCCATTACACTCCTGACTTGAGCCTTGTCGACAGAGAACGGGCTTTGGAGGGTCAAGAGGTGAGTTATTGGCCGTAGGATTCCTAGCCTTTGACCTGCTCTGATAGCCACAGTATTAATATGGTTAGTCCAGTTCAGTTTCTGATTAATGGTAACCCCAGGATGTTGATTGTGGCGGATTCGGCGATAGTAATACCATTGAATGTCAAGGGGAGATGGTTAGATCCTCTCTTGAAGGAATTTGTCATTTCCTGGCACTTGTGTGGTGCGAATGTAACTTGCCACTTGCCAATCTAAGCCTGAATATTGTCCAGGTCTTGCTGTATTTGGACATGGACTGCTTTGATATCTGAGGAGTTGCGAATGGTGTTGAATATTGTGCAGTTATCTGCAAACATCGCCATCGCCATTTCTGTTCTTTTGATGGAAGGGAGGTTATTGATGAAACAGCTGAAGATGGTTGGGCCTAGGGCACTACCCTGAGGAACTCCTGAGTGATGTTGTGGTGCTGAGATGATTGACCTCCAACCACCTCAACCATCTTCCTTTGTGCCAGGTATGACTCCAACCAGCGGAGAGTTTTCCCCTGATTCCCATTGACTCCAATTTTGCTGGGGCTCTTTGATGCCATACTCTATCAAGTATTGCCTTGATGTCAAGGGCAGTCACTCTCACCTCATCTCTGGCATTCTATTCGTCCACATACATATTATTCATTTGTATCGCAGTGGCCTAATTTATCCCATGGATTATCGAGGCCTGAAACACGGCATGATTTATTGTAAAATATTGCAGTAAAAAAAGTCACAACTTGACAGTTAAATTTCTTTAATTTTTAGGGGGAATTGTATATTATCTTTCACAGTGATATAATTTGACATTTTGTTTTACAGAGCACACATTGGGATATTGACAGTGCTGATCTTATGCACCATGTTGACATCACATATTGGTGATAACAGTTTTAAAGATGTGATAACTACTGAAGGGGGAAGCGAGAACGAAGGGGCAATTGATCAGGAGTACATACTTTTACCTCTTGTGGGGTTAATGTGAATTTTTCCTGTTTCCTGTTACAGAGTTGATGGGTGGGTGTAATCAGTGACAAAAACGTTTTTTGATACGTGGTCAGTAGTGTATATTGGAAAATCAGTCTGCCCCTGATTTCTTGACATGTGCGAACCACCACTGGGAGAGTAAACTCATAAATATATTTGAGAAAATGTTTTCTCCAATATCCTCCCAGAACCTTTGATGTATTATGCGTAACAGTTGTCTCCTGAGTGTTAAATCTTGAATATACATGTTCAGCTTTATCGCATTCATATAAATCAAACTGACTTTGCAATTGTAAATATTTTTTTTAATTGTTATGGAAGCGGTTTACTTTCATTATTGATACTAACTTACTGAACAAATGTCTGTTTTTACTGTTTCCTATCTTGTTATTTATTTTTCACTTTGATAAACACAATTAAGCAGAAAAATGAAACAAAACCTGATATGCATTTATGTATGGCAGGGACAACATAAATGCTGCAAAAACAGGAAATAACTCTTTATTAGCACATGGAACAAAAGGCTTGTTAGATTTCCTCAGCCAATGACAATTCTTTTTGTGCTGCTCAAATACTGTTCCGCATGTTATTTTTTTCTGCACATGCTGCAGTTCTGTTGATAGAGGCAAAAATGTCCCTTATCATTCAGATTATATTTGATTTTAAACATGGATTGCAAATGTGTCAACTAATTTAGATGGAGCCCCTATGTCTGGCTAATTTAAATATGGTGTGGATTCTTCAATAGGCAGTGACATGCTATTCGCAACAAATCTTTTCAGCCTGTGCTTATTTTTAAACAAATAGATGACTATTGATAATATTTACTGGCCTGCCTGGAGATCTGTCTCTGTAGTTTTTGGCAAATGGACAATGTCTGACCTTATTTGACTTCAGGATATTGCAAATCATAGAAGTATTAGAACAAGCTGTAAGCACATTAATATTACACATGGCGGTACTAAGGAACTTTTAACCAGCATTTGCGCTCAAGTTTGCCATTTGTGGAATTCTGTCCAATACCTTTTATCAGTTTATATCGCTAGAAATATATGCAGTACTGTGTACAGTTTCTGACTCATTTAAGAAAGGACATAATTACATTAGGAGCAGTTCAGAGAAGGTTCACTCAACTGATTGCTGGGATGAGGGGATTAACCTATGAGGAAAGGTTGGACAGGCTGGGCCTGTGTATCCATTGGAGATTTGAAGAATGAGAGGCCTTCTTATTGAAACATACAAGATCCTGAGGGGACTTGATAGGGCGGCTGCTGTAAGAATATATCTTGTGGGAGAGACCATAACCAGGGGACACAGTTTAATAAAAAGGGGTTTCCCATTTACGATGGGGATGAGGAGAAAGCTTTTCTGAGGGTCATGAGTCTGTAGAACTCTCTTCCTTGAAGTGCTGGTGGCAGGATCATTGAGTATTTTAAGGCTGACAGCCTTAAGTCGAGCAGCATGGTCGGCACGGGCTTGGAGGGCCGAAGGGCCTGTTCCTGTGCTGTACATTTCTTTGTTCTTTGTTCTGAGTTAGATATATTCTTGATGGGCAAGGGAGTCACAGGTTATAGGGGACAGGAAAGAAAGTGAAATTGAGGCCACAATCAGATCAGCCATGATCTTATTGAATGGCAGAGCAGGCTTGAGGGGCCGAGTGGTCTACTCCTGTTCCTAATTCGTAAGGCATGAGTCACATTCAGAGCATGACTGTTCATGACCAGTATTGTATCTGCATGAAGGGGGAGCCCACACGAGTTGAGTGAAATAATATTGGCTTATTTCAATGTCCCTGGACGCATGGCACTCGGCTTTACCCAACCGAGTGAGTAGACCGGTCGGCTTTATACCGGAAGTACTTAAGTCCTCTTAGCAGGGAAGCGTGTATTCCCCTAAATACTCTGGAATACGAGAACCCCATGCTTTAAGTATCATATGGATACAGGTTATGACATCCAGCTTACAAATGGAGATTTCAAAGATCAATTCTCCTTTATTAGGTTTCTGTCTCGGGCAGCACAGTGGCACATTAGTTAGCACTGCTGCCTCACTGCGCCGAGGTCCCAGGTTCAATCCCGGCTCTGGGTCACTGTCCGTGTGGAGTTTGTATATTCTCCCCGTGTTTGCATGGGTTTCGCCCCCACAACCCAAAGATGTGCAGGTTAGATGGATTGGCCACGCTAAATTTCCCCTTAATTGGAAAAAATTAATTGGGTACTCTAAATTTAAAACAAAAAGAAAAGGTTCCAGTCTAATATTTTTTAAATGATTGGGATAAAATTTGATATTCCCTGAAAATGCACATGGGGGGTGGGAATCACAGTACATGACACACGTGTGCCCATTCATTGCTTTATGGGAAGTATGTTAAATCCATGCTGCCTGTCGTTTTACATGAATGTTGGGTCCAACAAGCTCCACTCAATCAGCAGGGTGCCTGATATCTCAGGTGGTTGTTGAGGCAGGTTGAACCTCTTAAAGTGAAGGTGCACAATGGCTGCAAGGGAAGTAGGGAGGATGTTAAACTAAATACTGGGAGCAGGGATCACATTTTGGAAGACATGATAAATCAAAAGAGTAGAGACAAGGCAAGAGAGAAAGGTACTAATAGGGGAAGTGATAAACAGACAGTGACAGGAATGGATAGCGTACATATTTAAGAACAAATCAGCAGATAAGGCTAGAGGTTGCAAAAATAATAACAAGAGGAAACTAACGGGCCTGTATCGGAATGCACGTAGCATTCAAAACAAAATAGAAATAAACAATTATGGTCTGATAGCCATTATAGAGACATGGCTGCATATATCCTAGATTGAGACCTGAATATTAAAGGGTACATGACATTTAAGAAGGATAGGAAGCCAGGAAAAGGTGGAGGAGTGGCTCTGTTGTCAGGAATCAGAGGTAGTTTTAAGTGATCTATGTTTGTATTGCTGCCGTGAAAGCAAACAAGAGCTTAAAGAAGGACTGAGCAATTACTTCACAAACAGGGGTCATCTTATAAGTTAGAAAGGCCTACTGAGTTTAGTTTTAATGGCACCCAAGGCAGTAGGTGCTTAGCAGCTTGAAAGGAAACAGCACTCACAGCCCTGCCAGAAGCAGAAGCAATGCAATGGAGTAATGGGCAAGAAAACAACTCCAGAAACTAAAGCTAGTTATAGAAACCAGAGAATGAAAAGACAAGTTCCAGGAAAACTAAGTCAAAGGAACAGAAGAAAACTAGAATTTGACCAAGGCACTGTTCATTGAAGTTAAAGACAGTTAAAAAGTGTAGACCTTGTGAAGTTGGCTAGAGAGAGGTCAGATATCTGGAGCAATCCTATGTTTGGTGATCTTAGTACAGCCTGTGAAGCAATGGTGTTCTATTGGTAGCCAGGTACCTGAGAAATTTTGTGAAAGCGTGAATGCATGTGGAAATTCAAGATCGAGGATGACGGAAAGGAGAATTGGAAATCCTGGAAGTAGATACTTGCTGAAAACAGCTGAGAGAAAGCGTTGCTTGGAAGAAGATTCTAAGGTGGGTCTTTTCGTGAATGGAGTTTGGAAACATTCATGTTATAATCATCGGGGAGGATTTGCAAAGAAATCGACAAGAGCTTGATTGAATGGATTCTGCCACTTGGTTTCAGAATAGGTGTGTCTGACCACAGTTGGACCTGTTGGGTTACAAGGACTGTGTATTTACTGAAAACATGATAGCATAAGGTATATTTTGTGACCTGGGTTATCCTTAAAATCTGTGCACATTTGTGAAGGTAAGTGGAAGTAAAGGAGTATTATATTATAGTCAAACTTTTCATGTTTAATAATTTTTTTCTGTTGTTAAAAGCTAATTGGCAGTTCTATAACCCCATTCATCATGTTTTCTAAACAAAGAAAAAGGTACAGCCTCCCCCCGCAATGCAATTCAGTCCCCACAGGATTTGTTGGGTCACACCCCCTTCACCCCCAATATAGGTATGACCCGACACGCCCCACCAGCCCCACCCGAGGCCCCTTCAACAAAATGTCCCTGCACAGACCCCATAAACACAGTGACCCCCCCCACAGAGATGCCCTAAACTAAGAGACCCCCACAGACCCTTAAACAAAGAAGCCCCCACAGAATCCCCCTAATAAATAAAGAGACCCCCGAAATAAAGAGAACCCTGAAATAAAGGGACCCCCAGAGGCTCCCGAAATAAAGAGACCACCAGGAGGAAGACCCCTATCTAGAGAGCAGACCAAACCGTTGTAGTAAAAACAACACTGCTTTAATACTCACCTGGGGAATAAACCGGCTAGCTCAGACATAGGCGGCGGGATTCTCCAACTCCCCGCCAGGTCGGAGAATTGCCAGGGTGCGGCATGAATCCCGCCCCAGCTGGCTGCCGAATTCTCTGGCACCGGGGTTTTGGCGGGGGCGGGAATAGCGGCGCGCCGGTCGGGGGCCGTTGGCAGCAGCCCCCCCCCCAGCGATTCTCCAGCCCGCGATGGGCCGAGTGGCGGCCCGTTTTCGGCCGGTCCCGCCGGCGTAAATCACAACAGGTCCTTACCGACGGCATCTGGCTCCACGGGCGGCCTGCAGAGTCCTTGGGGGGCACGGGGGAATCTGGCCCCGGGGGTGCCCAACGGTGGCCTGGCCCGTGATCGGGGCCCACCGATCCGCGGGTGGGCCTATGCCGTGGGGGCACTCTTTCCCTCCACACCAGCCGCTGTCAACCTCCGCCATGGCCGGTGTGGAAAAGAGCCCACCTGCACACGCTGGTGTTCCCGCGCATGCGGCAACTCGCGCCAGCCGGTGGAGGCCCGTCGGCGTCGGTTGGCATGGCATCAAGCCCTTCCGCGCCAGCTGGCACGGCGCCAAACACTCCTGCGCTGCCCTAGCCCCTGAAGGTGCGGGGTGGCCCGACGCCGGAGTGGTTCACGCCACTCCTCGGCGCTGGAGTGGCCCGCTCCGCCGGTTTGCAGAGAATCCCGCTCCGATGCCGGCTGCCGAATTCTCCGGAACTGTTTTTTGGGTGGGGGCGGGGATCGCGCCACGCAGGTCGGGGGCCGTTGACAGCGCCCCTCCTCCCCCGGCAATTCTCCGGGCCCCAATGGGCCGAGCGGCCAACCGCTTTCGGCCAGTCCTGCCAGCGCGGATCAGACATGGTCCATCGCGGCGGGACCTGGCTTTAAGGACAGCTTGCGGAGTCCTCGGGGGAGCACGGGCAGAACCAGCCCGGGGGCGGGCCCCCACGGTGGCCTGGCCTGCGATCAGGGCCCATCGATCTGCGGGCGGGCCTGTGCCGTGGGGTCACTCTTTCCCTCCACGCCGGCCTGTGTAAGGCTCCACCATGGCCAGCACGGAGAAGAAACCTCCTGCGCATGCGCAGGAATCATGCCAGCGGTTCAGCACACGCGCCAGAACACACTAGCGCTCCTGCACATGCGTCAACTAACGCCGGCTGGCGGAGGCCCTTCGGTGCCGGTTGGCGTGGCGCCAACCCTCCAGCGCCGGCCTAGCCCCCGGAAGGACAGAGGATTCCGCACCTACCAGGTGGCCCGATGCCGGAGTGGTTCACGCCACTCTTTGGCACCGGTACGGCCTGCTCCGCCAGTTTGCGGAGAATCCCGCCCAGGAAGCAGCAGTTGTCAATTCCTGAAAAGAGAAAAACAGTCAGCTAAGTTTCAACCCCCATCAAATCTTTGATCTGCAAGC
Source organism: Scyliorhinus torazame (assembly GCF_047496885.1). Classification (NCBI taxonomy): domain Eukaryota; kingdom Metazoa; phylum Chordata; class Chondrichthyes; order Carcharhiniformes; family Scyliorhinidae; genus Scyliorhinus; species Scyliorhinus torazame. Next base: position 153,470,051 of record NC_092717.1, read on the forward strand.
AAATCATTCATTCTTTGATATTGATTTTACTAGGCTGTGATTGGCAGCTCCCACACACCCCAGCTGTCAACATTGTTCCATTCATCTCACTTGACAGTTGAGTAACTTTGATGTGGTCAGCTGGGAAAGTAACTACAATGTTTATAAACATTGAGCTTTGATGGCAGCTCCTGCACCATTTCAAATGGACTTAAGTGCTTTCATTTTTTTAAATATTTTTATTCTTCTCCTTTTTCACATTTTCTTCAAAATTTACACCCACTAACAAACAATAAACAGTAACAAATACATTGTCAATCCTCTTATCAACAACAACAATCCAATCCTCCCACCAACCCCCAAACACCAGCCCACATGTCAACATACACATCAAATGAAAGAAGGAATAAGGGCGAAATTCTCCGGTATCGGCGCGGTGTCTGCCGACTGGCGCCCAAAACGGCGCAAATCAGTCGGGCATCGCGCCGCCCCAAAGGTGGGGAATGCTCCGCATCTTGGGGGGCCGAGCCCCAACCTTAAGGGGCTAGGCCCGCGCCGGATGAATTTCCGCCCCGCCAGCTGGCGGAAAAGGCCTTTGGTGCCCCGCCAGCTGGCGCGGAAATGACATCTCCGGGCGGCGCATGCGCGGGAGCGTTAGCGGCCGCTGACGGCATTCCCGTGCATGCGCAGTGGAGGGAGTCTCTTCCGCCTCCGCCATGGTGGAGACCATGGCGATGGCGGAAGGGAAAGAGTGCCCCCATGGCACAGGCCCGCCCGCGGATCGGTGGGCCCCGATCGCGGGCCAGGCCACCGTGGGGGCACCCCCTGGGGCCAGATTGCCCCGCGACCCCCCCAGGACCCCGGAGCCCGCCCGCGCCGCCTTGTCCCGCCGGTAAGGTAGGTGGTTTAATCTACGCCGGCAGGACATGCATTTTAGCGGCGGGACTTCGGCCCACCCGGGCCGGAGAATCGCGCGGGGGGGGGGGGGGGGGGGGCCAACCGGCGCGGCGAGATTCCTGCCCCCGCCGAATATCCGGTGCCGGAGAATTCGGCATCCGGCTGGGGGGGGATTCACGCCAGCTCCCGCCGATTCGCCGACCCGGCAGGGGGTCGGAGAATCTCGCCCCAGGAATCACCCATAGTCACCATCCACACATACAGTCCCCCTCCCCTCCAAACCTCCCCAACCCACCCTCTAATGTTCAATGTAATCCAATTCTTGAAAGTGCATAATGAATAACATGCATGAATTGTAGAACCCCTCCATCCTTCCCTTCAATTCAAACTTAACCTTCTCCAGAGTTAAAAATTCCAGCAGGCCCCCTCGTCACACCAGGGCACAGGGTGGAGAAGTTGATCTCCACCCCAACAGGATCCGCCTTCGGGCGATCAACAAGTTGAAGGTTACAACATCTGCCTCCGCACCCATTTCCAGCCCCGGCTGATCCGACATCCCGAATATGGCCTCCTGAGGGCCCGGGTCAAGTCTCCTGTGCACCACCTTAGAGATTACCCTAAAAACCTCCTTCCAGTAATCCTCCAGCTTTGGACAGGACCAAAACATATGTGGTTTGCGGGGCTCCCCCCGCAATGTTCACACACATCTTCTATGCCCTCAAAGAGCTGGCTCATCCTCGCCCTCGTGAGGTGTGCTCTATATACCAGTTTCAGCTTTATCAGCCCCAATCTCGCGCATGGGGTAGAGGCATTTGGTGTGTTGGGTGCTCTGGATCCGTGGAACACATACAGGCCACCAACACTTAAAATAGTGCAACACTATTTTATTAAGTTAGAAACTGTTGAACATACTTTCACTGTGGGTTAACACGATGTTAGATTAAACTAAAGACCTATGCCTGTCCTAACCAGTCTATGCACTCAGCACATGGTGAAGATCTGTGCTGTAAGCTGTAAACTCTGTCCTTCTGAGAGGCTGCATCCCGAATGAGCGGGAACTCTGATGCACCCTGTCTTTATAGTGAGTGTGCTCTAACTGGTGATTGGCTGTGGTGTTGTGTGTGTTGATTGGTCTTGCTGTGTGTCCATCAGTGTGTGTGTCTGCACCATGATATACTGGTGTATATTATGACAGCATTCACTCTCCAGAGCATCTCACACCAGATCCCCTTCTCCATCCCCTCTCCCAACTCTTCCTCCCACTTTGCTTTGATCCCTTCCAGTGGTGCCTTTTCCTCTTCCAAAATAGCCCTGTAAACCGCCAACACTACTCCCTTCTCCAGTCCCCCTGTCGCCAGCACCTCCTCCAGCAATGCGGAGGCCGGCTCCACCGGGAAGCTCTGTATCTCCTTCTTGGTAAAGTCTCGAACCTGCATGTATCTAAACATTTCGCCCTGCTCCAGCCCATACTTCGCTCTCAGCTCCTTCAATCCTGCAAACCGACCCCAAAGAAACAAATCTTTTAGTGCCCTAGCACCCTTCTCCTCCCATCTCCGAATATTTCCATCCCACTTCCCTGGCTCAAATCTGTGATTCCCTGAATCGGCATTTCCCTTGACCCTGCCCCCAACCCGAAGTGCTGGCGAAACAGCCTCCAAATTCTCAACGATGCAATTCCGGACTCCCTGAGTATTTCCCCAGAGTCATCGGGAGTGACGCTGTTGCTAGCGCCTTCAATCCCGACCCCCTACCCAAACACTCCCCCATTCTGACCCACTGAGAATCCACCCCTCTGTCCCTTCTCCACATTCGCCGCCCAATAATAATACATCAGGTTCAGAAGACCCAAACCTCCTGCCTACCTTCCCCTCTGTGGCAGCACCTTTCTAATTCTGGCCACTTTCCCTCCCCATATGAACGAGGTAATCGTTCCTTCAATCTCTCAAAAAAAATCCTTTGGCAGGAAGATCGGCAGGCACTGGAAAATAAACAAAAATCACGACAACACATTCATTTTAATCGCTTGTACCCGACCCGCCAATGACAGAGGGAGACCATCCCACTTTGCCAGATCAGCTTTTACCCTCCCCACCAAGCTAGAAATGTACCTACAGAGCCCACCCAATCCCAAGCAAACTGCACCCCCAGATATCTAAAATGAGTCCCTGCTCTACGGAATGGCAGCCCCCCCCACCCCTCCCCCCACCCCCGGCCGAGTCACCACAAAATACTCGCTCTTGTCTAGATTTAATTTGTACCCCGAGAAAGATCCAAACACCCGAAGCAGCTCCAATATTTCCCCTATTGACACACTCGGTTCTGATAACAGCAAGTCATCTGCATATAAGGACACCCCATGCTCTAACCCTCCCCGCACTATTCCTTTCCAAAGCCCCGAACTTCTTGATGCGATGGCCAACGGCTCAATCGCGAGTGCAAACAGGAGGGGGACAGAGGGCATCCCTGCCTAGTCCCACAGTGGAGAGAAAAGTATCCCGAGGTGACATTATTTGTGCGGACACTTGCCCTTGGCTCCTTATAGAATAGCATTACCCAGTCCACAAATCGTGGTCCAATCCCAAACCGCTCCATAACTACCATCAAGTACCTCCATTCTACCTGGTTAAACGCTTTCTCGGCATCCAATGCCACAACCACCTCTGTCTCTTTCCCCTCCGCCGGTGCCATAACCACGTTCAATACCCTCCTAATGTTCGCAAAGAGCTCCCTCCCTCTCACAAACCCCATCTGATCTTCACCTATCATCTTTGGGAGGCATTCCTCCAGACTCCAGTACCATTGCCAAAACCTTTGCATCCACATTCAAAAGTGATATGGACCGATACGACCCACACTCCATCGGCTCCTTATCTTTCTTAAGCAACAGGGAAATTGATGCCTGCCCCAAGGTTGTGGTAACATCCCTTCCCTATCGCCTCCTCAAACATCCCCACCATCAGCGGTGCCAGCTTATCATTGAATTTTTTAATTATAGTCCACCGGAAACCCATCAGGCCCTGCCACCCTCCCCGACGGAATCTTCCCAATTGCATCTTTGATCTCCTGCTCCAATATGCCCCTTCCAATGTAGCCCTGTCCCCCTCCCCTAACCTCGGGTACTCCAGCCCATCTAGAAATTCCTGCATCTCCCGGTCTTCCCCAGGTGGCTCCAACCTATACAACTTCCCATAAAATTCCGTAAAGACCTTATTAATCTGATCCGGAGCTACCATCAACTTCCCTGCCCTGTCCCGCACCTGAACAATTTCCCTTGCCGCCGCCTCTCTCCGAAGCTGACCTGCTAACATACTTCTCTACATGCTCGTAAACTGCATCCTGTGCTTACCTCAATTGGCATTTCGCCTTCCTGGTAAATAGTCAGTCAAAGCTCGCCTGTAGTTCCTTCCTCTTTTCCAACTTTGCTGGGTCCCCATCTTCTGCATAACTCCTATCTACCTGCAACATCACATCTATTACCCTCTGCACTCCAACCTCTCCACTTTGTCCAAAATAGCCTTAAACAAGATCACCTCACCCCTCACCACCGCCTTTAGAGCCTCCCAGCCAACTGCCTTCGACACCTCACCCAGGCACTTAAAACGTACATATTCCACAATTACTTTCTCAATTTTAACGCAGAACCCTCGGCCCCCCAACAGTCCCACATCTAATTTCCATCCCAGTCTCTGTACCACCCCCTTCTCCAGTACCATATCCACCCAATGCGGAGCATGATCTGATATTGTAACTGTCGAGTACTCCGACCTCTTAACCCCAGCCAGCAGGGCCTTCCCTACCACAAAAAAGTCGATCCGCAAGTATGCCTTATGGACCGCAGAGAGAAATGAGTACTCCCGCTCCTTCAGGTGCAGAAACGTTCAAGGGTCCACCCCTCCCATTTCCACCATTAGCCCAGCCAACGCCTTGGCCCCCCACCCCCCCCCCCCACCCTCCCCCCCGGGAGGGACCAGCGAGCGCGGCCCTGACCTGTCCAAACTTGGCTCCTGCACAAAGTTCCAGTTCCCCCCCCCACCCCGACTATCAGTTCATGTGAGTCCAAGTCGGAGATGGCCCCACACACCTTCTTCGAGAATCTCACATCGTCCCAATTGGGACCATATACACTTACCCACGCCACTAATCTCCCTTCCAGTACTCCTGTCACAATTACATATCGACCCCACTGATCTGCAACCATCTTCTCCATCTGGAACCGTACCCTTTTGTTGACCATTACCGCTACCCCTCATCAAACCCAGAATGAAACACCTGGCAAACCCAGCCCTTTTTAAGTCTCACCTGGTCCTTCACACTGAAGTGAGTCTCCTCATTGGTCTTCAAGCTTTTAAGATGGGTAAGCACCCTTTACCTCTTGACTGGACCTCCCAATCCCCTCATATTCCAGGTGACTATCGTAACTGGGGGTCTCTCATCCCCCCCTTCTTATCCACCATCATCATACCACCGGAACCTGCCCCAAGTGCCTGACCCGCCTCTATCCATTGTTAACATTGAACGCCTTCCCCCCTCCCAGAATCCCGCCCTGTAGGAATTAAGTGCTTTCATGAGTGAAAGTAGTCTGCAGGGCCCTAACAGTAAACACAATGCAGGGCAAAATATATAATAGAAATATTGGGTGCTTGTGATAAAGGGATGGCAATAATCATGGATGACTTTAATCTACATATAAACTGGAAAATTCAGATTAGCAGTAACAGCCTGGATGAAGAATTCAGAGAATGCTTTTAAAATAGTTCCTTGGATCAACACATTCTGGAACCAACCAGGGAGCAGGTTATATTAAACTTGGTATTATGTAATGTGACAAGATTCATTAATGACCTCGGAGTAAGGGCACCCCTAGATAGCAGTGACCACAATATGATTTATATTTTACATCTAGTTTGAAAGGGAGAAGAGTGGGTCTAAGGCTAGTATTTTAAACATAAATAAAGACAACTATCTGGGCATGAAAATTGAGCCAGCTGAAGGGAATTGTGATACTAGGGCTAAGGGATAGAGAAGGAGTGGCAGACAATTAGGGGCATATTTTAGGATACTCAGAATTAGGAAATTCCTACGATAAAGAAAAAATTCTAAAGGGAGGACCCACTACCTGTGGTTAACAAAGATAGTTAGAGGGCAGCACGGTGGCACAGTGGTTAGCATTGCTGCCTCAGGCGCTGAGGTCCCAGGTTCGATCCCGGCTCTGGGTCACTGTCTGTGTGGAGTTTGCACATTCTCCCAGTGTCTGCGTGGGTTTCGTCCCCACAACCCAAAGATGTGCAGGGTAGGTGGATTGGCCACGCTAAATTGCCCCTTAATTGGAAAAAAGTAATTGCGTACTCTAAATTAATAGGAAAAAAAAGAAAAAAAAACTAAGATAGTTAGTGAAAGTATAACACATACGGAAAATTCATATAACTGCATTAAGATGAGTGGCAGGTCAGATGATTGGTCAGAATGTAAAGAACAGCAGAGAATGACTAAAAGGTTAATCAGGAGAAAGAAATTAGAGTCCGAGAGGAAGCTAGCTAGAAATGTAAAAACAGATAGCAAGATTTCTGCAGGGATTTAAAATGGAACATAGGAAGTCAGGTGAGTGTTGATCCCAAGCCTTTGACCTGCCCTGATAGCCACAGTATTAATATAACTAGTCCAGTTCAGTTTCTGATCAATGGCAACCCTCAGGATGTTGATTGTGGGGGATTCAGCAATGATAATGCCATTGAATGTCAACACTTACCAGCTTATTCAACACTTACCAGCTCCTGCAAAAAGGTGGGGAAAAACAAGCACAGCAACAAGATGAAGGGCAGGATTCTCTGTTTGGGAGAATATGTTCTGTCGCTGGGGATAAATTGCCACTGATTTATGTTCAGGCTGGGTGTGCAAATCCAGAAGCTCCGAGGATGACCTGACCTTCCACCAGAGATCCCCAACAAGAGAGACCCATGCCTAGAAGCCCCACATAAAAGAGACCCTCAAGTAGTCAGCTGTGAAACTAACTGTAATATTTGTAAACATCAAGCTAGGATTGACAGCTCTGCAGTTACATTCTCTCACTTCTCTTTTTCTCTGCAGAAAGCATTTGACTGCTTTTGATGTTGTCCTAGAGCTGCCAATCCTATTTAGGAACAATGTGGCTAATTTCACAGCAAGGTACTCAAGATCCATTCAAGCATGAAGGGAAAATAAATTAAACAATCTGGACAGCTAGCTGTATGGAAGCTGTCAATTGCTGTCTCATAAATACAAATTCCCATTGATATGAATGAAAGCCTTGCAGATCAATGATCTGAGGGGGTTTAATCCCAGCTGATGTGGTTTTTACTTTCTAGTAATTTACAGGAACTGCTTTCTCTGTCTGAGCCAGCACTATATTACACGGGCGAGTTTTAAAGCAGTGATTTTTTTCACTGTTTGAATCTGGACTGCTCTCTAGCTTCCAAGCAGTGGTGTCTGTAATGGGGTAGGGGTCTCTGGTGGCGGTCTCTCTTATGGGAATCTCTGGTGGGTGGGGAAACCGAGCAAATCCTGTGGCGGAGTGATAGAGGAGAGAGTCAGCCGACGGACCTTGCTATTGGGATGCACACTCAAAATGGCAGCCTGAAAGCTGAATTCACGAGGGAATCCCTCACAATCCTCGCCATTCATAAATGTGCATGGCCAAGGCTGTGAATTGCCTCTGGATTCCAGCTCCAGTGTGAGCGCAAATCAGAGGCAATTCATCTCCAGTGAGAGAGCATAGTCTCCCAAATGGAGAATCCTGCCATATATCCTCACTCATAAAATTGCATGATAAAATAGTCAGCACGGCTTCGTCAAGGGGAGGTCATGTCTGGCAAATATGTTAGAGTTCTTTGGAAAAGTAACAAGGAAGTTAGACAAAGGAAAACCAGTGGATGTGATTCATTTAGATTTCCAGAAGGCCTTTGACAAGGTGCTGCATAGGAGACTTACATAAGTTAAGAGCCCATGGTGTTAAGGGTAAGATCCTGGCATGAATAGAGGATTGGCTGACTGGCAAAAGGCAGAGAGCGGGGATAAAGGGTCTTTTTCAGGATGGCAGCTGGTGTCTAGTAGTGTAAATCAGGGGTCTGTGCTGGGACCGCAACTTTTCACAATGTACATTAATGATCTGGAAGAAGGAACTGAAGGCACTGTTGCTATGTTTGCAGATGATACAAAGATCTGTAGAGGAACAGGTAGTATTGAGGAAGCAGGCGGGCTGCAGAGGACTTGGACAGGCTAGGAGAGTGGGCAAAGAAGTGGCAGATAGAATACAATGTTGGAAAGTGTGAGGTTATGCACTTTGGAAGGAGAAATGGAGGCACAGACTATTTTCTAAATGGGGAAATGCTTAGGAAATCAGAAACACAAAGGGACTTGGGAGTCCTTGTTCACAATTCTCTTAAGGTGCAGGTTCAGTCGGCAGTTAGGAAGGCAAATACAATGTTAGCATTCATGTCGAGAGGGCTAGAGTACAAGAGCAGGGATATACTTCTGAGGCTGTATAAGGCTGTGGTCAGACCTCATTTGGAATATTGTGAGCAGTTTTGTGCCCAGTATCTAAGGAAGGATGTGCTGGCCTTGGAAAGGGTCCAGAGAAGGTTCACAAGAATGCTCCCTGGGATGAAGAGCTTGTCATATGATGAATGGTTGAGGACTCTGGGTCTGTACTCATTGGAGTTTAGAAGGATGAGGGGGGATCGCCTTGAAACTTACAGGATACTGCGAGGCCTGGATAGAATGGATATGGAGAGGATGCTTCCTCTTGTATCAAAAATAGAAGCAGAGGACACAATCTCAGATTAAAGGGATGATCCTTTAAAACAGAGATGGGGAGGAATTTCTTCAGCCAGAGGGTGGTGAATTTGTGGACCTCTTTGCCGCAGAAGGCCAAATTACTGAGTGACTTTACGACAGAGATAGATAGGTTATTGATTAATAAGGGGAACAAGGGTTATGGGGAGAAGGCAGGAGAATGGGGATGAGAAAAATATCAGCTATGATGAATGGCGGAGCAGACCCAATGTGTTGAGCGGCCTAGTTCTGCTCCTATGTGTTATGGTCTTATAATCTGATACTATAACAGTAGTTTGAACAGCATAAACACATCAATCATTGACCTTTTATAAATATTCAACTAAACGTTGCAATGTTAATGTAAGCTTACTTGCGACACTAATAAATATTATTATTAATGCGATTGCGATCGCTATTTGTATGGAGAAGCTCACGGGAGAAGGGCGGTGAGTTTAAAATGTAAAAAGAAATTAGGCGACACTACGGAGCAGATAGAGAAACTGAACAGCAAGTTAGAGGTGTGAGAACAGAGGTACCAAGCCAGCCTTCTACATATGAGCCAGTTTCAGGCTCAATGCGAGAAGGCATATCAGATAGAGTAGCATGGGATTGAGATGCGGTGCAACTGACAACAGAAGAATTAAAAGAGAAATGCAGCGATCTGCAGGCTGCAGTAAAGGTCCTGCACCAGGCAGGGAAAGAGAATAGAACCCACACGGCAGACCATTCAAAGTGCATGCACCAGATTGAAAAATTACAATCGACTATTAAAAAAAGGGGATAACGTGTGCCTTCACAACATAATCATGGGATAGTGACCCAGGGGCAGAGTAGGAAGAGATAGAGGAGGAAGCCCAGGAATATGCCAACTCTAACAATGGGTGTGGAACCCCACCCTCGTTTCAGACGTTCCAGATGATAGAACTAGCAGAACCCTCAGAGAATTTCCTTACCCCTATGAATCCATTCACCACTAGTGGGTAAGACAGACAGAATGCTAACATTACATAAGTCACTGCATACACCGTAGCGGAACTGACCGACATCGCCAAGACAGTTGAGGTGATTCAGCCAACAGGGGATCCAAATGCATTCTTCAAGAATACAAACCAACAGAGTGTTTTGCACTGAGGAGGTGAAACTAATATTAATGTGCTTGAACCCATGGCAATCCCCAAAAGGTAGGTGGGGTGGGGGGTGGGGATGGGGATGGTGGGGTGGGGTGGGGGGACGGTGGAGAGGATTAGAGGAAATGAAGGTGGCAATTTTGACTGCTGTAGATTCGGATAGAGGGGACCCAGTGGACGACCTGAATAAGTTAAAACAAATGAAAGGGCAACACCCAACAGCATATTCCAGTCACTTTTGGACTCAATTTACAGCAGTTTTTGGATGGTTAGACCGAGCCCAGTTAAACAAACAGAACCAGTCCAATTGGATCCGAACGCTAGTCTCACATATCACGGAAGGGAGTCAAAAGGCATGTGAGATGTTTGACCCAGCCAACGGCACACACACTGAGGCATGGGTGATCCGGAGGATGACCCATGCCTCTGGGAAGAAGTACTGGAGGTAGATAAGCCCAACCCCATGAGGACGAGGGAAATGAACCCCGTTCGAACCAAATTGAACCCCGGTGCGGTGACACCCAGAGACCGTCCCCAGCGAAGACTCGACAAGGAGACTACAGACCAGACTTGGCGGTGAACCAGAGACAGACAGAAGTGTTGTACAATGACTACCTTCGCAGACGAGGGCCCTGAGGTGATGGTGACTCAGAGGATTGGACTCGCAGCTCAATCAAGTTCATTGGCACGGGTGATATTAGAATCTTGGGCAGATAATATTGGGGGTAATTTGGGAGAGTGACTGTTTTATTGTGCTTGTGAATAAATTTGGGTTGAATCGAGAACCTGTGTTTGTCTATTGTTCATTTCGCAAATAAAGGCACCAGGGCAAAACGTTTCACTAATAAGCTGGTCGAAGTGTCTGATAATATACAGAAAACACTTTGTTCATATAACCAGTTCACCTCCTATGATCAAACGAATGGAAAAGTTGAGAGAGGGTTGCAAATCATTAAAGATTTATTGAAGAAAAATGAAGATTTAATCTATATCCTTTTACTCTAACTATTAGTGTATCATTTATTGAAATATCGAAAATCAGTGATTTTAATCGCTTTGTCAGAAGGTTCCCAGCACAGCACAATAGTCCAGGGGAAGTTAGAGCTTCGGGACAATTGCAGGGTAAACCTGGGAACTTCCAAGAGGGATTTCCCAGCGTATCTCTTTTAAAAAATATATTAATTGAGTTTCCAAGGACGAACAATAATAACAATATTAATAGGCATGTATACAGAATATATAGGTAAAATATCAGGAAAGTGAAATACATATACAATGGTATTTTTAATCATAACAAACAAACTATCCCTCTTTTAACATCATCCCTTTACCCCTCGATCATGTCGAGTTCTTAATGAGATGAATGGGCGCCAACTCTGGTCGATCCTCCGCATCGAGCCCCTAATGATCTCTTTAATATTCTCCAGATGTAGGAATGTCATCATAGCCTCCAACTATGTGAATGCTTTAGGTGGTTTGGGAGATCTCCAAATGAGGAATATTCGCCTCCTGGCTATCAAAGAGGCAAAGGCGGGAACATCCATCTCCACCCTCGAATGGAATGCCAGTGAGTTTAAAACCCCCAAATATTTGTTGCCAGTGGGCAAGGTTCTTGGGCCACCTGTAAAATCTTGGATATTATATCAGAAAAGGAAACCCAATAGCTTGCAAGTCTAGAATAAGATCAATACACGTGAGTGTGGTTAGCTGGTGTAAGTGAGCAGCGATCACACTTGTTCTCCACGTCTCGAAAGAACCCACTCATTAATCATCGCCTTAGTCCTATGTGTTCTATGCAATACTTTGAACCGAATCAAACTCAATCTGGTGTAAGACGAGATGGAATTCACCCTATAGAGGGCTTCCCTCCAAGCCTCATCAATAAGTACAGGGCATAGCTCCTTTACCCTGTCTCCTTTATTACATCGAAAGGGGTAGGATCCAAACTTATATATGCTGCTATATAAGTTTGAAATAAATCCTCTATCCTGTTGTACCAAAGACATGACCTTCTCCAACAAAGGGAGGGTGGGGTCAGGGGGAAAGAAGAAAAAAAACTTACGTGAGAAATCTGAAATTTCAAAAAAACGAACAGGGTTGGAGCTGGGCAAACAAAATTTGTCCGTGAGCTTCTCAATGCTGGCAAAACTTCCTTCTAAAACAAGGCCCTTTGCCCCCCAAGACCTGAACGATGGGTCCAAGCCTGAAGGCAAAAAGAGGTGATTGTTGGGGTCAACGAAGACAGACGGAGCAGGCTGAAATTCTGCCAAATCTGTTTACAAATCCTGAAGGTAAAAATCACCACAGGAATCGAGGAAAAACCTACAGGGGACAAGGGCAGCGGTGCAGTAATTATGGCGCAGAGAGAGGGGGTGGTGAGCACGTTCGAGCCTCCACTATGCCCCAATTCGAGCCAGGGTCACGATGCCATTCCTGGATTATCTGTATGTTGGCAAACCAATAATGAAACAGAAGATTCGGGAGGGCCAAACTTTCTGATCCTCTGTCTCTCTGAAGCAGAGCGCTGTGGACTCTGGGACACGTGCTCGCCCAGATAAAAGCCAAAATCAATTTGTTAATCATAATAAAAAATGATTTGGGCAACAAAATGGGGATACGTTGAAATAAAACTAGAAACCTTGGAAGCACATTCATCTTAATACTTTGGATCCTGCCTGCAAGAGATAAAGGAAGATTACTCCACCTCTGCAAGTCCACTTTAACATTATAGATGAGTTTTGAATAGTTCAGTTTGTGAAGTAATACCCAGTTACGGGCCACGTGGATCCCCAACTATCGAAAATTAGAAAAATTGAGGCCTGAGTGAGGGTCATAGAATCATAGAATTTACAGTGCAGAAGGAGGCCATTCGGCCCATCGAGTCTGCACTGGCTCATTGAAAGAGCACCTTACCCAAGCCTACATCTCCACCCTATCCCCATAACCCCACCCAACACTTAGGGCAATATTGAACACTCAGGGCAATTTATCACAGCCAATCCACCTAACCTGCACATCTTTGGACTGTGGGAGGAAACCGGAGCACCCGGAGGAAACCCACGCACACACGGGGAGAACGTGCAGACTCCGCACAGACAGTGAACCAAGCCGGGAATCGAACCTGGGACCCTGGATCTGTGAAGCAATTGTGCTAACCACCATGCTACCGTGCTGCCCTTCAGGGGTAGTGACCCCCTAGACAGTTAATCATTAAACATGTCCAATATTAGAGGTGTGAGCTTTCTGAGAACTTGTATAAAATGGGGTTGGAAATGCATCGGGGTCAGGGGCTTCGCCAGATTGGAGCTGCCCAATACATTTCATTATTTCCTCTGCCGCAATGGCTGGGCTGTGTAGACCATCTCGAAAACTCTTCGTACCAGAAGTGTTTGGAGGCTCTGACACAACCAGGTGGCACGGTAGCACAGTCGTTAGCACTGTTGCTTCACAGCGCCAGGGTCTCAGGTTTGATTCCTGGCTTGGGTCACTGTCTGTGCGGAGTCTGCACGTTCTCCCTGTGTCTACGTGGGTTTCCTCCGGGTGCTCGGGTTTACGCTCACAAGTCTAGAAACATGCTGTTAGGTAATTTGGACATTCTGAATTCTCCCTCTGTGTAACCGAACAGGCGCCAGAATGTGGCAACTAGGGGATTTTCACAGTAACTTCATAGCAGTGTTAATGTAAGCCTACTTGTGACAATAAAGATCATTGTATATATCTCATGGTAATACGAACTGAAAGCCGCATGAACTTGGAGAGGAGCTGGAACCAAGTTACCTTCCTTGTTCCGAACCAGTGGGATCTCTCGAGAGGCAGACTGCTTCTTGAGTTGATGCACAAGAAGATGGCCCGCCTTCTTCCCATGTTCATGGAAGGTGCCCTTAGAATGTCGTAACTGATGTACAGCTTTATCCGTAGATATCAAATCGAATTGGAACTGTAAATGTTTTCGATGCATCAGTAGATCCGGAATTGGGGCAAGTGAGTATTGGCGGTCAACCTCCAAAATGGAGTCCACCAGCCATTGTAGTTCCACTCTTGCCATTTTTATGATGTGAGCTGTATATGAGGTAATTTCACCCTTATGATGGCCTTTAGGGTTCCCCAGAGTGTCGAAGAAGATACTGACTCTCTGATTTATTGAGCTTAATAAAATCTGCTATGGCAGCAGACAAATGCTCACAAAATCTGTCATCAGATATCAAAGTGGTGTCTAGTCTCCAAGGTGGGCGTTTGAAAGGGCCAACATCAAAACGAAAATCAAGAAAATGAGGAGCATGGTCAGAGATGACAAATGCCAAGTACTCGGCTGCCACCATTGAAGGGAGGAGAGATTTATCAACAATAAAGAAAATCAAATTCTTCAATTTCTTCGGGAATAGGCACGCTGAACATGTGAAAAAAAGGATGTCGAAAATGCCACGGGTCTACCCCCCATCCCATTCCGTAAGTGATGTCAGTGTCCTGGGCAGCCCAGATGGGGTCAGAGATTTTGGCATGCAACTGTCCTGTGAGAGTACCTTTAAGAAATGGGTGCTTAAGAAATGTATCTTTAAGAAATGGGTGTTTATCAGTAATGTGAGAGTGTGGGTGCAGCTGGGCTGTCTGTCAGCTTTTTACTTTCGTTTTAGGCTGTTTGCTGCAGGGTGTGTTTTAGTTTCGTTTTTCAGAGCTGGATAGCTGCAGTTACAGCCAGAAGTGATATTAGTCTCTCTCTCTATAATCTAAAGAATGTAAATTGATCCTTTGGTGATTTAAAACGAATAACTGCTCTCAGTAGTGACTTTAACCTGATGTGCTTCGGTTAAAAGTTCTTTTTGAAGTCTTATGGATGTTAAAAGGACAGCTTAAGGATTACTTAGTGTTGCATTCTTTAGAGGCTGTATTTGAATTAATGGTTGGGAAGATGTTCACTGTATGTTTTAAAAAGGTTAACTTGAGTTCATAGAATAAACATTGTTTTACATGAAAAAAATACTTTTCCATTTCTGCTGTACCACACCTGTAGAGTGGGCCGTGTGCTCCCATACCACAATCTATTAAAAGTTGTGGGTCAGGTGAACTCCATGATACACTTTGGGGTTCTCTAAACCCTGGCCCATAACAAATTGGGGGCTCGAGGGGAATAAAAGTCTATCCATTGGATTGGCTTAGTGAATTTAAAGACAGTGAGGGGTGAGCATATTGTGGTTGCTTTTCAGGTGTGGTATTCTAGTTTAAGAGGGGAGTGTGTTGTGGACAATGGCTCTTTCAGAGGCTCTGAAGTTTTGGGGAGTGGAGACGGTCACATGCAGTGCCTTGCGGACAGAGACTAAAAGCAGACTGTTAGATTTGGCGAAAACATTGTAGTTAACATTACCTGACAAAATGCGAAAATATGAGGTAATTATGGCGGTAGCTAAGCATTTAAAGTTGCCTGAGATACAGTTTGACTCATTGGAAATGGCAAAAATTCAGTTACAAATTAATCAAATGGAACATGAGAAAGAATTAAAGCAGCTTGAATACGAAAGAGATAGAGAGGGAAAAAAGAGAGAGAGAGAGGAAAAAGAAAGAGAAAGGGAGATACAGATCATGGAAAAAGATAAAGAGAGAGAGTTTGAACTTCAGAAAATGGCCAAGAAACATGACAGTCAGTTAAAATTGGCAGGCGTAAAGTGAAACGTACAGTTGGATGTTACTGATGAGGATAGCGAGAAAGAGTATCATAGGCGAAGGCTTGGTGGGGATCTATTTAAATATATCCAAGCATTGCCAAGGTTTGATGAGAAGAAGGTAGAAGCCTTTTTCATTTCATTTGAGAAGGTAGCTAAACAAATGAAATGGCCACAGGACATGTGGGTATTCCTGATTCAAAGAAAGCTGATAGGTAGGGCTAGTGAAGTGTTTGCATCACTACCAGAGGAGGTATCTGAGTCGTATGAGGAGGTGTAAAAATCCATCTTAGGTGCACATGAACTAGTGCCTGAAGCCTACAGGCAAAGGTTTAGAAATTTAAGGAAAGAACCTGGTCAAACATACATGGAGTTTGAAAGGATCAAACAGAGTAATTTTGATAGGTGGATAAGGGCTTTGAAAATAGACCAAACGTATGAAACACTCAGAGAAATTATACTTTTGGAGGAGTTTAAAAATTCAATTCCTGATGTAGTGAGAACACATGTCGAAGAGCAGAGGGTTAAAATTGTGAAGTTAGCAGCAGAAATGTCAGATAATTAAGAATTAGTTCATAAATCAAAGCTTGGTTTCTGACATCAGTTTCAGCCTGTGAGGGATAGAAACTGGGGACATGAGAAATACTCAAATGGGAAAGGTAAAGGTGATCTGATGGGAGATAATAAGGAGAGTGTACCTGAGACTAAAAAAGAAATACAGGCGGGTGGAAGAGGCATGAAAATTTTCAAATATTTTCACTGTAATAAACTACACCATGTAAAATCACAGTGTTGGTGGTTGAATAAAAGCATTGGGATGGCTGATGTTGTAAAACAGGATAAGACAGTGGGGTTTGTTAAAGTGGTAAAGGAAAGCCCAAGTGAAGCGAAGGAGGTGCAAAAGATTGTACAGCCTGATCAAGAGGTGATTGATAAGAAGGTGCCAGATCTCTTTAAATAATTTACTTGTGTGGATAAAGTTTACTCATGTGTATCAGAAGGAGCAGGTAAAGAAGTCACAATTTTAAGAGATATGGGAGCTAGTCAATCTTTAATGGTAAGAGATGAGGAGTTATGTAGTTTGGGATGAATGTTGCCAGAAAAGGTCGTAATATGTGGAATTCAGGGTGAGAAGAGTAGTGTTCCATTATATAAGGTGAGGTTGGAAAGTCCAGTGAAGAGTGGTGACGTGGTAGTAGGAGTAATAGAGAAACTATCTTGTCCAGGAATACAGTTTATCTTGGGTAATGATATAGCTGGATCGCAAGTGGGGGTGATGCCTACTGTGGTGAATAAGCCAGTAGCAAATCAGACAACTAAAGTGTTGAAGGGCGAATATCCTGGGATTTTTCCGGATTGAGTAGTAACAAGGTCGCAAAGTCACAGGTTAAGACAAGAGGAGAAATCAGAGAGTGAAGATAAAAGTGAAGTGCAATTATCAAAAACGATAATGGTTGCAAAAGGACAGGTGGAGGATGAGGTGGATATTTTTAGTTCAGGAAAATTGGCGGAGTTACAACAGAAAGATGTAGAAATAAACCGGATGTATCAGAAAGCATAAATGGAAGAGGAATCTGCGTGTATACCAGAGTGTTATTACTGTAAAAGTGATGTCTTGATGAGAAAATGGAGACCTTTACATATGCAGGCGGATGAAAAGTGGGCAGAAGTTCATCAAGTAGTATTGCCGGTAGGGTATAGAAAGGAGGTGTTGCGAGTTGCACATACGGCACCAGTGGGATGTCATTTGGGAATAAGGAAAACTCACGCTACAATACAAAAACATTTTAATTGGCCTGGACTACATAAAGATGTAGTTAAATTTTGTCAATCATGTCACACATGTCAAGTGATAGGGAAACCTCAAGCAGTGATAAAACCAATGCCCTTAATACCCATTCCAGCATTTGAGGAACCTTTTCCGAGGGTCCTAATTGATTGCGTAGGACCGCTTCCTAAAACGAAAAGTGGGAATCAATATCTTTTGACTATAATGGATGTGTCTATTAGATTTCCAGAGGCCATTCCAGTACGTAATATTACAGCTAAAAAGATTGTGGAGGAGTTACTTAAATTCTTTACTAGATATGGACTACCCACAGAAATACAATCGGATCAAGGATCAAATTTTACCTCAAGGTTATTCAAAGACGTTATGGATAGCTTAGGAATAAAACAATTTAAATCAACTGCATACCATCCAGAATCACAGGACGCATTAGAAAGGTGGCATCAGACATTAAAGACATTGTTGAGGGCTTATTGTCAAGATTATCCAGAGGACTGGGATAAAGGAGTTCCATTCGTGCTGTTTGCAATTACGGCTGCACCTAATGAGTCAACCAAATTTAGTCCTTTTGAATTAATTTTTGGTCATGAGGTAAGAGGACCACTTAAATTGATGAAGGAAAAATTGGTGCGTGAGAAATCGGAAATTACATTATTGGATTACTTGTCAAATGTTAGGGAATGATTAAATAGAGCAGGTGAATTGGCTGGACAACATTTACATGTTGCACAAAATGTGATGAAACGGGTAGCAGACAAGAAATCCAAAGTTCATAGTTTTGCCAGTGGGGATAAAGTTTTAGTATTTTTACCAGTGGTAGGTGAGCCTATAAAAGCAAGGATTTGCGGACCTTATCAGATTGAATGGAAATTAAGTGAGGTGAATTATGTGGTAAAAATACCAGATAGAAGGAAAACTCACCGAGTGTGTCATGTGAATATGCTTAAAAAGGTACTTTGAAAGGGAAGGAGAGAAAAAGGAGGAGGTTTTAATGATTCTAACTCAAAGGGACGAACCAAATCCAGATGACTGTGAATTTGACATACCTCAAATTAAATTGGAAAATGAGGATGTTCTTAAAAATTGGGATAAATTGTTGACTTATCTTCCAGAGGAAAAACAAACTGACCTGAAAGAGTTATTGATATCACATGGGCAAGTTTGTGGAGATAAATTGGGAAGTACTAAAAGGGCTATACATGATGTAGATGTGGGAAATGCAGTTCCAATCAAACAACATCCATACAGACTTAACCCTTTAAAATTGGCACAGGTTAACAAAGAGATTGAGAGTATGCTTAAAAATGGCATAATTGAAGTGGGTTGCAGCCAATGGAGCTCACCCATCATGATGGTCCCAAATTTGGACGGTACCCAACGGTTGTGTGTGGACTATAGTTAATGCAGTTACAAGAACGGACTCTTATCCTATCCCACGTTTGGAGGATTGCATTGAGAAAGTGGGACAATCAGCTTTTATTTCCAAACTGGATTTACTTAAAGGATACTGGCAAAAGGGCGAAGGAGATTTCAGCTTTTGTGACTCCAGATGGTATGTACCAATTCTAAGTTATGCCACTTGGCATGAAAAACGCCCCAGCCACATTTCAATGGTTAACTAACAAAGTTGTTTCAGGATTACCCAATTGTGCAGTATACATCGACGATCTGGTAATTTTCAGCCAGACATGGAAGGAACATTTGAAACATTTGATGGAGTTATTCGATTGACATTAGGAGGCGGGTTTGGTGATAAACCTAGCCAAAAGTGAATTTGGAAAAGCCCAAGTCACTTTCCTTGAGGAGTATCCGATACCCTCAACTCAAACTGAAATAATGCGATTTCTTGGCATGAGTGGATTTGATCGAACATTTGTGAAAAAGTTTTGTCGCGTGATAGCTCCACTGATGGACTTGCTGAAGAAGTGTAAAAAATTTCATTGGACAGCAGACTTTCAACAGGCATTGGACTGCCTGAAAGCTGTGATAACCAATGCTCCTGTGTTGGGGAATTACAAGGGACTCTGTGATCAGATTGAACTAAAGTATCTGACTTTAAAGAGAAATGCCGAGGCGTAGAGAAATGGATGGATCGTGCAAAGACCTTCTTGTTTCAAGAGACTGTCAATCAAGAATGATTTCAGTTGGAGGAAGAGGAACGAAAAAAAATGGACTATACCTGTTTGCATGTGTTATTTTTTTGAAACAAAAACTTATATTTACTGTGTGCATTTCTTCAAGGATAATGAAAAGGTGACAAATGAAACCATCTTGAAGTTGATGGTTTTTTTTTTTTCTTGGGGGGAGGTCTCATGTGAGAGTACCTTTAAGAAATGGGTGTTTAAGAAATGTACCTTTAAGAAATAGGTGTTTATCAGTGATGTCCGAGTGTGGGTGGACTTGGGCTGTCTGTCAGCTTTTTACTTTCATTTTAGGCTGTTTGCTGCAGGATGTGTTTTAGTTTCATTTTTCTGAGCTGGATAACTGCAGTCACAGCCAGAAGGGGTATTAGTCTCTCTCTCTGTAATCTAAAGAATGTGAATCAATCCTTTGGTGATTTAAAACTAATTACTGCTCTCAGTAGTGACTTTAACCTGATGTGCTTCTGTTAAAAGTTCTTTTTGAAATCTTATGGATGTTAGAAGGCAGCGTGAGGATTACTTAGTGTTGTATTCTTTTCTTTGGGGGTTGTATTTGAATTAATGGTTGCTAACCTTTAAAAAGGTTAACTTGAGTTCATAGAATAAATATTGTTTTGCTTTAAAAAATACTTTTCCATTTCTGCTGTACCACACCTGTAGAGTGGGCCGTGTGCTCCCCACACCACAATCTATTAAAAGTTGTGGGTCAGGTGAACTCCATGATACACGTTGTGGTTCTCTAAACCCTGGCCCATAACAAATTGGGGGCTCGTCCGTGATAAAAGTCTATCTATTGGATTGGCTTTGTGAACTTAAACACTGAGGTGTGAGCATATTGTGGTTGCTTTTCAGGTGTGGTATTTCAGTTAAGGCGTTGTGAAGCCTTACCTAGTCCTTCACATGCAGATAAGTTTCCTGTAAAAGTATGATACCCGAGTTTAGAACCTTCAGATGAGCAAAAGCCCTTGTCCACTGAACTGGGCCATTTAGACCCCTAACATCCCAGGTACGAGGCAAAGTGGAGATTCCCCCATCAGCCCCCACATTGGGGTTAGCCATAACCTCTGAAGAATTACAAGTAAGGAATCCTGACAAGCCAAGGTGAGTAAGGCCATCCAGATGGCGGCCAAGCCCAGTCCAATGACCAGCCCGAGTAGCAGCCATAGAACATACAGTGCAGAAGGAGGCCATTCGGCCTATCGAGTCTACACCGACCCACTTAAGCCCTCACTTCCACCCTATCCCCATAACAGAGTAGCAGACAACGTCAAGCAACTAACTTTAATGTTCTCCCTCCCCTATCCTTCCCTAACCCAACCATACCCATTAGTTATATTACTCAATCTCTTATCTCTAAATCTCTACATAATTCTACCAAAACTATTTTCTAAGCTCCTATTCACAAAGTGTGATGAGGAGCTGCAGTTACTCTTGTACCTCCTATCAGCTAACCTCATCTTTAGCTGGGAGGCTCTCCACTCAACCATATATTTAAAGAAAAACTTATAAAATTCACGATGCAATGATAGCACAAAGAGAAGAAAAAGTATAATACGCGCAAAACCGCAACAATATCTTCATACCCTAAGTTTTCACAAACCAACAATGTAAAACCTCCTGAACCTCAAAACACACGGTAACTCCAGTAGAAAGGAGAATTAAACAGAATTCACATTGAATTTCTGAACAAATGAGTTTGCCTCTTCAGGAGAGTCAAAAAGGTGATCCTTCTCCCCAACAGACACACAGAGGTGGGCTGGGCATATCAAACCGAACTGTATCGAACCGATTTCACCACATTGAAGGCTGTCCTCTTCTTTTCCAGGTCCACACTGAGGTATTGGTATAACTAAATGGAGCGGCCTTCCCATTTTATCCCCAACCTGTTCCTTCTTCTTGTTCTACCTGTTCTACTGTGCGGAGTCTGCATGTTCTCCCCGTGTCTGCGTGGGTTTCCTTCGGGTGCTCTGGTTTCCTCCCACAGTCCAAAGACATGAAGGTTAGGTGGATCGGCCATGATAAATTGCCGGGGCGACGCAAACACACTTTCATTCACCATTTTGGATAACATGTTGGTGAAATATTCCATAGGGGTGTTGTCCTCCATCCCCGCCAGTAAACCCACCATACGGATATTTTGCCTCCACAACTGATTTTCTAAGTCACCCAATTTGGCCCTTCGATTTTTATTTGTCTCCACCACTGA
Organism: Scyliorhinus torazame; assembly: GCF_047496885.1. NCBI lineage: Eukaryota > Metazoa > Chordata > Chondrichthyes > Carcharhiniformes > Scyliorhinidae > Scyliorhinus > Scyliorhinus torazame. The sequence goes on from NC_092717.1 coordinate 153,491,653, forward strand.
GACAGACTATTTTCCAATGAGGAAATCCAGTCTCTGAGGTCGGGTAGGGCTGCTCCCATATTTTATACAATGGCCCCACGTGCTTACAGAATTTTGCTCATGTTTTCCAATTTCATGAATTTATGGATTAAGGCTTCGTCTACCAACACTTTTACCTCCTCTGCACTCTGGTGGTGCTTTATTAATTTAGCCGCCACAATACGGCTGATGTCATCAGCTGTTGGCAGCGTGGTCAACTGGGAAGAAGGGGAGAATGCCATCGCCATTTTGCTGCCTGCCATGTCCTGCAAGGCCTCGGAATACAAGGAGTAAGTGTGGCCCCTTTCTTTTTTGTTTCTGTCTTTTCTGGGCATCCTCTTGGGCATCAAGTGTTTGTCCATTGAATTGTCCGTTTTTTTTATTTTTATGAGCGGTCATTGCTTAAAAAGCAATTTTCGAACGGACAGCCTCCTGGTTTGTCTTCCTCCACTACATACATCACCGGAAGTCTCTCCTGTGTATCTTTGGGGCACCTCCCCAAACCCAGCACAGGGGAGCCAGGATGTTATGGGCCAGTAGTTTTGAGAAACTACAGATTCAAGCAGCTTACTTTGGGAGAATAGATGATCCCCAAATCCCCAACTAGACCCCGACCACACAACGAGCCAATACCAGAAATGTGTGGCTGTACATATCGGAAAAGGATTGACAATAAAAACTTGGTGCGAATTATACTGAACAGGCACCCATTATATTTCCATCTCTTAATTCAGTGGCTATTGAAATTAGCCCTGCTTGATTGAAAGTCCAACTCAGGGTCAAACATGACATCATGATTGAGAGAGTGCATCTATTTACTTGATTTTTGAATTACTAAAAGCAAGAGGGGGAATCGTATGTCATCCCATCGCTGGGTTTGTGGTGGGGGGCATTTAATCAAATGGCAGGATACCAGGTGGGGACCCTGTCACCTTCCCGCCTCCATCTCAATCAAGTCTGTGACTGGAAAGCCCACGGATGACCTTCCCAGCCCACTACCAATTATTGCGCACTTATGGACTCATCTCACTGCTGCTGGCATTAAGGCAGCAGTCCGTGGGTGCTCATCGTTTGGGGCAGCATGGTAGCACAGTGGTTAGCACGGTGGCTTCACAGCGCCAGGGTCCCAGGTTCGATTCCCTGCTGGGTCAATGTCTGTGCAGAGTCTGCACGTTCACCCGTGTCTGCGTGGGTTTCCTCCGGGTTATCGTTAACAAGGGACTTGACATTGGGAAGTGGGAGTCAGTTGAGAGTCAGTCATTACTGCTGACCTACCTCGCCCACAGCTCCTTCCTGTCATCACCAGATTCCACCTGATAAATGTAGAAACAAAACTCTTTTTAAAAATATTGTTGCCTGTAAAATGAATTTGTTAGATTCACAAATTTATCAATGGAATAATATTGGCCGTGATCGACCGGCATTGTCACGCCTGACCCGAGACACAACGAGGCTGTCAAATCTCGCAAGAGGCCTCACGAGAATTTGTGAGGCATCGCGACCTGGATCCCGCCCGTATGTTCATGTTGGAGGTACCCAAGACGTGGGTTCCAACACCCATGCCTCGGACACCCCGAGTGAGCGCCATTTAGCAGTTGTCCCCACCAACGTGGACCATGCCTAGTGGCACTTGAAGGGGTCTTTCAGGTGATCGGGAGCCTCTGGGTGGGCAGGCTTTGGGCGGGGTGGTACCCTGGCACCTCTAATGCCACCTGGGCACCATGGCGCTGTCAGCCTGCCACACAGGTGGCAACGTACCTGTGCCGGAGATCAGTCACGGGGGTGTCCTGCTCTTATGAGATGTGTGCGGGGGCTCGAGGGTCCCCTCGTTGGTAAGTTGGGCCGTTGGGAGTGTCCGGAGGCTGTGGTAAGGGGTTCAGGATAAATGGTGCCCAGATCTCTTCCTGCACTGGTGTGACGAGGCCATTAAATCTCGCCAAGGCCCAGAGGTGGAGTAGAGACCCATTTAAAAGTGGGGTCATTCTTGCTTCCGCCAGCGCCAGGAAACAGCTGACTAAACGTGCCCAACTCTGTTTCTTTCCCATTAAATCCAATATATACATAATGACCAATATATATTTCAGTTAATGCTTTTCGGTGTCAATTATTAATTTACCATAAGAAAAAACAGCTAGAAAAATGTCAAAATTCATTTGAATCTAAATTAAGCAAAATGAGACCTACTGATTAGGTTAGTTTTTGGTTTTGTTTCATAAATATCACATAGTTCACTCGAGTGTCTCTGGGTCTATTTATCCCAAGTGTGATACCACATTCATTAGGATTGTATAACGGATATTCTCAGTAAGTCCAGCTGCTTTTCTTTCAGCTTCTTTGTTGCGAGATATATAAAGGAGATTGAGAACAGTACCGTTTATTGAAATAATTGCCTTCCACACATCTAGTAGGCGTAACAATGGAACTCCTTTACAGTTGTTTGATCCTCACACAGTGCTCAGAATGTTGAATGAAATTTAATTAAGGTTGATCCAAGAAGCAGATTCGAGGAACCAGACACTACAAAAATTCTAAACTGAGAAAAAAACTGAATAACAGAGAAAATTGTAACCTTCCTTCCAGTTTTTCATCTTATTCCGCACATTGCTTGGAATGTTAAGGTAGCTTTGTTGAACATTGCCTGACTTGGTAAGTATTCCCTCGCCTTTTCGGATTGTTTATTTAAAACGAGTCATTTAGTCAAATTGTGTGTATTTCAGGCTGATGCACGATCAATTGCACAAAGACTAAGGTTGGGTACAACTGTGGCTTTATTACAGTCAGATGCGAGGCCTCCTGCTGCAGCTGGCGAAATGGCAGGGCACTGGAGTTTATGCATATTTATACTGTTCTCCGTGGGTGGAGCCAGCCGGCAGGCGCTACCGGCGAACCTGCAGTGCAGGTCCTACCTTACATCTCCTATTACAGTGGTTCACCACATTCATCCCCTGTTAAAAATGAGTCCGGCGGGGTTGACATGAAACTATATACAATTAGTGCAATTATGTACAGTGGTAGGGAACGAAAAGTCCATGTCGACGGTCCAGAGTCCGTCAAAGGTTCAGCCGGTCCGGTGCTTTGGTGCTTCGTTGGGAGCGGTGTAATTGTGGCGGCGAAGTCGGTGCTGGCGGTGGTGGAGGTGGCACCGATGGCGGTGCTGATGCTGGCCAGTCATCTGGGAACTCCGGGAATGTGCAGAAGTCCTCTTCATCCTCTTGCGTGGAAAAGGGGAGGGGAGGATGCTCTGGTGGGGTCAACATTGGCGGCGCGGTGGGAGGTGGGGGGGGGCATTGTTGGGGGTGTGTGTTGGGGTGGAACCTGACGGTGCCAGGTCCCTGAGTGAGACAGTATCTTGGCAGCCATCAGGGAACTCAACGTAGGCATATTGAGGGTTGGCGTGGAGCAGGTGAACCCTGTCCACCAAGGTGTCCGCCTTGTGGAGTCGGACGTGCCTACGGAGAAGGACCGGTCCTGGAGCAGCAAGCCAAGTCGCGAGCGACACCCCAGATGTGGAATTCCTGGGGAAGGTAAAAACACGTTCATGGGGTGTGTTATAGTGGCGGTGCACAATAGTGACCGGATGGAGTGCAGTGCATCAGGGAGGGCCTCCTGCCAGCGAGAGGCTGGGAGGTTCCTGGACCGTAGGGCCAGCTGGATGGCCCTCCAAACCGTCCCATTCTCCCGTTCTACTTGCCCATTTCCCCGGGGGTTGTAGCTGGTCGTCCTGCTGGAGGCTATACCCCTGCTGAGCAGGAACTGATGCAGCTCATTGCTCATGAATGAGGATCCCCTGTCACTGTGGATGTAGGCGGGGAAACCGAACAGAGCGAAGATGGTGCTGAGGGCCTTGATGACGGTGGCAGACGTCATATCGGGGCATGGGATGGCGAAAGGGAATCCGGAGTACTCATCGACCACACTGAGAATGTATGTGTTACGGTTGGTGGAGGGGAGGGACCCTTTGAAATCCACGCTGAGGCGTTCAAAGGGGCGGGAACCCTTCACCAGGCGTGCACGGTCTGGCCGGTAGAAGTGCAGCTTGCACTCCGCACAGACCTGGAAATCCCTGGTGACTGTCCTTACTTCCTCGACGTAGTAGGGCGGATTGCAAGCTTTGACCAGATGGTACAATCGAGTGACCCCTGGGTGACAAAGGCTGTCGTGTAGAGCCCGGAGTTGGTCCACTTGTGCGCTGGCACATGTACCTCGGGAGAGGGCGTCTGGGGGCTCGTTGAGTTTACCGGGGCGATACAAGATCTCATAATTATAGGTGGAGAGCTCGATTCTCCACCGCAAGATTTTATCATTTTTGATCTTGCCCCGCTGTGTGTTATTGAACATGAAGGCTACCGACCGTTGGTCCGTTAGGAAAGTGAATCTCTTACCGGCCAGGTAATGCCTCCAATGCCGCACAGCTTCAACGATAGCTTGGGCCTCCTTTTCGACGGATGAGTGTCGAATTTCAGAGGCATGAAGGGTGCGGGAAAAGAATGCCACGGGTCTGCCTGCCTGGTTTAGAGTGGCGGCAAGGGTGACATCTGAAGCGTTGCTTTCTACTTGGAAAGGCAGTGACTCGTCCACTGCGCGCATCCCGGCCTTGGCGATGTCTGCTCTGATGCGGGCGAAAGAGTGTTGTGCCTCAGCCGCAAGGGGGAATTGGGTGGACCGAATGAGTGGGCGGGCCTTACCTCATAGTTTGGGACACACTGAGCGTAGTAGGAAACGAACCCCAGGCAGTGTTTGAGGGCCTTGGGGCAGTGGGGGAGGGGAAGTTCCATGAGGGGGCGCATGTGGTCGGGGTCGGGCCCGAGAAGTCCGTTTTGGACTATATAGCCGAGAATGGCTAACCGGGTTGTGCTGAACACACACTTCTCTTTGTTATAGGTCAGGTTGAAGAGAGTGGCAGTGTGGAGGAATTTATCGAGGTTGGCATCGTGGTCCTTCTGGTCATGGCCGCAGATAACATTATCTAAGTACGGAAAGGTGGCCCGCAAACCGTACTGGTCGACCATTCGGTCCATCTCTCTTTGGAAGATCGAAACCCCATTTGTGACACCGAAAGGGACCCTAAGGAAGTGGTAGAGGCGACCGTCCGCCTCGAAGGCAGTGTATGGCCGGTCCGACTTCCGGTTGGGGGGCTGGTGGTAGGCGGATTTCAGGTCAATTGTTGAGAAGACCCGGTACTGCGCAATCTGATTGACCATATCAGATATGCATGGGAGGGGTACGCGTCAATCTGCGTGTACCGATTGATGGTCTGGCTGTAGTCCATGACCATCCTTTGTTTCTCCCCAGTTTTAACCACTTACCACTTGGCCTCTCCAAGCTGTTGCTGTCCTCGATAATACCCTCCTTAAGCAGGCGCTGGGCTTCGGACCTGATGAAGGTCTTGTCCCGGGTGCTGTACCGTCTGCTCCTAGTGGCAACGGGCTTGCAATCCGCAGTTAGATTGGCAAAAAGGGAGGGGGGATCGATCTTGAGGGTCGCGAGGCCGCAAGCGGTAAGGGGGGGTAAGGGCCCGCCGAATTTGAGGGCGAGGCTCTGGAGGTTGCACTGGAAGTCCAATAATCAACTTCTTTTGTGCAATTGATTGTGCATCAATTTATTATAGTCAGATGCATGGCCTCCTGCTGCAGCTGGCAAAATGGCAGGGCACTGGAGGTCATGCATATCTATACACTTCTCCGCGGGCGGAGCCAGCCGGCAGGAGCTACCGGCGAACCGGTCGTGCAGGTCCTACCTTACATCTCCTATTACAGTGGTTCACCACACAGACTAAGCGAGCTCAGATTCCAATACACTTGCGAAGCACAGACAAGGGAAAAAGCAGGGATAGCTGGACATGCTCACAAGGCCATAAAAACCTTGAAAGAAGAAAAGGAGAAAGATCAAGGGCTTAACTCTCTGTCTCTGAGGCTAAGTACAGAGGATCTGTGGCGTTTTACCGGTGCCGGCCCCTCACTGATCTTGCGCAGTGAGGGGCTAGTTGCCACGCCGCGTAAAACTCCCGCCCTCCACAAAATAAATGGCCGGATCCGTGGCCGCGCATGCTCAAGGCGACGACCTGCAGCAGTCGTGCCGTAAAACATGTCGCCAGCCATGCGCGGAGCCGACCTGCCAGACAGTGCTCCCCTGACCACCCCTGGCCAACCACCACCTGTTCCTAGCCCTCGTAGAAGAGCCCCTGCTGGCAGCACGGCTCCCGCCCGACTGTGGCAACGCTGAACACAGTCTGCAGCCGCTACGCCGGGTTCCCGTCCGCTGAGACCACACGTCCCGTGCGTGGCCGGGATCTCGGCCCATCGGGGGCGGAGCATCGGGGAGGGCCTTTAGCTGCCGTGCTTAAACCGTCCCAACGGCATGTGGTGCGCGTCACAAAATCGGCATCGGGGAACGGAGAATCCCACCCCAAGAATCTTTCACAATTCCAGTAGGCCCCAAAGCATTTTAACAAAATGGGCTAGATTTTAATTAGCAAAATGGGGAAGTGGTAGTGGGTGGGAGCAAGGGAGGGGGAAGGCATGTCCAACAGCACAGGAAACTCAGCAGTGAATGCTCTGCATCTGTCAGTGGCTTTTTAACCAAGCCACCCCATTATCATCTTTCTTCAGGGTTTTCCATCCAAATAGTTTCAGCAGGCGTGACATGGATCTGCGTGACACAATTTCAATACAAATATTTAAAGTAACATGAAAAACAATAAACTTTTTGCAATGGATTGAAATTGGCAAAGGTTGCACCCCCACTTCAGTGACACCATTCTGGACGTGTTGCCAGAGGCTGTGAGGCTTCAGGGAAGATCCTCTTCCAGAGTGATGGTAGGAAGCACTCACCAAATGTAGAAGAGGCCTCACTATGAGCAGTGAATATAATAGATTGTGTCATTCTTGTGTTGAAAGGAGGTTCAACATAAATTGGAAATAATAATTGTAATATTCCATACTGGGACCTACGGGGTGGGAAAGCTGGTCTTCCCCATGCTCCTTGCGGAGTACCAGCACCCTGCTAGGACCGGGGTATCTCAATTATCCGATGTGTAAAAGATCGGTCGGTAGGACACAAATCAGAATAGAAGCCCAGTTGGGGTCTATCAGGCAGTGTACATATCGCTTGCGTAAATGAAATGAAATGAAAATCGCTTATTGTCACAAGTAGGCTTCAAATGAAGTTACTGTGAAAAGCCCCTAGTCACCATATTCCAGCGCCTGTTCGGGGAGGCTGTTACAGGAATTGAACCGTGCTGCTGGCCTGCCTAGGTCTGCTTTCAAAGCCAGCGATTTAGCCCTGTGCTAAAGCCTCGTTTCGTATTTTACTCGATGTGGATTCCACATATCTTTATTAAAAAAAGGAGCACGATGGTTAGCACAGTTGCTTCACAGCGCCAGAGTCCCAGGTTTGATTCCCGGCTTGGGTCACTGTCTGTGGGGAGTCTGCACGTTCTCCCCGTGCCTGCGTGGGTTTCCTCCGGGTGCTCCGGTTTCTTCCCACAAGTCCCTAAAAACTTGCTGTTTGGTGAATTGGACATTCTGAATTCTCCCTCTGTGTACCCGAACAGGCACCGGAATGTGGCGACTAGGGGCTTTTCACAGTAACTTCATTGCAGTGTTAATGTAAGCCTACTTCTGACAATAAAGATTATTATATTAAAGCCAGTATTATAAATAGTTTTTAAGTGGAACTAAACATAGGGTGCGATTTAACTAAATGGAAACAAAGTCATGTTACACCAGTTAGCTGCAAGTTTCACGGCGCTCACAGAGCCGAGAAGTACAACGCTTTCTTTTGTGAGGGCCACGAAGAATCCAGCACAAGTTTTAACGATACAAAGAAATAACATTTATTTCAATAACATATATATACAACAGCAGCAGCAACTTCACTTGCTGCTCACTCCTTTCTGGCTGGCCCCAAACTGGCCAGCTTTATTTATGCAGGGAGTCTGCTCATGATTTCTCCGCCCCCCTCATTGGGGAAGTTCATACTCCCACAGGATTGTGGAATTGTCATTAGTCCCCAGCCAATGGTAATCAGGCAGGTTATAACATCCTTCCCCCCCACAAAGTCCAATGAATCCACCGAAGACCCTGGCGAAGGAGGGCACGGACTCGTTTTGCCGCAGGCCGGACAGCATTTGCACGCGGCGCTGGATCGGGCAGCGTGTAACGAGACGGAGACCAGCGCTTCCGTGATGAACGGCGTAACGGTTGTACATCCACGGCCGGTGGGCCCGAGGATTCCCCCTCTGAGGCGTCCTGTGTCTCCATCTCGGAGTCAGAGTCTGCTGCCTCTGTCATCTCGGCGTCTCTATCCCCACACGGTTCTGTAACGACCTGCGCAGGCTTTGAGTGAGGCACCAGAGGAAGATTGTGAGGAATACTTTCCATTGTGCCTGGTCTCTGTGGCTGTAGGAATGAGCTCCGGGGCGGGGAGTCTATGGAAGGGATAGTCTTCTGGACTGAATGTGGTCTACATGTTTGCGCTGGAGATGACCCTGGGCTTGCACCTGGTAAGAGATAGGGCCCGTTTGGCGAAAGATTACGTCAGGGACCCACTGGGCACCACCAGCAAAATTCCGAACGAACACTGGGTCACCGGGCGCAAACTGCCGAATCGGCCGATGCCGAGAAAAACCATGTCCCTGCCGTTCTTGTGTGCAGCGTACCTTTCCTGGGAAATCCATGCTAAGGCAGGTGCGAAGTCTCCGGCCCATTAGGAGTTCTGCGGGAGCTACCCCAGTCACCGCATGGGGGGTGGTCCTATACGAAAACAAAAAATGAGCCAATCTCGTGCCCATTGACCCGGAAGACTGCTTCTTTAGGCCTCTTTTGAATGTCTGCACTGCGCGCTCCGTCAACCCATTTGAAGCCGGGTGGTAAGGGGCAGTGCGGATATGGCGCATGCCGTTCATCTTCATGAACCTCGCAAACTCCTCACTTGTGAATAGAGTGCCGTTATACGTGACCAGCACCTCGGAGAGGCCATGCATACTGAACGACAAACGCATCTTCTCAATTGTTGCGCAGGACGTTGTGCCTACCATCTTATGTACCTCTAGCCATTTAGACTGGGCATCGATTAATAGAAGGAACATGGATCCTTGAAAAGGTCCGGCGAAATCCGCATGCAAGCGCGCCCAAGGCCGCCCTGGCCATTCCCAGTGATGTGGGGGCACGGCCGGATGAAGCCTCTGATGCTCCTGGTAAATGGAGCAGTTTTGGGCCACCTTCTCAATGTCGGTGTCGAGGCCTGGCCACCAGACATAACTCCGGGCCAACATTTTCATTTTGGTCACACCTGGATGCCCATTGTGCAAGTCTCTTAGTATCACCTCCTGTCCTTTTTCCAGGACAATCACACGCGTCCCCCACAAGAGGATGCAGTCTTCCATGCTGAATTCTGACAGCTTGGAGGAAAATGCCCGCAACTCGCCTGGGAGCTGTCTATGCTCCATACAGGACTATGTGTCGAACCTTTGACAGGACTGGCTCCATCTGGGTCCACTCACGGATCTGTGATAGGCAAGGTGTCCATAAAATTTAGGGTTGCAACCACCTCACCGGTCGTGGGGGTCGAAATGGGGCCGGTCGATAAAGGCAATCGGCTAAGTGCGTCGGCATTCGCTATCTGCGTTCCTGGTTTGTGCTCCAGAGAATACTCGGATGCAGCAAGCAACAAAGCCCAGCGCTGGATCCGTGCAGAAGCAATGGGCGGTATTGGCTTATCCTCTCTGAAAAGTCCCAGCAGAGGCTTATGATCAGTCACGATAGTGAAGTGGCGGACATACATGTACTGGTGGAAACGTTTCACCGCAAAAAACACTGCCAGGCCCTCCTTCTCTATCTGCGCGTACTTTTCTCCGCTGCAGTCAATGTGTGGGAGGCGAAAGCTATCGGCCGTTCAGCCCCGTCCTCCATCTTGTGGGACAGGACGGCCCCAATACCATATGGGGATGCATCACATGTGACGAGCAAAGGCTTTCCAGGATCAGAGTGGGTTAGTAACCCAGACGACGACAATTGTTGTTTTACCTGCTGGAAAGCGGTTTCTTGCGGTTGACCCTAAACCCAGGTGTGATTTTTCTTTAGCAGAAGATGCAACGGGGCCAACGTCGTTGCCAGATTGGGGAGGAACTTCCCGTAATAGTTTACGAGGCTGAGAAAAGAACAAAGATGCAAAATGTCAGTCGGAACGGGAGCCTGTTAAATCCCGCGCACCTTCTCTGTGACGGGGTGCAAACCTTCGCGGTTCACCCGATAACCCAGGTAGACTACTTCCTTCACCTGAAAGAGGCACTTTGTGCAACGTAAACGGACTCCAGCCTCCGAAAAGCGTCTGAGGACAGCCTCCAGATTTTCCAAATGTTCCTGCTCCGACGCCCCTGTGATCAAAACATCATCTAAGTAGACAGCGACACACAGTAATCCTATCAAAATGCCCTCCATAACGCGTTGAAAAATAGCGCAGGCAGAGAATACTCCGAAGGGCAAACGTGTATATTCATACAGGCCCCGGTGTGTATTAATCGTTACATGTGGTTGGGAGGCAGGGTCCAGCTCCAACTGTAGGTAGGTGTAACTCATATCTAATTTTGTGAACGAGAGTCCGCCTGCAAGCTTCGCGTAGAGATCCTCTATGCGAGGCATTGGATATCGGTCGAGTCGGGAAGCCATATTCACTGTAAGTTTTCGTCGTTGCACAAGCGAACTGTGGCATCTGACTTCATTACAGGTACAATTGGTGCTGCCCAGTCAGCGAAACGGACGGGCCTGATAATACCCAAACTCTCCAAACAAGTGAGCTCCCCTTCTACCTTCTCGAGCAAGGCGTAAGGCACCGGGCGCGCCCGGAAATAGCACGGTGTGGCTCCTGGTTCGACTTGGATACGGGCTACGGCCCTTTTTATTTTCCCCAAACCGGGCTGGAATACATCTGGGTATGGTCCTAGCATCTCAGTCAACCCTCCAGAAACTGTTTGGAGGATGTGCTGCCATTGCAACCGTAAACGGCGCAACCAGTCCCGACCCAACAGGCTGGGCCCATGGCCGCGCACCACGATAAGTGGGAAACGCCCCTCCTGGCATCCATAAATAACAGGGGTCATCGTAGTTCCTGCAATGTCCAATGGTTCCCCCATGTAGGTGGCCAACCTGGCCTGTGTGTCGGTTAATGTAAGGGTCTGTATACCCTGCGTGATGCGGTCGAATGTCCTCTGGGCGATCACGGACTGTCACCTTAATGGTGGCCACACGGGGAGCTGCCACACAATGCAGCTGCAGGCAGTCGTCCTCCGTCTCCACGTCCTCAGGTGTAGTCGCCGCAGGTTCATCCACATGGAAGGTACGGCCCCTGGGCTGTCCCCAGTTTCGGTCAGAACGACGGCGGGCACCCCCAGTACCAGCGTCCGCGACGGGGTTGGCGCCTACAAGTCTGACACGGACATGCCACCTCATCCATTGGGTCTGGAGAAGGCTCCCTTCGGGGAGGAATGTCCGACAGCCACTGGTGTCGATCTGGACGTCGCCTCGCCCAATGTACCGCAGGAGTGCGGGGCGACGTTTTCGGATGGAAGGGGTTGTGCCCCAAGGCATGCACTTCCATTCCCAGTAGCTCCTGCACTCCTCGTTCTGTGCTCTCTCAGGACAATACTATTTGAATGGATTGTTGAAAAGTCAATGTTGGCTCAGCTAACAACTTTCTCTGGGTGGCCGCATTGTTAATACCGCAAACCAAACGGTTGCATAACATTTCTGACAAGGTTTCACCATAGTCACAGTACTCCGCAATCCTGCGTAGCCTGGATAGAAAGTCGGCAAGGGATTCTCCTGGGGTCCTCTCAGCGGTATTAAACCGGTAACGTTGGACTACCGTGGACGGAGTTGGGTTAAAGTGTTGCCCCACTAAGTTCACAAGTTCATCAAATGTTTTGGTGTCTGGCGCAGCTGGGTACGTAAGGCTCCTAATCACCCCAAACTTATGCGGACCGCAGGTGGTGAGCAATATGACCACCTGGCGCTCATTTTTGGTGATGTTGTTTGCCCGGAAATAGTAATGCATCCGTTGTGCGTACTGGTTCCAGCTTTCCAGCGCAGCATCAAAAACATCCAAACGTCCGTACAGAGGCATGGTGTAATCAAAAACAACTTCCAACCTGTATCCAACAAAAATCCAGGGAGGTGGCTTCAGCAGCGTGGACAGCTATCCACTTTAACCCTCATCGCCAGTTTTGTGAGGGCCACGAAGAATCCAGCACGGGTTTTAAGGATACAAAGAAATAACATTTATTCACAATAACATATATATACACAACTGCAGCAGGAACTTCGCTTACTGCTCACTCCTTTCTGGCTGGTTCCAAACTGGCCAGCTTTATTTATGCAGGGAGTCTGCTAATGATTTCTCCGCCCCCCCCCCCCCCCCCTCATTGGGGAAGCTCATACTCCCACAGGATTGTGGGATTGTCATTAGTCCCCAGCCAATGGTAAGCAGGCAGGTTATAACACTTTCAAACATCACTTGGGCTAGATGCGGGGCCACAGTGGGGAACCCGCGCTGTGGCTGCACATAGCCCCGTTTTCGGTACTGCCACTCACTGGAACCCCTCAACGTAGCAAGAGATCAGGATACCATTTGTAAATGGCGTCCCAATCCTTTGTACCCCCAACATGATCCCCAATCACCCCCAAGCTCCAACTCCTTATGAGTGGTCCCCAGGCCCCCTTGCTCCCCACCCCAATACCCGTGCAGGGCACCCCCGACCCGATCACTGCCATGTAAAAAATGTCAGCTTTCCAACGTGGCAGTGACAGCCTGGTACCCTGGCTGTTAATCTGTTAATGCCACTTGACACCTTGGCTGTGCCAGGCTGGCACTCAGGTGGCATTGCCAGGATGCCAGGCTGGCAGTGTCAGGGTGCCCAGATGATGGCAGCTGTATCAGGGTAGCACTCTGCCCAAAGGGCATGCATCCAGGTGCCTCTGATTCCCTGGGAGACCTCCATGAGTGCAGTTCCATCTGGTCTCCATTAGTGGGATTGCACATTCAAAAACAATTCTTCAGGGGAGCTTTGATAAGGTCTTAAGACATAAGCAACAAGTGAAAAAAGTACCATAATAAATCCATGGCCAGGGCCCAAATGTCAGCTTTTTAAAATGCAAAGATTTTCCACAAAAATTCTTGGTGCAGGTGAAATTGGACCTTGAAAGTTTACATTGATCGTCTACACCAAAGAATTATTAGTTACACACTGGCTGGAATTCTACGATCATTGCGATTCATTTTTCCTGCTGGCAGTACAGGGGGGGGGGGGGGCGATCCGCGGGCAGGGGGGCTGTTTTGGGGCTGTGGGCACTGTGGGGGTTGGTTCGGGGCACGCAAGCCGCAGAAGGGAGGGGATTATTTTTGCGGTCCAGGACCGCCATGCAGCACGGCGCGGCTGCTGCAGGCCAACGCAGTGTGCATGCGTGGCCACGGACCCGGCAATGCTCCGGGCCATAACGGCATTAGAGCTTGGAGCTCAACGTTGCCTGGCTGCTAGCCCCACCCCCGGAGCAGGGAATCGGTGGCCGTTTTGCGCCCATTTTCCTGGCGTAAAACACCATCGTTTTCACGCTGGCGTGGGGACATAGTCTCCCAAACAGAGAAACCAGCCAAAAATGTTGCAACAAAAAAAAAAACTCCATGATAATTTCAGAAATCTTCATCCAGAAAGCGTGGGCGGGATTCTCCCCTACCCGGCAGGGCGGGCCGTACCAGGTGCCGAGGAGTGGCGTGAACCCCTCCAGCGTCAGGCCGCCTGGAAGGTGTGGAATCCTCCACACCTTCAGGGGTAGGCTGGCACCAGTGGGGTTGGCACCACGCCAACTGGTGGCGACGGGCTTGGCACCACGCCAACTGGCGCCAATGGGCCTCCGCCGGCCGGCGCGTGTTGGCGCATGCGCGGGACGCCAGCATGTGCTGGCATCATCCCAGCGCATGCACAGAGGGGTTCTTCTCCACGCCGTCCATGGCGGAGGGTGACAGCAGCCGGCGCGGAGGGAAAGAGTGCCACCACGGCACAGGCCCGCCCGCGGATCGGTGGGCCCCAATTGCGGGCCAGGTCGCCGTGGAGGCACCCCCGGGGCCAGATCGCCCTGCGCCCCCTTGAGGACTCTGCAGGCCACCCGTAGAGCAAGGTTGATTTATGCCGTCGGGACCGGCCTAAAATGGGCGGCCGCTCGGCCCATCGCGGGCCGGAGAATTGTCGGGGGTGCCGCTGCTAGCGGCCGCAGACCGGTGCGCCGCATTTCCCGCCCCCGCCAAAACCCCGGCGCCGGAGAATTCGGCAGCCGGCATCAAGGCGGTGGGGCGGGACTCTCCTACTGCACATAATCACACAAAGAAAGCTGAATTGTAAAAAATGTTGTCAAATTTTGAACGTTATGATGCCAACTTGGAAAAACAGAAAAGCATTGATCTGTGGTTTAGTAGGACGTCACCACAGGAACTGCTGATGTCCCAGTTCTATGCTCCTGTGCCCTGGCTGTGCACCTACACTTTCAGTACTCAACGCCCCTGAATTTTCCAAAAGTCCCATCGAAGTCCCATTGTTGCCATGCTCTGCACAAGACTTTCTCTGTAACACCATCTGTGGAAGTCAAATCAAAAGTATAACTTACATACCAGGATCAAGCTTGTTGCTGCTGTGGCAACAGAAATGCTAACCACAGCAAAGGCTTCTTCTTACTCTCTCTTCTCCCTACAGTTTTCCCCTGCAGTTTTATCCATACTCATAAATACCTGGCTGTGTCCATGCTCACATGGGAGAAAGTACAAGCAGTGAGTCGGGTAAATTTATGCTTGCTTCTCCTCCAAATCAAACTATAATGTATATTCCTAATTCCATAATGCAGTTTGGCATTCAGTTATGTAACAAAACATTACATTTCTGTATTGACTGAAATTTCCTGATTGTAATAACTGAAATCAAAGCTTTAAAACTGAACAGTAATTCCCCATTGCCCCACAACATCATCAGTCACTCACCTCCCACTCACAGCTAAAGCAGCAGGCATTAGCTTTTGCATCAGGTTGTTGGTCATGATTTAGTCCCATCAGGCCAATTATATTGCAACATATTCTTTCCTCCCTTTGAACTATTAGAAGAATCATTGTTTACTCAATAACAATAATACATTATGCCATTGTTCGATCATTTATTTTTTGCATGTTAAGCTGCTTCGGAAGTTTTACATTGCTGATTGTCATAATTCCTTCGAAAAGAAAGAAAGGAACAAAAAAAGAAATCAACACCATTGGTGCGCAGGGATTGAAATATTTTAACACTAATAAAACATTCTAACTGTAAGTCAATAATGTATTGATCATAGCACTGAATGTCGCAAGATTATTTGACTTGGAAACTGAATTGAACTGGAGAAGGAGAAATTTTCCTGGCAGATGTTCTTGTACAAATATTGCTAATGCATCAGAACATGGATAAATGTATACCAGTATTATCATGGAATGGTCACACCACCAATGGAGTCCATTTGGCTCGTCATATCCATGCTGGCTCTCTGCAAAAGCAACTTATAGAAAAGAGTGGCACTTTGTTTTATCCTAAATACTGCCAGGAAAAATCTGTCAATTGTATAACATTCAAAGCCAAATACAACTCAGAAGCTATTTTCAAGAATTTTAAAAGTACAAAATTATTGCATTCATTTGTGCCTTTTTAAATCACTTTTGTAGTCATTTTACAGAGCTGCCCACATTAGCAGCTCACTCATTAAACATTTTTAAGAGTTTAATGTGATTTGCTTTGAGCTCTTCCAGAACTGTTTCAGAAGCTATATTCGAGTAATTTAGGAAGAATTCCACAGGCAATATTGTTTCTATCAGATTCACCTGGTTATGTCGTGTACTTAAATTACTATCTTAAGAATAGACGAGAACACACAGCATACCATCCATCCCCCAGGCTCATGGGTACAGAGGTGTAGATAAAAGATGCTTCTGTGTTGCCTGAATGCAGTCTCTTACCCCAAGCTCAAGGACAGCCTCGACTGAAGCTGATTGTGCTTATGATTTACATTTTGAACATCTTAAAGATTTTCTTTTAATCAGCGAGAACACCGAAACAGACCCGTATTTTCAATAGGAACAGCAGGCAGTGAATAGCATATCTGGATTTTTAGAACTGCTAATTAGATTCATGTGAGAAAAATGATGGTTATGGATGATGCAGAATGTTGGACTACTGGGATCTAATATTGCACCCAATTAAATATGCACTATTAAAGCCTTTTCCCAGCAACTATAAAGGTTTTAATCAGTTTGAACCTTACTGATTGACCAAAATGTATCCACTTCCTTCCAATTAGCACTAAATAGTTTGTCACATTCGAAGAGTGCACAAGCTTGACAGCCTGGGAACTGAGAGATTGGAGAACATTCCCTCCTATGTTCCAAATGTTGTGCAATTGTGAGGACATTTACAAAGCATGTGTTTATAGTTTCACTACACACAGCAGAAGACATCTTTCCATATTCTCAAAACTGAATATTACACGGAAAATGTTGAAATTACAACATGGAAACAGGACCTTTGGATCAATTAGTCTGTGCTGGAGTTTATCTTCCACATGAGCAGTAGTTCTAATTCCATTTGTCCCCCCTTTTCCCATAATATTTAATTCCCTTTCCCTGCAACTATCTGTGAGGCCGAAGAGCCTGTTCCTATGCAGGAACTCTGTTTGGGAGAATATGGGCGGGATTCTTCGTTCCTGAGACTAAGTATTGACGCTGGCGCAGGTTTGTGGACTTCCATGACAGCAAAACTGCCGCAGCACCTGGACCGATTCAGCGACTCTTAAGGGGCTAGCACCGGTGCCACATGGAACACAATCGATTCCAATGAGAAATGGTGTGGGATTCGCGATTGACAAGCTGCAGCTGCATATTCAAACTTCACTCCTCACACACATCATCCCAGCCAACAAGATGGCAGCAAATCGCATGGCTCTACAATTTATGGGCGCAGAGCTGGAGACGCTGCTGGACACGATGGAGGAGAGACGGGCCACCCTGTACCTCTTCCCGGAAAGGAGACTGCCAGTCGCTACCATGTGCCGTACCTGGGCCCAGGTGGCAGAGGCAGTCAGCTTCACCATCCGCACCAGTCAGAAGTGCCGTAAAATACTGCACAACTTCCTCAGGGCGGCCAGGGTGAGTAGGCAACACTGTGCCCCTGGCACTAACCCCCGTCCCACACGCCCGTAACCCCCCTCCACCCACTCAGAGGGCAGGCAAACTCCCAACCTGTACCACATGCCGGCCCCCATACCGGTCACCATGGCTGGGTGCCCTGGCTGCTGAGGTCACCAGCTACCCACCCCCAGGCTACATGCTGCCAATACTGTTGTGTTCTGTTTCCCCCCACCAGCAGAAGAAGGCTGCTCATAACCGCCGGGAACAGAAAAAACATGGGGGGAGGAACCCACCTGTGAACTCTCACCATGGCTCAGCAGAGGGCCTTGGACATGGTCAGCAGCCCAGAGGAAAGGGAGGTATCGGGGTGGAGATTGGGTGAGGAAGTGAGACGCTACTGAGTTACATTTGCTTGTGATACATGGGTCCGGGGATGACACAGATTTCCCGTCACAGCTGTCTCCAACACCCTCCACCATCCCAGAGACACTCACCTCGGCTGGGCACTTTAGTGAAGAGGCTCCTGGGGCACTATCTGATGCGCACCACACAGCTGATCCGGTACAGCGGGTGGAGGTAGGAACATGCGAGGGGGTGGACTGTCGGAGGGCAGTCCGAACCCAGGACCAAGCTCACATCCAGACGGGTTTTGAGCTTCTGGAACAGACAGTCCCATCAATTGTGAAGACTCAGTCACAGAGCCAGGGACTACATGACGGATAGCTGGCGAGCATCCAGTACCTGCAGGAGCTGTTTGAAGAGTCCAACAGCATGCAGAGCAAAATGTGGTGCCGACAATGCATGCCACCCAGGCCAACATCGCACTGGTGGTGGCTGCGGTGGAGGCACTGGGGACGAGGGCTTTGGCTATGCACTGGCCGATACCCAGGACAGGGTTGTGACCTTACAGGCAACCATACGCAAGAGCCACCTGGAAATTGCAGCGGCGCTTCTGAGCGTGGCCCAGTCAGAACGGGCCATGGCAGAGAACGTCGGCGGCATTGCCCAGGCACTGGCCGATGTGCCGCAGACGCAGAGTGGAGTAGCCCAGTTCCAGAGGGAGATGGCGCAGTCACTGGCTGATGTGACGCGGAAGCAGAAAGTGGTGGCAGAGTCAGTGGGCAATGTGGCACAGTTCCAGATGGCGATAGTCCACTCCCTGTGCTCCATGACTTCAAGCATGCAGACCCTGGTCAAGGCCTCCAGGACTGGCAGTGGCAAGTGGTGGGGAGCCTCAGGGGATAGATCCGCTCGCACCCCCGTCCCATGGAATAGACGAGGGCCACTGGGCACCCTGAGGGAGGTGATAGGGTCTGTGCCTGACTCCCGCAGGGGATGTGCTGGAACACTGCAGCACTTCGGACTCCCGCACCCCTCCTGTCCCTGTCGCAACTGGTGGGCAGCAGGCAGAACAAGATGGGACCATGCCACCTGTGACACCCATGCAGCAGCCAGAAGACGGTCGCCAATGGGGACCCAGATGGCAGGATGGGAATCACAGCAGGCCACCTCCACTCTTTTTTTATTTTTTTATTTTTTTATTCTCCTCCATTTTCACATTTTCTCCCACATTTACATCCATCAACACTAAACAATAATCAGCAAGATATGTCAGTCCCCATAATAACAACGATCCCATCTACCCACCAACCCCCAAACCTCAACCCGCATGTTTACATGAACAAATGACAAAAAGGAATCAGGGATTACCCGTAGTCACCCTTAATCTTACACAGTTCCCACCCCCCCACCCCCTCACCCCAGGTCTCCAGCTCCTCCCGTCCACCGCCTCTTGTAAAACTCCTCCCCCCACCCTCGGTTCCTTCCCCCCCAACTTTCCACCCCGGCTAGACCACTCGGACCCTGTTCTGCCAGGCTCCGATGGCCGCAGCCCCTCCCCCCATCTCACTCCCGTTCACTGGCCGGCACAAACCGGCCAGCGTGGAGGCCCCCGCCCGGGTCCCTTTCCCCCTTGCCCGGCCCTAGGAAAGCCCAAAGATCCCCTTTCAGCACACAAACCCTGCATCTCCACCTACACCCCAAAGAGCTCTCATTTCGAGTGAAAGTCCCGTCCCTTCCCTTGTCCAAATATATACCACCTTGGCTCCTTTAATCTCTACACCCGCGCGCAGTGATACAAAAAAAGAAGAAAATACAGTCATGAGGTTACATCGGCACATGGCCATTCCTCAATTTGTCAGTTCTGCCACAGTCCTTCCGCTTTTGCAAACTCCTCCGCTGCTTCCGCCGTTCCAAAATAAAAGTCCCTGAGCTTGTAAGTCACCCTCAGCTTCGCTGGATAAACAATGTCGAACCGCACCTTGCTAATGTACAGTGCCCTCTTCACCCGGTTGAAGGCAGCCCGCCTCCTCGCCAGCTCCACCGTAAAGTCCTGGTATACACGTATACCAGCTCCAGCCCACTGCACCACCCGCTTCTGCTTGGCCCAGCTCAGGACCTTCTCCTTCACCCTGTACCTACGGAAGCACAGAGTCACTGCCCTTGGCGGCTCACTCGCCTTTGGTACAGGCCTCCACGACCGATGAGCCCGATCCAGTTCATATCGGGAGGGGTCCTCCCCCTCTCCCAATAGTTTTGCCAGCATCACGGCAAAATACTCAGTCGGCTTCGGTCCTTCAACTCCTTCAGGCAGCCCCACGATCCTCAAGTTCTGTCGCCTGGATCTATTTTCCAGGTCTTCCATTTTTCCTTGCAGATCCTTGTTAGTATCCATCACCTTCCGCATCTCTTTCCCCATCGAGGCATGTTGATCACCGTGCTGCAATAATGTCTCCTTCACTTCCTTCAGCGCCTCCCCTTGCTCTCGCACCTCCGCCACTGCGCTCGCCACCTCCGTCCTCACCGGGGAAACTGCTTCCTCCACCAGCACATTCAAAACCTCCCTCATCTCCTTCCTCACCGTTTCCAGACATTTCGCAATCTGCGCCAACTGCTTTTCAAATTCCGCCGCCATCACCTTAGTTATTTCTTCAGCCGTAAGCAGTGCGGCCTTCCCTGGTGCTCCAGCCTCCATTTTTCCTGGTGACCCCGCGGTGACCTTTCCACTCCCCGACGGACCTCCAGCTGGTTTTTTTTTGGCCGTTTTTTTGCTCACCCTCGACATTTTTCTTTGGTTTTTTTTCCCTCCTGTGTCTTCACAGTGCCTCCTCTGTGCCTTCTCCCTGCTTCTGTCGCCTCCGTGGACCCTGGGACCGGGCTTAAAGCCCCGAAAATGCCGTTCCTGAGCGGGAGCTCTCCATTGTGCGGCCACCTCCCGCCCGCCGTCACCGGACCCACCTCCACTCTTGATGTACTGTCTAGGGGTCCACCTTGTGTTCGGGCCCATAAGGCTAGAAAAGTAAACACCAGTTAAGTTGGCACAGGTGCAGGGCACAGTTTAGTTAAAGAGGCTCGTGTAGTGTTCTTTGTGTTGCTAAATTAAGGATGGTTGTTGTAGTGTTCAAAAGGACCACAAATAGCTTTTAACTTGAACAAAGCTATAAATTTATTAACACTACTTAATTGCGTTCGGCACTTACTCCTATATAATACACAGTTGATCATTAACATATAATCTACACTCATCTGCTACTAATCTCTATGCTGTTACATTAACCATGATCTGCTCTCACTCACACTACCTTTCCTTCAGTCTGTACTCTAGCATTCTCCTTCACTTCTCTCCCCACAAGGCTTAGCACAATGTCTTATATACCTGTACATCTAGCTCCCTCTAGTGGTTGATTTAGACATTTCATTAACCCTTGCAGTTCTTACATTTATGATAATGTCACAGTTGGGCAATTATCTGTAAATATTTGTGCACCTTAAACACCTGTTAACACTGGCCTGGGCTGGCCTTAGAGTGGGTGCAGGGTAGGGGGAAATAAAGACGTTGTGGGTGGCCTGGGCTCCCACCCTCCCCTCCGACCATCCTCACCACCATTATCTAGGGATCCGATGGGACTGTGTGATGGGATGGCCAACTTGCATGCAGGGATCACCGAGGTGGATGCAGGAAAGTGCTGCCATGGGCAGGAGTCAAATGTTGTCAAACGATGTGGAGCAGTAGAGCTCATCGCAGAGCGGGTTGTAATCATCCTCCATCCGATAGATCAGATCCTGTGTTACCAGCAACCCAGGGCCCGCACCCTGTTTTGTGGTAGGTATGTATCATGGAAGGGGTTGCAGGCGGGGTGAGGTGCTGGCCACAGGGGGAAGAGGTGTTGTAGAGGGATGCAGTGTCCATGCCCCTGGCCAGTTTCCCCCCTACTTTGTGAACCTGGAGACGATCAGAGCATCCCGTGTGCGATGGCTCCGGCTTGCATCTCGTATGGCGTCCCGTGCCTGCATGGGCACTATATCCTGACCATCCTTACCCTCCCCCGCATCCTCTTCATTGGACCAGGACTGGCGTTCATCCTCCTCATCCAGCACGTCACCCCTCTGCTGTGAAATACTCTGGGGGACGCAAAAGGCCGCCAGGATGGGGGTGACCCACTCAGCATCATACTGGAGTGCCCCTCCAGAGATGTTCAGGCACCTGAATCGCATCTTCAGGAGGCCAAAGCACTGTTCGATCACGCTCCCGGTCGCTGCATGGATGTCGTTGTAGCGGGTCTCGGCATCGGTCTGTGGTCACCGAATAGGCGTCATTAGCCACAACCGCAGCGGATAACCCCTGCGTCTGAGGCATCAGCTGTAAAGAACTTCTGAGTTTTAAAACAATGTTTATTGCACTGTTTCAGTCTGGACTACCCTTCAGCTTCTAGGCAGGGGTCTCTGTTATGGGGGAGTGGAGGGGTCTCTGTTTTGGGGGTTGGGGGGGGTCTTTGTTAGGGGAGGCTTTGTTTTGGGGGTTTCTGGTCGGGGTCTCTGGTGGGGGGGGGAGGGGGGTCTCTGGTGGGGCCCTCTGTTATAGAGATCTCTAATGGGGAATCGGTGACAGGTTGGACAAAGTAAGATCCACCTTTCCGCCTTGCTCTGCCTCTCTCAGGCAGATGTCATGCGGATGCAAATTGGTGCGAGTATTTACAAACGGTGCTTGGGTGCCATGGCTGTTGAGGGGGAGAGAGAATGTAAAGAGACATTTTAAAACTTTCCAAAATGGTCGTGCTTGCCATGGGGTGGCTGCGTAGACTGGGGGGAGTAGCAGGAAGTGACTTGGGGTTGGGCAGCATGGTGGCGCAGTGGGTTAGCCCTGCTGCCTCACGCCGCCGAGGTCCCAGGTTCGATCCTGGCTCTGGGTCACTGTCCGTGTGGAGTTTGCACATTCTCCCCGTGTTTGCGTGGGTTTTGCCCCCAAAACCTAAAAATGTGCAGGGTAGGTGGATTGCCAACACTAAATTGCCTGCTGAAGCACGATCAATTGTACAAAGACTCAGGCTGGATACAACTGTGGCTTTATTGCTGTAAGATGTGTGGCTTCCCACAGCAGCTGGTGAAATGGCTGCTGGATAGAGGACACGCATACTTATACTCCTCCTACTGGGCGGAGCCAGCCAACAGGGGCTACCGGCGAACCTGTAGTACAGGTCCTATCTTACATCACCTAATACAGGTGTAACAGTGGTTTACCACATTCACCCCCTGTTAAAAATGATTCCGGCGGGGTGGTGGAGAACTATATACAGTAGTGAATTTATGTACAGTGTCTTATTAGGAGAGAAAAAAAATGTCTTTTGAAAGTCCGGTGCTAGTTAGAGACTCAACCGGTCTGGTGCCTTGACGTTCCGCTGGGAGCGACGTACCGGTGGCGGCGATGTCGATGCTGGCCTGATGTCGGGTGAACCCGGGAGCATGCCGAAATCCTCTTCATCCTCGTGTGGGCAGGGGAAGGAGGGATGGGCCTGGTGGGGTTAATGCTGGGAGCGCCGGGGGAGGGGAGGATGGCTCTGGGCCGGGGAAGTGAGTGGAACCTGCTGGTGCCAGGTCCCTGAGGGAGACAGTATCTTGGCGGCCGTCGGGGTATGCCACATAGGCATACTGGGGTTGGCATGGAGCAAGTGCACCCTATCCACCAACGGGTCTGCCTTGTGGAGTTGGACATGCCTACGGAGCAGGACCGGTCCTGGAGCTGCGAGCCAAGTCGGGAGTGACACCCCGGAAGTGGACTTCCTGGGGAAGGCAAAAAGACGTTCATGGGGTGTGTTATTCATAGCGGTGCACAGTAACAACCGGATGAAGTGTAGTGCATCAGGGAGGACCTCCTGCCAGCGAGAGGCTGGGAGGTTCCTGGACCGTAGGGCCAGTTGGACGGCCCTCCAAACCGTCCCGTTCTCCCTCTCTACCTGCCCGTTTCCCTGGGGGTTATAACTGGTCGTCCTGATGGAGGCGATACCCCTGCTGAGCAGGAACTGACGCAGCTCATCTCTCATGAATGAGGATCCACTGACACTGTGGATGTAGGTGGGGAAAACGAACAGAGCGAAGGTGGTGCTGAGGGCCTTGATGACAGTGGCAGACATCATATCGGGGCATGGGATGGCGAAGCGGAATCTGGAGTACTCATTGACCTCACTGAGAATGTACGTGTTACGGTCGGTGGAGGGGAGGGGCCCTTTGAAATCCACGCTGAGGCGCTCAAAGGGGCGGTAGGCTTTCACCAGGCGCACACGGTCCGGCCGGTAGAAGTGCGGCTTGCACTCCGCACAGACCTGGCAGTCCCTGGTGACTATCCGTACTTCCTCGACGGAGTAGGGCAGATTGCGAGCCTTGACAAGATGGTACAACCGTGTGACCCCCGGGTGACAAAGGCTGTCGTGTAGGGCTCGGAGTTGGTCTACTTGTGCGCTGGCACATGTAACCTGGGAGAGGGCATCTGGGGGCTCGTTGAGTTTGCCGGGGCGATACAGAATCTCATAATTATAGGTGGAGAGCTCGATTCTCCACCGCAAGATTTTATCATTTTTGATCTTGACCCGCTGCATGTTGTTGAACGTGAAGGCTACCGACCATTGGTCAATGAGGAGAGTGAATCTCCTGCAGGCCAGGTAATGCCTCCAATGTCGCACAGCTTCAATGATAGCTTTTCGACGTACGAGACGGACGAGTGCCGAATTTCTGAGGCATGAAGGGCGCGGGAAAAGAATGCCACGGGTCTGCCTGCCTGGTTGAGGGTGGAGGCAAGTGCGACGTCTGATGCGTCGCTTTCTACTTGGAAGGGCAGTGTCTCGTCTACTGTGTGCATCCCAGCCTTGGCTATATCAGCTCTGATACGGGCGAAGGCCTGTTGTGCCTCGGCCGTAAGGGGAAAGTGGGTGGACTGAATGAGTGGGCGGGCCTTGTCCGCGTAGTTTGGGACCCACTGGGCCCTGTTAGTGACGCCGAAAGGAACCCTGAGTAAGTGATAGAGACGACCGTCCTCCTCGAAAGCAGTGTATGGACGGTCCGATTTACGAATGGGGAGCTGGTGGTAGGCGGATTTTAGGTCTACCGTTGAGAAGACTCGGTACTGCGCAATCTGAGTGACCATATCAGATATGCGTGGGAGGGGGTACGCGTCGAGCTGCGTGTACCGATTGATGGTATGGCTATAGTCCACGACCATTCTTTGCTTCTTCGCAGTTTTAACAACTGCCACTTAAGCTCTCTCGGGGCTGTTGCTGGCCTCGATGATGCCCTCCCGAAGCAGCCGCTGGACCTCGGACCTGATGAAAGTCTTGTCCTGGGTCATGTACCGTCTGCTCCTGGTGGCAACGGGTTTGCAATCCGAAGTTAGATTGGCAAAGAGGGAGGGTGGGTCGACCTTTAGGGTCGTGAGGCCGCACATAGTGAGGGGTGGTAGGGGCCCGCCGAATTTGAGGGTGAGGCTCTGGAGATTGCACTGGAAATCCAGACCTAGTAATAGTGCAGCGCAGAGATTAGGAAGGACGTTGAGGCGGAAGCCGCTGAATTCTACGCCCTGGACCGTGAGAGTGACCGTGCATAACCCCCGGATCAGGACGGAATGGGATCCGGAGGCCAGGGAGATTCTTTGATTGGCGGGGTGGACCGCAAGGGAGCAGCGCCTTATCGTATCCGGGTGGATGAAGCTTTTGGTGCCCCCGGAGTCCAGCAGGCAAGAGGTCACATGGCCGTTGATTTTCACCGTAGTCGAGGCGGTGGCCAGGTTGTGTGGACGAGACTGGTCGAGCATCATTGAGGCGAGCTGCGGTTGGTCGTCGCTGATGTGGGGAGGCCCAGGTAATGGAATGTTGTCGGCGTCCATGCCCTGTGGGGAAGACAAGATGGCAGCGCCTGAAGATCCCGCGGGGGACAAAATGGCAGTGCCCATGGGTTGCACGTTGCGGGGACTGGACAAGGTGGCGGCGCCCATGGGCCGCACGTTAAGGGGGCTTGACAAGATGGCGGCGCCCACTGGCTGCTCGCTCTGGGTTTGCTGCTACAGCCGTATCATTTTAATGAGCATGTCTCCAAGATTTGGCATGGTATCTTCGACAAAGCCCGTAAATCATGGATGTTCTAAATTCATTCCCGTTATGTGCTCTTGTTGTGGATTCCTCTGCCAAATGAATGAATCTTTGTCTGTCTATTCTGTCAACTACCTGAATTATTTTAACTATCTCAATCAGATCACCCTTCACCCTCACAGTTACTAGGAACTTAACCAGATTTTACCCAGTAACTCATCATGACTCAGTCCCTTCATCCCAAGCGCCATCCTGATGAATCATTGCTGGACTTTCGCCAAGACCTGTACAGTCTTTCTTAGGTGAGGAACCTAAAACCAAAGACAAAGTTCCAGATTATGAATGTTCAGTACAATTACAGTAATACTTCCTTACTTTTATGTTTCATGTGCCTCTGATGATAAAAATCCAGCAATCCCTTAGCTTTTATGATGCCTTCAACTCTTTGTCATTCTCTAGACATTGCCATCCCTCGTTAATACATCAAAGAAAAGCTATAAAAAGTGTATTTTTTGATTACCGTGAATCAGGGTAGTGCCAACAGCATGGAGAATGATAATTATTGTTGTTGTTTAAAAATACAATTTGTAATTAGGCTTTTGTACAGCAAAGCCATCATTGAGAATGAAAATGGTTTGCCATCAGAAAAAAAAGGTGGTTAGTTAGTTTAGCACTTGCCGTGGGTTTTAATCAAATTGGATCTCGTCAGTACTTAACTTTTTCCAAATGTAATCAGGTTCTAAATAACCCATAGGTTAATCGTTATCGTAGAAAATGCAATATCTGTTTTCTAATCAATTAATTGAACACTGCGGGTAGGCTATTCGGTTTTGGCTGATTAAACATGTCTCTCATGCAAATCCACCAGTCAACACTTTTCACCAGTTCTTAATTGGGCTCTGGTTTAAGGGTCCTGATGCGACAAAGAATCTAACATATTCTTTCTACCTTCTACCTAGCAGCCCCATCAGCCAATCTTATACTGGCATTGATAGAGGTCACCAAGACATTTTCCTGATCTAGCGTATGCCAAAGTTCTGCCTAATGAGGAAACTAAAGCAGAAACTGGACAATATAGATCACTTTGCAGATTATGTTTAGGATATCACTAAAAACTATTCTGCTGCATTAAGAAATTGATAACAGGTTGCCGTCATTAGATGATGCTTATATATTATTAATTTCATGAATAGGCTATATGGGATTACTGGAAGTGGATAGACAGTTTCTCATAAAACCATACATATTATAGTAGGAAAGATGATCATATGGTTTATGGAAACAGATGGATAATAATTTATAGAGTTGAGAGTACGTAATGCTGTGATATGTAATGTCCTGTGTTTTAATGTTCTCCCTCACTCATTTCATGAAATATATGGTATGTATATAAAGATTGAAGAGGAATTTATATTTTATTCTACTAGCCTATTAAAAAACAAATATGCAAAACATTTAAATAATCAAAAAACACTTGAAAAGATTCTGGCATATAAACTGTGGCAGCAACAAATGGGCTGTAGCATTCTGATCTAGCAGGTAAATCTGGTAGCTTTGTGACCTGAATCCTGAAGAGTAGCTTTAACAGCTTAAAGAATGAGACTGTCACCAGGGCTGCAACACGCTGTGAAAGAGGTTCTTGCCTTTCAAGAGGGCAATGCTTTGTCATCAAGTACATGTTCGTGCCATTCTTCATGAACATGATACCAATTATTCAGTTCTACTTTTCAGTGTGCACTGGCCAATTAGGCAAGCTGCTTCTGTGTGGAGTGAATAAAAGTGAAAAGGAAAGTCGAAATGAGAAGCATTCAAAGAGGTTCAGACAACAGATTTGATTTTGGGTGGTGCTGTTGGTGGTGGCTGGTTGGGATAAGGAAAGTATGGTTTACAAATAAATTGAATTGCAAATGACTAGCATAAAAACATTCCCTCCACTTCAACCATCAGTAACAATATATCTATACTGCTACCATCTTACGAAGTAAACATTATCATTATTACGATTACTAGATTTATTATGGTCAGTTTTACAATTGCAGCATTACTAGGCTATCATGAAGTGGACTACTAGATGTCCCATTATTAGGTCACAATGGATTAGATCTATAGAGACATAGGAACAGTAGGTCTGTTCCACCATTCAATTAGATCATGATTAGTTGTGGCCTAACTCCGTGCACTTGCCTTTATTGCATTTTCTTTAATAGCTTTGGTTAACAAAAATCTATCAGTTCCAGATTAAAAATTACCAATTGATTTATCATCAGAAGCCATTTGTGGATGAAAGTTCCAAACTGCTGTTATCCTCTCCTAAAGAGGTATTTCCAGCATAGCTGAACCACAACAGGCTAGATACCTACAAACGGCATTATTATCAGACTTATTTTATCATAAAAATAAAGACTTGCACTTGAATAGCAGTTTTCAAACCATGACAATCACACACATTACTGGATTACCAATGTCAGCCACTTGGATTGATCAATACAACACCAATGTGAGTTAGATAATTTGATACATAGACCTTCCTCTAGTTTTTCATGAATCACACATTGGCCAATAATCTCCGTTGGGTATTGCACTATTCGGGGAGCGAGTCAGGACATACAAATGCACAAGCACTCTTGTCTACGTGAATCTAGAGCAATTCCCATTCCTGCTGGTGTCTGATTCTCTGGGGCTGGAATTGACACTGGAGCTTGACAAGTTGGAGCTGCATATAAGCACTCCACTCACCACACTGACTCATTCCAGCCAAGCAGGTAGCACAAAGACCTACCCAGAGGTTCACGGAGACTAAACTTGAGAGAATGCTGGACGCGGTGGATGAGAGGCGGCCCCACCTTCTTCCCCAGGGTGTGCAGGAGACTGAAGCCCGTCATTGTAAACAGGCTTGGGCAGAGGTGGAAGAGGGGATCAGTGCTGCCGGCCTCACCTGGAGGACTACGACCCGGTGCTGAAAGAAAATGAACAACCTATTTTGGGCAGCTTGGGTGACTCACCACCTCTGTGCCCCTGGCATCACTCTTGACCCTCACTCCTCACATCACCTCCCCCACCCTCCCCACATCCCAAGAGGCCAACCAAAATCCACCTGCCTACATCTCCTTCACATCCCATCCTCCACCAAACCCCAACACCTGCATTGTCTTCTTTGACCAGATGCCTTGCACACACGCGCCACCAGCTAAAGACCCGCTTGTAGAACTTGCTTCCATGCATCTCACCATGTCCTTTATGTGTCCCCGAGAATTAGGCGACCCATAATTGCCGGGAGCGGCAGATAACTGACAGGGGCGTCCCGGACCTCAAAGCCCAAACCCTCGCAAAGCAGAGGGCGATGGAGGTAGCAAGCAAGGCCGATGAGGGGGCTGTCTCCGAAGCAGAGGCCAGCATGTGGCAACCAAATGACCTGCAAATGCAAAATGATGTCCCAATAGCAAGTGAGTCATCCCTCTCCCGCAGCCCACTCTTTTCCAAGATCCCACC
Source organism: Scyliorhinus torazame (assembly GCF_047496885.1). Taxonomy (NCBI): domain Eukaryota; kingdom Metazoa; phylum Chordata; class Chondrichthyes; order Carcharhiniformes; family Scyliorhinidae; genus Scyliorhinus; species Scyliorhinus torazame. The sequence goes on from NC_092717.1 coordinate 153,520,755, forward strand.
ATGTCTCTTGTCTTTTTTCTTGCAGAATCACCGTCAAACCAGGCTGGCCCATCTGAGGTATCTCACCCCCAGCCAGGACTCCAGTACACCCCGGAGCAGCAGTTTGGGTAAGACACAGACTTTTTATCACTGCTGTCATCTGCACCCTCCACCATTGCAGAGACCATCACCTCGGTGGGGCATTTTAGTGAAGATGCTCCTTGGTCACCTTCTGGTGCACACTTCACACACACCTCAGCAAATCAGGTGGAGGCAGGGACACCGAGGGAACAGTCGGTCAAAGAACAAAGAACAAAGAAAAAAGAAATGTACAGCACAGTAACAGGCCCTTCGGCCCTCCAAGCATGTGCCGACCATGCTGCCTGTCTAAACTAAAATCTTCTACACTTCCGGAGTCCGTATTCCTCTATTCCCATCCTATTCATGTATGTGTCAAGGTGCCCCTTAAACGTCACTATCGTCCCTGCTTCCACCACCTCCTCCGGCAGCGAGTTCCACTGATTGTAGGTGGGTTACCCGATCCCAGGAAACAGCTGTAGTCCGGACATGTGTTGTGCTTCTGGGAAATATGATCCATCACTGGTACAGATACAGAGACAGAGCCAAGATATACAGGAGGGGGTGTCAGCCTGAAGGTATAACTGGATGATGCTAACCATGTTCAGGTGCAGGAGATGGTGCCGACAATGCTTAGTACCCAGGCTAACACTGAACGGGTGGCATCCACAGTGGAAGCATTGGGACAAGAAGTCCTGGGCAAAGACGTCTAAGGCTTGGGGCAACCTGTGCATCGATTGCTGAGGCTCAGGACAGGTGAGCCCTGTCACAGGCAAATATGTCCCGGGCTCACATGGACGTTTCTGTGGCACTCAAGAGCTTGGCCCATTCACAAAGGACATCGAGAGCATTGTCGGCACCATCTCCTGAATGTGGTTGTAATCCTCCAGTTGCACCTGCAGGCACTGACTGAGGTTGGCCAGTCCCAGAGGGACATGTCTCACTCACCGAAGGGTGTGTCCCAGTCTCAGTGCTCCATTGTTGAGGGCATCGAGACCATGGCGCAGCCGAGAGTGGGCCTCCAAGACTGGCAACACCTCCAAAGCTCACTCCAGCCGCATCGCCGTCCCATGCAGTAACCTGGGGCCCATCGGGCACCCTCAGGGAATAGGAAGTGATGTGCCCATGCCAGTACCTCCCAGATGCTGGAACACCTCAGCGCTTACAAATCCCCCCACCTACCACTGACGCATCTCATGGGCAGTGGGCAGAACAGGGTGGCACTTCATCACCTGTGGCACCTGGAAGTCAGCTGGGCACACCCATGCCCAGGCACCCCAGAGGACCGCTAGCCAAAGCATCTCAGGTCAGAGGGCGAGAAATGCAGCGGGCCTCCTCGACTTCTGATGTGCTGTTTAGGGGAACACCTAGAAGGAGCAGGAGGCCATGTAAAATTACAAAGTTGCCAATGGTGCAGCACAGAGGTGATAGTTAGGGATCCGCGGAATGGCGGAGCATACTGTGTCCAACCCGGCTAAGTACATTTAAATGAATGCAAATGACTGCTCTGCATGGGCCCGCCAACGTGGGACACAAACCCGCACAAGGTCTGGAGCATAGTGCTGGAACTGGCAACCAGCGCAAACCTCTATTTTTCAATCATGTGCGAATCTCAGCCCGATCCCGATTCACGTTTCCCGTGTTGCAAGGCAGACAATCCAACTCATTATCTCCTCGAATTATTCTCACAGAAGCACAGAATAACACAGCGCAGAAGAGGCCCTTCGGCGCATCAAGTCTGCACCAACGCATGGAAAACACCTGACCTGCCTACCTGCCAAGACGATTCTGGGGAGGAGCGAAAGCAACAGGGTAGTTGTTATGGGGGATTTTAACTTTCCAAATATTGACTGGAAACGCTATTGTTCGAGTACTTTAGGTGGGTCCGTTTTTGTCCAATGTGTGCAGGAGGGTTTCCTGGCACAGTATGTAGATGGGCCAACGAGAGGCGAGGCCATATTGGATTTGGTACTGGGTAATGAACCAGGACAGGTGTTAGATTTGGAGGTAGGTGAGCACTTTGGTGATAGTGACCACAATTCGATTACGTTTACTTTAGTGATGGAAAGGGATAGGTATATACCGCAGGGCAAGAGTTATATCTGGGGGTAAGGCAATTATGATGCGATGATGCAAGACTTAGGATGCATCAGATGGAGCGGAAAACTGCAGGGGATGGGCACAATGGAAATGTGGAGCTTGTTCAAGGAACAGCTACTGCGTGTCCTTGATAACTATGTACCTGCCAGGCAGGGAGGAAGTGGTCGAGCAAGGGAACCGTGGTTTACTAAAGCAGTCGAAACACTTGTCAAGAGGAAGAAGGAGGCTTATGTAAAGATGAGACATGAAGGTTCAGTTAGGGCACTCGAGAGTTACAAGTTAGCTAGGAAGGACCTAAAAAGAGAGCTAAGAAGAGCCAGGAGGGGACATGAGAAGTCTTTGGCAGGTAGGATCAAGGATAACCCTAAAGCTTTCTATAGATATGTCAGGAATAAACAAATGACTAGGGTAAGAGTAGGACCAGTCAAGGACAGTAGTTGGAAGTTGTGCTTGGAGTCAGAGGAGATAGGAGAGGTGCTAAATGAATATTTTTCGTCAGTATTCACACAGGAAAAAGACAATGTTGTCGAGGAGAATACTGAGATTCAGGCTACTAGACTAGAAGGGCTTGAGGTTCATAAGGAGGAGGTGTTAGCAATTCTGGAAAGTGTGAAAATAGATAAGTCCCCTGGGCCGGATGGGATTTATCCTAGGATTCTCTGGGAAGCTAGGGAGGTGATTGCTGAGCCTTTGGCTTTGATATTTAAGTAAATATCATCTATGGGCATCCTGCCCATAGATGATATTCAAATTAGGGATAATGACCATGTTCCCATGGGGTCTGGGCAGGAACCTTGTCAGGGCTGTCAGGAAACTTGTCTGGGTTGGCGGGGTGGGCCAGGAGACTCTCTACGGGTTTCACAATCTTTTGCTTGACAGCCAATTGCCTGGGATAGCGGGATTCTCACTGCTGGCTGGCGGCCCTGGTGAATCTCCCTGCTGGGCCGAAAGTGTTCTTTTTGTGCTGTAAAGCTTTGTGGCTCTATTAAAGATCTATGCTGACATTGCTGGGTGAATGCTTTCTGAAAATATAAAGAACGCTACTATGCACTGTGAGGCGGAAGCCCCTTTACCTTCAGGCTCTGCACATTAATGCTCTTCAATAATACCTATCGAAATACAGGAGAAAGAAGCAGTTATTGGTACCATCAACACATTCCTTGTAACATGTTGCACCTGCCAATACCTACCATCCTATGGTGTAGGTGTCTGCCAAGATTCCTACTGACAGGATGCCTGATTATGTGACAAATTCACAGAGGAAAGGAAGAGCAGTAATGAAGGTTGAAAACCTTGTGAGGCAGAAAGGTGCCTCTCAGAGCTTTTTAAATAAGCTCTATGGAGATGAGCTCACAATCTCCAAAATAAAATCTTCCAAGTTCTTTAGGTTCTTGAGACCTATGTGCCACCAGCAGTTGTCAGCCTTCTCCTTTAGTTGTGGTTTTCTTTCCCTGCAGTTGTCATAGATCATCATAGAATTTACAGTGCAGAAGGAGGCCATTCGGCCCATCGAGTCTGCACCGGCTCTTGGAAAGAGCACCCTACCCAAGGTCAACACCACCACCCTATCCCCATAACCCAGTAACCCCACCCAACACTAAGGGCAATTTATCATGGCCAATCCACCTAACTTGCACATCTTTGGACTGTGGGAGGAAACCGGAGCACCCGGAGGAAACCCACGCACACACATCGGGAGGATGTGCAGACTCCGCACAGACAGTGACCCAAGCCGGAATCGAACCTGGGACCCTGGAGCTGTGAAGCAATTGTGCTATCCACAATGCTACCGTGCTGCCAGTTGTTAGCGAGATTGGGGTGCTAACTGTTCCACTGCGGTTGTTAAAAATAGACTGAAGGGCCCCCTAATGAAATAATGAAACTCATGTCAAGAAAGTTGGTTGAGGTACAGGTAGATGGGGCTGCCATAAAAACAAAGCCTTCATGGGCAGAGGTCAATTCAAACAGACTCTGCTCTTGGTAAACTTCTTCAATTGTCTTATGTCCTAACCCCAGAAACTGTTCTAGCACGATGTGCTATTTTTCCCTATGCACCTGCATACCTGCCCTCTGAACGGGGTACCAAAATCGAAGGTAACAATCATACTTTGCTTGACCTTTATCCGAGGGCTCTGTTTGAAAAGGGGGGAGTTCTCCCTCATCTTTTTTCTGCGCAGTTTTTTCAAATATTTGCAGAATTGTAGACCAAGCCGAATGCATTAAGAGCGCACTAGGGTTTACAGTACAGTCACAACACTAGTAAAATGCAATTATTAGCTGCATTGCCCTTCTGATTTCATTACCAAACCTCTGAATTGCCAGTACCTGAACCTGAAAAATAAGACCGAAAACAAACAGGTTTTAGAATTCTGGATGAATATGTGGGTGAGTGGGAACTGATCAAATTATAATGAGAGCAGAGTGGAACTAATGCTCACCCGTGGAAAATCTATCATTTCACCTTCCTCTCCTCTTCCTGTAAGGATAGCCACAACAATCTCCTCTGAGGAAATTGTAGAGCTGGAGCTGGGATTTCCGGCCCTTCCCGCCGGCGGGATCTTCTGGTCCCGCTGAAGGCGACTCTCTGCAACGGGTTCCCCGATGGCGTGATGAGAAAGCCACGCAAAACACTGGAGATACCGCTGGGACTGGAAGATCCTGCCAGCGGCCAATGGCGACTCACCTCCGCCCCAGGAAAATACTTTTTTTTTTCAAATTTAGAATACCCAATTAATTTTTTCCAATTAAGGGGCAATTTAGTGTGGCTAATCCTCCTGCCTAGCACATCTTTGGATTGTGGAGGCGAAACCCACGCAACACGGGGAGAATGTGCAAACTCCACAGAGACAGTGACCCAGAGCCGGTATCGAACCTGGGACTCGGCGCCGTGAGGCAGCAGTGCTATCCACTGCGCCACCGTGCTGCTCTGCCTCCGGAAAATACGATGCTGGGGGGGGATGGGAAAATACGACGCTTGGAATTCCTGGGCACTCTTCCAGCTTGGCTTAGTTTTCAAGCCTCAGATGCCATCTTGTCCAGCAGACAAGTAGGCCTGAAATGTTGGAAGATTAAGGAGTACATACAGTAATTAAACTGAAACCCATCCTGTGCAGCACTATCAGACCACATATCAGTGTAGTGTTTTATGACTCAGAGGTATGGAGAGATGATACACCAGCTTCTTGTTTGCAGGAGCTTTAGTTAGTATGCTTTAATATGTCTGCCCAACCCCCTTCTAAGTGACCACATCTAGGCTGAACTAATCCTTCACAGTGAGCAGGCATCAGACACACATAATCAAACACTGAGAAATGTAACACTATAATCAGGTAACTAGCAAGCATTAGGAAGACCTGCTATGTGGAGCCCTTTTAAGAGATCTGTGTGCAGATGGTTTCAATTGTAAGTTATAGCTTGTTCTTGGAGTACGGGAATTTTTTCAAATAATTCTTTCATGAGGTGTGGATGTTGCTGGTTAGGCCAACATTTATTGCCCTAATCCCTAATTGCTCTTGAGAATGATGTGGAGATGCCGGCGTTGGACTGGGGTGAGCACAGTACGAAGTCTTACGACACCAGGTTAAAGTCCAACAGGTTTATTTCGATGTCACTAGCTTTTGGAGCGCTGCTCCTTGTAGGAGCAGCGCTCCAAAAGCTAGTGACATCGAAATAAACCTGTTGGACTTTAACCTGGTGTCGTAAGACTTCGTACTGTGCCCTTGAGAAGGTGATGATGAGCCAGCTCCTTGAACCACTGCAAGCCAGAAAGTGTAGGTCCACCCACAGTGCTGTTAGGAAGGGAGTTTCAGGATTTTGATCCGGTGACAGTAAAGGAATGGCAACATAGTTCCAAGTCAGGATGAGGTGAGGCTTGGAGGTGGTGTTCCCAAGCATCCTACCCCTGCCCTTCTTGGCGTAGAAGTTGTGGGGTTGGAAGGATTTTGAATTGTGCACTGTAAAGTAGTATGCAGGCTTTGCATAAGTCAACAACCTGCACACTGCCTGATAGGAGATACTTTGTGGCATACAAGCTTGGGCTTTTCTTGATGTTTACCATTTTCCTCCACATTGGTTACTTCTTCTGTCAGATGCTGTACTAAATACTGACTATCATTGCCACGTTTGCTATACTTTGGAAGATTCTCCTGGAGTACCAAAGATAACAACAATCCTCTGCACTTTCTGGGTTAGTGCAACTCTAACAACACTCAAGAAATGTGACACCATCTAGGACAAAGCAATCTTCTTGATCGGCACCATCTACCACTTTAAAACTCTTTCCCTCCACCACTGGTACACTGTGCTTATGATGTGTACGATCTACAAGATGTACTGCAGTGACTCCTTCAACAGTATCTTAGAAACCCAGAATATCTACCATCTAGGGATCAAGGACAACAGGTACATGGAAACACCGCCTACCTGCAAGTTTCACCGAATCACAGAATAATACAGTGCAAAAGAAGCCCCTCGGCCCATCGAATCTGCACTGATCCATGAAAAACACCTGACCTGCCTATCTAATCCCATTTTCCAATGTGATGAAGTGGCAAGTGCTCATCCAGGTACTTTTTAAAGGATGTGAGGCAACTCTCCCCTATCACGATCCCAAGCAGTGCATTCCAGACTGTCAACACCCTCTGGGTAAAAATGTTTTTCCTCAAATCCCCCTCTAAACCTTCTGCCCCTCATTTTTAGCTTGTGCTCCCTCGTAACTAACCCTTTAACTAAGGGGAACCGCTGCTCCCTCTTCACCCTGTCCATGCCCCACATAATCTTGTACACCTCAATCAGATTATCCTTCAGTACTCTGTGCTCCAGTGAAAACAACCCAAAGCTATCCAACTTCTATTCATAACTTAAATGTTCCTTCCTATAATGGGGCGACCAGAATTGCACACAGTACTCCAGCTGTGCCCTCACCAAAGTTCTATACAATTCCATCATGAACCCCCTGCTTTTGTAATTTATGTCTCGATTGATAAAGCCAAGTATCCCATTTTCCTTTTCCACCATCCTATTAACCTGCCCTTTTCCTTCAGAGCTCTATGGGCAAACACGCCAAGGTCTTTTTGTTCCTCGGAACCTCGGGCAGCACGGTAGCACAAGTGGATAGCACTGTGGCTTCACAGTACCAGGGTTCCAGGTTCGATTCCCCGCTGGGTCACTGTCTGTGCAGAGTCTGCATGGGTTTCCTCCGGGTGCTCCGGTTTCCTCCCAAAGTCCAAAGATGTACGTGCAGGTTAGATGGGTGGGCCATGCTAAATAGCCCTTAGTGTCCAAAAAGGTTAGGAGAGGTTATTGGGTTACGGGGATAGGGTGGAAGTGAGGGCTTAAGTTGGTCGGTGCAGACTCGATGAGCCGAATGGCCTCCTTCTGCACTGTATGTTCTATGTTCCCAGTGCCAGGCCATACATTGAATACTTCATTGTTATATTCCTCCTTCCAAAGTGTATCACCTCACACTTTTCGGGGTTAAACTCCATCTGCCACTTTTCTACCTATTTGCCCCTCCTATCTATAACCCAGACAGCCCCTTTTGAGCCGGGCAATCCATAATGAAATCATCTCAGTATGATATCAGGAACCACAACCCCAATTCCCCATTCACCAACAATCCCACATCTCAGCATTAGACACTGCATCATGGTTGCTGACGGAATTGGTCATTATTCCAATATTTTAGAAGATGTGCTCCATGAACTGATTATAGCCCTGTGTCAAGTTAGTACTGGACTCTTCTTTTCTCCTTGACATTAATACTGATGTGTTCTGTGAGTTGGTTCAACGTTGACTGCAACTGGATGCAGTGAAACTAGAAACAGTCTTCTGACCCAGGAGATGGTCCAACACTGTTTTATTGAACTTGCTGATTGCTGTACTAAATGTGCTGTGGGTTAACAATCTATTAATCTAACTGATAACCTGCTACTGGCTTGACCAGACGAGCTCTCTACCTCATGGTGATAGTGCTTACTGGCTTGTGCACTCTAACTATCTCAGTAGCTGTGTCCTGTGAGAGAGGGAGAGTCTTAATGCCTTGTGTGCTTTATAGTGATGGTGTCCTGTCTGGTGATTGGTTGTTCTGTGTCGTGTGTGTTCATTGGTTATCCTGTGTGTCAATCACTGCCTGTCTGCATCTCATTATATACATGAGTGGATATTATGACAAATACTATTCAAGTTAATGTTATAATTGGATGGAAAGATCCCAGAATGGAACCCTGGCTCAAATTTTTTAATAAAAGGTGGAGGAACAGAGTCACAGGATCGCTAATTAGTTTTAACAACAAGAAAAAAATTATTAAACATAAAAAAATTGGATTAAAATCTCTACAGTGCAAAAGGAGGCCCAGTGAATCTGCACCGACCATCTAAAAGAGCACCCTACCTAGGCTCACTCCCCTGCCCCATCCCAGTAACACCACCTAACCTTTGGACACTGAGGGGCAATTTAGCACGACCAATCCACCTAACCTGCACACCTTTGGACTGTGTGAGGTAACCACAGCACCCAGAAGAAACCCACGCAGGCATTGGAAGAATGAAAAAATTACCCAAGGATTGACCCGGGATTCCTGGCGCTGTGAAGCAGCAGTGCTAACTACCGTGCCACTGTGCACTCTTCATAATTCAATACTCCTTTACTCCCCCTTTAACTTTGCTAAATTAAACACAGGTTTCAAGATTAACATGGATTATAAGGTACATCTTAAACTACAATGGTTCCATTAACACACAAAGTCCCTTTTAAGCACCCAAGAAGACTGTGGTCAAATACACATTCCACTTTGAACTCAGGCTAGCGTCTGTGGAATTCTCCTCAGGATCCTCCAAAATGGTTGTCACATGAGAGTTTCCAAATTCCACACCCAAAACCACACTTCAAAATCTTCTTTCATAATGGTAATGCTTTCACTTAGTGTTTTGCATTCCATAATCCAGATCAGACTTTCCAAATTACACTTTTAAATAAAGCTTCCACTACACTTTTGCAGCAAATCCAGTCCAAGATTTTACACCAACCATTTTAGGATTTCTTTGTCTTAACTGCTGTACAAACTGTTCACAATTGCTTCAACTCTTGATTCCTAGGCGGTATGAAAATGCCATCAGACATTTGATTTATCTTTGAAGGCTGCTGTCCCACTTTAAATCTGGTTGCTGCTGTTGTCTCTTTAACTCAGTATACTTTGTTTACTCTTCCTTGAGTTCTTCTGAACATTATATGTTGGTCTCTGTTCACTTACTTCAGTCGCCTTAAACATTATTTCTGTTCCAATTCCCTGGTTATCTGGTATGTATCATGTTTCTTAGGAAGTCTCCTTCTTAGCAACTCCCTTCTTCTGTCCTGTTTCTTCAGGCAGAGTTGAGAGCTGTTCACTTCCCAGTGTCCTGTCTCCAATTGCCAACAAATTCAGCTAAAATTAAAACTTACAAGCTTTTTTTTATCCTTACAAGGACACTCAATTGCTAAGCAATCCCTGCTAGTTCTATAAAATCTGCACATCGTAGCCCAATCTAAGCACAATACAAACACCATTCATACTTAACCAACCCCGACTCATAGAAACACCTTTGTGCATCATTAATCTAACTGTAGGTTGTACCCTTCCAGGCACAGAAACATTAAATTAAAGCCACTTTAAACTATACATTATTTCTAATGTTTATCAATAAAACTATAAATTCCTTAAAACTACCTTTGCTTTCTGAACAACATTGACTGCCAGTTTTAATAGAAACATAAGAACTAGGAGCAGGAGTAGGCCATCTGGCCCCTCGAGCCTGCTCCACCTTTCAATAAGATCATAGCTGATCTTTTTGTGGACGTTTTTTGCCCACTTACCCACCCGCTCACCATAACCTTTTATTCCTTTACTGTTCAAAAATCTATCTACCTTTGCTTTAAAAACATTTAAAGGAAACTCCTTTCAGGCAAGGAGTTTCAGCCTGGCTATCCTTAATGTCCCAAAGAAGACAGCAACAACCGGCCTCATAGTTGAACGAAACTTCCTTGGCAGCTCTCCTCCAGTCCATCCAGGATAGGCGAGTGGAGTTGTTTTCCCGGTCTGACAGCAGGAGGACATCTCATCTGATCACAGCAGCCTGGACTGAGGTTTTAGTGGAGGTGAGCACCTGTGAGCTCACCAATGACACCTCCTGCACTGTTGGAAGAGGGAAAATGATCTGGTACACACCTCCAGGATAAGTGGTACCATCTACTCCAATTGCAAACTGGTGCTCATTATGGCATCAGGCAGGGTGGTGCAGTGGGTTAGCCCTGCTGCCTCATGGCACCGAGGTCCCAGGTTCGATCCGGGCTCTGGGTCACTGTCCATGTGGAGTTTGCACATTCTCCCCGTGTCTGCGAGGGTTTCACCCCCCACAACCCAAAGATGTGCAGGGTAGGTGGATTGGCCACGCTAAATTGCCCCTTAATTGGAAAAAATGAATTGGGTACTGTAAATTTCTAAAACAAAATAAATAAATAAATAATGGCATCAGGCAGTACAAGTGTGTGAATGCACAGGGGTGTCAGATCGGACATTGCAGCCAATGGGAATGGATAAGTCATACATGAGATCCCCACACCTGTTTTCGGGGTTATTGAATTTAACCCACAGCATCTTTCCAAACATTGCCCAAAAAAGCCACAAGGCTGGGCACCTTTAGCGATATTTTCTCTGAAGTAACTTACAGAACTATGTCGCAATCGTAGCTTCTGATCAGCCTCTTATGTTTCCTATGGGCTCTCAGGCAACGTTAATTATTTTGTTGTCTCTGCTGCTGTATACGACCAGAAGCTAAATCCAACCTAAAAATAGTTGCGGTTTTGAAATCTGAAAGGGCTCTGGTTTATTCAGCTGAATGTCTTACCTCATCCACTGTATACATTAACTGAAGAGTGGATTTTGCTTCTCTATTTAACTTTGCTGGAAGGCCATCAGAAAATCTGAAGAGATGACTTACATTTACCACTTATCTAGAGTTTTCATGCTCTCTGAGTAAAGTTACATTGGAACAGAGAGAGAATATTCACATATTCACCCTGGTCTGTAATGGACAAGGTAATTTGATCATTCATGTATTTGATACACAATAGACTGATGGGAAGAAATATTTAGATAATATAGAAATATATTTTATTTCGATAGAATAGGGTGGTGGAAAAGGCATATGGGACACTTGCCTTTAGGGTAGCTAGCGAGCAGCTTTCCCCTTAGTTGAAGGGTTAGTCATGAGGGAACACAGATTCAAGGTTAGGGGCATGAGGTTTAGGGGAGATTTAAGGAAAAGCTTTTTTACCCAGAGACTTGTGACGGTCTGTAATGCACTGCCTGGGAGGGTGGTAGAGGCAGATTGGCACCCATCCTTTAAAAAGTACCTGAAAGAGCACTTGACATGTCATGACATTCAAGGTGATGGGCCGAATGTTGGCAAAATGGGATTAGAACATAGAACATTACAGCGCAGTACAGGCTCTTTTGCCCTCGATGTTGCGCCGACCTGTGAAACCACTCTAAAGCCCATCTACACTATTCCCTTATCGTCCATATGTCTATCTGATGATCATTTATAGAATCATAGAAGTTTACAGCATGGAAACAGGCCCTTCGGCCCAACCAGTCCATGCCGTCCAGTTTTTACCATTAAGCTAGTCCCAGTTGCCCGCACTTGGCCCATAACCCTCTATACCCATCTTACCCATGTAACTATCTAAATGTTTTTTAAAAGACACAATTGTACCCGCCTCTACTACTACCTCTGGCAGCCCATTCCAGACACTCACTACCCTCTGAGTGAAGAAATTGCCCCTCTGAGCCCTTCTGAATCTCTCCCCTCTCACCTTAAACCTATGCCCTCTTGTTTTAGACCCCCCTACCTTTGGGAAAAGATGTTGACTATCTACCTTATCTATGCCCCTCATTATTTTATAGACCTCTATAAGATCACCCCTAAGCCTCCTACGCTCCAAGGAAAAAAGTCCCAGTCTATCCAGCCTCTCCTTATAACTCAAACCATCAAGTCCCGGCAACATCCTAGTAAATCTTTTCTGCACTCTTTCCAGTTTAACAATATCCTTCCTATAATAGGGTGACCAGAACTGCACACAGTATTCCAAGTGTGGCCGTACCAATGTCTTGTACAACTTCAACAAGACGTCCCAACTCCTGTATTCAATGTTCTGACTAATGAAACCAAGCATGCCAAATGCCTTCTTCACCACCCTGTCCACCTGTGACTCCACCTTCAAGGAGCTATGAACCTGTACTCCTAGATCTCTTTGTTCTATAACTCTCCCCAACGCCATACCATTAACTGAGTAGGTCCTGGCCTGATTCGATCTGCCAAAATGCATCACCTCACATTTATCTAAATTAAACTCCATCTGCCATTCGTCGGCCCACTGGCCTAATTGATCAAGATCCTGTTGCAATCCTAGATAACCTTCTTCACTATCCACTGTGCCACCAATCTTGGTGTCATCTGCAAACTTACTAACCATGCCTCCTAAATTCTCATCCAAATCATTAATATAAATCACAAATAACAGTGGACCCAGCACCGATCCCTGAGGCACACCACTGGTCACAGGCCTCCAGTTTGAAAAACAACCCTCTATAACCACCCTCTGCCTTCTGTCGTCCAGCCAATTTTGAATCCAATTGGCAACCTCACCCTGGATCCCGTGAGCTTTAACCTTCTGCAACAACCTACCATGCGGTACCTTGTCAAAGGCTTTGCTAAAGTCCATGTAGACAACGTCTACTGCACTGCCCTCATCTACCTTCTTGGTCACCCCCTCAAAAAACTCAATCAAATTTGTGAGACATGATTTTCCACGCACAAAGTCATGCTGACTGCCCCGAATCAGTCCTTGCCTCTCTAAATGCTTGTAGATCCTGTCTCTCAGAATACCTTCTAGCAACTTACCTACTACAGACGTTAGGCTCACCGGTCTGTAGTTCCCAGGCTTTTCCCTGCTGCCCTTCTTAAACAAGGGCACAACATTCGCCACTCTCCAATCTTCAGTCACCTCACCTGTGGCTGCCGATGATTCAAATATCTCCGTTAGGGGACCCGCAATTTCCTCCCTAGCCTCCCACAACACCCTGGGATACATTTCATCAGGTCCCGGGGATTTATCTACCTTGATGTGCTTCAAGACTTCCAGCACCTCCTCCTCTGTAATATGCACACTTCTCAAGACATCACTATTTATTTCCCTTAGTTTCCTAACATCCATGCCTTTCTCCACCGTGAATACCGATGAGAAATAGTCATTCAGGATCTCACCCAACTCTTGTGGCTCTGCACATAGATGCCCTTGTTGATCCATAAGAGGCCCTACTGTGTCCCTAGTTACTCTTTTCCCCTTTATGTATTTGTAGAATCTATTTGAATTCTCCCTTGCATTATTTGCCAAAGCAATTTCATGTCCCCTTTTTGCCCTCCTGATTTCCCTCTTAACTCTATTTCGACAATCTCTATACTCTTCAAGGGATCCACTTGATCCCAGTTGCTGATGTACGTCATATGCCTCCTTCTTCTTTTTGACCAGAGTCTCAATATCTCGAGTCATCCAGGGTTCCCTACTACTACCAGCCTTACCCTTCACTCTAAAGGGAATGTGCTTACCCTGCACCCTGGTTAACACATTTTTAAAAGTCTCCCATTTACCAGCCGTCCCTTTGCCTGCCAACAGTCTCCCCCAATCTACCTCTGCAAGTTCCCGTCTGATACCATCAAAATTGGCCTTGTCCCAATTAAGAATTTTAACTCTTGGGCCAGACCTATCATTCTCCATAGCTATCTTAAAACTAATGGAGTTATGGTCACTTGTCCCAAAGTGATCTCTCACTAGCACTTCTGTCACTTGCCCTTCCTTATTTCCCAAGACGAGGTCAAGTTTTGCCCCCTCTCTAATCGGTCCATCCACATACTGAATGAGAAATTCCTCCTGAATACACTCAACAAATTTCCCTCCATCCAAGCCCCTAATGCTATGGCTGTCCCAGTCAATGTTGGGAAAGTTAAAGCCCCCTACTACTACCACCCTATTATTCTTGCAGCTATCTGTAATCTCCTTACATATTTGCTCCTCAATTTCCCGCTGACTATTTGGGGGCCTGTAGTACAGTCCTACCAAGGTGGTCTCTCCCTTCTTATTTTTCAGTTCCACCCATATAGACTCAGTGGGCAAACCCTCGGATATATCCCCTCTAAGTACTGCCGTGATGTTCTCCCTAATCAAAAACGCCACTCCCCCTCCTCTCTTACCTCCTGTTCTATCCTTTCTATAGCAAATATAGAATGCCCTTAGTGTTGACAAGTCCACTACTGTTGCAGGCAGGGCATTCCACGCCCTTACTACTCTTTTAAAGAACCTACCTCTGACATCTGTCTTATATCTATCTCCCCTCAATTTAAAGCTATGTCCCCTCGTGCTAGACATCACCATCCGAGGAAGAAGGCTCTCACTGTCCACCCTATCCAATCCTCTGATCATCTTGTATGCCTCAAATAAGTCACCTCTTTACCTTCTTCTCTCTAACGAAAACAGCCTCAAGTCCCTCAGCCTTTCCTCATAAGATCTTCCCTCCATACCAGGCTACATTCTGGTAAATCTCCTCTGCACCCCTTCCAATGCTTCCACATCCTTCCTATAATGCGGCGACCAGAATTGCACGCAATACTCCAAATACGGCTGCGCCAGTTATGGACTGCTGCAACATGACCTCATGGCTCCGAAACTCAATCCATCTACCAATAAAAGCTAACACACCGTAAGCCTTCTTAACAACCCTCTCAACCGGGTTGGCAACTTTCAGGGATCTCTGTACATGGACACCGAGATCTCTCTGCTCATCCACACTGCCAAGAATCTTACCATTAGCCCAGTACTCTGTCTTCCTCTCAGCCCAGCGCTGCAGCTTATCTATGTCCCTCTGTAACTTGTAACATCCTTCCGCACTGTCCACAACTCCACCGACTTTAGTGTCATCTGCAAATTTACTCACCCATCCTTCTACGCCTCCTCCAGGTCATTTATAAAAATGACAAACAGCAGTGGCCCCAAAACAGATCCTTGTGGTACACCACTAGTAACTGGACTGCAGTCTGAACATTTCCCATCAACCATCACCCTTTATCTTCCAGCTAGCCAATTTCTGATCCAAACTGCTAAATCACCCTGAGTCCCATGCCTCCGTATTTTCTGCAGTAGCCTACCATGGTTAACCTTATCAAACGCTTTACTGAAATCCATATACACCACATCAACTGCTTTACCCTCATCCACCTGTTTGGTCACCTTCTCAAAGAACTCAATAAGGTTTGTGAGGCACGACCTACCCTTCACAAAAGCGTGTTGACTATCTCTAATCAAATTATTCCTTTCCAGATGATTATACATCCTATCTCTGATAAACCTTTCCAATATTTTGCCCACAACAGAAGTAAGGCTCACTGCTCTATAGTTACCGGGGTTGTCTCTACTCCCGTTCTTCCCCCCCCCCCCCAGCCGGGGTTCTGCTGGCGTGACTTGGTGCAAATCCTGACAAATGAAGCGTGGCAAGTGGATGAGTACTCTCCCTACAATTGCTCCCAGGATGCTCCCATGGGAGTTGGGATCAGAGGGGCTTGTGCTGGGCTGGAAGGGCTCAGTTATGCATCGCCATACGGAGTTGGATTGATGGTGTCACATATACTACCTTCAGGGGAAGGAAGACCATTCCAACTCCTTAACAAGTGCGAATCAAACGGCATTCAGTTGGAGAAGGAAGCACTGAGCATTATTTTTGTTGTGAGTAAATTTCACCAATACCTCTATGGTCGCCACTACACTTTGTTGGTGGACCACAGGCCCTTATTTTTGGGCTGCATAAAGGTGTACCTTCGTTGATAGAAAGTAGGCTTCACCAATAAGTTTTAATATGATCTGCACATTTATACACACCTTTGGACACTAAGGGGCAATTTGGCATGGCCAATCCCACCTAACTTTAGACTGTGGGAGGAAACTGGAGCACCCAGATGAAAATCACGCAGACATGGGGAGAATACACAAACACCACATAGTCACCTGAGGCCGAAATTGAACCCGGCTCCCTGGTGCTGTGTGCCACTGTGCTGCCCAATGAGATCAAATACTGTATGTCAGAGAGCCATGCCAATGATGATGCATTGTCATGTTTGCCTTCCCCTGCTGGTCAGACACCACCCAGTTGTGAAAATATCTTCCATTGTGTGCAGATAGAACACGTTTCAGTGACTGCAGCTCAAGTCCAATAACATACCAGAAATGATCCCGTGATGGGGAAGGTACTGGAAATGCTTTTAAAGGGAAGGATAGCAGGCACGCATCCTGAATTAAATCTGTATATTTCCAGAAATCTTGGGTTGACAGTAAAGGGCTGGTGTGGGGGACAAGGGTAATAATTCCTCCAAAGTTGTGAAAAAGAATATTGGAACAATTACATGAAGGATGCCCAAATATAGTTTGAATGAAGGAACTTGCAGAGAGCTACTTTTGGCGTTCAGGAACCGATCCCCAGATGGAAGAAAAAAATGGACTGTGCCAGTAAGGAATGCACGGGTAAGGAACACACGGCTGCTGTCCCCAATTCATTCAGGCTGTGACCTAAAATGCCTGGGCAATGTCTACACATTGACTTTTGCTGGTCCATTTGAGAGGCACATGCTCATGATACTCATAGATGCCCATTCCTCATGAAGTCAACAACTGCAGGTGGTCCTAATGAAGTCAACAACTGCAGAACATACCATTGAAAAATTTGTTGAGATTTTCGCCAGATTTGGGAAATCAGAACAATTGTGAGTGACAACGGTCTCCTGAGTTCGATGACTATGTCAAGATGAGTGGTATACAACACATACAATCAGCATCTTACCACCCATCCATGAATGGTTTAGCCAAAAAGTTTGTTCAGTGTTTGAAGCATGCACTGAAGGCTTCTAAGGACCAAGGTTCATTACACCGCTGCTTAAACAGTTTCTTGGCGATGGATCGCAACACCACACAGAGTTCCATAGCTTTACTACTAATGAAGAGGAAGCTGACAAGTACTTTTGATCTTCTCTTACCACAGGAGACATCTGAGACAGTAGAATACAATCAGCAGTCGCAGATTATGTGAAGAGAAGGTAATCTGAGAAGACAATAATTTAAACGAGGAGAGCAAGTGTTGGCACACAGCTATACAACTGGTGAGAAGTGGGTCCCTACAACGGTATTGACTCAAACTGGTCCAATCTCTTATACTGTACAAATGGGAGATGAGCTAGTGTGGAGATGTTGAGCAGATCAGCTGCTATCTATATGGATGGACGTGTGCCAATGCTGTGTATGATTGAGCTATCTCAAGTGGGAACACCATCCACACAACCAGATCGTGTGACTGTAACTTCTGGTCTGCCTGGGCACCTTGCACGGACTTGAAGAATCTGGGTCCTGTGGTCACAGACTATCTGCAGTTCATAAATGAATTGAGTGGTAACCCTTCTTATTCACAAAGACATCCAGCTGACCTGATGGTGCCTTGATGGCCACCTGAGTGCAGGGAAAACCTGCAATAGCTGTGAAGCCTCTGTCTCACTCAACCTGGCTGGTGTGGTCCATTTGCTAATGAATGAATGTGAACAATGTGTTAGTTGTGAGCTTGATGCAGCAATGGACAGCTAATTAGAGCATTTTGCACAGATCCCCCACTGACCTCTGGAATGATCCAGATACATAAAAGTTGAGGGTGAATGTGTTCTTCAGAACCACTGGCATTGGGTGCCCACCAACACAGTTGGAGGCAATCTCTGGCCCAATCATGTGGCACAGTTTTGTCACAATGTCCCTTGAGAAGTGAAGCCTCCTGAGCCAGTGGGCCTCAGACATGCTGAGGTAGCTGGACTGCTGTCTGTACACCCAAACAGAAAGATAGTGATGTCTTCTGCGATGCCATCCACCTTGCTCTCCCGGTCGACCCTGCACATCCTGTACCTCCATCTCCCCTCGTATAAGTCTCTTCCTGTGATACTGCCTGTGGACACCTGGCATCCTCTCCATTCTGCCTCCCACTTCCTCCTCAGAGGAGATGTTTCCAGCGGAGTATACAATCCCCATCTGGTGGAATGAAGATGGCACTGACCCGTACACCTAAGGCTGCAATGAGTAGTAATGCCCCAACAGAGTTCACAAACAACAGAATCAGCAGAATAAGGCTAGCAAAGCAAATTCCTCAGGAAAGCAGAGGAAAAGATCTGGGGCGTCATTCTCCGACCCCCCCAGCGGGTCGGAGAATGGCCGTTGGCCGCCGTGAATCCCGCCCCCGACAGTTGCCGAAGTCTCCGGTACTGGAGATTGGGCGGGGCCGGGAAACGGGCCGTGCCGGTTGGTGGGCCCCCCCGCTCGATTCTCCGGCCCGGATGGGCCGAAGTCCCGCCGAGAAATTGCCTGTCCCGCCGGCGTAAATTAAAGTAGCTATTTACCGGCGGGACAAGGCGGCGTGCGCGGGCTCCGTGGTCCTGGGGGGGGGGACGCGGGGCGATCTGACCCCGGGGGTGCCCCCACGGTGGCCTGGCCCGCGATCGGGGCCCACCAATCCGCGGGCGGGCCTGTGCCGTGGGGGCACTCTTTCCCTTCCGCCTCCGCAACGGTCTCCACCATGGCGGAGGCGGAAGAGACTCTCCCCACTGCGCATGCGCGGGAAACTGTCAGCAGCCGCTGACGCTCCCGCGCATGCGCCGCCCCGAATGTCATTTCCGCGCCAGCTGGCGGGGCAACAAACGCCGTTTCCGCCAGCTGGCGGGGCGGAAATCCCTCCGACGTCGGCCTAGCCCCTCAATGTCGGGGCTCGGCCCCCAAAGATGCGGAGCATTCCGCAACTTTGGGGCGGTGCGATGCCCGTCTGATTGGCGCCGTTTTGGGCGCCAGTCGGCGGACATCGCGCCGTTGGGGGAGAATTTCGCCCCTGAAATGTCAAGATTAAAGCAACAGAAAACGCTCACCTGAACTCCTAATAACTCACACAGTCAATGTTCCAGCCCCCTTTTATCCTACCCCTTGGAGGAAAGAACTGGATAGTCAGAGGCTTTTCCCCAGGGTAGAGGGGTCAATTACTAGGGGGCATAGGTTTAAGGTGAGAGGGGCAAAGTTTAGAGTAGATGTACGAGGCAAGTTTTTTACGCAGAGGGTAGTGGGTGCCTGGAACTCACTACCGGAGGAGGTAGTGGAGGCAGGGACGATAGGGACATTTAAGGGGCATCTTGACAAATATATGAATTGGATGGGAATAGAAGGATACGGACCCAGGAAGTGTAGAAGATTGTAGTTTAGTCGGGCAGTATGGTCGGCACGGGCTTGGAGGGCCGAAGGGCCTGTTCCTGTGCTGTACATTTCTTTGTTCTTTGTTCTTTGTTTAAAACAGATGGTCGCCTGCCTATGTTACCTGTGTGCCAACCTAAAAATCACACAAGCAATGTAAGGCGCCAGTCGATTGCCCTTCTAATTGCCTTAAATTGCTGATTAATTGTTGGTGGTGTTCTGACTCCTATGCATGTCCGCCAACCGAAATATCACGAGTGCCCAATATATTCATAGAATCATGGAATCACTACAGTGCAGAAGGAGGCCATTCAGCCCATCAAGTCTGCACCAACCCACTGAAAGAGCATCCTACCCAGGACTATGCCCTATCCCTGTAACTCCACCTAACCTGCACATTTTTGGATGCTAAGGGGAAATTTAGCTTGGCCAATCCATCTAACCTGCACAACTTTGGACTGTGGGAGGGAACAGGAGCACCCGGAGGAAACCCAGGCAGGTAGGGGGAGAACGTGCAGACTCCACACAGACAGTGACAAAAGGCTGGAATTGAACCTGGGTCCCTGGTTCTGTGATGCAGCAGTGGTAACCACTGTGTTACCGTGCCACCCTATTCTTATGCAAGCCCACCTTCTTACATAATTTCACATTCTTCCAGGTCAGAAGCACATCCAAAAATAACATGTAAAATTCTGGCTCATACTTCAGCTTTTTTCTCTTGCACAATAATGTGATAGCTTTTTTAAAATGGGTTAACTGAAAAATAAATGTTACCATGTTGCATATTGTTAAGAGATACAAAGACGTGGATTCTCCACCGGCAGGATCCTCCGTTTCACCGGCGGCGCACTGACGCCTGCGGATTTCCCGACGGCATTGGGGTGCCCACAATGGGAAACTCCATTGACCGGCTGCAGGGACGAGAATCCCGCTGCCGGCGGGGGCGTGCAGCACCAGAAAACAGGTGCGGCGGGACCGAGAATCCCACCCAAGATGCTTAAGCCCCTAGATTAATCTTATATTGCCCTGAATTGCATATCCTTAAATATATAGGTTCTGTGAATACAATTAGTGATAACTGTACTTAGTAAATGAAATTAAATGAAATTAAAATCGCTTGTCACAAGTAGGCTTCAAATGAAGTTACTGAGAAAAGCCCCTAGTCGCCACATTCCGGCGTCTGTTCAGGGAGGCTGGTTCGAGAATTGAACCGTACTGCTGGCCTGCCTTGGTCTGCTTTAAAAGCCAGCTATTTAGCCCTGTGCTAAACCAGCCCCTATGAGCACTTCATTCCAGCATACTCTACGCTTTGTTAATAATCCTCTAATTATCATTATTTGACACATTTTCCTATTTTCCTTTAAATCCATGGAGTTGACGGTTGTTACCTTTGACCAATATTACAAATATACTGAACGGTAACTGAACTCTGATGAACCAGAACATTATTATGACTGAAGCCTCAGAATTCTGCCTATATATCAATTACCAGTTATCCGTCATTTTATTATTTGTCTTATTGAAAGCCAAATCATAATTAGCGGAACACATTTCAAATTATTAATGCCTGGAAATATTTGCCAAACTGCCAAGAAATCGGACACATTTTCAATTATGTCATATTTGATTCTAATCCCTTCTGTTACGACACCTTGGGCTAGTGTATGGTCAATTCCAGCCCCACTCGCCTGCAGTCACAACACAAGTGAATTAACTAATAATTCTTATAAAAGTTCCCAAAGCCTTTAGTCCTTGGCTGCCCAGTAATTACAGTCACCAGGTTTGTAAGTTTAAACATAATTACTATTTATTTACACCAGGAACTATGAAATATGCGGTAAATACAACTGGATAATGTCAAGCTAATACCTACTACCCACATTACCTGTCTCCCCCCCCCCCCCCTCCGCCCACACACAAGACAGATAAATAGAGAGGGGGTAGGGAAAGGGGTGAAAAATAATAAGGATGAAAGTCAAAAGTTAAGAGTCTTTGCTTCAGATGGTGGTTCTCTAGCATATTTTCTCCACAGCATGCTTGCTGATTAAAGTCTCTGGTTTGCAGCCGGTAATGGTCTTCTTTGAAGAGTAATTCATTCAGGAGTCTGTCATTTAGAAAAATGCAGTACTCACAGGCATCAGGCTTTCTATTTGGAGAGGTTGTTAGAATATCGTGCCACACACGATGGATTGAAGGGTGGCAATAGTTACCATGTTGCCAAGGCACTATCTTGGATCAATGTGGTGTACTCAAAGAGACGTCAGTTTTAGTCAGTCTGCATTGCAATTTTCATGCCACACTAATGGTAAATATTTGGTTTAACACTTACTGTGGTCTCTTTGAAATGATTCTGTAGATTCTTAGCACTTAGAATCATAGTATCTCTACAGTGCAGAGGAGGCCATGCGGCCTTAGAGTCTGCACTGACCCTCTGAAAGAGCACCCGAAAACTAGGCCCACTTCCTCCCCGTCCCCATAACCCCACCTAACTGAGGGGAAATTTAGTGTGGTCAATCCACCTAAAACTGCACATCTTGGAGGGATATATCAACTGCAGGCACACTAAAATAAGTGCGAAGTCTAACGATCTCTATGCATTAACTAACGAGTGATGTTTCACTTTGGAGATACTCTGTACATATTCACTTGAAGTTCAGTCTCTTGAAGCCGAATATTTTTATTTGATTTTCTTGTTGTGGTTGCAATCTTCTGCTAAGTAACATCCTTTGATCTTTTTTCAGACTACAATGTTACTAATTTATGGAGAAAGTTGATAATTGTGATTCAGAGCACGATTCTCCAGCAGCTTGCGCCTGGCGCAAATCCCGCTATGTCGGGAGAATTGTGGTAGAGCCCCGAAACGGGATTTGCGGCTGGCGCAAAAAAGTTTCCCAATGTCCCAGGCCTGCTCCAGCTGGTGTGGGTGATGCATTTTGGAAGATCAAATTCAGGTGTAAATTATACAGTAAATGGCACAGCTCTTAGGAGCATTGCCATGCTGAGGAATCTGGGCGTTCAAGTCCATAATTCCATGAAAGTGGCAGTGAAGGTGGATAAGGTGGTCAAGAAGACATACGGCATGCTTGCCTTCATCGGTCGGGGCATTGCGTACAAGAGGTCATGTTACAGTTGTATAAAACGTTAGTTAGGCCACATTTGGAATACAGCGTGCAGTTCTGGTTGTCACTTACTAGAAGGACCTGGGTTCTTTGGAGAGAGTGCAAAGAAGGTTTACCAGGATGTTGCCTGGTCTGGATGGTGTTAGCTATGAGGAGAGGTTGAATAAACTCGGATTGTTTTCATTTGAAAGATGGAGACTGAGGGGAGACCTGATTGAGGTCTACAAAATTACGAAGAGGTGTAGACAGGGTGAATAGTCAGAAGCTTTTTCCCAGGGTGGAAGACTCAATTACAAGGGGGCACAGGTCAAGCTGAGGGAGAAAGTTTAGGGGAGATGTGCAGGGGAAGTTTTTTCCGCAGAGGGTCGTGGGTGCCTGGAACCCATTGCCAGTGGAAGTGGTGGAGACAGGCACGATAGCAATGTTTAAGATGCATCTTGATAGACACATGAACAGGTGGGAAACAGAGGGATACAGATCATTTGGGAATAAGTAGCAGGTCTAAATAAGGAATGTGGATTGGTGCAGGCTTAGTGGTCTGAAGGGCCTGTTCCAGTGCTGTAATGTTCTTTGTTCTTAAAAGCGGGGACCTGACATCACGGACTCTGAGGGGAAGTAAGGAGATGATCGCCACTTAACGCCAGAGCACACAAGGGCACAGCAGCCACTGTCCAGATGTCATTGGAGGGTGTGGGGGGGTCATTGGTAAGATTTTAGAGTCCATTATTAAGATTAAATCACAAAATACTTGGAAGTGCATGATAAAATAGAACTGAGTCAGCATGGATTCGTCAAGGGGAGGTCATGTCTGACAAATCTGTTAGAGTTCTTTGAGGAAGTAACAAGGAAGTTGCACAAAGGAGAACCAGTGGATGTGATGTATTTAGATTTCCAGAAGGCCTTTGACAAGGTGCCGCATAGGAGATTGTTAAATAAGTTAAGAGCCCATGGTGTGAAGGGTAAAATCCTGGCATGGATTGAGGATTGGCTGACTGGCAGAAGGCAGAGAGTGGGGATAAAGGTAGGGGGGTCCTTCAAGGGAGCTGGGGGCTTAGGCTGGGCTGGGGAGGGCCAGGTCCCTTTGGGATGGGGCTTGCTGTGGGTCTGTTAAGCCTTAGAGCCTGCTTTCTTTCATGTTTAACACCCCATAACAGCGGACACACAGCTGCAGCCCGTCTGTCCTCTCACAGGACAGAGACATTCTGTAGCTTGTTTCCTGGAAAAGAATTTCACTCCATTTGAAGTTTCAGTAGACTCTGTGGTTTCAATGGTGCAGTATACAAAGAACAAAGAAAAGTACAGCACAGGAACAGGCCCTTCGGCCCTCCAAGCCCGTGCCGACCATGCTGCCCGACTAAACTACAATTTTCTACACTCTATTCCCATCTATTCCCATCCTATTTATGTATTTGTCAAGATGCCCCTTAAATGTCACTATCGTCCCTGCTTCCACCACCTCCTCCGACAGCGAGTTCCCGGCACCCACTACCCTCTGTGTAAAAAAACTTGCCTCGTACACCTACTCTAAACCTTGCCCCTCGCACCTTAAACCTATGCTCCCTAGTAATTGACACCTCTACCCTGGGGAAAAGCCTCTGACTATCCACTCTGTCTATGCCCCTCATAATTTTGTAGACCTCTATCAGGTCGCCCCTCAACCTCCGTCGTTCCAGTGAAAACAAACCAAGTTTATTCAACCGCTCCTCATAGCTAATGCCCTCCATACCAGGCAACATTCTGGTAAATCTCTTCTGCACCCTCTCTAAAGCCTCCACATCCTTCTGGTAGTGTGGCGACCAGAATTGAACACTATACTCCAAGTGTGGCCTAACTAAGGTTCTATGCAGCTGCAACATGACTTGCCAATTCTTATACTCAATGCCCCGGCCAATGAAGGCAAGCATGCCGTATGCCTTCTTGACTACCTTCTCCACCTGTGTTGCCCCTTTCAATGACCTGTGGACCTGTACTCCTAGATCTCTTTGACTTTCAATACTCTTGAGGGTTCTACCATTCGCTGTATATTCCCTACCTGCATTAGACCTTCCAAAATGCATTACCTCACATTTGTCCAGATTAAACTCCATCTGCCATCTCTCCGCCCAAGTCTCCAAACAATCTAAATCCTGCTGTATCCTCTGACAGTCCTCATCGCTATCCGCAATTCCACCAACCTTTGTGTCATCCGCAAACGTAATAATCAGACCAGTTACATTTTCCTCCAAATCATTTATATATACTACAAACAGCAAAGGTCCCAGCACTGAACAGTGTGGAACACCACTAGTCACAGCCCTCCAATTAGCGAAGCATCCTTCCATTGCTACTCTCTGCCTTCTATGACCTAGCCAGTTCTGTATCCACCTTGCCAGCTCACCCCTGATCCTGTGTGACTTCACCTTTTGTACTAGTCTACCATGAGGGACCTTGTCAAAGGCCTTACTGAATTCCATATAGACAACATCCACTGCCCTACCGACATCAATCATCTTTGTGGCCTCTTCGAAAAACTCTATCAAGTTAGTGAGACACGATCTCCCCTTCACAAAACCATGCTGCCTCTCACTAATATGTCCATTTGCTTCCAAATGGGAGTAGATACTGTCTCGAAGAATTCTCTCCAGTAATTTCCCTACCACTGACGTAAGGCTCACCGGCCTGTAGTTCCCGGGATTATTGTTGCTACCCTTCTTAAGCAAATGAACAACATTGGCTATTCTCCAGTCCTCCGGGACATCACCTGAAGACAGTGAGGATCCAAAGATTTCTGTCAAGGCCTCAGCAATTTCCTCTCTAGCCTCCTTCAGTATTCTGGGGTAGATCCCATCAGGCCCTGGGGACTGATCTACCTTAATATTTTTCAAGATGCCCAACACCTTGTCTTTTTGGATCTCAATGTGACCCAGGCTATCTACACACCCTTCTCCAGAATCAAAATCCACCAATTCCTTCTCTTTGGTGAATACAAATGCAAAGTATTCATTTAGTACCTCGCCCATTTCCCCTGGCTCCACACATAGATTCCCTTGCCTATCCTCAGTGGGCCAACCCTTTCCCTGGCGAGCCTCTTGCTTTTTATGTACGTGTAAAAAGCCTTGGGATTTTCCTTAACCCTATTTGCCAATGACTTTTTGTGACCCCTTCTAGCCCTCCTGACTCCTTGCTTAAGTTCCTTCCTACTTTCCTTATATTCCACACAGGCTTCGTCTGTTCCCAGCCTTTTAGCCCTGACAAATGCCTCCTTTTTCTTTTTGACGAGGCCTGCAATATCTCTCGTTATCCAAGGTTCCCGAAAATTGCCGTATTTATCCTTCTTCCTCACAGGAACATGCCAATCCTGAATTCCTTTCAACTGACACTTGAAAGCCTCCCACACGTCAGATGTTGATTTACCCTCAATCATCCGCCCCCAATCTAGGTTCTTCAGTTCCCGCCTAATATTGTTATAATTAGCCTTCCCCCAATTTCGCACATTCACCTTAGGACCACTCTTATCCTTTTCCACCAGCATTTTAAAACTTACTGAATTGTGGTCACTGTTCCCAAAATGCTCCCCTACTGAAACTTCTACCACCTGGCCAGGCTCATTCCCCAATACCAGGTCCAGTACAGCCCCTTCCCTGCTTTTATCCCTTTGTACTTGACTATTTAAATTGAATTTCACACCCCATTGCCTCTGCTGTTTCACTGTCGCAGTATGCCTTCTTTTATCCCTTTATACTTGGTTGTTTACATTGAATTACAAACCCGATTGACTTTTGCAAGTCTGTTGATTGACAGCTGAAAGCTTCCTCAAAGGAGGTTTTGTTTTTATGGCATTTCACAGTCCATTAACTCTGAAGTGCTTCCTGAAAAGAACAGGTGCTCTGATGGCAGCAGTTTCTTTAGGCTGGATCCTTTCAACCTCTGATGCTGAACAGCATGCCTGTATTCGAGGTACCATTCCACCATAGAAGCAGCTGGCACCACGCAGACATTAAAGTGCAAGGGTTCCTCAATGAGGACTTTTTCGCAGCCACTTTTGAATTCTCTGGATAGATATGATGGCGACATTGGGGGCTCAGAGGCTTTCATTAGCTCTGAGTAGTCAGGGACATGCCTGGACAATGCCCTGGCACTGCCTTCTGGCACCCTGGCACTGCCCCCTGGCACCCTTACAGTGCCAACTTGGTCGGGTTAGCACTATCAGGGTGCCAGGGGGCGGTGCCAGGAGGGACCTGGAGAGGGTCCTTTTTCCTCCCCATAGCAGGGCATTTCTCACTTGGGGACTGATGAGAGCGACTGTGGGGGGAGGGGGAGGGGGGAGGGGTCTTTGCCAGCGAGATGTGGAATGTGGTTTTGCTGGTGAGATGGGGATCATTTTCCACCAAGATAGGGAGCAATTGAAGGGTTATTCTGAGATTGGGCCACACTTTAAAATGGTGCCCCGATCGCGGAGGATCCAACCTTGCTGGCATCTTAGGAACCATACATCACATTTCTGGCGCAAATCATCCGTGTCTCCAAAAAGATGTCTAATGTGGGAAGATCGCGATGGGAATCGCACCGGAACAGCCGGTGCAATTCGCACCAATTTTCCCGCCCGAAATGACACTTAATTATTTTTTGGGAGAATTCCAACCTTGATGTGTATATTGAATATAGCTTGTTCAGATTACCACATTTTCTTTACTGTTGGTTTTATTGCCAAGGCAACCGGCTCGTAAATCTAATGAGCATTTTATAGCTTTGAGAAGCTTTTCTCTTTTACTGCCATTGAGAATCAATACAAGCCCTTTGTTGTGGACCATGTTCAGACAGTTGAAATAAAGACTTACTTCTAATAAACCTTCCTTGCACATAATCCAGTTATCGTGCATGTCAAATTACGGCCAATTCGTATCACGTATCATAGATCATAGAATTTACAGTGCAGAAGGAGGCCATTCGGCCCATCGAGTCTGCACCGGCTTTTGGAAAGAGCACCCCACCCAAGCCCACACCCCCACCATATCCTTATAACCCAGTAACCCCACCCAACACTAAAGGCAATTTTGGACTAAGGGCAATTT
The DNA here is from genome assembly GCF_047496885.1 of Scyliorhinus torazame. Lineage (NCBI taxonomy): Eukaryota > Metazoa > Chordata > Chondrichthyes > Carcharhiniformes > Scyliorhinidae > Scyliorhinus > Scyliorhinus torazame. The sequence continues at coordinate 153,548,423 of NC_092717.1, forward strand.
TATCATGGCCAATCCACCTAACCTGCACATCTTTGGACTGTGGGAAGAAACCGGAGCACCCGGATGAAACCCAAGCACACACGGGGAGAACGTGCAGACTCCGCACAGACAGTGACCCAAGCCGGGAATCGAACCTGGGACCCTGGAGCTGTGAAGCAATTGTGCTAACCACTATGCTACCGTGCTGCCCAAGTCTTGAGAAAATATAGATTTACCTATCGTTAGCCAACTCAAGTGAGATCAATTCCACAGTTGCTTCACCATTTAAACTGCAAAGTAACATCAATGCATGAAGAATGAAAATGATGAGTGTACTAGCTGTCAACACAAAAATTTAGATTGAGCAATAGCAGTTTGGAGATTTTTAAAAATGAGATTGCAAGGCACAGTAAAAGCATCACTGCCCAGGCTTTGAAGCCTTGAGATTACTGATAGCTTTTTTGGCAATATGAAGGATTTGGATTCTCTTTTTATATCCAGATCCCTTGCTGATTCTCAAACTGGGGCCAGATTGTTATTAATGACGGCTGTCTTTTCTATATGTGTGTGTGTGCAGAATGACTCAAACAGGGTTGCTGCAAAGCTTCGTACTGAACCCTTGCGTCCAATTTTTAAGGTGTTTGTGATTAACAAGGCCACACAAATAGATAAACTGGATAGGAAGCATATTACAGCACCATTGACTGCAACAAGCTCTGGATAAAAGAAACTTGTCATTGAGGTATGGTATACACCATCAAGGGCCGGTTTAGCTCAGTTGCTGGACAGCTGGTTGATAATGCAGAGCGAGGCCAACACGCACGTTCAGTTCCTGTACCGGCTGAGGTTACTTATGAAGGCCCCACCTTCTCAACCTTCCGCTGGCCTGAGGTGTGGTGATCCTCAGGTTAAATCACCACCAGTCAGCTCTCCCCCTCAAAGGGGAAAACAGCCTCTGGTGATCCAGGACTATGGTGACTTTACTTACACCATCCTATCGTGATCAGCAATTCAATGAGACTTCAAATGGGAATCAGCAAGACAATTATTGAGGCAACTTAAATCCTCCGTAAAAAACACAGACAGGGGGACAATTTTCAGCCCATGTTAGCAATCAGCGAGAATGGTGAAACGGACAAAAACGCGTTGGGAAACGCGATTTTAGCCGGCGAGGTCAAGTTTTCCGATTTTCCAGGCCACCAGGACACCCTGAATATAATTGGCCTTTGGGGTGACATTGATAAAACTGATAACTTGACAGCCTCTCATCCGAAAGGGATATCGGAGGTCAATGCCAGGTCATCAGGCTCCAGGGTGCCAATTGCAAGGGGTGCAGGAAACAATGCGGGTAATCCAGATTAATCAACTCGGGGTTGGGGGCTGGGTGGGTTTCAGACTCGGCATCTCACTCGGTGGGTTCGCTCACAGTCCTTAGCAGCCTTTAATGGCTATGCGTCTTTAGGTTTAAAGGGGTCTAGCTGCTGGTTTGCAGGCATCGCTTCCAGTGTCCTCCTTGCTGGCAATATCACTGCTGAGGGATTACCCTACTAGTTTGGCAGCTGGAAAGTGGGTGAGAGGGAGTGAATCCACAGGGGGCAACTGTGAACTCCCTGGATGGGGACCTGTGATTTGCCAGGCTGCAAGCCAGAATTGGTTCATGACAAGAAGCTGTTTCCAGCTTCCTCACACAGGAGGGAGGACGAGTGCAATCATAATGAACCCCCAAACCAAAGCTGCACTTTGAAGCCATAGTGCATGAGATGTCTGGACGGACAGGGTACAGGACCAATGGTTATGGAGGCCAGGCTATCAGGGATTAGTGTATGAGTGGCTGGCTGTTCAAGTTGGAAGGCTCATTTAATCTGCAGCCCTTGAGGATATTTTTAATTTATTGACAACTCAAGAATACAAAAGAATCAGCGGCATGCAAAATAAAGTCACGGAAATCAGTAATATGTTAAAAGCATTTACAAGACACAAAAACCACCAGCTCTCAAGCCAGCACGCACACACAACCACCCCCTGTACCCAATGATAGCTCCACACCGACCGAAGGGCACCCAACGAGCAGTACAGACCACCAGAAAAGGACAAACCGATGTAGGGCATGGTTTGAGAGAGAGAGAGAGAGAACACCCCCCTGCCCCCATGGTAGCCCCATATTGGTGGAAAGGTGCCCAACTAAGCAGCCCAGAACACCGGAAAAGGACACACTGATACAGGGCATAGTGGAAGAGAGAGAAAGAGAGAGAGAGACCTCCCTTTACAAAAAAGAAAGTCAAATACAGCGAAACCACAAGAAACTCAACAAGCAATTAAGTACAAGGCAAAGCTGCCAGAACACAAGACCGCACACGCTCCCCTCCCCCAATCTTCCCCGGCTGCAGCAACAGCCCTACGTCGGTGAAGAGGCGTCAGCAAGCAGCTCAGTCCACTGGAAAAGGACAGGCAGCGCGCAGTTGAGGAGAGAGAGAGAGAGGACAACCCTCCCCCTCATTAGCACTGGGAAGGACCCCTCAACCCCAAGTACACAGAAGCAGGAGGACCGCAATTGGTGAGCAGCCAGCTGCTAGGCCCAAAATAACAATACACAACAAAAATACAATAATAACCATACAATCCCCCAACAATAAAACAAAACCAACATCAGTCTTTATTCATGATTCTCTTACGGTAAATATGCAGGTTCATTTGGCAGTCAGGAAGACAAATGCAATGATAGCATTCATATCAAGAGCTCTAGAATGCAAGAGCAGAGATGTACTTCTGAGGCTGTCTAAGGCTCTGGTCAGACCCCATTTGGAATATTGTGAGCAGTTTTGGGCCCTGTATCAATGGAGGGATGTGTTGGCCTTGGAAAGGGTCCAGAGGAGGTTCACAAGAATGATCCCTGGAATGAAGAGCTTGTTGTTTGAGAAACGGTTCAGGACTCTGGATATGTACTCGTTGGGGTTTAGAAGGATGAGGTGGGAATCTTATTGAAACTTACAGATCCTGAGAGGGCTATGGGTTAGGACATTGTCAGGACTCCTCTTTAGTCATCTTGATATTTTCTTCCTTTCAGTTTTTAATTCTGGAGAATCACGGAGTCAGTCAAGCTGACAATTCGAGCAGCAGCAGAGACATCGACATACCACTGCACAGGGCCAGGACCAGTGCCCTGCAGCGGAGGGGTAGGAGCAGGGCCACAAATATTACCGACAACAGGTATTCTGTCGCAGAATTTCCTACCTCCAGATGTCAAGAGGTTCAGTGAAAGTGACAACTGTCTTTGTCAGGTGGATCACCTGGACCAGATGATGAAAGAATTGGCAACACATGGACTGGGAGGTCACCCATTGCCTCTGGCCCTTAAAGTCAATGCCGCTCTGAACTTCTATTCCAGCGGTTCATTTCAGTGCTGCACAATTGACCTGTGTGGCATATCCGAATCAGCAGCGCACAAGTGCATAAGGGAGGTATTTGTGAGGGCCCACATCTATATCAACTTGAATCGGGACTAGGTGAGCCATGACATCAGGGCTATGGGTTTATCCCAAATAGCAGGTAGATCCCAGGTGCAGAGATTCATTGACTACAGCAACATGGCTCTGCACTCCCCATGGCAGCATGGGTGCCGTTTGAGAACCGCAAGGTTTACCACTCCCTCAATGTCCAAATAGTCAGTGACCACGTGATGCACATCATGTAGGTGTGTTCCCATTTCCTGGGGAGTATCCATCATAGTTACATCTTGGAACCCTTGCAGATCCCAACCATTTTTGAGGGAGAACAGCAGCTGGAGGAATGGGTTCTCATGGACAAAGGGTACCTACTTAGGAGATGGATGATGATGTCAATGAAGAGGCCACAAACACCCGCTAAGATTTGCTTCACTGAGACTCATGCGTCAACGGGTGCATTGGTAATGCAGGTGACTGACAGCTCAAAATGTGGGGCTGGTTTCTTCGTTTTTGGGACTAAGTCCCCACTAGGAAAACTGGCATCAAAAGGCCACAGATTCCCCATTTTGCTGGGGGCTAGCAGGCAGCCGTCACAGAGCTCGCAGCTCTCGCTGCCGATACGGCACCCCCCGCACTTCTGGGTCAGAGGCCGTGTATGCGCACAGCGGCGGCCTGCAGCAACCCGCGGACCTGGAACGGCAAAGTAGTGCCCCGCATCGGCCGCTTGAGCACCCCGGATCACCTGTACACATTGCCCCCAGCCCCGAATGAAGCCCCCCCTGCCCACCGATCGGCCATCTCCCAACTGTGGCGGCCCCAGACTGAGTCCGCAGCTGTTACACAAGGATTCCAGACAGGTGGGACTTTGAGAGTCCCACACCATCGGGAATTCGGCCGGTTGGGGACATCGCGGGACGGGCCTCTGCCAATGGCCTGAGGCGGTGGATACTCGGCACGGCGTACTCCAGATTTTGCAGGCCGGAGAATTTAAAAACCGCTGTCGCTCCCAATTTCGATGCCAAAACGGATTCTATTTTACCGTCGGAGAGTGGAGAATCCAGCCCATGGTGCTGGTGCCTGAACTGGTCAAGGCGAGCCCTCCTATACAAGCCCCCAGTGGGTGTCACACATCATAGTGGTTTGCTGCACTTTGCACAACCCGACCCTGCAGCGGGACGAGGAGGTGGACAAGGAGAAGATGGAGGAGAAGGAGGAAGAACCTCAGGTGATGGTGAGGGCCCACATGGGGCACAGGGCTATCTGTGCCTTCATAGCTTCTTGGCTTGGTACTGACCAGCACTAGGGTGTAAGATTTCTCCCACCATGAAGCCTGATGTCTGTTCACTCCTATGGTGCCGGCGAGAGATCATCGTTATGCTGCTCTCTGTCAGGTATGCTGACTCCTACCTGACAGAGAACAGAACGTGACCTGCTGCTGAATGGGGTGGTCTTGGGAGCCAGGGAGGCTGAATGACACATCTCAGCTGCTACTGCCTCCTCCGAGGTGGGGGTCTCAGCAATTTTCTCCATCTACTGACAAGGCGGACACACTCTCACACACTTTGCCCTTGGCATCTGCATCTGCAAAACTAAAGAATACTGGCAGACATGCGAGGCCGGAGTGTTGATTTTGGCGAGGGAGTGGTGAGAGGTGATGGTGGGAGAATCTTTTATGGATGTGTGGGGGGGAGGGGTTCATGGGGACTGGGGAGCATTTGCCAGCAGTAGCGAGGCTTCACTGTATCATCATTGTGGGAGGTGGAAGAGACATAGCTCACTGCATTCTCACTGCACTAGGGTGAAATGTCAAGTTTGCATGGGAGTTCACAGAGCATGGTGCCATGACATGTCAGCGTGAAGGATCTGTGTGGGTGAACAAAGTGATTTTTTAATACAAGTTCACCATTTCAATGGTGACTTATCTCTACTGGTGCCTAGGTTCACCCATGCCCACTAGGTGCCTACAGTTTGCATACAGCTGGAGTTCAGAAGAATGAGGGGGGAACTCATAGAAACCTATAAAATTCTAACAGGACTGGACAGAATAGATGCAGGAAGGATGTTCCCGATGGTGGGTGTGTCCAGAGCCAGGGGTCACAGTCTGAGGATACGAGGTAGACCATTTAGGACTGAGATGAGGAGAAATTTCTTCACCCAGGGAGTGGTGAGCCTGCGGAATTCATTAGTTGAGTCCAAAACACTTCACAGTTTCAAGAAGCTGTTAGATATAGCACTTAGGGCGAGGGGGATCAAAGGGAGAAAGCGGGATTACGCTATTGATTTGGATGATTAGCCACGGTCATAATGAATGGCAGAGCAGGCGTGAAGGGCCAAATGGCCTCCTCCTGCTCCTATTCTTTCTATGTCTCTGGCAGGCTGTGCCTGCTCATGCTGGTTGTGTTCAAGTTTGTCCTGCAAATTTCAGATGGGGAGAGTATAGGTGGTAGTCCTGCCATGTAAAATAGTGATTCAATCTGACATGCGTAGGAGGTGAGTTGAAGCGGGGATGTGAGGAACAGATTATCTACTGGGGAGAGCATGCCAAGTTTAAGAGTGGGGGAGGGGCAAGAGTGTTGGGAACGCGTGAGGTGGCTGGGCAAGAGATCACCGTGAATGTGTGTTGGATGTGTGAAGGTGTGCAGTGGAAGATATGAGGATGCTTAGCTCTGATGGTATCTCAGGAATCAAAACTGGAAAGCAAGTTGTAGCACCGTCAATATGACGCGAGGCAGGTTGAGGTAATGTCAATTGAAGGCTTTATTAAGCAGAACTTTATCCGCAGCAGCGTGGTTACAGAATGCAGCTGCTGAAGGAAATGGAGGGAAAAACTGGGTTCTTATACCGGCATTTCTGGGTGGAGTCCAGTAGGTGGCAGATCCTATCAGGACCTGGCATCCCTCCACCAATAGCCTGTTGACACGTGGTGTACCGTATTACCCCTAATACATACCACCACATTCACCCCTTGCTGAAAAAAAACCCGGCGGGATGGTGGTTCGCATGGTGGTAGGGGTTTACAGAGTCGGTACTGTGCCGTAACTTTGAACAAAACACAAAATTATCGCTTCAACTGGGCCAACGGGCCAAACAGGGTCGGCATGATGCCATAATTATAACAAGACACATGACTGAAAACTGGGCCAACGGGCCAAACAGGGTCGGCATGATGCCATAACTATAACAAGACACAATAACTGAAAACGTTGAGAGTTAAAGTGATTCGATGAGCCGGATGGGCGCCCTGGTCGTCCTTTCCGATCGTCTCGGGCGTGGTGGTGATGGCGCTGGCTCGAGTCCCGTCGACTCTGGGAGCGTAGCGCTGTCCCCTGTGTCCTTACTCCTGGGCGGGTCTGGGAGGAGAACCGAACCCCACGGGAAGGGGGTGGCTGTGGGATGAACCAGCGGGAGTGAGGAGGTGGTGATTGGCGTTGGGGGGGGTGTGGGTAGCTCCGGCGGGGGCCAGATCTCGCAGGGAGACCGTGTCCTGTCGGCCATCGGGGTACTCCACATAGGCGTATTGCGGGTTGGCGTGAAGGAGATGCACCCGTTCCACCAACGGATCTGACTTGTGCGCCCGCACATGTTTCCGGAGCAGAATAGGTCCTGGAGCTGCTAGCCAGGTCGGAAGTCGCGTTCCAGAGGAGGACTTCCTAGGAAAGAGGAGGAGGCGCTCGTGAGGCGTTTGATTCGTGGTGGTGCACAGCAGGGACCGGATAGAGTGAAGGGCATCCGGGAGGACTTCCTGCCAGCGGGAAATTGGGAGGCTCCTAGACCGGAGGGCCAGCAGGACGGCCTTCCAGACCGTTCCATTCTCCCTTTCTACCTGCCCGTTCCCCCGGGGGTTGTAACTGGTCATCCTGCTCGAGGCTATGCCCCTGCTGAGCAGGAATTGACGCAGTTCGTCACTCATAAAGGAGGACCCTCTGTCGCTATGGATATAGTCGGGGAAACCGAACAGTTTAAAAATGGTACCGAGGGCTTTAATGACCGTGGACGCGGTCATGTCGGGGCAGGGGTTGGCGAAAGGGAAATGGGAGTATTCGTCAACGATGTTTAGGAAGTATGTGTTGCGATCGGTGGAGGGGAGGGGGCCTTTGAAATCCAAATTGAGGCGTTCAAAGGGTCGAGAGGCCTTAACCAGGTGCGCTCTATCTGGCCTGAAAAAGTGCGGTTTGCACTCAGCGCAGATCTCGCAGTTTCTGGTGACTGTTTGGATGTCCTAGACGGAGTAAAGGAGGTTGCGGGCCTTAAGAAAGTGTTAGAAACGAGTGACCCCCGGGTGGCAGAGGTCCTCGTGGAGGACTTGTAGATGGTCCACTTGTACATTGGCACATGTGCCGCGAGATAGGGCATCGGATGGCTCGTTCAGCTTTCCGCGACGATACAAGATCTCATAATTGAAGGTGGAGAGTTCGATCCTCCACCGCAAGATCTTGTCATTCTTGATCTTGCCCCGCTGTGCATTATCGAACATGAAGGCAACCGACCGTTGGTCAGTGAGGATGAGTGAATCTCCTACCGGCCAGGTAATGCCTCCAGTGTCGCACAGCTTCCACTATTGCTTGTGCCTCCTTTTCCACTGAGGAGTGGCGGATTTCTGAAGCGTGGAGGGTTTGGGAGAAGAAGGCCACGGGTCTGCCTGCTTGGAGGGAACTCCATGAGGGGGCGCATGCGTTCAGGGTCGGGGCCTAAAACTCCATTACGCACTACGTAGCCCAGGATGGCTAGACGATCGGTGCGGAACACGCATTTTTCTTTGTTGTAAGTGAGGTTCAGGGTGTGAGCGGTCTGGAGGAATTTTTGGAGATTGGCGTCGTGGTCCTGCTGGTCGTGGCCGCAGATGGTGACGTTGTCGAGATACAGGAACGTGGCCCGTAAACCGTGCTGGTCAACCATTCGGTCCATCTCTCGTTGGAAGTCCGAGACTCCATTCGTGAGGCCGAATGGAACCCTTAAAACGTGGTATAACCGCCCGTCTGCTTCGAAGGCAGTATAGTTGCGGTCACCGGGACGGATAGGGAGCTGGTGGTAGGCGGACTTGAGGTCCACGGTGGAAAAGACCTTGTACTGTGCAATCCGATTGACCATGTCAATGCGGGGGAGAGGGTACGCATCTAGCTGAGTGAACCTGTTGCTGGTCTGACTATAGCCAATGACCATCCTTTGTTTCTCACCGGTCTTAACAACTACCACCTGGGCTCTCCAGGGACTGTTGCTAGACTGGATGATGCCTTCCTTCAGCTCTGGACTTCGAACCGGAAAAATGCTCGGTCCTGGGCGCTGTACCGTCTGCTCCTTGTGGCGACGGGTTTGCAATCCGGGGTGAGGTTCGCAAACAAGGAAGGCAGTTCAACCTTGAGGGTCGCGAGGCCGCAGACAGTCGGTGGGGGTATAGGGCCGCCAAATTTAAATGTTAAACTCTGGAGGTTGCATTGGAAGTCCAACCCTAGGACTTTGGGCGCACAGAGATGGGGGAGGACATACAGCCGGTAATTTCGGAACTCCCTCCCCTGCACCGTTAGGTTAGCGATGCAGAACACCGTGATCTGAACGGAGTGGGATCCCGCCGCCAGGAAAATTTTCTGGGTGCTTGGCCGAATTACGAGGGAACAGCGCCTTACCGTGTCCGCCTCTCCGTGCTCCCAGAGTCGATAAGGCACGGCGTCTCGTAGCCATTCACTAGGACTGTAGTGGTTGCAATCTGGAGCGTCCGGGGTCGCGACTGGTCGCGGGTCGTCGAAGCCAGACGTGGTTGTTGAAGTTGAGCATCGTAATCAGGCAGTATGGGGCCGTCTGTGTAGGGGTCCTTCAGCCAAGATGAAGGCTGAAGGACCCCCGCGGCGTCCACGGATCGAGCGCGGTCGGGGGTGGACAAAATGGCGGCGCCCTCGTGGCGTCCGGGGTCCAAAATGGCGGCGTCCATTGGTCACACAGGATCGCTGGGGGGGCTGGGTCTGTGGTCCCGTTTCTTCCCCGGAGATAGCGGCGACCCCGCGGGACTTGCACACCGTTGCGTAGTGACCCTTCTTCCCGCAGCTTTTGCGGGTAGCCGCGCGGGCCGGGCATCGCTGCCGAGGGTGTTTCGGCTGGCCGCAAAAATAGCAGCGGGGCCCCCCCGGTTGGTCTGGTGTTTTGGCCGCGCAGGTTTGTGGGGGTGGGGGGGGGGGGTGTCGGAGAGTCGACCGCAGCGGGGGTCCACGGAGCTGAAGGGGCTGTAGTGCGGTCGGGGGCGTAGGCGCGGGCGTTACGCAAGGCCACATCGAGGGATGCCGCCAGGGCCCGAGCTTCTGTAAGTCCCAGAGATTCTTTCTCCAGAAGCCTCTGGCGGATCTGGGAAGAGGCCAAACCTGCCACATACGCATTGCGGACCAGGAGCTCTGTGTGTTCACTCGCTGTTACCGCCGGGCAGTTGCAGTTTCGACCCAGGATCAGTTATAAAACTCGTCCAGCGAGTCCCCCTGAAATTGCCGTCGTGTGGTGAGCTGGTAGCGAGCAAAAACCTGGTTGGCGGGCCGGATGTAGATATCCTTCAACGCGGCGATGGCACCTGTGAAACCGTCCTCGTCCTCGATAAGGGAGTAGACGTCAGGACTCACCCTGGAATAGAGGACCTGCATCTTTTGTTCGTCAGTCGGTGTGCCGGGGGCCGTTCGGAGGTAGCCCTCAAAGCATGCCATCCAGTGTTTGAAGATAGAGGCCAAGTTAGCTGCTTGGGGTGCGATGCGCAGGCACTCCGGGTTGATTCGGAGCTCCATGTTCCCACGTCGTTTTCTTCAATTTAAATTCTGCTTAATAAATTGTAGCACCGTCAATATGACGCGAGGCAGGTTGAGGTAATGTCAATTGAAGGCTTTATTAAGCAGAACTTTATCCCCAGCAGCGTGGTTACAGAATGCAGCTGCTGTGGGAAATGGAGGGAAAAACTGGGTTCTTATACCGGCATTTCTGGGTGGAGTCCAGTAGGTGGCAGATCCTATCAGGACCTGGCATCCCTCCACCAATAGCCTGTCGACACGTGGTGTACCGTATTACCCCTAATACATACCACCACACAAGTCTTGACTTCTCCAATTCTAATCTCGTTGCATTCTACAATCACTTCTCACCCAACACCACAGTGCCATCTCTATCCCTTTTATATTTATGTGCAGTCTATCAAACAATAAGTGTGATCTATTAAACAACTGAAGTTCCAATTTTAATTTAAGCACTGGGGCACATTAACTCTTTCCTATCAGATTCCCAAATGTATATGTTTTCTTTTCTACAATAAATGCACTCTATTCCCCTTTGTTTTTAATATCCACCCACGCATTCTCTTTCTTATAGAAACGATGCCTCTCTTTCACAATTTCTAATTGCTTCTTCGAACTTTCCCCAAATGGTAACTGCTGTGGACCCACTTGATCATGTCAATCTCCCTATTCTCGAGAATTGTCTTAGGCTCGACATGTCAATCCGGAGTCTCTTTTCATTGATGTTTTTATGGAGTGAACATTACTCCAAAGGGACTTATTGTCTATATGACGCTCTGCTGTTCCCGAATGTCCTATTGCATTCAAAATTTCGGTCAGGATCTTCGATATAAAAAATGGCATACCTACTGCCTCCACTATCCACTAGGGCCAGTGTCTCCACTGCCAATGTACTTTTTAAACCACTCTTCGTATCTTTTCAGTTTCCCTGCCAAAGGGCAACATGCCAAGTCTGCACCTGTTAAGCAACGACCTCCATCTTATCTTATATCTTGCTCCAGGCTGCTACTCTTTGACCTCCCACCCCTATGAGGTGTTCTTTCGACAATCCATGGGCCAAACCTTCTCCCATTAGCTTGCAAATTCAACCAGTTTTGAGATAGTTTCCGCTGGCCTTCCCTGTTCTACCTTCAGATTGCATCCTTCCACTGACTGGCAAAAATGTCACTTTAGTGCCAATCTTTGTCAGTTGTCCTTTGGGACAAATAGCCTTATCCAGTTCCTCAGAATTATTATGTTCCTCTTCAGACACTGTCAATTTCCACAATCTGGTCCTCATAATTCTGTAACATATGTTTATGTGAAGCACTTTAGATAACTCCTTTTGACTCTGCAAACTTGTAATTTGTGCCCACTAATCTTGACGAGATTACCCAAACAGTCTGGTTTCAATGCTGCAAAATTATTGTTTTACCATCTGTACCCATAATCTTTCCTGGACTTTTCCACTTATTGAATCCATCTCTTTTATAGTATGTAATGTTTCCCGGTTTGCAAATTGTTTCTGGTGTCTGTTCATTGTGTTTCAAAATTCTCCAAATTCTTTCTGAGATTTCTGCTTCAAGGAAAGCTCTCTTGTTGTGTGCAGTGTATTCAAATGCTCAGAAAAGGTAAAGCTAACCGTAGGCATCCTCCGTGCTAAAGCTGAAATAAATTTACAACTTGACCTATCTAACAAAGTTTTACGATGCATTTCATTTATCACAACATGATTTCTCTCAAACACCTCATAACTAAATGGGATTTCTGTGACTGTATTCATAGCTATTATGTTCATGTTCTCACTCATAACCCGAAATTCATTATTAAATTTCCTCCATTGTCAGTAAGGAGTTTTGCTGGTGGTATCAGTCTGGTCCTTGTCCATTTTTCTATTTTCTGTTCTGCAATAATTTTCTTTCCTTTACTACGTATTATCGTCAGTTAACTAAACGTTGTTGCCAAGTCTACAAAGTGTAAAATGAAAATGTTATTTTTTTTAATCCCACACCTTAAGATCCACAGTCACAACTTCATTGGCATACTCACCATGGGTCGCAATGCTGTTCTTCCATATTTCTTACATATGTCACATCGATTGCTTATCTGTTTATAAGTTTGGTGTATTTTTCACCTCTTGGGCGAAGTTCTCTGACCCCCCGCCGGGTTGGAGAATCGCCGGGGGCTGGCATGAATCCCGCCCCCACCGGTTTCAGAATTCTCCGGCACCGGATATTCGGCGGGGGCGGGAATCGCGCAGCACCGGTTGGCGGACCCTCCCCCGCGATTCTCCGGCCCGGATGGGCCGAAGTCCCGCTGTTATAATGCCTGCCCCGCCGGCGTAGATTAAACCACCTACCTTACCAGCAGGACAAGGCGATGCGGGCGGGCTCTGGGGTCCTGTGGGGGGTGCGGGGCGATCTGGCCCCGGGGGGTGCCCCCACGGTGGCCTAGCCCACGATCGGTGCCCACCGATCCGCGGGCGGGCCTGTGCCGTGGGGGCACTCTTTTCCTTCCGCCTTCGCCACGGTCTCCACCATGGCGGAGGCGGAAGAGACTCCCTCCACTGCGCATGCGCGGGGATACCGTGAGCGGCTGCTAATGCTCCCGCGCATGCGCCGCCCGGAGATGTCATTTCCGCGCCAGCTGGCGGGGCACCAAAGGCCTTTTCCGCCAGCTGGCGGGGCGGAAATTAGCCCGGCGCGGGCCTAGCCCCTTAACGTTGGGGCTCGGCCCCCCAAGATGCGGAGGATTCCGCACCTTTGGGGCGGCGCGATGCCAGACTGATTTGCGCCGTTTTGGATGCTGGTCGGCGGACATCGCGCCGATACCGGAGAATTTCGCCCCTTATATCCACATCCCTGAGCAAAGTTTTTAATCTTTGGAAAGACAAATGGTAAATTGCCAATGCAACTTTAACACAATCAACCTTTTGTTTTCCAGACTCTTGATCCTTGATGCTAACTGTGCTTCCTTAATTTCTTTCCAAAAAAAATTTGGATTCATTAATGGGATACAATTGTATCCATACTGTGTAAATTGTAAGTCCACAGATTTTCCAAACCCTTATTGTTTTCCATGTCAAGTTTCATAAGTGCTTTCTTAATGGGATGGGAACCGATGCAGAAAGTTGGAAGGTAGTAAAAGAGGGACAGAAACAAAAGGCAGTAAGGGGGAAAGTGTAAGGCAGAGAAGCCATAGTCAAAAATCAAAAAGGGCGACAGTACAAGGTACAGTGACTGAGGGGAGCTCAGTGAATAGGACCAGGAATACTAAAAGGAATAAAACTGGAAGTAAAAACATTAATGGTCAGCGATGCGGCAGGTTGTTACATGAAGATATGGGTTCAACGACAAGGAAAATTAGGAGAAAGGTTGAGAGGAAATATAATTTAGGAGAGGTTACTGATCGAGGTGTTAAGACGCAGAACAGAGGTAAAAAAAACCAACAAAAGTGTACTTTACTTGAATGCCCATAATATTCGGAATAAGGTAAATAAATTGATGGCGCAAATCATCATGAATGACTATGATTTAGTGGTCATTACTAAAACATGGTTAAAGGATGGTCACGACTGGGAGTTAAATATCCGAGGGTATCAAACTATTCGGAAGGACAGAGTGGATGGTAAGGGAGGTGGTGTAGCTCTGTTATTTAAGGATGACATCCGGGCAACAGTAAGGGATGACATCGGTGCTATGGAGGATAAGGTTGAATCCATTTGGGTGGAAATCAGGAATAGTAAGGTGAAAATGTCACTGATAGGAGTAGTCTATAGGCCACCAAATAGTAACATTATGGTGGGGCAGACAATAAACAAAGAAATAACTGATGCATGTAGAAATGGTACAGCAGTTATCATGGGGGATTTTAATCTACATGTCGATTGGTTTAACCAGGTCGGTCAAGGCAGCCTTGAGGAGGAGTTTATAGAATGTATCCGCGACAGTTTCCTAGAACAGTATGTAATGGAACCTACGAGTGAACAAGCGGTCCTAGATCTGGTCCTGTGTAATGAGACAGGATTGATTCAGGATCTCATAGTTAGGGATACCCTCGGAAGGAGCGATCACAATATGGTGGAATTTAAAACACAGATGGAGGGTGAGAAGGTAAAATCAAATACTAGTGTTTTGTGCTTAAAAAAAGGAATTATAATGGGATGAGAGAAGAACTAGCTAAGGTAGACTGGGAGCAAAGACTTTACGGTGAAACAGTTGAGGAACGGTGGAGAACCTTCTAAGCGATTTTTCACAGTGCTCAGCAAAGGTTTATACCAACAAAAAGGAAGGACGGTAGAAGGAGGGAAAATCGACCGTGGATATCTAAGGAAATAAGGGAGAGTATCAAATTGAAGGAAAAAGCATACAAAGTAGCAAATATTAGTGAGAGACTAGAGGACTGGGAAATCTTTAGGGGGCAACAGAAAGCTACTAAAAAAGCTATAAAGAAGAGTAAGATAGATTATGAGCGTAAACTTGCTCAGAATATAAAAACAGATAGTAAAAGTTTCGACAAATATATAAAACAAAAAAGAGTGGCTAAGATAAATATTGGTCCTTTAGAGGATGAGAAGGGAGATTTAATAATGGGGGATGAGGAAATGGCTGAGGAACTGAACAGGTTTTTTGGGTCGGTCTTCACAGTGGAAGACACAAATAACATGCCAGTGTTATTTGGAAATGATGGAAATGAGGCTATGACGGGTGAGGACCTTGAGAGGATTTTTATCACTGAGGAGGTAGTGATGGGCAAGCTAATGGGGCTAAAGGTAGACAAGTCTCCTGGCCCTGATGGAATGCATCCCAGAGTGCTAAAAGAGATGGCTAGGGAAATTGCAAATGCGCTAGTGATAATTTACCAAAATTCATAAGACTCTGGGGTAGTCCCGGCGGATTGGAAATTAGCAAACGTCACACCACTGTTTAAAAAAGGAAGTAGGCAGAAAGCGGGTAATTATAGGCCAGTGAGCTTAACTTCGGTAGTAGGGAAGATGCTGGAATCTATCATCAAGGAAGAAATAGCGAGGCATCTGGATGGAAATTGTCCCATTGGGCAGACGCAGCATGGGTTCATAAAGTGCAGGTCATGCCTAACTAATTTAGTGGAATTTTTTGAGGACATTACCAGTGCGGTAGATAACGGGGAGACAATGGATGTGGTATATCTGGATTTTCAGAAAGCCTTTGACAAGGTGCCACACAAAATGTTGCTGCATAAGATAAAGATGAATGGCATTCAGGGGAAAGTAGTAGCATGGATAGAGGATTGGTTAATTAATAGAAAGCAAAGAGTGGGGATTAATGAGTGTTTCTCTGGTTGGCAATCAGTAGCTAGTGGTGTCCCTCAGGGATCAGTGTTGGGCCCACAGTTTTTCACAATTTACATAGATGATTTGGAGTTGGGGACCAAGGGCAATGTGTCCAAGTTTGCAGATGACACTAAGATGAGTGGTAAAGCAAAAAGTGCAGAGGATACTGGAAGTCTGCAGAGGGATTTGGATAGGCTAAGTGAATGGGCTAGGGTCTGGCAGATGGAATACAATGTTGACAAATGTGAGGTTATCCATTTTGGTAGGAATAATAGCAAAAGGGATTATTATTTAAATGATAACATTTTAAAACATGCTGCTGTGCAGAGAGACCTGGGTGTGCTAGTGCATGAGTCGCAAAAAGTTGGTTTACAGGTGCAACAGGTGATTAAGGCGGCAAATGGAATTTTGTCCTTCATTGCTCGAGGGATGGAGTTTAAGACTAGGGAGGTTATGCTGCAATTGTATAAGGTGTTAGTGAGGCCACACCTGGAGTATTGTTCAGTTTTGGTCTCCTTACTTGAGAAAGGATGTACTGGCACTGGAGGGTGTGCAGAGGAGATTCACTAGGTTAATCCCAGAGCTGAAGGGGTTGGATTACAAGGAGAGGTTGAGCAGACTGGGACTGTACTCGTTGGAATTTAGAAGGATGAGGGGGGATCTTTTAGAAACATATAAAAACATATAAAATTATGAAGGGAATAGATAGGATAGATGCGGGCAGGTCGTTTCCACTGGCGGGTGAAAGCAGAACTAGGGGGCACAGCCTCAAAATAAGGGGAAGTAGATTTAGGACTGAGTTTAGGAGGAACTTCTTCACCCAAAGGGTTGTGAATCTATGGAATTCCTTGCCCAGTGAAGCAGTAGAGGCTCCTTCATTAAATGTTTTTAAGATAAAGATAGATAGTTTTTTGAAGAATAAAGGGATTAAGGGTTATGGTGTTCGGGCCGGAAAGTGGAGCTGAGTCCACAAAAGACCAGCCATGATCTCATTGAATGGCGGAGCAGGCTCGAGGGGCCAGATGGCCTGCTCCTAGTTCTTATGTTCTTAATCGACAGTCAGCTCAATAGTAAAGGTATTTCACTGGATACAACATCCGTGCTAATAAAATGATTCATTCGGCAACTTTACAAGGAATCAGTACTCTTCTCATCGAATTATGGGTATTATCATCTCCAAATCTGAAACTCGTAGAACTTTCAAATTTCTTAACCTTGTTCCCATCTTTGTTATTAAAGAGTCCAGGTAACATCTTAACCAGTCTATTCCACATAATGCTGTACATCTGCTGTCTAACATGGAACAAATTTGCGTCCAGCACATTCATCACTGGACTGAAACTTCTCATTGCTAAGACGATGCCTTCTCTTTGGTCAATATCTTCCTCTTCTTCTTCAGAGTCTTCTGTCTCGTGTTTAGTTTCAAACACCCTATTATAATTCTCAGAACATTTTATTGCATAATGGAATTTAGAATAACACCGAAAACACCAATTGACCACACCCTGAGCATTTCTAGGTTCTGTTGAAATTTCCCAATTATTTTCTCATGCCATAATTGCTAAAGGTGTCTCTGGCCATTATTTTTAGTTACAAATCTTCTTTCATAATGATACTTGCAGCCTGTTTCTACACCACCATCCTGTTAACATTGTTGACCGGGACCCTTGCTCCAGTCAACTGACAGACACAACAACTTTATCTTTAAATCAAATCATGTCTTTATTAGGAGAAATGTAAACAAACTTAAATATCTATGATTGGTATCACGCTGATTCTCTCATACTGTTTCAAACATGTAAATGCCTCTATTCCCCTCTAAGTCTACCACTATAAGTTTCCAAGCATAGATTTTAACTGCTGATACTTATCTAATGGACCTTTAGAGGCATTGCTGTCTGCTCACACTGGCCAGGCGTAAACGAGAATCGGACTTCGTCAAGTCCAGAGCTGGAGGATTTCTTCTGCGATGTTGGTCCTCAAGGGTCTGCTGATAAAATTCTTCTGCCCCGCCAGCTGCAAGATCGCCATGGGCGTGACATGACAATGGAAAAGTCTATTGACCTCAGGCGGGATTCTCTGGTCGCCGGGCGAGCATGGCCGGAGAATCCCGCCATTGTCTCTCCTCTAATACAGATATCACTGGCACATGCTTCCAGTCATGTACTCACAGGACAGCAAGCACTAATCGTTCATTGTATTTTCTGGTCATGAATACTCAAAGAGTGTTGACTCATTCAGAGGTGGTATTTCTTCTCAGGAGCATGGCACATATGAGGACTGAGTTCAAATTATTTTATTGTAGGATGCCTGACTTTAGTGCCATCATTGATCTCTCCATGTGGCTCGTGGAGTACGAGCTTCTCAGATAGGGGATGGAGGCCAAACCAGCTGGCACTCGTGACAACAAAGCATAAAAGTCGGTCCAAGCAGGGACCAGCATGTTGGTTGGAATCTTATGGTAAAATGTAAAATAAATCTTTTTCTTCCTATCGCTGGCTTCCTTGCACATTAAACTGGCAATGAGGAAAAAGGAGACTCCGGACTTGGTCTTCAAGACATCCAGCCACCCCAGGCGGCTACCGTGCAGCAACGTGAGGTTATAGATTACAACTGTTTGGTAAGCCAGAGGCCTTTGACATGGGCCTGGAAGATTGGGGCCAATATGCAAAATGTATGAGGTACTTCATTCAGGCCAATGGTATCTTGGAAGAAGATGGTCAAAAAATGATTCTCCTAACATCCTGCAGACCTCAAACTTCGAGATTATAAAGAACCTTACCTACCCAGCTGCAATGGACTCCAAATAGTTGGTTGCACCAGTGGCTGAGCATTATGGTCCACAGCCATCCATTATAATGGAATGTTATAGGCTATGCAGTCTCTCGTGACTCGGTAACTGACCTTTTGATCCCCTTAGGCAGCTGGCGGAGCACTGCGAGTTCAGGCCGTCTCTCTCAGGAATGTTGAGGGATAGGCCTGTTTGTTCCGTGTGGAAGAAATAACAGTCACACAAAGGAAGCTGTTGGTGGAGCCCACATTAAGAACAAAAAACAAAGAACGGGTGTCTGCATGGGTTTCCTCCGGGTGCTCCTGTTTCCTCCCACAGTTCAAAGATGTGTGGGTTAGGTGGATTGGCCATGCTAAATTGTCCTTAGTGTCCAAAAAGGTTAAGTGGGGGTTACGGGGATAGGGTAGATACGTGGGCTTGAGTAGGGTGCTCTTTGTAAGGGCCGGCGCAGACTCGATGGGCCGAATGGCCTCCTTCTGCACTGTAAATTCTATGATTCTATGATGATGAACATTACAGCACAGGAACAGGCCCTTCGGCCCTCCAAGTCTGCGCTGATCACGCGTCCTATCTAGACCAACCGCCTGTATCCTTTTATGCTCCGTCTGTTCATGTGTCTATCTAGATAAATCTTAAAGGTCATTAACGTATCTGCCTCAACCACATCACTTTGCAGTGCATTCCAGGCCACCACAACCCTCTGTGTAAAAAACGTGCCCCGCACATCTCCACTGAACCTATCCCCCCTCACCTTGAACTTATGCCCCCTTGTAGTTGTCGTTTCCACCCTGGGAAAAAGCCTCCAACTGTTCACGCTATCCATACCCTTCATAATTTTATAAACTTCAAGCAGGTCACCCCTCAGCCTCTGTCTTTCTCGCAGAACAATCCCAGTCTATTCAATCTCTCCTCATAATTAATACCCTCCATACCAGGCAACATCCTGGTAAACCTTTTCTGTACTTTCTACAAAGCCTCCACGTCCTTCTGGTAGTGCGGTGACCAGAATTGAACACAGTATTCCAAATGTGGCCTAACCAACGTTCCATATAACAAACATAATTTGCGAACATTTATACTCGATGCCCCATCCAATGAAGGCAAGCATGCCATATGTTTTTTTTTAAACCACCATTTCCACCTGTGCTGCCACTTTTAAGGATCTGTGGACCTGCATACCTAGATCTCTCTGCTTGTCTATGCTCCTGATGGTTCTGCCATTTATTTTATAGCTCCCACCTGAATTGGATCTACCAAAATGCATCTCCTAAATTCCACCTGCCATTTCTCTGCCCAATTGTGCAGACTTTCTCTTTCCTGCTGTATTCTCTGACAATCTTCATCACAAGCAGAACTAGGGGGCATAGCCTCAAAATAAGGGGAAGTAGATTTAGGACTGAGTTTAGGAGAAACTTCTTCACCCAAAGGGTGGTGAATCTATGGAATTCCTTGCCCAGTGAAGCAGTAGAGTCTCCTTCATTAAATGTTTTTAAGATAAAGATAGATAGTTTTTTGAAGAATAAAGGGATTAAAGGTTATGGTGTTCAGGTCAGAAAGTGGAGCTGAGTCCACAAAAGATCAGCCATGATCTCATTGAATGGTGGAGCAGGCTCGAGGGGCCAGATGGCCTACTCCTGCTCCTAGTTCTTATGTTCTTATGTTCTATCCTCAACTCCTCCAATCTTAGTATCATCCGCAAACTTGCTAATCAGACCAGCTATGTTTTCATCCAAGTCATTTATATCTATTACAAACAGCAGAGGTCCCAGTACTGATCCCTGCTGAACACCACCTCCATTCAGAAAAACACCCTTCCTCTGCCACCCTCTGTCTTCTATGGCCAAGCCACTTCTGAATCCATCTAGCTAGTTCATCCCTGACCCTGTTGTTATGGGCGAGGCATTTTCAGAACCCCAAAATGTATCATGGAGTTCAATCAACCTCTCCCTTTAATGTATTTGTTGCTTTTCCTAGCGCACGGCTTGTTCCCTAGGTGTGGGATTACAATTATGGACACGTGGGTTTTTAAACACAAAACAATGTTTATTCCATGAACTCAACTTAACATCTTAAATAAACATTGGATCAGTTAACACCCCTTATTTCAAAGATAACTCAGAAAATATTGCAACAGTAAATAACTCCTTAAAATGTTCCTTCAAACTTCCAAGAGACTTAACACCTTTAAACAGTATCACATCAGGTTAAAGGATATATATACTTTCTGTAGAATGGCAGAGATATATTAGCTTGGTTGACATCAGCTCCAGCACCTTGCTTTCTCCCTGCAGCTCTCTGGAAACACACAGACACACACAAACTGCTTTTTAAACAAAACCTGCAAAAAACTGAACTGCAAAATGACTGACCTGAGCTCAGCTCCACCGACTCTCTGACATCACTGTTTTCTTAAAGGTACATTGCTTAAACATCCATGTCTTAAAGGTACTCTCACATGACACCTCCCCCCAAGAAAAAAAAAAACATCAACTTCAAGATGGTTTCATTTTTTACTTTTGCACCATCCACTAAGAAATGTACACAGTAAGTATACCTTTACGTTTTAAAAAAAAAACCAACACATGCAAACAGGTATAATAAAATAGTCCATTTTTCTTTGTTCTTCTTCCTCCAACCGAAATCCTTCTCGATTGACAGTCTCTTTGAACAAAGTCTCTGCACGATCATTCCATTCCTCTACTCCTCGGCATTTCTCTTCAGAATCAGATAATTTAGTTCAATTTAACCACAGAGCCCCTTGCAATTCTCCAATACAGGAACAATGGTTACCACAGCTTTCAGGCAGTCAAATGCCTGTTGAAAGTCCGCTGTCCATTGAAATTTTTTACGTTTCTTCAGCAATTCCATCAGTGGGGTAATCACGCCACAAAATGTTTGCACAGCTGTTCGATCAAATCCACTCATGCTAAGAAATCGCATTATTTCCCTTTGTCTTGAGGATATCAGCAACTCCTCAAGGAAAGTGATTCGGGCTTCTCCTAATTCACTTTCGGCTAGGTTCTTCACCAAACCCGCCTCCTGAAGTCGATTGAAGAACTCCATATGATGTTTTAAATGTTCTTTCCATATCTGGAAGTTGGAAATAAAAGCAGATTGTCCCACTTTCTCCATGCAATCCTTCAATGATGGGACAGGATAAGAGTCAGTTCTTGTAACTGCATTCACCTTTCTATAGTCCACACACAACCGTTAGGTACCATCTGGTCGAGGTACCATCTCTATGGGTGAGCTCCATTGGCTGCAACCCACTTCAATTATGCTATTCTTCAGCATACTCTCAATCTCTTTGTTAACCTGTGCCAATTTTAAAGGATTAAGTCGATATGGATGTTGTTTGATAGGAACAGCATTTCCCACATCTACATCATGTATAGCCATTTTAGTACTTCCCAATTTATCTTTACAAACTTGCCCATGTGAATTCAATAACTCTTTCAGGTCAGTTAGTTTTTCCTCTGGAAGGTAACTTACCAATTCATCCTAATTTTTAAGAACATCCTCATTTTCTAATTTAATTTGAGGTTAGAGGCTGTTTAGCACAGGGCTAAATCGCTGGCTTTGAAAGCAGACCAAGGCAGGCCAGCAGCACGGTTCAATTCCCATAACAACCTCCCCGAACAGGCGCCGGAATGTGGCGACTAGGGGCTTTTCACAGTAACTTCATTTGAAGCCTACTTGTGACAATAAACGATTTTAATTTCATTTCATTTCATTCATTATGTTAAATTCACAGTCATCTGGATTTGGTTCGTCACTTTGAGTTAGAATCATTAAAACCTCCTTTTTCTCTCCTTCCCTTTCAAAGTACGTTTTAAGCATATTCACATGACACTCTCGGTGAGTCTTCCTTCTATCTGGTGTTTTTACCACATAATTTACCTCACTTAATTTCCTTTCAATCTGATACGGTCCACAAAAACTAGCTTTTAAAGGCTCCCCTACCACAGGTAACAACACTAAAACTTTATCCCCACTAGCAAAACTACGAACTTTGGATTTCTTGTCCGCAACCCCTTTCATCACATTTTGTGCAACTTTCAAATGTTGTCTAGCCAATTCACCTGCTCTATTTAATCATTCCCTAAAATTTGACACGTGATCCAAAAATGGAATTTCCGATTTCTAACTCACCAATTTTTCCTTAATCAATTTAAGTGGTCCTCTTACCTCATGACCAAAATTTTTTTCAAAAGGACTGAATTTGGTAGACTCATTAGGTGCATCCCTAATTGCAAACAGTACGAATGGGATTCCTTTATCCCAATCCTCTGGATAATCGTGACAATACGCCCTCAACATTGTCTTTAATGTCTGATGCCACCTTTCTAATGCTCCCTGCGATTCAGGATGGTACACAGTTGATTTAAATTGTTTTATTCCTAAGCTATCCATAACTTCTTTGAATAACCTTGAGGTCAAATTTGATCCTTGATCCGATTGTATTTCTGTGGGTAGTCCATATCTAGTAAACAATTTAAGAAACTCCTCCACAATCCTTTTAGCTGTAATATTACATACTGGAATGGCCTCTGGAAACCTAGCAGACACATCCATTACAGTCAAAAGATATTGATTCCCACTTTTTGTTTTGGGAAGCGGTCCTACACAATCGATTAGGACCCTTGTAAAATGTTCCTCAAATGCTGGAATGGGTATTAAGGGTGCTGGTTTTATCACTGCTTGAGGTTTCCCTATCACTTGACATGTGTGACATGATTGACAAAATTTAACTGCATCTTTATGTAGTCCAGGCCAATAAAAATGTTTCTGAATTTTAGCTTGAGTTTTCCTTATTCCCAAATGACCTCCCACTGGTACCTCATGTGCAACTCACAACACCTCCTTTCTATACCCTACCGGCAATACTACTTGATGAACTTCTGCCCACTTTTCATCCGCCTGCACATGTCCAGGTCTCCATTTTCTCATCAAGACATCATTTTTACGGTAACACTCTGCTATAATCTCAGATTCCTCTTCCATATATGCTTTCTGATATATCTATTTTATTTCTACATCTTTCTGTTGTAACTCCGCCAATTTTGCTTAACTAAAAATATCCGCCTCACACTCCACCTGTTCTTGTTCTTTTTCAACCATCTGATCAAAAATCGTTTCTGATAATTGCACTTCAACTTCATCTTCACTCTTCGATTTGTCCTCTTATCTTAACCTGTGACTTTGCGACCATGTTACTACACAATCCAGAAGAATCCCAGGATATTCGTCCGTCAACACTTCTGTTGACTGATTGCCACTGGCTTATCAACCACAGTAGGCATCACTCCCACCTGCGATCCAGCTATATCATTACCCAAGATAAACTGTATTCCTGGACAAGATAGTTTATCTATTGCTCCTACTACCACTTCACCACTCTTCACTGGACTTTCCAACCTTACCTTATATAATGGAACGCTACTCTTCTCACCCTGAATTCCACAGATCACCACCTTTTCTGGCAACATTCTTCCCAAACTACACAATTCCTCATCTCTTACCATTAAAGATTGACTATAAGACCATAAGACATAGGAGCGGAAGTAAGGCCATTCGGCCCATCGAGTCCACTCCACCATTCAATCATGGCTGATTTCAACTCCATTTACCCGCTCTCTCTCCATAGCCCTTAATTCCTCGAGAAATCAAGAATTTATCAACTTCTGTCTTAAAGACACTCACCGTCCCGGCCTCCACTGCCCTCTGTGGCAATGAATTCCACAGACCCACCACTCTCTGGCTGAAGAAATTTCTCCTCATCTCTGTTCTAAAGTGACTCCCTTTTATTCTCAGGCTGTGCCCCCAGGTCCTAGTCTCCCCTGCTAATGGAAACAACTTCCCTACATCCACCCTATCTAAGCCATTCATTATCTTGTAAGTTTCTATTAGATCTCCCCTCAACCTCCTAAACTCCAATGAATATAATCCCAGGATCCTCAGACGTTCATCCTATGTTCGGCCTACCATTCCTGGGATCATCCGTGTGAATCTCCGCTGGACCCGCTCCAGTGCCAGTATGTCCTTCCTGAGGTGTGGGGCCCAAAATTGCTCACAGTATTCTAAATGGGGCCTAACTAATGCTTTATAAAGCTTCAGAAGTACATCCCTGCTTTTATATTCCAAGCCTCTTGAGATAAATGACAACATTGCATTTGCTTTCTTAATTACGGACTCAACCTGCAAGTTTACCTTTAGAGAATCCTGGACTAGGACTCCCAAGTCCCTTTGCACTTCAGCATTATGAATTTTGTCACCGTTTAGAAAATAGTCCATGCCTCTATTCTTTTTTCCAAAGTACGAAGTCTTACAACACCAGGTTAAAGTCCAACAGGTTTGTTTCGATGTCACTAGCTTTCGGAGCGCTGCTCCTTCCTCAGGTGAATGAAGAGGTCTGATCCAGAAACACATATATAGACAAATTCAAAGATGCCAAACAATGCTAGGAATGCGAGCATTAGCAGGTGATTAAATCTTTACAGATCCAGAGATGGGATAACCCCAGGTTAAAGAGGTGTGAATTGTATCAAGCCAGGACAGTTGGTAGGATTTTGCAGGCCAGGTGGTGGGGGATGAATGTAATGTGACATGAATCCCAGGTCCCGGTTGAGGCCGCACTCATGTGTGCGGAACTTGGCTATAAGTTTCTGCTCGGCGATTCTGCGTTGTCGTGGGTCCTGAAGGCCGCCTTGGAGAACGCTTACCCGGAGATCAGAGGCTGAATGCCCTTGACTGCTGAAGTGTTCCCCGACTGGAAGGGAACATTCCTGCCTGGTGATTGTTGCGCGATGTCCGTTCATTCGTTGTCGCAGTGTCTGCATGGTCTCGCCAATGTACCACGCTTCGGGACATCCTTTCCTGCAGCGTATGAGGTAGACAACGTTGGCCGAGTCGCACGAGTATGTACCGCGTACCTGGTGGGTGGTGTTCTCACGTGTAATAGTGGTGTCCATGTCGATGATCTGGCACGTCTTGCAGAGATTGCCATGACAGGGTTGTGTGGTGTCGTGGTCACTGTTCTGAAGACTGGGTAGTTTGCTGCAAACAATGGTTCGTTTGATGTTGCGCGGTTGTTTGAAGGCAAGTAGTGGGGGTGTGGGGATAACCTTGGCAAGATGTTCATCGTCATCAATGACGTGTTGAAGGCTGTGAAGAAGATGACGTAGTTTCTCCGCTCCGGGGAAATACTGGACGACGAAGGGTATTCTGTCGGTTGTGTCCCATGTTTGTCTTCTGAGGAGGTCGGTCCGGTTTTTCGCTGTGGCGCGTTGGAACTGTCGACCGATGAGTCGAGTGCCATATCCTGTTCGTACGAGGGCATCTTTCAACGTCTGTAGATGTCTGTTACGCTCCTCCTCGTCTGAGCAGATCCTGTGTATACGGAGCGCTTGTCCATAGGGGATGGCTTCTTTAATGTGTTTAGGGTGGAAGCTGGAAAAGTGGAGCATCATGAGGTTATCCGTGGGTTTGCGGTAAAGCGAAGTGCTGAGGTGACCGTCCTTGATGGAGACGAGTGTGTCCAAGAATGCAACTGATTTTGGAGAGTAGTCCATGGTGAGTCTGATGGTTGGATGGAACTTATTAATGTCATCGAGTAGTCGTTTCAGTGATTCTTCGCCGTGGGTCCAAAGGAAAAAAATGTCATCGATGTATCTGGTGTATAACGTCGGTTGAAGGTCCTGTGCGGTGAGTAGGTCCTGTTCAAACTTGTGCATGAAGATGTTGGCGTATTGGGGTGCGAATTTGGTCCCCATGGCTGTTCCGTGCGTCTGGATGAAGAACTTGTTGTCGAAGGTGAAGACGTTGTGATCCAGAATGAAGCGGATGAGTTCTGCTGACCACAGAAATAGCATCGGGGCCCCCTGGGGTGCGCGGTTTTGCATGTGGCGCAGGCGTATTGGCTAGGCAGGGCCACAGCTGAGGCGGTCGTTTACGGGGTCCAGGAGGGGTGGGCAGCACGGCTGGAGGGGGAGGCCTGAACATTACGGGAGGCGACCATCATGGAGAGCGCTAATTGTTTTGTCTCCGCTCGGTAGAGTATGGCCCCTTCCAGCAATCGTTGTCGGATGAGGTCCGACCCAATCCCCGTTACGAAAGCATCGCGCATGAGAAGATGTTCGGCGGCCGTAACGGCCTGACAGTCACAGTCCCAGACGAGTGGGATTAGGGTCCGCCAGAAGTCTTCGATGGACTCACCAGGGAGTTGAGAGCGAGTGGCAAGTACGTGCCTGGCGAAGAGTGTGTTCGCTTTCTGCACGTAGGTCTCTTTGAGGAGCGCCATGGCTTCCGCGTAAGTCGGGGCATCCTCGATCAGAGGGAACACGTTTGAGCTCAACCTGGAATACAGGACCTGTATCTTCTGAGTGTCCGTCGGTGGGGTGGTCGCTGAGTTAATGTAGGCCTCGTAGAAAGCTAGTGATTACAGTCTTTTCTGGCGTTGGTCGATTGCGGATCCAGCTGCAAGCGATCTGGTTTGATACGGATGTCCATCCTGTAGAAAATCTGACTGCAATAAATTGATGCACGATCAATTGCACAAAGACTAAAGTTGGGTACAACTGTGGCTTTATTGCAGTCAAATGCGTGGCCTCCTGCTGCAGCTGGCGAAATGGCAGCTAAATGGAGGACACGCATATTTATACTCCTCCTATTGGGCGGAGCCAGCCAGCAGGGGCTACCGGTGAACCTGTAGTACAGGTCCTACCTTACATCCCCTAATACAGGTGTACAGTGGTTCACCACAGGTCTCTGTCCTTCTCCAATTCCTTCATGATAAAACTATGTTTGCTGGTGTGGATCCCGCAGAGGCTGCCCTCGTATTGCTTGTGGCAGTCGAGGCAGGTAGACACCGTAGAAGGCAGCAGCGTGGTGCAGGCTGGAGGTAGCAGCACATCTGCAGGGGGTTGCCGCACACCCTGAAGATCCTGCCGCCCATCAGGCTGAGGAGGGAGCCAGATGGGAAAGTCAATGACAGCCCAAGTACTGCAGGCGTAGTTAGCTATTCCATTAGCTGAGGTACCCCATGTGCTGCAGAAGACTGTCTCAGCAGAGAGACAGTGCGGCACCTGTGCCACGTCCCAATGGACATAGCACCCCATGGAAGAGGACACCTGCAGCCTTCAACTTCTATTGCAGCAGGTCATTCCAGGGCTCGAGCGGGGACCTGTCTGGCATATCCCAATCTTCCACCCACAGATGCAACCGGGAGGTTTCGGATGCACTGTATGCCCGGGCATCAGACTATATCACCTTCAACCTGGACCAGGCCCATGAAGGTGACCGAGTTGCAGAATTTTCCACCATCGCCAGGATGCCCCATGTCCAGTGGGGGATAGATGGCATGCATGTCGCCCTGTAGACACCAAGGCGCCCCCTGATATTAACAAGAAGGGGTTCCACTCCCTGAATGTTCAGATTGTGTGCGACCACCACCTCAGAATCATGCACATTTTTGCCCGCTGTCCTGGGAGCTGTCATGATATTCAAACACACATCATGATAGACACACCAACAGACAAATCAGAACACACAACACCACAACCAATCACAGACAAGGACAGGGACAGTATAAAAGGACAAACACGACACCTGGTGGCCAAAATAGCTGGAGACCAGGACAAGGACAGACCTGTTACACTACACACTCAGGGAGACACCACGTGCAGAGTACCCAGAACGAATTGTATATAGAAGTTGAAATAAAATAGAGTTGTACCAAATACAACTGTGTTGGTTCATCTGTGCATCAAAGCACCCAACACCACATGGTACAGGAGTGGATCGATACCTGCCGGCATACCTCAGTGTACAGAGACAACCAGCAGTACCCAGGCAAGATGTATTGGCTCCCGGTTCTGCAGCCGTTCCAGTGCCACGGCAATCTCCGCAAAAACTGGCGGCGATTCCGGCAAGTGTTTGAATTGTTCCTGGTGGCAGCTGAACTCAAAGACCTGGATGATAATGAAAAAATTAAATTTCTCCTCACCATCGCCGGTGCAAGAGCAAAAGAAATCTTCACAAGGTTCAGGTTCTTCAGGAGGCAACAAAGGTACGATTACCAGGCAGTCCTGGACAAATTCGCCAAGTACTGTGAGGAAAACGCACTCCAATCGGCAAGTAAAGGTAAGAAAAACGGCAGTACTCACCTCGTGGCCGGGATCCCGGAGGCCGAATTCCCAGAGGCCGAAATCCCGGGCCTGAGAGAGAGTTGGGTCGTGGTCGGCGGCCATCTTGCTAAAGGTATCACGCTAGCACAGTTGCGCGAGCAGTGCGCAGAACCGGAAGTTTCGTTTGCGCATGCGCGAGACGCTGCGCATGCACAGTCAAGAAAACGGCCATCGGTAAAGGAACAGCGATCTGCGCATGCGCAGTCGCTTCCTACGTGCTACAGACCGAGCGTCAGGATGTCAGAGGCCCCAGACCGCACCAATTTAAAGGGGAAACGTCCCAAATCCAATTTAAAAGGAAAACATCCCAAATCAAAAAAACAAAAATCTGTTAAAGCTGTAAAACAACCTTCCCTCACCTGGAATGACAGCACATTGCCGCAAATTGACCCAGGAGATGAATTTGACCTCCGAAGAACCCTGCAACAAGCAGTTACCTACGCACAAGCCAATGATTCCGGATTCGAATACTTCGATACCGATCTTCACATTTTTTCTGGACCTCGCGAGCCCAATGACAGCTCCATGGTCCTAGACGATTACGACTCGGACGAACCTTTCGTGTTGCACATTGGCGACCCTCACATTGAATCCGACGCAGATGCGGATTCATTTTTCGGATTTGAAGATCTTCAACCCAGCAGATATGACGTCCCAACTCATCAGTGCCGGATGATGCCGCAGCCTGAAATTAACAGACAGGGAGCGGTGCAAGCCCACAGAGAGCGGCCTGCTGCCACACAGAGCATGGTCCACGTCCCGCTCAGCGTTCCCGACTCTATGAAAGAAGACATGCAACACTCCAGAGCGCAGTCCTTGCATGAACAAGAAGTGACTTCAGAGTCACAAGCCTCTACAGCGAGCTCGTGGACAGACTCCACGATAGAAGGAACGCAAGACTCCAGAGCGCAGTCCTTGCGCGAACAAGAAGTGACTCCAGAGTCACAAGCCTCCACAGCAAGCTCGTGGACAGACTCCACAATTGCAGAAACGCAAGACTCCAGAGCGCAGTCCTTGCATGAACAAGAAGTGACTCCAGAGTCACAAGCCTCCACAGAGAGCTCGTGGACAGCCTCCACGATAGAAGAAACGCTTGACTCCGATGCGCAGTCCTTGCAGGAACAAGACCATGAGGGTCTAGCAACCTCTCCTGACCAACCAGCGGCAGACGATGCAAGTCTGCCATGCTCACGTGAACAGCAAGAAGGCTATAACAGCCTACCATGCTCCACTGCACAGCAGCATGACCATGACGGTCTCTCATGCTACAATGAAGGGCACAGCGCTGATGACTGTTCAAGCCCAACTGAAGACAAGCCAAAGGAATCTCCTCTTCCAAGCCCGAAGGAAAAAGGTTTATGCGCTGACCTTCAGGATCATTCTAGCCGAACAGAGATTAATAATGCTGCACGGTCACAGAAGGATGCTGAGGATTTGCTAAAGAAATCACTTGTATGTTTAACTTGCAAGGAGCAGACTGAGAATTGCCAGTGTTTTAGTACGGATAAAAAAAATGGACAAGACATTGATCCTCAGTTAATGGAAATAACACAACCTGAATCATACCTACAGCAGGGAGAAATGTCTCCCTTCAACACAACACCGCAAAGTCCCAACTTCGGAGACCAGCAGTTAGTCAGTAATGACTCTTCAACCCCTGATGGGAACATTAATCGCATTGAACCTCTGCACACTCCACTGATAAATGAGCAGAACATTGGAGCAAGAATCCTGAGGACACTGACATCGAGTAGCCAGATAAAGCACTTAAAACCCGCAGCAGTTTCAAGTGAACCAAGTGTGCTTTCCACTAATGGTGAAGATGAAGATAAGGTCGACCCGATTATCCATTGTACCACACTAACCCCAGAGATTAAGCAAATATGTCTGGGTAGTATAATGTGGGCAATTGAGGACAGTAAAAGAGAGACTGTGACTATGCCAGTCCCAGCAAAATCAGACCCAGAGACTATGAAGGCATGTACATTAGACAAAGATACATATGAGGTAACTGAGAAGAACATTGAAACGGAATGTTCTTTGGAAAATAGTACAATGTCGAAAGAAACATTGGATCCTACATTCGAGGCCATACATGTGGGAGAATTTGAGGGTAATAAACAAGGTTCTGCAATGTCTGGGGGAAGATTTAAAATTCCAAAGAAGAAAAGCCCAAATGAAGGACAACGGCAAGACAATGACAGTCCACCGACATGGTGTGCACCACCAGATGAAAACTCTGACAATTTACCCAACCCTAGTGAACAGCAAGCTGCTAATGAGGATCTATCCACGGGATGTGGGACGAGTGACGACAGCATCCCACTTCCCATGCAAAAGGTGCAAGGTGACAGACCTCGCCTAGTGTGTACAGAGGCACTCGACGATCACGGTGGGACCACTGACGACTGCGGTGGCGCCGCACCGCTTCCACCCTCGATGGCTCGAGCCTCTCCACTGGTCGGTGCATTCCTGCATGTTCCGACTCCAGAAGTGCAGCTTCAGGGAATCTCGGCTGCCTCCAGTGAACCTGTTGGGACTCCAGATGGGGAGCAGCCAAGCGCCGACTCTGATTCGCGTACGCCAGACTTTGCTCCGGACGGGCAGTTTCGCGGCCTCGGTGATGGCACGCTCAGGGTGACGGCGGATGCCACAGCGACAGGGAATGGATCGCGTGGCAGTCATGCTGGGTCGGCAGTGGCGACCAGCACCGGCGGTCCAAGACGGATACACCAATTCGCGCCATCGCCAGACGTTGATGCGAGCAGCAATTCTCTCTCCAAGGCGACATGCTTCGACGTTTCTCTGCAGTCGCCCTTCCGGCACAGCAGGTGGCCGGAACCAGCGTGCGCGGTCTCGGCCGACTTCAACATCTGGCACATTCATCGCCTTGCATGATATTAGTGACGGTGCCTTTTCAATGGCAACGACCCATCGGCTACAGGATGCCGTCCAGCGGCACCACCACAAACATAAAAAGAAAAAAGACTCCACCTCGTTCCTGGTATGCATGGCGGATGGATTGGTGCGTAGGCGCAATCGGCGAACCTTGCGCCACCTTCCACGCTCGCAACTGAACCGTGCACACACGCCGGATCCTCCACTGGTTCCCAAGGATGACTTTGTGGAGCTGCCACGGATCATGCCCGTTCCATCGCCACCCGTGGCCAGGCTTGCACATCAGCCGGTGGTTCTTGATCCACCCTTGAGGCGGTCAACCCGAATTCGTCGCACACCTATTAGACAGGACTTATAACACTGCTCATACGTTTAAACGTTAAACACTGCTGTATTATAACCTGTTGTTGTTTTATCGTTCCAGATATCGTTTGACCGGACCACTAGTCAAAGTTTTTTTGCATTCATGTTTTGTTACGGTACAACCTCATTAGCATGACGCACCCGACATCGCCCCATGTATATAGTTACGTCGTATGCACATGCCGTAAATAACACACACACACACTCTTAGATGCACACACGACACGATTATATTTATAACCAAGTAGGCACATATCTTTGTAAAAAGGGGGGATGTCATGATATTCAAACACACACATCATGATAGACACACCAACAGACAAATCAGAACATACAACACCACAACCAGTCACAGACAAGGACAGGGACAGTATAAAAGGACAAACACGACACCTGGTGGCCAGTATAGCTGGAGACCAGGACAAGGACAGACATGTTACACTACACACTCAGGGAGACACCACGTGCAGAGTATCCAGAACGAATTGTATATAGAAGTTGATATAAAATAGAATTGTACCAAATATAACTGTGTTGGTTCATCTGTGCATCAGAGCACCCAACACCACAGGAGCGTGCATGACAGCTACATCCTGATGCACTCAGTGATCCTTGGTGTCTTGGAAGGCGACCATAGGATGACGGGTTTGCTCATGGGGGACAAGGGATACCCACTGAGGACATGGTTGATGAAGCCATTGTGGAGGCCTGACACCGAGGCAGAGAACCGATACAATGAGGCCCACATTAGCACCCGTGCTGTCCTTGAGCAGTGCATCGGGCTGTTGTAAATGCGGTTCCGATCCCTTGCCCACTCTTGTGGTACACTATAGTACATCCCCCAGACGGTCTCCTGCTATGTGGTAGTCTGTTGTGATCTCCACAATCTGGCACAGTAGCGGGTCAATATGCTGGAGGAGGAGGAGGAGGAGAGACACGCGGCCTCGTCTGAGGAGGAGGAGGTGGACCAGGAGGGGCTGGAGGATGGGCCAAGGTGAAGCCGGAGCATGGAGGACAGGCTGTGGGGAGGGAGCAACATACGGGAAGGATCAGGGAGGCCGTCATCGTCCAGATTCTCCTTGGATGAGGCCGTGTCCGTCAGCACAACACCCTCCCTCCCCGTTTCCCTATTTCTTTCCCCCAAATTCTCCCAAACGTCCCTTTGCCCCGCCAATCTACCTCCACCTTCCCCCCCTGTAAATCTCCCTCTCCCCCGCCCTCCCCCCCAGGCCTTCCCACTTCCCTTCCCGCTGCCACACCCCCTTACCCCTTAACACTGCCCCTCCCCAACAACCCAGTTCCCCCCTCTAAGCATCTGTGTAACATTACTCCAAGGTGATGAGCCGGTGTTGGTCACAACGTAAATCAGGAGAGTGATGATAACTCGCTTGGAGGAAAGCTTTTCTACTGAAGTCTGACTCCTGTCTTTCTGCTGACAGCGTTTTAATCATGAGCATTTTACTGTGACAGATTTCCCTTCCCCCTAGCTACAGACAGTGACCTCAGCAGTGACCAATCAGTGATCCTCTCTCTTGCTCTTTAGTGGTCCAGTGCTGTGTCCAGGTGTGTCCCCAGGATGCACAACAGAGGTGGAGGCAGCCTGCTGCTTTCGCCACCAAGAGGCCTTTGATGCCCTTGATGGACATCCTCTGGAGGGCATGGAGCCGAAGAACCCAGGCCGACTTTTCGGTGTTACTGGCGTTGCTGTGCCACCCTGTTCTGCCCACTCCCCTTGAGATGCACCGGGGTCAGAAGGAGGTGATTCAGAAGAACTAGAGACCACTGTAGTCTCCTTGGTGGCAGGCCCTGGGTTGGCCTCCAGCACTTCCTCCTCTCTGACGGTATCCTGGGGGTCTCCATGGGGTGGAGGGGCAGCTGGGGTGCGCGCCCGTGGTTCATCAGAAACTTGGAAAAGATGTCAACGCCCTCAGCCATGGTCATCACAGACTCAACCATGCCTTGGAGACCACACTCAACACACGGACGTCATGCTCAAAGCTTTCCACTGCAGTCGCCACCCTAGCAGTTTTGACCTCGGCACCGCGCATCATCAGCACCACCTCCGACACCTGAAGCCTTTGAGACTCCTCCAATCAGCCTTGCAGTCACTGAAATTATGCTAAAACCCCTACAGTATCTCACAGCTGTGACCCGTCATCTGCTCTGGGAGAATCTTTTCCAAAGGCTCAACATCTGACTGGGACTCAGCTGAGTCCCGGGATCCAGCAGAGCTCCGACTGCAGACTCCCTTGGATGTTCCTGCCGCCATCTGATCAATAACTGTGTCGTGCTGATCAGATTGTGCCCCAGAAGCCTGTCCACCAATGTTGCCCATTGAGCAGTGCGTCTCTTTGCTGGTGGAAGGTGCGGATGTTAGTTGTGACTCCTTGCCAATGGTTTCCTCGGAGTTCTCCACCAAGGATTCTCTTGGGTGACAGGGGATGTATGATTCTAGATGGCCCAGCCTCAGCGGATGGTGATCCTGCGAGACAATGGACATGTGGTCAGTGAGAGGGAAGGTTATTTTTGTCTGAAATGAACTGACTTGAGAGGTCATCTGTATGAGGGGCAGTGGATCCTCACTTCTCTGGCACAGGCCAGACTCTCTGTCGGTGACTGCTCTCTCCTCAGGCAACCCTCCATTTCCAGGCCCTGTTCCTCAGAGGGGGTGAGGACTCAGATTTCTGGGATTCCTCCTACCTTGACCCTTTTCCATTTATTATGGGCCATCCTGTCCTGCAGAGACAAAGAGAGGGCAATGTGAGCCGCATGCTTGATGGGCCGGGGCGGGGGGGTCTATGGCAGGTGCCATGTGTGGGCACCGCACCTGGACATGAAAAGGTTGTGCTGGTGGATGTCAAGGGGCTCTGAGGAACAAGCTTAAAAATCGGATCTGGTGTTAGCCAGTGAATTGTCAGAGAGGCTGTTTGGGAATTTGAGGTGTGACAGACGAAACTGATGCCAGGAGAGACGTAACGTACCCTTGCAGTTCAGTGGAAGTCATCGGTCCTCTTCCGACATTGGACAGAGCTCATTCTTGTCATGCTACCTGTCATAATGTACACACAAGTATATGATGGTGCACAGACAGACAGTGAGTGACACAAAGGATGACCAATGAACATACAGAATACAGCAGCCAATCACCAGACAGGACACGGCTACTGTATAACTGTATAACCAGGGGGCACTAGTTTTCCCACTCTTCTTGGATGCAACCTCACACAACAACTAGAACATACACCATGTGGTAGTAAGATAGTCTGGTCAGGTTAGCCTCAGATCTCCAGTCAACTCAGCATAGTGTCAACCCACAGTTAAAGTATGTATGATAGTTAAGAGTTCAATAAAATCGAGTTGCATTTCTTCAAGTGTTGGAAGCCTGTCTCTCTCACTGCTGCAGTAAACGCAGTCCTCGCAGACCCGGCATACCCAACACAATCATAGATCATAGAATTTACAGTGCAGAAGGAGGCCATTCGGCCCATCAAGTCTGCACCGGCTCTTGGAAAGAGCACCCTACCCAAGGTCAACACCTCCACCCTATCCCCTTAACCCAGTAGCCCCACCCAACACTAAGGGCAATTGTGGACATTAAGGGCAATTTATCGTGGCCAATCCATCTAACCTGCACATCTTTGGACTGTGGGAGGAAACCGGAGCACCCGGAGGAAACCCACGCACACACGGGGAGGATGTGCAGACTCCACACAGGCAGTGACCCAAGCCGGAATCAAACCTGGGACCCTGGAGCTGTGAAGCAATTGTGCTATCCACTATGCTACCGTGCTGCCCCATCATGGTACCACATGCTACACATCATGGTACCAGTGAGTTATGCTCGAGTTTGAAGGACCTACCTTGAGATAGTCTGCCTTTGACCAGCAATCAAGTAACATGGACAGTGTCCGCCCTCCCCCGCCGCTCCGCATCGCTGGCAACCTCGGTGCGAACTGGAAGATTTTTAAGCAGAAGTCTCAGCTGTATCTTGAAGCCATCGACCTCGAGGCCGCATTGGATAGCAGAAAGATTGTCCTCTTCCTCTCTACAGCCGGGGGCCACGCTATCCACATTTTTAACTCCCTCACCTTTGCTGAAGGTGAGGACAAGACAAAACAGTCCTGCTGAAGTTCGACACCATGGTGACATCGAAGTCAACGAGAGCTTTGAACGCTATGTGTTCCAGCAGAGGCTTCAGGGTAAGGATGAACCTTTTCAGTCCTTCTTAACCATCTCCGTATCCTCGCGCAATCCTGCAACTACGGCTCCAATTCTGACTCCATGATCCGCGACCAGATCGTTTTCGGGGTCCATTCCGATCCCATTCGCCAGCAACTCCTCAAAGTTAAGCAGCTCACCATCGCCATCGAAACCTGCGTCCTACATGAGCACGTTAATGATCGGTACTCCCATATCAAGGCGGCAGAGACGGCGTGGCAAGGCCCCCACGATGCGGAGTGGGTGCAGGCCATAAAACAGCTCCAGGGCCTGAGTCTGGAAGAGGGCAGCCATTTTGCGCGCTTTTCCCGGGCTCCTACGCATGTGCACAACGACCGAGGGGACGGCGAGGCTGAGGATCGAATTGCGCATGTGCGCACATCTTTCGACCGCACCACGCATACGTGGTGGCGCCCGGAACGTCCTGACGTCGGCGTCATGATATGCACAACTGTGGCTCCATCCACTTAAAGCGACAATGTCCCACGAAATCTCGACGCTGTCTCCAGTGGGCAAGCTTGGCCACTACGCAGCCCAGTGCAGATCTGCTCAACTGCCCACCACACAGCGATCCCAGCCGCAGTGCAGGAACGTCCGGTCAGTGCAGCAACCCGTTGCAGACTCCGACTCCGACATGGTTCCAGATCCCGACACCAAGGATCTCACATTCCCATTCCGGGTGGGCATCATCACCAAGCATACGATGCTTTAAAAAAAAAGGCTAAAAACTCCTGGTGCTGAGCATTGATCTGGACAACGAGTGGTGTGCCACCCTCACGGTCAACGAATCTCACATATGCTTCAGGCTGGACACCGGCGCTTCAGCGAACCTCATTTCGAAGTCTGACCTGGATACCATCCACGTCAAGCGAGCATTCTTCCATCCGCCTGCCAGCTCATCGACTACAATGGCAATGCCATTGCTGCCAGTGGCTCATGCCAGCTTGCGGTTTCTCATCGTAGAGCCACCCTGTGTTTCGAAATAGTAGCCTCCAACAAAGCTTCCTTGCTCGGTGCTCAGGCCTGCAAAATCCTGAATCTTGTGCAGCGGGTTCACTCCATGTCGCCCGCTGAGGCATCAGCCTCGCCAGATGCCAACTTTCAAACCCAATTAGATGACATCATAGCACGATACCACAGCGTCTTCGAGGGTATGGGCACACTCCCCTACACATACGAGATACTTCTGAAACCGAATGCCACACCCGTGGTTCATGCACCGCACCGGGTGCCGGCACCCCTCAAGGACCGCCTCAAGCAGCAGCTGCAGGACCTCCAGGACCAGAGCATCATTTCTAAGGTCACGGAACCCACGGACTGGGTTAGCTCCATGGTTTGTGTCAAAAAACCGTCAGGGGAACTTCGCATTTGCATCAACCCCAAAGATTTGAATCGTAACATCATGAGGGAACACTACCCCATCCCTAAGCGAGAAGAGCTCACTAGCGAAATGGCTCACGCCAAGTTATTTACGATGTGGAGATGCCGGCGTTGGACTGGGGTGAATCACCTGAGGAAGGAGCTGCGCTCTGAAAGCTAGTGACATCGAAACAAACCTGTTGGACTTTAACCTGGTGTTGTAAGACTTCGTACAAGTTATTTACGAAGCTGGATGCCTCCAAGGGGTTTTGGCAGATACAGCTAGACGCATCCAGTCGAAAGCTTTGCACTTTTAACACCCCATTTGGTGTTACGGTTACAACCGGATGCCCTTTGGCATCATCTCCGCCTCGGAGAGGTTCCACCGAATAATGGAGCAAATGATGGAGGGCATCGAGGGGGTGCGAGTGTACGTCGATGACATCATTGTCTGGTCCACAACTCCTCAGGAACACATCGATCGCCTCAAGCGAGTATTCCATAGGATCCACGAGCATGGCCTCCAACTCAGCAGAGCCAAGTGCTCGTTCGGTCAAGCAGAAATAAATTTCCTTGGCGACCATAATTCACAGTTCGGTGTGCAGCCAGACGCAGATAAGGTGTCGGCGATCAGTGCTATGAAGACACCGGAGGACAAGAAGGCGGTCCTCCGCTTCCTAGGGATGGTCAACTTCCTTGGGAAGTTTATCCCCAACCTCACATCTCACACCACAGCTCTCCGAAATCTTGTAAAAAAAAACACCGACTTCAAGTGGCTCCCCGCTCATGAGCGAGAGTGGCGTGAGCTCAGGGCGAAACTCACCAAGGCCCCAGTGCTGGCGTTTTTCGACCCTGCCAAGGAGACGAAGATCTCCAGTGACGCGAGCCAGGCTGGCATTGGTGCAGTACTCCTCCAGCACGACGAATCCTCCTCCTGGGCACCAGTCGCATATGCATCTAGAGCCATGACCCCTACTGAGTAGCGATATGCTCAAATCGAGAAAGAGTGCCTGGGCCTCCTCACGGGGATTGACAAATTCCATGATTACATGTATGGACTCCCCAAATTTACGGTCGATACGGACCACAGGCCATTGGTTCACATCATACAGAAGGACCTCAACGATAAGACGCCACGCCTACAGTGTATCCTCCTCAAACTCCGACGCTATGATTTTGACCTGGTCTACACCCTGGCAAGGAGCTCATTGTGGCCGATGCACTCTCTCACTCCATCACCACGCCGTGCGAGCAGCCAGACTTCGTCTGCCAGATCGACGCCCATGTTGAGTTCTGCGCATCCAACTTTCCGGCCACTGACGAAAGGGTCGTGCAGATTCGTCAAGAGACGGCCAGGGATCCTTTACTCCAACGGGTCATGCGACATCTCACAGATGGTTGGCAGAAGGACCAGTGCCCACAGTTCTACAATATAAAAGATGGTTGGCAGTGGTCGATGGCATACTAATGAAACTGGACAGGATAGCAATACCACAGAGTATGCGAAAGCTCGTCCTCGGCCAACTCCATGAGGGTCACCTGGGGGTGGAAAAGTGTCGCCGGCGAGCCCGAGAGACAGTATATTGGCCTGGCATCAATGACGACATCGGCAACACTGTCCTAAATTGCCCAACGTGCCAATAGTTCCAGCCGGCTCAGCCGAAAGAGACTTTGCAGCCCCATGAACTGGTGTCGTCCCCATGGACCAGGGTTGGCATTGATCTCTTCCACGCAAAAGGCCGGGACTACGTCCTCCTCGTGGACTATTTTTCAAATTACCCCGAGGTGGTCACACTGCATGACCTCATATCAGCAACAGTCATCAGGGCATGCAGAGAGACCTTTGCCCGTCATGGCATTCCACTTACGGTCATGACAGATAATGGCCCGTGCTTCTTCAGTCAGGAGTGGACTGATTTTGCCCGACGGTACAATTTCACGCACGTTACTCCAAGCCCCCACTGCCCCCTGTCAAATGGGAAAGCAGAAAAGGAGGTACACATTGTAAAACGACTGTTGTGTAGTGTAAAGCTGCTGATTCGGGTTCAGATTTTCACCTGGCACTGCTAGCCTACAGGGCGATTCCTTTGTCTGCTGGCCTGTCCCCAGCACAGCCGCTAATGAACCGCACACTTCGGACGACGGTGCCAGCTATCCACGTCCCGGACCTTGACAATTTTCCGGTCCTGCAAAGAATGCAACTGTCTCGGGCCTAATGCAAGTCGGCGTATGATGCCCACGCCACAGATCTCCCTGCTCTGGTCCCTGCTGACCGAGTTAGTGTTCAGCTACCTGACGGTGGCTGGTCTGCCACAGCTGTGGTGGTCAAGCAAGTGGCCCCCAGATCATTTCTCGTTCGCATGCACGATGACTCTTTTCTTTGCCGTAATAGGCAGGCACTGCGGCTGCTTCCACCCTCGCCACCTGAACGTGATGTCCCGCCTTGCCTGCTGATTCCTCAGGACACACCCTTCCAAGAGGTCACCGATCTGCCGTTTTTTTTGCCACCGTCTACGTTGGACGCAGCTCCGCCCATTCCAGTGCAGGCGGTCCCTGACCCACCTTTGAGGTGGTCAACCAGAATTCGTCGCCCGCCACAGGCGGGACTTATAGACTGAATGTTGCATTGCCTTGTGCTTCGTTTACACATCTGTACACATTGTTTCTTTCTAATTTGTTGTATGCACTCTATCTGCATTAGACACCTTCCCGTGTATACACATTCACGTATTCTGTATATAGGTCAGCTCCTACTCATGTAATACGCTCACATACTTTGTACATAGATACACACATTTTTTGAAAGGGGGGGGAGATGTCATAATATACACACAAGTTTATGATGGTGCACAGACAGGCAGTGAGTGACACAAAGGATCCAATGAACATACAGAACACAGCAGCCAATCACCAGACAGGACATGGCCACTATATAACCAGGGGCACTAGTTTTCCCGCTCTCTCGAGATGCAGCCTCTGAGACAGTCAGAGCCTGTGAGCAACAACTAGAACATCCACCATGTGGTAGTAAGATAGTCTGGTCAGGTTAGCCTCAGGTCTCCAGTCAACTCAGCATAGTGTCAACCCACAGTTCAAGTTGTTTAATAGTTAAGAGTTGAATAAAATAGAGTTGAATTTCTTCAAGTGTTGGATGCCCGTCTATCTATCTGCTACAGTAAATGTAGTCCTCGCATACCCAGCTTACCCAACACATCACTACCTGCACAGATAGCCGCTGCCACTGCCTCCCAGGCAGCATTGCTCACCCTGCTGCTGGTCCTCCGACCCCCTCGGGGGGAACAGGGTGCCCTGTGTCATCAACTGCTTCACTAAGCTTTGTGAGGTTATTATCCCTAAAGTGAGGAGCACGTCTGCATGCTGCCATGCTTGTGTGTTGACTAGGAGTGCGTGGTGAGGGAGCATTTAAAAGCAACTCCCCCATGTTATCGGTGAGCAGCTGAGGCGTGTGTCAGGCGAATCAGATGGGGAGAGAGCCAATAATGTCAAGAATTTCGTGGGAGCTTATTTTTGGCACTAAGTGCCGTTGAATACAGGCCATGATCTCACCAACATGGCCGTCGCAAAACTGCCCGCCAAATGTGCCCAAAACCGGACTTTAATTTTGGTCCGCTGAATCGCGCCCTATGTGGTCAACACAGAGCTCAGGAAAAGGTGCGTTTTTGGTCAAATGTGACTGCACTGAGGCGCCTCGCTGAATCTTTTAAGTTTGAATAACTCAAGGATGATCTGATCAGAGATAGGATTGGCTGAGGAACAAGAGACCCTGCCATGAGAGCACATCTCCTGAGAGAAGAAAAACCTACTTTCAAGAAAAGTATTGACATATGTATAAACTCTGACGTGATTAACCATCAGCTGAAGAGTATTGATGGGACATCAGATGAAGCTTTACACCAAGCAGGGATGCAATTCAAGCCATCCAAGTACAGGAAAATTGAGGTAAGGAAGGGTCCTTACTGAAGGGCCAGTAGAAAGATCAAGAAGAGCGTTGGATGTAAATACTGCAGAGGACACTAAACAAAAGAAAAGGAAGAATGTTCAGTAAGGGGAAAGTACTGATAGAGGTATACAAAATTATGAGGGGCATAGACAGAGTGGATAGTCAGAGGCTTTTCCCCAGGGTAGAGGGGTCAATTACTAGGGGGCATAGGTTTAAGGTGAGAGGGGCAAGGTTTAGAGTAGATGTACGAGGCAAGTTTTTTACGCAGAGGGTAGTGGGTGCCTGGAACTCGCTACCGGAGGAGGTAGTGGAAGCAGGGACGATAGGGACATTTAAGGGGCATCTTGACAAATATATGAATAGGATGGGAATAGAAGGATACGGACCCAGGAAGTGTAGAAGATTGTAGTTTAGTCGGGCAGTATGGTCGGCACGGGCTTGGAGGGCCGAAGGGCCTGTTCCTGTGCTGTACATTTCTTTGTTCTTTGTAGTGATCTAACTTCAAAAAGCTGAATCACATTGCACAC
Organism: Scyliorhinus torazame; assembly: GCF_047496885.1. NCBI lineage: Eukaryota > Metazoa > Chordata > Chondrichthyes > Carcharhiniformes > Scyliorhinidae > Scyliorhinus > Scyliorhinus torazame. The sequence goes on from NC_092717.1 coordinate 153,590,191, forward strand.
AAGTGCTTTGCTGGAAAGAAGAAAAGCGAGCTTATAAAGATGCTGTCTGGAGAGATATTGGATGCTGATCCTGATGAATCATTCCACACCCCAGGACAGACTGGCACCATCAAATCTCAAGGAGAGCATCAGGTTAATGTGAAGTGTCAGATAAACATTGGTGCTACTTTCAGCACCATGAGCTCCGCAGACCTGTGTGAAGTTTCTCAAAATGGGCTGTACCAGAATAGATTTGCAGTATTTCCTAAGACGTCAAGCCATTGATTGAGAAACAGATACTGCCAAATTACAAAGATGTTTTCACAGCTTTTGGATATCTTCCTGTTGAATACCATATGAAGTGGATGAGACCATCTTCCGGGAAGGGTTCCCACTGCCCCAAATCCAGCTTGATAGCCGAGACTAAGAAATTAGAAAAGATAGGAGCAATTAAGAAAGTGACAATTCCTACAGGCTGGATTAACAGCATGGTAACAGTGAAAAAACTGGAAAGTGGAGAACGTGTATCGATCTCACTATCTCATGTCAACCGCTGATGCAATTTTGCCACAAATTGCCAAGACAAAGTTCTTTACAATCCTAAGTGCAAACGATGAACATTGGCAAGTGAAGTTGGATGAATCCATTGATTGTGGATGAGCTGCTAGCCTATGGGTGGATATGGATGGAAGAAGTCATCGTAGATCATGATCAGAATCCAGTGAGACTGCGACAGAGAGCTCATCAGATGAAGCTGAAACTGAACAAGAAAATAACAGTAACTGAAGATGATTGAGGTCAGGAACATAGATCATGTGCAGTGAAAGGTCTTCATCCTGATCATGGGGGAGCTGTACCAGAAATGCAGCAACCAACAGATGTGAAGGCGGATCAATAATTTGCACGATTTGTGAACTGCCCAGCAAAGCTCTTGCCCAATTTGTCACCCGAATATGGACACTGGCTTGGGTAATGATACAGCTGGATTGTCGGTGAGAGTGATGCCTACTGTGGTTGATAAGCCAGTGGAAAATCAAAAAACTAAATTGTTGAAGGATGACTATCCTGGGATTTTTCCTGATTGTGTAGTAACAAGGTCTTAAAGTCACAGGTTAAGACAAGAGGAGAAATCAAAGAGTGAAGATAAAGTTGAAATTCAATTATCAGAAATGATTTTTGATCAGATGGTTGGAAAAGAACAAGAACAGGTGGAGGAGGAGGTGGGCATTTTTAGTTCAGTAAAGTTGGCAGAGTTACAACAGAAAGCTTTAGAAATAAAACGGATGTATCAGAAAGCATACATGGAAGAGGAATCTGAGTGTAAACCAGAATGTTATTACCTTAAAAATGTCTTAATGAGAAAATGGAGACCTTTGCATATGCAAGCGGATGAAAAGTGGGCAGAGGTTTATTAAGTGGTATTGTCGGTAGGGAATAGAAAGGAGGTGTTGCGAGTAGCTCCCTTTGGGAGGAAGGAAAACTCAAGCTAAAATACAAAAACTTTTTTTTTTTTGTCTGGACTACATAAAGATGTTGTTAAATTTTGTCGATCATGTCACACATGTCAAGTGACAGGGAAACCTCAAGCAGTGATAAAACCAGCGCCCTGAATACCCATTCCAGCATTTGAGGAACCTTTACAAGGGTCCTAATTGATTGTGTAGGACCGCTTCTGAAAGCAAAAAGTGGGAATCAATATCTTTTGGCCATAATGGATGTGTCTACTAGGTTTCCAGAGGCCATTCCAGCATGTAATATTACAGCTAAAAAGATTGTTGAGGAGTTACTTAAATTCTTTACTAGATATGGACTACCCACAGAAATACAATCGGTTCAAGGATCAAATTTTACCTTGAAGTTAGTCAAGGAGGTTATGGATAGCTTAGGAGTAAAATAATTTAAATCAATTGTGTACCATCCAGAATCGCAGGGAGCATTAGAACAGTTAAAGACAATGTTGAGGGCTTATTGTCAAGATTATCCAGAGAATTGGGATAAAGGAATTCCATTCGTACTGTTTGCAATTAGGGATGCATCTAATGGGCAGCAATTAGGGATGCACCTTAAGAGCAGCACAGTAGCACAAGTGGTTAGCACTGTGGCTTCACAGCGCCAGGGTCCCAGGTTCGATTCCCCGCTGGGTCATTGTCTGTGCTGAGTGTGCACGTTCTCCCAGTGTCTGCGTGGGTTTCCTCCGGGTGCTCCGGTTTACACCCACAGTCCAAAGACTGTAGCCATCTGGGATGGCCATTTCCAGAATGGATGGCCACTTCCAGAATACAAAATGGATGTTTGCAAAGACTGTTGGGAACTATGGACAATGCTAAGAAACCAGGCAGGCACAGAGCCTGTATGCATACTGGAACCGCAGCTCCTAGACGAGATTGAAACTGTAGGTCTATTAGCATATTGATGGCCCATCTCCGGGAACAAAGGAAAGACACTCAAGCAACCGACCTAGCTCCAGACCTCGCGGCGCCAGTTCCCCAAACCAAAAGCATAAACAAAGCAAGGCCAACGGCCAGCCATCAGGGCACCCACCCCTTTATTGGTCAAGATCAATAAGAGTGATCAAGATACGGGCCAATTAATAAAGGCCAAGTTCAAGGCCCGCCCAAAAGCACGCGAAACCCATTTGGGTATAACAAGAAGGCCCCGAGAGAGAATTGCTCTCTTGGAATCGGCTCTCAAAGCGGTGAGACCCTTCCACCAGCTACACCCAAAGCAAGTAAGTCCAAGGTCAACGCTCGCTACCATGTACCAACGCATGTTCCCATGTACCACTTCAACCCCAGCAGCCTCAGATCCGAACAACGTCTATTGTTCCTCTGACTGAGTGGGCACCCGAAGCTAAGTATAGGCTTTAGCATTAGAGATAGTTTAATCTATAGTATTTTGTGCATGAGTAGATATTACTATGTGTGTAAATAAATAGTACTGACTTTGAACTAACTAACTGGTGTACCGTCTCTTTGATCAGTATTCAGGTTTGAACTTTGTGGCGGTATCGAAAGATACCTGGCGACTCTAAAGCAAACATAATTAGAATTAAGGAAGGTGAATATATTGACCGCCATACTTAGAACCAAATAAAGATAGCAACATTTACTGGCGACATCTGACGGGACTCGACCTAGAAGTGACCTAGTCACTCCGAGAGAACGCAAGGAAACAGGCCCAGATTTTACAGGAAAAAGTGATTTACTTAGGTACAGTAATCACGCATGGCAAATGCGAGATCGAGCAGGAAAGAATCGACTCGATCGTCAAATTACCCCTGCCCCATAATGTCACAGCCCTCCGGTCATTCCTAGGACTGGTTGGCTACTGCAGAAACCATATTGACAGTTTTGCCACAAAGGCAGCGCCCCTATCCGAACTTCTCAAGAAGCAGGCACCTTGGGAATGGCTTCCATAGCACACAGATGCCGTGGATCCTTTAAGAAGAGCCCTCAGCATAGCCCTCGCATTACAGGTCCCAGATCCACTTTCCCGTCCACAATTGAGGTTGCAACTACCGACCGAACCCTTTCGACCATGCTCCTCCAAGAACGACATGATCGATTAGGCCCTGTGGCATACGCCTCACGCGTATTAGATCCAGTCGAGCAAGGATTTTCTGCCTGCGAACGCCACCGGTTCTCAGTTTTTTGGGCAGTACAATACTTTGCCTACATTACAGGACTCAACCCCATCACCATTCTCACTGAACACACCCCAACACAGCTCCTACTTGATGGTAGAGCCCGTTGGACCCTTCTTTTACAGTGACGGGACATAACAGTTAAGAGGACAAAGACCCACACTTTCCTCGCTGACAAGTTAAAATATGCAGGCACCCCACACGAGTGTGAAATCATCTCCACTAAACACAACACAGGACCCTTCATACCAAAGTCAGCTCCCCCGAAAGCAGGTACTACACCCGAGAGACCCCAGCCCACAGACACATGCGCACCCCTTAGAATCTTTGTGGATGGCTCCTCCACAGTTTTCAACTGGAAAAGGATTACCGGTTGTGGTATTTATGTAGAGGACGCGCAGTGGCGTGCCCTAGAAGAGATTTCATTAAAATTGCCAGGACACTGAGGCTCGCAGGCAGCAGAACTGGCAGCCACAGCGTACGTTGTTGAACACTCAGCCTCGTTTCCGACCCCAGCCGACATATATTATGACAGTTTATATGTCTGGAACAGTTTCACCGAATTCCTACCCCTGTGGGAAACTAGAGGATTTGTTTCCGCAGACGGGAAGCCCCTACCCTCAGCCCCATTACTCTGACATATCCTAAAGACGGCCAAAGACCATAAATATGGAATCATCAAAGTTCATAGTCATCATCATTCTTCCCCCCCTGGTAACGTTAAAGCAGACGCCCTAGCAAAGCAGGTTCCAGACATGGTTACTTTTGGAACCCCCCCCCCGAAAGCACCCCAGTACACGTGGTTCCGGTCTCACAGACCAACATTCAAGATTTAGCAAAGGCTCAAAAAGAAAATGAGAAGCTTAGGGAAGTTTTAAAAGGCAACTTCCCTGCCCTTTATGATAAGTTTAAAAACGCGTTAACCACACATGACGGTGTGATTTTAAAAGACGGAATTTATGTAGTCCCCAGCCAGGACAGGAATCAAATTATTTGTCAGTTCCATGACAACCATGGACACCTCAGACCTCTCTGCTGGTGGCCTGATTTAAAAGCCAATGTTACACATTACATCAAGAATTGTTTAATCTGTGCCCAGAACAATCCGGACAGATGTGCAAGAAAAGGTCAGCTAAGCCACACCCGCCCCGTTAATGGCCCCTGGACGAATTTGCAAATCGATTATATAGGACCTCTACCCCTCTGCAGAAATGTTTTTTAAGTATATGTTGGCGGTCATCGACACCTTCACAAAATGGGTGGAAGCCTTTCCATCCAGAACAAACACTGCCAAAACGACAGCTAAAATCCTCACTCAGCACATCTTTACACGCAGCATAGAGTCCGATCAAGGCTCCCATTTTACAGGATGAGTTATGAAAAATGTCCTTACAATTTTCGGCATAAAACAAAAGTTCCATATTGCATACCACCCCCAATCAAGCGGCATTGTAGAAAGAATGAACAGAACTTTAAAAGCGACCATCAGAAAAATGGTGCAACAACATAACAGCACCTGGGACACAGTTCTCCCATTTGCATTAATGTTCATTCGAAACACAGTATCCACGTCCACAGGATACACCCCTCCACACCCTCATGACCGGACGCCCCATGAAAGGGACAGAATATTTGTTAGGACTGGATTTGGCCAGCCCCGCAGTCACTGCCATCACACATGAGGAAGCAGTACAACAGGTTATTGAAAATGTGAAAGCCGCCCAGCTTGCAGCAGCCATCAGGCTTGAAATCCACAAGAAGCAAAGTTGCTTTGACAAAACGGTACACGCCACCGAGTTTGTAGTAGGGCAGCAAGTTATGCTATCCCTGTACAACCTCAGTTCATTCCTTCCCCTAAATTTGCCGGATCATACTCCATCTCTGATAAAGTCAGCCCCTCTGTGTATAAGATTACCTATCCCAATGGCAAGTCTGCGTGATTCCACATAAACCAGCTTAAGGCTTATGGCTCGCAGAACAACCATTCACACCACATCTCGCTTACAGCAGATGAGCATGCCCCACCCACAAATGACATATTCCTACCCTCCCCAACCTGTCCAGCCCGTCTTCAGTCACGACATCGACTCCACTCCCAGAGGCAAGACTCCGCCTCTTCCTTCCTTCAACCAAGCAGCGACAGCGACAAACCCAGCACACCACGCTACGATTACACCCCAGCACCAGGCCCCACTCCCAGCGACTCCGAACATGATTCCAGCAACCCCTTCAAGATAACGTACATTAACGCCCCTGATCCAGACCCACTGCCCGACAATTATGGATTATCCCCTAGCAGCTCCAACCTCAACACAAAATTCTGGCACCGAGACAATTCGTTCAGGCTCATCCGGAATGATGAGATGGACCCCAATTTGCCCCAAGCAGCTTTAACACAACTACTCCAGTCACGAGTATGGCAGCCAGGAGAAGATGATGACAGAGTCTGACTCCCAACAAACAAATCCCTTTGCGACTCTGTTCGCTTTAGAGCAATGAGGTGTCCAGATGTTGGTAAAAAGGAACCGATGGAGAGTTACGGTGTCCTTTCTGATGGAACCTGCACCATGTTTGTTATGTATGTTTGTTTGTTTTTGTGAATGTTAAATGTTGTTTGTTAATTTAAAGTTTATCCATGACCCCACGCCACATCTTGATGCAGTCAGAACTACCCTTCTGACGCCAAATGGGCTGTTAAAGGAACAAGTTTGTCCGCAGACAAGCGATCGTAACTGCTCTTCTGCTTCGACGGTAGAAGTTAGCACAAATGCAACCCCCATGACGACCACAAACTCTTACCATTCTTGCCGGCCACTCAGGGAATGGAGAAACGGCACTGGTCCCCGCCCTGCCCGAGGACCCCCCTCTGGTCAGCTACGCTCGGGTAGAGCACATACGGCACAGGTCACCGTCCTACATGGGGATCCCAGCCATTCTTACTCGCCGTGGCCCATACGCACCCCATTTGGCACTTTTAGTTCAAAACTCTTCTGTTTGTTTATGGCGACCCTTAGATTGCTTCCAAATGCTATTTACATTCTCAAACACTGGGATGGTAGATTGCACAGGCTGCGAGATGGCTCGCGCTGTGTCAATATTTTTCTCGGATGTCTTGTCCCAAATATTTGGTTTAAAAAAAAAAAAAGAGGGAATCACAGATGGTGACCAATTATAATGGGTAATTGGCAATAAAAGGACAGACAGACAGACATATGAGATCTTAAACAAGATAATAACAGAAATTATGCTTGTGTCCATAGAACTCCGGAACCACAGAAGCCTCAAGAAGACGAAAGAAGAAAAAAAGATGAAGACAACCATCATGCTCTAAAGTTGGATCTTAGCGGGATCCCTCCATTTGCGCGTGGACGCTACCCCCCTGACCCCTACCACGCAGGCCGTGAATGTTTCCCATCGCTGCCATACACTGTACCCAGAGATAGTTATCGATATACCGACCTGGTGTGACAAAGCGAACAGAAATAGAATTAAGGAAGGCGACCATATTGACCGCCATATTTAGAACCAAAAGAAATAAAATGAAATGAAAATTGCTTATTGTCACAAGTAGGCTTCAAATGAATTTACTATGAAAAGCCCCTAGTCGCCACATTCCGGTGCCTGTTCGGGGAGGCTGGTACGGGAAGAAAACAGAGCAACAAGACGTGCAGGTTAGGTGGATTGGCCATGCTAAATTGCCCTTAGTGTCCAAAAAGGTTAGGAGGAATTATTGGGTTACGGGGATAGGGTGGAAGTGAGGGCTTAAGTGGGTCGATGCAGACTCGATGGGCCGAATGGCCTCCTTCTGCACTGTATGTTCTATGAAGTAATGAATCAACCAAATTCAGTCCTTTTGAACTAATTTCTGGTCATGAGGTAAGAGGGCCACTTAAATTGATTAAGGAGAAATTGGTGAGTGAGCAGTCTGAAATTCCATTATTGGATTACATGTCAAATTTTAGGGATTGATTAAATAGAGGAGGTGAATTGGCTTGGCAACATTTAAAATTTGCGCATCATGTGATCAAACAGGTAGCGGACAATAAAACAAAAGTTCATAGTTTTACCAGTGGACATAAAGTTTTAGTATTGTTACCAGTGATAGGTGAACCTTTAAAAGCAAGATTTTGTGTACCTTATCAGATTGAAAGGAAATTGAGTGAGGTGAATTATTTGGTAAGAACGTCAGATAGAAGGAAGACTCACCGAGTGTGTCGTGTGAATATGCTTAAAAGGTACTTTCAAAAGGGAAGGAGAGGAAAAGGAGGAGGTTTTAGTGATTTTAACTCAAAGTGAAGAACCAAATCCAGATGACTCTCAGTTTGTCATTCCTCAAATTAAGTTGGAAAATGAGGATGTTCTGCAAAAAGGGGATAAATTATTTAATTACCTTCCAGAAGAAAAACGAACTGACCTGAAAGAGTTGTAAATATCATATGGGCAAGTGTGTGGAAATATGTTGGAAAGAACTGAAATGTTTATACATGATGTAGATGTGGGAAATGCTGTTCCAATTAAACAATATCCATACAGACTTAAACCTTTAAAATTGGCACAGGTTCAAAAAGAAATTGAAAGTATGCTTAAAAATGGCATAATTGAAGTGGGTTGCAGCCAATGGAACTCACCCATGGTGATGGTATCTAAACCGGACGGTACCCAACGATTGTGTGTGGACTATAGAAAGGTAAATGCAGTTACAAGAACAGAGTCTTATCCTACCCCACATTTGGAGGACTGCATGAAGAAGGTGGGACAATCAGCTTTTATCTCCAAACTGGATTTACTTAAAGGTTACTGGCAGGTATCTTTATTCAAAAGTGTGAAGGAGATTTCAGCTTTTGTGATTCCAAATGGTATATACTAATTCAAAGTTATGCCATTTGGCATGAAAAACACCCCAGCCACGTTTCAGTGGTTAACTAACAAAATCATTTCAGGATTACCCAATTGTGTGGTGTACATAGACGATCTGGTGATTTTTAGTCAGACATCGAAAGAACATTTAAAGCATCTGATGGAGTTATTCGATCAACTTCAGGATGCGGGTTTGGTGGTAAACCTAGCCAAAAGTGAGTTTGGAAAAGCCCAAGTCATGTTCCTTGGACATACAAATGGACATGGACAAATGATCCCATGGGATTGAAAACAAAAGTTATTAGTGAGTTTCCAATACCCTAGACACAAAGGGAAATAATGAGATTTCTTGGCATGACTGGTTTTTACCGTAAATTTGTGCCAAATTTTAGCAGTGTGGTTGCTCCACTGATGGACTTGCTGAAGAAGCATAGCAGATTTCGGTGGACGGCAGAGTGTCAGCAGACATTTGACTACCTGAAGCTGTGTTAACCTCATGTGACGGCCACCCCAAATTACACAAAACCATTCAAGGTGGCTATCGATGTGAGTGATGTGGGCGTAGGTGCTGTGCTTTGCAAGAAGACAATAAAGGAATATAGCGGCCTATTAGGTAATTTTCCAAAAAATTAAATGATCACCAGAGGAAGTATTCAACAAGTGAATAGGAGATTTTGCGCTTGGTGCTGGTTTTGCAACATTTTAACTTTTATGTTACTAACAATTCATCTGAAACAATTATATGCCCTGATCATAATCCATTGACGTTTTTGGAGAAATTGAAGAATAAAAATGCCAAACCGTTTCGATGGAGCTTTTATTATAGCCAGTTAATTTAAAAATTATACGTGTGGCAGGATGAGAAATGTGATAGCTGATGCTTTGTCACAAATGTGATGAAGAGAAGCAGGTTCGATGGTGGAAGACAAAGAACTAAAATGGACTGTATTATTGGAAATGTTTGCCTGTTTTAATGTTTTAAAATATATGTTTATTGTCAAGTGTTAGGAATGGGCAAGTGAAAAGGTGAAAAATGAAACCATCTTTGAAGTTGATAGCTTATTTTTTTTCTTGGGGGGTGGTGTCATGGGAGTGTTCCTTTAAGAAAGGTTTTCATCTTATCACATGGCTTTAGTGATGTCATTGTGCGGGTGGAGCTGTGCTGTGGCTCTGTGAACGGTTTTACTTTTTTGACTGCTGTGGACTCAGGGAGAAGATTGCTGAGCCTTTGGCCTTGATTTTTAAGTCATCTTTGTCTACAGGAATAGTGCCAGAAGACTGGAGGATAGCAAATAGTGCGTCCCCTTGTTCAAGAAGGGGAGTAGAGATAACCCCGGTAACTATAGACCAGTGAGCCTTACTTCTGTTGTGGGAAAAATCTTGGAAAGGTTTATAAAAGATAGGATGTATAATCATCTGGAAATGAATAATTTGATTAGAGATAGTCAACACGGTTTTGTGAAGGGTAGGTCGTGCCTCACAAACCTTAGAGTTCTTTGAGAAGGTGACTAAACAGCTGGATGAGGGTAAAGCAGTTGATGTGGTGTATATGGATTTCAGTAAAGCGTTTGATAAGGTTCCCCACGGTAGGCTACTGCAGAAAATACGGAGGCATGGGATTCAGGGTGATTTAGCAGTTTGGATCAGAAATTGGCTAGCTGGAAGAAGACAAAGGGTGGTGGTTGATGGGAAATGTTCAGACTGCAGTCCAGTTACTAGTGGTGGACCACAAGGATCTGTTTTGGGGCCACTGCTGTTTGTCATTTTTATAAATGACCTGGAGGAGGGCGTAGAAGGATGGGTGAGTAAATTTGCAGATGACACTAAAGTCGGTGGAGTTGTGGACAGTGCGGAAGGATGTTACAAGTTACAGAGGGACATAGATAAGCTGCAGCACTGGGCTGAGAGGTGGCAAATGGAGCTTCATGCAGAAAAGTGTGAGGTGATTCATTTTGGAAGGAATAACAGGAAGACAGAGTACTGGGCTAATGGTAAGATTCTTGGCAGTGTGGATGAGCAGAGAGATCTCAGTGTTCATGTACATAGATCCCTGAAAGTTGCCACCCAGGTTGAGAGGGTTGTTAAGAAGGTGTACGGTGTGTTAGCTTTTATTGGTAAAGGGATTGTGTTTAGGAGCCATGAGGTCATGTTGCAGCTATACAACACTCTGGTGCGGCCGCATTTGGAGTATTGCGTGCAATTCTGGTCGCCGCATTATAGGAAGGATGTGGAAGCATTGGAAAGGGTGCAGAGGACATTTACCAGAATGTTGCCTGGTATGGAGGGAAGATCTTATGAGGAAAGGCTGAGGGACTTGAGGCTGTTTTCGTTAGAGAGAATAAGGTTAAGAGGTGACTTAATTGAGGCATACAAGATGATCAGAGGATTGGAACGGGTGGACAGTGAGAGCCTTCTTCCTCGGATGGTGATGTCTAGCACGAGGGGACATAGCTTTAAATTGAGCAGAGATAGATTTAAATTGAGCAGAGATAGAGATAAGACAGATGTCAGAGGTAGGTTCTTTACTCAAAGAGTGGGAAGGGCGTGGAATGCCCTGCCTGCAACAGTAGTGGACTCGCCAACACGAAGGACATTCAAATGGTCATTGGATAGACATATGGACGATAAGGGAATAGCGTAGATGGGCTTTAGAGTTGTTCACAGGTCGGCGCAACAGAGGGCCGAAGGGCCTGTACTGCGCTGTAATGTTCTATGTTCTATGTTCTACAAAGAAGTGTTTTGTTCCTGTCTTTCTATTTTCATTTTAAACATCTATTCCAGTAAAAAAAAATATTGATTATAGCTTCCTGCTTTAATAACTTAAAAGATATAGGTTGCTCTCTGGAAGGGTTTAAACCTGCTGGTGAGACTGGGTCAGAATTTCAGGAAAAGCCAGTCTGATTCAAGTGAGAATGTAGAGTGCTGGGCTGCGCCCTTGCAAAGGGGTTTTGGTTTACAGGATTTTGTTTTTGAATTGGAACAGTTAAGGGGGAATTCATCAAGTGTTTTATATATAGATTACTGTAGCTGGGGGTATCATTGTGTGTGTAATTGATAAAAATGCTTGCTGTGTGTTTATATAAATGTTAACTAAGTTCTTAGAATAAAGCTTATTTTGATTAAATTGTCCAGGGAGACTTTTGAATCACAACTCAAGTGAAAGCTCCTGTGCTCATCCTAGGTAAATTCAACAAAACTTGATAGGTCAGGTGAACTCTATAACATACTTTGGGGTTTTTAAACCCTGGCCCAGAACAACATCCACTCAAAGGATATCCAGTGGTATTGTGGCACAGAGCCTCACAGTAAACAACTAGCGATGAAAATGTCCCTGCTGATGAACTATATTAATAGTGAGGTCACCCTCGAGTGTGATGGCAGTGAAACAAGACTTGGAACAACTCTCATACAACAAGAACGCATCCTTAACTGTTCCAATTCAAAAACAAAATTCTATAAAGCAAAGCCTCTTTGCAAGGGCATGGCGCAGCACTCTGCATTCTCACTTGAATCAGACTGGCTTTTCCTGAGATTCTGACCCAGTCTCACCAGCAGGTTTAAACCCTTCCAATGTGTTAACGCAAACTGAATAATGCTACGCTCGGATTGAGAATGTGTTCCTGGCTATTGTTTTTGGGAGCATTTTAATCAATAACATTTTGGGAGAGACAAAGTGACAGTGGAGTTTGGCTACTAGCCAATTCAAAATATCTTTCTCAAACTGCTTCTAGCTGTTCCAAACTCCTGCAATGGATGTTATTTTGTTTACAGAGTGTAGCCACCTAAATTGGCCAACTCCCGATTTAAAATGGCGAATGACAAAGGCTGATGGGAAAGTCAGCCAACAAGACCGAAACCAGCAGGTGCAGGTTTGCTGTGTATTAAAACTCTGCAAAAGGCCAGACAACGTCGAAACCAGCGACCATCACCATAACAATGTAGCAGCTATCTGCATACTGATGAGCAATCCCGGGGAACAATAAGTAACATGTTGGACACACAAAGCAAAGCCAGATTCCCCGGCGCCAGCAGGAGCCAACACAAAGGCGGTGAACGAGCACCTCAAGACCGCCCATCGATCAGGGAACTGCTCCAGTATTGGAGAAATCGAACCAAGCGATTGGAACGAAGTCCAATCACCTAGAACCAGGTACAGGGTCCGCCCCGAAAGGCGGGAAGCCCCTGGGGACTATAAGAGTTAAGCCCCAAGTTCAAATCGCTCTCTTCACCTCTTCGTCCTGCCCGGGTTACCCAGCAACACGAACCAACATTGACCATGACCGTTGCAGTGACCACCGAACGAAGTAAGTCTTAATTCAACGCTCGCTACGAGATAGGCGCTCCTAGCTACCAATCCGTACCAACTTCGAATCCCGCAGACTCAGAACCCGAACGAAAGGCCTTTTGTTCCCCTGACCTGGTGGGCCAGTCCGAAGCTAAGGATAGGCCTGTTAGTTGTAGAAGTAGCTTAGACGTAGAATTTGTGCATGAGTAGCGATTACTGTGTATAATAAATGTGCTTTGATTTGAATCTTACTAATCGGTGTATTGGGTTATTGATCATTACTTGGACTTGAACCTCGTGGCGGTATCATAAAGATACCTGGCGACTCGAGAGCAAAGGTAATAAAACAGAGCAATTGAACCAAGGAGAAAGTTAGCAACAAGAGATATCATTTGGAAGTGAAACACAAGCAAGGGAAGCAGATGAGCATCACCAACAATCCATTGAGAGCGATGAGAGACATGTTCCGTCAAAGGAAGTTGATGACTAGTACAGAGTGTGAAATCTTCCAGATTCAACAAAAAGTAACAGCATGACATGCTCGAGAGGTCACCAACCCAGCAGAGACATTGGGTGGGATTCTCTGGCCGCCCAGCCACGTGTTTCTCGGCAGCGGGAGGTGGTGTGCCGTTCGCTGGCGGTGGAATTCTCTGCTCCCACCATTTGTCAATGAGAATTACTATCGGAGCCACCTTACGCTGACAGGAAATCCATTGGCAGGGGTACGCTGGCGATGAGACCAGAGAATCCGGCCTCAAGGGAACAGCTGGAGAATTCCAGCCATTGAATCTGGCAGACAAGGTTCTTGCTCAGATCCAAGGAGATGCATCTCTCCAAGTGCTGTAGGAGGTAGAGATGGAAGGATGGCCTGGAACATCAAGGACATACATGTTGCTATAAGGGAGTATTGACCATATTGGGATGAAGGAATTGTGCAAAATGGCATCTTGTACAAAGGAACTGGAGTGATCATCACTGAGGAGATGAGGAAAGAGATCTTAAAGTGCATCCATGCAATCAAGGGATTGAGTCTCGCCTGAGGAAGGGGTTTGTGATCTGAATCAAGAGGTCCACGGTCACAACATCAACAGCTTGCCAATTATGCTAAATAGCAGGACGTGGGCATACTGGAAGTGGAGATTCGGAATAAGGTAGAAAGATGCCATCATCCTCCATATCTTCAGTGAGAAAGGATGCTCCGAGCCCTGTTGTGGCTGACTCTACAATGTTGATAGTGATATCCTCTGCAGAGCTCAGGAGATGCAGGCATCCTTGTCCACTCTGCTACCTTCTAATAGTGCCACCTTGTGCAGTATTGTTTTGGTGATATCTCTGCCATAGCTATATAGCTGGAATTCTGTGGAGCAACGAGAGATGAGTATAAGGCTAGCAGCATTTGTAGTTGTGTCAGGGTGAGGTGGAGGATCTGGATGTTAGGCCGGAGTCCTAACTACCAGGGACTGGTGCTGAGTAAATGATGGGATTGATAGATATTGAGCAGTGTGAGAGATGGATTTTGTAGTTGCTAGGAGATAGCATTCAATAATGTTGATAACTCATATGAGGTCATTAAATTTCTTGTGGCACTGCGGCCAGATTCTGGGACTTGACCTTCTTGGCTGTCGGTCCCCATTCATTTCTGAGGATGGTCCTTGAGGATCTCTTGGCACACCATGAACATTGACCCTCAAATACTGTTTTTGGATATCATTTAAAGTTTCATTACTTCTTGTGAAAAATCACATGAATATAAATTATAGGGCGGAATTTTATTATCACAACAAGGGTCCTGACAACAGGTTGTCCTTGACCTTTTGCAGGGTCCTGCCCACATTTCTTGGGTATCAGTCAACTAATTTGTTGCTGTCAGGGCTGCTGCCCCTTTAAAAGGACAGATACCTGCTCCCAGAATCTGCTGGCCAATTCGAGGGCCGGCTTACTCAGCAACATCACAGAGAGCAAGGGACTACGCAATAAGGATAAGGACGACATGGAAGCACGTCGCCCTCACAACCCAATGAGTGGGGTCTGGGGACAGCACAGCAAGCCAGGCAACCCCCAACCAAAGAGGGGCAGTTGGTGAGGGCAAGGGTTGGTTGCTGCGGGGTGGGGGGCATGGGGGGTGGGGGAGCATTGCTGCCGATGATTGCAGCTCGATGAGGGGGTCTTCCCCCCATGAAGCACACAGGGAGGCAGCCAGGGTTCAGCAGGTGGTTCCCCCACATGGTGTTGGACCCACACACTGTTGTTAAAATATCAGCAGTGGCAGTCAGAGGCCTTCATAATTGGCCCCTGAAGTGGCTCAATTGGCTTCTGAATGCCTGGTCGTACTCCACCTCCCTGCCTCTAGTACGCTACCATGGCAGTGGGAAGCCAATGGGCACTCCCTGTCTTCCTTCACCACTTTACCAGCCTCTTGCTCCCAGCTCATCCTAAAGGACTGGTAGGATCTAGCCGATTATTTCTCCTTTACTCCACTGTTTTACCCATCATGGGTGAAAGAGCGGAAGGAAATAGGTTATTTGTTGTCCCTTAGTATCACTCAGTAACTATTTGCTAATAATGGCTGTAAGTGAATCACTCGCAGTGACGTGCCCATCTGGTTTTACCCCTCTGCCAGTGAGCAGCTGCCTTGTATTCTCCTGGGGTCTCTCACTGAAGTTTCACTTGAATTCAGGGAACACACCGTGAGGAAAACCCAAGCACCCCACGTGTTCACTTGAAGAACCACTATTCTGAACAACAGTTCAGCCATACACTATCTTAAAGTAATCATAGAGGAAAATTGAAATGACACAATCTGACATAAATATCCTACTCAATTTTACCAGTTCAAACTGGGTGATAGATTGTGCATGAAAAAATAAAAACAATTTCTACCTTCTCTTCAACGAAGAAATTAAATTGCCTTTCTGCAAATAAATGGACTCAGATTTCTAATCTCACCTGACTCTAATTAAAAATCCCCGAAATCACACATTATCCTTTAAAGGGAAGTCAAATTTATTTATCCATTCATGGGATGTGGGCATCGCTGACTAGATAACCATTTATTGCCCATCGGTAATTTCCCAAATGATGTACACCCCCCTTTCCCTTCCTGCCTTTAAACTAAAATGGTTTAAAAAAATGACCTTCTCACTCTTCCCAGCTTATTGCAGCCCACTGTGTATCATGATGTGGAGATGCCAGCGTTGGACTAGGGTGAGCACAGTTAGAAGTCTTACAACACCAGGTTAAAGTCCAACAGGTTTGTTTCAAATCACTTGCTTTCGGAGCACTGTTCCTTCCTCAGGTGAATGAAGAGGTGGGACAATTCACACCTCTTTAACCTGGGAATACCCCTCTCTCTGGATCTGTAAAGACTTAATTACCTGCAAATGCTCGCATTCAAATTAAGTCTTTACAGATCCAGAGAGAGGGGTATTCCCAGGTTAAAGAGGTGTGAATTGTCCCACCTCTTCATTCACCTGAGGAAGGAGCAGTGCTCCGAAAGCAAGTGATTTGAAACAAATCTGTTGGACTGAAACCTGGTGTTGTAAGACTTCTTACTGCATTCACCCCAGTCCAATGCCGGCATCGCCACATTATAAATATATTGAATGCACGGATCTGGCGCAATAATTGGGAGTGATTCTGATGCCATTGATGTTGAGGCACTCAAAAGTAAAATGTTGTCTCAGCAGCGGCAGCCATTTTAAACGCTGCCAGAAGCAGCCATTACGTGTAAAGGATGTGGAAACAGGCAACTACAGAGGCAATGTCCAGCATATGGTAGCATTGTGGATAGCACAATTGCTTCACAGCTCCAGGGTCCCAGGTTCGATTCCGGCTTGGGTCACTGTCTGTGCGGAGTCTGCACATCCTCCCCGTGTGTGCGTGGGTTTCCTCCGGGTGCTCCGGTTTCCTCCCACAGTCCAAAGATGTGCAGGTTAGGTGGATTGGCCATGCTAAATTGCCCTTAGTGTCCAAAATTGCCCATAGTGTTGGGTGGGGTTGCTGGGTTATGGGGATAGGGTGGAGGTGTGGACCTTGGGTAGGTTGCTCTTTCCAAGAGCCGGTGCAGACTCGATGGGCCGAATGGCCTCCTTCTGCACTGTAAATTCTATTAAGTCTATTCCATAAAATCTATATGGAAAAGTGTGCACAAAGTGCAAAAGCAAAAATTATTTTGCCAAACAATGTTTCACAAACAAGAATGTTAATCCAGAAAAGTTCATCAATACAATTGATGATATTAACTTGGAGAGCTAGAACAGCACTGGATGACACTTCCATGGGAGAGGGTGTGCAAGTGCATGTGGATATGATCACAGAAACACTACCAGTATCAGATGCAAAGTCAAAATTGATTGTTGCATAAACGGCAAAAGATGAAGTTCTGCAAATGGTAATACATAATCTCAACAATGGATGACCGAAAGGTTCATGCTCCAAGTATCATCATATATGATCAGGACTAAGCAAAAGGTTTGTTACTAAGACAACAGAGAATAGTTATTCCACAGTCTCTGCACAAAGAGATATTGTAAAAGATTCAGGAGGGTCATCTTGGAATCGTAATATGCAAGAGAAAAGCACGAGATATGGTATATTGGCCAGGAATAAATAAAGATATACAGACCACTTGTCAACAATACCAATATCGCCAAGCAAAGGAACCGATGGTGATGGGTGAAATTGTATCAGTTCCTTGGCAAAAGGGGGGATAGAGTTATTTTACCTTGCAGGTAAAGAATATTTGTTAATAGTGAACTACTATTCAAACTATCCCGAAGTGGCACAGTTGTCAAGCTTGTCAGCCAATTGTGTTATTATGCACACAAAAGCAATATTTGCACATCATGGCATTCCTCAGGTCGTCATTGTTGTGTTATGTACTCTGGAATAACACAGGCTGCAACTGGATGCAGCTTTAACCAAAAGATACTCCAGACCTTGAAGTTAGTTCAATCTGATTTATTGAACTGGTAGCACAGTTAGCACAGTTCTCTATGAGTTTGCCTCTCTGCTAACCTAAGTGTGGTTACTCTGACTGACTGAACCAGACTAGCTCTTAGCCACGTGCTGGAAGTGTGACACTGTACATACACCCTGACTCACTCTGCAGATGTTCACCAGTGGAAAGAGACGGAGTGCGAGTGCCTCGTGCCTTTTATAGTGAGATACCACACCTGAATGTCCTGCCTGCTCATTGGTCATGTCCTGTTCTCTGTGTTCATTAGCTGCCTGTCTGTATATCATTATCTGCATGTCTGCATATCATGACCTCTCCCCTTTTTAAAAAAATGTTTTGTTGGCATATGGGAACGTACTTACATGTGGTGGCATATATTAACATACATACAAGCGGCGGTATATGTGAACGTATTTACATGTGAAGACAGCTGTCTAATGTGAGAAAACAGAACATAGCAAACAAAACAAAATGCTCATAAGTCCAGTCTCTGGGGCTTGCGTCTGATCCTTGTCGACCGCCGGAGAGGTAGTGGTGGGGACGATGGCGCCTTGACAGGTGGGATGGAAGCCCGACTGGTGGCCTCATAGTTCGAGGTATCAGGAGGTGGCAAAACAACGGACAGAAACAGAGAAGAAAGCGGTTGCGGCAGGCAACTTTTGCGCAGTGCCCGTCTGTTTCATCGTACAACAGAACCCTCAGCCATACGTACAACATACGAGCGGGGCGCAGCCTGTCGAACAACGACAGCTGGAGCAGACCAGCCACCATCCAGTATCTTGATCCTGACAGTGTCTACCGGGGATAACACGGGCAAATCGGTGGCATGAGCATCATAGCCCTGCTTTTGCTGGTTTCAGAGCAGCTGCACCTTCTGCAGCACTGGGAGGTGATCCAGGTTGGGCAAGTGTATGGCTGGAAGTGTCGTCCACAGGTCCTTGTTCATCAGGAATTGAACCGGCGACATGCCAGTGGACAGTGGGGTCACCCTGTACGCAAGCAGCGCGAGGTAGATGTCAGAAGCAGAATCCGCGGCCTTGCAGATGAGCTGCTTCACAATGTGCACCCCTTTTTCAACTTCGCATTGGACTGCGGAAAGTGTGGGCTGGAAGTGACGTTTGAAATGGTGTGACTTGGCAAACATAGACCACTCGTGGCTGTTGAAGCACGGGCCAGTCACTCATGACAGTGAGTGGGATACCATGCCTGGAGAACGTCTCCTTATAGGCCTTGATGACGGCCCGAGATGTGAGGTCCGAGAGCTTCACGACTTCAGGGTAATTGGAGAAATAGTCAATAATCAACAGGTAGTCACGACCATTTGCACAAAAGAGGTCGATGCCAACCTTGGACCACAGGGAGGTCTCAATTTCATGCTGCTGGAGCGTCTCCTTGCTCTGCACTGGCTGGAAGCGCTGACAGGTCTCACAGTTGAGGACCATGTTCGAGATGTCCTGGCAAATACTGGGCCAGTAGACAGCCTGCCTGGCTCTGCGTCTGCACTTCGCGATGCCCAGGTGTCCCTCATGGATTTGGCAGAGCACCAAGCTCTGGAGGCGGAGTGGAATGACAAATCAGTCCAGCTTGAGGAGGATACCATCAATCACCGTCAGGTCGTCCTTGACATTGTAAAATTGAGGGAACTGCCCTTTCTGCCAGCCATTGGCGAGGTGGTGCATGACACACTGCAAGAGGGGGTATTTGGCTGTCTCCTCACGGATACGAAACACCTTCTCCTCATCAGATGCCAGGAGGGTGCTAGCACACAGCTGCACCTGTGATTCAATCTGCCGGATGATTTCCAGCGGTTCACTAGGCAATGTGATGGAGCGGGACCGTGCATCAGCGATGATGAGCTCCTTGCCAGGCGTGTACACTAAGTCAAAGTCGTACCTTCTGAGTTTGAGGAGGATGCGCTGCAACCGAGGCGTCATGTGGTTCAGGTCCTTGTGGATAATGTGGACCAGAGGCCTATGATCCGTCTCGACAGTGAATGTCGGCAAGGCGCAGACATAGTCGTGAAACTTGAGAATGCCAGTGAGAAGACCCAGGCATTCCTCCTCTATTTGCACATACCTTGTTTCGGTGGACGTCATGGCCCTCGATGCGTAGGCTACCGGTGCCCTGGATGAAGTGTCATCGCGTTGAAGCAGCACCGCATCGATGCCATCCTGGCTCGCATCTGTTGAGATCTTCGTCTCCCTGTCTGGGTCGGAAAATGCCACGACGGGTGCAGTGGTGAGCTTGGCTTTCAGCTCCAACCACTGAGTGGAAGGCAGCACATCAGGCAAAGGCAGCGGACTTTTTCACCAGGTTTTGTAGGGCCGTGGTGCGTGAGGCCAGATTTGGGATGAACTTGCCCAGAAAATTGACCATGTCCAGGAAGCGCAACACCGCCTTCTTGTCTTCAGGGACCTTCATGGCTTTAATGGCCTTGACCTTGTCTGTGTCCGGGCGCACGCTCTGCTGAGATATCTGGTCACCTAGGAATGTGTGTCGACATGCCAAAGCAACATTTGGACCTGTTCAGCTTCAGACCATTGGCATGGACACGGCGGAATACCTGCTGGAGACGGGAAACATGCTCTTCAGGGGGTCGTGGACCATATGATGATGTCGTCCACGTACACACGAACCCCTTCAATTCCCTCCATCATCTGCTCCATGATGCGATGGAAGATCTTTGATGCCGAGGCAATGCCAAATGGCATGCGTTTATAGCAGTATCTGCCAAATGGTGTGATGAAGGTGCAGAGCCTTCTGCTGGACTCATCCAGCTGGATTTGTCAAAATCCATGTGACGCATCTAACTTGGTGAAAAAACGTGCGAGTGCCATCTCACTGGTGAGTTCCTCCCACTTCGGGATGGGGTAGTGTTCACGCATTATATTCTGGTTGAGATCCTTGGGACTCTCGAAGGCTTTCTATCACATACCATCGAGCTGACCCAGTCAGTCGGTTCGGTTACCTTGGAAATGATGTCCTGTTGCTGAAGATCCTTGAGCTGTGCCTTCTGGCGCTCCCTCAGCGGAGCCGGGACCCGGCGTGGTGCGTGGATCACTGGCTTGGCAACAGGTCGTAGCGACATGGCAGCGTGCCCATCCCATCAAACACATCTGGATACTGAGCGAGGATGTCGCCAATGCCAGTCTGAAGATCCACATTGGAGGATGTCGTTGTGTAAACCCGCTGCACGAGGTTCAGCTGCTTGCAGGCATGCACGCCCAATAGGGATGCCCTGTCCGGCTTGACAATTTCAAACGTAACCGTGCATGGGTGCTCCGGTTGGAGACGAGTAGATGGCAGGATCCCAGTGCCGTGATGGCATTTCCGTTGTATAAGACCATAAGACGTAGGAGTGGAAGTAAGGCCATTCGGCCCATCGAGTCCACTCCACTCGTAGTCCAGGTCCAGGAGCTTACAGGCTGCTGGAAGGACCTTGGGGGGGCTTCTTGATGAGTTTGAAATCTGCCTGTGAGAGGAGGTTGGCAGAAGCACCTGTGTCCAGCTTAAACTGGATGGAGCAGTGGTTGACTGGCATCACTGCACGCCATTTGTCTGCAGAATCCACCGCGAGGATGGGTTGAATTTGTGATGAGTTGGATGTGGCATATTCACATTTGGTAACGATGCCCACACGGTAGGCGGAGTCCAGGCATTCTTCCTCTGGATCAGTTGTGCTGCCAGGATCAGAATCCTGTAATCGTTGTTGCACACTCTGACCACGCCGTCGTCAGAATTGGGAGCGCTGGCCCCTGACTGGCGGTGCAGGCCTGCAAAAGGCTGCATAGTGTCCAAGCTTCCCGCAGTTTAAACATCGCCTGCCTCTTGCAGGGCAGTGTTTATTTAAGTGGCCGTAGCTGCAGTTCGAGCACTACATGACGTCAGCGTCCAGACTCTCCACGCATCGTCGCACATGCACAGTGCGGTTGTCGGCCGTTTCGTTATCCCGTTTGCATCGCGCATGCGTGGGGCCCCAGGAAAAGCACGCAAAATGGCTGCTTTCATCAATGCTGAGGCACTGCATCCAGGAGATGGCCTGCACAGGGGAGGCAAGTTTCTCATTTTCAGTCGATTTGTACTGGGCATAGCGATTTTTGTGTGCTCATGCACTGTGCATGTTTCAATCGCAACTGGCAGATTCATATGCTTGATTTTCAGTCGCTGCTGTCTCAGAGGATCAGAGTGAACTCCAAAAACGATTTGGTCTCTGAGCATGGAGTCAGCAATATCACCAAAGTTGCAGGACAGCGCTAGCAGGCGGAGGTTAGTTAGGAAGGAGTTGAAAGATTCATCTTTACCTTAAAGACGCTGCTCGAAGATTTCATTGGTGTCCATTTCACAGTGACTGCCAAACTTGTCCAGGATGGTCTGAAACTTTGATTTGTCCTGGCCTTCGGTGAAGTGAAAAGAGTTGACGAGTTTGATGGCTTGATCACCCGCTGTTGAGAGGAGAAGCGCAATCTTCCTTGCATCAGACGCACCCACGAGGTCTGAAGCTTCGATGTACAACAGAAACTTTTGCTTGAATGTCCGCCAGTTGGCACTGAGATTGCCGGAGGTCCTGAGCTGGTGAGGAGCCTGAATCTTCTCCATGGTGCCGGGATACATTCGCTGGTCGTCACGGAACAAACGGAGATAAACCACCTAGATTGAGCAGTCTCCTGGTAGCATGTCGTGTTAAGTACTCTGGGATAACACAGACTGCAACTGGATGCAGCTTTAATCAAAAGATACTCCAGACCTTGAAGTTTGTCAAATCGGATTTATTGAACCAGTAGCACAGTTCTCTACGAGTCCGACTTTCTGCTAACCTCAAGAGTGGTTACTCTGTCTGACTGAACCAGACTAGCTCTTAGCCACGTGCTTGAGGTGTGATACTGTAAATACACCCTGACTCACTCTGTAGATCAGTGGAAAGAGGCAGAGTGTGAGTGCCTAGTGTCTTTTATAGTGAGATACCACACCGGAGTGTCCTGCCTGCTCATTAATCATGTCCTGTTCTTCGGTGTTCATTAGCTGCCTGTCTGTATATCATTATCTACATGTCTGCATATCATAAGTACCAGCAGAGACCTTGGCGGCCCAGATGGCCATCACTAATCTCTGTGCCACGCTGCAAGGATGTGTGTGGGTGGACATCAACACCGGTGATGCTGCAGATCACTGGGGCTCTTAACTTATATGCTTTGACATTGATATTTTTCCGGGGATCTGCTGGAGTTACATGTGGGATCTCAGTCTGCAATGCATCAGCACTTCAAGTGGCTGATAAATTCCCTTTTCAAGAGGGCAGTGACTATATGGACAACCAAACTGATCCAAACAGTCAGCCAGGGAGGGTAATTGGGTTCAGTGCTATTTCTGGATTCCCATGATTTCAGGGTGTCATCGACAGCATGCATATGGCCATCAATGTTCCTACAGGGCAGATAGCTACTTTCATCAGCAGGATAAGCTCCCAGAATGTCACCGTGCAACTAGTCTGCGACTACTGCAGGCCGATCAATCACACAGCTGTGTGCACAGTTTTTCGCGAGTGGTCATGACGCTCCCATAATTCAGCAGTGCCAGTTACCACAGCTTTTCCAGTCTTCTGCTTACCTTCAGGGATGGGTACTGGGTGACAAGGACAATTCACTGAAGATATAGCTATTACACCTGTGCAGATGCAGGTGGTATATACAACACTAACCATGGATCAACACCATCAACCATCTGAATCTGGGAATCTTGTGCCCCGATCAATCCAATGGAGCGCTTAGATATGCCCCAGCAAGGCCTAATGCATCATGGTGGCCTGCTACAAACTGGCACTGCAGGGGGGTGGGGGCGTTGAAAAATTAGGATATTATTTAGTGTTGTGTCTTGTGCAATGATAAGGAGGGTCCTGACCAGGCAATGGTCAGGCAAACTTGGTTTGAGGGACCAAGTGGAACGCAGGCAAAGCACAACGAAATACAGGGCAGGGCAGGCTTGGGATATGCTTGTCAATACATATTTCTTTTGACCCTTGCTAATTTTCAGCATTCCAATAAAACCTTACCTATATGTAGCCTCATTGTCACCACTTACATTTTGCACTTCGGCATAGCAACACGGCTGAGGCACTGACCAGCTTTTCCAGTTCATTGAAGGAGTGAGGTTGCAGATGAAGTTCTAAAAATAAGCAAGGATTGGAAGGAAATGACGCAGATTTAATCGTGGCTGTCAGAATGGAATTGCACAAGAACCTGAAGAGAAGAGAAATGTCAGGTTTGCAAGAACTGAGGAGTGGGACGAGTCAAGTTGCTCTTACAGAGAACCAGTATGAATGCAATGGGCCGAATGACCTCTTTGTGCTGCAACCATTTTATAATTCTATAATACCAGACGGTTAACACATCTACATGGAATACCTTTATCTAAAAGGTCAGTTCACAACTGTGATTCTGCCTCGTTTACTTCCTCATAAATGACACCAATATCAACTTTGTAGAATCTGGGCAGCGTTGGAGTGGAGGAATTGGCCCCTCTCACCCAAGCCTGATCTTTTTCACAAAAGGAAAATGTGAGTAACATTGGCATAAATGGCTTTCACCTAGAAATTTAACTCTCAACTTTTGCTGTGCCAGATTTACGCTCCCATTTCACTTGTGCATATTCGTCTGCTCCATTCTCTTCCCCTGGGACAGAAAACACCCAGTTTCATATACGTTCTGTCAAACGAACCAAATCCATATCCTTCAAAATGGCCCAAATTGACTCTTTCAAGGTAGTTCTGGTTCAAGTGGTAATTCTTAGGAAATTGGTATTATTTGAACATGATAGTGTTATTTTTTTCAAATATTACAAATCAAAGAGAATCAACAATTTTAACATAAGAAAGTCAGAAAGAATAGCATCAATCAATAAATGGTGTTTTTAGTATTGTCAACTTGCTTGTTGTAATGCATTGCTGATGTTAAAAAATGTATCTGTGTGCTTCTCATAAAAATGAAACTATTTAATCAGATTAGATGCTGTTGCAGCGCCTTCCCTGAAGATGAGATAATTAATGTATTAAATTTTAAGATACATGATCTGCTAATAAGTCTGGTTGCAGGAATAAGTCTGGTTCCCGTACCAGCCTTCCCGAACAGGCGCCGGAATGTGGCGACTAGGGGCTTTTCACAGTAACTTCATTTGAAGCCTACTTGTGACAATAAGCAATTTTTTTTTATTTTTTTTTATTCAGGAAGTGTAATATCAGAAAGCAATGAATCACCATTTACTGTAAAAACAGAAGGACATACTTCCCATTGAACATGAATTTTAATGTCGACGTAGATACACACTTGGAGCAAATGCAATTGGATGAGCATTTTGTTGGTTTGTATAGTCACACAGCATGGTAGCACAGTGATTAGCACTGTTGCTTCACAGTGCCAGGGACCCAGGTTTGATTCCCGGCTTGGGTCACGGTCTGTGGGCAGTCTGCACATTCTTCCTGTGTCTGTGTGGGTTTCCTCCGGATGCTCCGGTTTCCTCCCACAAGTCCTGAATGACGTGCTGTTAGGTTAATTGGACATTCTGAATTCTCCCTCTGTGTACCCGAACCAGGAGCCGGAATGTGGCGCAAGAGTTTTTTCACAGTAACTTCATTGCAGTGTTAATGTAACAGTAACAAAGATTATTATTATAAATGGGCATCACAAGAGATAACCTCCAATTTGCAATGGTTCCTGCTTTTCGACTTTGTCAGGTTCAGCACAGCCAAAATGATCCTCATCTCAATATTATTAAGTTACGGGAACAGGATGACAAGACACATAGGGCGGGCGGGTGTTGATGCCATCAAAAACATAGAGTTTCTCGACGGCGTCAACATGGCCTCTGGAGCAGCAATTCTGAGCCCTACAGGGGACCAGCATGGCACTGGAGCGACCCACACCGCTCCAGCTGCCGATCCCGGCATCAGATGGGCGCTGCGGGCTCCGCACATGCGCAGTGGGACCGGCGCCAACACGCGCATGCGCAGTGGCTCCCTTCTCCGCACCAGCCCCGACACAATGTGGCGTAGGGCTAGAAGCACTGGCGCGAAACAAAAGAGGCCCCCAGCCCAAGAGGCCGGCCTGCCGATCAGTAGGCCCCAATCGCAGGCCAGGCCAGGCCCCCCGGGGTTGGAGCACCCTCGCCCCCCACCAGGCCAGCCCCGGATGCATCCCCGCTGAGGACCCGCCGAGTAAGCGCAGGTGTGAACGGCACCGGCGGAACTCGGCTTTTTTTGTGTGGCCGCTCGGCCCATCCCGGGAATCGCCGAAGTATAGACAAAAGAAGCCATCAAACTCCATAATGAGCTGATGGTAGGTTAAACGAGGGTGTTTTATAGGACAATGGGTCTTGATTGAATCCTATTAACAAGTTGGGGTCTGGATGGGACAATTGCCAGTTGTGAGCGTATACCTATGACTCAATACTAGCAGACCAGTATTAAGAAAGGAACATCAGAACAGATCCTCAGCGATAACCTGGGAGTCCCCAAGGTACAACCATTGCAAGAAGATGGGACCCTGGGTTTCGAAACCCAGAGAAGACATCAACATTGAGAGACTGTAGCCTGGCCAGCTTCCTCCACTAAATGTGGGTAAAACCTACAGTTCAGCTGTGCGTCTGAGTCATACTTTGTTGATTCACCGGAGGCATTCACCTGAGAAAGGAGCAGTGCTCCGAAAGCTAGTGTTTGAAACAAACCTGTTGGACTTTAACCTGGTTGAGTATGAGATTTGTGAATAAAATAGTGTTAAATCGTGAACCTGTTTTGTTCACCTCGCAAATAAGGGCACCTGGGTAAAACGTTTGATTAATACACTGGTCGAGGTATTTGCGATTTTACAGATATGACAATAGGATGCTAAAACTATGAAGAAAGTATAATTCACTCCAGGAGTGATTCCATACACAAATAGGAATATGGTATATTCAAGCAAACTTTATTATTAACAGAGTATTAAATTACCTTAACATCACAGAAATATAGTTCACAATTACTAATGAAACTATGCTTAACAATAAAATGAAGCATTTTAACTCCCAACTGATACCTTCTCCACCTCCAATCAAAACCCTTCACAGGTCAAAAAAACACTTTTAAATACAGTTAGTAAACACGAGGTTACCATCTGTACATATGAATGGAGATTTTTTTTGGAAATACTGCTTGGCGCGAGAGAGGGCGAGAGAGAGAGAGAGGGCGAGCGAGAGAGAGAGAGAGAGGGCGAGCGAGAGAGAGAGAGAGGGCGAGCGAGAGAGAGAGAGAGAGGGCGAGCGAGAGAGAGAGAGAGAGAGGGCGAGCGAGAGAGAGAGAGAGGGCGAGCGAGAGAGAGAGAGAGAGGGCGAGCGAGAGAGAGAGAGAGAGGGCGAGCGAGAGAGAGAGAGAGGGGGCGAGCGAGAGAGGGGGCGAGCGAGAGAGGGGGCGCGCGCGAGAGGGGGCGCGCGAGAGAGGGGGCGCGCGAGAGAGGGGGCGCGCGAGAGAGAGAGGGGGCGCGCGAGAGAGAGAGCGGGGCGCGAGAGAGAGAGGGGGGGCGCGAGAGAGAAAGGGGGCGCGAGAGAGAGAGGGGGCGCGAGAGAGAGAGGGGGCGCGAGAGAGAGAGGGGGCGCGAGAGAGAGAGGGGGCGCGAGAGAGAGAGAGAGAGAGAGAGAGAGAGAGAGGGCGCGAGAGAGAGAGAGAGGGCGCGAGAGAGAGAGAGGGCGCGAGAGAGAGAGAGAGGGCGCGAGAGAGAGAGAGGGCGCGAGAGAGAGAGAGGGAGAGAGGGCGAGAGAGAGATCCTGCCACAAAACAGCCTTCAGATTATTGTTTGTGTAAGATTACTGCTAAGACTGACATCCTACTGCAAAAGCTGTTGTTCAGGCTCACAGTTGCCAGAAACGAAAGATGTACTTAATGATCTATGTACTTAATGATCTGTTGAGCTGCTCGCAGAAAAATATTTTCACTGTACTTCAGTGCACGTGACAATAAACAAAATCCAAATAAAACTATGCCTGCTACAGACCTGGCTTCTCCCATTGCTTACACCATCTGTTTTCCACTCAAACCCATGACCTATGTACTTAGATTTAAACACAATGCCTCGAATTATCGACACCCCAGAGAACACCCAGAAATCATAACAATATCCCATTCATCCCCTCTTCATAAATATAAACATGGTGTGAAATAATAATGAGCTCACTTTTACAACATCGCAACTGCACCTTTTAAAGCCACAAAGTCTGCTTGTCTTTTAAACCAAGATTTTAAAAAAATATTACTCCAGCAGATACATACACACCCTAACTCAGGCTTTTAAAACATTATTGCAACAAATACCTATAAGACAATATATATATATATATACACACACCAATATCTTAGTCATTCAAATATTAAAACCTTTTGTTCAGTTGACTTATTACCACGAGTGCTTATCTTCATTTCCACGATTGATCCTTTGCAAATATTGTTCTTCACACAGCTTAATGCATTTTCCATGTTGTGAAACCTTTTCAGATAGCCTTCTACGCAGTAACTGACCCCAGCTTCACATGCTCTCTCACGTATTGTCAAGCTTTTTCTTTCCACATTCTGCTTTTCATCAGCAATTTCTCGATGACAAAATCCACTAGAAACTGTATGGCCTGTCCAGTTCACCTGGCTTTTCATATTGTATCTGGAGCCAAAACTGAAATGTTTTATGCATCTCATGAGGGATGAATTATAAACCATACAGCATAGAAGGTCGATACCCAATAGGAAAATAAACAGTTTGGACTAGTATTCTTATTTTCCTGTCTTTACTGTTCTATCCTTCCATGCCATTTTTCCCTTTTAAGTATATTAATTCTATTGAAATTGCTTTCACTATTCTTCCAATCAAGGCATTGCAATACTTTAAATCTGTGTCCACTGGTTTCCAATCCACGTCTCAGTGGAAATTTTCTCTACAGAAAAACATCAAAACACGTAATAACAAATAAACTTTTTATTTCTTATCCCAATTTCTCATCATATCTTTGGCAGAAGACTAGCAGAATCCCAAATAAATTTGCACCAATGAATCTTCTTCTCTGAGTGTTCTGCCAATCCCACAACTGGGGCGTCATTCTCCGACCCCCCCGCCGGGTCGGAGAATTGCCGGAGGCTGCCGTGAATCCTGCCCCCGCCGGTTGCTGAAGTCTCCGGTACCGGATATTCGGTGGGGGCGGGAATCGGGCCGCGCCGGTTGGCGGGCCCCCCCGCTCGATTCTCCGGCCCGGATGGGCCGAAGTCCCGCCGATAAATTGCCTGTCCCGCTGGCGTGGATTAAACCACATTTTGAACGGCGGGACAAGGCGGCGTGGGCGGGCTCCGGGGTCCTGGGGGGGGGGGGGGCGCGCGGCGATCTGGCCCCGGGGGGGTGCCCCCACGGTGGCCAGGCCCGCGATCGGGACTCACTGATCCGCGGGCGGGCCTGTGCCGTGGGGGCACTCTTTCCCTTCCGCCTCCGCCACGGTCTCCACCATGGCGGAGGCGGAAGAGACTCCCTCCACTGCGCATGCGTGGGAAACTGTCAGCGGCCGCTGACGCTCCTGCGCATGCGCCGCCCGGGGATGTCATTTCCGCGCCAGCTGGCGGGGCAACAAAGGCCGTTTCCACCAGCTGGCAGGGCGGAAATTCCTCCGGCGTCGGCCTAGCCCCTCAATGTTGGGGCTCGGCCCCCAAAGATGCGGAGCATTCCGCACCTTTGGGGCGGCACGATGCCCGTCTGATTGGTGCCGCTTTGGGCGCCAGTCGGCGGACATCGCGTAGTTTCGGGAGAATTTCGCCCCTGAAGTCACTCTAAGAGATCAGGCACTTCAATGAGGAATATTGTTACTGGACTATCCCATTTCTGGTTTTCTGTTGTTCCTGCTAATGAAACGCAACTTTCATGAAATCAGCAACACAAAATCTTAAAATAACAGGTACTGGGAATCTGAAGTAAAGGAAGAACATGCTGGAAATATTGAGGATGTTCCCATTTCCTGTGTAATGCCAGCACCATTTTCTGTTCATCTTTATGTTTCCTGAACTTTAGAAACGGTATATGAGAAAAGGGAACTTATAGAGCGCAATTTAACGGGACAGAAACAGAGTCCTGTTTTAGGCATGGGTAGCAGGGTGTTTCTCATGTTAGCAGCGGACGAGTGGATCAGGGCATCATTTTTAAATGCTGCCCCAATCTTTCAATCCCCTCAGCATCCTCACCACAGACTCTCTTTCTTCCCCCCCCACCCCCCGGCAATGGATCCAATATACCTCTTAGTGTCCGTGAGCCTTCTTTACCCCATCTCTTAAGGTCAAGGCACCCCAATGCTCAATCCCTGGCATGGGCAACCTAGTACGTGGGCACCTTGGCACTGCCAGGCACATGGTCAGTGCCAACTGGGCACTTGGCAGTTCCAGAATGGCACTGCCAGGGTGACAGGCTGGCAGTGCCAATGTACTCAGATGCGGGAATGTAAGGGTATCTCCCTGTCCGGAGGTCGACTGCCCAAGGATCTCTAAAGGTTCTGTTATGCTTGCTGATGGCAAATATAAACGACTCGGCCAATGTTGTCTACCTCATACACTGCAGGAAAGGATGTTCCATTCGTGGTACATTGGCGAGACCATGCAGACGCTGCGACAACGAATGAACGGACTTCGTGGACAATCACCAGGCAGGAATATTCCCTTCCAGTCGGAGAACACTTCAGCAGTCAAGGGCATTCAGCCTCGGATCTCCGGGTAAGCGTTTTCCAAGGTGGCCTTCAGGACGCGCGACAACGCAGAATCGCCGAGCAGAAGCTTATAGCCAAGTTCCGCACACACGAGTGCGGCCTCAACCGGGACCTGGGATTCATGTTGCATTACATTGGAACCTGCAACATACTTTGACTTAGTTCTTTGACTGGAGCCACTGCAGGAACATCCCACTAACTGGGTTTGCTGACCAAACAGAGAGCATGGGTGGGATGGCATGCTCAATCAGCCAAAGGAGGGGCTGTTTAGCACAGGGCTAAATCGCGGGCTTTGAAAGCAGACCAAGGCAGGCCAGCAGCACGGTTCAATTCCCGTACCAGCCTCCCCGAACAGGCGCCGGAATGTGGCGACTAGGGGCTTTTCACAGTAACTTCATTGAAGCCTACTTGTGACAATAAGCGATTTTCATTTCATTTCATTTCAGGAAGGATTTCAAACTAAAGGAATCCCACAATGAGTCAGAAATGCTAATCCAGACATGGATTCCTGAGGTGTTAGCAACCACAGGACCATTGCTGCTGCTCCCCACGTTTTTCATTCTTATCTGGTGGCCCTACCGCAGAGTTGAGGTGATCTTTCTCTCAGACAGGAGGAAGTGGCCAAGTTCCCCAACCAAGCAGGTGTGGATGGAAAGGTCTTGGCTGCCAGCAAAATAGGTATGGCCCCTCCAACCTCGAGTCAGTGCATCAAGAGGATCCAGGACTTCAGGAATGTGGGAATGGTGAATGGCACACTACTTTCAGGTGCCACGCCCTGTGTTCTGATCTTGGCATTCTTCTGTGCAGCACCCAAAAGAACACACTTTGCAGCTTCGCTCATTCCTCTCTCTGCAGAACGCTCCTATCCCTATCTGAGCAGCCAACACTTTCCCTCACTCCAATCCTATTTCCCCCTCATGAGCACAGCACCATTCACAATGATGCTCCCCATTGTCTTTGGATCCTCACCACACAATTCATATCAAACATATGGTCACTGCTAACCTGGTCCATTGGGAAGGAGATCTTGTTCCACGATACTCCAAGAGGCTGCCCACTCTTGTGTATGAAAGTGGGAGGATGTCTCATCTGCAGCATGTAGGTCAGCAGGCCACGTATTTGCACCAAATTAAAGATGATAGCTTGCCCCAAGAGCTGCCTGTCAATTGCTGGCCAGCAGGTCAGCAGTCTCAGTAGCACCACTACTAGTGGTAGCCATTGCTGAGGCTGTATGACCAGATGAAGATGTTACCTCAGTGAGAGGTGACAGTGTTCACAGGAGGGAGGCCAGAACCTAGCTTTCAGGCCCTGTCAATTGACAGCAATTTGCCATGGGCAGGGTGGAGCAGGGTAGTGTTGTTGGGAGCCCCTCCATAGGGCATAACGTGCCCCTAACGGAGGATCTCCTGGAGTCAGCCTCCACGTTTTACCTGCATTCTCCTATATGGTGGCAAGCCCTTCCAACGGAGGCAAAATGCATGTGGAGCCATGAAGTGGCTCTTAATTAATCAGGTAAATGAGTCAGTTGGTTGGGCAGCTAAGCTGGCAAGCTTCCTGCCAATAGCAATATGGTATGGTGGCAGGATTATGTCAGACTCTTCTGACACCACCACCACCACCATCTCCCTCCAGCAATTTGCCTGATTGTAATCTTTTTAGATATGTAAATTGAAAGAGAATAATCAAAATACTTGTTACAAACAATGCTGATGTTAGATGCAAGGATATTCCAAAACCCAAAAGGGTAAATTGGAACGCCGGTTCTTAATAGTTTATTTTCCAATTTGGTATAATATGCAGAAAGGAGGTGAAACTAGGAAGGGTCCAGTCCTGTTGTAACAATTCAAAATCAAAGAATGTTTATTAACTTGTAAAAAAATGCAACAAGGCCACAATACAAACAAAGGTACATCTAACTACAACAATGGCAACATACATCCTTGAATTAACACCTTCCAACATGTACCTACATTCCCAAACTCTGAGAAATGTCCCTTGTCCCAAAACAATATCCCATATAGTTTAATTCTATAAGATAAATCAAGCAAAATAGTTACCACCCAAGTTGTATCTTTAATTCTGGAAAGCTTTACTTCTGATTCAGTGTAATTCTGAAGTTTCCAAACAGCAGCTTCGGAACATAGGAACAGGAATAGACTATTCAGTCCCTCAAGCCTGTTCCGCCATTCAATGAGATCGCGGCTGACCTGTGGCCAAAGCCCATATACCTGCTTTTGGCCCATATCCATTAATATCTTTGCTAAGCAGAAGTCTATCTGTGTCAAATTTAAAATTAACTGATCTCGCTTCAATTACTAAATTGGAAGAGTTCCAAACCTCGACCACTCTGAGTGAAGAAGTTCTTCTGAACATTTCTCCTGAATGGCCTAGCCCTAATGTTTAGACTATGCTCCCTAGTTTTTCTCCAACCAGTAGAAATCGTTATCTTTAAACTGCCTGTCTTTCCCTGTTAATATCTTGGAATACTTTGATCAGATCACCCCTTAACCTTCTAAATTCTAGCAAAAATAGGCCTTATTTGTGTAATCTCTCCTTGTAACTTCATCCCTATAGCATAGCATCTGTGTCTTTATACTTCTAGCATGGGATCCTGCTTTTGCAAGAGCTATTATTTCCAGAAAGGCGTGGCTATGATCAGAAGTACTCATCAGTTGCTTTTCCAGTTCAGAGCTAGCCCTGCTAACAATATTCCTTAGTTTCCTTTTGATCTTATTCTAACTAAGCAACTCACCATATAAATCAAGCTTTAAGCATGCAAGTGTGACACACATCTTGTGACTCCACTTCAAATGCATCTCTTCTGTAGTTTTAACACCTACAATTCTATACCCTATTGTTCTCCACGTCACTTAAGTAAGTATTTGTTTAACCCACTGTTAACATCATTCACATGTCAAAAACCCTGCAGGCAGATGCACGCTTATCAATTCCTTTTGATCTAGTTCTTTAAACTTTATTTTATCCAAGTTTCTTGAATTGTTATTTTATCCAATTCTTAAATCTTTACTTTATTCAAGCTTCTTGGCAATATGGACCCATGAGAGGCAGAGGCAGGGGAATTATAATGAGAAATAAGGAACTGGAAGAGACATTAAACAAATTCATTTGTCTGGAATTTTTTCTCCCAATGCTGAACAAACCCATTCAAACTGGAGATGATGGGTGTTGTGTATGGTACTTGCAGGATAAAGGAATGGAAATGCTGAGGCATGTGGGTTGAACACAATAATCAACAGAGGTTTGGTAGGCTCTAAAACCGAGAAGTAGGCGGACTTTCATGGACTATCGCTTGACTCAACTCTTAAAGGGACCATGCAACAGCACAACCATAATAACTTACATATATTATAAAAGAGCCTGCAAATTTGTAGTTATTAGGGCAATCATAATAGACATAATTTTCCCCAGGGTAGGAAATATGATGGGTCACAACCAGTTGCTCACAAAGTGATGTTGGGACCACTATTTAAATGTCAGCTGAAAATGCAATTTTCCCTGACACTGGTATTTTCTTTGAGGTGGTTGGGGGTGGGTGTTGGGGCGGATTTAGCACAGTGGGATAACTGGCTTGTAATGCAGAACAAGGCAGCAACGCGGATTCAATTCCTGTACCAGCCTCCCCGAACAGGCATCGGAATGTGGCGACTAGGGGCTTTTCACAGTAACTTCATTTGAAGCCTACTTGTGACAATAAGTGATTATTATTATCCTTAAGTCTGTTTGAATCATGCCAGGTTTGTCTGCTTGTGAACTTTTTTTTTTTAATACAGTGGTTTAAAGCTCAGACATTTGTCGAGCTTTTGAAAAAGATATTGACTGGAAAACTGACTTTTGATTGAAAATGCATTTGATGAGTCTTTGGGAAAAAAGGAGCACATGTCTGGACATCTGGTCAGGCATCTTCAAAGGCTCTCTTGTATTGAGCTCTGTAGGGATTTTTATTCGATTGTGCATTAAAAACCCATTATAAATGCTTACCGAGCTTCAAATTCCACTAATAGATTTAGCTCAGAAGGGATTGTTGGCACAGCTGTGGAGGGGAATGGGAGCTTCATTTGAATGACAATTTTATGAGCAAATAAAAGGATTAAATGTGATAAAATGGGTAAGAGGAAACATGGAGATTGATTGTATTCAAGGCTCATCGAATTTGGGGTAAATAAGATCATAGATTAAGGGTTGAATGTTAGAGGTTGGATCACTCTGGAACATGATTTATATTACAAGTCCCAAAAGCCGTTCCATGGTCGACACAAATCAGGAGTGTGATGGAAAACTACCTACTTACCAAGATGCCTGTAGCTGTAACACGGTTAAAAAAGCCTCAACATCATCCAGGGCAGAGCTGTTCACTTGATCAGCAACCCATCCATCATGCTAAACATCCACTCCCTCTATCAGTGGCGCAGGTAAATGCAATATCTACTATATACAGGACGCACAGCAACAAATTGCCAAGGTATCTTCAGCAGTACTTCCCAGGTCTGCAATTTCTCCCACAGAAGAATAAGGACAACAAATGCATGGGAACACAATGACCTCGAAGTTTCCCTGTAGGTCACAGGCCGTCCTGACTTGGACAATATTTCCCTCCTGCTTCATCTTTGGGCAAAAATTCAGGAACTCCTGACTCCTTAATGGGATTACTTCCACCAAATGAACTGCAACAGTCAAAGAAGGTGGTTCACTATTACCTTCTAAACTCCAAGCAAAGATATTGAACATTGGGCTGATGCCATCAAGCAAAGACTTTAATGAAGGCATTAAAAGCACAAAACACAATACAATAATCGCTAACATGAGATAAAATCAAATAGATATATTCCAAAATCATTTTTTGCACAGACAAACAAACTCAATCTTAAATAAGAGCAAATACCGTGGATGCTGGAAATCTGAAATGGAAACAGAAACTCTGGAGAAGTTCAGCAGGTCTGGTAGCATCTGTGGAGAGAAGAAGAATCATATTGAACCTAAACATTAATTATGTTTCTCAGTCTTAAATGTTAGACGTTTTAGTTGCTGTGATATGAAAAGTCTAAAGTTCTGTTCCTGTTTCACAAACACATTTATTTCATTCCAACAGCCTTAGCACAAAACTCTAACTATACACCACCTGACAGAGGCCACCTGAAGCCCCTTTACACATTAGAGTCAATTAATGGATACTTAACATAAATGAGCCAACTAATTGCAATGTCTGTTAACCCATTACTTAACAGTCTCCCATTCCTTGGAGAAAAAAATAATTGGTGAAAACAAAATTTCACAAAACTCAAAACACACATGACTTCCCCCCTTTTTTTTTTGTTTGGACGAGAAAGAAAAAAAGAGTCACAGAAACAAGCGCCCTTCATTAACAATATCCAAAAGTTTCTGTGAACTCACCCCTCTTTTCGTAAAACAGTCCGACAGTTGATAGTTCCTGTCAACTCATTTAATTTTTGTTATTTCCCCTCTGTCCAACATTTGCTTCAAACTTGTGATGTCTATCCGTAACCTCTTTTCATTGACACGTTTTGTAGAGTGCACATTTTCCCACAGGGATTTATTGTCAACATGACAGTCAATAGGTAGATTACCCAAATCCCCTAATTTCTGTCAATATCATACTTACATAAAAGGCCATATCCACCGCCTCTACAAGGCTTAATATCTCAGCAGCCAAAGTGCTTTTTACCACTCTCCATTTTTCTTTGCTTCCCACACAAGCGGGCAACATTTACCATTGTTCCCCAAAAGGAAAATTATAAAACCTCCTGCGCTTGAAACCCCATCACATAAATTTGCGTAGGACGCATCACTTCGCAGTTGCTCTTTTTCTATCTTTGAAACCATTTCGTCTTTTTGTGAAACTCGGCTACGACTAATTGCTATTGGGGTGATGCTTTCCAAATAAGATTGCTGACATAAAGTTGCCCCTAACTTAGTCTATCCAATTTCCAGTCCAATATATTTAAATGCACCGGAAGCCTGATTTCCAACCCTGAATTCTTTCGTCAAACCAGAGATTACAATAGCTTCAAAATCACTAGTCCCTCCCCACAAAAAATCATCGACATGCATCATAAAAATGCCAGAAAGATTTCCTTTATAGTGCCAGTAAAACATTGCAGGATCTGCTTTCAACTGGCAACAGCCTAACTTTAACAAAACTGACCTTACCGAAAAATACCAGACTCTAGATGCATCATTTAATCCATATACACATTTGTTCAACTTCCAAGGTACCCCTTCTGTGTTAGCTGCTTCTTTAGGTGGACGGAGAAAAATGTCTCTCTGGAGCTGATGCCCCTGCAAAAAGGCAGCTTTTATATCTATAGATTTGCATTCCCATGCCTTTGTGGCTAATAGATCCAAGATGATCTTTAAAACAACCTTTCCTGCTGTGGGTGAATCTACCTGAAACCCTGATCTTCTAAGTTTTCTTCAAATCCCTTTGCCACAAGCCTGGCCTTTGCCTTATGAGTTCCATCCGGAAGAACCTTTTCCGCACAAATCCATCTGTGGGATAGAACTCTTTGTCCCCTATCTGGTACTTCCGTGTATACCCCAAATTCACTCCCAACTATGCAATTCTTCTTTGATAACTTTTTCATCTAATTTATTGGAAGCCACCAAAATCTCACGTGCATGTGGGCTTCTACTCCTATTAGTATTCGTAGCCTTACTCATGTTCTGAGACCTTCATAAACTACGTCCCCTCTCCCGCCTGGTATCTCGTTCTGTTACTGCTTGATCTTTCCCTTCTGCTGTGGGATGTCCTGTCAATAGTCCTCAACCTTTTCCTGCGGACCTGTTCACTATGCGATGTACTATCTGAACTGGCACTGCGTTTCTGTGCCCTCCATTTTTGAACTTCGTTTTCCCAATCCATTGTCTTGACTCCTTCCCCTGAATGCTGTACATTCAACCAATGTTTATACTTTCCAGTGGCCTTCCCTGCTCTACTAATAACAGTTGCATCCTTCCATTGACTAGACCCTTCAGGCACGTATGTCACTTTTGTACCAACCTTTGGCAGTTGCCCTTTCGGAAAAATGGCCTGTTCTAATTCATCAGAAATGTTGTGTTCCTCCACAGAAACCCTGTCTATATCAGTTAATTGGTCCTCATAGTTCTGTAACACATGCATACCAGATGACTCTGGTTCTTCGTCATGTCCGTCTGCTCGGTCTAAATTTGAAAATTTGTAATCTGTACCCATTATCCTTGATGAATGTACCCTAACAGTTTGATTACCATGTTGCAAAATAATTGTTTTGCCATCTATGCCTATGATCTTCCCTGGGCCTTTCCATTCATTAGAATTGTCTCTCTTATAATATACCATGCCTCCTTGCTGCAAAACGGCATCGGATGGCCGTACGTTATATCTTAAAGCTCTGCGAATTCTTTCAGAGAGTTCGGCTTCCAAAAAAGCTTTTCTACTGCTATGTAATGCATTTAAATGTTCAGCAAAACCAGAGCTAATTGTAGTCCCCTCCCAAGCTGGAGGTTGGTCATCCAAAATGGACGGAATTTTAGGATTTGTACCAAACACTAATTGATAAGGACTATAGCCCCCAACCATCTGCAATGAATTCTTTGCATGTACTGCCCATGCTAAAGCTGAATTTAGCCTGCAATTTGCTCGATCTGCCAAAATTTTCCAAAGCATGTCATCGATGACAGCATGATTTCTTTCACAGACACCATTACTAAATGGGGTTTCTGCAGCCGTATTCATAACTCTGATATTCATGTTTTCACATATCCCTAAACTCATCATTAGCAAATTTTCCCCCAGTGTCCGAAAGGAATTTTGCCAGTGGACCCATTCCTGTCCCTATCCATTTTTCCACGATTTGATCAAGAATTACTCTTTTCTTTACTTCGTACAATCGTTGATTGACTAAATCTGGTTGCTAAATCTACAAAATAAATATATTATTTGCTTTATCCCAGATCTTAAGGTCCATGGCCACAATGTTGTTATAATCCCTGGCCAAAGGTAGGGTTACTATCGGTCGTGCTGGTGTCTTTCTGTACTTCCTACAAACTTCACAGCGGTCACTAATCTGTTCTATCAGTTTAGTATAGTCGTCATCCCTTACCCCTGCATCCTTTAATAAATTTTTCAGCCTCCGAGGAAACGGATGTGCAAATTGCCTATGCAGTTTTAATACCACTAGCTTTTTAATAAGTTATAGTCCCATTTTCAACTGCCATTAACACATCCTTAACCACTCTACTTGAAATATTATTTGTCAGTAATGGAATACAATAGTGTCCCGACTGTGTAAATTGTAAGTCCACCATCTTTCCAAAAACTGTTGCCTTATCCTGTTCCATATCCAGTTTCATGTGTGCTTTCTTCATCGATGGTCTGCTCAGAAGCAAAGATATCTATTTCACTTGCGGCAATATTGCAAGGGATCACCACTCTTCTACGAGTATTATCATCCCCAACCTGAAACTTGTGGAACTTTCAAATTCCTTAACCTTGTTACGATTTTCAGCATTCAAAGAGTGCAGGTAACATTTTAACCAGTCAATTCCACTCACAGTAGATGTGCAGCCACTGTCCAATACAGCAGTTGAAGGATTCTGTAACCAACACCCCTCATTACTGTAGCCACCTAAAATGGCTGATTACCGATTAGAATGGCCAAACCCCGATCTAAAATGGCGAACGAAAGAGGCTGATGGGAAAATCAGCCAACAGGACTCAAACGGACAGCTGCAGGTAAAACAGTGTATTCGCCTCTGGGGATGTCGGCCCAGACCGATACCTGCAGCCATTAACAGCACAACAACCCAGCCACCTGCATACTAAGCAGCCATCCCCGGGAACAATTGCTACACAGTAGCAACATAAAGCCGATCCAGACCTTTCGGCGCCAGCAGGGGCTGACACAAAGGAAGGTAGACGACCACCCCCCGATTAAGGAATCGCCCCATTATTGGAGCATATCGAACCAAGTGATTGGGACCAAGTCCAATCACTTGGAACCAGGTACGAGGTCCGCCCCGAGAGGCGAGAAGCCCCTGGGAACTATAAAAATAGGGACCAAGTTCAGATCGACCTTTCTCTTCCTGCTCGCAACCTTTGAGACCCTTCGACAAAGAAAACTGTAAGTGTTACTCCAGCGATCGCTACCAGATAGGCGCTACTGACTATCGACTTGTACCAGCTTTGAATCCCGCAGGCCCAGACCCAATTCGATAGACCATTTGTTTCCCTGACCTGGTGGGCCATCTCCAAAGTTAAGTATTGGGCTTTAGTGGTCGATAGTAGTCTAGAAGTAGGATTATTGTATAAGCATTTATTGCTGCATATAATAAATGATCGTTGATTTAACTTTTACTAAGCGGTGTGCTGCATTATTAATCATTACTGGAGCTTGAACCATGTGGCGGTATCAGAAAGATGCCTGGTGACTCGTGAGCAAAGGTGACAGAATTAGAGCAATTAAAACTAAGGCTAATAAGAGCAACATAACCGGCGTAAAACTGCTTGACAATAAGACAATGCCTTCTTTCTGGTCACTATCTTTTTCCTCTTCTGACTCTACCGTGTCAATTGTCGCTTCAAACACTATCATAACAAGTTGGACAGTTGAAAGCATAATGGTATTGCGAGTCACATCGAAAACATCGATTTATCATGCCCAGTGCATTTCTGGGGTTCATCTTCCTATTGTAGGTTCAAACTGGGTTTCTGTCTTCATAATTTTCTTGTCTCGGTCTCCTTCTATTGTCTTGAGCCCTGTTCGTAGCCATACGATTTCGCCATCCTGTTAGTAGTGTATCTTCCATATTCGGCCTTATTGCAGGCTGACCTACTTGGGTCATCAGATCCATCGGAATCGAATGTTTCCCCAGAAACTTTTGTAAAGCTTTTGTCATCTGTTCGAATAAGGTATCCTTATCAGTAAACTGAACTCCTGTCAAAACCAGGAGCCTATCCATGTTGCTCACTCTAGCACAGTCGTAATTTAAAGGCCAACACAGACTGTGGAAATTCCAGGTTGTGTTTCTGCAGCCTTTTATATAGTCTGCCAAATTCCATTATATAGTCTTCCATGGAGATATCCTCCATTTTCCAGAACTTATCAAAATCCGACCATGCTTCATACGCACTTAACAAGTCATCTTTCTTATAAATCTTATCTATATAATGTAATAAAGTCTCCAG
The DNA here is from genome assembly GCF_047496885.1 of Scyliorhinus torazame. Classification (NCBI taxonomy): domain Eukaryota; kingdom Metazoa; phylum Chordata; class Chondrichthyes; order Carcharhiniformes; family Scyliorhinidae; genus Scyliorhinus; species Scyliorhinus torazame. The sequence continues at coordinate 153,630,854 of NC_092717.1, forward strand.
ACCTTCTTCGGAGTCTAACTCTTCCACTTCCAGCTCAGAAAGCACTTTGTTTCGGATTTTACTGCCATATGGTAGAGAAAGAGCCAATGCCATACCTTTTTTTAATCTTTCCCAAAGCAGTTACCTTAGTCCACATAACTACTGCATTTCTCCATTGGTCGTACGATTCCCTTTCAGAAAATAAAGGAGGATAGTCATATCCAGCCATCTTTATCCTCGGTTGAGTCATATATCCCTTCTTTTTTTTTCTTTTCTCACTCACTCCTTGGTTTGATCTGGAAAAGTTGTATCTTTCAACCCTTCACATTTACACAGCAACCATCCTCTGCTACCAATTGTTAGACGTTTTAGTTGCTGTGATACGAAGAGTCTAAAGTTCTTGTTCCTTTTCACCAAACACCATTTATTTCATTCCAACAGCCTTAGCACAAAACTCTAAATATACATCACCTGACAGAGGCCACCTGAAGCCCCTTTGCATATGTGTCAATTAATGGATACTTAACATAAATGAGACCACTAATTACAATGTCTCTTAACCCATTACTTAACATTAAAAGGCCTAATTGTATTTCTTACTGAATTCGATTTTATTGTGGTGAGAAAAGTGAGCATGCTACCATAATACTGTCACTGCAAATAACAAATCTTATGAAGAAAGAGAAATTCAGTGTTGTGAAAATGTTAATTAAACATTGTAAAACTAAATAACACTAATTGTCAAATTATAAAATAAATAATATACTTGCAATGTTTTTTGATATTAGACTAACTATAGAATTGAGAGCAGAAACAGAGTAATTATCATTGGATCTGATTTTCCTTGGGACAGTATAAATGCAAATAACCAGGACGATTTGAAGGTTTCGAGAATCAAGAATGTGAATTTTGAGCAAGGATTAAGTAGTGCATCAGGGGGCTATTTGAAGTTTTAAAGATTATGAAAGGAACTGACAAAAATGATTAAAACAGTTCTTTTTGGAGAAGTGTTCAAATACCCAAACAACGTTTTCTAAAAGATTTCCTGCAGTGAATTCAAGCAAGTGGCATAACTTGAATATTACTAATAAAAAAGAAATGCTGTTGAAGTTTTCCATCTTGTATTCATCAGGACAGACACAAGAATGCCAAATTTCACAGGGAACAACAATTTATGCTGCATGAGAAAAAGGGATTTCTTGGCAAGGCAGCAGGGAGTGAAATCCACCCCCTCCCCAAGCTTTCAAAAAATGCGCAATATCTGGACATATTCTTTTGCCTGCTGAGGACAGGTTCCTGCATATGAATGTACGTAACTTACAGCAAGCATAAGTGTGTAGCATTATGAGCCATCTGATAATCTTAAAAACTGGTTTCTACCCTAACTCTTAGCACAATAACAATGTTCAGTAAGTGATGCCCAATTGCAGAATCACATCTAACATTAGCCATCATGTTCTGAGATTTGTCAGCATGGGTTGATTGAATAGGGTTTGTCTTCGGTCTATGGGGAACAACCGAAAGAACTTGCTGTTGGATACCATCTGCCTGTTGTCGGAACGTAGGGCCTATATACCTGGCATTGAACATCATAAACCAGATTACTCATTTACCTGTTAGGACAAACTGGATTTAAAAGGATTTAATTTGTTCTTAGTTAATTGATTCTACAGTAAATGAGAATTAATTTCTCCCTTTTGAAACATGTTCAAAGCATCTTAGTAAGCATAATGATTTAGAGGTTGGGTGTGAAACAACGAGCCTCCAGCTGAGCAGCGAATCAGAAGTAGCACAAAGTCCAGCTCAATGAAGTACCGACTTAGGCATTTTGGTAAGTGATGAATTTGGTGAAGCGAGGGAAGAGATGCTCTTCTGATCTTTCACAAAGAAAGGAGTGATCCAGAGAGAGGGAGAGGGAAGGGAAAACAGCAAGACCGGAAAGCTGAAGCCCAGAATCATACATGGAAAATAGAAGCAGGAGGAGGTCATTTGGTCCTTCGAGCCTGCCCCGCCATTCATTATGATCATGGCTGATCATCAAGTTCAATATCCTGATCCCGCTTTCCCCATATCCCTTTAGCCACAAGAGTTATATTTAATTTCTTCTTGAAATTACACAAGGTTTTGGCCTCAACTACTTTCTGTGGGAGTGCATTCCAGAGATTCACCACTCTCTGGGTAAAGAAATATCTCCTCACCTCAGTCCTAAAAGGTTTACCGCTTCTCCTCAAACTATGACCCCTAGTTCTGGACTCCCCCACCATCAGGATCATTCTTTCTGAATCTACCCAGTCTAATCCTGTTAGAATTTTATAAGTTGCAATGAGATTCCCTCTCACTCTTCTAAACGCCAATAAATATGATCCTATTCGACTTGGTCCCGCGGTCCCATGAATCAGTCTGGTAAATCTTTGCTGCACTGCCTCCACAGCAAGAACATCCTTCCTCAGATAACAACACCAAAACTGCACACGATACATCACGTGTGGCCTCACCAATGCCCTATATAATTGCAGTGAAACATCCATATTCAAATCTTCTCACTATGAAGGCCAACATACCATTTGCCTTCTTTACTGCCTGTTGTACCTGTGCACTTACTTTGTGACTGATGCACAAGGACACTACGGTCTTGTTGAATACCCAGCTCTCTTAATTTACACTCTTTCAGATAATAATCTGCCTTCCTATTTTTGCTACCAAAGAGGATAACCTTTATCCACATTATACTGCATTTGCCATGCATGTGTCTACTCATTCAGCCTGTCCAAATCCCACTGAAGCATCTCTGCATCCTCCTCACAGCTCACCCTCCCACCCAACTTTGTATCATCTGCAAATCTGGAGATAATCCATTTGGTGCCTTGTTGAAATCATTAATATATAATGTGAACAATTAGGGTCCTTGCTCAGATCCTTGTGATACCCCACTAGTCACTGCCTGTCAATTGGAAAAAGACACATTTATTCCAACTTTTTGCTTCCTAGCTGCTAACCAGCTTTCTATCCATCTCAACACACTACCCGTAATCCCATGTGCTTTAACTTTACATAGTAATCTGCTGTGAGATCTTGTTGAAAGCCTTTTGAAAGTCTAAATATACCACATCCACCTCTTTTCTCTGGTCAAGTCCACGAGTTACATCTTCAAAGAATTCTAGTAGTTGTCAAGCATGATTTCCCTTTCACAAATCTATCCTGACGTTGTCTGCTTTCCAAATGCTGTGCTCATAATACTTGATAATATGGGAAATTGATAACGGGCGGCAGGGTAGCACAGTGGTTAGCACTGATGCTTCATAGTGCCAGAGACCCGGGTTCGATTCCCGGCTTAGGTCACTGTCTGTGCGGAGTCTGCACGGGTTTTCTTTGGGGGCTCCAGTTTCCTCCCACAAGTCCCAAAAGACGTGCTTGTTAGGTGAATTGGACATTCTGAATTCTCCCTCAGTGTACCCGAAGAGGTGCCATAGTGTGGCGACAAGGGGGTTTTCACTGTAACTTCATTGCAGTGTTAATGTAAGCCTACTTGTGACACTAATAAAGATTATTAATATGGACTCTAGCAACTTCCCTACTACCAACGTAGGTTCACTGGGTCTATAGTTCCTGGTTTTATCTCTACTTTCCTTTTTGAATAATAGTTTGTATTAGCTACCATCCAATCTATAAGAACCATTCCAGAGCCTAAAGAATTTTGGAAAATAATGGATCTACTATTTCTAGAGCCATTTCCTTAAGTACTCTGGGATAAAGTTTAAAAAAAAAAAATTTAGAGTACTCAATTATTTTTTTCCAAATTAAGGGGAAATTTAGCATGGCCAATCCACCAATCCTGCACACCTTTATGGGTTGTGGGGGTGAGACCCATGGAGAATGTGCAAACTCCACAGGGACCTGGGCTGCGATTGAACAGTGTCCTTGGCGCTGTGATGCAGCAGTGCTAACCACTGTGCCACCCACCCTATCTGGGATGAAGATTATCAGGCTCTCGAGATTTAGCCTCCTTCAGTCCCATTAATTTCCCCAAAACTATTTCTCTATGAATACTAATTTCCTTCAGCCCCTCACTGAAACCTGTGTTTTGCATAAGGAAGTTATTCATAAGGAAGACAGAAACAAAGTATGAATTTTGTTCCTCAGCCATTTCTTTGCTCCCAGTTATTAATTCCCCCATTTCTGACTGTAAGGGGCCTACATTTGTTTTTAATCAACCTTTTTCTCTTCACATACTATAGAAATTTGAGCTTGAATGAGTAAGCTGGTCGATGATTGGTTAGCGAGCTTTTATGTTTTTTCTGCTCTAAATTACAGCAGCAGTTTAAATTTGAACCTTGATTTTCTTTTTATTCTTTCGTGGGATGTGGAGCATTGCTGGCAAGACAAGCATTTATTCTTCATCACTAACTACATTCAGTGGCGAGACATAAAATGTTTCACTTGCCAGCAAAGTGAGCTTCTTGATTTGCTGCAGTCCATGTGGTGTAGGCACACCCAAAATGTTGTTTGGAAGGGAGTTCTAGGATTCTGACCCAACGATAGTGAAGGAACAGTGATATAGGGCAGGATTCTCCTGGAAATCGGCAGGGCGGGCAGAAATGGCGCAGTGGAGTGGCGGGAACCACTCCGCCGTCGGGCCGCCCCAAAGGTGCGGAATCCTCCGCACCTTCAGGGGCTAGGCCGGCACCGGAGTGGTTTGCGCCCGGCTGGCCGGCGAGGCATGCACAGGTGGGGGTTCACCTTTGCGCTGGCCATCGCGGAGGCCGGCACGTAGGAATAGAGTGCCCCCACGGTACAGGCCAACCCGCGGATTGGTGGGCCCCAATCGTGGGCCAGGCCACCGTGGGGGCACCCCCCCCCCCCCGGGGCCAGATCACCCCGTGCCCCCCCCCCCCCCCCCCAGAGGACCCCGGAGCCTGCCCACTCCACCAGGTCCCGCCGGTAAGGGACCAACTCCACTTTACGCCGGCGGAACAGTTGATCTCTTTGGTTGGCTCTGAATATGGCGGTCAATACGGTCACCTTCCTTAATTCTAATTATGTTTGCTCTAGAGTCGCCAGGTATCTTTCGATACTGTCACAAGGTTCAAACCCGAATACTGATCGAAGAGCCAATACACCAGTTAGTTAGTAAGTCAATACTATTTATTTGCACACACAGTAATATCTACTCATGCACAAAATACTACAGACTAAACTATCACCACTGCTAAAGCCTATACTTAGCTTTAGGCGCCCACTCAGCCAGAGTCCAAAGATGTGCGGGTTAGGTGGATTGGCCATGCTAAATTGCCCATAGTGTCCAAAATTGCCCTTAGTGTTGGGTGGGATTACTGGGTTATGGGGATAGGGTGGAGGTGTGGACCTTGGGTAGGGTGCTCTTTCCAAGAGCCGGTGCATACTCGATGGGCCGAACGGCCTCCTTCTGCACTGTCTAAAAAAAAAATTTTTAAACAATGGCCGTTGTTCGGATCTGAGGCTGCTGGGGTCGAAGTGGTAGAGGGAAATGAAATGAAATGAAAATCGCTTGTCACAAGTAGGCTTCAAATGAAGTTACTGTGAAAAGCCTCTCGTCGCCACATTCCAGCACCTGTTCGGGGAGGCTGTTACGGGAATCGAACCGTGCTGCTGGCCTGCCTTGGTCTGCTTTCAAAGCCAGCGATTTAGCCCGTCTGGTAGCGAGCATTTGACCTTGGACGTACTTGCTCCTGGTACAGTCTCTCCGCTGTGAGTCCAAGAGAGCGATTCTCTCTTGGGGCCTTCGTGCGCTTTTGGGTGGGCTTTGAACTTGGCCCCAATTAATTGGACAGCATCTTGATCCTGACCAATAAAGGGGTGGGTGCCCTGATGGCTGGGCGTGTCCCAGGTGGCCATTGGCCTGCTTTCGGTTTGGGGAACTGGTGCCACGAGGTCTGGGGCCAGATCGGTTACTTAAGTATCTTCCTTTGTTCCTGGAGATGGGCCATCTAAATGCTAATGGGCCTACAGTTTCAGTCTTGTCTGGGAGCTTAACATTGTCCATTTTTCCCTGCAATCTTTGCAAATGTCCATTTTGTATTCTGGAAGTGGCCATCCCAGATGGCTACAGACCTGCATAGAATAGGCGGGACTTCGGCCCATCGCGGGCCGGAGAATAGGCGGGACTTCGGCCCATCGCGGGCCGGAGAATCGCCGGGACTTCGGCCCATCGCGGGCCGGAGAATCACCGGGGGGGAACCCACTGACCAGCGTAGCGTGATTTCTGCCTCTGCCAAATCTCCGGCACCGGAGAATTCGACAGCCAGCGGGGGCGGGATTCACGCCGCCCCCCCGCCGATTCTCCGACCCGGCAAGGGGGGGGGGGGGGGTCGGAGAATCTCGCCCGTAGTTTCAGGGCAGGATGGCATGCAGCCTGGAGAGAAACTGGCGGGTGGTGGTGTTCCCATGTATCTACTGGCTTTGGCCATGTAGATGGTAGAGGTGATGAGTTTGGAAGGTGGTGTCAAAGGAGCATTAGCATATTGTTGCAGTGCATGTTGTCTGCTCTGCTGTGACCGTGTGTGCTGGTGGATTGAGTGAATGTTTAAGGTGGTCGATGGTTGCCAGTCAAGCAAGCTGCTTTGTCCAGGATGGTGTTAATTTCTTGTTATTGGAGCTGCACTCACCGAGACAAGTGGAAAGTATTGCATCGCACTCCTGACTTTTCCATTGTGGATGGCCTACAGACCTCAGGGAGTCAGCAGATGAGTAACTTGCTACAGAATTCCCAACCTCCGACTGGTTATTGTAGCCACAATATTTATATGCCTGGTTTAATTCAGGTTCTGGTCAATGGTTGCCGCAGGATAATGATAGTGGGGTGGTAATACCACTGAACATCAAAGGGAGATGCTTAGATTTTCTCTTGGTGGAGATGGCCATCGCCTGACACTTGTGGTAACACTTATCATCTGAAGCCTGAATTGTGTCATGGTCCATGTTTGATCAAACGGCATTGATGGGAAGAAGGAAGATGTCCTGCTGAAAGAGCATTAAAAATCAAACCTTGAAGATAATCATCTCTGGGTTATTGGCATGTGCAAATTGGCATAGCAGCAACCAAATCAGAGTTATTAACATGTGGCTGGGAAAGAGAAGGTCCTTTACAGATGACATTGACACCCAGTTCTGAAACAGGAAGAAGCTGTTCTAATGGGATGGACTCACATGAACTGGGATGGGACCCATGTCCCAGAAGAACAGGTAAATAGAGAGAAGGGGAAGGCCTTACATCAGCAAGATAGGGGGAGGTATTTAGAGGAAATGCAAGCAGTCTAAATGTAAATGTAACAGGGTGGGAGAGTCTAGGAGGATGTTGATGGCAGGGGAATATGTGTACAGCAATGCGCAAGATGTCAGTAATAAAAAGAAGGGACAGAGGTAATCATGCATTATGTTTCATGAATAAGGATAGCTTATTCAGTGCGTTCTTAGCGAGAGGGTTTTTTGAACTTACTAGAAACGGAAGCCAACAGTCGGCTTGTCTCAAGGCAGTGTCACATGCCTATGGTAAGCTAGTTAGTACATTTAGTAAGATTGCATTTTCAAAACCCAAACAAAAAAGTTTCAAACATCCCCCTTTTCCTAGTGAATCAAAAACATATTTGCACGCATGACCCTATGTGACTGCGAGTTATCAAATTTACCCACTACACACCCATTGTTCTCCTGCATTAACAATTGCCTGTTCTACTAGTCAGTTACTACACATGCAATGCACAAATAGTCTTCAAAATGTTCATCCTTCTTAATGGAACACGCTCTTTGTTCAGAGAACTGTTACCTTGGTAACAGTTGTTTCAATGCAGTGGTTGGGGTCTCTTGGACCTCATTGTAGGACTGGTAGTAGTTCTGTACTCAGTAGAACTGCTGAGATCTCTTCTCTCTGGCTGCCTGATTGATGTAAAGGAACAACATGGCGCTGTGAAAGAACAGCTGCACTAGGCGCTGTGAAAGAACAGCTGCACTAGTTGCTTGGATATGCCTTTGGTTGTGCAAAATATTTGGTTGTTTATTTCCACTGCATAGGATCAGTGACATTTTATCTATGTATGTGCCATTCGGGCTGACTCCTTTTGAGAACATTGAAGGTTTGCACCCTGTCTGGCTCTCCAATACTCGGCTTTGGCAATGGTATGGCAGTGCAGTCAAAACTGAAATTTGGCTGCTATTTCACGCTTGTTTCTACTTCTGGTTTCAGTTGCATTTGACTATTGGAAGAGTAATTTGTGTACAATGTGACATCAGTCTCTGGAAGGCGGTGCTTCTTCATTCAAGGATTGACTTGTATATGTCTGTGCTAGATTGCATTCCAGGTCCTGGAGTGATTGTCACAGCTGCCTCAGCCTTTCCATTCAACTGGAAGAAATGTGGAGACAATGGCCGGAATTCTCCGGCTGTTGGGATTCACTATTCTCACCAGTAGCACACCCCTGCCCCTTGATTTCTCAGCAGCATGGGGTGGTTTCAATAGGAAATCCTATTGACAAACAGCAGGAAGGTAGCCCGCAACTGGTGTGCCACCGAGAAACATGCCCAATGTATAGTGCTGAAGTTCCCAATCCTTTATGAATCAGCTGAATTCTTCACTACTGAACTGAGGGCTATTTTCACTTATCACAATATCTGGAATGTCATACGGACTGAAATGGGCTCTTCCACTTTCTAATCCACAGGCCACAATCAGTAAAGATAGGCAACAACACCTCTTCCACGATCCTCAGGCAACAACACCTCCTCCACGATCATCCTCAACACTGGTGCCCCACAAGGCTGTGTCCTCAGCCCCCTACTATACTCCTTATACACCTATGACTGTGTGGCCAAAATCCCGGAGAACAATGGGAACGAAGTAGAAAGGGTCGAGAGCTTCAAGTTTTTCGGTGTACAGATCGCCAACAGCCTGTCCTGGTCCCCCCCATGCTGACACTATAGTGAAATTTGGCATGCCAGCTACGACCCTCACCAACTTCTACAGATGCACCATAAAAAGCGTTCTTTCTGGTTGTATCATAGCTTGGTATGGAGCCTGCTCTACCCAAGACCGCAGGAAACTTCGTGAATGTAGCCCAGTCCATCACACAAACCAGCCTCCCATCCATTGACTATCTATAATTCCCGCTGCCTCAGAAAAGGCATCCAGCATAATTAAGGGCCCCACTCACCCCAGACATACTCTCTTCCCCCTCGTTCCATCAGGAAAAAGATACCAAAGTTTGAGGTCACGTACCAACTGACTCAAGAATAGCCTCTTCCCTACTGCCATCAGACTTTTGAATGGACCTACCTCATATTAAGTTGATCCTTTCTCTACACCTTGCTATATTATATTCTGCAGTCTCTCCTTCCTTCCTTATGTATGGTATACATTTTGTACAGCATGCAAGAAACAATACTTTTCACTGTATACTAATACACGTGACAATAATAAATCAAATCAAAAACACATTCCACTATTTCCCTTGTTATCATTGAAGTCAGCTGATCCAACTCCCAATAGTCAAAATAATAGCCCGCAGTGACAAGATAAATCAGTTCCTGCTGAAGTGAAGTGAAGAGATCTACTCCCAACTTCATCCATGGTCTGCCTGGAATATCATGCATCATCAACGGCTCTCTAGCTTGGTACTCGTTATACACAACACACGGCCAATGTAGTCTTTTGTTTCATTGCTCATGTTTGGCCAGTAAAGTACATAATTTGCCTTTCTCAGAATCAATGCAATTCTATGATGGCTTGCAAAGTTAGACTTTAGCATCTCCCCTCTTATCTCCTTAGGAATGATGACTCAATTTCCTTTGTACAAGATGCCATCTTGGGCTTGTCAATTTACTGGTATGTCAAAGATGCTCTTGTGGATTGCGTCCTTAATCCTCTCTTACACATCGCTCTCTCTCTTAATAGTGCTTGGATTCCAACTTTGTCTCTCCAAAACAGGGACTGATGAACGCGTTCACAGGCAACAACAATAACCAGGCATTCTTTCTCAGTCTGAGTGTAGCCTCATGTTGCATTCGTGCCCTGGATGCACATGCAATTGGTTGTCCTTGCTGCATCAGAGTTGCTCCCAGATCCATCTCGCTAGCACCACATTGCACGGTGACCTTCTCCTCGACATCACAGCACCTCAGCATTGGCCTTGTCATCATCAGTTATTTGATTATAATGAGCCCTCCTTTTGCTCTGTTCCCCAATACCAAAACAGCTCCTTAGCAGTGAGTTGCGTAATGGTTCCTACTCTGCTGACAAATAGGGCAAACATTTTGCTAAGCAGTTCACAAATCTATTTAAATCTAAAGGGCGGCACGGTAGCACAGTGGTTAGCACTGTTGCTTCACAGCGCCAGGGTCCCGGGTTTGATTCCCGCTTGGGTCACGGTGCGGAGTCTGCACGTTTCTCCCAGTGTCTGCGTGGGCTTCCTCCAGGTGCTCCAGTTTCCTTCTGCAAGTCCTGAATGACATGCTGTTTGGTAATTTGGACATTCTGAATCCCTGTGTACCCGAACAGGCGCCGGAATGTGATGACTAGGGACTTTTCACAGTGTAGCGCACAAAGACTCCGTGAGACGAATAGAGTGAAGTCGATGAGGCTTTATTAAGCGAGTCTGTTCCCCCGCAGCTCGATAGTAGAATGGCCTGCGGGGGAGGACTCCGGCTTCTTATACTCCGCCTTCAGGGCGGAGCTAGAGGTCAACGGCCAACCAGCACCCGGGATCTGTCAGCCAATGACATTAGGGCTTCCAGTCCCACATGACCCCTAATACATACTACCACATTCACCCCTTGTCAAAAATGAACCCGGCGGGGTGATGCTTCGTATGGTGGTAAGGGTTTACAGGGCTGGTCCTGGGAGGGAAACATTCACATGGCAATACAGTATTGGACAATTTTGTCCTGTTTCAACTATTTACAGAAGGTATCGGGAGAAAAGCAAAATGTTCTTGTGAAAAGTTCATATATTGATTTAGATCGACGCCACGAGTCGGTCGGGCGGTCTGGTCGTCCGTGTCGATCGACTCGGCCCCGGTGGTGCTGCTTGCACCCGTGTTGTCGTCTCCGGGAGCCTTACGGTTTCAGCTTGGGCTTTATTCTTGGTCGGGACTGAGGGGAGGGGAACCGATCCTCCTGGGAAGGGGGCTGTCGCGGGGTGCGGCGGTGGCAGGAAGGGGGGGGTTGGGTGAATGGTGTCCGGGGGGGTGTGTGTGTTGCCGGCGGGCGCCAGATCCCGCAGGGAGACCGTGTCCTGTCGGCCGTCGGGGTACTCCACGTAAGCGTACTGCGGGTTCGCGTGGAGGAGGTGAACCCTTTCGACCAACGGGTCCGCCTTATGTGCCCGCACATGCTTTCGGAGCAAGTTGGGTCCTGGGGCCGCCAGCCAGGTCGGCAGCGACGTTCCAGAGGAGGACCTCCGAGGGAAGACAAGGAGACGCTCATGAGGCGTTTGATTAGTGCTCGTACATAATAGCGACCGGATGGAGTGGAGAGCGTCCGGGAGGACCTCCTGCCACCGTGAAACTGGGAGGTCCCTGGACCGTAGGGCCAGTAGGACGGTCTTCCAGACCGTGCCGTTCTCCCTCTCTACTTGCCCGTTCCCCCGGGGGTTGTAGCTGGTCATCCTGCTTGAGGCTATCCCCTTGCTGAGCAGGAACTGGCGCAGCTTGTCACTCATGAAAGAGGACCCCCTGTCGCTGTGGACGTATGCGGGGCAACCGAACAATGAGAAGATGGTGTTCAGGGCTTTAATGACTGTGGCCGCGGTCATGTCAGAGCAGGGAATGGCGAATGGGAAGCGGGAGTATTCGTCCACCACATTAAAGAAAGTATGTGTTGCGGTCGGTGGAGGGGCCCTTTGAAATCGAGACTAAGGCGTTCAAAGGGGCGGGAAGCCTTAATCAGGTGCGCACCATCCGGCCTGAAAAAATGCGGTTTGCATTCCGCGCAGATGTGGCAGTCCCTTGTGACTGTACGGACCTCCTCGAAAGAGTATGGGAGATTGCGGGACTTGATAAAGTGGAAAAACCGAGTGACCCCCGGGTGGCAGAGGTCCTCGTGGAGGGTTTGGAGGCGGTTAATTTGTGCGTTGGCACATGTGCCGCGGGATAGGGCATCGGACGGCTCGTTCAGCTTTCCGGGACGATACAAAATCTCGTAGTTGAAGGTGGCGAGCTCGATCCTCCACCTTAAGATCTTGTCGTTTTTGATTTTGCCCCGCAGTGCATTATCGAACATGAAGGCTACCGACCGTTGGTCAGCGAGGAGAGTGAATCTCCTGCCGGCCAGGTAATGCCTCCAATGTCGCACAGCTTCCACTATGGCTTGGGCTTCCTTTTCCACTGAGGAGTGGCGGATTTCTGAGGCGTGGAGGGTCCGGGAGAAAAAGGCCACGGGTCTGCCCGCTTGGTTAAGGGTGGCCGCTAGAGCTACATCGGAGGCGTCGCTCTCGACCTGGAAGGGGAGGGACTCGTCGATGGCGCGCATCGTGGCCTTTGCGATATCCGCTTTGATGCGGCCGAAGGCCGGGCAAGCCTCTGTCGACAGAGGGAAGGTCGTGGTCTGTATTAGGGGGCGGGCCTTGTCTGCGTACTGGGGGACCCACTGGGCGTAGTATGAAAAAAAAACCCAGGCAGCGTTTCAGGGCTTTTGGGCAGTGCGGGAGGGGAAATTCCATGAGGGCGCGCATACGTTCGGGGTCGGGGCCTATTATCCCATTGCGCATTACGTAGCCCAGGATGGCTAGCCGGTCGGTGCTAAAAACGCACTTGTCCTCGTTGTACGTGAGGTTCAAGGCTTTGGCGGTCTGGAGGAATTTTTGGAGGTTGGCGTCGTGGTCCTGCTGATCGTGGCCGCAGATGGTTACATTGTCGAGATACGGGAACGTGGCCCGCAACCCATGTTGATCAACCATTCGGTCCATCTCCCGTTGGAAGACCGAGACCCCGTTTGTGTCGCCAAATGGGACCCTTAGGAAATGGTATAATCGCCCGTCTGCCTCGAAGGCTGTGTACTTGCAGTCACTTGGGCGGATGGGGAGCTGATGGTAGGCGGACTTGCGGTCCACGGTGGAGAAGACTTTATATTGGGCAATCCGATTGACCATGTCGGATATGCGGGGGAGAGGGTACGCGTCTAGTTGTGTGTACCTGTTGATGGTCTGGCTATAGTCTATGACCATCCTTTGTTTCTCCCCTGTCTTCACTACTACCACCTGCGCTCTCCAGGGACTATTGCTGGCCTGGATTATGCCTTCCTTTAGTAGCCGCTGGACTTCGGACCGAATGAAGGTCCGGTCCTGGGCGCTGTACCGTCTGCTCCTAGTGGCGACGGGTTTGCAATCCGGGGTGAGGTTCGCAAACAAGGACGGGGGTTGCACCTTGAGGGTTGCGAGGCCGCAGATAGTGAGTGGGGGTATTGGGCCGCCGAATTTGAACGTAAGGCTCTGTAGATTGCATTGGAAATCTAATCCCAGTAAGGTGGGGGCGCAGAGTTGGGGAAGGACGTTTAGTTTGTAGTTTTTGAACTCCCTCCCCTGCACCGTTAGGGTAACTATGCAGAATCCTTGGATCTGTACGGAGTGGGATCCTGCAGCTAGGGAAATCTTTTGTGCGCTGGGATAGGTGGTCAAGGAGCAGCGTCTTACCGTGTTGGGGTGGATAAAGCTCTGTGCTCCCGGAGTCGACTAGGCATGGTGTCTCGTGGCCATTTATTAGCACCGTTGTCGTCGTCGTCTGGAGTGTCCGGGGCCGAGCTTGATCGAGCGTAATTGAAGCGAGACGTGGTTGTAGTAGTGGAGTGGGGTCCGTTGTTGCCGTCCAAGATGGCGTTGGGATGAACAAAATGGCTGCCCCCATACATCGCACATGGCTGGGGGGGTCACAAAATGGCGGCGGGGGTGGACAAAATGGCCACCCCCACGCGTCGTACAGGTCTGGGGTGGTCCAAAATGGCGGCGCTCTTCCTCCCCTCGCGGTGGCCGGGACCCAAAATGGCGGCGTCTGCGGATCACACATGGGGCGCTGGGGGGGGTTGGGGAGCGTTAGAACCGCGCAGAACTCCCTCTTCTCCGGGGAGAGCGGTGGTCGGGACCCAAAGTGGAAGCGCCGGCGGGTCATACGTGGGGACGGGGGGGGGGGGGGGGGGGTGGTTGGGGAGCATTAAGCGGCGTGCAGGGTTCCCTGTTCTCCCGGGACCACGGTGGTCGGGACCCAGAGCGGCTGCGGGTCGTACATGGGGCGCTGGGGGGGGGGGTGGTTGGGGAGCGTAAGCGGCTTGCAGGGCTCCCTGTTCTCCCGGGACAGCGGCGACCTCGCGGGACTGGCACACAACCGCGAAATGGCCCTTTTTCCCGCAGCTCTTGCAGATTGCTGCGCGGGCCGGGCAGCGTTGCCGGGGGTGTTTTGCCTGGCCGCAGAAATAGTAACGGGCGCCCCCGGTGCGACTTGGCGTTTGGACCGCGCAAGCCTGTGGGGCGTCCGGGGGGGGGGTAGGTTTGTCGCGACGGGTACGTACGGAGCCCAATGGGCTGCCGCGCGGTCGGGGCCGTAGGCGCGGGTATTACGCGCGGCCACGTCTAGGGAGGCTGCTAGGGCCCGGGCCTCAGAGTCCTAGCGACTCTCTTTCTAGAAGTCTTTGGCAGATTTGGGAGGAATTCATACCTGCCACAAAAGCATCGTGCATTAACCTGTCCGTGTGTTCATTTGCGTTCACTGAAGGGCAGCTGCAGGCTCGTCCCAAAATCAGCAGCGCGGCGTAGAATTCGTCCATCGATTCTCCGGGACCTTGCCGTCTCGTCGCGAGCTGGTAGCGAGCGTAGATTTGGTTAACTGGGCGGACATAGAGACTTTTTAGAGCTGCGAACGCCGTCTGGAAATCCTCCGCGTCTTCGATGAGGGAGAAAATCTCCGTGCTCACCCTCGAGTGCAGGACCTGTAGTTTTTGGTCTTCTGTGACCTGGCCGGTGGCCGTTCTGAGGTAGGCCTCGAATCAAGTCTGCCAGTGCTTGAAGGCTGCTGCCGCGTTCACTGCGTGGGGGCTGATCCTCAGGCATTCCGGAATGATCCTGAGCTCCATAGTCCTTTTTAGGCACGCTTAATAAATTGTAGCGCACAAAGACTCAGTGAGACGAATAGAGTGAAGTCGATGAGGCTTTATTAAGCGTGTCTGTTCCCCCGCAGCTCGATAGTAGAATGGCCTGCAGGGGAGGAGTCCGGCTTCTTATACTCCGCCTTCAGGGCGGAGCTAGAGGTCAACGGCCAACCAGGACCCGGGATCGGTCAGCCAATGACATTAGGGCTTCCAGTCCCACATGACCCCTGATACATACTACCACACACAGTAACTTCACTGCAGTGTTATGTAAGCCTACTTGTGACAATAAAGATTGAGATTATTAAATACAACAAATTGTTGCACTGCTTTCATATTTGTGGTTGCTGTATTGCTGCTACAGCTCTCTCACCTTGTCAGGATTTGGGTGAAGACCATTTTCCATCAAGACATGGCCCATGCACTGGACTTCAGGTTGAAATTTGTTCTTGCTCAGCTTAGGTTAATCTGGTGAGCTCGCTCCAGCATTCATACTAAATTATGAAGAAGGTCTGCTGTGGCTTCTTCCATTGTGTCTCCATATCCATAGACTAGTTAGTAGATCATCTACCATGGCTTCAACACATTACTGACTGACTATCTCACGTTGTCGGAGTTGATACCTTTCTGGAGCCGGTGAAATGTTCAATCATTTGTATCTCCAAAACGCTTTCAAGAATGTCATTAGAAAGTTACTGGTTTCATTCAGCTTCACTTGTAGATAACCATCCTTCACAACTGGGGGAGTGAACAGCTTTGCCTTGGCAAGTTGTGGCAAATTTCCTCCGCTGGTTGTCAAGGGGTAGTGAAATCTCTTCAGTGCTTTATTTAGATCCCAAGCATACTCATACTTTTCCAGGTTGTTTCACTGCATGCTGCTATTCCAGTCTGTAGCAGTTGTCACTTTTTTGATTACCCCTCTGTTTTCCAGCTCTATCTTGTTCTTTAGGCTTGACTTGAGGGCAACTGGAACCTTTCTTGGCAGAGGCTGAATTGGTTTTACACGCTCATCTATTTCTAGATGAGAAGCTAACCATGGGCAGCATAGTGGTTAGCACAATTGCTTCACAGCGCCAGGGTCCCAGCTTCGATTCCCGGCTGGGTCACTGTCTGTGCGGAGTCTTCACGTTCTCCCAGTGTCTGCGTGGGTTACCTCCGGGTGCTCCGGTTTCCTCCCACAGTCCAAAGATGTGCAGGTTAGGTGGATTGGCCATGCTAAATTGCCCTTAGTGTCCAAAATTGCCCTTAGTGTTGGGTGGGGTTACTGGGTTATGGGGATAGGGTGGGGGTGTGGGCTTGGGTAGGGTGCTCTTTCCAAGAGCTGGTGCAGACTCGATGGGCTGAATGGCCTCCTTCTGCACCGCAAATTCTATGATATTCTCCTGGTAGACATCCCAACCCTGCAAACACATCTTTGTACTCCTCTAGGATCTGTTCTGCCATCAATAGGTTTGTGTGCTGTGACACATTATGAATTGCTGTTAGCACATTCAGGGTTACCAGTCCAAGCTTCAGACTTGCTTCAGCTGAGATGAGTGGCTGTTGTGTCCCATCTAGGATCAGGAGTTCTAAATCTTCCCTTTTGCCATTGCATTGGGATTTCAGGCTAATTTGTCCTCTTGGCTTGAGTATCATGCCATCATATAGCCTCAACCTTATTTTCAAGTGCTTTGTTTCTGATCTCCACGTTAAGCCACTTCACACAGAACTGTGAAGGTCATGAGTGCATGACGCACCAATGCATATTTGCCATTTCTTGTTCACCCGATACAATGAGTAACAGTCACAAACGATTTGTCACCCATGGACTTGCCCAAACCAACCTGTTGTATCATGCATAATTCTTCATCAGATTCATCGGCTGATATCTCTCCAGTGGCCACCTGTATCGACTTCTTTGTGTGAACACCTGTGTGCAAAATGTTTTTGCTTCTGTGCAGTTACAAAACTGCTTTCCCCATGCAAGGCAATTCTTATTTTCCTTTCTATGCTGTCCTCTGCAGTATTTGCATTCTGCCCTTTGTCTGTGGTTACTTTTGGACTGTCTCTCAGCATAAAGTATCTCCTGGTCTGCTCTGCCACACTTATGATCTAGCTGATGCTTCACAGCTTCTGGATTTTGATACATGTCTCTATTGCTTTCTTTCGTATCAGTTCCTTATCTTTAAGTATACTTCTTGTCACTGAGGGGTCTCAAATGCCTAAGACTAATAAATCTTTAGATCATAATGTTCCCGTCCAAATTCACATGATTCTGCCAGGTGCATTACTGCAGTTATGTACCATTCAAGGCTCTAGTTTTTATCATGAACTCTACAATTGAATATATATTGTTCATATGGAATATACACTTGGGGTTCAAAATATGTGTTCAAGACATTCAAAATCTCTGCTGTCTGTTTCCTCTGATTTTCAGTTAGATTTGTAGCAGTCCCTCCCTAACCGCGTTAGGAATGTTATTATTCTTATCCGTTCAGGCTTGTTCATTCAGTCTATTGCAATCTCATACTTTTGCACTGTAAGTAGAAAAACTAGCAGTTTTTCCATGCATACCTCTTCAATTCAACTGGAGACAAGTGAAAAATTGACTGTAGCCATTTAACTCACAGTAATTTACTTGCAACCTCTTGTTTTCTTTTTGTCCTTTTGTGTCCAATTTTCCAGAGTACTTTTACAGTAGCTGTCTACAGATTGGAACTTTCCTGTGTGCCTTTCTTAACTGCGGCTTCACTCTGCAACCGGTATTTCACTTGCAGCCTGTGTATGCTTTTCTTCTGTCCTTTTTCCAGCAGCATTTTCTGTAGATTTGAATCTGTGTTCCTGGGTTCTCAGTGTCCTCTTGACATCATTCCCGGGATTAAAGAAAAATATTGTTCTTTGGTTCCTGACATTTCTGACACAATGTTGTATGTATAAAATGAAATGGAAATTGCTTACTGTCACAAGTAGGCTTCAAATGAAGTGACTGTGAAAAGGCCCTAGTCGCCACATACTCATTCAATGTGTTCTCAGTGAGAGATGTTTTTGAACTCGCTAGAAAAGGTAGCCTACAATCAGCTTTCTTCATGGCAGAGTTACATTACTATGGCAAGTTAGGTAATATACTTAGTGAGATTATGTTTTCGAAACCAAAATGTAGTGGGATAACAAGACTTGTCAGGGATTACTGAGACAGGGCTACATCAAATTCAGAACTGGAAAATAAACATTGCAGGATCTCACATATTTAGAAAAGATAGAGAAGGAAGAGAGGTGGAGCAGGATAACTTAATTATTAGGGACAACTTAATGGCAGTAGAATAAAGGGGAACAGCCCTCATTGCTTCCAGCATAACTTAAAGGGAAGATGCAGAAAACTAAGGAGCAGCCCTTGTACATCTTCCTACCATGTCATTGTCTCTAGTAGCCTTCCCAAGAAAGGTTTCCTGCAGCCATTCTGATCTCTGGCAGGGTTCTTTTAAACAGACAGCTTTCAAACACAGAGTGTGACTCATCATCAAGGCCACATTCTGCGATTGGTTGAGAAGCCGAGAAGAGGGATGTTAAAGCTATGGCTGAGTTAAGAAGCCACAGCAAAATGTTCTGTTGGAACAATTGAGTTTAACCTGCTACTGACAGCACTCCCCCACCTCTCCTGGCTTTCCTCTGCAGCTCACTGCATGTAAGTCTATCAAGATAAAATTCCACCCATTAAATCTGTTTCTCACATGCCTGTTGAATATTTCCAATATTTGGGCCATATATTTTGAGTCTTCCAGTATGAAATTGGGGGGCTACCACAAAGATGTGCAAGGGAATCCCTCTCAGAACTTCACAGGTATGGGTTACCATGGCAATTTCCCAGAAGCACAAACTTCGTCTTGGCAATTGCCTTGCACTGAGAACCTTCAGAAAATTTTAGCAAATCACAAACTTCAGATGGTTCTGACAGGGTTACACCAATAGTTACTCAGAAAAATTTACAGGAATTAAAACCACTTGGAACTTTTTCATAAATATTGTAAAACCCAAGATCGACCTACCCCACAGGACTTCCCCATAATGCCCAATCCCCAGGTCGCCGTCGCTGCCGCCCCCCACCCGGTTTCCCCACACAAGCCTGACCTCCTCCTCCTTACACCCCCCCCTCACCCCCCATGAGATTTCCTCTTCTTGCACAGGATTTCTCCCCGGGCTGCCCCCGCCCTCCCAATGCAGGCCTGTCCAAACCCAACCTCTCCCACACACAGCTGACCCAACACCCCCACCCAGCAAGGATCCATCCTACCAGGAACCACCCCCTTATTCCCCCCCCCCCCCAAATGAGGTCTGACCAGCCCCCTCACAATGTCCAACATCACCCAACCCCCTCCCCGAGGTCTGACCTCTCCCGTGCCCCCTCCCCGAGGTCTGACCTCTCCCGTGCCCCCTCCCCGAGGTCTGACCTCTCCCGTGCCCCCTCCCCGAGGTCTGACCTCTCCCGTGCCCCCTCCCCGAGGTCTGACCTCTCCCGTGCCCCCTCCCCGAGGTCTGACCTCTCCCGTGCCCCCTCCCCGAGGTCTGACCTCTCCCGTGCCCCCTCCCCGAGGTCTGACCTCTCCCGTGCCCCCCTCCCCGAGGTCTGACCTCTCCCGTGCCCCCTCCCCGAGGTCTGACCTCTCCCGTGCCCCCTCCCCGAGGTCTGACCTCTCCCGTGCCCCCTCCCCGAGGTCTGACCTCTCCCGTGCCCCCTCCCCGAGGTCTGACCTCTCCCGTGCCCCCTCCCCGAGGTCTGACCTCTCCCGTGCCCCCTCCCCGAGGTCTGACCTCTCCCGTGCCCCCTCCCCGAGGTCTGACCTCTCCCGTGCCCCCTCCCCGAGGTCTGACCTCTCCCGTGCCCCCTCCCCGAGGTCTGACCTCTCCCGTGCCCCCCTCCCCGAGGTCTGACCTCTCCCGTGCCCCCTCCCCGAGGTCTGACCTCTCCCGTGCCCCCTCCCCGAGGTCTGACCTCTCCCGTGCCCCCTCCCCGAGGTCTGACCTCTCCCGTGCCCCCTCCCCGAGGTCTGACCTCTCCCGTGCCCCCTCCCCGAGGTCTGACCTCTCCCGTGCCCCCTCCCCGAGGTCTGACCTCTCCCGTGCCCCCCTCCCCGAGGTCTGACCTCTCCCGTGCCCCCTCCCCGAGGTCTGACCTCTCCCGTGCCCCCTCCCCGAGGTCTGACCTCTCCCGTGCCCCCTCCCCGAGGTCTGACCTCTCCCGTGCCCCCTCCCCGAGGTCTGACCTCTCCCGTGCCCCCTCCCCGAGGTCTGACCTCTCCCGTGCCCCCTCCCCGAGGTCTGACCTCTCCCGTGCCCCCTCCCCGAGGTCTGACCTCTCCCGTGCCCCCTCCCCGAGGTCTGACCTCTCCCGTGCCCCCCTCCCCGAGGTCTGACCTCTCCCGTGCCCCCTCCCCGAGGTCTGACCTCTCCCGTGCCCCCTCCCCGAGGTCTGACCTCTCCCGTGCCCCCTCCCCGAGGTCTGACCTCTCCCGTGCCCCCTCCCCGAGGTCTGACCTCTCCCGTGCCCCCTCCCCGAGGTCTGACCTCTCCCGTGCCCCCTCCCCGAGGTCTGACCTCTCCCGTGCCCCCTCCCCGAGGTCTGACCTCTCCCGTGCCCCCTCCCCGAGGTCTGACCTCTCCCGTGCCCCCTCCCCGAGGTCTGACCTCTCCCGTGCCCCCTCCCCGAGGTCTGACCTCTCCCGTGCCCCCTCCCCGAGGTCTGACCTCTCCCGTGCCCCCTCCCCGAGGTCTGACCTCTCCCGTGCCCCCTCCCCGAGGTCTGACCTCTCCCGTGCCCCCTCCCCGAGGTCTGACCTCTCCCGTGCCCCCTCCCCGAGGTCTGACCTCTCCCGTGCCCCCTCCCCGAGGTCTGACCTCTCCCGTGCCCCCTCCCCGAGGTCTGACCTCTCCCGTGCCCCCTCCCCGAGGTCTGACCTCTCCCGTGCCCCCTCCCCGAGGTCTGACCTCTCCCGTGCCCCCTCCCCGAGGTCTGACCTCTCCCGTGCCCCCTCCCCCGAGGTCTGACCTCTCCCGTGCCCCCTCCCCGAGGTCTGACCTCTCCCGTGCCCCCTCCCCGAGGTCTGACCTCTCCCGTGCCCCCTCCCCGAGGTCTGACCTCTCCCGTGCCCCCTCCCCGAGGTCTGACCTCTCCCGTGCCCCCTCCCCGAGGTCTGACCTCTCCCGTGCCCCCTCCCCGAGGTCTGACCTCTCCCGTGCCCCCTCCCCGAGGTCTGACCTCTCCCGTGCCCCCTCCTCGAGGTCTGACCTCTCCCGTGCCCCCTCCTCGAGGTCTGACCTCTCCCGTGCCCCCTCCTCGAGGTCTGACCTCTCCCGTGCCCCCTCCTCGAGGTCTGACCTCTCCCTATCCCCCCCCCCCCCCCCCGAGATCTCTGATGCATTCCGCAACCATGGATCCAACACTCCTCCCCTACGCCACAAATCCTATTCACTTACCTTCTCTCTGGCCTTTCAATTTTAATGAAATTTTAACCTTACCTGGTTTACAGCAGTGAGGGCCATAAAAAGGGGGCATGACCTTCTTCACTTTGATGCAGCTGTACTTTGATTCTAGCCTTCAAGATGAGTTGCATTGCCTAGATCTCACCCAGCCTGAGTTGTAAGACACAGTAGAAGTTTAATATAAGTAATTTGACTCAATATGGTAATCCAATGGTGATTGCCATTCGGAGGACATTGCAGCCCAATTATTTATATTGGAGGTTGCTGGCTATTGCTGTGCACTTCAATGCGATCAAATCAACAAAGCAAGTACTTTGGGTGCCTAGTGATAGGTCCCCTATTAGTGCTGGTGAGCCAATCGGCATGGTTGCTCAAGTTCTAAGTCAGCAGACTGCATTTTGAGGCCTTTACTTTTCTGTTAATACCAATTTTGGGAATTGAAAATCAACCAGCTGACGTTTATGGATAAATCTGGACCACGTAGGGTAGCAAAGACATTGCAGAATCTTAATTTTGTTTTACCTCATTTAAAAATGAGTGTTAAAGTTCACTTATTTCTGTCTATGAGTCACACAGACCTATTAAACTGACAGGTGTATCCATAGGCATACTCCAGTTAGATTCATGTCTCATGAATTTGCTAAATGGGCAGGACAAAAAGCAGCCAATTAGCAGCCACCTGCACAATGACATTTTCACATTCTCCAGCAGTTAACAAGCTGTTTAATTAGGCTGCAAATACAGCGAGACTGTGAGGAACCCAGAATGCTCACAAAATGGCTTGCTGCAGCCTTCACAAACCCAGGTTTTGTGACCTTGATCTGGACTTCATGATTGAAGGAAAAGCAGCATAACCTTTTCAGATTTTGATAGTGTGATCACTCAGTCCGGGGACAGTGGCTGAGAAATCCAAAGGTCCTGGAAAGAGATTAGGGAGACATAATCCCAACATGAGGATAGCAAAGGAACTGCAAGTGTAGCACCTTTTAATATGGATGTAAACATTTTTTTTTTATGTGAGAGCTTAAGGCATTTCAAACTAAGATATCAAAAGCCATAGTCCTCTACTGACACAAATTTAATTGAATAAAATGCTTTAATGAAGGTGCTTTGTCCCATAAAAGATATCTCGTCACATTTGCTTCTGCATGTGCTTAGCAAATAACTAAAACAGGTTTACATTCTGGATGAAGTGAAAGTAGTACATCTAAACCGCTTGTGGAATTGTTGTGGTAATATTCAGTGAGACAAGTTTTACAGAAAACGCTGGTTATTAATATGAAGGTTTGCAATCCTGCCAGAGAGGTTCCTGAACACAGTAATGATCCTGGCACCTTTTTTTAAAAAAAGGGATGCTGGTCAGCACCACTGCGTACTAGTCTAAAGCAGTTTTCTTATCCCAATGCAAGAGAGTCATACATATGCTCAAGCTTGAAGGAATTGTCTGATTTCTAAAACTTGTACCATTGCTGTTTCTGTACAAACAGAATAAGAAGTTTCAACTGAAAACAGAATATAATCAAAATGTTGTGCATGCTGGGAATCTGAAATAAAAATAGAAAATGCTGGAAATACTCAGCAGATCAGGCAGCATCTGTGGAGAGAGACACAGGGTTAATGGACTTGATTTGGCGGCCCCCCTAGGGCCAGGATCGGAGATGTGCCTTCTTAAAGCGGATGAGAGGGTGCAGGAAGCTGATCCAAGTTGATAACGGCCTATGACGGCTAATGAAAGGAGACTGACTGGGATTTTCCACTTGGCCTCCAGGTTCCTGCCGCAGGCTGTGATGACAGTTTAACTGCTTTGTGGAAAACCCCCAGCAGCAGGCTGAGGGGTCAACACACCAGACAGGTCTGAATGACCTGTCTACCTGTTTGGGTGATGCAGCACGTACATTTAGCCTGGATGTAAAAGCTAGTTTAAATTAAAATTTAAAAATGTTGGAGAGTTCTTTCATTTTGAAACGCCACCTCTCTTACGTAGCTCCCATTGCAGTCTGCTGCTAATTTCAAGCTGGAAACGTAGAAACATAGAAAACAGGACAGGAGGGGCCCTTGGATCCTGCACCGCTATGCATTATGATCATGGCTGATCATCCAACTCAATAGATTAAGCTCGCTTTGCCCCCATATCCTTTGATCTCCTTTGCCTTAAGTGCTATATCTAACTGCTTCTTGAAAACGTGCAATGTTTTGGTCTCAACGACTTCGTGTTGTAACAAATTTGACAAGCCGACTAGTCTCTAGGTGAAGATATTTCTCCTCATAACTGTCCCAAATGGTCTACCTTATCCTCAGACTGTGCCCCATAGTTCTGGACACACCCACCATCGGGAACAACCTTCCTGCATCTACCCTGTCCAATCCTGTTAGAATTTTATAGGTTTCTATGAGATTCCCCTTCATTCTTCTGAACACCAGCAAATAAAATCCTAACTGATTCAAATCTCTGCTTATAGGTCAGTCCTGCCATCCCAAGAATCAGTCCGCTAAACCTTCGCTGAACTTCCTCGAGAGTAAGAACATTCTTTCTCAAATAAGACCAAAACTGGACATAATATTCCAGGTGTGGCCTCACCAAGGCTCTGTGTAAGTGCAGCAAGACACCCCTGTTCCTGTACCTGAATCCTCTCGCAATGAAGGCCAATATACCATTTGCCTCCTTTACTGCCTGCTGTATCTGCATGCCTACTTTCAGTGACTGTACGAGGACACCCAGAACTCGTTGCACATTCCCCTCTCCGAAATTATGGCCATTCAGATAATAATATGGCTTCTTATTTTTGCTACTAAAGTGGATAACCTCACATTTCTCCATATTATACTGCATCTACCATTCATTTGCCTGATCTATCACACTGAAGGATCTCTGTATCCTCCTTACAGTTCACCCTCCCACCCAACGTGGTGTCATCTGCAAATTTGGAGATATTACATTTTGTTGCCTCATCTAAATCATTAATATACATTCTGAATAGCTGGAGCACCGATCCCTGTGGTACCCCACTACTCACTGCTTGCCAATTTAAAAATTAACGGTTAATTCCTACTCTTTGTTTCCTGTCTGTCAACCAGGAAACAAAGGTCTTCCTTAGAGTCAGTGTCAGAGTTGCCTATTATTGCAATCTCCACCTCGCTGTAATCAGCATCTTCATCTATGTTCTCCCATTCATCATCAGTGTCGTTGACTGCTTGGGAGTAAATTACCAGTGCAGTTTGAAGGATTTGTAACGGGTCGCCACATACCTCTGAGGCCAGTTTTTCCAAGATTGGGACGACTTCTTGTGCCTCAGGTTAAATCATCAGCTGACCTTCGGTTGTATTAGCAGCTTCAATTTCTACATGCGCCATCTCCAAACTTCCGCTCTCCACAGGGTCCAGTGCGGGTCTGGGCGTCCCCCATGACCCACCTCGTCATTGTTTGCAGACCACTGGAACAATGCCACTGGAGCCTCCTCTGTGCTGTTGGAAAAGAGATGTGTAAGCAGCTCACAGTGTTTGTCATCCATCTCACCTTTCATGTCATCACTTTCTGCATCATTGGAGATAACTTCTAGCAGATATTCATGGTAATCATCCTTGGGTTCAGCATCATCATCAGTCTTTTCACCTGAAAATATAACTTGACAGAAGGAATTATTTGTTCACAAAATAGAGCGGCAAGCTTAAAATTAGCCTTTTGTTTGGCCGCCGAAGCTTGGCTTAAAATTCCACGCTGTGGAACTTCAGTGAGACGGAAGAAGTGAAGAACGATTCATTTGATATAGTTCTTGTCACTATTCTTTGTGTGCTCCGACCCCTGTACTTTGGTTTCATTCAGAACCAGAGGATACAATCTTAGATTAAAGGGATGATCCTTTCAAACAGAGATGAGGGGAAATTTCTTCAGCCAGAGGGTGGTGAATATGTGGAACCATTTTCCACAGAAGGCTGTGGAGGCCAAATCACTGAGTGCCATTAAGCCGAAGACAAATAGGTTCTTGATTAATAAGGGGACTAGGGGTTATGGCGAAAAGGCAGGAGAATGGGGAGGAGAAAAATATTTGCCATGATTGAATGGCGGAACAGACTCAATGGGCCGAGAGGCCTAATTCTGCTCCTTTATCTTATGGTTAAGATATGGTTATCTTATGGTCTTATGGTTTTATTTATGAATTCCGCGCTGTCCCAGTTGGGAGTGTACATGTTTACGAAGAACACTGGTGATCTTTCCAGGACATCGCTCACCGTGTCATACCAGCCTGTCCCCCTGGGTCCGTAGCCAACTTTGTCGCCATGAAATCTTCCTCTTATTTAGCAGTATGGCCACCCCCCTAGCACTCATCCCATAACACGATAGGTAAATTTGTCCTACACAGCTCTTTCTTACCCTCAATTGGTCCTTCTACAGGTGCATCTCTTGGAGGAAGATTACATTGGCTCTTAGATTTTTCAGGTGGGCAAAGAATCTGGATCTTTTCACTGGACCGTTAAATCCCCTGATGTTCCAGGTGACTATCGTGATTGGAGGTTTTGTTCCCCAACCCCCCCCTCCCGCGGGGTCAATCATACTTATATTGTATATGCGCCCCTACACTTCAGGGCTTCCCTTTGTTTGGGGCCATCCAAAATGGCCATACTTGGTGCGCTTGATTCTGCTATCGCCATGTGTGACTTTTCATAGCCAGCATTCGACCCACTCCCCCTCCCCCACCCTCCTGCCTCCCTTCCTTCCCTGGGCCTGTCTTCCCCTATTGTCCCCCCTCCCACACCCCTGTGGGTCTCCCTGCCCCCCTATCGTCCCTCCCCCTGTTGTTCCCCCCCTCCCTTCTTCCCCCCTATCTATTTTCTCCGCCCTTTTGAAGGAACTCTCTCCCAGTCGGGAATTGTGCTATTGCGTCCCCCACCCCTTCGCCCATATTTCCTTGCGCTAGCTTGCTCACTAGTGTGGTGGACGCCCCCCCCCCCCCCCCCCCCCCCCCCACCGGGAGCGATCTTTACCTTCCCCATCCCATTTATTTCCTTCACCCCCCCCCTCCCCCCCCACTCCCCCTCCTCACCACCCCTGCTCTCCCATTTCTGCATATTGCCACTCTCACCCACTCCTTTCTGGGACTCATGACAGACTGAAAATGAGGCAGGTCTATCCCTTGCCATTGTCCTTTATTTTAAGAGTTCATGTTCACTGCTGATGCTGCCTTCCCCGCCCATGTCTGTGCACAAATCTGTCTGCTTCGGTCGGTGCGGTGAAGTAATATTCCTTTCCCTGGAAAATTAACCAGAGCTTAGCCAGGTACAGCATCCTGATTTACACCTTGTTTTTGTACAATGCTGCCTTCGCTGTGTTGAATTCAGCCCGGCGCTTGGCCAGATCTGCTCCAATGTCTTGGTATACATGGAATGTGTGCCCTTCCACTGACAGGACCATGTGTGGCTTGCCCAATTTAGGATCTTAGGGGGATTGATCTTAAGACCAATGGAACTTTGCAATGATGGCCCATAGCTGCTCTCCCACCTTTGGCCTCTTCCGGAGTGACCTGTGGACACTATCTATCTCTGGGGATTTGGAGACGTTTTATTCTCCGATCAGCTTAACCAGCATCTGGTTCACATACTCCGTGGTGTTCCTGCCCTCAATAACCTCCGGTCGGCCTACAATGCGGAAGATTTGACGGTGCAGCTGGTTCTCCTGATCCTCAACCTTCCCTTTAAGCATTCCTTGGGTCGTTCCCAACCTTGCCATCTCTGTCTCCAATGAGGTGGCATGGTGGCACAATGATTAGCACTGCTGCCTCACAGTGCCAGGGACCCATGTTCAATTCCAGCCTTGGGGGATTGGCTGTGTGGAGTTTGCGCATGCTCCCTATGTCTGCATGGGTGTTTTCTGGGTGCTCCAGTTTCCTCCCATAGTCCAAAGATGTCCAAGTTAGGTGGATTGGCCATGCTAAATTGCCCCTTAGTGTCCTGGGATGTACAGGTTAGGTTAAGGGATTATTGTGATAGGGCAGGGAAGTGGGCTCGGGTGGAGTGCTCTTTCAGAGGGTCGGTGCAGACATGATGGACCGAATGGCCTCCTTCTGCACTGTAGGGATTCTATGAGGCAATTCTCGTTGATTGGTTGCTACTTTCTCCAGCTCCCTAACCGTTGCTTCCTGGACCAACTGCTGCACCATCTTTTCCAGCGCCTCCTTAAAGGGGGCCAGGGCATCCTCGACGGCCACCTTAACCGTTGCCATCATCTCCAGTTTGATGGCATTCCTGTGCTTTAAGAGCTCCTGTGTGAGGTGCGCCATGCACTGGCTTATCGACGGGTAGTCCAGCGTGTGCATGAGATGACCCAGTCTGCTTGACTCGGCCTCACTCCGCATGTTCATCGTCTCGGTCTTTCTTTCCAGATTCTTGCTGACTCTGCCATCTCTTCGACTCTTTGAATTATTTGCAGGCATTTAGACCATAAAACATTGGAGCAGAATTAGGCCATTCGGCCCATCGAGTCTGCACCGCCATTCAATCATGCCTGATATTTTTCTCATCTCTATTCTCCTGCCTTCTCCCATGATCCCTGATCCCCTTATTAATCAAGGACCTATCTATCTTTTTGTTAAATACTCTTAGTGACTCCTGTCTCCACAGCCTTTTGCGGCAATGAGTTCCACAGAATCAGGTCCCTCTGGCTGAAGAAATTCCTCCTCATCTCTGTTTGTCCCTTTAGTCTGAGATTTTGTCCTCTGGTTCTAGCTTCTCCTACAAGTGGGAACATTCTCTCCACATTCACTCTATCTAGGCCTCTCTTTGTATCTTTGTGTTCTTGGAGAAGGTTGGAGTTTTTTTGAAGGTATAGTGGCCTAATTCTGGGCTAAAAATGCCAAATTTGAAATTTCCAGGAGGAGTGCCACCTTTCCTGCATCTACTCAGCAGATCCCCGTCACCGGAAGTCAGACTGTTATTAATGTCTTTCACCGTGAAGACTGACACAACGTATTTGTTTAACTCCTCTGCCATTTCCCCATTATTATTTCCCCAGTCTCATTCTCTAAATGGCCTATGTTCACTTTGGCCCCTCTGTTCCATTTTATATATTGGATCTTTCCTCAGCCTCAGTTCTTAGGTGCTTGAGTGGGGTCATCAATAATAATAACCTTTAGTGGTGCCACAAGTAGGCTTACATTAACACTGCAATGAAGTTACTGAGAAAATCCCCTAGTTGCCACACTCTGGCGTCTGTTCGGGTACACGGAGGGAGAAGTCAGAATGTCCAAATTACCTAACAAGCACGTCTTTCAGGACTTGTGGGAGGAAACTGGAGCACCCGGAGGAAACCCCACGCAGACACAGGGAGACCGGGCAGATTCCACACAGACAGTGATCCAAGCCGGGAATTGAACCAGGGTCCTTGGCACTGTGAAGCAACAGTGCTAACCACTGTGCTACCGTGCCGCCCCATCTCGAGGGATAATCCTAGTCACCCATGAGCCATCCATCCAATCATGCAAGAGCCATGAACAGCCTTGGTTCTGGAGAGAATTCTTCGAGACAGGATCTACTCCCATTTGGAAGCAAATGGACGTATTAGTGAGAGGCAGCACGGTTTTGTGAAGGGGAGGTCGTGTCTCACTAACTTGATAGAGTTTTTCGAGGAGGTCACTAAGATGATTGATGCAGGTAGGGCAGTAGATGTTGTCTATATGGACTTCAGTAAGGCCTTTGACAAGGTCCCTCATGGTAGACTAGTACAAAAGGTGAAGTCTCACGGGATCAGGGGTGAACTGGCAAGGTGGATACAGAACTGGCTAGGCCATAGAAGGCAGAGGGTAGCAATGGAGGGATGCTTTTCTAATTGGAGGGCTGTGACCAGTGGTGTTCCACAGGGATCAGTGTTGGGACCTTTGCTGTTTGTAGTATATATAAATGATTTGGAGGAAAATGTAACTGGTCTGATTAGTAAGTTTGCAGACGACACAAAGGTTGGTGGAATTGCGGATAGCGATGAGGACTGTCTGAGGATACAGCAGGATTTAGATTGTCTGGAGACTTGGGCGGAGAGATGGCAGATGGAGTTTAATCCGGACAAATGTGAGGTAATGCATTTTGGAAGGGCTAATGCAGGTAGGGAATATACAGTGAATGGTAGAACCCTCAAGAGTATTGAAAGTCAAAGAGATCTAGGAGTACAGGTCCACAGGTCATTGAAAGGGGCAACACAGATGGAGAAGGTAGTCAAGAAGGCATACGGCATGCTTGCCTTCATTGGCCGGGGCATTGAGTATAAGAATTGGCAAGTCATGTTGCAGCTGTATAGAACCTTAGTTAGGCCACACTTGAAGTATAGTGTTCAATTCTGGTCGCCACACTACCAGAAGGATGTGGAGGCTTTAGAGAGGGTGCAGAAGAGATTTACCAGAATGTTGCCTGGTATGGAGGGCATAAGCTATGAGGAGCGATTGAATAAACTCGGTTTGTTCTCACTGGAACGAAGGAGGTTGAGGGGCGACCTGATAGAGGTATACAAAATTATGAGGGGCATAGACAGAGTGGATAGTCAGAGGCTTTTCCCCAGGGTAGAGGGGTCAATTACTAGGGGGCATAGGTTTAAGGTGAGAGGGGCAAGGTTTAGAGTAGATGTACGAGGCAAGTTTTTTACGCAGAGGGTAGTGGGTGCCTGGAACTCGCTACCGGAGGAGGTAGTGGAAGCAGGGACGATAGGGACATTTAAGGGGCATCTTGACAAATATATGAATAGGATGGGAATAGAAGGATACGGACCCAGGAAGTGTAGAAGATTGTAGTTTAGTCGGGCAGTATGGTCGGCACGGGCTTGGAGGGCCGAAGGGCCTGTTCCTGTGCTGTACATTTCTTTGTTCTTTGTACCATCTGTGCTCCTAGGGTAACGGGCACAAACTTGGAGAGCCTGTGTCCTGTAGCCATAGATGATCTGTACATTCATTTAGTGGAACCCCTTTCTCTTTACAGAAGCTCCAGTCTCACCAGCTGGTGTCTTAATGGCATGTGAGTCTATTACACCCTGGATGTGGAGGAACCCTGCCATTGCAGAGAAACATCGTGCTCTCTCCACTTGGTTTGCCTCGTCTGTCTGGAAATGGATGAGCATGCCGACATGTCTAAACATGGCATTAGTCACCAACTTGACACAACTGTATGCAGCTGATTGAGAAATGACATACAGGTCCCCCACTGAGCCCTGAAAGAACCAGAGTTATACACAGGTTGAGGACCCCATGACGTTTAAAGCCACAGGCATGGGCTGGCCATCCATAATGCAGTTGGACGTGATTTCTGGACTTATAATTTGACATATTGCTGTGTCCCAGGAGAGGCTGAGCCTCTTGCGGCACTGGTCCTTGGACATCTGGAGGTAGTTGGAGCAGTGCTTGTACACTTTAGCCGTGGGGGGATGGGATCTTCAGCATGCCCTCTGCCTTGGCCTCCCTGCTGGATCTGGGCCTAACTGAGCCCGTGCCTCCTCTCTTAAAGGTCTGTCCTTGGGACACTGCCAATGCTCACCTTGCCTCCTCTCCCTCCTGCCCCTCTATTCCTCTTCACAGAAGGTTCCACCAGCAGAATACACAATCACCTTTGGATCAAATGCAGAGGACCAGTGACTTGTCATCCTTGGATGAGGAAAAAATTAAAATGGGAAAGTCAAATATCTGCAGTGATGGTTTTTAGGGAAGTCAACCCTGTTTCTACATTTGCTACATTTCAGCTTGTGCATTCTCTTCCATGATTGTTTCAGCTTTTAATTTTCTGGAACAAGTCAGCAGATTTCACCACAAGGAAAGGGATTGTTCCGACTTTTGGAAAAGCCTGATTCAACACAGCTTTACTTTAAGATGAAAATTTGGAACAGGGATAAATTGTTTAATGTGCTTGCCTGCCAAGTATTGTCCTGTGATCAGTGCGTCCATATTATATTCTCTAATAGAATAGCAAACATTGTGCATCTAAGTATTCTGCCTAGTACACTCCACCTGGGACTTTTAACTTATCATTATGCAGTGGCAGTTTTTATGAAAAAAATGAGATGACATTACTTTTGAAATTACAATGTTATAATGAAGAATTACAAACTTGAGACAACACTCAGCATGGCAATGTTAAATACTTTTAGCTTTTCCTTGAGGAAAATTTAAGTTGTTTTCTGCGTACAGATAATTGTTCAATTATTGGAACATTAAGATTATATTTTTCAAATTGATTTCAAGGGTACCTTAAAAAAACAGAAGGATGGATGTAGAGCCTCTAATAGAGGTTTTTCGATGGTCTGCTATAACTTTGATGGAAGACTGAGGGGGGTGGGGGGTGGAAATGCGATAAAAGACCATTGATACCATTTTTATGAGGTTTCTAGGGGACAGTCAGAGGAATTTGTGTGGACATTCTACCCCGCGTAGTTGAGAGTAATAACTGTAAAAACAGAATTTGTGTTTCTTTAATTATGAAACTGAGAATCATGACATATTGAGCGGAATTTCTTAATATTTTACTGACATACCAGATAGCCACAATTATGGCAGAGATCCAAACGGGGCTCTGAAGGTTGCTTAATTTCATTTGTTTTATGGGTCTGAAATTCTGTGGGTGGTCTGCTTTTCTTAAAATTAGAACTAGACCAGTTAGGCATGAAATCATCCGTGGAACTAAATTGGATAGTCTCTGAAAACGGGTGTGTGGATCATGAAGCACAATTTATCCATGGCAGTTGATTGAAATGCAGGCAGCATGCCAACTTTGTGCTGTTTGCTCATTTCAATGATTTCTACATACAGTCAGTGCTGATACACCAGCAGGAGACCAAAATCATAAGTTCCTAACTACATTTAAAGCTAGTTATTGGGCAGGATTCTCCGTTGGCTGACCCCAAAATTGGGAAACGCCAAAATCGCGGCGGGTCCCGATTTGATGCCAAATCGCAATTCTATGCCACCTCGGCAGCAGCGTCAATGCGTATCGGAACACACATACAGTAAACACTGTTTGCATATCATTAGCGAGCCCGACCCGTTATTCTCCGGGGCCTCCATTATTCTCCTCCTCCAATGGGCCAAGTACCCAATGGCACGGTTCACTTGTGCTTTTAAAAATCGTGAAACCGACGCCATGGCTGATGTGGGAGAGAGAGGAGGTAGGACACAGGACCGGGAGGGTGATGTGATGGGTGATGCACTATCAATTATGATGAGACGAGAGTAGAGAGTAATCGAGGCTTTATTACACAGAGATGTGTGGCCTCCTACAGATGCTGCCGAAATGGCTGCAGTTCGGAGAGCACACACATTTATACTCCACCTACTGGGTGGAGCCAGCAGGCAGGGATCTATCCCCGTACCAGTAGTCCAGGGGCCTTACCGTAATACCCTCGTATGCAGTACGGTATGTACAATATAATACAACAATGGTGACTGCCACATTCACCCCCTGTTAAAATGAGTCCAGCGGGGGTGGTGGAAAACTATTTACATACAGGTTGTCATTAAGATTTCAGAGAAGGTTACAAATTTAGACGGTCTGGTGCCTTGATCCGTCGTTGAGAGCGCCGCAGTGCAGGTGG
Organism: Scyliorhinus torazame; assembly: GCF_047496885.1. NCBI lineage: Eukaryota > Metazoa > Chordata > Chondrichthyes > Carcharhiniformes > Scyliorhinidae > Scyliorhinus > Scyliorhinus torazame. The sequence continues at coordinate 153,663,930 of NC_092717.1, forward strand.
CGAGTCAGGCATCGGCTCGGTTGTCAGTGACTCTGGGATCATGTCGACATCCTCTTCATCCCCGGGTGGGACCAAGGGGAGGGCGAATTGCCCTGGAGCGGGGGCTGTGGTGGGGTGCGCTGGGGGAAGGGAGGGTGGCGCCGGGGCGGGGGGGGGGGGGGTGGGGGGGGGTGGGGACCCAGCTGGTGCCAGGTCCCTGAGGGAGACTGTGTCTTGGCGGCCGTCGGGGTACGCTACGTAGGCATACTGCGGGTTTGCGTGGAGTAGCTGTACCCTCTCAACCAACGGGTCCGCCTTGTGGAGCCGCACGTGCTTGCAGCGGAGAACGGGTCCTGGAGCTGCCAGCCACATTGGGAGTGAAACCCCGGAGGTGGACTTCTTGGGGAAGGCAAAGAGACATTCATGGGGGGTTTCGTTAGTCGCTGTACACAGGAGTGACTGAATGGAGTGAAGTGTGTCGGGGAGGACCTCCTGCCAGCGGGAGGCCGGGAGATATCTGGACCGTAGGGCCAGCTGGATGGCCTTCCAGACCGTCCCATTCTCCCGCTCCACCTGCCCGTTTCCCCGTGGGTTGTAGCTGGTCGTCCTGCTCGAGGCAATGCCCCTGTTGAGCAGGTACTGGCGCAGCTCATCGCTCATAAATGAGGATCCCCAGTCGCTGTGGACGTAGGCAGGGAAACCGAACAGAGCAAAGATGGTGTTGAGGGCTTTGATGACGGTGGCAGACGTCATATCAGGGCATGGGATGGCGAAGGGGAATCTGGAATATTCGTCAACCACATTGAGAAAATACGTGTTGCGGTCGGTGGAGGGGAGGGGCCCTTTGAAGTCCATGCTGAGGCGTTCAAAGGGGCGGGAGTCCTTCACCAGGCGCGCAAGGTCTGGCCGGTATAAGTGCGGTTGGGGAGGACGTAGAGCCGGAAGCCGCTGAACTCTACTCTCTTTCTTTGGGGGGGATTGGTCGGTGCTCAGTGGGGAGGAATGTTGGATGGTGTTGGGGTGGGGATCGGGTGGTGAGTGAAGGGGGAGTCGGTGAGGAGCACATAGTTGTGGGGATGTTGTCAGGGAGTGTGCAGCTGGGTGGGGTGTGCAGTTGAAGGGGTGTAGCTTGGGGCGGGTTATCTGTGGGACAGTTGGGGATGGGTGGGGGGCTAGTGGAGATGTGGAAGGTAGTCAGGGAGTCCGTTGATGGACAGGGGGACATGGTGATCACGCTGGGTGTCTTGAGGAGTCCAATGGGTGGGTCTCAGGCTGGAGGATGTGTGCAATAGCTGCTGGAAGGGTGTGGGAAGTGTCTCATGGTGGGGTCAGGGTGTGTAGTGGAAGTTGGGGAGAGCCAAAAGTCCCACGGTGAGTCAGGGTGGGTCAGTGCTATAGTTACCCAGAAGCTGGAAGTAGTATTCATTTTTCTCATTTTTCTGGACAACTATTACTGTAAGACAGTCAGAACCATGCAAACTTTCTGATTTCAATTGAATTTTCGGATGGTTCCCAATGCAGGGCAATTGCCCAAGGAAAATTTGAACTTCCCGGACAATTGCCATGCAAACATTACCTGGGGAATAGGTTTCCAGTGGGAGGTGGATTGTGCAGAGAGGCAATGGACAGGAGGGTTCCTCAGTGCATTTAGGATATCCCCAAATATACTGCCCCAGAAAAGAGGAAGGTACAGGCAAATCAATCCATCCACATAATTAAAGCCAACAAGTGCTAAAAAGCCAACCATTTGCACTTCAAATATTCAACAGCTTCAAATATTCAAGATACTGATAGTCAAGAGGCAAAGGAGCAAGTTCTAGCAAACCTGGCTAATTTTGCATATGATCCCAGTAACTATCACTATCTACGACTGTTCATTGCTCACTGTTTGTAACTTCATAAAAGTTAATTTGAAAGACTAGTTCACCTCCTAAATACTTGGGGGGCGGGACTCTCAGTCAGCCAATGCCGAAATTGGGAAAGGCAATTGGGTGGAGAATCGGTCGTGGCCGGCGGCAGACGCCCATCAGAATGCCATGCTCTGGTGCCCCGACAGCAGGTTCAGTGCATTCTACTCCACCTGGACAGTAAATGCTGTTATCATATCATTAGCGAGCCTGACACGTTATTCACCAGGGTCTCTGCAATGTTCCACCTCCGCCGAAAGGAATTAACGATGGCGAGTTCCCTTGTGGGGTCAAAAATCAGGAAACAGATACTGTGGCCGCTGAAGGGGAGAGGGAGTATGAAAAGTGTCCAACATCGCCATAGTGTGCTGATAGTTGTACTGCTGGCCAGGTGGCTTCTGCCAGGGCCGGGGGGAGTAGCGGCTGGCAGCCAGGAGGTGGATCATGGGGTGGGGGTGGATGGGCATGGAACACCATTGCCGCAGCCTGCATGGCAGCCATGTGGCTGCGCACGCCACTGACTGCCCACTGTGAGTTTGGTGCCATGAGTCATAGGGTTGTCCCCCAGGCCACCCCTCTACGTACCCCCTGACCCCAGCCGACCCATCAATGTGGTGGGCATGCTCCGGCACAACCAGGGAATCTTGTTTGCTGGGTTGAGTGTGTGTGGGGAGTGGAGTGCTCATATGTGGCTGCAGCTAGTCAGCCTCTCGAGTGCCAATCCCGACCCCGGCGAATCCAACCCCATTTTTCATTGGAATCGATCGTGTTCCATGTGGCGCCAGTGATGGTCCATTAACAATTCCAGAATTGCCCCAGGACCAGTGGAAATTCTGCTGTCGTAGAAGTCCACCAATTCTGTCCTGGTGTCAACACTGGATTCTCTGATTCTGAGGCTATGTTCGTAGTATGTGTCTAGATTTACGATGAAAAAGTCGCTGTCGCACCCTCACCGATGCTCCGTCCAGTGGGGGGCTAGCAGCCGCGCCACGTAAAACACCAGCGTTCCCGACAGAAACGGCCGGAGAACTGCCGGGTCCGTGACCGCGCATGTGCACGGTGACGACCTGCAGCGATCGTGCCGTACAACATGGCACCGGCAGGGCGCGGACTCGGCCAGGCAGATAGTGCCCCCCTGTAACCACCTTCGACACCCCCGGACCACCCCCCCCACCAGTCCCCCAGGCCAGCGGAATGGCACCCCCCCCCCGTCCCGACTGTGGCGGCGCTGGACACAGTACGCAGCCGCCACGCGAGGTTGAAGAAAACCCAGAGCACACGTGTCCCACACCGTAGGGAAGTCGGCCCATCGGGGGCAGAGCATCGGGGGAGGGCTTTCAGGTTACGCCCTGAGACCATCCCAACGGCGTGCAACGTACTCACCGATGTCGCCGTTTTGGAGTGTGCGGAGCATCCAAAAACAGCCGGCGTCCCTGATTTTGGCATCAAAAGGGATTCTCCGCCCGATTACCGAATACAATTTCGGCATCGGCAAGCGGAGAATTCCGCCCTTAGTCTCTGAAACTCAGAATCCCGCCCTTGGTGTTTTTTACACATAGATCAGGGGCTGGATTCTCTGATTCTGAGACTAAGTGCTGACTTAGTGGTGATGGCTTTTTATGACAGAAGAAAAGGGCGCAAAACGTGCACTTCTCCTCTGTCTGGTGGCAGGCTAGCAAGCACACAGCACAGAGCACCCGGCTCTTGCTGCTGATATGGCCGGAGAATTGCCAGGTCCGTGGCCGGGCATACACACGCGCGCGCGGACTCGGACTGCCAAATAGTGCCCCCCTTTGAACAGGTTTGTCACCCCTGGACCATTCCCACCAGTGCCCCCAGACCCTGCCAAAGCACCCCCTGCCCACAGATCGGCTCTCCCTCGACTGTGGCGACGTTGGACTCAGTCCGCATCCGCCATGCCGAGTTGTCGGCAAAGAATAGCATGAGAGACCCACGCCGTCGGGAACGTGAGACCGTCCATATGGCATGCGGCGTACTCCGAGAGAATGCCGTTTTGGAGGGGGCAGGGCATCGTAAAAGCGGCACCACCCTCAAATTCGGTGGCAACTTTGATTCTCCTGCCGATCACCAAAAGCGATTTTGGTGTGGGAGACCAGAGAATCCCGCCCCTCATTTACTTCTTGCAGCCTAATAAATTTCACGTCCGATCAATGCCAGGGCAAGATTGGGAAATTTTTATTTTCAAACTATTAACACACTTAAACATTTGCAAGGTGAACTCAAAGCTTAAATGGATCATAGAGTGCATTACTCTTGTTCAGGGAATGGGACAGCATACAAAGACTTTAATGGGACTTAAAGGTCATAGACTTACTGTCGTGTTAGGTACACTGGTCTAACACTGGCTTCAACTGGATGCAGCTTAGATCTGAAAGATACTCCAGACCTTGAAGTTAGTTCAGTCAGGTTTATTGAACTAATAGCACAGTTAGCACAGTTCTCTGTGAGTTCGACTCTCTGCTAACTTAAGTGTGGTTACTCTGTCTGACTGAACCAGACTAGCTCCTAGCCACGTGGTGGAGGTGTGAGATTGTAACAACGCCCTTGACTGACTCTCTAGATGTTCATTAGTGGAAAGAGGCGGAGTGTGAGTGCCTCGTGTCTTTTATAGCCAGATCCCACCCCTGAGTGTCCTGCCTGCTTATTGGTCATGTCCTGTTCTCTGTGTCCATTAGCCTCTTGTCTGTATTTCATTATGTGTGTGTCTACATATCATGACATCTCCCCTTTTTTTTATGTTTGGTGACATATGTGAATGTATTTACAAGAATAGGCCAATATTAACATATATACATGCAGTGGATGTGAACATATGTACATATGAAAACAGCTGTCTAATGCGAGAACACAGAACATAGCAAACAGAACAAATGTTCATAAGTCTAGTCTCTGTGGCTTGCGTCTGATCCTGGTCGACCGCCAGAGAGGTGGTGGTGGGGACGACGGTGCCTTGATGGGCGGGATTGAAGCCTGACTGGTGGCCTCGTGAGTCAAGGTATCAGGAGGTGGCAAAACAACAGAAGGAAACGGAGAAGAATGTGGTTGCGGACAGGCAACATAACAGTCGCACAACAGAACCATCAGACAGACGCACAACATACGAGCGGGGGGGCAGCCTGTCGAACAACGACAGCCGGAGCTGATCAGCCTCCATTAGGGATCTTGACCCGAACAGTGCCTGACGGGGCTAACAGGGGCAAATCGGTGGCATGAGCATCACAGCCCTGCTTTTGCCGGTTTCGGAGTTGCTGCACCATCTGCAGCACCGGGAGGTGATCCAGGTTGGGCACTAGTATGGCTGGAAGTGTTGTTCGCAGGTCCCTGTTCATCAGGAATAGAGCCAGCGACATGCCAGTGGACAGTGGGGTCGCCCTGTATGCAATCCGCGCAAGGTGAATGTCAGAAGCAGAATCCGTGGCCTTGCAGATGAGCTGCTTCACTATGTGCACCCCTTTCTCAACTTTTCTGTTTGACTGCGGATAGTGTGGGCTGGAAGTGACGCGTTTGAACTGATATGACTGGGCAAACAGAGAACCATTCATGGCTGCTGAAGCATGTGCCATTGTCACTCATGACAGTGAGTGGGATACCATGCCTGGAGAACGTCTCCTTACAGGCCTTGATGACGGTCCGAGATGTGAGGTCTGAGAGCTTCACGACTTCGGGGTAATTGGAAAAGTAATCAATGATTAACACGTGATCACGGCCATTTTCGTGAAAGAGGTCGATGCCAACCTTGCACCACGGCGAGGTTTCGATTTCATGCTGCTGAAGTGTCTCCTTACTTTGCGCTGGCTGGAAGCGTTGACAGGTCGCACAGTTAAGGACCATGTTCGCGATGTCCTGGCTGATCCCGGGCCAGTAGACTGCCTGCCTGGCTCTGCGTCTGCACTTTTCCACACCAAGGTGGCCCTCATGGATCTGACGGAGCACCAAGCTCTGGAGACTGTGTGGAATTACAATCCGGTCCAGTTTGAGGAGGATACCATCAACCACCATCAGGTCATCCTTTACATTGAAAAATTGAGGGCACTGCCCTTTTTGCCAGCCATTGGCTAGGTGTTGCATAACACGCTGCAAGAGGGTGTCTTTGGCTGTCTCCTGACGGATACGAACCACCTTCTCAGCAGATGCCAGGAGGGTGCTAGCACACAGCTGCACCTGTGACGCAACCTGTGACTCAATTTGCCGGATGACGTTCAGTGGTTCACTAGGCACGGTGATGGAGCGGGACAGTGTATTGGCAATGATGAGCTCCTTGCCAGGCATGTAGACCAGGTCAAAGTCGTGCCTTCTGAGTTTGAGGAGGATGTGCTGCAACCGAGGCGTCATGTCATTAAGGTCCTTGTGGATAATGTGGACCAGGGGACTGTGATCCGTCTCGACTGTGAATGTCGGCAGGCCGTAGACATGGTCGTGAAACTTGAGAATGCCAGTGAGAAGGCCCAGGCATTCCTTCTCGATTTGTGCATACCTTTGTTCGGTGGGCATTATTGCCCTTGATGCGAAGGCAACCGGTGCCCAGGATGAAGTGTCATCGCGTTGCAGCCTGGCTCGCATCTGTCGAGATTTTCGTTTCCCTGTCTGGGTCGAAAAATGCCAATACGGGTGCAGTGGTGAGCTTGGCTTTCAGCTCCAACCACTCTACCTGATGGGCCGCCTTCCACTCGAAGGCAGTGGACTTCTTCACTAGGTTTCATAGGGCCGTGGTGTGTGAGGCCATGTTTGGGATGAACTTGCCCAGAAAATTGACCATGCCCAGGAAGCGCAATACCGCCTTCTTGTTTTCCGGGACCTTTTTGGCTGCGATGGTCTTGACATTGCCTGTGTCAGGGCACATACCCTGCTGAGAGATCTGGTCTCCTAAGAACTTGAGTGTCGACATGCCAAAGCAACATTTGGCCCTGCTCAGCTTCAAGCCATTGGCGTGGATACGGTGGAATACCTGCTGGAGATGGGTAACATGCTCCTCAGGGGTCATGGACCATATGATGACGACGTCCACGTAGACATGAACCCCTTCGATGCCCTCTATCATCTGCTCCATGATGCGATGAAATATCTCCGATGCCGAGAGGATGCCGAACGGCGTACGGTTATAGCAGTACCTGCCAAACGGTGTGTTGAATGTGCAGAGCCTTCTGCTGGACTCATCCAGCTGGATTTGCCAGAATCCATGTGACGCATCTAACTTCGTGAAAAACCGTGCATGTGCCATCTCACTGGTGAGTTCCTCCCACTTCGGGATGGGGTAGTGTTCACGCATTATATTCTGGTTGAGATCCTTGGGATCAATGCAGATGCGCAGGTCTCCAGAGGGTTTTTTAACCACCACCATCGAGCTGGCCAAGTCAGTCGGTTTGGTTACCCTGAAAATGATCCCCTGCTGCTGCAGCTCCTTGAGCTGTGCCTTCAGGCGCTCCCTCAGCGGAGCCAGGACCCGGCGTGGTGCATGGACCACTGGCTTGGCATCAGGTCGCAGTACGATCTTGTACCAATCTGGCAAAGTGCCCATCCCGTCAAACACATCTGGATACTGAGCGAGGATGTCATCAATGCCAGCTTGAAGATCCACGTTGGAGGATGTCGATGAATAAGCCCGCTGCACCAGGATTAGCTTTTTGCAGGCATGCGCGCCCAGTAGGGATGGCCTGTCTGGCTTGACAATTTCAGGTCTTAGCCGTGCACATGTACTCCCGTTGGAGACGAGTAGATGGCAGGATCCCAGTGCCGTGATGGCATTACCGTTATAGTCCAGGAGCTGGCAGGCTGCTGGAAGGACCTTGGGGGGCTTCTTGATGTGTTTGAAGTCTGCCTGTGAGAGGAGGTTGGCAGAAGCACCTGTGGCCAGCTTGAACTGGATGGATCAGCAGTTGACCTGCATCACCGCACGCCATTCGTCCACCAAATCCACAGCGAGGATGGACAGAATGTGAGATAAGTTAGGTGTGGCATGTTCAAGTGTGGTAATAGGCAGACTCCAGGCACTCGTCCTCTGGATCCGTTGTACTGTCAGGATCAGAATCCTGTAATCGTCGTTGCACATTCTGAATGCGCCGTCGGCAGAATTGGGAGCACCGGCTCTGACTGGTGGTGCAGACCTGCACAAGGCTGCATAGTGTCCAGGCACCCGCAGTTTAAACATCGCCTGCCTCTTGCAGGGCAGCGTCCCTTTAAGTGGGCGTTGCCACAGTTCAGGCATGTCATGACGTCGGCGTTGTGACACGGTCTACGTCGTCGTACATGCGCAGTGCGGTCGGCAGACGTCTGCACCTGCGCAGTGTGGGTGTCAGCCGCTTTGTTATCTCGTTCGCATCGCCCATGCGTGGGGCTCTGGGAAAAGCGCGCGAGATGGCCGCTGTCTTCAATGCTGAGGCGCTGCATCCGGGAGATGCCCTGCACGCTCACTGCCTCGTGGGGGGCAAGTTTCTAATTTTCAGCCAAACTTTCTTGGGAATACCGATTTTTTTGCGTGCTCATGCACTGTACATGTTTCAATCGCGACTGGCAGGGTCATATGCTTGATTTTTAAGAGCTGCTCTCTCAGGGGATCAGAGTGAACTCCAAACACGATTTGGTCTCTGATCATGGAGTCAGCAATATCACCAAAGTTGCAGGACAGCGCTAGCAGGCAGAGGCCAGTTAAGAAGGCATTGAAAGATTCATCTTTACCTTGAAGATGTTGTTTGAATATGTAGCGCTCGAAGATTTCATTGGTGTCCACTTCACAGTGACTATCGAACTTGTCCAGGATGGTCTGAAACTTTGTCTTGTCCTAGCCTTCGGTGAAGTTAAACGAGTTGAAGAGTTCGATGGCTTGATCACCCGCTGTTGAGAGGAGAAACGCGATCTTTCCTGCATCAGACGCACCCTCGAGGTCTGAGGCTTCGATGTACAGCAGAAACCTTTGCTTGAATATCCGCCAGTTGGCATTGCGATTGCCGGAGGTCCTGAGCTTATGAGGAGCCTGAATCTACTCCATGGTGCCGGGATACATTTGCTGGTCATCACGGAACGGACTGAGGTAAGCCACCTTAAATTAGTAGTCTCCTGGTATCATGTCGTGTTAGGTACACTGGTCTAACACTGGCTGCAACTGGATGCAGCTTAGATTAGAAGGGTACTCCAGACCTTGAAGTTAGTTCAATCAGGTTTATTGAACTAAAGCACAGTTAGCACAGTTCTTTGTGAGTTTGACTCTCTGCTAACTTAAGTGCGGTTACTCTGTCTGACTGAATCAGACTAGCTCCTAGCCACGTGGTGGAGGTGTGAGATTGTAACAACACCCTTGACTGACTCTCTAGATGTTCATTAGTGGAAAGAGGCGGAGTGTGAGTGCCTCGTGTCTTTTATAGCCAGATCCCACCCCTGAGTGTCCTGCCTGTTTATTGGTCATGTCCTGTTCTCTGTGTCCATTAGCTGCTTGTCTGTATATCATTATGTGTGTGTCTGCATATCATGACACTTACCATTTTCCTGACGATATTAAATCACTGTTCATATTAACTTGCCACATCTGAATCTAAAAGATTTGGGGCAGGATTCTCCGGCTGCGTCCGCCTTGCGACCGGAGAATCCCGCCCAAGGTCAATGGAGTTCTCCATTGTCCGCCACTCGCCGTGGCATTCTTGCGGCGGGTGGGGAGGAAGAATCCAGCCCTTGTTTTCCTTTATCAAAATGCCTGGTAATTTGAGATATTTGTACATGTGAATAAGTCCGTCATCGGTTTTATGGCTGCATATTACCGGGTCGTTGTTGAAACAGTTCAGAAATAATTGATTCTGAAGTTACTCTGTGGGCTGTATAAATATTAATAAATCCTGCCTAGCTCTTAATGATGGAATGTTATGAGCAAAAGAATGTCAACTATTGCTGCAGTGTTAGTTTGGAAAACTACAAAAAAATGTGTGCAACATCCTTAAGATCAAATATTGAAAAGAGCAAAACCAGGGTCTTGTTAGCGAGTGATATTCAAAATTCCAATTACTCCAAAAAGTGTAACCCTGTTCCTTGACCTTTAAATATCTTACAGAATTTAAGGTGTAATCTTTCAGAGATTAAACCTGTATATTTCTCACTGTCCTGTTGGATATATGTTTTCATTTATTTCTCTGGACAAACCACTGAATTTTATTTGCTCATTAAAGTGTGTAATTACTGCGGAGGATCAAATTGTGGGATTACATTAAATAGGAAATCTGACGAAGTGAGAATATCAAAATCTGTGTCAAAAACTAAGTTAGTAATTGTTCCAAGTGTGACAGTTTGCTTTACAGTGTCCGATTGTTGTCTGCATTTCAGTATCAAAGTGGGGTTTCTTTGGCAGTATCATGGAAGTGCAACAGATTGCGATCACACAAAGGAAAATCAAAAGTGAAGATTAATGCATTATTCAATACTTCAATTAAATCAAATATTGAATTGACCATTCAAAAGTTGCATGTAGCTAGACTAATGAGGCCAAAGGTTTGCAGTCTTATAGCAATCTATTAAATGGTGCGGGTCTTACATCTAATATGTGTAGCAGCACCAGAGTGAAAGTAACTAGGCTTTTCAGAATATTAACGAAACAGACACTGCTCCAACAGTCAAGATTTCAGAAAACCATAGCAGCAGCAGATTGAGATTGTCAGGTATATAATCATCGTAGAAGGGGAAGTTCTCCAATACAGATTGGATAAGTTTACTCCTTATCCCCTATAGCTAAGCAACACCAGTGATCAACCGAGTTCAAGTGGTAATCCTGAATTAAGTAATAACAATTTTGGCAAGCAGCTAATAATTAAATCTTGAGGAGGAGAAACCCCAGCTGTTCAAAAACCAGGGCAGTGCGTCTCTCAGGTGTTTAAAAGAACTAGTCTGATGTTCCTCTGAAGAACAAACCATTAACAGGGTATCATGGAGTAGCACTTTAAGAATGTTTGTGCTCTGCCAATACTATGGAATTCAATGAATGGCATGACACTGGGATCTTCCGAGGAACAAAGGGACCTTGGCGTGTTTGTCCATAGATCTCTGAAGACAGAACGGCAGGTAAATAGGCTGGTGAAAAAAGCATATGGGACACTTGCCTTTATCAATCAAGGCATAGATTACAAAAGCAGTAAGGTCATGTTGGAGTTGTAGAAAACTTTAGTGAGGTCACAGCTGCAGTACTGTGTGCAATTCTGGTCGCCACATTATAGGAAAGATCTAGGGCGGGATTCTCCGACCCCACGCCGGGCCGGAGAATCGCCGGGGTCAGCGTGAATCCCGCCCCACCGCCCCGCCGCCGGCTGCCAGATTCTCCGGCACGGGTTTTTCGGCGGGGGTGGGCATCGCGGCGTGCCGGTCGGGGGCCGTTGGCAGCGCCCCCCCCCCCCTCGACAATTCTCCAGCCCGCGATGGGCCAAGTGGCCGCCCGTTTTCGGCGGGTCACGCCGGCATAAAATACACCAGGTCCGTACCGGCGGGACCTGGCTCTGCGGGCGGCCTGCGGAGTCCTCGGGGTGTCGTGGGGAGATCTGGCCCCGGGGAGTGGGGGGGGGGGGGTGCCACGTTCACCTGGCCCACGGGTGGGCCTGTGCCGTGGGGGCACTCTTTCCCTCCGCGCCGGCCAGTGTAACGGTCCACCACGGCCGGTGCGGAGCAGAATCCCCCTGCGCATTTGCTGGGATGACGCCAGCACATGCTGGAGCTCCCGCGAATGCACCAACTCGCGCCGGCCAGCGGAGGCCCTTCGGCACCGGTTGGTGCTGCGCCAAGCCCTTTGACGCCAGCTGGCACGGCGCCAACCCCGCCTGCGCTGGCCTAGCCCCTGAAGGTGCGGAGGATTCCGCACTTTCCGGGCGGCCCGACGCCGGAGTGCTTCTTGCCACTCCTCGGCGCCGGTATGGCCCGCCCCGCCAGGTAGGGGACTCCCTAATGCACTGGAGGGGGTGCAGAGGCGCTTGACCAGGCTGTTGCCTGCGATGGAACATTAAAGCTATGAGGAAGGTTGGAAGGCTTGGGTTGTTTTTGCTGGAGCAGAGCAGACTGAGGGGGCGACCTGATTGGGGTGTACAGAATTATGAGGGGCATGGACAGAGTGAATAGGGAGCAGCTGATCCCCTTAGTTGAAGGGCCAGTTACGAGGGAACGCAAGTTCAAGAGGAGGGGCAGGAGGTTTAGGGGGGATTTGAGGAAAAACATTTTTACCCAGAGGGTGGTGACAGTCTGGAATGCACTGCCTGGGAGGGTGGGAAAAGCAGGTTGCCACCCATGCTTTAAAAAGTACCTGGATCAGTACTAGGCACATTATAACATTCAAAGTTATGGGCCAAGTGCTGACAAATGTGCTTCGGTAGGCTGGTGTTTTTCATGTGTCGGTGCAGACTTGATGGGTCAAAGGGCCTCTTCTGCACTGTGTTATTCTATGATTCTGCATGGTAGCACAGTGGTTAGCACTTTTGCTTCACAGCACCAGAGTCCCAGGTTCGATTCCCGGCTTGTGTCATTGTCTGTGCGGAGTCTGCATGTTCTCCCTGTGTCTGCGTGGGTTTCCTCCGGGTGCTCCGCTTTCCTCCCACAAGTCCCAAAAGATGTGCTGTTAGGTAATTTGGACTTTCTGAATTCTCCCTCTGTGTACCCAAACAGGCGCCGGAGTGTGGCGACTAGGGGATTTTCACAGTAACTTGATTGCAGTATTAATGTAAGCCTACTTGTGACAATAATAAAAAGATCAATAAGATTATTATGGTTATTTATTTGGTGCATATCAATTAGCTCCAGATCAACATTGACAACCCTTTAAATGAAGTGAACTTTCCTTAGAATACTGTTGTTTTTAAAGTTGCTTATGCATATCTGACTAATTCCTAACTTCAGGTTGCACTGAAAAATCTTTTTGGAATGATTTATCCCTGCTTGGCAGTTGAAATGGAGTGATTCTATTTCTCACTCTGTTCCTGCTGATCTTTGATTTGACTACTGCTGGTTTTGATGACAGAGATGCTTGTGAACATGGGTGGAATCTTCATGCATAAATGCTAATCAGAATCTTCTGATATCAATGGGAACCTGAGTGTGTTTCAAAAGGGTCTATGGGGGAGCTACTGCAGGTTCCAGGTCTAGCTGGAGCAGGACAGCAGCTGGTAGGAAGGACAAAGTGACCTTTCAGGTAACTGGAACAATTTCTCTGTGGTACCTCATCCAGTACCCAGAGGGAAAATTGCATCTTCTCTGCTCTGGAGACATCTCCTTTCCTTCTTTCCTCCAAGCCAGCGGGTGGTCAAAGGCCACTTTTCCCTGCTGGTAACCGCACTTCACCAACTTCCCGCCTAGTTGGATATTTAAGTGAGGCCTGGAGTTAAAACATGGACCAGTGAGTGCATTTCAATCCATCAAAACCCACTTGGAATTAAAATCTACCTCATTGTCTTCTTCCAATTACACTGGTGAACGGTGATCTTTACCTCAAGTCCATACTCAAACAATTGTGTTGCATTTCGCCAATGTGCACATCAAGCAAACTTCCATCCATCAAACAATTCCTTGGCATTCTTAAGTTAGAAAGGGACAGAATTGTCAGACATCTAATGGACCATGGGTGGATTCTCCGTTAGCTGACGCTAAAACCGGGGCATGCGATCGGGCGAAGAATAGCTTCCAACGCCGAAATCGCGGCAGGCACCAGTTTGACGTTAATATGAACAGTGATTTAATATCGACAGTTCGAAAACAGATTCAATGCGACACATGCCGCACGTAGTTGAAACACCGTTCGCACATCATTAGTGGGCCCGCCCGCGATTCCCCTCCTCCGATGGGCCGAGTTCCCGACGGCGCGGTTCACATGTGCTCTTCCAAATCGTTAACCTGGCGTGGTGGCTACTGGGAGAGAGAGGGGGCTTACGGACAGTGTCCAACACCGCCATACTTCATCGACAGTCACACAGCTGGCTGGGGGGCTTCTGCCAGTGGTGGGGGAGTAGAGGGGAGTGGCCAGGAGGTGGGCTGTGAGGTCGGCGTGGACAGAGACGCAACACCGTTACCGCAGCCAGCAAGGCAGCCATGCAGCTGTACAAGCCGCTGACAGCCCGCTTTAAACCTGGTGCCATGGGCCGTATATGTGACGCCCTTGGGGCACCCCCTGGGTGCCCTCTGGCCCCAGCCGACCCATCAGCTGTATGGGCACTCCAGCACAACCTGTCCTATATTTTTGGCCGCGATCAGTGTGTGTGGGGGGGGGGTGTATTGTTTAAGTGCGGTTGCAGCTTGTCAGCCCTGAGAGTGTCCACTATAGACCCGACGATTCTCGCACCGTTTTTCGTGGGTTTCGATGGTGTTCCACCCAACGCTGTTGCTAGCCCCTCACCGGCAGTAGAAACGGTGCAGGTGTGTTGCTGACTTTTCTGATGTGTAAGTACATGGATTCTCTGTTGGCGTCAGCACTTGGACTCAGAAATGGAGAATCCCATATCAATATCTCTGCAAATTCTCTTGAAGAATTCAAATGGTAGGAATATGAAAACTACTTTTTTGGGTTTATAGCAAAGCAATTACTTTGTGTCTTAACATGAAATTTCACTTTGGCAAGACAAAGTACCGTGGGCAGGATGCACGGGGTCGGGTCGCAGGATAGCCATGACCGGCGCGAATCGCGCCACCGCCGCCCGACACCGGGACACGATTCTCCGGGATAGGCCGAGCAGCCGTAACAAAAAACCCGAGTCCCGCCGGCGCTATCCACGTGTGGTCTTACCCGGCGGGACCTCAGTGTGGACGGGTCCAGGGGCGGCCTGTTTGGGGGGGGGGGTGGAGGGAGAGGGACCCACCGATCGGCGGGCTGGCCTCTCGGGCTAGGGGCCTCCTTTCTTTCGCGCCAGCCCCTTTAGCCTTACGCCATGTTGCGCCGGGGCCGGGGCGGAGAAGGGAGCCACTGCGCATGCGACGGCGTTTCCGACGGCATCGACATTTAGCCTCAGGATCAGAGAATCCCGCCCCCTATTCTTGGACTTTCAGGTCTAGAACAGTTCAGACAGGGTTACTGTGCGTGCAATTGCTATTGAGACAATTACTCACCATTTGAATATCCACCAAATATTAAGTCAGAAAAGATAATAATACCCTGTTATCAGAAATATGTAATAATCCCAGTTAAGTAGTTAAATTAAATCCATATGAGACTTATGACCCCTAAAAACACACAGTAATGCCAACAACAAAGATCACTGGAAAGTGGCCTAATTGTCTTAAAAAAGGGAAGTCTAGTTTCACTGAGCAGGAGGTGGATCAGATCATGGAAGAATATTAGTCACAAGCGGTGCCATCTTTGGCACTGGCCTGAATCCACCTACATCACACTGCAGAAGGGTGCACATCGGTTAAATACAAGCTCCAAATATAAAATAAGTTGCAACAAGACCAGAAAATGTTTCTAAAAATGTCATGAGAATTGTTGAATTAAAAAGTAAGTTTCTCACCAAGCCCAGAGGATAACTGATTGGCAGTTTGTGCAATTCAGTGTATTGGTATTGCTGGGATAATGGGCTAGAAATTCATGTACCTGTTTTGTAGCCATGGGGGTCACTATCCATAGACTGCCTGTTTAGATCGAGGTGGGTAGTGTCATAATATACACCAGTATATCATGGTGCAGACACACACTGATGGACACACAGTGGGACCAATCAACATACACAACACCGCAGCCAATCACCAGTGAGAGCACACACACTATAAAGACAGGGGACATCAGAGTTCCCGCTCATTCGAGTAGCAGCTAGCTAGGAGCACAGAGCTCACAGCCTGCAACACAGACATTCACCATGTACTGAGTGCATCAACTGGTTAGGACAAGGCAAAGGTCTTTAGTTAAAGCTGGTATCGTATTTACCCACAGTTCAAGTATGTTTACAGTAAGAAGTCTTATAACACCAGGTTAAAGTCCAACAGGTTTGTTTAGATGTCACTAGCTTTCGGAGCGCTTCTCCTTCCTCAGGTGAATGAAGAGGTATGTTCCAGAAACACATATATAGACAAATTCAAAGATGCCAAACAATGCTTGGAATGCGACCATTAGCAGGTGATTAAATCTTTACAGATCCAGAGATGGGGGTGACCCCAGGTTAAAGAGCGACAACGCAGAATCGCCGAGCAGAAACTTATAGCCAAGTTCCGCACACATGAGTGCGGCCTCAACCGGGACCTGGGATTCATGTCGCATTACATTCATCCCCCACCATCTGGCCTGCAAAGTCCTACCAACTGTCCTGGCTTGATGCAATTCGCACCTCTTTAACCTGGGGTCACTCCATCTCTAGATCTGTAAAGATTTAATCACCTGCTAATGGTCACATTCCAAGCATTGTTTGGCATCTTTGAATTTGTCTATATATGTGTTTCTGGAACATACCTCTTCATTCACCTGAGGAAGGAGCAGTGCTCCGAAAGCTAGTGACATCGAAACAAACCTGTTGGACTTTAACCTGGTGTTGTAAGACTTCTTACTGTGCTCACCCCAGTCCAACGCCGGCATCTCCACATCAAGTATGTTTAAACAGTTAACCTTTTAATAAAATAGTGTTGCACTACTTCAAGTGTTGGTGACCCGTATGTGATCCACAACACCCAACACATGAGGTAGCATGCAAACCTTTCTGGAATTTCTGGAAGTCATTGACTAAACATAGGTACTCAGTCAAAATTCTGTCCTGAAATGAAACAAAATGCTTTGAAAATCAAGGAAGGAAGTTGGAAAAAAAACATTAAAATGAGCTCCAGTTTCCATCTGGAGTTTAACCATAAACATGTGAGCATATTCAGTCTATAGTTCTTACGTACTGCTTGTAAGTGTGAAGGAGACGGATAATTCACTCTGCTCCCGTCCAGATTTACTTTTATAATTATCAGCTTCCAATCTGTCATCTTCCTGACCTAAACATATGAAGCTAATACAATTCAAATGTAACTCATTTAATTAAAAGGGAGGACCTCAAGCATACCGCTTCACATGAACATGACTTCACACAAATCTGGTGATGATTCAGTAAAGAGACTACAGTATTCATATATGCAAAGGAAAAAGCGTAATTTATGTCTAAGCAGAAACCCAATTTGGAATTAATTTACAATGAATTAGCACAAGCATTCTTAACAATGCTGGTTGCCATTTCACCATCTTTACTGTGATAATGAACTTCACCGAGAAAATGCTACGCTACCTGATTTGTACAATTAATTCTCAACTGTGGTTCAGTCGCTAGCACGTTTGCCTTTGAGTTACAAGGTTGTGGGTTCAAGTCCCACTCCAGGACTTGAGCACAATTGTCTTGGCTGTCACTCCAGTATTGAGGGAATGTTGCATCGTCAGATCCACTATCTTTTGGATGAAACATTAAACCCGAGGATCACAGAGTCCCTATAGTGCAGTTGGAGGCCACTTGGCCCTTCCAGTCTGCACCAACTCCCGAAGGAGCATCTCACCCAGGCTCACACCCATTCCTATTCCCGTAACTCCATCTAACCTTTTTTTGTTGGACACTAAGGGGCAATTTAGCATGGCCAATTCATTTAACTTGCTCATCTTTGGACTGTGGGAGGAAACCGGAGCACCCGGAGGAAACCCACGTAGACACGGGGAGAACGTACAAACTCCACACAAGCAGTCACCCAAGGTTGGAACTGAACATGGGTCGCTGGCACTGGGAAGCAGCAATTCTAACCATTGTGCCACCGTGCCACCCGAGGATCAATAGATCAAAATGGCAACAGCAAAAATAAAGAAAGGGGAAGTAGGGAATCACCAGGAAGGACCCTTACACTATGAAGAATCACTAAAATGCAATGACTCCTCCACGATAATTGGAGGGCTGTGACCAGTGGTGTTCCACAGGGATCAGTGCTGGGGCCTTTGCTCTTTGTAGTATATATAAATGATTTGGAGGAAAATGTAACTGGTCTGATTAGTAAGTTTGCAGACGACACAAAGGTTGGTGGAATTGCGGAAAGCGATGAGGACTGTCTGAGGATACAGCAGGATTTAGATTGTCTGGAGACTTGGGCGGAGAGATGGCAGATGGAGTTTAATCCGGACAAATGTGAGGTAATGCATTTTGGAAGGGCTAATGCAGGTAGGGAATTTACAGCGAATGGTAGAACCCTCAAGAGTATTGAAAGTCAAAGAGATCTAGGTGTACAGGTCCACAAGTCATTGAAAGGGGCAACACAGGTGGAGAAGGTAGTCAAGAAGGCATACGGCATGCTTGCCTTCATTGGCCGGGGCATTGAGTATAAGAATTGGCAAGTCATGTTGCAGCTGTATAGAACCTTAGTTAGGCCACACTTGGAGTATAGTGTTCAATTCTGGTCGCCACACTACCAGAAGGATGTGGAGGCTTTAGAGAGGGTGCAGAAGAGATTTACCAGAATGTTGCCTGGTATGGAGGGCATAAGCTATGAGGAGCGATTGAATAAACTCGGTTTGTTCTCACTGGAACGAAGGAGGTTGAGGGGCGACCTGATAGAGGTATACAAAATTATGAGGGGCATAGACAGAGTGGATAGTCAGAGGCTTTTCCCCAGGGTAGAGGGGTCAATTACTAGGGGGCATAGGTTTAAGGTGAGAGGGGCAAAGTTTAGAGTAGATGTACGAGGCAAGTTTTTTACGCAGAGGGTAGTGGGTGCCTGGAACTCACTACCGGAGGAGGTAGTGGAAGCAGGGACGATAGGGACATTTAAGGGGCATCTTGACAAATATATGAATAGGATGGGAATAGAAGGATACGGACCCAGGAAGTGTAGAAGATTGTAGTTTAGTCGGGCAGTATGGTCGGCACGGGCTTGGAGGGCCGAAGGGCCTGTTCCTGTGCTGTACATTTCTTTGTTCTTTGTTTGATATCGATTGAACCTTCTAAAAGGTGTAAAAACGTTTTGGCTTCTGAGAGAATGGGAGACAGGGAGTGGCTTCAAAGAATCTCAACATAATTGACTCCTTTACGTTGTGGAACGTTGCCTTATTTGAAATTAACGTAGCAGCCATTTTGCTTTGGTTGTGATAAAAGCAGGCTTTGAAAGCCATGTGTCCAGAAATCCCAGAAAGAATGCTGAGAGGTATCATCAGAGATGACATTGCCCTTTCTGGATGAGGGTCACAACTGACACAGCACACAAACTATTTACACAAGAATTCTTCAATTAAGTTTACTTCATTCGAATCAAATGACTCTTATGCAGCTAATTATTGTCACACAGACTAATATTTAACCCTTAATAAAACCATCACCCTGATTAATACTGACACATAGGGCTGGATTCTCTGCCGTCGGGATTCTCCAGTTTGCCGGCAGCCCGCGGGTTTCCCGACAGCATGGGCCTGTCCGACAATGGGAAACCCCATTCACCAGCCGGCGAAAGGGGGCATCCCGCCAGCGTGCTGAACCAGAAATATGGCACGGCGGGATGGAGAATCCAGCCCACAGACTTTAACTCCACACGTGTCACACAGACTTCAGCTCAATAAGTGATAACTGTTACTCAACTCACGAATCAAACTCAAACATCACCCTAAGCTGAACAGCTGGCCAAGCTTTCTCAAAGGATGTTTTCCTGGAGCCCTTGACTCGGGGTAATCTTCTGCGATGGGTTGGTCCCTGGGATTTTGCTGATGAAGCTTCAAATCCGTGCTTCTTTATTTGATTTCTTCAAGCTTTTTGGAGGTTCTATGATGTTAGTTTTCTGACCCTCTGGCTGCTGAGCATGTGCTTCACAGATTCAGCAAACAGGATCCATTTGTACCATTATGCCATAAAACAGTTTCCAGATTAACAGTTTCTGTGACTACAAAGGTTATGTGGTCCTTTTGATCAAAGTCTGCAACTGTCTGCAATCGTCTGGATTCAATCATCCTCCTGTTTCCTTTGTCACTGTTATTTTTTGCCTTATCACGTAGCTGCTAACAATCTCCTTTAGAGGCCAGGGGCCTTGTACTGATATTCAGATATCAATATTTATGATCAATGTATGTAAATGTAATACAGTCATTTCAATATTAGATGTCTCAAAGTCAGATACTATAAGAACGGGATTCCCGCTCTTTTTAGTTAGTTAGAGAGTGTGATCCAGAACAGTGAACAAGCAAGACATAGAATAGCTAGAATGAAAGAAGTTAGAACTAGTTTGTTATAATAGTGTATAGTTATATAGCTATCTGTATTGTACCTTATTTCTTTATTGTTAGTTTAGTATTGAGTAAAAGGATTCACAGTTTATTATTTTATTACTCATTAAATAGTTCACCTTTCAACAAGAAGACTATCAGTCATTTTATCATCCTGGTGGATTCAAAAGTAATATATATATTTTAGTTCAGTCATTATTTAAAATATAACAGGCCTCCTGCTGTCCTTCATCCTGTTGTAGAAACTGCATTTCCAGCAAGTCTCCAGAATGCCTCTGTGATTTCTTTATTATCTTTGTCACTTGGCCATATTTCCCATCAGGCTACAGTGTCTCCCATAACTTGGCCATATTTTGCAATAGGCTTAGGACCAGGGCATGTGCCACTGCTAATTTGGCTGGGGCCCTCCGACTTCAA
Organism: Scyliorhinus torazame; assembly: GCF_047496885.1. Classification (NCBI taxonomy): domain Eukaryota; kingdom Metazoa; phylum Chordata; class Chondrichthyes; order Carcharhiniformes; family Scyliorhinidae; genus Scyliorhinus; species Scyliorhinus torazame. The sequence continues at coordinate 153,684,390 of NC_092717.1, forward strand.
ATCTTCCAGAGGACGCCTGCCAGGGGCATCAAAGACCATCGGACGCAGTAAGCAACAATCTGCCCCCACCCCTGATGTGCATCCTGTGGACACATCTAGACATAGCAGCAGAGCATGGAGGGCTAAGCAGATAGAAGATCACTGAGCGGGTACTGGGGGGGAGGTGCTGCACCATCGGGAGTATTGGGGTCACTTTTGTACACAGGTGAAGAACGGTACACCCAAGACATGTGAAGTCCCTGTACCTCCTCTGATAGCCCTTCGCAACCCCCTCACCCCATCCCTCTGACCCCGGCCTCCTGGGCTCCCAGCTATCTGACCTGGACACACACCACCACCCCCATCAAGGCACACCACTTGAGGTGATGGGTGTGAGTGATTTAGAGGGTGAGGGTGAGAGGGTGAGATGGCTGTCAGCAGTCAGACTATGGCATAGATTGAGGAGCACCAGAGCTCAGCTCACAACGGGTTGTCATCACCCCACTGCCTTTCATATTGACCCGCAAACAGTGCCGAACAGGCCCATCACCTTGGAGTGATGTGTCACAGATCCTGGAAGATTGGAAAAGGGTGATTGATGTGGGGAGAGGGGGCAGGTAATGGGTGGGCGGCTGGTGGGACGGTCATCGGGGAGGGAGAGGGTGGTGTGAGGCATGGGGGGCTCAGGTGGGGCGGGAAGGGGGAGGAGATAGATGATGGACAAAGCCACGTGACGGAGAATCCCGCCCAATACGCCAGATTTGAGTCTGAATTCTCCGTTTCTGAGGCTACGTGGCGGCGCCAACGGAAAATCCGTGGTGCTGCATGATGGGCAGATCGGCACAAATCCATCACCGACTCCGGTATTGGTCAGGGGAACACTCCGCGTGGAACACCCATGGATCGTGGAGAGAACGGCCGGAGAATCGCCGTGTCCCGGGCCGTGCATGCACAGGGTTGACGAGCTGCCCCAGTCGTGCGGGAGAACATGGCACCAACCCTGCTGGACTGCATACCCACCCAGCCCAACCCCACAGCCCACCCCCTGCCCCCCCCCCACTCACCCCAGCCCTAGCGGAAGCCCCCCAGCCAGCGGCACAGATCCCGGCTGAGTGTGGCGGTGCTGGACACTGTCCGTAGCCAGCATGCCAGGTTCCTGACTGCTGGGACCACACGTGGCCTGTGCCATCGGGAACCGTGTAACTCGGAGGCGGAGTATCGTGAGTGGTCCAGTTGATGATGTGCCAATGGTGTTGCAGCTGCGCACGGCGCGCATTCTCAATTACGCCAATTTGGAGGGGGCAGAGCATCACGAACTGGCGTCAAACCGGCGCCTGCCCTGATTCTGGCGTCAGAAGCCACTCTCCGCCTGATCACCAATCCCGATTTCGGTGTCAGGCTACAGAGAATCCCGCCCATGGTCTCACCAACACCCGATACAATTGCAACAACACTTCTCTACTCTTATACTCCAGGCCATTTGCAATAAACACAAACATTCCGTTTGTCTTTCCATGAACTCACTACACATATTAACACCTCACACATACACACAAATACTCAACCTCACCTTCACACACACGAACACATTCACCCTCGCATACACATATACTTACCACTCACACACTTACAGATCTCACACACACAAACACACTCAGCCCTCACACTCACATACACACAGGCACACATACACATCGATACACACAGCCACACACACTCACCCCTCACACACATACTCACCCTCACAAACACACTCTCACACACACTCACCTTCACACACAAACACACTTATCCCTCACATATTCAGACATACGCTCACACTCATCCCCTCACATATGCATGCACATTCACCATTCACGGATCCAGGAAGTGTAGAAGATTTTAGTTCAGACGGGCAGCATGGTCGGCACGGGCTTGGAGGGCCTGTTCCTGTGCAGTACTTTTCTTTGTTCTTTGTTCTTTGTTCACTCACACACACAGACCTCACACACACACACACACACCCACACTCACCCCTCATACTCACCACACAAATTCACGCATTCACCCCCACAAGCACACTCATCTCTCACAGTCACCACACAAACACACACAGACACACTCATCCCTCACACACACACTCACACCTCACTCACACACACACGCAATCACCCTACACACAATCACGCCTTCCCCTCACACACACCCTCCATCCTTCCACCCCCAAACACCCACACACTGGCCCACGCACCCAGTCACCCTGACACCCACCCACTCAACCAGCCACCCTCAGACTCACCAACTCATCCAGCCACTCTCTCACTCAACCCACCCTCAGACTCACTCAATCACCCACCAAATCACTCATTCACTCACCCACCCTCACACATGCGCTCACCAAACTCTAACCATCACTCACCCTCTAAATCACTCACACCCATCATCACATCACTCGCCTACACTCACAATCCCACCCTCCCTCACAATCCCACCCTCACTCACAATCCCACCCTCACTCACAATCCACCCCTTACTCACAATCCCCTCCCTCACTCACAATCCCCTCCCTCACTCACAATCCCCTCCCTCACTCTCTGACATCACTGCAGTAGGAAACACCCATTTCTTAAAGGTACTCTCACTACAGATATTTATATACACACCTATTTATAAACACCCATTTCTTAAAGGTACTCTCACATGACAATAGCCTCCTTATTTGTTGAGTTTAAGATGATCCGTCCACCACTACATCTGTAGAGTGGAGTCTCCTCATTTATGTGCAGCATTGTTTGTGTTTCTCCACAAGTACTTAAGGAAATTGTACAGAAGTCCCAGATGTGGAGTTTGGCCCTGGCCTGTCCTGAACCTGTTTAACAAGGACCACTCTCACCATGATAGTTCAAAGGCTGCCATTCAAGGAACTTGTTAGTGATTTCCTGTGTATTCCATTCCTTGATCCATAGTATGTTTGCTGGTAAACTTGCTCAGGAAGGCTTCTGCATATGGAGCGCTGAGATGGGAGTACATGGGTTGAGCAGTTCCTCATGAATGCTAAGTGAGGTGCAGTGTGGATGATTTCAATCAGCTAGAAGGTTTTCATCAGTTGGTCGAAATGTGCCTGAGTGATGTTGCCATGACTGCAAGCCAGGAAATGGAGTTGAGCGAGGAATTCCAGTTATGATGTGCACTTTTGCATTCTATTGAATGTCAACAAGATGTATGTGTGATAATCTTTGCCAAACTGGTGCACAGTACACTGGTGTGGAGTGCGATAGGACAAGTGCTGATGTCTGGCATGTTGTGGCAGCAGCACCTCGTGTAGATCCAGGATGTTTCTGGTTTTGAACTTTGCCGCTGTTTTCTTCAAGTGTTCCTGGGAAGAGTCCAACAGGTTTGTTTCGATGTCACTAGCTTTCAGAGCGCTGCTCCTTCCTCAGGTGAATGAAGAGGTATTCCTTAATTCACCTGAGGAAGGAGCAGTGATCCGAAAGCTAGTGACATCGAAACAAACCTGTTGGACTTTAACCTGGTGTTGTAAGACTTCGTACTGTGCTCACCCCTGTCCAACGCCGGCATCTCCACTTCCTGGGAAGGACAGAGTAATTTCTAGCGTCACTCCCAAGTACGTTGGGTTGGGATGATGCTTTAGTCTCCGGCCATCCAGATTGTAAATATGCAATTCAGTTCATGGCATTGACATTGTGGAGGAGGAATATACTGGATATGGTTTTAGAGGGATTTAACATGTGACGCTTTGTGCTGCACCCATCCGTCAACATTGTAACATTTTGGTTAAGGGTATAGTCCAAAGGGCAAAAGGATGGAGCTTGGTTTTATGAAGTCACGGCGAGTCCACACTGAGTTGTACCAAAGAAATATCGGCTTATTTATAATACACAGTTTCCTGTAGTTCCCAACTGGGTCTAATGGTCGGTGCCAAGCTGGCCAAGCTTATATACAATATAGATTGAGTTTCCCCACCCCCTTAACGAGGGAGCTTGTACTCCTCATGGGACACAGGGAAGACAATCATTCCTACCGCCTAAGTCCCATGTGGCGGGTTGTGACATCCCTCCCCCACTTCACCCCAAAGTCCGAAGGGACCCTCGACGGCAGTGGATGAGGAGGAGGAGGATGCATCGTGTATTGGAGGCGTTGGGTCTGATGGTGTATACCACGAAGGGGAATGCCGTTTCCTACAGGAGCGCCACGGCAGATGGTCGGCTAGAGGCAGCTGCACTGTGAAATCCACATCAGAGACTTCAGAAACCTGTGTCATGTCGGAATCTGAAGAGACAATGTCCTGCATGTTGGCGTCGAGACATCCATGGGGTTGTCCAGTACCTGGTCTGGACGATCCAGGACAGGTCGCACATAAGGAACTTTACGACGGATTGGTCTCCGTGACCGAAGGTGATCCAGATGCCATTTCATCAGTTGCCAGGAACTTGAACCTGGGAGTAGACAGGTCCCATCTGACGGAAGACAGTGCCGGAGAGCCAGCGAGAACCACCAGCGAAGTGGCGGACAAATGCCACGTCATTAGGTGTGAATTGCTGGGATGGTGAACGTTGAACAAGCAACACCCTTGCAGCTCCTATGGCACATCTTTACGACAATATCGGGATACAACAAGCCAAGGTGTTACGAAGACATCAGCTGGGGCAACCCCAGTCACCGTGTGAGACCCGATAGGAGAATAGGAAGCGAGGCAGCCTCATATCCATCGAACCCAAAGTCTGCTTTCAGAACCCCCGTTTAAACGTCTGCGTGGCTCGCTCTGCCAACCCGTTTGACGGCGGATGGTACAGGGCAGTATGCACATGTCAAACCCCTTTGGCCTTCAGGATCGCCGAGAACTCCTCACGTGCGAAAGAAGCGCATGGAAATGCTTGGAATGGATGTCTATTAAAAGATGAAACATCGAGCCCAGGAATGGACCATCAAAGTTAGCATGCACTCGAGCCCAAGGGCAACCCGGCCACTCCCAGGGGTGAAGGGGTGTGGCAAAGGAGCTTTAGCTGCTCCTGACTGACAGAACACCGCTGAACCATCTTCTCGATGTCGGTATCCAGACCCGACCACCAGACATAGTTCCGCGCCAACATCTTCATTTTGGACATCCCTCGGTGCCGATTGTGAAGGTTTTTCAAGACAAGTTCTTGGCCCTTCGCAGGGATAACAATTCCTGTGCCCCACAGTGGAACACCATCTTCCACAATCAATTCAGGCAACTTCAAGGTCAAGGCCCGTAACTCACTCGGCAGCTTCTATGCTGGCCACCGTAGACCACTAGAAGCCGCAACTGGCAAGAATGGGGTTCATCTGTGTCCAGTCGCAGACACGCAACACGGTGACTGGCAGGGAGTCCATGAAATTCAATGTAGAAAGCACTTTGTCTGACTGGGCACAGGATAGGCTGGCAAGGGTCGACAGTTCAGCGAGTCGGCATGCACAATGTGGGTGCCTGCCGATGTTCGAATGTGTGCTCATAAGCAGCCAGCAACAGGACACAGCATTGGACTCGTGCAGAGGCAATGAGCGGGGTCGCATTGTCCTCACAGAAATGACCTAATAGGGGCTTATGGTCAGTAATGACAAAGAAATGGTGGCTGTAGACTTATTGACGAAACGTTTTCATCCCGAGACCACTGCCAGACCCTCCTTCTCAATCCGAGCATATTAGCATTTGGCCGCATTAGTGTAGAGAGGCAAAGTCAATCGGTCGCTCCTGACAATCTGACATCCAATGGGTCAGGACAGCCCCAATTCCATGAGGTGACGTGTCACACGTGATAATCAATGGTTTGGCTGGATTATAGTGGGTTAGGTACCCCGAGGACAACAATCGCCTTTTGACATGCAGAAAAACCACTTCCTGTGCAGCACTCCACACCCAGACCTCTAGTGTTCCTTAAGGAGCAGATGCACAGGAGCCAGTATGGCCGCGAGGTTCAGGACAAATTTCCCATAGTAATTAATCAATCCCCAAAACAATCGAAGTTCCGCTGTATCCTTTGGAGTGGGGACCACCCGGATGGCCCGCACTTTCTCAACAACTGTGTATAAGCAGTCCTGGTCCACCCAATACCCAAAGTAGGCCACCTCCTTCACATGGAACACACACGTCGCATGGCACAGGCAGATGCTATATTCTGAGAAGCGCTGCAACACTGCCTCAAGATTCTCCAAATATTCCTGGTCGGTAGACCCGTAACCAGTACACCATCCAAATACACTGGGCGCGCAGTAAGCCCTGCAGGATATTTTCCTAGACTCACATGCCGAAGATACCCCAAAAGGCAACCAGGTGTACCCATGAGGTCCCCTGTACGTATTCAACATAACGCACCCCGGGAGTACCTGTCACGTACAAGCTGTAGATACGCATTACTCATATCTAGCTTCATGAATGAACATCCACCAGCCAGCTTAGCATACAGATCCTCGATGCAGGGTATAAGGTAGAGATCCAGCCTGGAAACAATATTTACTTTCAGTTTATAATCTCCGCACAAATGGACCATTCAGTCCAGTTTCATGACAGGGATCACTGGTGCCGCCCAATCTGCAAAGCGTAAGGCCGAATAATGCCCAAGGTCCCTAACCTGTCGAGTTTTGTCTCCATCTTCTCCACCAAGGCACAGGGAATCTTGCACGCCAGAGGTCGTGCGGTCTGCCTCTGGGTCAACCTGGAAATTGGCCACGGCCCCAAACTGGGATGGACGACTTCAGGGTTCTTGCCAAGTTCCTCGCACAGGCCACCGGACCCCACTTGGAGAATGTGCTGCCAGTCCAAGTGCAAATGGTGTAATCAATCGTAGCCCAACTGGCTAGTGCTGTTTCCTTGAACGATGATGAGAAGAAGGCGAGCCGACTGGCGCCCATAAACCACCGGAGTCAATGCCGTCCAACAATACTCAGCTGCTCCCCTGTATACGTGGCCAACTGAGCCACTGTAACCGCCAAGGTCATGGTCTGCATGCACTTTATGTGGTCAAAGGTACTTCTGCCACTACAGAAACTGTCGCCCCAGTATCCTACTTCATGTTTAATAAATGGCCGTACACCTGCACTGGAATGTGAATGCAAGCCACAGGGGCGCTGCCACACAATACAACGACATCACGGCCTCTTTGTACGGCTCATCCAGATTAAAAGGCCAGTCCAGAGGCAGATACCTACCCCTGCCCCTGCTGGGGTGCCAGGACTGCTGAGGCCCTCACTGCCTGGACCAGCATGTCGCGCATGGACCTGGATCACCCTCAGCAGAGTTTGGGGATGATTCCTGCCATGACGGCCGGGCCCACAACCATAGGCTGGAATCTCTTCGCCGGTCGGGCCGGGTGGGGGGAGCTACCTCGGGGGGACCATGCCCTGCAATTCCTGTACCCCATGCTCTGCTCTCAAACAGGATAAGGAGTGTTGCAACGCTTGCAGATTCAGGGAAGGCTTGGCCAAGAGCTCTCTTTGTCTCTCCAAGTTGTTGATGCCGCAGACCAATCGATGCAGCATTGCAGACAAAGCAGTTCCATACTCACAGAACTCGGCGATTTTTCTTAGCCAGGGCACAAACTCGGTGACCGACTCACCTAAGGATCTTTCCAACGAGTTGAATTGATACCGCTGAATGATAACCGATGGCATTGGGTTGAAATGCAGACCCACAAGCATCATGAGCTGGTTGAAGGTGTGGGCGTCGGGTGCCACCAGGTACGTAAGACTCCGAATTACCCTGAACGTATGGGCGCCACAAGCGGACATCAAAATCATCATCTAGTGATCATTCTGTGTGATGTAATTCGGACGAAAGAAATAGGGTGTCCATTCCATGTATTGATTCCAGTCCTTGACTCTGGCATCAAACGCATCCAACTGCCCTAAGAGAGACATGGCAAAAGAAATAGGTTCTAAACCGGATCCACCAAGTCAGAGAGGTGGCTAGACCGACAGTGCTTGCACGCATGGGTTTGGATCCCATTCTCATCACCAGTTTTATGAATTCGCCGAGGGTCCACACCGATTTGTACTACAGAAACATAGGTTTATTTACAAGGCTGTAATGCATAGCTCCCGGTAGTTCCCAATTGGCTCTTATGGTCGGTGACGAACTGGTCGACCTTACACACGATATAGATTGAGTTTCCCTGGTACCTTGATGAGGGAGCTTGTACTCCTCAAGGGACACCGGGAAGGCAATCATTCCCATCCCGTAGGTTCCAAGGGTTATGGCACTTGGGTGGCACAACAGATGTCATCAGCATAGATGTACTTGCATGGATGTGGTTGTTGGCAGGCGATTTGAAAAGATGTTGAACAGGGATAGGGGCTAGCACTGAGCCTGGTGGTGGTTTGGTGGCCTGTATTCTGCATACATTTCTCCCGAGCCCAAAATGGACTCTGAACTGTCTGTTGCAAAGGAGTGTTTCAACAACAGTCCCAACCCAATTGGACACACTCCAGGCAGTTTTAAGAGCAGACCAGTATGCCATCCTGTGTCATTGGCAGCTGTGAGTTCCAGAGGCACTATACCTGTCTTCATGTTCCTTTTGGAAGCCATTTTCGATGGAGATGGTGAGTGTCAGAACTTGATCAAATGAGCATCGCCCCTTCCAGAAACCAGCCTGGTCGACTTTAAGGATGGTCTCTAATTCTGGAGGTATGTTACAGGATAAGATATTCAAAGATCTTAAATCACAAAGCAAGTAGTAAAATTGATTGACAACTGGCCGCCAATATCAGGGGCTGGATTCTCCGCACCCCAACAGCAAAATCGCGTCCGGCGCTGGGGCGGAGAATCCACTTCCGTGCATGGAATCGGGACCTGCGCCGGTCCCCCAATTCTCCGGGCCCCGAAAAGTGGTGTACTCAGAGAGTACGCCGCACCGCGTATCCCATAGCTGCAGCCCGACCGGCCGAAGTCCCGACCACGTGGATCTAATGTGGCTCTGCCATTCGGGATACTCGCATGGTCGAGGGCGAGCCGATCGGAGGGCAGAGGGTGCCTCATACGGGACCGGGCAATCTTTAGGTGGGCGGTCTGGAGAGGACACACAGCCGATCGGGGGGCACTATTTGGCAGGTTCAGCTCCGTGGTTTGAGTCTGCCATGGAGCACGGCGCGGCTGCTGGAGGCCACCGCCTTGCTCATGCACGGCCTCTGACCCGGAAGTGTGGGGGCCTGTATCTACAGCTAAAGCTGCTAGATTCACGACGGGTCCAGACTAGCCCCCCCGCAGGGTTATGAATTAGTGGCCTTTTCACGCCAGTTTTTCTGGCGTGAAAGGCCATAGTTTATACGATGGCGTGGGGACATAGTCCCAAAAACGGAGAATCCAGCCTGTGATCTTTTCCAGATTTTGGAATGGCGGTGATTTTTGCCGTGCAGCATACATTCTGGAGTGATTTGGAGTATGGGATGTGGAGGTGTCAATAACCATGAGGAGTGGCTGTGCAAGCAGCTCTATGAATGACAATACTAAAACACTTACATGATTCTTAAACAGGTATATCATGAACAGGGGTAGTTACAATGACGTGGGCCAAGGTCTTGCAATATTTTGGCCAACCTGCTTTCTGGATGTTCCCTGGCCTCTTTGCAATATCGATCACAATCTCTGTGGAACTGTGAAATTCAGTTCCTACACAGGTTTGGCTATTTAGCATTGTCTTCCCCTATTGTCAAGCTAATATCCAATTTAGCTAATTTAACTTGTGGCTGATTTCCCATCTTTACCTCTCACAGGAAACTACAGAAATATCACACAATATTGCAAAACATCATTAAGATTGTTGCATTTTATGCCTCGGACATATATAGAGACGACACACCAGTTTCGATGTCTGGCAGGAACTATATTTACAATTTTTTGACAACATACATCCACAGCCAGGCTTTTTCAACAGCGCACAGAGTCAACAGCGTCAACAGACACACATAATCAAAAACTCAACAAATATGAATTATCATCAACAAAGGTGAATTTACTATCAATGGAAGAATGTGAGAAACTAATGTCAGAAGTCTACACTATTGCCATTTTAAAATTATGAAAGAATTTAACTTGTGGTTGATTCTAGCCATTTGTACCTCTCAAAGGAGGAGTCACAAACAAAGATGGTTGTGTTTGTTGGAGGTTAATTATCTCAGCTCTAGGACATCACTGCACGAGTTCCTCAGGGTAGTGTCCTAGGCCCACCCATCTTCAGCTGCTTCATCAATGCAGTGATGTCAGAGAGTGGGTGGAGCTGGGCTATCTGTCAGCTTTTTACTTTTGTTTTAGGCTGTTTTCTGCAGGGTGTGTTTTAGTTTTGTTTTCAGAGCTGGATAGCTGAAGTCACTGCCAGAAGGTGTATGAGTCTCTCTCTGTAATCTAAAAACTGTAAATCGATCCTTTGGTGATTTAAAACTAATAACTGCTCTCAGTAGTGACTTTAACCTGATGGGCTTCTGTTAAAAGCTCTTTTTTTAAGTCTTATGGATGTTAAAAGGACAGCTTAAGGATTACTTTGTGTTGTATTCTTTGGGGGTTGTATTTGAATTAACAGTTGCCAAGATGTTCACTGTATGTTTTAACAAGGTTAACTTGAGTTCATAGAATAAACACTGTTTTGCTTTAAAAAATACTTTTCCAGTTCGGCTGTACCACCCTGTAGAGTGGGCGTGCTCCCCATATCACAATCTATTAAAAGTTGTGGGTCAGGTGAACTCCATGATAAACTTTGGGGTTCTTTAAACCCTGGCCCATAACAAATTGGGGGAGATAAAAGTCTATCTATTGGATTGGCTTAGTGAACTTAAAGACAGTGAGGGGTGACCATATTGTGGTTGCTTTTCAGGTGTGGTATTCCAGTTAAAGTGGGGAGCGTGTTGTGGACAATGGCTCTTTCAGAGGCTATGAAGTTTTTGGGGGTGGAGACGGTCACACGCAGTGCCTTACAGACAGAGACTAAAAGCAGACGATTAGATTTGGCAAAAACATTGCAGTTAACATTACCTGACAAAATGCGAAAAGTTGAGTTAATTATGGCAGTGGCTAAGCATTTAAAGTTGCCTGAGATACAGTTTGACTCATTGGAAAATGGCAAAAATTCAGTTACAAATTAAACAAATGGAACATGAGAAAGAATTAAAGCAGCTTGAATACAAAAGAGAGGAAAAAGAAAGAGAAAGAGCGGAAAAAGAAAGAGAAAGAGATAGAGGGGAAAAAGAAAAGGAGAGAGAAGAAAGGAGAAAAGAAAGAATAGCCCTAGAAGAGCAAAAAGAAAGAGAAAGGGAGATACAGATCAGGGAAAAAGATAAAGGGAGGGAGATTGAACTTCAGAAAATGGCCATGAAACATGACAGTCAGTTAAAATTGGCAGACATAAAGGGAAATGTACAGTTGGATGATAGTCATGAGGATAGTGAGAAAGAGCGTCAAAGTTGAATGCTTGGTGGGAATCTATTTAAATATGTCCAAGCATTGCCAAGGTTTGATGAGAAGGAGGTAGAAGCTTTTTTCATTTCAGTTGAGAAGGTAGCTAAACAAATGAAATGGCTACAGGACATGTGGATATTACTGATGCAAACAAAGCTGATAGGTAGGGCTAGTGAAGTGTTTGCATCACTACTGGAGGAGGTATCTGGGATCTATGAGGAGGTGAAGAAATCTATCTTAGGTGCATATGAACTAGTTCCTGAAGCCAACAGACAAAGATTTAGAAATTTAACGAAAGATTTTGTTCAAACATACATGGAGTTTGAAAGTCTCATACAGAGTAATTTTGATAGGTGGATAAGGGCTTTGAAAATAGACCAAACGTATGAAGCTCTCAGAGAAATTATACTTTTGGAGGAGTTTAAAAATTCAATTCCTGATGTAGTGAGAACTCATGTGGAAGAGCAGAGGGTTAAACCTGTGCGATTAGCAGCAGAAATGGCAGATGATTATGAATTGGTTCATAAATCAAAGCTTGATTTCCTCAATCAATTTCCGCCTGGAAGGGATAGAAACTGGGAAATGAGAAATACTCAAGTGGTAAAGGTAAAGGTGATCTAATGGGAGATAATAAGGAGAGTGTACCTCAGATTAAAAAAGAAATCCAGGAGGGTGGAAAAGAAATGAAAAGTTTCAAATGTTTTCACTGTAATAAACTAGGCCATGTAAAGTCACAGTGTTGGTGGTTGAATAAAAGCACTGGGAAGGCTGATGTGGTAAAACAGGATAAGACAGTGGGGTTTGTTAAAGTGGTAAAGGAAAGCCCAAGTGATGCGAAGGAGGGGCAAAAGATTGCACAGCCTGATCAAGAGGTGATTGATAAGAAGGTGCCAGATCTCTTTAAAGAATGTACTTGTGTGGGTAAAGTTTATTCATGTGTATCAGGAGGAGTAGGTAAAGAAGTCACAATTTTAAGAGACACAGGAGCTACTCAATCTTTAATGGTAAGAGATGAGGTGTTTAGTTTGGGAAGAATTTTGCCAGAAAAGGTGGTAATATGTGGAATTCAGGATGAGAGGAGTAGTGTTCAATTATATAACGTAAGGTTGGAAAGTCCAGTGAAGAGTGGTGAAGTGGTAGTAGGAGTAATAGAGAAACTATCTTGTCCAGGAATACAGTTTATCTTGGGTAATGATATAGCTGGATCGCAGGTGGGAATGACGCCTACTGTGGTTGATAAGTCAGTGGAAAATCAGACAACTGAAGTGTTGAAGGACGAATATCCCGGGATATTTCCGGATTGTGTAGTAACAAGGTCGCAAAGTCAAGAGTTAAGACAAGAGGAAAAATCAAAGAGTGAAGATGAAGTTGAACAAGGACAAGGTGGAGGATGAGGCTCATATTTTTAGTTCAGGAAAATTGGCGGAGTTACAACAGAAAGATGTAGAAATAAAACGGATGTATCAGAAAGCATACACGGAAGTGGAATCTGAGTATATGCTAGAGTTTTATTACCATAAAAGTAATGACTTGATGAGAAAATGGAGACCTTTACATATGCAGGCAGATGAAAAGTGGGCAGAAGTTCATCAAGCAGTATTGCCGGTGGGGTACAGAAAGGAGATGTTGCAACTGGCACATGAGGTACCAGTGGGAGGTCATTTGGGAGTAAGGAAAACTCAAGCTAAAATCCAGAAACACTTTTATTGGCCTGGACTACATAAAGATTTAGTTAAATTTTGTCAATCATGTCACACATGTCACGTGATAGGGAAACCTCAAGCAGTGATAAAACCAGCACCCTTAATACCCATTCCAGCAGTTGAGGAACCTTTTACAAGGGTCCTAATTGATTGCGTAGGACCGTTTCCTAAAACAAAACGTGGGAATCAATATCTTCTGAATATAATGGATGTGTCTACTAGGTTTTCAGAGGCCAGTCCAGTACATAATATGACAGCTAAAAAGATTGTGGAGCAATTACTTAAATTCTTTACTAGATATGGACTATCCACAGAAATACAATCGGATCAAGGATCAAATTTTACCTCAAGGTTATTCAAAGAAGTTATGGATAGCTTAGGAATAAAACAATTTATATCAACTGCGTACCATCCAGAATCGCAGGGAGCATTAGAAAGGTGGCATCAGACATTAAAGACAATGTTGAGGGCTTATTGTCAAGATTATCCAGAGGATTGGGATAAAGGAATTCCATTCGTACTGTTTGCAATTAGGGATGCACCTAATGAGTCAACCAAATTCATTGCTTTTGTACTAATTTTTGGTCATGAGGTAAGTGGACCACTTAAATTGATTAAGGAAAAATTGGTGAGTGAGAGATCGGAACTTACATTATTGGATTACGTGTCAAATTTTAGGGAACGATTAAATAGAGTAGGTGAATTGGCTAGACAACATTTGAAAGTTGCACAAAATGTAATGAAACAGGTCGCGGACAAGAAATCTAAAGTTTGTAGTCTTGCCAGTGGAGATAAAGTTGTTACCAGTGGTAGGTGAGCCTTTAAAAGCTAGATTTTGTGGACCTTATCAGATTGAAAGGAAATTAAGTGAGGTAAATTATGTGGTAAATACACCAGATAGAAGGAAGATTCACCGAGTGTGTCATGTGAATATGCTTAAAGGTACTTTGAAAGGGAAGGAGAGAAAAAGGAGGAGGTTTTAATGATTCTAACTCAAAGTGACGAACCAAATCCAGAAGACTGTGAATTTGACATACCTCAAATGAAATTGGAAAATGAGGATGTTCTTAAAAATTGGGATAAATTGTTGAGTTACCTTCCAGAGGAAAAATGAACTGACCTGAAAGAGTTATTGATATCAAATGGGCAAGTTTGTAGAGATAAATTGGAAAGTATTAAAATGGCTATACATGATGCAGATTTGGGAAATGCTGTTCCAATCAAACAACATCCATACAGACTTAACCCTTTAAAATTGGCACAGGTTAACAAAGTTATTGAGAGTATGCTTAAAAATTGCATAATTGAAGTGGTTTGCAGCCAATGGAGCTCACCCATTGTGATGGTACCTAAACCAGATGGTACCCAACGTTTGTGTGTGGACCATGGAAAGGTTAATGCAGTTACAAGAACGGACTCTTATCCTATCCCACGTTTGGAGGATTGCATTGAGAAAGTGGGACAATCAGCTTTTATTTCCAAACAGGATTTACTTAAAAGTTACTGGCAGGTACCTTTATCCGAAAGGGCGAAGGAGATTTCAGCTTTTGTGACTCCAGATGGTATATACCAATTCAAAGTTATGCCATTTGGCATGAAAAACACCCAGCCATATTTCAACGGTTAACTAACAAAGTTGTTTCAGGATTACCCAATTATGCGGTATACATCGACGATCTGGTAATTTTCAGCCAGTCATGGAAAGAACATTTAAATCATCTGATGGAGTTATTCAATCGACTTGAGGAGGCGGGTTTGGTGATAACCTAGCCAAAAGTGAATTTGGAACAGCCCAAGTCACTTTCCTTGGCCATACAATCGGACAGGCTCGAATGGTCACACGATGTGAAACCAACAGCTATTGAGGAGTTTCTGATACCCTCAAGACGAAGGGAAATAATGCGATTTCTTGGCATGAGTGGATTTGATCGAACATTTGTGAAAAATATTTGTAGCGTGTTTGCTCCACTGATAGACTTGCTGAAGAAACGTTGAAAATTTCAGTGGACTGCGGACTTTCAACAGGCATTTGACTGCCTGAAAGCTGTGATAACCAATGCTCCTGTGTTGGAGAATTGCAAGGGACTCTGCGATCAGATTGAACTAAACTATCTGACTTTAAAGAGAAATGCCGAGGCGTAGAGAAATGGATGGATCGTGTTGATGGATGGATTGAGACTGTCAATCGAGAAGGATTCCAGTTGGAGGAAGAAGAAAAGAAAATGGGCTATATTATTATTCCTGTTTGCGTGTGTTGTTTTTTTAAAACAAAAAGTATATTTACTGTGTGCATTTCTGAAAGGATAGTGAAAAGGTGAAAAATGAAACCATCCTGAAGTTGATGGTTTATTTTTTTTGGGGGGTGAGGTGTCATGTGAGAGTACCTTTAAGAAATGGGTGTTTATAAATGGGTATGGGTATGTATATAAATATCTGTAGTGAGAGTACCTTTAAGAAATGGGTGTTTACTACTGCAGTGATGTCAGAGAATGGGTGGAGCTGGGCTGTCTGCCAGCTTTTTACTTTCGTTTTGGCTGTTTTCTGCAGGGTGTGTTTTAATTTTGTTTTCAGAGCTGGATAGCTGAAGTCACTGCCAGAAGGTGTATGAGTCTCTCTCTCTGTAATCTAAAAACTGTAAATCGATCCTTTGGTGATTTAAAACTAATAACTGCTCTCAGTAGTGACTTTAACCTGATGGGCTTCTGTTAAAAGCTCTTTTTTAAAGTCTCATGGATGTTAACAGGACAGCTTAAGGATTACTTTGTGTTGTATTCTTTGGGGGTTGTATTTGAATTAACGGTTTCCAAGAGGTTCACTGTATGTTTTAAAAAGTTAACTTGAGTTCATAGAATAAACACTGTTTTGCTTTAAAAAATACTTTCCCATGTCTGCTGTACCACACCTGTAGAGTGGGCCGTGTGCTCCCCTTACCATAATCTATTAAAAGTTGTGGGTCAGATGAACTCAATGATACACTTTGGGGTTCTCTAAACCCTGGCCCATAACACTATCATTTGGCTTCAGGAATTTACGTTTGCTAAATTACAATAACAAACATTCGTATTCAGTTACCTGCTGTTAACACTATTTACAAATGATAAGGAAAATAGGACCTCCAGTAATCTAAAGTTTGGTGATGTCTGAATGCAGGCAGGTAATCAATGAAAGTGAGATTGATAATAGTTGATGGGATCTGGAAGAATGATTAGTAAGCTTAAGATTGGCACATTAAGCGAGATAGATTCCAAAAAGTGTTCACATTGACCGGTACTATTTTGAGATCGTCAAGTAGATTGTGGAACTGAATAAAGATCAATTCCCCACAGAATACATATTCAGGTGCCTTAACCCATTCAAAGTTTAAAATTGCAGTTTGGATGGAGGAAAAACAAACAGGTTCCCTGCACAGTCATGGCTGAGATTGTACCTGCCAGAGATGAAAATGAAGATTCTTCCCAGAGCAGGGCCTCAATGAAGGGAGTTATAACAAATATATAAAATTATTCATCTGACCAAAAGAAGGTTTGATTTTTAGAACACAGAAATGGACATTCATCTGAATGTTTTGAATTCAGGGTGAGGCAAAGCTCTCATTAATGAGGAAAAGGCCCCAAAGACTTACATGTGGGTATGAGCACAGGATGTTTGACAGAGTGAAGTGCCCTGAAGTGCTTTCCAGCCCACGGTTTACTTCGAAAGTACATTCATGTGGTTAAGTGCTGCAGTCGATTGACACATCGTGAAGTACCATAAATGGCAAATGAATGACGGTCAGGTAATTAATATTTGATCATGATGGCTGGTCAAGGGAGAAATTTTAGCAAGTCAGTTGAAGAATTTGCTGCTTTTATAAAATAACATTGATGATTTGTTTAAGTGTCCGAGACCTTTAAATTTTTGTATGTGGCTAAGCGCATGATTCGTACCATACCTTCACGAAGACTTTTAGTTTGCTGCACAGCCACACATCTTAGAGGTACCATTGCTTACTGTCCCAATTCATACTGGCACTGTTTCAATTGAAGTGGGGAAATGGCCGGTGCAGATTCCAGCTTGAAACAGGCACAAACATGATTAGACCCTGCAATATCTTTGCCTTATGAGTTCAAAGGATAAAGGGTGAGTTGACATGGAGGAGGTAAGGTCAAATCGTGCTGGGTGGGAGAATGGATTGTCATGAATTTGCAAAAACTTGACATGGGACTATCAATGGCCATGGGGTTGTGGGTGACATAGGCGATGTGAGGGTCCTGTGGCCGGGTGGAGTTACAGAAGGTTTGAGAGGCAATGGGGTGTGGGTATGGAGGCATGGGTTGGCATGGGAGTATGAGGGCCCATGAGGGGTGAGTGGGGGCCATGAGATGGCATAGGTTGGATTAGATGGAGCATGGGGAGAGTGTTGGTGTTGAGGGGGGTGAGATGTGAGAGCTGGAGTGTTGATTTTTTAAAAATTCATTTTTTTGTCTGCTTCGGCACCTGGCAGCCTATGCTCGGAAACCTGAAAGCTGAAGGGAGGTGAGGAGGGTTGGAACGAGTCACTAATTCAGCACAGTGGCACAGTAGTCAGCACTGTTGCTTCACAGCTCCAGGGCCCCAGGTTTGATTCCTGGCTTGAGTCACTGTCTGTGCGGAGTCTGCACGTTCTCCCTGTGGCTGCGTGAGTTTCCTCCAGGTGCTCCGGTTTCCTCCCACAAGCCCCGAAGGACATGTTTGTTAGGTGAATTAGACATTCTGATTTCTCCCTCTGTGTACCTGAACAGGAGCCGAAGTGAGGCGACTCGGAGATTTTTACAGTAACTTAATTGCAGTGTTAATGTGAGCCTACTTGTGACAATAATAAAGATTATAAGATTATAATTGCCTTTCCAGGACTGTTTATTCGTCAGGACAAGCAAGCCTGCTTCCCTCCTATCTCTCAAATAACTTGACACATCAGACCTCTCCACACTATCCCTTGTCTAAACTGAACCGTCCAATCCATGATATCTCTCTCACCCATGAACACTTCAACTCTCCCTCTGATCCAGGACCTCCCCAACTCTCCTTCTGATCCACAACCTCTTCAAATCTCCATCTGGCCCATGACCTCTTCAAATCTCTCTCTGATCCATGACCTCTTCAAATCTCTCTCTGATCCATGACCTATTCAACTCTCCTTCTGATCAATGAATTCTTCAATGCTCCTTCTGATCCATGACCTCTTCAACTCTCCCTCTGATCCTAGACCTCTTCAACTCTGTCTCCGATCCATGACCTCTTCAACTCTCCTTCTGACCCATGAATTATTCAACTCTCTCTCTGATCCATGACCTCTTCAACTCTCCTTCTGATCCATGCCCTCTTCAACTCTCCCCCTGGGCCATGACCTTTTCAACTCTCCCTCTGATCCATAACCTCTTCAAATCTCTCTCTGATCCATGACCTCTTCAACTCTCCTTCTGATCCATGCCCTCTTCAACTCTCCCCCTGGGCCATGACCTTTTCAACTCTCCCTCTGATCCATAACCTCTTCAAATCTCTCTCTGATCCATGACCTCTTCAACTCTCCTTCTGATCCATGCCCTCTTCAACTCTCCCCCTGGGCCATGACCTTTTCAACTCTCCCTCTGATCCATAACCTCTTCAAATCTCTCTCTGATCCATGACTTCTTCAACCCTTCCTCTGATCCATGACCTCTTGAACTCTCCTTCTGATCCATAATCTCTTCAACTCTCACCCTGCCAGAACTTTCCTTCCCTTCTTCCGCTCCAAGGTCCACTGCCATTGCTCAATCTGACTTCTGCCTTCCATTAAGTTAAGCCTTCCTGCCAAACAGCTGTCCCAGTAAACAGGGGAAAATAAATCAAATGTGATTGTGTCATTAATTTCGCAGGACTTTCATGTGACCCACATTTCTGGGTTTGCTGATTGGCTACTGCATATCCTGACCCCTGCTCTCTCCTCTGTGTCCTGGAAATGTTGGGGCCATTGATATTGTTATTAATGCATTTTAAAAAGTTAAAATGAGAAACCCAGCGGAGCCTAGGAATTGGTGGTATCAGAACAGAAAATAGAATGATCATATCATCCAAAATTGATGACAGAAAATAGTTAACTGCTCAATCGATTTAAAGAAGACTGAGCACCTTGGGAAATTTTGTACAGCTGAAACATTGATTTATTTCCAGAATGGCGTCACTGAAGTGATTATCACTTTTTTGGACTCATCAGTATTTTCAAGATTGCACTCCATGAATCATCATCACAAGTTTAACGCTGCACTTTGCAACAAAAAAATCAATAGTGTTACGGCTATGCATCATTAAATTATTCCTCAAAATAAGAATAGAACCAGGAACACAGTTTTTAAAGCTTTATGGTCTCCCCCCACCCCACCCTTGTACAACTTTTAATCACTTCAGAAATACCTTAAAAATATAAAATAAATACTGCAGGTTCCGGGAATTTGAAATAAGAACAGAAAAGGCTGGAAAGACGATAAACCTGATAAAAAACATGAATGAGGTGGAGTGAGTATGGGGGAATACAAAAGCACAGACCATAAATACGAAATAGTTAACACTAAATCAATAGGGAAATAAGGAGAAAAATCTTTACTCAGAGAGTTGTTGGAATATAGAACTCACTATGGTGGCACAGTAGCACATTGGTAGCACTGTAGCTTCAACACCAGGGACCCGGGTTTGATTCCCGGCTTGGGTCACTGTCTGTGTGGACTCTGCACGTTCTCCCTGTGTCTGCGTGGCCTTCCTCCGGGTGCTCCGGTTTCCACCCACAAGTTGCGAAAGACCTGCTTTTTAGCTGAATGAGACATTCTGAATCCTCCTTCAGTGTACCTGAACAGGCGCCTGAGTGTGGCAACTAGGGGATTTTCACAGTAACTTCATTGCAGTGTTAGGGTCTGGTTTAGCACAGGGCTGAAGAGCTGGCTTTTAAAGCAGACCAAGGCAGGCCAGCAGCACAGTTCAATTCCCGTACCAGCCTCCCCGAACAGGCGCCGCAATGTGGCGACTCGGGGCTTTTCACAGTAACTTCATTTGAAGCCTACTTGTGACAATAAACGATTTTCATTTCATTGCATTTTCATGTAAGCCTACTTGTGACACTAATAAAGATTATTATTATTACAATCACAGGAAATGAGGCAAATATCTGAGGTGTTTTCAAAGGGAAACTCAGTGAGTCATGGGATAAAAAGGAGGAGAAATATATGCTGAAAGGTTGAGCTGAGGGGAATATGGAAGGAGCAAAATATAAAAAATAAACAGCAGCACAATCTATTTGGTCTGCTGCGTACGTTCTTTTCTATATGAGTGTTCCAATCTTATTACCAGTAGTCATGACTTTTCTAAAGTCACTTGTTGTTAGAATAGTGGGAATATCTTCCAGGGAACAGGCTATGTTCTATGTACTAATACTACCAAAAGGTGAAAACAGATGCTAAGTGCAAGCTGTACTAATAAGAAATGACTGTTAGAAAGTCTGGATTTGGCATTCAATTTTCAGGTGAATCGATGGTTATCACGTTTTAAATGTGTCTGCAGACACTGAAACTGACAACTACAGATTTAACACTAAATTGTTGATTAAACACAATAATTTTCCAGAAGCAATACATGCAGCCTGCAATCACCCACTTCCACCAAAGATCTGGAGTCCACCAGCTAATTGAAAAGCTAATGCAGAAGGACATCTTAGCACCTACAGAGAGGGCACTGAGGTTCTCCATTGCAGTACTGGAGTCCCTGGTGGAGGAGGTACAGAGGTGGAGGGGTGCCCACTGTCTGCAGTAGCGATGGAAGTTACAGGGGGAACTATAATGCAGCACATGAGGGAGGAGATCAACCGGAAGGTGACAGCAAGGAGCCCTGCCCCTAGAACATGGTTCTGGTGCGGCAAGAAATGTAATGACTTGACACAAGTGGTCAAGATAAGATCCCACCTGACAAATATTCTCAATACCTGCCTACCACTGGCAGCATAACTTCAACACACTCCATCCACCATTTAACTATACATTATTTACACGCCCCATACACTTTCATTCTTCACAGGCATTATTCATGCCTCAGACTATTTCACAGCTCTTCAAGCACATGAGGCATCGTAAAGATCAACACACTTGCATATTCTTTCATAGTCACCAGTCTTTCTTTTCCAGAACAAAATGGCAGGTTGCAGGTCCTGGCTGGGGGCTGGTAACTCTATCTGCATGACATCATTCCACCCGAGGAGACGGTGCTGATGATAAGGAGGGAAGGTGGAAGGCATTGTGATCAGGGTAGAACAGGAGGCATATCATTCAGAGTTGTGCATCCACTAAGGCAAAACTTTAACTGCTCCTGAATCCTCTGAGTACTTTTCTCACTTGCAAACTCCATGTGGTCCCATCATACACCCCATCCTGTTGTCACCTCACATGTTGCAAACTCACTCTTCCAGCATTAACATTGTAGACTCTCAGGAACAAAATCCACCCCACATAAGGTCCCCCCTGCCCCTGTCACCCCCCCTCCCCCATCACCACCACCTCCCCTCCTCCAGAGCAACAGCCATCTCCAACTCCAGATGAAGAGGAGAATGAGTGTGAGGAAGAAGGTACTGCTTCAAAGGCTACCACTGTCAGCTCAGAGAATGGCACCATACGTAACTTAGAGACTAGGTTAGAAGAGAGATCGTCACAATAGGATACAATTGGCATGAGTGGACAATGACCACACAGGATGGAAGGGATACTATAGGTTCCACATTTCCAGGAGAAAATGGAGAGGGGCAAAGTTGCACACCAGCTTTACTACAGAGGAGTCAGGTTCGAACCTCACAGGGTCAAACTTCAGAAAAAGGCTGATGAATTTGACAAACAAAATGCTAGTTGCAATGGAGTGCCTGCCTTAAAGCTTGTGGTTCATGGTAATAATAATGATAATTTATTAGTGTCACAAGTAGGCTTGCATTAACACTGCAATGAAGATACTAAGAAAACCCCTTAGTATCCACACTCCGGTGTCTGTTCGGGTACACTGAGGGACAATTCAGAATGTCCAATTCACCTAACAAACACATCTTTTGGGACTTGTGGGAGGAAACCGGAGCACCCGGAGGAAACCCACACAGACCCGGGGAGAACATGCAGATTCCGCACAGACAGTGGCTCAAGCCGGGAATCGAACCCGGGTCCCTGGCGCTGTGAAGCTACAGTGCTAACCACCGTACTATCATGCCGTCCATGACAATATGGAAGTAATGTAGAGGGATGAAGCCACCTTGGTCTGTGTGGTCACACAAAGCCCAGAAGCCATCTTCTTCATCGTGGAGAGGATCAATTCTAGCCAGCAGCCTTTCATGTACCGTTTGATGACTGAGGTTGCAGCTTTCAATGCAAATGTTGTAAGGAAGCTCCAGCAGTTGCCATCACAAATGGCCACCTGCAAAGGACCATGGGAATTATGGCCAACCCAGGACTCAGACAGGCTCAGAGCTTGTGTGTGTATTTGCAACACAGATAGTTAGATGCGATCGAAACCTCCGCTCATTTGCATTCTAATGGCCCATTTCCACAGAACAAAAGAACTGTACTCAGGTAACCGATACAGATACAGACTAATTGCCACCACTCCCTTTACTCAGGGAGCCCAAACAGCCAAAGAACAAAGAACAAAGAAAATTACAGCACAGGAACAGGCCCTTCGGCCCTCCCAGCCTGCGCCGATCCAGGTCCTTTATCGAAACCTGTCTTCTATTTTCCAAGGATCTACTTCCCTCTGTTCCCCGCCCGTTCATATATCTGTCTAGATGCATCTTAAATTATGCTATCGTGCCTGCCTCTACCACCTCCGCTGGCAAGGCGTTCCAGGCACCCACACCCTCTGCGTAAAAAACTTTCCACGCACATCTCCCTTGAACTTTCCCCCTCTCACCTTTAAATTGTGACCCCTTGTAATTGACACCCCCACTCTTGGAAAAAGTTTGTTGCTATCCACCCTGTCCATACCTCTCATAATTTTGTAGACCTCAATCAGGTCCCCCCTCAACCTCCGTCTTTCCAACAAAAACAATCCTAATCTACTCAACCTTTCTTCATAGCTAGCACCCTCCATACCAGGCAACATCCTGGTGAACCTCCTCTGCACCCTCTCTAAAGCATCCACATCCTTCTGGTAATGTGGCGATCAGAACTGCATGCAGTATTCCAAATGTGGCCTAACCAAAGTCCTATACAACTGTAACATGACCTGCCGACTCTTGTACTCAATAACCCGTCTGATGAAGGCAAGCATGCTGTATGCCTTCTTGACCACTCTATCGCCCTGCATTGCCACCTTCATCAATTTTCCCCAGGACTCTTCCATTGACCATATAGTCCGTTCTTGAATTAGATTTTCCAAAATGCATCACCTCACATTTGCCTGGATTGAACTCCACCTGCCATTTCTCTGCCCAACTCTCCAATCTACCCATATTTTGCTGTATTCTCTGACAGTCCTCCTCGCTATCTGCAACTCCACCAATCTTAGTATCGTACGAAGTCTTACAACACCAGGTTAAAGTCCAACAGGTTTGTTTTGATGTCACTAGCTTTCGGAGCGCTGCTCGTTCCTCAGGTGAAGGAGGAAGGAGCAGCGCTCCCTGAGGAAGGAGCAGCGCTCCGAAAGCTAGTGACATCGAAACAAACCTGTTGGACTTTAACCTGGTGTTGTAAGACTTCGTACTGTGCTCACCCCAGTCCAACGCCGGCATCTCCACATCAATCTTAGTATCATCTGCAAACTTGCTAATCAGACGACCTATACCTTCGCCCAGATCATTTATGTATATCACAAACAACAGTGGTCCGAGCACGGATCCCTGTGGAACACCACGAGTCACCTTACTCCATTTTGAGAGACTCCCTTCCACCACTACTCTCTGTCTCCTGTTGCTCAGCCAGTTCTTTATCCATCTAGCTAATACACCCTGAACCGCATACGACTTAACTTTTTCCATCAACCTGCCATGGGAAACTTTATCAAACGCCTTCCTGAAGCCCATGTATATGACATCTACAGCCCTTCCCTCATCAATTAACTTTGTCACTTCCTCAAAGAATTCTATTAGGTTTCTAAGACATGACCTTCCCTGCACAAAACCATGCTGCTTATCACTGATAAGTCTATTTTCTTCCAATGTGAATAGATCCTATCCCTCAGTATTTTCTCCAACAGTTTGCCTACCCACTGACGTCAAGCTCACAGGTCTATAATTCCCTGGATTATCCCTGCTACCCTCTTTAAACAATGGGACAACATCAGCAATTCTCCAGTCCTCCGGGACCTCACCCGTGCTCAAGGATGCTGCAAAGATATCTGTTAAGGCCCCAGCTATTTCGTCCCTCGCTTCCCTCAGTAACCTGGGATAGATCCCATCCGGACCTGGGGACTTGTCCACTTTAATGCCTTTTAGAATACCCAAAACATCCCCCTTCCTTATGCCGACTTGACCTAGAGTATTTAAACATCCATCCCTAGCCTCAACATCCGTCATGTCCCTCTCCTTGGTGAATACCGATGCAAAGTACTCATTAAGAATCTCACCCATTTCCTCTGACTCCACGCATAAATTCCCTCTTTTGTCTTTGAGTAGGCCAATCCTTTCTCCAGTTACCCTCTTGCTCCTTATATATGAATAAAAGGCTTTGGGATTTTCCTTAACCCTGTTAGCCAAAGATATTTCATGACCCCTTTTAGCCCTCTTGATTGCACGTTTGAGATTTGTCCTAACTTCCCGATATTCCTCCAAAGCTTCATCAATTTTAAGTCGCCTAGGTCTTATGTATGCTTCCTTGTTCATCTTAGCTAGTCTCACAATTCCACCCGTCATCCATGGTTCCCTAATCTTGCCATTTCTATCCCTCATTTTCAGAGGGACATGTCTGTCCTGCACTCTAATCAACCTTTCCTTAAAAGACTCACATTTCAAATGTGGATTTACCCTTAAACAGCTGCTCCCAATCCACATTCCCTAGCTCCTGCCGAATTTTGTTATACTTGTCCTTTCCCCAATTTAGCACTCTTCCTTTAAGACCACTCGCGTCTTTGTCCATGAGTATTCTAAAACTTGCGGAATTGTGATTGCTATTCCCAAAGTAATCACCGACTGAAACTTCAACCACCTGGCCGGGATCATTCCCCAATACCAGGTCAAGTATGGCCCCTTCCACTGTTGGACTATTTACATACTGCTCTAAAAAACTCTCCTGGATGCTCCTTACAAATTCTGCTCCATCTACACCTCCAACACTACATGAGTCTCATTCAATGTTGGGGAAGTTAAAATCTCCCATCACGACCACCCTATTGCTCCTACATTTTTCTATAATCTGTCTACATATTTGTACCTCTACTTCACGCTCGCTTTTGGGAGGCCTGTAGTAAAGTCCCAACAATGTTACTGCACCCTTCCTATTTCTTAGCTCTACCCATATTGCCTCAGTGCTCGAATCCTCCATCGTGCCCTCCTTAATCACAGCTGTGATATCATCTCTGACCAGTAATGCACTCCTCCACCCCTTTTACCTCCCTCTCTATCCCTCCTGAAGCATCTATACCCTGGGATATTTAGTTGCCAGTCTTGCCCTTCCCTCAACCAAGTCTCAGTAATACCAATAACATCATATTCCCAGGTACTAATCCAAGCCCTAAAGTCATCTGCCTTACCTGCTACACTTCTCAATTGAAACAAATGCACCCCAGACAACCTGTCCCTTTGCGTTCATCATCTCTTCCCTGTCTACTCTTCCCCTTCATCACATTGAGTTTATTATCTAGTACCTTACTGGCTTTACTGCTGCCTCTTTACTGACCTCTAACTTCCTAATCTGGTTCCCATCCCCCTGCCACATTAGTTTAAAACCTCCCCAACAGTGTTAGCAAAAGCACCCCCTAAGACATTGGTTCCAGTCCTGTCCAGGTGCAGACCATCCGATTTGCAATGGCCCCACCACCCCAGAACCGGTTCCAATGTCCCAAAAATCTGAACCCCTCCCTCCTGCACCATCTCTTGAGCCACGTATTCATTCTGACTATTCTTGAATTTCTACTCTGACTGTCTCGTGGCACTGGTAGCAATCCTGAGATTACTACCTTTGATGTCCTACTTTTTAACTTATCTCCTAACTCCCTAAATTCTGATTGTAGGACCTCATCCCGTTTTTTACCTATATCGTTGGTGCCTATATGCACCACGACAACTGGCTGTTTACCCTCCACCTTCAGTATGTCCTGCAGCCGATCTGAGACATCCATGACTGGTGCACCCGGGAGGCAACATACCATTCAGGAGTCTCATTTTCGACCTCAGAAACGCCTGTCTACTCCCCTTACGATTTAATCCTCAATAACTATAGCCCTGCCAGTCTTTTTCCAGCCCTTCTGTGCATCAGAGCCAGCCACGGTGCCATGAGCCTGGCTACTAATGCCTTCCCCTGGTGAGTCACCTCCCCCAACAGTATCCAAAATGGTATACCTGTTTTGGAGGGAGATGACCGCAATGGGACACCTGCACTGCCTTCCTGCTCTTTCTCTGCCTTTTGGTCACCCATTCCCAGTCTCCCTTACCAATCTTAAACTGCGGTGTGACCAACTCACTGAACGTGCTATCCACGACCTCCTCAGCATCGCGGATGCTCCAAAGTGAGTCCATCCGCAGCTCCAGAGCTGTCATGCGGTCTAACAGGAGCTGCATATGGACACACTTCCCACACATGAAGGAGTCAGGGACATTGGCCGTGTCCCTGACCTCCCACATTGAGCAAGAGGAGCATAACACGGGTCTGGGATCTCCTGCCATTTTTACACTCCCAACAGTAAGTTTTTTAATAAAAAATTACTCCCCTTCTCAGCAAGCACTCACTCAGCAACCACTGCGCCCCGCACGATAACACCTCAGGGAGAAAAAAAAACTACTTACCAGTCACAACCAATCAATTACCTGCAGGCTGTGACGTCACGGTTCAACTTCTTTCTACTTCTACCTACCCTTGAGTCTCCCTCTTGTTCTTTACTCGGCTGGGATCTCTACAGTGATTGTCTTTTTTTTTGGTTAGAGGAGGAGGTAGGGAGGGAAATACTGAAGAAGTGTTTCAGGTTTAACTGTCACTTGACAACAGCTCCTCCACAAAACACCTTTTGGATGCAGTGATCGCAACGCACGGATGCAAATTTTCTCGACAACAGCCAATCAGCAGCTCCGCTCTACTGCCTCTGCTGGATGCTTGCCTTGATTTGAACACATAGGGTGCCTTGCTCAGGTACACTTACTGGATGCAGTGACCGCAATGCACAAATGCAAATTTTCCCCGCAACAGCCAATCAGCAGCTCTGCTCTACTGCCCTCTGCTGGATGCTTGCCTTGACTTGAACACTAAGTGTGTCTTGCTCAGGTACACTTTCCGGATGCAGTGACCGCAATGCACAGATGCAAATTGTCCCCGCACCAGCCAATCAGCAGCTCCGCTCTACTGCCCTCTGCTGCCAAGGTCAATGGCTGCTAAGGACACGCCCAGCCATCAAGGCACCCGCCCCTTTATTGGCCAAAATAGAAGGCAATGATCGAAGCCTGTCGAATTATTGGGTCCAACTTAAGGACCACCCCAAAGATCGCAAAATCCCAGAGGGATAAGAAGAGACATAAGAACATAAGAACATAAGTACTAGGAACAGGAGTAGGCCATCTGGCCCCTCGAGCCTGCTCCGCCATTTAATGAGATCATGGCTGATCTTTGTGGACTCAGCTCCATTCTCTGGCCCATACACCATATCCCCGAATCCCTTTATTCTTTAGAAAGGTATCTATCTTTTTCTTAAAAACGTGAAAAGAAGGAGCCTCAACTGCTTCACTGGGCAAGGAATTCCAGAGATTCACAACCCTTTGGGCGAAGAAGTTCCTCCTAAACTCGGTCCTAAATCTACTTCCCCTTATTTTGAGGCTATGCCCCCTAGTTCTGCTTTCCCCGACCAGTGGAAACAACCTGCCCGCATCTATCCTATCTATTCCCTTCATAATTTTATGTTTCAATAAGATCCCCCCCGCATCCTTCTAAACTCCAATGAGTACAGTCCCAGTCTACTCAAACTCTCGTCATAATCTAATCCCCTCAACTCTGGGATCGACCTAGTGAATCTCCTCTGCACTCCCTCCAGTGCCAATATGTCCTTTTTCAGGTAAGGAGACCAAAACTGAACACAATACTCCAGATGTGGCCTCACCAACACCTTATACAATTGCAGCATAACCTCCCTAGTCTTGAACTCCATCCCTCTAGCAATGAAAGACAAAACTCGATTAGCCTTTTTAATCACCTGTTGCACCTGTTGCAACTTTTTGCGACTCGTGCACCAGCACACCCAGGTCCCTCTGCCGAGCAGCATGTTTTAACATCTTACCGTTTAATTAATAATCCATTCTGCTGTTATTCCTCCCAAAATGGATAGCCTCACACTTGGCAACATTGAATTCCATCTGCCAGACCCTAGCCCATTCACCTAACCTATCCAAATCCTTCTGCAGACTTCCGGTATCCTCTGTACTTTTTGCTTTACCACTCATCTTAGTGTCGTCTGCAAACTTTGACACATTGCACTTGGTCCCCAACTCCAAATCATCTATGTAAATTGTGAACAACTGCGGGCCCAACACTGATCCTTGAGGGACCCCACTTGTTACAGGTTGCCAACCAGAGAAACACCCATTTGTCCCCACTCTCTGCTTTCTGACACAGCTCGGTCTCTGTTGGATCCGGCCTATGCCAACCCAAGTGCAGCATAACGACCAGACAGACAAGTTCAAGACCAACGATCGCTACCAGGCGGATGAGCCCAGCAGAAACAGAGCCACTTCTTCCACCCAGCCACGCAAGATCCGGACAAAGGCCTTGTCCATCTGCATAGAGCCAGTTGCCCTGAAGTTAAGTATAGGTTATTGTAGTTGTTAGGTGTAGTTTAACTTGTAGTGTTTTGTGTTGCATGTCGAAATAATCGTTGTGTGGAAATAAACCATCTTTGAACTTGAACTGACTAACTGCTTGTGTGGTCCTTTAATCGATATCTGGTAAAGCCTTGTGGTGGTATCATATGATACCTGGCCACTCTAAAGAGCATCATTATTAATTGGCAACATTATTGGTGATCCTGGTGGGATAGTTTTCCATTAAATTGGCAACATTATTGGTGACATCTGACGGGACTTGAATTAGAAGTGATTTTGTCACTCCGAGAGAACCCACAAACTTTGAAATCCAATTGCGTGAAAGAGAAAGAACCATAAGTGCAAGCCCATTTCGACCAAATCACCGAATTTCAGAAGTGTGCACTAACCTGCATGCGTACTAACAGGGATATAAGGTAAACTCGTTAGATTGTGTCAAAACTATCGAGGGAATTGTGAACCAAAAATAGCTTAGGCCATACCCGCAGTTCAAATTGCTGCCTTTTCCCCCTGTCCCAAATTAACGATAGGAAACAGATATTAACGGTAGGAAAAGAGATATTAGAAGCAATGGCCACAAAAGCGATGGAACGTTTAATGAACCCACAGGAACACGAGGTCGCAGCGACCAACAGAGCAGAGCAGTGCCCCATATGGGAAGAAGAGTTGAGGAAGTATTTAAAGGGGAAAGGATGGCCCCTTTGGTCCGAGTTTTATTCAAATGAAGATTCAGGTACAGGAAGCATAGGACAAACTTGGTGGACAACCTAACTGAGGTGTATAAGAAAAATGCAGCAAAAGAGCGAAAGCCAATGGCAATAGTGTCCTGTTTGGCACAGTTGTGAGGCACAGAGGAGGTCGTGAGGACGCTCCGCAGGCAGCTAGTTGAGAAAGACGAGAAGAATGAGGGAAACTATAGTGAAAGCAAAAAGATTATTGAGCAATCCGGGAACAGTTGGCAGCTAAAGATAAAGAGATGGCTGATGTCAAACGGGCAGACCAATCTTGTTTAGTTCACCTTAGCAGCTTTCAGACCCAGTATGATAAAGCCTACCAAGATACACAGCGCGCAGTCTTGGTACGAGAAGAGGCAGAACAACAGATAGCACAGTTAACGAGTCAATGCATGGATTTAAAGGCAGTTTTACGAGCGCTCCACAGCTCCACTACAGAACAAAGACAGAGCACAGTAGACCACTCAAAATGTAGACAGCAAATAGAGAAGTTGCAGTCACTGCTTTCAGTACAAAATGTATTTAGGTATACTTTTGGACAAAATTTAGATGAGGAAGGTGCCCCCAATTGGCAAGAACTAAATGAAACCACCAGAGATATGTGGAGGACACAGAAAATCACAATAGAGCCCCCCATGGCCCGAAAAGGAAAGCACCCACACCACCGACTGCACAGGCAGCACACACCCCCATGAATCCGGTCACCACACAGCGCAAGTCATCGGATCGGGAGGAGCCCAATTGCATTTATGCCACCCCATTATCCATCACCCAATTGAGAGATGCCTGCTCTAAAATTGATCCATTCGAACCCACCGCAGATCCGCATAATTTCTTTGAGAGAGTACGCCAGCAAAAGGTTATGTACGGTCTAGACGAAAGGGAGGAGGTTAAGTTTATAGTAATGAGCCTTGACCAGTCCGTCAGCTCAACTTTGCCTGAACCCCAGAATGGAGGAGGAGGAACCCTACAGAAGATGAAAACGGCCATTTTAGATGCGATCGGATACAACAAGGGAGACCTAGTAGAAGGTTTAAACCGCTGTAAGCAAAAGAAGGGAGAGCATCCGACTGCATTTGCAGGCCGCCTTTGGATCCATTTTAAAGCAGTATTTGGGGATTTAAAATGCGTACACTTAGATAACGACGACACAACTAAATGGTCCCGCTTATAAACACGATTGTGGGAAGATCCCAGGAATGGTCACAATTTCAGGTCCCGATCCTATGCCACAGAAACAATACGGTTTTCCACAGCAAGCCGAGGGTGAGATTTCAAAAGTCATCAATAGCTTATTAGATCAAGGAGTAATTCGGCCGGTAGCCTCAACAAATAATGCCCCAATTTGGCCCGTGAAAAAACCCGATGGTTCTTGGCAACTGACAATCGACCACCGTGAACTTAACAAGGTCACCCTTGAGCAGCCCCACCATTGCCACGAGTCCCGAGACCATGCTCAAGCAGGGAATACAGGAAAAGTACTTCACAATGCTGGACATCAGCAATGGCCTTTGGTCCATCCCACTAGGCAAGACCTGTCAATATAAGTTTGCATTCTCATTTCAAGGGCAGCAGTACACGTGGACATGCCTCCCGCAAAGATTTCACAATTCCCCCTATGGGAAGAGAGAGATTGAACACAATCGAATTGAGTCAATAGTTAAATTTCCCCAGCTCCACAATATCACTGCACTCCAGTCATTCTTAGGATTAGTTGGATATTGTAGGAACCGTATAGGTGGTTTTGCCACAAAAGCAGCCCCACTCTCAGACCTCCTAAAGAAGAACGCCCCATGGGAATGGCTTCCTCAGCACACAGACGCCATCGATTAATTAAAACGTGCCCTAGGCACAGCCCCTGCTTTGCAAGTTCCAGACCCACACTCTGCCTATGCCATAGAAGTAGCAACCACCGACCGAACCCTATCAGCAGTACTCCTACAGGAAAGACATGACCACTTAGGACCCGTAGCCTATGCCTCACGAGTTCTGGATGCCGTGGAGCAAGGATTTACAGCCTGCGATCGGCACTTGCTCGCGGTCTTTTGGGCAGTGAAGTATTTTGCATACATCACAGGCCTTAACCCAGTAACAATTTTAACCGAGCGCACCCCAACGCAGCTACTGTTAGATAGGGTAAAGGACGGTTCAGTCAGCCAGATCAGAGCAGCTCGCTGGACAATGTTGTTACAAGGAAGGGACATTACAGTCAAACGTACAAAGACCCACACATTTCGAGCAGATAACCTTCAGTATGCAGGGTCCCCACATGAGTGCCAGATCATGGCAGCCCAACACCACTCAGGACCCTTTATTCCGAAGGCACTGCACACACGAGCAGGCAGTAAAACGCAGAATCCACACACCATAGACAATGCTTTAAAGATTTATGTAGAGGTTCCTCAATGATAGAAAAAGGAAAGGGAATAGCTGGTTGTGGAATTTATGTAGAAGACGCACAGGGACGCGCATTAGAAGAAATATCTTTAAAATTGCCCGGCCACCTCGGATCACAAGCAGCAGAATAGCAGCCATAGCATATGTAGTGCGGCACCCAGATTCCTTTCCAACCCCCGCAGACATACATTCGGACAGTTTATAAGTGTGCAATAGCTTGACAGAATTCCTGACCCTGTGGGAATCTCGAGGATTCATATCCGCGGATGGTAAACCCCTACCCTCAGCCCCATTGTTGAAACATATTCTAAGGACAGCTAAAGACCGCACGTACGGAATTATTAAAGTGAGAAGCCATCATCGTTCCTCCCCACCCGGTAATGTAAAGGCAGACGCCTTAGCTAAGTCAGGATCACGCTACAGTCGCTTTTGGCAACCCCCTGAAAGTGAACCGATCCACATAGTCCAGGTTTCTCAGACCAATATTGAGGATCTATCCCAGGCCCAAAAGGCAGATGACACTCTCAAACAAGTTTTAAATGGTAACTTCCCAGCCCCCGACGGCAAATGCAAGGACTCACTGATGGTACAGGACGGTATACTTTTGAAAAATGGAATTTATGTGGTCCAGGACAGAAGCCAGATAATTCACCAGTTTCATGACGGACACGGGCATCAGGGGATAGACAATACCATTGCCCATTTAAGACCTTTGTGCTGGTAGCCCGATCTGAATTCCGATGCAACACGTTATGTTGAGAATTGTTTAATCTGTGCACAGAACAATCCTGAAAGGTACTCCGAGAAGGGACAATTGAGACACACCCGACCTGTTAATGGCCCTTGGACAAATTTGCAACTCGGCTACATTGGCCCCCTCCCCGCTTGCAGAAATAGTTTCAAATACGTATTAGTGGTAATCAACACCTTTACAAAATGGGTAGAAGCATTTCCCTCACGGAAAAACACTGCAAAGGCCACAGCTAAGATTTCGACCCAACAGATATTTACATGCTGGGGCCTTCCCCGCAGTATTGAGTCAGACCAAGGTTCCCATTTCACCGGCAACGTCATGCAAAATGTCCTAACGATTTTTGGAATCAAACAGAAATTTCACATCGTGTATCACCCCCAACCCAGCAGCATTGTTGAGAGAATGAATTGCACTTTAAAAGCGACCATTAGAAAGATGGTGCAACAGAATAATACCACATGGGACACAGTTCTCCCATTTGCCCTTATGTTTATTTGGAACACCGTTTCCAGTTCCACAGGTTTCACCCCCCACACTCTCAAGACCGGACGGCCCATGAAAGGAATTGAATATTTATTAGGTCTCGATTTGGCAAGCCCCACAGTTTCCGCCCTCACCCATGAAAAAGCGGTCCAACAAGTCACAGACAATATTAAAGCAGCACAGCTCGCTGCAGCTGTCCGACTAGACACTAGAAGGAAGCAGAGTAAAGCCTGCTTTGATAAAACCGTCCACCCTGTAGAGTACACAGTCGGTCAGCAAGTAATGGTTTCCCTTTACAATCCCAGTTATTTCCTCTCCCCCAAATTTGCAGGACCCTACTCCATTTCGGACAAAGTAAGCCCCTCTGTGTACAAGATAACATACCCCAATCATAAAACTGGTTGGTTCCACATCAACCAGTTGAAAGTCTATGGAACCCAATGTAGCCACTCCCACCACATCTCCCTAGCAATAGCAGACGATTCCGCCCCGCCCATCGACAACCTAGTCCAACCCTCCCCCAGCCCTGATAGCACTTCCACGCCCACAGACCCGACCTTGTCTCCGCCCACAGGTACGACCTTCCACCTTGAGCTTGACTCCGACGATAGTGCCAACCTCCCCAAATTGACCACAATCAC
Source organism: Scyliorhinus torazame (assembly GCF_047496885.1). NCBI lineage: Eukaryota > Metazoa > Chordata > Chondrichthyes > Carcharhiniformes > Scyliorhinidae > Scyliorhinus > Scyliorhinus torazame. The sequence goes on from NC_092717.1 coordinate 153,718,443, forward strand.
TGACCACTGGTACAACCTCCCCGGCCCCAGTCACTCCAGCCCCTGGTACCACGACCAAGACATGTTTGGCCCCCTATGCCCCTTTCCACAGCCACAGCCAGAGCCACCGCTACCGCCTGACAACAGTAACTTGCCCATCACTGCCACCGCCCCTATGCCTCATGACAAACAAACCCCTTTTTGGCACCGCGACAACTCTTGTAGACTGGTTAGACATGACAATTCAGATTCCACGACGGCCCACGCGGCCACAGCACAAAAATGGCAGGCATGAGTCTGGCAACCGGAAGATGGTGATGATTCAGATTCTGACTCTGGTTATGGTAATCCTTTTACAACGCTTTTTGATACAGAACCCTGAGGTGCCCAGATGAGGAGAAAGAAACGCCGCATAAGAATTACGGTGTCCTACTTTCTGATGGAGCCTGCCCACCTTTTATTTTCCTTCTTTCTTTCTTCTTGTTACATGGTTTTAATTAATGTCGGCCTGACACCCAATTTCTTGATACAGTCATAGTTACTCTTCCAACGCCATTTACTGACCAATGGCCATTAAAGGAACAATTGTTGGATCTCACATATGTTACAAATTCTTTCCGCTCCTTTAGGTCACCCAGGTAGGGAATAACAGCACTAATCCCACCCTGCCAGAGGATCCCAAATGCATCTGGTCAGTTAAGATCGGGTAGTGGAGCAACGGCACTGGTCACCGCCCTACCCGGGAATCCCACCCATTCTTGCCCTGCTGCGGCCCACACACACCTCATGTTCCCGTCACTTCGAGTACTCCGGAATGGTTCTTTACACTTTTCACTGTCTTTGGCAGGTCTTAGTTTTCTCTTCTCTCCTCTTTTATTGTGGTTTTCAGAATGCCCTTTGCCACAATCTGTACACTCATCCCTTTACCTTCCGCAAACCTCTGGTCGTTCCCCACCTGCTATTTACGCATTTGACACACTTGGTTGCCACATATGCTGCTACACGCGAACTACCTCTGGACCCTGGGATGATGAAACTCTATAAAACTGGCCGCCCTAAAATTCAGCTAGTAAGATGAGCCTCAGCCATCACTGGTTGCAGTAAAGGAAAGATTGGACGGAGAAATTGTCTGCCCACTCCCCGCATTGACCACCAGCTGCGAGAATCTTTGCACTTACAAAGACATTTTTTCTGTTGCATGTCTTGTGTCTCAAAATGTTATTTAAAAAAAAAAAATGAGGAAGTCACACATGGTGCCGATTCTAATGGGTAATTGAAGTTAAGGAGAGAATGACAAATAAACGAGATATTAACCGAAGATAATAACAGATATTATGCTTGCACCCCCAGGAATATACGGAAAACAGAAGACAGAAGACAAGATGAAGAGAGGACTGATGACCCATATTGTGATCATCGCTGGTATCCTACAACGGTGCGTGTTACAAGCCTCTGTACCACACACCACACCAGCCCCGAACACCACCACACAACATGACACCCCGAGCCCGGACACCACACCACACATAGAGATAAACACTGATACCCCCACTTGGTGCGAAAACATTGCCAAATGGTATTCCCATTCATATACAGTACAGGCCCTTCTGGTAATTGCAATAATATGCAGTGTCATCCAGACATTTAGACTCCGCAAATGGTGAAAAAGAGCCTCCCGCTCCCCGATATATACACCCCGAGCCCCCTTCTTTGGAATTCACCCAACTCAACAAACACTGCAATCACTGATAAAAATATAGACCGCATACCTCTCTAACTTTGATAGATTAAGTAGGAATATGATGCTGCTGTTTTGAAATCTTGTATTGCCATAAGTTCTTTTTGATATTTGCCAGCAGCATGAGAGTAGCTTAGATAATGTTAGTTAGATATTCAATTGTGCGGAACAGTGAAATGTTTTATAGCGACCCGTTAGAAATTATGAATGTATGATGTGTTAATAAAAATGTTAGGTAAATGCTCCAAAAACATAGGACAGAATAGTGTAGAATCTGTCCTTAACCAAGGGTAACCGGCAAACCAGGGATGGATAAGGGATCAACAGTGTGATCCACCACGCTTCGCGTTCAGGATCAAGAGGACAGGATGTAGCTATCTCAAATGGCCACCTGCAAAGTATCATGAGAATTATGGCTAACCCAGGACTCAGGCAGACTCAGAGCTTGTGTGTGTATTTGCAACCCAGACAGTTAGACACGATCAAAACCCCCCTCGTTTGCATTTTCATGGCTCATTTCACCAGAACAAAAGAACTGTACTCAGGTAACCGATACAGATCCAGACTAATCGGCGCCACATCCTTTACTCAGGGAGCCCAAACAGCCAAGATCAATGACCGCTAAGGACATGCCCAGCCATCAAGGCACCCGCCCCTTTATTGGCCAAAATCGAAGGCAGTGATCGAAGCCTGTCGAATTATTAAGGACCACCCCAAAGAGCGTGAAATCCCAGAGGGATAAGAAGAGACACAGCCATGTGCTCGGTCTCTCTTGGATCCGGCCTATGCCAACCCAAGTGCAGCCTAACTACCAGACAGACAAGTTTAAGACCAACGATCGCTACCAGACGGATGAGCCCAGAGAAACAGAGCCACTTCTTCCACCCCACCCAGCCACGCAAGATTCGGACAAAGGCCTTGTCCATCTGCATAGAGCCAGTTGCCCTGAAGTTAAGTATAGGTTATTGTAGTTGTTAGGTGTAGTTTAACTTGTAGTGTTTTGAGTTGCATGTCAAAGCAATCCTTGTGTGTAAATAAACCATCTTTGAACTTGAACTGACTAACTGGTTGTATGGTCCTTTGATCGATATCTGGTAAAGCCTTGTGGTGGTATCATTTGATACCTGGCGACTCTAAAGAGCATCATTATTAATTGGCAACATTATTGGTGACTCTGGTGGCGATTGGCAACAGTGGTTTTGGGTTGCTCAGCGGAACATGACTTGCTGAATGACCAGAGATCCGTCCCCCAGCAGATCAGCTGGGCTGCGTGAAGAGAGGAGCTGAGGCAATGTAGTTGAAAGTTTCAAAGACTGTACTTGAAAGATTAACTCTGGGTGGGTGTTTCCCATCGCATCACGCCTATCAGGCCTCAATGGAGCACTGTTCAGTATAGGTTTCCACAATTGTGGACTAGGCATGATGACATGTCAGGAGCGCTTGGAGACCATTAGAGCCCCCGGTGGTGGGGACAGGACAGGGTAGTACCTGCTAAGGTGCCAGGTTGGCACTGCCAGAATTACAGGGGCACTGCCGGATGCCAGACCGGCAGTACCAAGGTCCCCGCATGCCAGGTTTCCACTGACAAGTGTTGGGGCCTGGTGGTCCATGCCTATGAAAAGAGCAGTCGGGGGAGCTTGAGGGGTCTGCAGAAATTTTGGGGGCCTGAAAGTGGGGGGGACGGGGACGGGGGACGGGGGACGGGGGGACTCCTGAAAGGTTGAAAGGTGCAGTGTAGAGATCAGGGAACCTTTCAAAATGGCACCCTGATCTGTAAGGAGCCGGTCCTGCTGTTGAGCTGAGCTCCCCAGTGCTGGAAAACATTTAAAGGGTGGCCTCGACAGGGAGAAAGCCCTCGAGGCCCAAATGCTGTTGTACAGTGGTCTTACTGTCAGCGTTGCAGCCGGCACAAAGCACCCCACCAAACACACTAGAAACCAAACTTTACATTTTTACGGTGAATTTCACTCTCTGTTTCTCTCTCCACAGATGCCGCCAGATCCACTGAGCATTTCTAGCACTTTCTGTTTTTATCCACGGTACTTTTCTTTTACTGTAGTGGTGTGGGAATCTTGGGATAGGAGCTTACTGAACTGCCAGCACTGCCACTCCATTTACCCCTGGCACTTCCATTGCCTTTGAAGTTGCCTGCCAGCCCGGAAACCCAGATGGCTGAAGAGCTTGCTGGGACAATTCAGACTGAAGTGGGGTCATTATGGCCCAAATCCTCCTGAGGACATTAAAGGTGGCCATCAGAACAGTCCAGATTCTCAAGGCAGCCATACATGTTGCCAACTGGGGTTACATTTACGATGAATCTTGCCCATGGATACTTGAGCCCCAATGAAATGTGAATGGTTGGCTACAAGGGGGCACAAGATGCCCTCTAATGCCATAGCCTGTAATTACACTAAGAAGCCCTGAGTCACCAGTTGAGCATTCATACGATGAGAGCCACTTGACCCCCAGGAATATCACTGAGCAGCCAATTACATAGAACATAGAACATAGAACATTACAGCGCAGTACAGGCCCTTCGGCCCTCGATGTTGCGCCGATCTATGAAACCACTCTAAAGCCCATCTACACTATTCCCTTATCGTCCATATGTCTATCCAATGACCATTTGAATGCCCTTAGTGTTGGCGAGTCCACTACTGTTGCAGGGAGGGCATTCCACACCCTTAATACTCTCTGAGTAAAGAACCTACCTCTGACATCTGACAAGCGGAGATTCAGGTACCTTGGCCAATTAGGAGGCACTCGGTGATACTCTGCTGAGATGGTCTCCAAATTCATTATGATTTGCTTCATGCTGCACAATCTGTTGATCATGAGAGACCAGCCACTACCGCCAGCAATTACAACAGAGAACAAGTTCAGGATGCGCAAGAGGAGGAAAGAGAAGCAAAAGGATGGAAATCTGTGGCTGCATGGAGATTCATGGGGATGTTAGAGCGATTATACTTCCGTTCGACTGTCAATGGGCTGCCAACTTTAGCATCAGCCATAGCAAGCTAATACATTACCATCTCCCTACATGGCAATCGGGACATCTCTCACTGCCACGACCTCTGTGCTCTGCTCTCTATTTCTTTGAGAGAGGATTAATTACAGATCTAAAGCAGAATCCCAACAGGATAACCATGACCATGTAAGAACAGTAGAGGATAAGAATGCGAGGTGGAGAAATTAATTTTGCCTTTTGAGATTGCACCATCACCAAAATTATGGCTGATTTTCTACCGCAGTCCTCCACCTTTCAGCACTATCCCCAAAGACAGTCTGACCCAAGTTGCTCGCAATATCTGTGTTGAATATATTTAATGCTTGAGCATCAACAGTACTCTGGAGTAGAACGTACTATAAGGATTCTTCTGTTAATCTCTGCCTATCCCTTGTTTTTTTTCCTTTCAATTTCTGTTATTTTGCTATTTCAATTTTTGTACCTGGACAATCAATGGGACCTATGCCTTTAAGATGGACTTCACCTTTAATTTTTTTAAAAGGAAACTCTAGCAAGATGTGCTGTTTGGTCTGATTTCAGTGCTTATACGGCTTGATGGACTTGGCTGTCAACCAGTAGACTATTTTGAAATGCTGGGCCTTCTCAATGGATCGTGCTGATTGCTCAGATTTTTCTCTGGAATGTTCCTTTCTCTGTGAGATTGTGTTTCCAGTTTAGTTTTGTTTTGAACTCAGAGCTGAAGGAAGCTCTTTGAATTTCTCTCTCCCTAAAAGGATACATCTCTCTCAAGCACCTCGGCTGGAGCTCTCTCTGGGTAAACTGATTCAACCAGCTTTTCCTCTATTTAGTCTGCGTGTTTAATTCCTGAAGACAGAGCTGGAGCAAACTCTTTGTCTTTCTGTCCCTGGAATGCCAACAGGCCTCTCTAAATTCTTATGGAAACTGCTTCTCTGGTCCTCTGTTCCTCCTCAGTAAAGCTGGAGGACATTTGAGCAAGTGTTGAAACCAAGTAAGAGTAAACCCAGACTGAGAACTGGGTTTGAGGAGAGACAAAGAAAATCTTAAGGAAATCTAGACAAGCCACCAGCTGAAAGCAGGGTTTAAATTGTTTAAAAAAACCTTTTAAAATCTAGTATGGGGAACTCTGTTCTTGTCTCAGGAAGGCTGTTGGTCATTCTGGAACCAAATAAGAATAACACAGGCCTAAGGCTGTGAGAGACTTCTACAGCGGGGAGTTCTGACTGAATGCTACCGCCAGAACATCTCGCCCAAAGATGGCGAAAATAAACATTCACCCTAATTTGCATTCATTTCAATCTCGTTAATGAGATTGAAGTCGGATGCGGCGCCCTCTCGTGAATTAGCCGACTCCCCAGCGGGAAGTCACGTGGGCATCGGAAGGTGAGCAGCCATTTCCATTTTCCGGCATGCAGCTCAAGGGCACCAGAGCTGCTGCCGCAGTGCTCGGGGGAGGACCCCTTAGTGGGATTGGCCTTGGTTGGGGAGCTGAAGTGTTCCAGGTCGGGGGTCGCCCCAGGGCCAGGGGAGAGTGATGGGCTTTGCATCTGTGAGGCCATCAAGCCATCTTCAAATATTGTGGAGACCCATAACAGGTGCAATTACAGCTGTAGCCTTTCTGTCCTACCAGACTTTTCCAGGACAGAGCCCTGCTGCAGCTTCTCTCCTGAAAGTCAATTTCACCCCTTTGACTGTGAGCAGCCTCTAGCTTAACCTGAAGACTATTTTCAATGTGGAACTAGCCTTGTTAGTTGTGAGAGCACCTCACATTCCTCACCTCGCAAGTATCTCCTCAAAGACACAGATGCTATGTCTCAGAGGATGATTAGTGCACTGCATGTCCAGCAAACTTTGATTTGCTGGACATGCCAGAGGACAGTGTACCTGAACTCTAGGAGCGTCAGCACCATCGAGGCAGCTGCCAACAAAATAACACTAAAGAGCAGAGCTTCAACACTGTGGATCCTCTCGCAGCCAAAGGGTAAGTGTGTGGATGAGCGGAGGGCAGCTGAGATTGTGGTTCCTCAGGTCACTGGTGCAGATTTTGTCAGTGACTGCTCTCTCCTTGGGCAAGCCCACGATTTTCAGGGCCCGTTCTTCATAGAGGGTGAGGACTCAAATCTATGAGATTCCTTCCCCTGTCTTGGCTGTTTGCCAATTATTATGGGCTATCTTCTCCTGTTGTGAGCTGCACGCTTGATGGCTGAGAGGGGTCTGCAGCAGTTGGCACGTGTGGGCACTGCACCTGAACATGAAGGGGTTGTGCTGGTGGGTGCCAGGGAGTTCTGAAGAACATGATTGAAGATCAGATGTGGGGAGCGTGTGGGTTGTCAGTCCGTGGATGTGGGTGGTTTGGGAATTTGAAGAGTGGCAGTCGGAGCTGATGCTGGGAGAGGGGTGGCAGCTCGTTTGAGGTCATTGATCTTCTTCCGACAATGAATGGTGGTCCTCCTTGTCATGCTGCCTGCACTGACAACCACTGCCACTGCCTTCCCGATGGCATTGCTCAACCTGCTGCAATCCCCACGTGGAAGCACTGTGCCCTGCCTTCTTCTCCACAGTGTTAAGAAGCCTGGCCTGGTCAGCTTTCCCAAAGTGAGGAGCGAGTCTGCGTGCTGCCATGCTTGTGTGGTGACTGGGAGTGACTGGTAAAGGAGCGCTTAAAAACAGCTCCTCTCTGTTAGCGAGGAGCAGATGACCTGAAAGTTGGGTGAATCAGACGGCGACGGAGCCAGTAATGTTGAGAATCTCATGGTGGTTCATTTTTGAATATGGGTTACAATCTCGCCAACCCGGCCATCATGAAACTCCCCACCAGATTTTTAAGTTTGGGCCACTGATTCCTTCTGAACAGTATTTAAAGGATCTATTAGGCTCATTTAAATATGCATGGCCCAGTTGGGGTCCCATTCTCCCACGCCCGGGAGTCACCGGCTGCACCAGTGCAAGGCCTCATCGGCGCACCTATTAGTTCTGCTTTCCACAAGCGGAGTCCAGCGTTAAGGCCACTGTGGGGGTCACAGAGGCCATTAGAATCCTCCAAGTGGTCAGCGATAGGGCAGGGGTACCTTGGCACTCCTTCTGGCAGATGGGCATCCTGGTAGTGTCAACATGGCACCCTGGCAGTGCCAAATGGTTGGCATTGCCAGAGTGCCAGGAACATTGCCTGAATGCCAGGCTGGCAGTGCCAGGGCGCCATGCCCATGAAAATGGTGCCCTGATCTCTGAGGAGGTAGTCTTGCTGATGAATTCAGCTCCCCACTGTTGAAAACATTTTGAAGTGTGGGCTAAACCAGGGAGAAACACCCCAAGGCCCCAAAAAAGACTCGTGGGTGAATATGGGTGTGTGGATCACACCCCAAAAAGCCGGCGGGAAACATCTGTCAAAATCGCCTAAAATGACACAGTCATTTTTTGAGAGACCCGCACCCTTTGTATCCCCCTCCTTCCTATCACTGCAAACGGAGCTACAATGTAGTCAGTTCCTTCATCCAAGTAATTGAAAGGGTTGTCTCAAATGGCCAACCCTTTATTCTGACGATGTAAACCTCTGTCCCAGGTTCCCCAGACAACATTTCCTCAGCAGTTGCTGAGGAATTTTACAGTTGGAAAACCTCTCATTCTTCTGAACTCCAAGGAATCTAGGTTAGTCTAGGTTAGTCAACTCAATCTATCCTCAAAGGACAATCCTCTGCTCCTAGAAACTAGACTAGTGAACCTTTGTTGCACTCTCTCTCTCTCAAGGACAAATATGACCATTCTTAGGTAAAGAGATGAAAACTGCACACAGCGACCAAAATCGTCCATCTTTGTTCACGTCTGGGAATTTTTGGTGCCACTCAAAGTTAATGGAGTTTTGGCTGGTATGCCACATTTTACATTCTTGCTCCCAACGGGTTCTGCTACAGGTGAGATTGGAGAATCCTGCCCAGAACTCCAGGCGTGGTCTCATCAATGTCTGCATAATTATAGTAAGGCTTCTTTTATACTCCTTTGCTATAAAAAAAAGCTAACATACTAGTTGCCTCCCTAATTGCCAGAGCTACTTGCATGTTAACGTCCTGTGGTTCTTTGTGCAAGGCCACCTCGGTCCGTCTGAATGCAAACATTTCCCAGTCTCTCACCATTCAAAAAAATATTCTGCATTTATTATTTTTCCTACAAAGTGGATAACTTCATTATCTGCCACATTGTATTTCATCTGCCATGTTCTTGCTCACCCACCCAACCTTATTTATATCCCTCAAGGGTCTCTTTGCATCCTTCTCACTGCTTACTTTCTCACCTAACTTTAATTGTCAGCAACTTAAATGCATTACACTCAATCTCTCCATCTAAATTATTCATAAAGATTATACATAGTTGAGTTCCAAGTATTGATTATCATGACGCCCCGCTAATAACAACTTGCAAATATGAAAATGTCCCATTTATTTCTACACGGTTTTCCGTCCATTGACCAAATATTCAATCCATGCTAATATCTTATACATAAACCCTAATTTTGTGTAATAACCTCTGGTGCGGTACCTTTTTAAATGCTTTTTTGAAAATTCAAATATACTACATCCACTGGTTACACTTTTATTCATCTTACTAGTCGCATCCTCAAAAGACTTTGGCAGATTTATCAAACATGATTTTCCTTTTATCAATCCTTGTTGACTCTGCTCAAACCTCTGCTGTGGTTAGGTTTCCAATTTTAATGGGGAATGGAAAGCTAATTTTCTCCCAAACATTTTTTCTCTAGTTGTGCGGGGTTTTGGAAGCCCATTAGAGGTAAGCCAGGTTTGAGAGTGTGAATAAAATGGATGCCTGCCAAGGTGTCTGGAACATTCTGAGAGCGAAATGTAACATGTTTTCACACCTTCACGTGTCAGCAGTAGGTGATTTATTGTAATGCAGTGAATCATCATTGGGATCTGTCATGTAAAGGTAAGTTGATTATTACATTTAGCAACCTTGTGTATTTGTCCACATACCTTACAATGCTTTTCCAATGGAGAAAGCACCAGAATCACAGAATACAATGAAAAATATACCAAATGTCCTCTCAGTTTGTGTTGTCACCGTTTCCATTGTGATTTAAATAGTTCTGGTTGATTTTTAAAAATCTAACCATCTGTTTCCTTACATTGATTGACAGCCACTCTGCACTGAAATTGAAATTAGCACCTTGTGCCCTTTCCAAGAGAAGAGGTAATTATTTGAACAGCTATGGTTTGTGGTATAAATTCTTGGCTGAGTTTCAAGTGAGAATGGGTTCAGCACAATTGGTGGCCTATTCATCTGAGTTGAATGGCACTGTCAAGAAATAGTAATAACAGGTTGTGCCTTTTGTGGCCACCTAAAATGGCCTCCTGCAAAGAACGCTGGGAAAAGTGGCCACGTTCAGGGACAGACAGCTGCAGCTTGCAGATACACAAAAAGTTGCAGCTCAGATGCTCTTTTAACGGTCCAGCAAAAAGGCCGTTGAAAGGCCATCCCAGAACAATGGCCTTGAAATGGAAATAGACATTAAGTGACGGACTTGGTGGCGTCTGTTTTCCTATTTGGTACGGCCTACGTGCCTCGGAAACCAATGGCCATGGCCGATCGGGACCTGCCCCACCATTAAGGTGGCGGAGCTCAGTTTGATATGATCGATCAGGGTGATCAAGCCCTAATCGATGGACTGGACACTCACCTGGGACCGCCCAAAAGGGAGCGAAAACTCTCAGGGATAAAACGTGCTGCGCAGCCACCACTCGCGCTCTCAGCTGCAGCTTTCAACAGCCAACAACAACGGTGACTCTTTCACCGGCCAAGCGGAAGGCCATCCACGCCATCCACCGAGGGACCAGAGCCGAGGACCAAGACGTTCCTGGACATACTTCCAGCACTGCCAGACAACCGATCTCAGATAAGGCCATATCTGCCCGGTCGCCTGGAAGTTAAGTTAAGGTCTTTCTTGTGTGCATTAGCTTAGAATTCAACTTGCATGTGTGTGATTGATTAATATTAACAAGTGTGTGTTGTGAGTAAAGTATATTATTGTTCCAAACAACTTGTGGTCATTTAAGACCATAAGACCATAAGATATAGGAGCAGAATTAGGCCATTTGGCCCATCAAGTCTGGTCTGCCATTCAATCATGGCTGATATTTTCCTCATCCCCATTCTTCTGCCTTCACCCCATAACCCCTGATCCCCTTATTAATCAAGTACCTATCTATCGCTGTCTTAAAGACACTCAGTGATTTGGCCTCCACAGCCTTCTGCGGCAATGAGTTCACAGATTCACCACCCTCTGGCTGAAGAAATTCCTCCTCATCTCTGTTATAAAGGATCGTCCCTTTCGGCTGAGATTGTGTTCTCTAATTCTAGTTTTTCCAACAAGTGGAAAATGTCCATCGTATATAGGTTAAAGACGCACTGTGGTTTAGGCACAACACTTTGATGTGGTTTCTGGTTTGTTGTCACAAGTTAGTTTGGTGAAAAATATTACAAATTTTTGGCCCCATGGCAGAATACATTTTTGATAATATCAATAATATGGAGGCTTTTATTAGATGGTGAGGGATCCATTGTTTTTCCCAAGGAATGTATAATATTTTCCATTAATATTGAATGGAATCTGTGCATACTGAGTGAGCAGCTATGCAGGATAAATGGGGCATAAAGGTGGTATTGATGATATGAAGGAGCAGGGATGTTACATGGGGAATAGAGATGACATGGGCAACCTGGGAGGGCATGGGTTGGCATTGGGATGGGTGAGGACATGAGGGAGATCAGGAGGGAGGTTTAGAAAACCTTTAAACACTATTGGGAGCTGCGATACTGTTTTGGAGAACCAAGGCTGGCTTTTAACATCTTCACACCCATACTCCAACAAAGGTGTCAGGACCAAATCTCTCTAAAGTGGCGCTTGGCTATCTGAACGAATTCACAAAGTTGAGGCCTGCTATTCCCTAGTCTAATCTGCATAATTCAGGTTTTGCACTCTGGCCCCACCAAAATCGCACTTCAGTGGAGACTGTTGATTGAAATGGCCAGCTGTAGGCATAAAATGCACCTATAGCGCCAACTGTGGTCTGCCTCCATTTCCACCTATGCAAAAATGGGAAGTGGCGTGTTCAGGGACAGGACCTGTGATTTTCGGCCACTTCCACCATTTTGTGCCATGGTGGAGAGGCTCAAGTCTCACTCCAGATATAAGCTCTGAAATCCAGGGTGATGGAATGCAGTGTTGGACTGTTGAAAGTACTGTCTGTCAAACTAGATGTTCAGCTGAGGCCCCATGTACCCTCACTGTTGAATGTGAAAGTTACCATGGAACTATTTTGAAAAAGAGCAGGGGAGTTATCCCCACTGTCCTTGTCAATATTTATCTCTCAATTAACATCATTAAAACAGATGATCCGATCAATGTCACATTGCAGTTTGGGAGCCATGTTTCCTACATTACATTAGTGACTACATTTCACAGGTACCTCAATGACTGGAAAACACTTTGGAGCATTCAGAGATTGTTGAAGATATATAAATAGAGTCTCTCTTTACTTCCATTGTCTATCACTTGATTTAAATGCTTTATAGTTGAGCTGACCACTCCATCCATGTTGGTGATCCAGCCCTTGCATTTGGATGGGGTCTTGAGATAGGTGACTGGAATGCTTGCCTGTTTCAGCCAGGAGACCATTTGTGATATGTAACTCAAAGTCCTCAGACCAGGATTACAAATTTGAAGTAAAACTGGTCACAGCTGTGCCCCATTTGTACTGGGCCATATGTAACCTACCTGGCAGTCATTGAATATTTATCCCTCAACAACATTAAAACAGTTTATCCCATCTTTATCACATGTCTGTTTGTGGGAGCTTGCTGCGTACAAAGTGGCTGCTGTGTTTCCTACATTGCAATGGTGACTGCACTTCAGTGGCTGGAACATTGTTTAGCTGTCCTGAGGTTGAGAAAGATGTTAAATAAATGCAATTCTTTCCTTATTTGCTTTGACAGTCGACCACACTGTTGTCCTCTGTCACTCAGCCTGGTAGGTTTCACTTTGTTTTGCTCATTTCAAAGAAAGTAAAAATAAAAATAACCGTTATGAACACATCAAAGTTTGTTTTTCCTCTCTAGAGGGATGAGGCATCTTCCATGAAACCATGAATTGCGCTACAAGCTTAAGCCTATGGGAGGTGCATCCCTCGTGGCGCAAATGCGTTCTGTTCACATGGGCATCTACTTATTTGATAGCCTGTGGCATGGACAGCAAGGAAATCACTGGGCAGGTCACCCTGGCCTTTGGATGCAATTTTTGAAAAAAAAAATGTTTCTATTGGGTTTGAAAGCTGATACACCAACAAATGAGAAACAAAAAAATACCAGGAAGTATATATTTAAAAAAACAAAGTAAAATTTCTTAACACATAGCAGTGATGCGGCCATCAATTCACTCGAGATGAGTAGAAGTAAACTGTGGCTTTAATCAACTTAGAACAGTGCCTGCCTGCGACTGATCCAATACTGAGAACCACCTACAGGTCGACTGCACTTTATACCTCCCTTCAAGGGGAGGAGCCATGGGCGGAGCCCATACAGGCCCCAACATGTTCCCCTATGGATAATCCATACAATGGCCCATAGGAGGAGCCCACAAGGGCAACAGCATAGCACAGATACAAATACAAGGGCAACAGCACAGATACAAATACAATGGTGGATTATTGGCATAATACATTCACCACAAACAGTAAGGTGGGGCTCCTCCCCCGCCCCCCCATCTCTTTTTTCTGTACAAAACAAGCAAACCAAAGCCGGGTGGAAGGGCACCTGGCTGGTGCTCCTGATGTCACTTGCATCTCTTGGTCGTTTTTTTTGTCCATTTGCCTCAGTTTCGGCTGTCTGCCGTTCCTTTTTACAGCTCTTTCTTTCTCTCTTTCTCCTTGCTGTGCTTGTTGTGGTCGTTGTCGTTTCCTGTGCTGTCCCCCCAGTTTATCTCTCGCCTCTTTCCTCCCTTCAGGCTCCCCTCTGTTGTTCTCCTTCCCTTGTCGTCCCTCCCTACCTGGCCCACCCAACCCACCCCTCCTCCCCTTCCCTAGCGCCCATCTCTCCCTCCTCCCCACCCGTCCCATTCTCTGCTGCCCTCTTCCTTTCCTGCTGGGTTTGGCTTCTCCCTCTTGCTCCATACCTCCCTCCCCTGGTCCTCCCTCTCTTCCCTCCCTTCCTTCTCTTCTATCACGTCCTGGCTACTTTCCCTGGTTCTTGGCTTCTTGTTTATTTGTTTATTTCTTTGTTGGCCACAAACAGGTCCCGGAATAGTCAGGTGAATGGCTCCCATGTTTTGTGGAAGCCATATTCTGACCCTTGGTTGGCGAATTTGACTTTCTCCATTTGGAGAAATTCCGATAGTTTGAACAGCCAGTCTGCAGCTTTAGGTGGTGCTGCTGACCGCCAGCCAAGCAGGGTTCTACGGCGGGCGATCAGGGAGGCAAAGGCAAGGATGTCTGCCCTCCTCCCCATGAAGAGATACGGCTGATCTGATACCCCGAAGACCGCCACTTTCGGGCATGGTTCCACCCTCATCCCCAGCACTTTGGACATTGCTTCGAAGAAGGCTGCCCAGTACCCAGCAAGTCTACGGCAACACCAGAACTTGTGGGCGTGGTTGGCCAGGCCTCCTTGGCACCGTTCACATCTGTCCTCCACCTCTGGGAAGTAACCAGCCTGCTTACCACTGGCTGGGGACTAATGGAAATCCCACAATCCTTAGGGAGTATGAGCTTCCCCAATGAGGGGGGGCGGAGAAATCATTAGCAGATTCCCTGCATAAATATAGATGGCCAGTATGGAACCAGCTTGAGAGGAGTGAGCAGCAAGGGAGTTACTGCTGCTGTTGTATATATATATGTTATTGTAAATAAATGTTATTTCTTTCTATTCTACAACTCGTGCTGGATTCTTCGTGGACCTCACAAAACTGGCAACGAGGGTTAAAGTGGATAGCTGTCTACACTGCAGAAGCCACCTCCCTGGATTTTTGGGGGATACAGGTTGGAAGTTTTTTTTCTGTTACACCATGCCTCTGTATGGACGTTTGGATGTCTTTGATGCTGCGCTGGAAAGTTGGAACCAGTACGCACAACGGTTGCATTACTATTTCCGGGCAAACAACATCACTGAAAACGAGCGGCAGGTGGTCATATTGCTCACCGCCTGCGGCCTGCATACGTTTGGAGTGATTAGGAGCCTTATGTACCTAGCTGCACCAGACAGCAAGACGTTTGATAAACTTGTGACCTTAGTGGGGCAACATTTTAACCCAACCCGGTCCACGATAGTCCAGCGTTACCGGTTTAATACCGCTGAGCGGACCCCAGGAGAAGCCCTTGCAGAGTTTCTATCCAGGCTACGCAGGATTGCGGAGTACTGTGACTATGGTGAGACCTTGTCAGAAATGATACGCGACCGTTTGGTTTGCGGTATTAACAATGTGGCACCCAGAGAAAGGTGTTAGCTGAGCCAACATTAACTTTTCAACAGGCCATCCAAATAGTATTGTCCCGAGAGAGCGCAGAACGGGGAGTGCAGGAGTTACAGGGAATGGAGGTACACACCTTGGGGTGCAACCCCCTTCCACCCAAAAGTGTCTCCCGCACCACTGCGGTACCTTGGGCGGGGTGGCGCCTGGATCGACGCCAGTGGCCGCTGGATGTTCCTCCCCGAAGGGAGCCTTCCCCAGAACCGATGGATGAGGAGCCATGTCAGTGTCGGACTTGTGGGCGCCGACTCCGTCGTGGACGCCCGTCCTGGGGGCGCCAGAGGCGCTGTCGTTCCGACAGAAACTGGGCCCAGCCCAGGGGCCGTGCTTTCCATTTGGATGAACCTGCTGCTAAATTTGACCCAACACGGGTAACCTCACCTGGCCCGGCACCGTAAGGATTGACAGTTTGATAGCTCTTTCTCGATTCTGTGGGTGGTGGTGCATGGCCGTTCTTAGTTGGTGGAGCAATTTGTCTGGTTAATTCCAATAACGAACGAGACTCCCACATGCTAAATAGTTACGCAACCCCCGAGCGGTCCACGTTCAACTTCTTAGAGGGACAAGTGCCGTAGACCCGCCGAGCAGTTTCCGGAAAACCAAAGTCTTTGGATTCCAGGGGTAGTATGGTTGCAAAGCTGAAACTTAAAGGAATTGATGGAAGGGCGCCACCAGGAGTGGAGCCTGCGGCAAAACGAGTCCGCGCCCTCCTTCGCCAGGGTCTTTGGTGGATTCCTTGGACTTTGGGGGGAGGGATGTTATAACCAGCCTGCTTACCAGTGGCTGGGGGCTAATGGCAATCCCACAATCCTTAGGGAGTATGAGCTTCCCCAATGAGGGGGGCGGAGAAATCATTAGCAGGCTCCCTGCATAAATGTAGCTGGCCAGTATGGAACCAGCTAGAGAGGAGTGAGCAGCAAGGGAGTTACTGCTGCTGTTGTGTATATATATATATATATATATATGTTATTGTAAATAAATGTTATTTCTTTCTATTCTACAACTCGTGCTGGATTCTTCGTGACCCTCACAAAACTACTCATTCGGGTTTTTGTTAAGTGGGCTCTATGTACCACTTTTAGTTGCGTTAGGTTGAGTCTTGCACACGTGGAGGTGGAGTTGATCCTATGTAGTGCTTCGCTCCAGTGTCCCCACCCTATTTGAACCCCAAGTCTTCCTCCCATTTACTCCTCATTGCGTCCAGTACAGTTGTCGGCCCTCTCTATCAGCCGCTCGTCCAGTTCCCTCTATCTAAAATGTCTGCATCCAGTAGTTCTTCTACTCGCGCCCGTTGCAATGGTCTTGGGTACGTCCTTGTCTCCTTCAGTCTGAAGTTTTTAAGCTGCAGGTATCTGAGTCCATTGCCCTTAGCTAGCTGGAATCTCTCCGTCAGTTCGTCCAGTGTTGTGACCCCGCTGTCATGTATAGGTCCCAGACTGTCAGTGTCCCCCCTGTCCTGTCTCCACCTATTAAAGGTGGCGTCAGAGAGTGCTGGCGTGAACCTATGGTTATTGCAGATAGGGGCTTTCAGGCCGAATTGTTGCCATAGCTGGTTCCAAGTCTAGAGGGTGACTACCACCACTGGGCTGCTGGAGTGCTTTTTGGATGGGGATGGGAGTGCCACTGTGGCGAGAACCCGGAGCAAGGTGCCCCTGCAGGAGGCCTCCTCCATGTTCACCCACTCGGCTTCTGGCTCCTTAATCCATCCCATTATTCTTTCTGCTGTCGCTGCCCAGTGATAGTACTGTAGGTTTGGGAGGATTAGCCCCATCTGGACTTTATTTTCGGTAGTACCATCTTTGTGATCCAAGCATTCTCCCCCCCCCCCCCCCCCGCACCAATACAAACGCCATGGTTAATTGGTCCAATAAATTGAAAAAGGCCTGGGGGATATAGATCGAGATGGATATAAGTAGGAAGAGGTACCTGGGCTGCACGTTCATTTTGATCTTCAGCGCTCTCCCCGTGAGGGAGAATGGGAATGTGTTCCATCTCTACAGATCCTTTTTGACTTCCCCTGTCAGGCTAGTCAGGTTCTACTTGCGAACACCCACCCAGTTGTGAGCGATTTGGATCTCCAGGTAACGGAATTTGTGTCGGACTTGTTTAAACGGCAGTCCCACCAGTGCTGCCACCCCTCCTTGCGAGTTCACTGGGAAGTTCTTGCTTTTGTTCATGTTGAGTTTGTAGCCCGAGAAGGCACCTAACTCTTTCAGGAGCACGATGATTCCTTCCATGCTGCTTTGTGGGTCCGAGATGTAAAGGGGCAGATCATCTGCATAGAGCGGGACTCTATGCTCTCTGCCTCCTCTTTGGATCCCTCTCTAGTTCTTTGCAGTGCTGAGAGCGATCACTCGAGGTTCGATCGCTAGGACGAAACAGCAGCAGGGACATTAGGCATCCCTACCTGGTGCCCCTGTGCAGCTGGAAGGACTAGGAACTGGAATTTGGGAGCGTTGTACAGGATCTTCACCCAGGAGGTGAACCCTGTTCCAAGCCTGAACCGCTCCAGTATCTCTATGGGGTACGACCACTTGACTCTGTTGAAGGTCTTTTCTGTGTCCAGGGAGACGATCACCTCAAGTGCCCTGTCCCCTGATGGGGTCATGATCACGTTCAGCAGGCGCCTGATGTTTGATGTTAGTTGTCTACCTTTGACAAAGCCCGATGATCCTCTGCGACCACCTCTGGACTGCAGTTCTCCAGCCTTTTGGCTAGGATAATGGCAAATATTTTTGTGTCTATGTTTAGTAGCGAGATGGGTCTGTACGAATTGCACTCCATTGGGTCTTTGTCTTTCTTGGTTATTAGCGAGATAGAGGCTTGTTCTAACGTAGGTGGCAGTGTGCCCCTCGCCAGCAAGTCTGTGAACATCTCCAGCAGATGCAGGGCCAGTGCTGTCGCAAATATTTTGTAGAAGTTCGCCGGGAACCCGTCTGGTCTCAGCACCTTCCCCGCCTGCATGGAGCTAATACTCGCCATGATCTCTCCCAGTTCCAGTGGTGCTTCCAAGCCTCGTTTACTGTCCTCCCCCACGACTGGCATGTCCAGTCTGAAGTGTTGGGTACTCTGAGACACAGACGAACCAACACGGTTGCAATTGGTATAACGCAGTTTTATTTCTTTTAACTATTTATATAACTAACTTGGTACTCAGCACATGGTGACTGTCTGAGTGTTTGGCTTGGAGGTCCTTGCCCTGAGTCGTCTCCTGTTGGACTGCCCAGGAAGTGTTGTGTTCCTTGTTTTGTACTGTGTATGCTCTTGTCTGTGATTGGCTGTCGTGTTGTGTGTGCTAATTGGTCCGTTGATCTGTCCTTCACTATGTATGTGTGTATGTGCTGTTTTGTTCACTTGAATATCATGACATCCCCCTTTTTTACAATATTATGTGCCTACGTGGTTATAAATAGAGATGTGTACTGAGTGCAGCTAAATGTGTGTGTGTGTAATATTTACAGCATATACATGGGGCTTAACTTTTTACAAGGGGCGATGTCGGGTGTGACATAATAACGAGGTTGTACCATAACAAAGAACGTGGAAATGTGGAACAATAAAACAAATTCCTGTAACGATAAGAACATAAACATATTAACAAAGTGGTTGCATGAGTTCAACGTGTAAACAGTCTCATAAGTCCAGTCTAGTAGGTGGGCGACGAATTCGGGTTGACCGCCTCAAGGGTGGGTCGAGAACCACCGGCTGAGGAACGGGCCTGGCCACGGGCGGCGACAGAAGGGGCATGGTAGCAGGCAGCTCCACGAAGTCACTATCAGGAACCACAGGAGGACACGGTGCCAGTGTAAGGTCTCGTTGTGAGCGTGGAAGTAGGCGAAGAGCCCGGCGATTGCGCCGACGCACGGATCCATCGGGCATGCGAACCAGGAACGAGTGGGGAGCCACGTGTCGGAGAACTTCGGTAGGTGCTGACCAGCCACCGTCTGGTAGATGAATGCGGATGTTGTCTCCAGGGGCCAGGGCGGGAAGATCAGTTGCCCTTGTGTCGTACGATCTCTTCTGGCGACCGCGCTGCAGTTGCATCCTGTGCAGTACCGGAGCATGGTCTATTGTGGGTGCCAGGATGGAAGGCACAGTGGTCCTGAGGGCGCGACCCATCAGCAGCTGTGTTGGTGTGAGACCAGTGGCTAGTGGGGCCGAGCGATAGGCCAGCAGGGCGTGGCAGAAGTCTGACCCGGCAGCAGCAGCCTTGCAGAGGAGCCGCTTGGCAATGTGAACGTCCTTCTCCGCCTTTCCATTAGACTGGGGATGCAGAAGGCTGGATGTCACGTGTGTGAAGTCATACGAGGCAGCAACGATGACCATTCCAGGCTGGCGAAACAGGGCCCATTGTCCGACATGACAGTCATTGGAATGCCGTGGCGAGCGAAGGTGTCTTTGCAAGCCCTGATGACAGCTGACGACGTCAAATCGTGCAGGCGTATGACTTCTGGGTAGTTGGAGAAGTAGTCAACGATGAGGACATAGTCCCTGCCGAGCACGTGAAATAGGTCCACACCCACCTTCGCCCAGGGGGACGTCACCAGCTCATGGGGCAGAAGCGTTTCAGGAGGTTGTGCCGGCTGAAACCTTTGGCAGGTGGGACAGTTGAGCACCATGTTGGCAATATCGTCACTGATGCCCGGCCAGTATACCGCCTCTCGGGCCCTCCGACTGCACTTCTCGACCCCCAAGTGGCCTTTGTGTAGTTGGTCGAGAACCAGCTTGTGCATGCTGTGTGGAATCACAATCCGGTCCAGCTTCAGAAGGCCATCAATGACGGCCAGGTCGTCTCGGACATTAGAATTGCGGGCACTGCCCTTTGAGCCACCCTCCCGTCAAGTGGCGCATCACACGTTGTAGACGGGGGTCGGCCGCAGCCTCTCGGCGAATACGGGCCAGACTAGAGTCGTCAGCTGGCAGATTTGCCGATGTGAAGGCCACCTGCGCCTCGACCTGACATACGAACCCCTCCAAATCTGGCGGCGTGCTCACTGCTCTGGAAAGGGCATCCGCAACTATGAGTTCCTTCCCTGGAGTGTAGACCAGTTGGAAGTCGTACCTCCTGAGTTTAAGTAGGATGCGCTGGGGGCGAGGGGTCATCTCGTTCAGGTCCTTGTTTATTATGCTGACCAGGGGGCGGTGGTCAGATTCGACAGTGAACCGGGGAAGACCATATACATAATCATGGAACTTGTCTAAACCGGTTAGCAAGCCCAGGCACTCCTTTTCGATCTGCGCGTAGCGCTGCTCTGTGGGGGTCATGGCTCGCGATGCATAGGCAACTGGGGCCCATGACGGTGTGTCATCCCGCTGCTGGAGCACTGCTCCAATGCCGGATTGGCTGGCATCAGTCGAGATTTTGGTGGCGCGAGACGTGTCAAAGAACGCCAATACCGGTGCGGTGGTGAGTTTGAGTTTGAGCTCCTCCCATTCCTGCTGGTGTGCGTGCTGCCACTGGAACTCTGTGGACTTTTTGACGAGGTGGTGCAGAGCCGTCGTGTGGGAGGCAAGGTTGTGAATGAACTTCCCCAGGAAGTTGACCATGCCAAGGAAGCGTAACACTGCTTTCTTGTCTGCCGGCTGCGGCATGGCTGTAATGGCGCTCACCTTGTCTGCATCCGGACGGACCCCTGACCGGGAGATGTGGTCCCCCAGGAACTTCAGCTCGGTTTGGCCAAAGGAACACTTGGCTCGGTTGAGGCGCAGGCCGTTTTCCCGTATGAGGGCAAAAACGCGTTGGAGACATAAGAACATAAGAACTAGGAGCAGGAGTAGGCCATCTGACCCCTCGAGCCTGCTCCGCCATTCAATGAGATCATGGCTGATCTTTTGTGGACTCAGCTCCACTTTCCGGCCCGAACACCATAACCCTTAATCCTTTTATTCTTCAAAAAACTATCTATCTTTATCTTAAAAACATTTAATGAAGGAGCCTCTACTGCTTCACTAGGCAAGGAATTCCATAGATTCACAACCCTTTGGATGAAGAAGTTCCCCCTAAACTCAGTCCTAAATCTACTTCCCCTTATTTTGAGGCTATGCCCCCTAGTTCTGCTTTCACCTGCCAGTGGAAACAATCTACCCGCATCTATCCCATCTATTCCCTTCATAATCTTATATGTTTCTATAAGATCCCCCCTCATCCTTCTAAATTCCAACGAGTACAGTCCCAGTCTACTCAGCCTCTCCTCGTAATCCAACCCCTTCAGCTCTGGGATTAACCGAGTGAATCTCCTCTGCACACCCTCCAGTGCCAGTACGTTCTTTCTCAAGTAAGGAGACCAAAACTGAACACAATACTCCAGGTGTGGCCTCACTAACACCTTATACAATTGCAGCATAACCTCCCTCGTCTTAAACTCCATCCCTCTAGCAATGAAGGACAAAATTCCATTTTCCTTCTTAATCACCTGTTGCACCTGTAAACCAACTTTTTGCGACTCATGCACTAGCACACCCAGGTCTCTCTGCACAGCAGCAAGTTTTAATATTTTATCATTTAAATAATAATCCCTTTTGCTGTTATTCCTACCAAAATGGATAACCTCACATTTGTCAACATTGTATTCCATCTGCCAGACCCTAGCCCATTCACTTAGCCTATCCAAATCCCTCTGCAGACTTCCAGTATCCTCTGCACTTTTTGCTTTTCCACTTATCTTAGTGTCGTCTGCAAACTTGGACACAGTGCCCTTGGTCCCCAACTCCAAATCATCTATGTAAATTGTGAACAGTTGTGGGCCCAACACTGATCCCTGAGGGATATCACTAGCTACTGATTGCTAACCAGAGAAACACCCATTAATCCCCACTCTTTGCTTTCTATTAATTAACCAATCCTCTATCCATGCTACTACTTTCCCCTTAATGCCATGCATCTTTATCTTATGCAGCAACCTTTTGTGTGGCACCTTGTCAAAGGCTTTCTGGAAATCCAGATATACCACATCCATTGGCTCCCCGTTATCCACCGCACTGTTAATGGCCTCAAAAAATTCCACTAAATTAGTTAGGCACAACCTGCCCTTTATGAACCCATGCTGCGTCTGCCCAATGGGACAATTTCCATCCAGATGCCTCGCTATTTCTCCTGCGATATATGTGCTCCTGTGGTGTGGTGGACCAGATGATGACGTTGTCCACGTTTACGCGCACCCCTTCGATGCCTTCCATCATCTGCTCCATGATCCTATGAAAGACCTCGGATGCCGAGATGATGCCAAATGGCATCCGGTTGTAACAGAACCGGCCAAAAGGGGTATTGAAGGTGCATAGCTTTCGGCTGGACGGATCGAGTTGGATCTGCCAAAACCCCTTAGAGGCATCCAGTTTCGGAAATATTTTCGCCTGGGCCATTTCACCGGTGATCTCCTCCCGTTTGGGTATGGGATAATGTTCCCTCATGATATTATTATTGAGGTCTTTTGGGTCAATACATATGCGGAGCTCACCGGAGGGCTTCTTGACACACACCATGGAGCTGACCCACGGCGTGGGCTCCGTGACCCTGGATAGGACCCCTTGGTCCTGGAGGTCCTGCAGCTGCTGCTTGAGGCGGTCTTTGAGTGGCGCAGGGATTCTGCGAGGTGTGTGAATGACCGGAATGGAGTCTGGTTTGAGGCGAATTTGGTAGGTGTATGGCAGTGTTCCCATGCCCTCGAATGCCTCCTGGTTGTGGGCGAGGAGCGATTGGAGCTGTGCGTTGAACTCTGGATCCGGGAAGTCAGATGTGCCGTCTGGAGAGAGAGAGTGGACTCGTTGCACGAGGTGGAGAGCCTTGCATGCCTGTGCGCCCAGCAGGGAGTCCTTCGATAAGCCGTCTATCTTGAACGAGAGTGTGGCCGTGTGTGTGTTGTGTGTCACCTGGAGCTGGCAGGATACTATAGCCGGGATAACGTTCCCATTGTAGTCGACCATCCTGCACCGGGACGGCCGGATTGGTGGTCTGACCTTCATGGCGTAGAAGGCTGACCATGCTATGAGGTTGGCGGAGGCGCCAGTGTCCAGGCGGAAAGTTATCGGCGATCGGTTGACCGTCAGGGTGGCACACCATTCATCAACCGGATTGATTGTGTTGACTCGGTTCCCATCAATGACCGCAACCCGAAAGGCGTCTCGGTCATCTGTGTCATCGGTCTGGATGTCGCAGTGTGGAGGCTGAATAGTCCGCACGTTCCTGCGAGGTTGTTGGAAATGTTGAAGATCGACAGGTTGAGCTGCTCGACAGTAAGCAGCATAGTGGCCCACCTTGCCACAGCGTAGGCATTGTCGGGTTTTTGCGGGACATTGCACTTTTAAATGTGCAGCTCCACAGTTGCCGCATGTCGTGGCGTCATGACGTTCGTTGCGCCACTGCGCATGCGCAGTTCGGTCTTGCGTCGAGCACGCCTGCGCATCACGTCCCTCAGTGTTGCTGTAGGTTTTGGCACGCACAAGCGCGGGAGGCCTCGAAAAGCGCGCAAAACGGCCGCCCTCGCCCGGGCAGCGGGCTGGGAGAAACTCGATCGCCTGGACCCGTTCGGCCTCGTGGGGCACCTGGCTCGCCGATCCGGTCACGTAGGACCCCCTCCGCGCCGATTCGGTCGCCTGAAATTGGGCATAGCGGCTAGTCGCGTTTTCGTGCAGGACACAGGCTTCATCTGCAGATGCTAAGGTCAGGCCTTTTATTTTTAAAAGCTGCTGGTGTAGGCTGCTGGAGGCAACCCCAGAAACGATCTGGTCCCGGATCATGGACTCTGAGGTGGTGTCGTAACCGCAGGACTGCGCGAGTATGCGGAGATGCATCAGGAATGGCTGAAAGAGCTCATCCTTACCTTGCAGGCACTGCTGGAAGACATACCTCTCAAAGCTCTCGTTGACCTCAACGTTGAAGTGTTGGTCGAGCTTGAGGAGGCCGTGTCGTATTTAGATTTGTCCTCGCCTTCCGCGAACACCAGGGAGTTGTAGACATAGAATGCGTGCTGACCTGCGGTGGTGAGGAGGATGGCGATCTTTCTTTTTTCCGAGGCGCCCTGTTTTTCGTTGGCTTACAAAAAGAGTTTGAAGCGCTGTTTGAACAGCGTCCAATTTACGGGAAGGTTCCCAGTGCCTTGCAACGGCTGTAGTGTGTTGACGGTGTCCATGGCGCAGGCTGGCAGATTTGTGGGTATGTTCTAATTCACTTCTGGTACCATGAAGTGTTGGGTACTCTGAGACACAGACAAACCAACACGGTTGCGATTAGTACAACGCAGTGTTATTTCTTTTAACTATTTATATAACAAACTTGGTACTCAGCACATGGTGGCTGTCTGAGTGTTTGGCTTGGAGGTCCTTGCCCTGAGCCGTCTCCTGTTGGACTGCCCAGGAAGTGTTGTGTTCCTTGTTTTGTACTGTGTATGCTCTTGTCTGTGATTGGCTGTCGTGTTGTGTGTGCTAATTGGTCCGTTGACCTGTCCATCACTATGTATGTTGTTATGTGCTGTGTTGTACACTTGAATATCATGACACAGTCCATCAAGGAACTGTTTGATCCCCGAGTCCCTGTCATGATATTCAGATAAACATATCATGGTGCAAACACACATACACACTGATGGGCAGATCAACGGACCAATCAATACACACGCCATATCACAGCCAATCACCAGTGAGAGCACACGCACTATAAAATGGGGAACACCACAGTTCCCGCTCATTCCAGCAGGAGACAGCTCAGGGCACAGAGCTCACAGCGTGCCACTCAGACATACACCATGTGCTGAGTGCATCTCTTAGATAGTGTTAAGGCTGGGTCCACAGGTTAACGGGTAAATTGCGAACCACAGTCATAAGTTTACAGATGTTGTTATCAATAGTAATAAAACAGAGTTGTACCACCTACAACCGTGTTGGTTCGCCTGTATAGCGGAACACCCAACACGACAGTCCCCTGTTGGGGGTTCTGAGGTGTACAGTCCCAGTAAAAGACGTCAAAGGTTTTGTTAACCTTTTCTGAGTCTGTTTCTAGCGTGCCTCTGCTGTCTCTAATTTGCACGATCTCTCTGGTGGCTGCTTGCTTTCTCACCTGGTATGCCAGCAGGCAGCTGGCTTTGTCCCCGTGTTTGTATATTGTTCCCCCATGCCTGACGGAATTGGTGCATCGCTTTCCTCTTGGAGGGCAGGTCAAAGTCCATTTGTAACTTTTTCCTCTCCTCCAGGAGCTCCACATCGGGGCCTCGGAATATTTACAGTCTACCTCCAGTAAGGAGTCGACCTGCTGCTGCCTAGCCGCTCTCTCTTTCCTGTCTATTTGCACTTTAAAGGTGATAATTTCCCCTCTAATCATGGTCTTTAGTTCCTCCAGAATGTGGAGGGTGAACCTCCCCGTTTTAATTGTTTTTTGTATATTCAGCTATAGCCTTAGAAACTTTCTCGCTGAAGACCTTGTCGGCCAGTAGTGCAGTGTCCAACCTCCATGTGGGGTGTTGGGCACTGCCCATCTCCAACCTCACATCCATGTAATGTGGAGGGTGGTTGGAGATTATGATTGCGAGTATTCCGCTTTGACCAGCCTTGGAAGCACCGATTTCCCCACCACAAAGAACTTGATCCTAGAGTATACATTGTGCATTGGGGAGAAGAAGGAGAACTCTTTCTCCCCTGGGTGGGTGAACCTCCATCTGTCCACCGCCCCCATCTGCCCCATAAAGTGACCGAGTTCCTTCGCCATGTTCGAGGCCTTCCCTGTTTTGGGGTTTGACCCAGTTAAAGTTCCCCCCCCCCCCCCCCCCCCCCGCCATGGGTTTCCCTTTGTTAGGGGGAACCACTCCGGGGTTTACCTTTGTTAGGGGGCCGTCCAATTGTTTTTTGTATATTCAGCTATAGCCTTAGAAACTTTCTCGCTGAAGACCTTGTCGGCCAGTAGTGCAGTGTCCAACCTCCATGTGGGGTGCTGGGCACTGCCCATCTCCAACCTCACATCCATGTAATGTGGAGGGTGGTTGGAGATTATGATTGCGAGTATTCCGCTTTGACCAGCCTTGGAAGCACCGATTTCCCCACCACAAAGAACTTGATCCTAGAGTATACATTGTGCATTGGGGAGAAGAAGGAGAACTCTTTCTCCCCTGGGTGGGTGAACCTCCATCTGTCCACCGCCCCCATCTGCCCCATAAAGTGACCGAGTTCCTTCGCCATGTTCGAGGCCTTCCCTGTTTTGGGGTTTGACCCAGTTAAAGTTCCCCCCCCCCCCCCCCCCCCCCCGCCATGGGTTTCCCTTTGTTAGGGGGAACCACTCCGGGGTTTACCTTTGTTAGGGGGCCGTCCAAGATGGCCACTGTCACTGCTCTCCCCATGCGGTCGGGTCTCTGTGTTCCGGGGTTTCCCTGTATCTATGGGGCACCCAACATGGCCGCCGACAGTGCATCTGCTATGTGGATCTTCCCCTGCACTCCGGGGTTTCCATTTGTCCAGGGGATGCCCGACATGGCCGCCAACTGTGTGTCCGCCGTGTGGGTAGGCCCCTGCACTCCGGGATCTCCCTTCGCCCAGAGACCGCACTAGGTGGTTGCTTGCAGTGCTTCCTTGCCGGGCCCCTGGTTGCGGCCCTTTGTAGCCATATTGCCGTTTTCGCTCTGGTACTGTTTTGTTCCCTTTCCTTATGTCCCCCTCCCTCCACAGTCCCCCCTCCCCCCCTTTTTCCCCCTTTCCCGTGCTTCCCCCTCTGTCTCTCTTCCCCCAGAACTTTGCCCCTTTTGCTCCCCCGTCCCTGCTGTTTTACCACCCCCCTGCCTGGCGCTGTTCCCCCTGTCGGGGGTGCACAGCGGCCTTTAACCACTGCATGCTCCTCGAGCTAGCTTTCCTGCTAGTGTAGTGACCCCCTCCCGGGAGTTACTGTCTCGTTTTTCCTTCGCCCGTTTCTATAGTTCCTGCCTGTTCTTTTCCTGTCTTACAATGCACTCCTCTCGCTTCCACTCCGCTTTCCCTTCTCCGCTGCTCTCGTTCTCTCGAGCTAGGCCACGTTCCCCCGTGGTCTCTCAGGTGGTGGCTTGCTGCTTGATGCTTAGGTAGTGGTTACGGGGGGGCAGGGAGGTGTTCCTCCTCCCCCACGTTGGCTCGTTGACATGCTGTTATTTCTTGCCATGGGCCCTTTGTCACTTCCTCTGCTGTCGCTGCTCCAATCTGCACTCCCTGACGAACTTGTCAGCCTCGGCAGGAGCTGTGAAAAAGTATTCCTGGGTACAGCATAGCAAAGTGTTCAACTTTCTTGTACAGTGCTGCCTTCGCCCTGTTAAATTCCGCCAAGATTCTTTTTCGGTCCTGGTATCGGTGCAATTTGGCTATTACTGCCCGCGGTTGTTCCCCGGCTTTGGGTTTCGGACACAGCTGTTGGTGTGCCCTCTCTACCTGTGGTGGGTTGGCGAAAGTCTCCCTTCCCACCAGGTTGCCCAGCATCTGGGCTACATATCCTGCCCTCGATTCACTCCGGTAGGCCCACAATTCCCAGGTTTTGCCTCCTTGATCATTTCTCCTGGTCCTCAACTTTACCCCTCAGGCTGCCCTGCATCACGACCAACCTCGCTACCTCTTTCTCCAGTGCCACGATCCGATCACTCTGGTCAGTTGTGGCTTTCTCCAAGACCTTGATGGTTGCCTCTTGAGCTTCCAGTCTCTTTTTCACTCTGCTCAGGGCGAGCTGTATTTGTGCCAGAGTTTCGATCACCGCATTCTTCACCGCGGCCTGAATGTCTGCTTTTATCTCCAGCTGGTGCTCCCTCAGTGGCTCCGTAAAGGATGCCTTCCAGGCCTCCCCCCTGTGCGGGATGCCCTGCCCTTTGCGCTCCGGCGAAACGTGTGCTCCGCCGCTTCGTGCACTGGTTGACTCGTCCGATTGCTGCCGTTCCTGGTCTCTGTTCGGCCCCAAGACTGGCTTTTTCTGGGTATTTTTTTCCCTCTCTTTCTTCCTTCCCCTGTCTTACTAAGGTTTGGAGAATGAATTGGCGGTTTTCTGGTGAGTTTTCGTTACAAAGTAGCTATTTTTTGTATCCATGGGAGGAGAGCCACCTGATGTGCGACAGTTTAGCACATCGTCGTCACTGGATGTCTGGGCATGGGTTTCTGGCCCCGCTCGTTCCGGGACTGAAAATTCCCGCCTGTGGCCAACGGACCATTCGCTGGTCCGTTGAAATATCTGCCCCGCCTGTAACGATTTCTGCAGCGGGCCAGACCGGGAAATGTAGGCCCTCATGTTTGTCCTTGATCGCGTTGTGGATTTTTGGAAACTAAGGGCAATTTAGCATGGCCAATCCACCTAACCTGTACGTCTTTGGACACCGCGGTACACCTGGAGGAAACCCACGCAGACACGGGTAGAACGTGCAGACTCTACACAGACAGTGACCCAGCGGGGAATCGAACCTGGGACCCAGGCGCTGTAAAGCCACAGTGCTATCCACCGTCTTGATCATTCATTGGAAGTAATTCTTTGGGCCTGAGCTTTGCTCCTTGTCAAGAATTAGAATGACCAGAAACATCAGGAAGTAGAGCCTGTGTCACTGTAAATCACCGCAGCATTGAATTTCGATGCATCAGAGTTGTTCCTGTCAAACTCCAGTGATGTATATAATGTCAGCCTGTTTTCTCAACACATGTATTACAAATACCTTGTTCCTTGCTGCCAAGACGTTCATCCAATTCATCATGGATCAACAACGTTGGTAGGTTAGGCTAGCAGCTTTTTTTTAATATCAGGTTTCAGTATCACGAATTACACATTCATGAGTCTGATACACTGAAAGGCTAGAGATATTTTCAGGTTTAGAAAGTGTGCAGAAACTGCATTCCAAACCAATTATCAAAAGTAAATTAAACTGGTGCTTTATATATCTATTTCATTAGTTATCCCAAATAATTAACTAGAATCCCAAATAATCGCTAGTGGTGTGGAATACAAATCTGCATGTTAAACATTCACCATACAGGAATGAAGAGACTTCACCACATGTATCTCATGTAATGTTGTACCAGAGCTTTACAATGTTTTTAATGCACTTAATCCTGATTGACATTGTCATTTCGAAGCCCACAGTAACCAGATTTTGAGTTTTAGATTTATGGTTGGTCTTCAGAAGAATTATACTATATGAATCAATGTAAAAAGCACATTATTAATATCAAAAAACTGTGTTAATAGTTGTTACATGGCTATGGGCAGAATTGGACATGCAGTATGTGTGCACAGCAGGTGGAAACGGAAGCAGTCGCAATTCCCAATCCTGCCCGAGATTAATTGAGAATTGTGACATTATGCTGGCTGGTCACTTAAGTGGCAGCATTCAGCGGCTGCTGAGGCATCACTGCCTGCAGAAAGGCCAGTGCTGGTAGTCACAGGAGGCAGGAGGGGGATTCCAGCTATCAACAAGCCTTTGTTTCCTGGATGACTGCCTCAGGGCCCTGGTTGAGGCAGTCACAGCCAGGAGGGACATACTGATTCCCATGGATGGGAGGAGGCCACACCACCTCACCAGGAAGACATGGACAGAGATGGCTGCTGAGGTCAATGGGCATGACCTTGCCATGTGCACCTGGATCCACTGCCGGAAAAGGTTCAATGACCTTCTACGCTCATCAATGGTGAGTGATGAGTGGGCATTGCCCAGAGCTGGGGTCAGAGGAATGGTATCTGTTCTTAACTGCAATGAAGTGTGTGGTTCTCAGGCACTCTCAGATCACAAATCTGCATGTGCTTCTCAAGGCTGAAGAGATGAGTCCAGAACCTTGGATCCATCAACGGGTCAGCTATTAAAAGGGGTGGTAATGTTCTCTAGCCTCTTGGGCATGACTTTAGTTCAGGAGTAACATAGGATGCTGCTCGAAGTTCAGGGTTGAGTGCTCAATGGAGCTCTACTCTGAACCGAAGGAGAAACGTAGCCACAACAACCGGGAGTGAGCAACCACAGCTGGTGGGGTGCCAAACATGGCGTCCACACCAGTCATGAAATGGGAGCTCTGGAGCTGATGTGCGAGCAAGGAAAAAGGTCGTCGAGTTGCAGTGAGTCTGACATCTTGGAAGAAGATAAGAGCCCAGTGGGCACAATCGTGACAGAATCAGGGTGAAAGTGATGGTGTCACATCCCTCAGAACAATTTCAGTTATGCACCGGTATTTGGGACATTTCAATGCACCTGAGACCAATCGCAATGGACAGCACATGTTGGAAATTAAGTTTTTGGGTTCTCAAAAACAAGAATGCTTGTTTTCATCCTTCAAGTAAGTTGTCCACCAGAGCCAACCAAGAGGTTGATGACCTTTCTTTGATACCAGAGAATGAAAAGTTAGAGAGTGGAACTGTTTTGGGAGCACTGGTGGGTCACAGCAGTGAGAACGCATCACACTCTCTGGTATAGGTGGTGGAGGCAGGGAGTACCCAGTATGCCAACAGTCGGAGGACTGCTGGAGCCAAAGACTATGCTGAGCCTAAAGCAGATGATGAGGCTGAGGAGTTGTCCATAAGGCAGCAAATGCTCGATGTCCACCGGGATGTGTCGGGATATCTGGCGGAGCTGCCTGAGGGTTTGCGTGCTTTGGTATCTGTCATGGAGGAGTCCTTGCAGAGCATGAGTGCTGTGTTGACCCTTATCTCCGAGCGCACAGCCTCATCCATTGAGAGTGGTGACTCTCATGAAGAGGCAGCTCCAGGATTGGAATGAGGCATTGGAATTTGACAAAGGGTCTCCTGGACTCGAAACATTAGCTCTTTTCTCTCCCTACAGATGCTGCCAGACCTGCTGAGATTTTCCAGCATTTTCTCTTTGCTTTCAGATTCCAGCATCCGCAGTAATTTGCTTTTATTGGGATGAGGCAGTCCTGGGGTTGCAGTCAGAGCTCCAAGCCCTCACACAGGCACTGACCTCAGGAGATTACTGCCTGTGTGTGAGAAGGATCGGGCACCCAATATCTCCATCCTTTGATGGTGAGCAGGGGTGTGAGGTCTCACCTCACAAAGGCTTATGAGCTAGCTTTCATCTCTGGGGCCCCCTCTCATGGCGCTCCAGATGAGGGCAGCAGGTCCTCTGCCTCTCTGCCAGTCATGAAGCCATCCTCAGTGTGTAGAGACTGAGCAGTGCCCAACTGTGTTGCTGAGTGAACCCTTCCAGGCAGAGCTCTTCCCAGGCCTTGACAAACAGAGGGTGGCCACCGTGGTCATCTGCACCATTAGTGCATCAACATCAGCAACCTGCCTCTCATGCCACTGCCAGCTAGGGGTGGCCATCTAGATGTAGAACCAGCAAACGTAAATTAACCTCACATTGTGCACAACCAGGGGTAATCTTCAGCAGCCCAATGGTCCTTTCCATCACCATCCTTGTGGTGACCTGACAGCAGTTGTATCTTTCCTCTGCCTCTGTCCTCGGGCACCTGAGAGATGTCATCAGCCACCTCGTCAGCGGATATCCCTTGTTACCAATCAGCCACTTATTGAGGTGAGCAGGAGCAGCAAGGAGCCTTGGCACCTGTGAGTGCTGTAGTATGTGAGTATTGCGAGAGCTGCCCAGGCAACCTGCACGGATCTGCAGAATCTGCGTCCAGTGGTCACACTGACCGTTCATTGAGTACGGGGGCAGCACGGTAGCATTGTGGATAGCACAATTGCTTCACAGCTCCAGGGTCCCAGGTTCGATTCCGGCTTGGTTCACTGTCTGCGCGGAGTCTGCACATCCTCCCCGTGTGTGCGTGGGTTTCCTCCGGGTGCTCCGGTTTCCTCCCACAGTCCAAAGATGTGCAGGTTAGGTGGATTGGCCATGATAAATTGCCCTTAGTGTTGGGTGGGGTTACTGGGTTATAGGGATAGGGTGGAGGTGTTGACCTTGGATAGGATGCTCTTTCCAAGAGCCGGTGCAGACTCGATGGGCCGAATGGCCTCCTTCTGCACTGTAAATTCTATGATATGGCTCTATGAGTAGAATCCCTTCTTGTTCACAAATGCGCCTGGCTGCCACATTGATGACTCCATGGGTACAATTGTTGGCACATTGGATGCAGCAAAGCCTCTGGCTCGCTCAGTCTGGCTTGTATGGTCCGTCCTGAAATGAATAAATGTTCTAATATTCCTGAACAGTGTGTCAGTCACCAGTTTGACATGCAGCTGACTGTGAGACTACACAAAGATCACCCTCTGCACCATGGAAGATTCCAGTGGCATTAAAGTTTAGTTTCACAGTGGCCTTCTGGCATTGGGTGTCCACCCACACAATTGGAGGCTGTCTCCAGGCCAATCATCTGACATATGCTTGTCATGGCTTCACTTGAAAGCTGTAGCCTTCTGCGGCACTGGGCCTCTGTCATGTCCAAGTAGTTTGAACGCTGCCCGGGCACCATGGCAGCTGGGTAGTGGCATCTTCTGCTTGAGGAGTGCTCCTTGTCCTCACTGTTGGGCCTCATGGTCCTGTGCCGGCACCTCTGCCCAAGGATGATGCAAGCAACCATCAGGCCTCCTCCCTTTTTGTTCCCTGCCCCCTCCTCAGAGGGCACGGTGCCCGCTGAGTAAACAATACTCAGGTATGCGTGTAAAAGGGCAACAGAGGAAACCAAACCTCTGGTGCCAGAGGACAAAAATGTCCTGAGATCTCCACAGTGCCGAGCCCAGCATAGAAAGCACTCTCTCAAAATCCCAAAACACCACCTCCACTCACTCCCTGAAACTTCCAGCTCCACCGGCATTTGTTCCATTCCCCATTTATCCCGTCCTTGAATGCAAAAAGTTAAAAACGGTTGATCCTCCTGCCCATGTTTCCCTTGAGCTGAGCTTGAAATTGCACGGGGCACCTAAAATGTTGGTCAGGTCGGGATTTAATCCCCTCAGCAAGCAGCATAATTGTCACCGTGCATACAGCCAATCTGTGCCTGCGCCCACCAACCAAAGTATCACATGAGTGGGTGATAACGTTGGAACCCTCACACGACTTCATCATGCGCTATTTAACACGCTCTCAGGTTGGCCACGTGACCATCTGGCAGTTGTAAAATTCTACCGTATGTGTAAATCTGGAAAGTCAGTTTTTCTGGTCTATTCTTACATCCAAATCAGGTCCTCTCCTCACTTACATAAGAGCAAAATACCGTGGATGCTGGAAATCTGAAATAAAAACAGAAAATGCTGGAAATCTTCGGCTGGAAATCTGTGGAATGTTTCAGCTCAGTCACGGAGGATCCCCTGTTTGTCATTCCATTTGGAGTTATGTGTACGCGAATAATTAAAGTGTGTGAAAGCAGTAAATAAGATATGCAGGCTCAAGGGCTTTATAAATGGAGGCATGTTGTACAAAAGCAAGGAAGTTATGATGAACATTTATAATACTCTAGTTCAGCCTCAGTAATAATTTTGGGCTTTACAGGGCACCATGGTCCCCATCCCCCAGCCATAAAATTGAGGAGAGAGCCCACTCACAACCCGAACAGCTGTCCTGCAGCAAAGTAATCCTGGGAGCAGTATTAATTGCTTTAATGTGAGACATCCACCCTTTTCTAGGGTGGAAGCCCTGCCTTACAGCACTGCCAGCCAGCAGTTCTGTAGTCCCAGCAGTGCCATCGGTCCCAACACACTGGGCAGGCCAGGTAAAACTGGGGTTGGGGTCACAGTGAGGGAGGCAAGACCGTATGGGGCCAGGTTCAAGAGGCTGAAGTGTGGGTGGTGGGGAGGGGGGGGGGGGGGGGCACAGGGTTAAAGAGGGGACTGACCATGGGGTGAGGGTGCCTCCAATGGACCTAGGGGTCCTATGAAGGAGGTATCCCAGCTTGCCTGACACAAGCCTACACAGATTAAGCTGCTTTATCATTCATAATGAGGTTTTTCATGAAGGCCCGCCTTCAGAACCTTGCCTCTCGTCTGAGATGTGGTGACCTTCAGGTTAAATCACTACCAATCAGCTCTCCTCCTCAAATGGAAAAACAACCTTTGGTCATCTGGGACTATGGCAACTTGACACTTAACATAATTCATAATATCTGCCACTCGCTATTCTAGTGTTCTCATTGGTCACTGGAACCTAGTTAGGGATGGCTACTCAGTTGTGAACACCAAACCTTCCAAATCAAAATTCAAATATGGTGAAGGAATAGGCATGCTGAGATTTCTGGTCAACACAGTAATCCTGAGGCATAAACCTGGAGACTCATTTCATCATCGGCTAAGCATTAGTGTAACTTCTTATGATGCACTCGTAAAAAACGTTTTGCAAGCTGAATTGATTTTCATTGTGGTATGGCATCAGTTTGGCAAAAGCACAAGCTTACTTTGTCAAATCATCAACAGAGTATAATTTGTTATAGTTTGTTATTGGATGGAAGATCCAGGTTCCACCCAAATGAAACCCATGTCCCACCATCAGAAATGTAGCACAATTGTGCCCTCTCCTGGATCATATGATCTTAACTCTTCTTTATTGTGATTTCAAACAAAGGGACAGACACCGCGTCAACAGGGCTTTGGTCTCAATTTATTGGTACACCTTGCCTATTTTAAGGCGTAGAATTCTTTTTAAAAATAAATTTAAAGTACCCAATTCTTTTTATCCAATTAAGGGGTAATTTAGCACTCGCACTTACCTGCACATCTTTGGGTTTTGGGGGTGAGACACGGGGAGAATGTGTAATTCCACATGGACAGTGACCCAGGGCCGGGATTCGAACCCGGGTCCTCGACGCATGATGCAGCAGTGCTTTTCTTTTCTTTATAAATTTAGAGTACCTAATTATTTATTTCCAATGAAGGGGCAATTTAGCTTGGCCAATCCACCTACTCCAGCGCAAGGTTTAGTGCTTGTACCATTTGTTTGTTCTAGAAATGTGTTGTGAACCATTTTAATGATCAAAGTATCCACCCCCCTCCCCATACATTGGTACTGAGGGGCGGGTACCCTGTTTCTCCAACACAAAATTAGTGTTTGTACTGTTTGGCCTTGCATATATTTTTTTACCGTTTTAATAAAAAGATATGGCCAATCCACCACAAGCACATCTTTAGGTTGTGGGCGTGAAACCCATGCAGACACAGGGAGAATGTGCAAACTCCGCACAGAAAGTGACCCAGGGCCGGATCGCACCCGGGTCCTCAGCGCCTTAGGCAGCAGGTCTAACCACTACGCAATTGTGCCGTGGCATAAGACGTGGAATTCACAGGAAATTTGGACTTCATTTGAATCAACAGAATTGGTGGGGAGATGGTTTCATTTTTTGGGTCCAACTATCAGGTTGTTCATGCAAAGGAAATTCCTGGCCAGTTGTTCTCGCAAAGATCTGGTAAAGTCAGAATGGGCCAATGACTTCCTCCAATGCTCTAAACTGATTGTGCTCATGTGACCACAATCCAGGTCTAATTGGACAGTTCGATGTGAAATAGTAGCCACTGTTGCAGTCCATGAAGCAGTTCAAGTGGACTTAGGAACTAAACTGTTTTCAAAATGCACTAATTCTAAACATTATTTTCAAACTGTTGATTACATTGCAATGTTCCCAACACATGCTGAATCTATGAGAGCAATCTAACTGTGATGAACGGTTACTGCCTCATCATCATGTAAGGTGATGTCCCCTTTAAGACCGGGCTTGGAACCCTGGGGACTCCGCCTCTGGCTCCGCCCATCTGTGAGCCATATATAAAGGGCTGCCTCATGGGCAGTGTAGCAGTCAGCACTTGTCTCAGCTCTAACATAGTTCTTAGTCTAATAAAGCCTTCTTTACAGTTTAATCTCAAAGCTTCGTTATTGAGGGTACCTCAATTTATTAGACTAAACTAGATTCAGGATGGACGCAGGCCTAAAACCAGAGAAGTTCAATCTGGAAGCACGAACACCGGAGGCGAAGGAAATTTTTAAATACTGTATTGCGGATCTCTCGATCCAGGGCGCCCCCAACAACACCCCCCCTTCCAGCCCTACCAACAGCTGTTGGTAACGGCTGTTGGTGAGCACCTACCGCGCGCTCCCCCTTTACACACCCCGCCGAAGTAACATAGTTCTTCATCTAATAAAGCCTTCTTTACAGTTTAATGTCTAAGCTTCGTTATTGAGAGTACCTCACTAACCCAAATAAAAGAGTGCCATTCTGGGTGGGATTAACAGGGTCGTTCCTGGCGCTGATCCTGCTATCTACCAGCACTCTGTCTTGTTTTCCTGCCCCGGCAGGGAACGCTCCATTGAGGAAATAACATTTCCTGCATTGAGGAGCTCCGATGAATGGAACTGCTCAATGCAGGAAGGGCTCGGGACGCCATTTTTAAATGGCGCCCCGATCTTACGACCCCTGACAACCCCAGTGCCCCAACTCACCTGTCAGGGGGTCCTGAGGCTCCCCGCACCCCACCACATATAGACAGGGCACCCCTGGCATGGGCACAATGCCAGGTTGGCACCTTCGCACTCCCCAGCCTGGTACCATTGCAGTGGCCCTGTCAGCCTGGCAGTGCCACCTGGGCACCCTGACAGTGTCAGGCTGGCACCAGGGTGGCATGGACATCGTGGGCGGGATCCAGATTGCAAAGTCTCACGAAATCTAGTTAG
Organism: Scyliorhinus torazame; assembly: GCF_047496885.1. Lineage (NCBI taxonomy): Eukaryota > Metazoa > Chordata > Chondrichthyes > Carcharhiniformes > Scyliorhinidae > Scyliorhinus > Scyliorhinus torazame. The sequence goes on from NC_092717.1 coordinate 153,755,189, forward strand.
ATCTAACGAGGCGTAACGGCTGTTGGGAAGCCTGGGGGAGGCCTCTCCCAGGATCTACGGTCAAGTCACTCCCCCATTCAGACGCAATGTGGCTGAAAGATCACACCCTATAGTTCTCATGCAGAATTTGTCTGGTGTTGCTGAATAAAGGAATTATGGTGCTGAAGGATTGAAAGGGCCCTGATGCCACTTAACCTGAATGCCACCAAAGACAAATCATTTGAAACAAGTGAATCATTCTGACTTCCCAACATTTATTAGAGCACAGTTTTCATCTGAAAATGTTTTCCATACAGCTGTCAGAAGCCAACCTATATCCTACACGTAATCTCTGGTAAAAAAAATTGACAAGCATTACCTGCATTCTGTCTCTTAGATGCCCCTGCCTTTCTCTCAAAACTGATAGCATTTCACTCACCAAATAGATGTCAAAGGGGATTGTGCAAGAGAGTCGATGGTGGCTCCACGTAATGTCCTTTCTGCAATTTTGCCTTGTTGCAGATCAGAAATATATCTTTCAGAATGCTGCAATCTCCGACCTATGGATTTATCTATTTTCTTCTATTTTGAAAACAAAACAAGCGAGCAAAAGACAAGACAAATTAAAGTAGCAATTGCATTTTATTCATTCATGGGATGTGAATGTGGTGCAGGGGTGAACTGCCCTTCAGAAAGTGAGCCAGCTTCTTGAACCACTGTGGTCTCTGTGGCAATGGTGTACCCACAGTGCTGTTAAGGATGAAGCTCTAGGATCTTGACCCAGCAAAAATTAAGAAATGGCAATATTTTCCTAAGTCGGGACGTTGTGTGAATTAAGGGGGCTTGCAGGTGGTGGTGTTTCCATGGGCCTGCTGTCTGTGTTCTTGTAGGTTTGTGAGTTTGGAAGCTGCAATTGAAGAACATTGGTGAGTTGCTGCAGTGTATCTTGGAGATGATTCAATGTATAGCCACAGTGTACCTGTGGTGAAGGAAGTGAAGGTTTAATGTGGTAAATGGAATGCACAACAAGTGGATACCTAGGGCGGCAAGGTGGCAAAGTGGTTAGCACTGCTGTTCGATCCTGGCCCTGGGTCACTGTCTGTGTGGAGTTTGCACATTCTCCCAATGTCTGCATGGGTCTCACCCGCACAACCCAAAAAGATATGCAGGGTAGCTGAATTGGCCACACTAAATTGCACCTTAATTGTAAAAAAAAGAATTGGATACTCTAAATTTAAAAAACACAAATGTATACCTTATGGTACATAGTGTTGAGCATCTTGAGTGTTGTTGGGCCTGGACTCATCTGAGTAAACTGAGCATATTCTATCACACTCCTAATTTGTGCGTCGTAGATGGTGATGAGAGGCGAATTATGTGTTGCAGAATCCCAGCCTCTGACCTGCTCCTAAAGCTGCGTTATTCTGGTAGCTGATCCTGTTAAGTTTCTGGTCAATTGATGATGCAGGTTTGATGAATATAATGTTTTTAAATGTCATGGGAGGTGGCCTGTTGGAGATGGTCATTGCCTGGCACTTGTGTGACATGTATGTTACCTGACAATTATCAGCCCTAACCTGAATGTTGTCCAGGTCTTGTGATACCTAGGCTCAGAATACATCTTTATCTGAGGAATTGTGAATACACCTGTACATTGTGCAATCATTCAAGAGCATCCACACTTCTGATCTCAAGATAAGGACAAATTCATTCATGAGCAGTGATGCACTATCAATTACCACAAAGACGAGAGTAGTGGAATAGTCGAGGCTTTATTGAACAAGATGTGGTGCCTCCTGTAGCTGGACCCAGAATGGGAGCAGCACCGGCGAGCACACACATTTATACACCGCCGACTGGGCGGAGCCAGCAGGCAGGGATTTACACATGTATCTCTATTATACGGGCAGTGCCGTAATACATGTAATATACTACTAGTGGTGACTGCCACTTTCACCCCCTGTTAAAAAAGAGTCCGGCGGGGGTGGTGGAAAACATTACAAGTTAAGTCTGTCGGGGGCCTTGACCATCCTCTGCGATCGCCTCAGTCCTGGTGGTGAGTGGACGCCGACTTGGTCACCTGCGACTCGGAGAGCATGTTGTCCTCGTCTTTGTCACCCCTGAGTGGAAACAGTGGAAGGACGGATCCTACTGGGGCGGGGACTGCGGTGAGGTTCGCTGGAGGGAGGGTGAGTGGCGCAGGGGTGAATGAGGCAACCGGGGGGGGGGGCGGGGGGCGGGCGGTGTCAGGTCGGGGGTCGTGGGTGGGGATCCAGAGGGTGCCAGGTCCCGGAGGGAGACTGTATCCTGGCACCCGTCGGGGTGTGTCACATAGGCGTATTGTGGGTTTCCATGTAGGAGGTGGACTTTTTCGACCAAGGGGTCCGACTTATGGGTCCGCACATGTTTCCGAAGGAGGACAGGTCCAGGAACTGTCAGCCATGTTGGGAGCGAGACCCCGGAGGTGGACTTCCTGGGGAAGGCAAACACACGTTCGTGAGGGGTCTCGTTAGTCGCGGTGCAGAGGAGCGCGTCGGGGAAGACCTCCTGCCAGCGGGAGACCGGGAGATTTATAGACAGCAGGGCCAGCAGGACGGCCTTCCAGACCCGTCCCGTTCTCCCTCTCCACCTGCCCGTTTCCCCGGGGGTTGTAGCTGGTCGTCCTGCTCAATGCAATACCCTTGCTGAGCAGGAACTGGCGCAGCTCATCACTCATGAAAGAGGATCCCCAATCGCTTTGGATGTAGGTGGGGAAACTGAACAGAGTGAAGATGCTGTGGAGGGCTTTAATTACCGTGGCAGAAGTCATATCGGGGCATGGGATGGCGAAAGGGAGTACTCATCAATCACATTCAGAAAGTATGTGTTGCGGTCGGTGGAAGGGAGGGGCTCTTTGAAGTCCATGCTGAGGCGCTCAAAGGGGCGGGAGGCCTTCACCAGGTGCGCTCGATCGCCGGTAGAAGTGTGGCTTGCACTCTGCGCAGACTTGGCAGTCTCTAGTGATGGCCCTGACTTCCTCAATGGAGTAGGGCAGGTTGCGGGCCATGATGAAATGGAAGAACCGGGTGATTCCCGGGTGGCAGAGGTCATAGTGGAGAGCCCGGAGTCGGTCCATTTGTGCGCTGGCACATGTACCGCGTGATAGGGCATCAGGGGCCTCATTGAGTTTCCCCGGGCGATACAAGATCTCACAGTTATAGGTGGAGAGCTCGATCCTCCACCTCAAGATCTTGTCGTTTTTGATCTTGCCCTGCTGTGCATTATTAAACATGAAGGCAACCGACCGTTGGTCAGTGAGGAGAGTGAATCTCCTGGCGGCCAGGTAATGCCTCCAATGCTGCACAGCTTCCACAATGGCTTGGGCCTCCTTTTCGCCAGAGGAGTGACGAATTTCGGAGGCATGGAGGGTGCGGGAAAAGAAGGCCACGGGCCTGCCCGCCTGGTTGAGGGTGACGGCCAGAGCTACGTCCGATGCATCGCTCTCCACCTGGAAGGGGAAGGACTCGTCGACCACGTGCATCGTGGCCTTGGCGATGTCTGCCTTGATACGGTTGAAGGTCTGGCGGGCCTCAGCCTCAGGGGAAAAACTGTGGACTGAATGAGTGGGCGGGCCTTGTCCGCATAATTAGGGACCCAGTGGGCATAGTAGGAGAAAAACCCCAGGCATCGTTTCAGGGCCTTGGGGCAGTGGGGGAGAGGGAGTTCCATGAGGGGGCGCATGCGGTCGGGGTCGGGCCCTAGGACTCCATTTTCCACAACATAGCCAAGGATGGCTAAGCGGTTGGTGCGGAACACGCATTTCCCCTTATTGTATGTGAGGTTAAGGAGTTTGGCGGTCTGGAGGAATTTTTGGAGGTTTGCCTCGTGGTCCTGCTGATCGTGGCTGCAGATGGTGATGTTATCTAGGTACGGGAAGGTGACCCGCAGTCCGTACCGGTCAACCTTTTGGTCCATCTCTCGCTGGAAGACCGAGACCCCATTAGTGACGCCGAAAGGAACCCTGAGGAAGTGATGGAGGTGGCCATTTTCTTCAAACGCAGTGTATTGGCTGTCCTCCAGGCAGATGGGGAGCTGGTGGTAGGCGGACTTCAGGTCCACTGTGGAAAAGACTCGATACTGCGCAATCTGATTGACCATGCCAGATATGCGTGGGAAGGGGTACGCATCGAGCTGCGTGTACCGATTGATGGTCTTACTGTAGTCAATGGCCATCCTGTGCTTCTCCCCAGTCTTTACTACTATCACTTGAGCACTCCAGGGGCTGTTGCTGGCCTCACTGACCCCTTCCCGCAGAAGCCGTTGGACCACCAACCTAATTAAGGTCCTGTCCTGGGCACTGTACCGTCTGCTCCTAGTGGCGACGGGTTTGCAATCCGGGGTGAGTTTCGCAAACAGGGAAGGTGGATCGACCTTAAGGGTCGTGAGGCCGCAGACGGTGAGGGGGGTAGAGGTCCGCCAAATTTTAAGGTTAGGCTTTGGAAATGGCACTGAAACTCCAGGCCGAGTAACAGGGCAGCGCAGAGTGGGGGGAGGACGTAGAGACGGAAGTTGCTGAACTCTACGCCTTGGACGGTGAGGGTCGCGTTGCAGTACCCCCAGATTTCTACGGAATGGGATCCGGAGGCCAGGGAGATTTTCTGGGTGACGGGGTGTACTGAGAGGGAGCAGCGCCTTAACGTAGTGGGGTGGATGAAGCTCTCTGTGCTCCCAGAGTCAAAAAGGCAGGTCAGCTCGTGCCCATCAATCCTCACTGTCGTCGGCGCGGTCGCGAGGTTGCGGGGCTGGGACTGATCCAGGGTGATAGAGGCAAACTGCGGCAGATGCTGGGAGGTCCCGGGCTGGTCAGCGGTGGTGGAGGTAGTGGCAGGCGATGAACGGCCAGACGAACAGGGGTCCTGAGGCGGCGTCCAAAATGGCACCTAAGATGGCGGCGCCCACGGGGCGCACATGGCGGGCGGCATCAAAGATGGCGGCACCCACGGGCCGCACGTGGCTTGCAGTGAAGAAGATGGCGGCGCCCACGGGCCGCATGTTGCTTGCAAAGGGGAAAATGGTGTCGCCCCTGGGTCGCACGTGGTGGGTGTAGGAACGCCGGGCCTGGAAACAACGGTGACCGACCGGGCCATGCAAACAGAAACAAAGTGTCCCTTCTTCCCACAGCCGTTGAAAGTCGTGCTCCGCGCCAGGCAGCGCTGCCTGGGGTGTTTGTTTTGCCCGCAAAAATATCACTTGGGCCCCCCCAGAGTTGGCTGGCTGCCGCGAGGCGCAGGCTTCCGGTGAGCTGGAGTCGGCAGCTGGTGGGGCCCATGATGCCCACGAGGGTGCCGCGCGGTCTGGGGCGTAGGACTGGACGTTACGGAGGCCACTTCTAATGAATTAGCGATCTGCCTAGTTTCCGCAAGACCAAACGTACCCCCTTCCAGTAGCCGCTGGCGGACGTACGCAGACTTCAGGCATGTAACGTAAGCATCTCAAATTAAAAGTTCGGTGTGCTGGACTTCTGAAATTGCCTGGCAGTCGCAGTTCCTACCTAGGATGTGCAGGGCACATCAGAAATCGTCCAGAGACTCCCCGGGGAGTTGCTGTCTTGTGGCCAGGAGGTGCCTGGCATTATACTTGATTGACTGGTCCAACATAATGTCCTTTCAGGAGCTCCATCACTTTGGAATAGGTGGGCGCATCCCGGATGAGAGGAAAAATGTCAGGGTTCACCCGTGAATAGAGGACTTGGAGTTTCTGCGAGTCCGAGGCTTCCTCAGCAGCTGTTCGGAGGTAGCTTTTGAAGCAAGCTAGCCAGTGGTCAAAGGCGGACTTAGCATTGGCTGCTTGAGGGCTCAGCTGCAGGCAATCAGGCTTGATGCGGAGATCCATCGTTTTTAAAATCTTGCTCAATAAATTGATGCACTATCATTTACCACAAAGACAAGAGTAATGGAATAATCGAGGCTTTATTGAACAAGATGTGGTGCCTCCTGTAACTGGAACCAGAATGGCTGCAGCACCGGCGAGCACACACATTTATACACCGCCTACTGGGCGGAGCCAGCAGGCAGAGATTTATCCATGTACCTCTACTATACGGGCAGTGCCGTAATACATGTAATATACTACGAGTGGTGACTACAAAAGCAGCTGGTTTGAAAAGTCCATGTAACAATGTCCTGGCACTGAGATGATTGGCCATCAATAACCTCTGGTGACAACAGAATTACCTTCCTGATTAGGACAGGATGGATTATGTTACAGGACTGGTACTCTTGAGGCCTGAGTTAATCATCTAGAACAAAGGTGGATCAGAGACTTAGAGAGGAAAAGGCAATCAGATTATCTGCTTTTAGAATAGAGTGGTTTTTAATAAATGCCAACAGGAAGTGATCCAAGGTAAGTTAATGAACAGTGGCTGGAAGCGGTTTTTGAGAGCTAGACAGGGAATGCAACTGTCATGTGTGAGAAAGTCAAACAAAAAAGTTGAGAGCCAAGGTCAGGAACTTCAACTCCCGTAAACTGTCAGACCTCCTGCCCAGACACAGGCCAGGGGTGGGCTATGTACACATAGCGCATTGGCGTAACTTATTTGAGTGGCAACGGGTCCAGCATGTCGGTACAGAGAAGGAAAATGACCAGGCCAGATGACCAGGAGTGGAGTGCTATGGAAGACCAGTATCCCAGGCAGAGGACAGGGCGGTCTCAAAGGGAGAGGGAGCAGGCACAGCCGCCAAAAGAAGATTCCCAGAGAGGGGACAGGGAAAGGAAAAGGTCCCAGGTCAGTTAAAAGGGAGGAACAGAGAAGCAGGTTCCAAACAGGAAAAAGGATGCTGGGAGCAGAGTTCAAGTGAAGCCAAAGGTTACTGACTGTATTGTGGGCCATTGGGGCAAAAGTATGCCTTTGCAGCAGGGCTTGAGTGTATACTCCTCCATCCAGGGGAACGGAATCTTGGGAGATGAGATTGAAACCCTGTGAATTGGGTCATCCTTGATGCCATCTGACTTGGAGTGACCTTTGAAGAGAATTCCATGATGAGATCTTTGAAAGTGAGGATTGGAATTCCTTGTGAGAGAGACGGAGTTTCAGTGAGATTGGTTGACTCACAGTATTACTGACAGACTGGTCAAATGGACAGAACAGTAGCAAATGCAATTTAACCCTGCAAATTGTGTATCGATGCATTTTAAGAGGACGAACTAGGCAAGGGAATACATAATGAATGGTAGGACACTAGGAAGTACAGACAGAGCATCAGATTAACCTTGGGGTTTATGTCCAAAGATAACTGAATGCAGCAGGACGTGTAGATCAGTTGGTTAAGAAGGCATATGGAACATTTGCCTTTATTGGCAGAAACATAGAATATAAAGAGCAGGGAGGTTATGATGGAGCTGTACAAAATGCTCATAGGCCACAGCTAGAGTACTGTATGCAGTTCTGGTGGCCAAACTATAGGAAGGATGTGATTGCGCGAGAAAGGGTGCATAAGAGATTCACCAGGATGTTGCTTGGGCTGAGCATTTCAGCTCTGAAGAGAGGCTGGTTATGCTGATGTTATTTTCCGTAGAGCAGAGAAGGCTCTGCTCTACGTGACCTGATTGAGGTGTACAAAATGATGAGGGACATAGATAGGATAGATAGAAAGGAACCTCCCCCCTTAATAGTGGAGCCAATAACCAAGGGGCATATATTTAAAATAAGGGGCAGGAGATTTGGAGGAAATTTGAGGAAAAACGTTTCCACCCAGAGGGTGGTGGGAATCTGGGACTCACTGCCTGAAAGGGTGGTAGAGTCAGGCACCCTCGCAACATTTAAGGGCCATAGTATACAAGGCTATGGTCCAAGTGCTGGAAAATAGGATTAGAATTGATAATTGCTTGATGGCTAGTGCAGACATGATGGACCGAAGAGTCTCTTGCTGTGCTGTAAAAACTCTTATGAGAGGAACTTTACGATATTTTTTCAAAGTGAGAAAAATGGAGCCCGTTGAATATTCAGTGAGGGAAGAATTTCTGGCGCAAGGGCTCGCTAATAATGTGGGCTGAAAATCGCTCCCAAAGGGTCTATGACTATGACATCTGTGAATTGTTGAGAGATCCATGTAATCTGTTTTGGTCGCCTTTAGCATTTGTTGTGCACAGGTTCCTCACATATACCTCATAATAACATTGAATTTTAGAATATAAGATAGGTATTGTAATTTGTTTTATCTTTTTGAACTTTATACGAAAGTTTATTTTTTTTTCCAAAACCTGTGGAATGTTATGGCTTTTTGACTGAACAAGTCTCTCAAACTTTGAACCTTAACTGGATCTTACCAACAAATTGGGTGTCTGGCCGAGGATCATAACACACAAGAAAGGAGGAGAGGGCACATGAAGAGTCACTAAGAACAGCACAAAGCCCTGAATTTTGTATTTGGGGCATACCTGAAGTTGGAACGAGTGGGAGCAGATGTGAAATGCGTGCCCACCCAAGATTGCATTGTTAACACGATATTACACTGGCTGGACAATTAACAGCCAGCCAACGTGCTCTGTGAAAGGCTAAGTGCTGATGAACAGGGCAGGTGCCAAGAAAAGAGAGGGTGCGGGCTGGCACTTCCAATATGGTCCTTCAGGGAACAGTCTAAGGAAACTGCTGAACCTGTAAACGTAAATATCAGTGGAAAACCTATGCCATAAGTGTCTAGGCAGCACATTCATGCACAGACTTCAGTCTCCAGACACATTTGTTAATTTTGTATGCGCCGTCTTTCGTCCCATCCTGGTTTGAGGCCGCGTTATCAATCGCTCCACCAGCCAACCATAAAATCAGACAGGCCATGTAAAATCCCAATCAATTGCTGTTTAATTAATTAAGAATAGCTTCTTGATTGTTGTCGAGTGCATGTCGGGAGCACGCACGTGCTGACCAAATATCACGCAAGGGCGCGATGAAGTCAGGATGTGGGTCCGACGTTTTCTCGCACAATTATTCACACTTTCGGGTCAGCCTGCCTGAGCAAGATAAAATTCTTGCCAAAGATTTGCAACTTGAGTAATCCTGATTGTCTCCAGATTGCTGCTGACTTTGTGTTGAGCACTGGGGCAGACATAACTGAAGTGTTTTGAAGTGCCTGTGAACATATCATGGGTAAGTTATTTCCCAGTTACTGTGCCTAGCAAATATTTTCAATGCTCTGTCAACAAGCATTTATGATGTCTTCTTTATAGTTGATTTTATGGTAGATGTTTGATTGTTAGTATGTGATTTGTTTCTTCTGTATATTTGTTAAAATGCTATCTTTTGAAAATTTATCACTATTCAAAGTTTTCTTTTGCTTTTACAAAATGTTGCAGAAGTTGTAAAGTAATCAGTTTTACCGTTTTAATAAGGATATAAAAATATCGATGGCTAAACCTACAAACCTGTATTCTGTTCATGAGCGTATTAATATGACATTTTTCTTAAGTGTGGAACTGACATGAAGGGATTTTTGTACTATAAATGCCACAACAAATTGAATTAACACAATTCATTTTATGCGTACATCTGCCAACAAGTCCCCAAAACTTGTTCAAGTGGCCTTCCAGCCCAAATAATTGTCCATCCCTGATCTAGAGAAACACTGGGGCTGTTTAGCACAGGGCTAAGTCACTGTCTTTGTAAAGCAAACCAAGGCAGGCCAACAGTACGGTTCAATTCCCGTACCAGCCTCCCCGAACAGGTGCCAGAATGTGGCGACTAGGGGCTTTTCACAGTAACTTCATTTGAAGCCTACTTGTGACAATAAGTGATTTTCATTTTCATTCATTTCATTTCATTCAAGTGCAAATCACATCATGGCAGCAGGGGAATTCAAATTTAACAATTTAATAAAAAGTAATTAAATCTGGAATACAAAACTAGCAATGGTAATGATGTTCATGAAACTATTGGATTATCAACAGAACTTATCAGGTTCACTCGTGTCCTTAAGGAAGCAAGTTTGCCATCCTTAGCCAATCTGGTCTCTATGTAACTCCAAGCCCACGGCAATGTGGTTGACTCATAGCTGCTTCCTGAAAAGGCAAAACAAATCATTCAGTTGCACCATACCACCAATAAAAGGTTTAATAAATATAAAACCAGATGGACTCTTGGCATACAACTATACAATGTTGATGAGGCAGGCACACCCAGTTGACCTTGCAAAGTCCTATTCTGGGGGCTTCTGTTAAAATTGGGAGATCTGTTGCACAGAGCCATCAATCAAAATCCTTGTATAAGCATACTCATAAAATCATACCTCATATCCTAGACTCCTTTGTCACCATTCTTGGGCATGTCCTGCCCCCTGAGAGTCCTCAACATTGACCCTAGAACACAGGAAATGAAACCTCTTGCTCATTATCACCTGCCATCCTCCCTCAGCTGATGAATTAGTGCTCTTCGATGTTGAAGATCAGTTGAAAGAAGTACTGAGTGTGGCAAGGGCACAAAATGTTCTCTGAATGGGGTACATCAATTCCCATCACAAGAGTGACTCAGCAGCACCACTATTCACCAAATTGACCCAGTCAAGAACTAGTAGGATCAACCACTGCACAGTCCTCATGGGGATGAGGTCCCATCTTAATTGGCAGGCACAGATCTTGTAGCTCAAAACTGGGCTTTCATCAGGCACTGTGAACTGTATTCCATCAAACTCTGTAACCTCAGAACTTGACATATCACCCTATCATCACCACCAAGCCAATGGATCAACCCTGGTTCAATGAGCTGTGTAGAACATGCCACAAGTGTATCAAAATGTGAGATGCCTACCTGTTGAAGCTACAACACTGGACTAGATGTATCAGCATGCCATAGACAGAGCTAAGCAATCCAACAACCAACAGGTCAGATCAAAACTCTGCAGTTTTACCAAATCCAGTTGTGAATGATGTTTGGCAATCAAACAACTAATGAGGGGGGGCTCCATGAACATCGCTCACCTCAGTGATGGTTGAACCCAACTGCCAAGTGCCAAAGACAAGGTTGAAGTGTCTGCAACCATCTTCAACCAAAGGTGTTCAGTGGATGATCTAACTTGGCTTCTTCCTGAGGCCTTGAGCATTAAAAAGGTCAGCCTACCTGTCCCAGTACAGCTTGGGTACCTTGGGTAGGGTGCTCTTTCCAAGAGCCAGTGCAGACTCGATGGGCCGAATGGCCTCCTTCTGCACTGTAAATTCTACGATAATCTATGATAATCTATGAGAACACTGGTATCTAGCTGACAAAGTGGAATATCATCCAGGTATGTCTCATCCACAAAAACAAGGAAAAATCCAATCTGGCCAATTACTTCCCCTTTGGTTTATTCTCAATAATCAGAAAAATGATGAAAGGTGTCCTCAACTGTGCTTTCAAATGGCACTCACATTGATTTATGTCCATCAGAAGCATTGTTCCCATTTTGAAAACGTAAAGCACATTTTTGGCCGAGTGTCTCGTTATCAACTTGGTGAAATAGTTAATTGTCATTACTGGTGTTTTATTAGATGTCTTGATTCTTCCCGCAGGCAAACCAGCAACAGATTATTTTTCTGTTAAGTAGAAGATGGGGTTCATCAGAAATGGCAAAACATTAGAAATGTTTTTATTGTTGTTGTAATCTGGATTACGATTTGCAAAATATAATGGTACACCTTTGTTTGGCTTTTGAGAATCAGATTTATAATCATCACTGAAAATAGACTTGTGCTCAGATAGATATTCGTCAGGTCAAAATTATAGATAGCTGGGTCGATATTAAGGATTTGGGAAAACCATTAACGGCAGGGACGGAAAATCTATTAGAATGAGTCACATGCAGTATTTAAGAACCAGAAGTGGACATTGGCAGAGTGTTAGGAAGAAATTTAATCTTGTCAATCAAAAAATAGACAACTTTCCATAACTAAACTGCCCATACAGTATCATTAGCTGAAAAGTCGGAAAATAGCAATCGGAAAAACCATTTCCATTCAACCATTTTTCTGGAAATTGTCTCATGACTTTCCAATTAGCCATCAGAATTTATAAACCCAAGTGATTGGCAGAAGATCCCAGGTTTGAAGGTGGTATGGTGGCACAATGGTTAGCACTGCCACCTCACAGCACCTTTGATTTGATTTGATTTATTATTGTCACATGTATCAGCATACAGTGAAAAGTATTGTTTCTTCCAGGCTGTACAAACAATGCATACCGTACATAGTGAAGGAAGGAGAGACTGCAGAATATAATGTTACAGTTATAGCAAGGTGTAGAGAAAAGATCAACTTAATACGAGGTAGGTCCATTCAAAAGTCTGATGGCAGTAGGGAAGAAGCTGTTATTGAGTCGGTTGGTACGTGACCTCAAGCTTTGGCATCTTTTTCCTGACGGAAAAAGGTGGAAGAGAGTATGTCCGGGGTGCGTGGGGTCCTTAATTATGCTGGCTGCCATTCTGAGGCAGCGGGAATTATAGATAGAGTCAATGGATGGGAGGCTGGTTTGCATGATGGACTGGGCTACATTCATGACCTTTTGTAGTTTCCTGCGGTCTTGGGCAGAGCAGGTTCCATACCAAGCTGTGATACAACCAGAAAGAATGCTTTCTATAGTGCATCTGTGGAAGTTGGTTAGGGTCGTAGCTGACATGCCAAATTTCCTTAGTCTTCTGAGAAAGTAAAGTCGTTGGTGGGCTTTCTTAACTAAAGTGTCGGCATGGGGGGACCAGGACAGGCTGTTGGTGATCTGTACACCAAAAACTTGAAGCTCTCAGCCCTTTCTACTTCGTTCCCATTGATGTAGACAGGGGCATGTTCTCCACTACGCTTCCTGAAGTCGATGACAATCTCCTTCGTTTTGTTGACATTGAGGGAGAGATTATTGTCGTCGCGCCAGTTCACCAGATTCTCTATCTCATTCCTGTACGCTCTCTCGTCATTGTTTGAAATCCGACCCAGTACGGTGGTGTCATCAGCAAATTTGAAAATCGAGTTGGAGGGGAATTTGGCCACACAGTCATAGGTGTATCAGGAGTATAGTAGGGGGCTGAGGACACAGCCTTGTGGGACACCGGTGTTGAGGATGATCGTGGAGGAGGTGTTGTTGACTATCTTTATTGATTGTGGCCTGTGGGTTAGAAAGTTCAGGATCCAGTCGCAGAGGGAGGAGCCGAAGCCAAGGCCACGGAGTTTGGAGATGAGTTTCGTAGGAATGATGGTGTTGAAGGCTGAGCTGTAGTCGATAAATACGATTCTGACATGGGTGTCTTTGTTATCTAGGTGTTCCGGGGTAGAGTGCAGGGCCAGGGAGATGGCATCTGCTGTGGACCTAATCTAAGATGTTAGAGACAATAGCCCGGCTATGTTTTACGTGAAATGCATCGCACACCATATTGATCCATGAGTGCTCACCAACCCTCCTCTGTGCCTGGATAAAGAACCAGTGACCTGAAAGGGGAGGTGATAGGAAGACATGAGAGGTTTTTATATTTTTGGAAAAACTGAGTTTAAAGAAATGCAGAAGACAATGTAATCAAAGATGAAAGGAATAAAGGATATTTAAGGAGAGATGTTGAGTGGAGTTGGGTTGGCTGTGTAAGGGAGGTATGCAGGGGACAGCTCTGTGATGAGAGACGGAACAAAATCAGAAGCAGCTATTCAGAGAATTGTTATTTCAGAAAGCAGTCTTGTTTCTGAATTTGCTTGGATTTCCACAACAAAGTGGAAGTTGGGAAAAAGTCTGGGATTTGGCTTGCTAAGTGAATAACATCTGTAGTGGTTCATAGATCATAGATAATAGAATTTACAGTGCATAAGGAGGCCATTCGGCCCATTGAGTCTACACCAGCCCCTGAAGAGGATCCAACCTAAGCCCATACCTCCACCCTATCCCCACAACCCAGCAACCCCATCTAACGTTTGGACACTGCAGGGCAATTTAGCGTGACTAATCCACCTAAACCGCACCTCTTTGGACTGTGGGAGGAAACTGGAGCACCCGGAGGAAAGCCACACAGACACAGGGAGAATGTGCAGACTCCGCACAGATAGTGACCCAAGCCGGGAATTGAACCCGGGTCCCTGGCCCTGTGCAGCAACAGTGCTAACCACTGTGCTACCGTGCTGCCCATTGTAACTATGTAATGGGAGTTTGACATGGAACAACAACAATGATCATGCCTATAACTTTATCAGCACGAACCTTTACTCACCCCAGAAATGTTATGTGAATATATATGCTATCTTTCAAGATGATATTGCAGAGACCGTGTGTGAGGAAACTATAGTTCAGCAAAGAGATAGTCAGTGGCTGTAAAGATAAATACTGCACTCAGTGTGCATCATTTCAATCAGACACGAGTGACATGTAGTATCACCCAAGTGCTGCAGGGGCCTGCAGACCATGCCACGGATGCTGTTGCCACTGGGCTTCTGAATTCATCAACTTTGAGGTGTCCCCAGTGCAGCAAAGGAACAGGTATATTGCATTCCATAAGGTTACTGGCTGCCAAAAGGTGCTTGCGGTCATTGATGGAATGCACATTGCATTGAAGATACCAAATGATGACATGTCTTACATACATAAATTCGAAGGGTTTCATTCATTAAATGTATGACTTTTTATGATGGCTAATTGCAGATCCTGAATGTCAATGTAGATCATTGGTTCTCATGATGCCTTCATCCACTAGCACTTAGGCTTACACAATCTCATAATCTTTTGATTAGTGTCACAAGTAGGCTTACATTAACACTGCAATGAAGTTACTGTGAAAATCCCCTAGTCTCCACACTCCGGCATCTGTCCGGGTGCGGTGAGGAATAATTCAGAATGTCCAATTCACCTGACAAGCACATCTTTTGGGGCTTATGGGAGGAAACCGGAGCACGCGGAGGAAACCCACGCAGACACAGGGAGAACGCACAGACTCCGCAGAGACAGTGACCAAAGCCGGGAATCGAACCTGGGACCCTGGTAATACTGACCATGGTGGTGCTACCGTGCTGCCAATGCCCTAAGGAGAAGTCAAGGTTCCTTCGACAGCACCAAAACCTACAACCTCTACCACTGTGGTGCACCTACCCCATTTGGACTGCAGCGATTCAATAAGGGAGCTCACCACCTCCCCATGGTCAATTAGGGATGGGTAATAAATTGTGGCCTAGCCATCGATGCACTCATCCCGTAAATGAATAATAAAAAAGATTGTATCAAGGATATGGATGGATGTTAGGTGACAATGGCTATCTGCTGAAACCAAAGCTGATGACATCTTGCCTCAGGACCAATAGTGAAGCACAGGACATATCTAACCATGGAAACGTGCGCACGGGTCAAATGGTGGCGAACACTCAGGGTACAGAATTCACATTTCCAGTACCTGGAGAGGTCAGGAGGAAATCTGTAGTACTCAGTTTGTCACTGTGCCAAGGAACATGTTGATCAGTTCTGCCCTGTACAGCATTGTCCTGTAGGAAGGACTGACCTTTAATCCAGCAGATGAGATTTCAGCAGAATATGAATGGTAGCGACACTGATGCCACTTGGACTGTGTTTTGTGGACCACTCCAGCCAGGGAGGTATGACTGTAGACAAACTGTTCATTTTATTAAGAGACTTTTGAAGTTTCTCAGCCTTTAAAATAATTTTAAAAGTTCAGTTAAATACTACTTACCTCTCTTGGCAGTCCTAACTGAATGTGTGGCCTTATCCTTGTGTCAGTTTTGTCAGATTTTTGGGAATGGCTTCTCTTGACTGCTCCATGTTAGAGAATGCTGATCAGGTCCAGGGAGAGGAAAGCACACAGAACCTCACACCTTTTTTCATCACATTTTCACTGTGAGATGAGCAGAGGTTAATGGGTAGTTTTCATCTGGATCAGTGGGGTGAGCAGTTCTTTCACTGCTGACTGCAAGATCCAGTCATTAATAAATAAGGAAACTCCATGGAACAATCTGCATCTGTTTAAAAAAAAACTATCTACTACTGTACTAATCTGCGCTGAATAGGTACTTTGTGGAGTACTTTCACTGATCAGGAATCGTGGTGGGCAAGTTCACAAAAAATATCTCCTGTTCCTCTCTTTATCCTCAGCCTCCTCAATCTGTCCCAGTGTTTTGCTGGTTCTGCACCCCACCCTTTGTCCATAGAAGTTGCTTTGGGTGGAATCTATCTGAGGTACCCTCAATAATGACGCTTAGAGATTAAACTGTAAAGAAGGCTTTATTAGACTAATAACTATACTACAGCTAGAGACGAGAGCTGACTGCTACACAGACCATGAGGCAGCCCTTTATGTATGGCTCCCAGATGGGCGGAGCCAGAGGCGGAGTCCCCAGGGTTCCAAGCCCGGTCTTAAAGGGGACATCACCTTACATGATGATAAGGCAGTAACCGTTCATCACATTCACCCTCTGTTTAAAAAAGGAGTGCGGCGGGGGTGAAGTGCCATCATAGGTCCATCCGTCTCGGTGGCTGGATCGTCCTCCTCGACCTCCTCAATTCTGGCGGTGGTGCGGCGGGCACGGACGTCCCGGTTGAGGGCACATCCGGGAGCACAGCGGTCGTAGCTTCGGTCCGGGTCGGGGCAGAGGAACTAGGCAGGGCCAGGGGTAGCGGAGCCGGCGCCGGCGGGGTGTGTAAAGAGGGGGTGCACGGTAGGAGCTCACCACTGGGTGGTAGGGCCAGAAGGGGGTGTGTTGTAGGGGGCGACGGGTCCTGCAGGGGCGTGGCGTGGGAAGGGGCGTCTGTGGTGGAGGATCCAGCGGGTGCCAGATCCCGGAGGGAAACCGTATCTTGCCTGCCGTCGGAGTACTCCACGTAGGCGTAACTGGGGTTGGCGTGGAGCAGTCGGACCTTTTCAACTAGGGGGTCCGTTTTATGGCTCCTCGCGTGCCCCCAGGAGAAGAACAGGTCCCGGAGCCATCAGCCAATGTGGAAGCGAGACCCCGGAGGTAGACTTCCTGGGGAAGAGAAACAATCGGTCGTGAGGGGTCTCATTTGTGGCCGTGCAGAGGAGTGACCTAATGGAGTGTAGGGCATCGGGTAGGACCTCCTGCCAGCGGGTGGTTGGGAGATTTCTCGACCGCAGGACCAGAAGGACAGCCTTCCACACGGTCGCGTTCTCCCTCTCCACCTGCCCGTTTCCCTGTGGGTTATAACTGGTTGTTCTGCTGGAGGCGATGCATTTGCTGAGCAGATACTGATGCAGTTCATTGCTCATGAACGATGTACCCCGGTCGCTGTGGATATAAGCAGGGAAACCGAACAGGGTGAAGATGCTGTGCAATGCCTTAATTACCGTGGCTGAGGTCATGTCGGTGCAGGGAATGGCGAATGGGAAACGGGAGAACTCATCGATCACGGTGAGGAATAGGCATAACGGTTGGTGGATGGGAGGGGCCCTTTGAAGTCCACCCTCAGTCGCTCAAAGGGGCCCGAGGCATTCACGAGCCGAACCTTGTCTGGCCGATAGAAGTGCGGTTTGCACTCCGCACAGACTTGGCAGGTCCTGACCATGGCCTTGACCTCCTTGGTTGAGTAAGGTAGGTTGCGGGACTTGATGAAATGGACGAGCCGGGTCACCCCCGGGTGGCAGAGGTCATTGTGGATGGCTTGCAGGCGGTCCTCCTGCGCGTTGGCACATGTGCCGCGGGACAGGGCATCTGGGGGCTCGTTGAGCTCCCCTGGACGATACTTGATATTGTACGAGTAGGTGGAGAGTTCGATCCTCCACCTCAAAATTTTATCGTTTTTTATTTTGCCCCGTTGCGTGTTATCGAACATATAGGCGACCGACCGTTGGTCGGTGACGAGGGTAAACCTTCTACCGGCAAAGGTAGTGTCTCCAGCGCCGCACAGCCTCCACAATGGCTTGTGCCTCCTTTTCGACTGCAGAGCGTCGAACCTCGGAGGCGGTGAGTGTTCGGGAGAAGAACGCTACTGGTCTGCCTCCTTGATTGAGGGTAGCAGCCAGGGCGATGTCTGATGCATCGCTCTCTACCTGGAAAGGGATGGTTTCGTCCACCGCGTGCATGGCGGCCTTGATGATGTCGGCCTTGATGCGGTTGAAGGCCAATTGAGCCTCAGCCGAGAGGGGAAAAGTGGTGGTCTTTAGGAGTGAGCGGGCTTTGCCCGCATACTTGGGGACCCACTGGGCGTAATAGGAGAAAAGCCCCAAGCACCGTTTGAGGGCCTTGAGGCTGCGGGGGAGAGGGAGTTCCTTAAGGGGGTGCATGCGGTCGGGGTCGGGACCTAGGACCCCGTCTTCCACGACATAGCCGAGGATGGCCAGCCGGGTGGTGTGGAAAATGCATTTGCCCTCGTTATAGGTCAGGTTAAGGGCTCGGGCGGTCTGGAGGAACTTTTTGAGGTTAGCGTCATGGTCCTGCTGATCATGGCCGCAGATGGTGACATTGTCCAAGTACGGGTATGTAGCCCGCAAATCGTACTGGTCCACCATTTGGTCCATCGCCCTTTGAAAGACGGAGACCCCATTTGTGACACCAAAGGGGACCCTGAGGAAGTGGAAGAGCCGGCCAGCTGCTTCGAAGGCAGTATACGGGCGGTCTTTTCGTCGGATGGGGAGCTGGTGGTAGGCAGATTTGAGGTCGACCGTGGAAAAGACTCGGTATTGGGCGATCCGATTTACCATTTCCGCGATGCGAGGAAGGGGGTACGCATCAAGCTGCGTGAATCGGTTTATGGTCTGGCAAGAATCCACGACCATCCGTTTCTTCTCCCCGGACCGGACTACCACCACTTGCGCTCTCCAAGGGCTGTTGCTAGCCTCGATGACCCCCTCTCCCAGTAAACGCTGGACCTCTGACTTGATAAAAGCCATATCTTGGGCACTGTAGCTCCGGCTCCTGGTGGCGACGGGCTTACAGTCAGGAGTGAGGTTAGCGAATAGCGAGGGGGGTGCGGCTTTCAGTGTCGCAAGGCAGCACACCGTGAGGGGGGGCAAGGGTCCCCTGAACTTCAGTGTCAGGCTTCGGTGGCTGCACTGGAAATCCAGTCCGAGCAGCAGGGGGTCACAGAGGTGAGGGAGGATATAAAATTTGAAACAGGTGTATTTGGCACCCTGGATCGAGAGATCCGCAATACAGTACCCCTTGATTTGTACCGAGTGGGACCCAGATGCGAGGGCTATGGTTTGGGATGCGGGATGGGTGTGTAGGGAGCAGCGCCTTACCGTTTCAGGGTGGATAAAGCTCTCCGTGCTCCCGGAGTCGAAGAGGCATGCAGTGTCATGCCGTTGACCTGGACCTACATCATGGAGTTCTGCAGGTGTTTTGGTCGAGTTTGATCGCGGGTGACCGCACCCAGTCGCGGGTAGTCGGAGGCGTCAGCCGAATCGGACTCGTAAAATGGTCGCCGCCGCTGGCTGCGCGTGTCGGGTCGAGAAGATGGCCGCCGACAAGATGGCCGCTCCCATGATTCGCACGAGGCTGATGACGCGTCAGAAGAGGGCGTGTCGGGTCGGTGCGCAGCAGCATTGCGAGGCCTGCGGGCCTGAGAGCCTGATTTTCGGGCCGGCTGTTCTTTGTTTTTCTGGCCCCTGGGTCTGGCCAGGCAGACCCTCGCAAACTGCCCTTTCTTCCCGCAGTCGCTGCTGATCGCGGAGCGGGCTGGGCAGCGTGGGCGTGGGTGCTGGCCCTGCCCGCAGAAGTAGCATGGTGTGCCCCCATGGTGATCGGGTCGCCGCGTGGCGCAGGCCTGTAATACGGTTGAGTCTGAGGAAGTCCAGGGCGGGCTGGCAGAGTCCGCGGGGTACGTACCCAAGTTATGTCGGGCCACCTCCAGCGAGGAGGCGAACGTTAGCGTCTTCTGGAGGTCTTTTGCCCCGTTTTCGAGCAGCCGCTGTCGGATGTAGGTCGAGCGGATGCCGGACACGAAAGCATCTCTGATGTGCAGGTTCATATGGACTTCCCCTGTCACATCCTGATGGTCACAGTCCCTGGCAAGCGTGGCGCGTTTTTCAACAAACTCGTCGAGCGATTCCCCCGAGCGCTGCCGGCAGGTAGAGAGCAGATGCCAGGCGTGCACCTCATTGACGGGTTTGACAAACCACTTGCGGAGCAACTCAATCGCCGCATCATAAGTCGTCGCCATTTCGAGCGTGGCGGAGATTCTGTGACTCACCCGGGCGTGGGGTAGACGCAGCTTGCGTGGCCCCAGGATGGGAGTCTCTGCGGAGTCCAGGTAGGTCTCGAAGCACCGCAGCCAGTATTTAAAAATTTCCTTTGCCTCCGGCGTTCATGCTTCCAGATTGAGCTTCTCTGGTTTTAGGCCTGCGTCCATCCTGAATCTAGTTTAGTCTAATAAATTGAGGTACCCTCAATAATGACGCTTAGGGACTTGCGGGTGCGGCGATGACCAGCTAAGTCGCACGTTTCGGCAGCTCCCGGTGGAACGGACTTTTGGGCTCTTAATAAGAGCCCGAACGGCAATTTTAACGGCTAGAAGCACTGTGCGGTAAACCAGAAGGGAATCCCCCCTGGAAACGGATGGAAAAAGGAGAGGGAAGTGGCCAGATTGCAGTGGATCCTTTGGAGCAGCGGCAAGGAAGGCAAGCAAGAACCAAGATGGCGACGGAAGGTGGCAGTTTAGCATGGGGCCCTGAACAACAAGAGTTTTTGAAATGTTGCGTGGAAGAACTTAAAAAGGAAATGAAGAAGGAGCTGTTGGCCCCGATATCACAGGCGATCGAAGGGCTAAAGGATGAGCAAAAGACCCAGGAGCGGGAGCTTCGGGTCGTGAAGGCAAAGGCTGCCGAGAACGAGGACGATATACAGGGCCTGGTGGTGAAGACGGAGATGCACGAGGCACACCATAAACGATGTGTGGAAAGATTGGAGGTGCTGGAGAATAACGCGAGGAGGAATAATTTAAGGATTCTGCACCTTCTGAAGGTGCAGAAGGAGCAGACGTCGGGGCATATGTGAGCACGATGCTGCACTCGTTAATGGGAGCGGAGGCCCCGGCGGGTCCGCTGGAGGTGGAAGGAGCATACCGAGTGATGGCGCGAGGACCGAGAGCAGGAGAAATTCCCAGAGCCATAGTGGTGAGATTACTCCGTTTTAAGGATAGAGAGATGGTCCTTAGATGGGCAAAGAAAACCCGGAGCAGTAGGTGGGAGAACACGGTGATCCGCGTATATCAAGACTGGAGTGCGGAGGTGGCGAGAAGGAGGGCGAGCTTTAATCGGGCCAAGGCGGTGCTTCACAAAAAGAAGATAAAATTTGGAATGCTGCAACCGGCAAGACTGTGGGTCACATATCAAGGGAGGCACCACTACTTTGAGACGGCGGATGAGGCGTGGACTTTTATTGTGGAAGAAAAACTGGAATAAGCGGGTTATTAAAAAAGAACGTTTGAAACAAAGGGGTGGGGCGAGCATGGGGGGCGAAGAGGGGGGAAAAAGGGGGGGAAAAATGAGTTTTGTTATTAATCCTGCGATGCGGTAACTTTTCTCTCTTCCACAGGTGGTGGTGGAGGGAGGAAGGGAGGTGGAGGAGATGGGGCGTTGGCCATGGGGGGCGGGGCCAAAAGGGAAGCGCGGGCTTTGTTCCCGCGCTATGATAATCATGGTGGGAATAGGGAAGCAGGAAGGAGGGGGCATCGCATGGTGCGAGCCGAGGTCACGGGGAGAAGCCGAGGTCGGCCAGAGTTTGCTGACTTCTGGGAGCAACATGGGGGGTGTAACTACGCTAGTGGGGGATCTAGCGGGGGGGGGGGGGGGGGGAGGGGGGAGTTACTGGGTTGCTGCTGCTGGGGAGAGGGGGGAGCCGGAATGGGGTGGGGTGGGCGGGGGGGGGCGCCGCCTGGGGGGACACAGCTGCGTGGGAACCGGGTGAGGAGCTGGAAAAAGGGGATGGCTAATCGACAAGGGGGGGGGGTAAAAAGCCCCCCAACCCGGTTGATCACGTGGAATGTGAGAGGGCTGAATGGGCCGATAAAGAGGGCACGAGTACTCGCACACCTTCAGAAACTTAGGGCAGACGTGGTTATGTTACAAGAGATGCACTTGAAAGTTATAGACCAGGTTAGACTACGCAAAGGATGGGTGGGGCAGGTGTTTCATTCGGGGCTAGATGCGAAAAACAGGGGGGTGGCTATACTAGTGGGGAAGCGGGTTATGTTTGAGGCAAAGACCATAGTGGCGGATAGCGGGGGCAGATACGTGATGGTGAGTGGCAAATTACAGGGGGAGGCGGTGGTCTTGGTAAACGTATATGCCCCGAACTAGGATGATGCTAATTTTATGAGGCGCATGCTAGGACGCATCCCGGACCTAGAGGTGGGAAAGTTGGTAATGGGGGGAGATTTTAATACGGTGCTGGAGCCAGGACAGGTCGAGATCCAGGACTGGAAGGAGGCCGGCTGCAGCCAAGGTGCTTAAAGATTTTATGGAGCAGATGGGAGGAGTAGACCCGTGGAGATTTAGCAGACCTAGGAGTAAGGAGTTTTCGTTTTTCTCCTATGTCCACAAAGTTTATTCGCGAATAGACTTTTTTGTTTTGGGAAGGGCGTTGATCCCGAAGGTGAGGGGGACGGAGTATACGGCTATAGCCATTTTGGATCACGCTCCACATTGGGTAGACTTGGAGATAGGGGAGGAAACAGAAGGGCGTCCACCCTGGAGAATGGACATGGGACTAATGGCAGATGAAGGGGTGTGTCTAAGGGTGAGGGGGTGCATTGAAAAGTACTTGGAACTCAATGATAACGGGGAGGTCCAGGTGGGAGTGGTCTGGGAGGCGCTGAAGGCAGTGGGTAGAGGGGAGCTGATATCAATAAGGGCACATAAAGGAACGCAGGAGAGTAGGGAACGGGAGCGGTTGCTGCAAGAACTTCTGAGGGTGGACAGGCAATATGCGGAGGCACCGGAGGAGGGACTGTACAGGGAAAGGCAAAGGTTACACGTAGAATTTGACTTGCTGACAACGGGTACTGCAGAAGCACAGTGGAGGAAGGCACAGGGTGTACAGTATGAGTATGGGGAGAAGGCGAGCAGGTTGCTGGCCCATCAATTGAGGAAAAGGGGAGCAGCGAGGGAAATAGGGGGAGTGAGGGATGAGGAAGGAGAGATGGAGCGGGGAGCGGAGAGAGTGAATGGAGTGTTCAAGGCATTCTATAAAAGATTATACGAAGCTCGGCCCCCGGATGGGAAGGAGAGAATGATGTGCTTCCTGGACCGGCTGGAATTTCCTAAGGTGGAGGAGCAGGAGAGGGTGGGACTGGGAGCACAGATCGAGATAGAGGAAGTAGTGAAAGGAATTAGGAGTATGCAGGCGGGGAAGGCTCCGGGACCGGATGAATTTCCAGTCGAATTTTATAGGAAATATGTGGACTTGCTTGCCCCGATACTAATGAGAACCTTTAATGAGGCGAAGGAAAGGGGACAGCTGCCCCCGACTATGTCGGAGGCAACGATATCGCTTCTCCTAAAGAAGGAAAAAGACCCGCTGCAATGCGGGTCCTATAGACCTATTTACCTCCTAAATGTAGACGCTAAGATTCTGGCCAAGGTAATGGCAATGAGGATAGAGGATTGTGTCCCGGGGGTAGTCCATGAGGACCAAACTGGGTTTGTGAAGGGGAGACAGCTGAATACGAATATACGGAGGCTGCTAAGGGTAATGATGATGCCCCCACCAGAGGGGGAAGCGGAGATAGTGGTGGCGATGGATGCCGAGAAAGCATTTGATAGAGTGGAGTGGGATTATTTGTGGGAGGTGTTGAGGAGATTTGGCTTTGGAGATGAGTATATTAGCTGGGTACAGCTGCTGTATAGGGGCCCCGATGGCGAGCGTGGTCACGAATGGACAGGGGTCTGCGTATTTTCGGCTCCATAGAGGGACGAGGCAGGGATGTCCTCTGTCCCCATTATTGTTTGCACTGGCGATTGAGCCCCTGGCAATAGCATTGAGGGGTTCCAGGAAGTGGAGGGGAGTACTCAGGGGAGGAGAGGAACACCGGGTATCTCTTTACGCGGACGATTTATTGGTGTATGTGGCGGACCCGGCGGAGGGGATGCCAGAGATAATGCGGATACTTGGGGAGTTTGGAGAATTTTCAGGATATAAGCTGAACATGGGGAAAAGTGAGCTGTTTGTGGTGCATCCAGGGGAGCAGAGCAGAGAAATAGAGGACTTACCGCTGAGAAAGGTAACAAGGGACTTTCGCTACTTGGGGATCCAGATAGCCAAGAATTGGGGTACATTGCATAGGTTAAACTTAACGCGGTTGGTGGAACAGATGGAGGAGGACTTCAAGAGATGGGACATGGTATCCCTGTCACTGGCAGGGAGGGTACAAGCGGTTAAAATGGTGGTCCTCCCGAGATTCCGCTTTGTGTTTCAGTGCCTCCCGGTGGTGATCATGAAGGCTTTCTTCAAAAGGATTGAGAAGAGTATCATGAGTTTTGTGTGGGCCGGGAAGACCCCGAGAGTGAGGAAGGGATTTTTGCAGCGTAGTAGGGATAGGGGGGGGGCTGGCGCTACCGAGCCTGAGTGAGTACTACTGGGCCGCCAACATCTCAATGGTATGTAAGTGGATGGGAGAAGAGGAGGGAGTGGCGTGGAAGAGATTGGAGAAGGCGTCCTGTAGGGGGACTTGCCTACAAGCCATGGTGACGGCGCCGTTGCCATTCTCACCGAAGAAATACACCACAAGCCCGGTGGTGGTGGCTACTCTGAAAATTTGGGGGCAATGGAGACGGCATAGGGGAAAGACGGGAGCCTCGGTGTGGTCCCCGATAAGAAATAATCATAGGTTTGCTCCGGGGAGAATGGATGGGGGATTTGGAACATGGCAAAGAGCAGGAGTAACACAATTGAGAGATCTGTTTGTAGATGGGACGTTTGCAAGTCTGGGAGCGCTGACTGAAAAATATGGGTTGCCCCAAGGGAATGCATTCCGGTATATGCAACTGAGGGCTTTTACGAGGCAACAGGTGAGGGAATTCCCGCAGCTCCCGACGCAGGAGGTGCAGGACAGAGCGATCTCAAAGACATGGGTGGGGGACGGTAAGGTGTCAGACATATATAGGGAGATGAGAGACGAGGGGGAGATTATGGTAGACGAGCTGAAAGGGAAATGGGAAGAAGAGCTGGGGGAGGAGATTGAGGAGGGGCTGTGGGCTAATGCCCTAAGTAGGGTTAACTCATCGTCCTCGTGTGCCAGGCTAAGCCTGATACAATTTAAGGTGTTACACAGGGCGCATATGACTGGAACACGGCTTAGCAAATTTTTTGGAGTAGAGGATAGGTGTGCGAGATGCTCGAAAAGCCCAGCGAATCACACCCACATGTTCTGGTCATGTCCGGCACTACAGGGGTTTTGGGTGGGGGTGACAAAGGTGCTTTCGAAGGTAGTGGGGGTCCAGGTCGAACCAAGCTGGGGGTCGAACCAAGATAGAGGGAAAGGAAAAGAAGAAGACAGCAGCAGCAGCTTGGGGGGGGGGGGGGGGGGGGGAGGGGGAGGAACCAGAGGGATTCTCAGGGATGTTAATATATAAGTATAATATGTATAGGTTGTTGTTATAGATAATTGTATATTGGACTGTTAAAACATATTTTTGGAGAATATTTATCTGGGACAAGGCAGTTGCCATTTAGTTTTTTTTTGTTTTTGTTTATATATTATTTATTTCGTGTCTATAAAACTGGCCATTGTTATTTATATTGCTATATTACTGTGTAATGGATACACAATGTACTGTGATGGTTGGCCAAAAATTTTCAATAAAATATATTTTTAAAAAAAAATAATGACGCTGAGAGATTAAACTGTAAAGAAGGCTTTATTAGACTAATAACTATACTACAGATAGAGACGAGAGCTGACTGCTACACAGACCATGAGGCAGCCCTTTATGTATGGCTTCCAGATGGGCGGAGCCAGAGGCGGAGTCCCCAGGGTTCCAAGCCCGGTCTTAAAGGGGACATCACCTTACATGATGATAAGGCAGTAACCGTTCATCACACTATCAATTGGTTCCAGAGTATCATGTGTCTGACCACAGGTCACCTATTAGTACATGGATTGTATATTTATTGTGAACATTCGAGTGCTGATTAACTTACTTACCTTGCAGGTCAGCTGTTTAGTTCGGGAGTGAGAGCTGGGACCTTAGAAACAGCGCGGGAGCTGCGAGGCAGAGGGGACCGTTTAAAAGGTCGCTGCCTGGGTGAGGTAAGTACTGATTAACAACTTACTTACCTTGCAGGTCAGCTGTTTAGTTCGGGAGTGAGAGCTGGGACCTCAGAGACAGCGCGGGAGCTGCGAGGCAGAGGGGACCGTTAAAAAGGTCGCTGCCTGGGTGAGGTAAGTACTGATTAACTTATTTACCTTGCAGGTCAGCAGTTTAGTTCAAGAGTGAGAGCTGGGACCTTAGAAACAGCGCGGGAATTTGAAAAAGCGCAGGAGCTGCGAGGCAGAGGGGACCGTTTTAAAGGTCGCTGCCTGGGGTGAGGTAAGTGCTGATTAACTTACTTACCTTGCAGGTCAGCTGTTTAGTTCGGGAGTGAGAGCTGGGACCTTAGAGACAGCGCGGGAGCTGCGAGGCAGAGGGGACCGTTTAAAAGGTCGCTGCCTGGGTGAGGTAAGTACTGATTAACTTACTTACCTTGCAGGTCAGCTGTTTAGTTCGGGAGTGAGAGCTGGGACCTTAGAAACAGCGCGGGAATTTGAAAAAGCGCGGGAGCTGCGAGGCAGAGGGGACCGTTTAAAAGGTCGCTGCCTGGGGTGAGGTAAGTGCTGATTACCTTACTTACCTTGCAGGTCAGCTGTTTAGTTCGGGAGTGAGAGCTGGGACCTTAGAAACAGCGCGGGAGCTGCGAGGCAGAGGGGACCGTTTAAAAGGTTGCAGCCTGGGTGAGGTAAGTACTGATTAACAACTTACTTACCTTGCAGGCCAAGTCGATTTCAGCAGGAGCGGAGCAGGCTAGTCCATTTCAGCGGGGGCAGTGCGGAAGTGATTTCTGGGAGGTAAGTCTCTCCTTTAAATTTTTTTTTTAAATTTTAGTGTTTAAGGTGGGAACAGGAAGTCGACCCGCGGACTTCTGGGAAGACCCTCACCAATAAATTCTGGTGGAGAGGAAACCCGAGACACTACACGTGTAGTGTCTCCCACCTGCCCTCCTCCTCTAACCTAATAATAAAACCCATTGGTCTGAGGTAAGTACCATATTTTATTATTGTTATTAATATTTTTTTTAATATAAAAAATTTAATTTAGTTGTTAGCCAGATCTTGGTAGAAAGTTAGAGGGATGGCAGGGAAGGGAGTGCAATGTTCCTCCTGCAGGGTGTTTGAGGTGAGGGATGCCGTTAGTGTCCCTGCTGATTTTACCTGCAGGAAGTGCTGCCATCTCCAGCTCCTCCAAGACCGAGTTAGGGAACTGGAGCTGGAGTTGGAAGAACTTCGGATCATTCGGGAGGCAGAGGGGGTCATAAGTAGCAGCTTCAGGGAATTAGTTACACCAAAGATTGGAGATAGATGGGTAACTGTAAAAGGGACTGGGAAAAAACAGTCAGTGCAGGGATCCCCTGCGGTCGTTCCCCTGAGAAACAAGTATACCGCTTTGGATACTTGTGGGGACGACGACTTACCAGGGGTAAGCCATGGGGTACGGGCCTCTGGCACGGAGTCTGTCCCTGTTGCTCAGAAGGGAAGGGGGGAGAGGAGCAGAGCATGAGTAATTGGGGACTCGATAGTCAGGGGCACAGATAGGAGATTTTGTGGGAGCGTGAGAGACTCACGTTTGGTATGTTGCCTCCCAGGTGCAAGGGTACGTGATGTCTCGGATCGTGTTTTCCGGGTCCTTAAGGGAGAGGGGGAGCAGCCCCAAGTCGTGGTCCACATTGGCACTAACGACATAGGTAGGAAAGGGGATAAGGATGTCAGGCAGGCTTTCAGGGAGCTAGGATGGAAGCTCAGAACTAGAACAAACAGAGTTGTTATCTCTGGGTTGTTGCCCGTGCCACGTGATAGTGAGATGAGGAATAGGGAGAGAGAGCAATTAAACACGTGGCTACACGGATGGTGCAGGCGGGAGGGATTCAGATTTCTGGATAACTGGGGCTCTTTCTGGGGAAGGTGGGACCTCTACAGACAGGATGGTCTACATCTGAACCTGCGGGGCACAAATATCCTGGGGGGGAGATTTGTTCGTGCACTTTGGGGGGGTTTAAACTAATGCAGCAGGGGCATGGGAACCTGGATTGTAGTTTTAGGGTAAGGGAGAATGAGAGTATAGAGGTCAGGAGCTCAGATTTGACGTCGCCGGAGGGGGCCAGTGTTCAGGTAGGTGGTTTGAAGTGTGTCTACTTCAATGCCAGGAGTATACGAAATAAGGTAGGGGAACTGGCAGCATGGGTTGGTACCTGGGACTACGATGTTGTGGCCATTTCGGAGACATGGATAGAGCAGGGACAGGAATGGATGTTGCAGGTTCCGGGGTTTAGGTGTTTTAGTAAGCTCAGAGAAGGAGGCAAAAGAGGGGGAGGTGTGGCGCTGCTAGTCAAGAGCAGTATTACGGTGGCGGAGAGGATGCTAGATGGGGACTCATCTTCCGAGGTAGTATGGGCTGAGGTTAGAAACATGAAAGGAGAGGTCACACTGTTGGGAGTCTTCTATAGGCCTCCAAATAGTTCTAGGGATGTAGAGGAAAGGATGGCGAGGATGATCCTGGATAAGAGCGAAAGTAACAGGGTAGTTATTATGGGAGACTTTAACTTTCCAAATATTGACTGGAAAAGATATAGTTCGAGTACATTAGATGGGTCGTTTTTTGTACAGTGTGTGCAGGAGGGTTTCCTGACACAGTTTGTTGACAGGCCAACAAGAGGCGAGGCCACATTGGATTTGGTTTTGGGTAATGAACCAGGCCAGGTGTTGGATTTGGAGGTAGGTGAGCACTTTGGGGACAGTGACCACAATTCGGTGACGTTTACGTTAAGGATGGAAAGGGATAAGTATACACCGCAGGGCAAGAGTTATAGCTGGGGGAAGGGAAATCATGATGCCATTAGACGTGACTTAGGGGGGATAAGGTGGAGAAGTAGGCTGCAAGTGTTGGACACACTGGATAAGTGGAGCTTGTTCAAGGATCAGCTACTGCGTGTTCTTGATAAGTATGTACCGGTCAGGCAGGGAGGAAGGTGCCGAGCGAGGGAACCGTGGTTTACCAAAGAAGTGGAATCTCTTGTTAAGAGGAAGAAGGAGGCCTATGTGAAGATGAGGTGTGAAGTTTCAGTTGGGGCGATGGATAGTTACAAGGTAGCGAGGAAGGATCAAAAGAGAGAGCTAAGACGAGCAAGGAGGGGACATGAGAAGTATTTGGCAGGAAGGATCAAGGAAAACCCAAAAGCTTTCTATAGGTATGTCAGGAATAAGCGAATGACTAGGGAAAGAGTAGGACCAGTCAAGGACAGGGATGGGAAGTTGTGTGTAGAGTCTGAAGAGATAGGCGAGATACTAAATGAATATTTTTCGTCAGTATTCACTCAGGAAAAAGATAACGTTGTGGAGGAGAATGCTGAGCTCCAGGTAAATAGATTAGATGGCATTGAGGTACGTAGGGAAGAGGTGTTGGCAATTCTGGACAGGCTGAAAATAGATAAGTCCCCGGGACCTGATGGGATTTATCCTAGGATTCTCTGGGAGGCCAGGGAAGAGATTGCTGGACCATTGGCTTTGATTTTTATGTCATCATTGGCTACAGGAATAGTGCCAGAGGACTGGAGGATAGCAAATGTGGTCCCTTTGTTCAAAAAGGGGAGCAGAGACAACCCCGGCAACTATAGACCGGTGAGCCTCACGTCTGCAGTGGGTAAAGTCTTGGAGGGGATTATAAGAGGCAAGATTTATAATCATCTAGATAGGAATAATATGATCAGGGATAGTCAGCATGGCTTTGTGAAGGGTAGGTCATGCCTCACAAACCTTATCGAGTTCTTTGAGAAGGTGACTGAACAGGTAGACGAGGGTAGAGCAGTTGATGTGGTGTATATGGATTTCAGCAAAGCGTTTGATAAGGTTCCCCACGGTAGGCTATTGCAGAAAATACGGTGCCTGGGGATTGAGGGTGATTTAGAGATGTGGATCAGAAATTGGCTAGCTGAAAGAAGACAGAGGGTGGTGGTTGATGGGAAATGTTCAGAATGGAGTTCTGTCACAAGTGGAGTACCACAAGGATCTGTTCTGGGGCCGTTGCTGTTTGTCATTTTTATCAATGACCTAGAGGAAGGCGCAGAAGGGTGGGTGAGTAAATTTGCAGACGATACTAAAGTCGGTGGTGTTGTCGATAGTGTGCAAGGAAGTAGCAGGTTACAGAGGGATATAGATAAGCTGCAGTGCTGGGCTGAGAGGTGGCAAATGGAGTTTAATGTAGAGAAGTGTGAGGTGATTCACTTTGGAAGGAATAACAGGAATGTGGAATATTTGGCTAATGGAAAAGTTCTTGAAAGTGTGGATGAGCAGAGGGATCTAGGTGTCCATGTACATAGATCCCTGAAAGTTGCCACCCAGGTTGATAGGGTGGTGAAGAAGGCCTATGGAGTGTTGGCCTTTATTGGTAGAGGGATTGAGTTCCGGAGTCAGGAGGTCATGTTGCAGCTGTACAGAACTCTGGTACGGCCGCATTTGGAGTATTGCGTACAGTTCTGGTCACCGCATTATAGGAAGGACGTGGAGGCTTTGGAGCGGGTGCTGAGGAGATTTACCAGGATGTTGCCTGGTATGGAGGGAAAATCTTATGAGGAAAGGCTGATGGACTTGAGGTTGTTTTCGTTGGAGAGAAGAAGGTTAAGAGGAGACTTAATAGAGGCATACAAAATGATCAGAGGGTTAGATAGGGTGGACAGTGAGAGCCTTCTCCCGCGGATGGAAATGGCTAGCACGAGGGGACATAGCCTTAAACTGAGGGGTAATAGATATAGGACAGAGGTCAGAGGTAGGTTCTTTTCGCAAAGAGTAGTGAGGCCGTGGAATGCCCTACCTGCTACAGTAGTGAACTCGCCAACATTGAGGGCATTTAAAAGTTTATTGGATAAACATATGGATGATAATGGTATAGGGTAGGTTAGATGGCTTTTGTTTCGGTGCAACATCGTGGGCCGAAGGGCCTGTACTGCGCTGTATTGTTCTATGTTCTATGTTCTATATGGTAGATTTTGTAACTTAGAACTTAGAACATAGAACAATACAGCGCAGTACAGGCCCTTCGGCCCACGATGTTGCACCAAAACAAAAGCCATCTAACCTACACTATGCCATTATCATCCATAGGTTTATCCAATAAACTTTTAAATGCCCTCAATGTTGGCGAGTTCACTACTGTAGCAGGTAGGGCATTCCACGGCCTCACTACTCTTTGCGTAAAGAACCTACCTCTGACCTCTGTCCTATATCTATTACCCCTCAGTTTAAAGTTATGTCCCCTCGTGCCAGCCATTTCCATCCGCGGGAGAAGGCTCTCACTGTCCACCCTATCCAACCCCCTGATCATTTTGTATGCCTCTATTAAGTCTCCTCTTAACCTTCTTCTCTCCAACGAAAACAACCTCAAGTCCATCAGCCTTTCCTCATGAGATTTTCCCTCCATACCAGGCAACATCCTGGTAAATCTCCTCTGCACCCGCTCCAAAGCCTCCACGTCCTTCCTATAATGCGGTGACCAGAACTGTACGCAATACTCCACAAGATAACTTGTGTTATCTTGATGAATTTGTATATATCTGAAAAGGTATCATTGGGGTGAAGCTACGGAGAATTATAATTCATGTTTTCTTCTTTAATAAATGTTTTCTTCTTTTGTTAAAAGTTCATCAGCAGATTCTGTGACTGCTGCCATCCACATTTCTGAACAAAACATAAAAGTTGGGATCTAACAAGCCAGGTTCCATGGTGGAATCTGACTTGCTCTGTCATAACATCAGCTGGGATCATAACAACTCTCACACTGCTCCATCACCTTCATTCTGTCATAAGGTCAGGAATGTTCTTCACCAACAACTCCACAGTGTTCGGCTCATTCATAACACCTCATATGGAGCAACCTATTCCAGTCTATAACATTCACGAACTCAAACCTATGTTGTCATGTGACAGTTAACATTCATGCTAGATAATGACCATCGTCAACAATAGAAAGGACAGCCACTCCCTCTTGATAGTCAATAACACCACTATTGTCAAACTCTTCACCATCTGAGGGATGCACCAAAGCTCAGGGCAGCTGCTACAGAGGGGCAATGGGAAACTATTGAAGACTTTTCAGCCATAGTGCACCGAGCTTCTGGAAACTGTGTTGAACCCCTTGGGTTATATGCCTGACATGGAATGTATATTGTGAACACTAATAGTGCTAAAAGTTTATTGATGCACCTTAGAATGGAACATGCTGTATGGAGACAAATTGAATTTTATTTCACTTTCTGTAAATTTCTATTCAAAATGTTTTGTCATGTATTTATCCAGATTTTGTGAATAAAGTACATTTTTGGGAAAAACAAATCCAACCTGAAAATGAAATGGACCCACGGTTTCAACACTCTTGTTGCAATGGGAATATGAAGGCTGTCTAATGTATGATGAGTTGCTCATGTCTTGACACATGAAGGCATCTATCTTGTTTATAAAGCTCAAATCAGGAGTGTGTTGGAATGCTCACCATTCACATGGATGGGTGCAGCCACTAACTCTTCAATTTTAACTTTGGTCCCCTCCACCATTGGCAGATTGTGACGACAGTGTGTGTATTCTACAGTAGCTCACCAAGACTGCTTTGAGAGCCTCTCCCTCTACCGCTATCTATCCCTAAAAATTAGAACAACAATTCTGTGGGAACTCCTTCACCTCCTCACAGGATTAACAGGGGGAGGTGCGAGGACAAATATGTGGGCAATATCTGGGGAGGATCTCTGGTGGGTGCAGGGTGCTCAAACAGGAGGCCACTCTCCAGCTTAGTCATGATGCCACCAGATTTCACTTGGTGGATTGGAGACTTGGTGCCAGTCTCTTCTGCCATGGGTAAAATCCCAACCATGGCAAATGGTCATTAATTGGCACACGGACAAGTAGTCGGTGATGATTCAGCACCATTGCCATGGTGCACAATTTTATGTCCATTCCCACCTGTCCCCTGGTATGGGGAGGGATGTAAAATCTAACCCAGTCAGTGTTAATTTTAGGTACCACTGCCCCATGTCCCAAAATGCTTCAAAGACATTTGATCCAATTGGGTTCGGTGATTTTTAAAAAATCAATGACAATCTCACAAACCAAATGCCCCTTAAATGTGTACATGAAGCACTTGCGAGTTTTGAGTTTCTTTTTTAGTATTCAAGTAATGGGTTTGCTCCAGTCCAGATTTTTAAAGTCACTGGGCATTTGCTTTATTAAATCATTGTTCTTGAGCCAGGAAAATAGGAGTGGTCCCCCGACACCACAGTATTCCAGGTGACACACTCCACCACCTCCATTTCTGTTCCACATCCCCTTCACAGAATTGGCCAGTGGAGAATTGTCAACAAGCCAAGCAGCTAATATTAGTTTGCACAAATGGCTGAATTGCCTGTGACAGCTAGGTCACCCAATTCACATCAATGAAACCCCATGCCCAATTTCAGGTCTACCGGTCAGAAACCTGCCTGATGTGAGAAAGTTGTCATGATATCCACATCAGCATATCATGGTGCAATCACACACACACTGATGGACAGGCAGTTGGACCAATCAGCACACACACAACATCGCAGCCAATCACCAGTGAGAGCACACGCACTATAAACCAGGGAACACCACAATTCCCGCTCATTCTACCTCAGAGATAGCTCAGAGCACAGAGCTCACAGCGCGCCACTCAGACATAGACCATGTGCTGAGTGCTTCACTAAGATAGTGATAGGGCTGGGTCCACAGGTTAGTTGGTGAAGCACATACCCAAGCCAATAGTTAGTTGTTACCGTTGATTAGACAATAAAACAGAGTTGTACCATCTACAGCCGTGTTGGATCATTTGTGCATCAGAACACCCAACACGACGAAAGTCACTCATTTTAATTTTGCACTGGGTGAGAAATTAATGGCCAGAGGGCAATTAAGAGCGGTGGAAGGGCTCTTGAAGCACAAAGGCCAATGAAAAGCAAGTGGAGTGAGGGAGAGGCTGCTTCAAAACGCAGACGTACCTCTCCCCTCTTCAACTTTCTTGAATTTAGAATTTTAAAAACTGGGCTTTGCAGCCAGGTCACCACAGTGGCTGCTGCAGCACCCAGGCAGGCAGGGAGGA
This sequence comes from Scyliorhinus torazame, assembly GCF_047496885.1. Classification (NCBI taxonomy): domain Eukaryota; kingdom Metazoa; phylum Chordata; class Chondrichthyes; order Carcharhiniformes; family Scyliorhinidae; genus Scyliorhinus; species Scyliorhinus torazame. Next base: position 153,789,430 of record NC_092717.1, read on the forward strand.
CATCTAATCCTGCCTGGAGCACTGGCCCCTTAGTCTTCTGGAGAGGTTGCCTCGAGGTACGAAAACTAACCTCGGCTGCCTGTGGGAATCTGGAGGCTGACTGAAAAATGCCCATTGGCCTCCTTGAGTTGGCCTCATGTGAACCTTGACAAACCACAATAGCTTCCATTGCACGTTAATGGCTGTCCCTATTTCTCACACATTGTCCCACCTCAGTATAAATGATGCCTGGGTGGGATAGAGCTGGTGAACTGGCTCGCTGGCCAATGGGTCTAATTTTAGTGCTTTCTTGCCTTCAAGCCCAGTTGGATGGGAAATGAAAATTCAGCTCTCTCATTTACCTGCGACTGTAGAGATGCGTATTGCCCCCCTGGGGGTTTATCTATAGCATTGCTTTGTCTTTTTTAAGAGGTATTTCAAATTTAGGGATTGAATTTCCTGTGCATTTGCACCCAGAGAGATATAAAAGATTGAGGAATATTGGCTATTAGTGAGTTCAATGTCTCGGCTTATTATAATCGCTTCATTTCCAAGCAATACACAAAATTCCAACAATAGTGTTGGTCAAAGATTTCTTAATATTACAACCAGATTGATAAGCTGCATTGATGGTCACCTGAAGCAGGTACAATTCAGCTGCTCCAGAATGAAAGCATTGAAGCTATTCCTGATCAGTGAAACCTGACAAGAATTATCCAGTCATTTTGAGAAATAAAAATATCTCTTTCTCCAACCATACATCTGCTCTGTCATTATCATGAAGGGGAAAGAATAAGAGGAAGAGAACCAGGGACATGGGACCTGGATAGTGAAGGACGACCAGTCATGGTAGCACACCCCATTTTACTACCCATCCTGGGGACTGAATAAGCATCAAATGAAATTTAAGGGGATGTTTGAGGAGCTGACTGCATACAAGTTGTGTTTACAGAAGATGTCAATGGCTGCGAGATGACCTACTGCCCTGATCCAAATGCAACAGAATGCAATATTAATAAAAACTGTGTGACTGTAGGTAAAAGTAGTATAAATAAAATTACCAGGACAATTAAAATCTCTAAGTCTGGATCTTTCAAGTCATTCATGGGAGGCCCGTGCAGGATTGGTCAAGGAACAGGGAGAGCCTGCATTTGGTAGATAGCTGATGGCTAAGTTGCTCATCAGATAAGCCCTCAATGGAGCAAAATACATTTACTGTGCTCAATTCAGTCATGGCGCACATGCCCATGAATTGGGAGCAAGAGGAAGGTTAGATCCCCTTATCTAAGGAAAGATATGCTGGCATTGGAGGCGGTCAGAGGTGGATTTACAATGAAACACATATTACCTTGGCACAGGTCCTCAATCAATGGGGGGGGGGGGGGGGGGGAGGCTGCCCCAGCCATGTCTGTGGGCACCAATCTGAGCCTGATAACTCTGCATTTGCTGATACGCCCAACAAATACAAATGAATCGATCAGCAGGCAATGCATAATATCAGAGTAGGGATCGCCCATTTAAGACAAAGATTAGGTGGATTTTTTTCTCTCAGAGTGTAGTGAATCACAAAGGCCTCTAGAGATTGGGTTGTTAAGTATGTTCAAGTTGGGATTGATATATTTAATTAATAAGGGAATCAAGGGTTATGGGGATAAGGTGGGAAAGTGGAGTTGAGAATTATCATATCAGATCAGTCATGATCTCATTGAATGGTGCAGCAGACTCGATGGGCCAAATGGTTTACTTCTGCTCCTATGTCTCACAGTCTTATGGATCCCCGTGATGACACTTACCCCTGTCATAATATACACATCAGTATATGATGGTGCAAAGACACACACTGACTGATACACTGCAAGACCAATCAACACACACAACACAGCAGCCAATCACCAGTTAGGGCACGGTCACTATAAAGACAGAGGGCACTAGTTTTCCCGCTCAGTCGGGATGCAGCCTCTGAGACAGACAGAGCCCGCAGTCAGTAGCACAAACATCCACCATGTGCTAGCAGTATAGGCTGGTCAGGTTAGGCATAGGTCTTCAGTCAATCTAACATAGTGTCGACCCACAGTGCAAGTATGTTTAGGAGCTCTTAGTTAAATAAAATAAGTTGTACTATTACAAGTGTTGGTAGCCTATCTATGTTACTGCTAAGGTAAACGCAGCCTCCACAGATCCAGAGTACCCAACACATCAACCCCCTCACTACCGTGGTTCGGAACAAAGCAATGGGGCGATAGTTAACAGTATAGTGAGATGCTGAAGAACAACTTCAGTTGTTTGGACAGTTCTGTGGGTGGGTAGTGACGACCATAGGAAACAGGAACAGAGGTAGGTCATTCAGCCCCTAATAATAATAATAATAATCTTTATTGTCACAAGTAGGCTTACATTAACATTGCAATAAAGTTACTGTGAAAAGCCCCTAGTCGCCACATTCCGGTGCCTGTTCGGGTACACGGAGGGAGAATTCAGAATGTCCAATTCACCTGACAGCACGTCTTTCGGGACTTGTGGGAGGAAACCAGAGCACCCGGAGGAAACCCACGCAGACACAGGGAGAACTTGCAGATTCTGAACTGATAGTGACCGAAGCCGGGAATCGAACCTGGGACCCTGGCGCTGTGAAGCTTCAGTGCTAACCACTGAACAGTGCTAACCCTTGAACCTGACCTGACACTCAAAAGGATCAGGTTGATCCGACATTCCTAACATCCACTTTCCTGCCCTTTACCCTGTCACAATAGGAAGATATTGGAAATATTGATTCAGAAATGGGGTTCAAAACTGAAGAAGACAATTTAAAAGTTTAAGCAGAATGGAAACTGCTAGCAGCAGAGGCAAAGCGATATATCCATACCTAGCTGAGTCACAGGCTCCCATTCAAAACCTAACCTCGTTAGGAAATGCACAATGTAATTCAGCTAAGACTCATTGTTCTTCAGGACATTCCTGCAGGACCACACATCCTACCATTAACAGAGTCTGAGGACCTAATGATCTCGTAATGGGAATCTAGTTACATATGAATGGCCCAGCTCTGGGGCGAAATTCTCCGGTATCGGCGCGATGTCCGCCGGTCGGCGCCAAAAACGGCGCAAATCAGTCGGACATCGCGCCGCCCCAAAGGTGCGGAATCCTCTGCATCTTGGGGAGCCGAGCCCCAACCTTGAGGGGCTAGGCCCGCGCCGGACTAATTTCCGCACCGTCAGCTGGTGGAAAAGGCCTTTGGTGCCCCGCCAGCTGGCGCGGAAATGACATTGCTGGGCGGCGCATGCGCGAGAGCGTTAGCGGTGCTCACGGCATCCCCACGCATGCGCTGTGGAGGGAGTCTCTTCCGCCTCCGCCATGGTGGAGACCGTGGCGAAGGCGGAAGGAAAAGAGTGCCCCCATGGCACAGGCCCGCCCGCGGATCGGTGGGCCCCGATCGCGAGCCAGGCCACCGTGGGGGCACCCCCGGGGCCAGATCGCCCCGTGCCCCCACCCAGGACCCCGGAGCCCACCCGCGCCGCCTTGTCCCGCCGGTAAGAGAGGTGGTTTAATCCACGCCGGCGGGACAGGCATCCTAGCAGCGGGACTTTGGCCCATCCGGGCCGGAGAATCGCGGAGGGGGGCCCGCCAACCGGCGCGGCGCGATTCCCGCCCCCGCCAAATCTCCGGTGCCGGCGAATTCGGCAACCAGCGGGGGCGGGATTCACGCCATCCCCCGGCGATTCTCCGACCCGGCGGGAGGTCGGAGAATCTCGCCCCAGATCTTTTCTGTAGACGGGAATGAGCTGTCAGCCAAATAATGGAAATAGATTCAGGCTGGGCCACCTCAAGGGAGAAACTTAAAGTCCGGGATTCTCCGAGCCCGTGCCAGTTCGGAGAATCGGCGTTGACGCCGAGGCGGGCCGCGACGCCGGTCCAACGCCGGGACGCTATTCTCCGGCGACCGGAAAATCGCCACCAGCCGTGTGTGTGTGGTCGACGCGGCGCTGGTCGGGGGCCTTTGAAAGAGGACCCTGCAGCGATTCTCCGCAGTCGACCGGCCGATTTCCCACCGAATTCCACCAGCGTGGTTCACGTATGGTTCCACCCGGCGGGAGCCCGGACCCACTGCCGCGGTGGCCGTCCTGGTGGGGGGACAGACTCCAGGGGGGGGCTTCCACGACGGCCAGGCCCGCGATCGGGGGCCACCGGTCAGCGGGCGCGTGCGATCCCGGGGGGTGCCTACCTTCTTCCCTACCAGCCCTCCGTGTGGCTCTGCCATGTTGTGCGGCGCCGGCGCGCAAGCGGCCCCCACTCGCATGCACAGACCCACGACGAGCAGTGCAGGGCTGCGCACAGCAGCTGGAGCAGCGCAGAGCACTCTGTGGGCAACAGAATCACTGGGCCAAGAGGCCTGTTGACGCCGGCGTGAAACACTCCGGTGTTTACGTTAGCGTCAACACTTAATCATCTTTTCAGAGAATCCCGGCCTTTGTTTGAAGGGCTGGTGGAGCTTAGAGTGAGAGAGAGAGATCCTATTTGGGACCAAAGACAGAGAAGCAGATAGGCAGCCAGTGGAAGAGATTATGACAAAGACCCACCATGGGGCGACACGATGGCACAATGGTTAGCACTGCTGCCTCACAGCTCCAGGGTCCCAGGTTCAATTCCGGCCTTGGGTGTCTGTCTGTGTGGCGTTTGCACTTTCTCCCGTGTCAGCTTGGGTTTCCTTCGGGTGCTCCGGTTTCCTCCCACAGTCCCAAGATGTGCAGGTTAGGTGGATTGACTATGCTAAATTGCCCCTTAGTTTCCAAAAGGTTAAGTGGGATTATTGAGTTATGGGGATATAGGGTGGAGGCATAGGGTGCTCTTTCCAAGGCCCGGTGCAGACCCGATGGACCGAATGGCCTCTTTCTCACTGTAAATTCTATTAATCTATGAGAAGAAAGTCATGAAAATGCTGTTGTAAAACAGTTACAAAGAAGCATGTAGAGGGCAGCCAACCTGGTCAGGAAACTTGCAAGCACAAGTATACGGGCAGATATGGAACAGATGATGAGATAAGCTATAGAGAGAGAAATCTTTGACAAAGGATTCTGAAAGAGATGTCCCAAACAGAAGGAAGATTGCTTCCCACATCAAAGTGCTGTCTTTGCCTGGATGAGTGAGTAGAACGAGAGCTGAGCTTAAGGCCAAGTGTTGTTTGATGAGAATTTGTGTTAAAATTAAACTGTATATAATCTGTTAGTGTTAGAACTGTGTAGCTTGAAAGTTAACCAGCGTTTTCTTTTCTTTTGTTTCAATAAAGTTTTGTTTTTAAAATAAGAAAGGCCAATTTTTTATATTATTACTCCCAGAAAGAATCTGTCTTTTCTGCCCAGTCTTAAAATGTAAAATGTTACGTGTCTCATTCAGTATCTTAACCTTTATTGAGGTCTGACGAGGCATCCGTGGCAAATTGGGGGCTTGTAGCGAGATTTTTGAATTTGAAAGACAGTGACTCGGTGTGGACTGATTGCATTCTTTCCGGGTTTGAAATAGGAGTGATTGGAAATGGCTCTTACAGTTTTAAAAGATGTTCTGAGATTGGAGGGAATCACTCAGGAGGAATTGAAAGTGCAACCAAAAACAAAGCTTGTTACATAGAACATAGAACATAGAAAATACAGCACAGAACAGGCCCTTCGGCCCACGATGTTGTGCCGAAACTTTGTCCTAGATTACTTTAGCAGATAAACTGCAGTTAGCCCTGCCAAAAGGTGCAAAGAAAGCAGAGATAATACAAATCATAGCTCAATATTTAAACTTACTAGTAACAATCTAATCCATTCGAATGACCTTGAATCCAATTTAAAATGAAAGAATCGGAAATGCAGCAAAATGCAGCGATGGTAAAAGAAAAAGAGAGGAATTTTCAAAGAGAAAATGGAAAGATTAACATGAGTGGGAGAAGAGAAAGAGAGATTAGCATTGACAGAAGCAAAAGAAAAAGAGAGAGAATTTGAACTTTGGAAAATAACACTGCAAAGAGAGCACCAACTTAACAGGTTGAAGTTAGAGGCAGGAGCTGAGGAAGTTCGAGAGGAAGGAGAAATATGTTTTAGTCAAAAACTTAGTAGGGAAATAATTATTTTGGAAGAATTCAAAAAATTAATTTCTGCAGGGGTCTCTCTTCTTGGGGGCGGGGGGGGGGAGGGGTTCCAGACAGGGGTCTCTCTTCTGGGAGGAATTCTGGAGGGGGGGGTCGCTCTTCTGGGGGGCTTCCAGGCAGGGGTCTCTCTTATGGCGGGTCTATGGTGAGGTTCTCTTTAATTAGGGTGCCTCTGATGGGGGTCTCTTAAATTAAGAGGTCTCCACCCAATGCAGCGGAGAAACCAGCCCCTAACTTTTCAGCCAGTGGGTGGGCCCACCACCTCAACATAAAATGCAGCCCAATGGTTTCCATCTTTCCAAAATTTAACTGGAGCAAATTTTTGCTCAGCCAGTACTGGATTTTGGATAAGCAGCCTGACAATTTAGAGACAGTGGAGGAGGTGAGAAATGGGTTAGTGAAGTAGTCCTGTGTGTTGTTTGTGTATATGTGAAAACTCACACTGTGTTTTCAGATGATGTCACCGAGGTGCTGCATATCAATGAGAAATAGGAGGGGGTCGAGGATAGATCCTTGACGGACACCAGACGTAATGGTGCAGGAGGAGGAAACGAAGTCATTGCAGGTGATTCTCTGGCTGCAATTAGATAAAAATAAAACAAGGTGAGGGTATTCTCACCCTGCTGGACAGCAGTGAAGTGCCACTGAAAGAGGACTGTGTGGTCAACCATGTCAAGGGCTGCAGTCAGTTCCTGGAGGGAACATTTGCCTTTGCCACAATCCCTTAGGATGTCACTTGTGACTTGCTGTTCCACTGTTATTACTGGGGCAGATGCCTGATTGGATGGATCCAAACATGGAGTTCCAAGTAAGGTGGGCATGGATTTGGGAGGTTGATTTAACTAATGAAGCTGATATAAACTTCTGCAAATGTTCAAACATTGAGAAACTTAAAAACAAATTTGACATCTTGGAATCAAAAGGTTTTCAGCAGTAACACTTTGTAATCAAAGTAGTGATCAGGCCAGTGAGATGCGACATTGACAACATTTCTCAATTAATCCCCAAAGACAAGAAATGACCAACAAGTTTCCACTTGCTGTAGCTTTGACTTTAACACAATTCAAAACCAATGCAAATTAAACGTGAATTAGCAGGCAAATGATGCTTCCAATAAAATTGTTAATTTCATTTTAAGTAGCCGACAAAGATATACCATGTGCAACCACAAGCATTTGCATCATTCCCTGGTGAATCACAAGCCAATCAGGCAATAGAGAGCCGAGCAGTGGTCCTTCCACAGGATGAGGACCCCGTGTGGCAGAGGGCAGCACGGTAGCATGGTGGTTAGCACAATTGCTTCACAGCTCCAAGGTCCCAGGTTCGATTCCCGGCTTGGGTCATTGTCTGTGCGGAGTCTGCACGTTCTCCCTGTGTGTGTGCGGGTTTCCTCCGGGTGCTCCGGTTTCCTCCCACAGTCCAAAGATGTGCAGGTTAGGTGGATTGGCCATGCTAAATTGCCCTTGGTGTCCAAAATTGCCCTTAGTGTTGGGTGGGGTTACTGGGTTATGGGGTTAGGGTGGAGGTGTCGCCTTGGGTACGGTGCTCTTTCAAAGAGCCGGTGCAAACTCGATGGGCCGAATGGCCTCCTTCTGCACTGTAAATTCTATGAAATCCTGACAAGAGCTTCCAGCCAATCAAAGGCTGCCATGGAATGACAATCACTAATAACCCAGAGGCCGAGACTAATGCTTTTGGAAAATTGGTCCAGCTCTGCAGCTGGTGGAATCTAATTTCAATTAATAATTCTGGAATTGAAAAGTAGTCCCAGTAATAGCGACCATGAAACTATCATCAACTATCATAAAAATGAGAGGGAAATCTTCTGTCCTTACCTGATCTGACCTGCATCTGATTCCACACCCACAATGCATATGATTCTTGACTTCCCTCTGAAATGGCCGAGCAAACCATTCAGTTTATGTGAATTAGGGATGTGCAACAAATGCTGATACCCACATCTCACAAAAGAATAATTTTTAAAAAGGCCTCCTGATGCGACTCTCTACTATTTTACCATGATATGGAGTGAGGTCACAATTCATCAATGTCGGAACAGGCTCAAAGGGCGAAATGGCCTACTTCAGTCCTATGTTCTGATGTTCCGAATATTCTAAAGCCATTAAAGCTCATTTAAAATTGGACATAAAGAAATGCCCGATCGATGCATTAATTGTTAATTATTATCAGAAACAATCACTTTTAATATTACTTAATTCTCACAGGAGCTGGCAGACATCATTATTTACACCATCAGTGTCTTCTCACCAAAGAAATTTCATTCAGTATCTGGTATCACAAATAGATGGTTGAAGGAACATTTTTGTTGATGTTTTTGTTTGTAGAAGATAATAAAATTCTTGCAGCAAACGAAGAAAATGGTTACGAGAATCACGACCTTCAATGTCTCCAGTTTTCGGAGACACCCCTAAGTTTGCAATTCTTCTTTTGAGAAGTAATCACTCTAAAAGTTGCCGGCTTGGGTATACACTTTCTATTAATAAATATTTTATAAATCTGGTGATCAGGTTTGGTCGTGCAAATATATTTGATTTTTGGGAGTGGATGAGATTATAAATCCAAATCTAAAACCACATTCCATGAAGAAAACTGTGTAAGCAGTTCTCGCAGGAACAGGAAGGTCATGACAACTTCAGACCGACAAGTTAGGAATGATAAAATACCAGAGAAGATCAAAGCAGAATGGAGATGAATGCAGAAGAGGTTGTGGAACAGTAAATTGAACAAATGTTTCTAACTGTATTTCCTACATAATACTGCATAATTATGCCAGCATGGTTATGTATGAAAAAAACTTTAGTTCTTCACAGAGTCTGTGTGTATAGAACTGATTCAGAAAAACTCCCAATAGGTTGGATCGTCTGACAAGTGCCCCTGGAAAGCATTTCAAATTACCCGTCTACATTCTGTGGCTGCCCTGGCCAACTGAGCATTCGTGACTATTGAAGACAGTTTTACCTGGTTATTCCCCTGAATATGAATCACAGTATGCTTTAAAGGCTTGTCTCTCCAAAGTGCTCATATGGTCAGAGATTATTGCCTGAATCTGTGGATCTAACTTTGCCACCAGATGATTGGCACCTAGAAAATTGCCTTTCTGTAGACTTTTCCGGAATGCAATATGTGAACATATTGCTTTACAAATAAACAGTTAGGGACAGCATTGATTTCTAGCTATCACTCACCAGAATAGATTTGTCTGCGTTACATAAACTTTTCAGAAGGTTTAAGGAGTGATGTTTGGACTGCTGTTCATCAAAGCATTTCAACTAGTTAACCAGAAGTACCGAACATTCTGACTTGTAATATATTACTTAATTTAAATGCTCAGAAAAGGGAAGAGCAAAATAGCGTGGACGTTGGTAATCTGAGAGAAGCAGAAAATGCTGGAAATATTCAGTAAGCCGGACAGTTTCTGTGGAAAGAGAAACAGAGTGGATGGGAGGAATATTAATGGCATGGTCCCAAGCCCAGTGGGAGAGGGCAGTTGGTCTGGAGCATGATTGTTTCAGCAGAGTGCTTTGCCATCCTTGTTTAATTCAGTTACCATGAGCAGAACATCTGCACCCGCCAGTGATGGGCGGGGGTATTAAATTTGGAATGATGGAAAAAGCCAGAATTCTGCCGGTGGGGAATTAGTTTGGAATTCTGTTCTCTGTACTTTGATGGCACGTACAAGGTGAGTCACGTTTCTCGTTGGTCTATGTCGGGAAGCACATTTGCATTCATTTGCATCTCATCAGTGCTCATTAAAAGGCTAACTCGTCAGTATTACATTCTCCCTCCAATTTAAGTGACCTGCCAGCGGATAATTAGAACATGTATAAGTGGCACGAACCTGGCGCGCTTCACTCCATTGACAACTTGGAGGTCTGTAGACACTGCTTTCACATTCCTTTCACACCGTACCTGCTGAATATCTGGTGCCTGTAGCACAAACTGTGGCAAGGCTGGACATGGGAGGTGCAAGCAGCAGGGAGGGATGAGATGGAGGCAAGATGAGGGGATGGTCAAGGAGTAGAATGGGAGAGTGAAAGGCTGTCCAGGAGCAAGAGTCCAGGAAAGGTTCAGAAACTGTCCTGGGGTTGAGGCCACATTCTTGGGGACATATTGAAGAGACTGTCCTGGGGCTAAGGACACACTGTTGGGGGCTATTGAAGAGGTTACCTTGGGGCCGCCACGTTGTGGGGCATACTGAAGAGGCTTGTCCTGAGCCTATACAGGCCATGTTACAGTGCTCTGCATGGCACGCATGTCTTGGTCCTGGTCTTGGGTGAGAGAGGCCTGTCTGGACAGTGTTGGTTATGAACAGAATGATGTGCCGAGTCACCTAATGCTTTGCTCCTCTGGAGACAGAGGGTACAAGTTACCTTCATGGAAGGCATTTGGATCTTGTATGTCAGTCGTTGAAAAGTCATGGATGGGGAGGGGCAGTGGTGGGTATTGGATGACCCCGTGGTGGGATCCTGAACAGTGTGGGACAGTTCGACAAATGGCATAGGGTCATCAACTGAAAGGCTCGGGTGGCTGAACAGGAATATCAACATGAACAATGATGGGGTCAAGTGTAACGGGGGAGGCTGGAAAGTGACAGGAGGAATGGGAATTAAGAGGCAGTTGCTATGGAGGAGGGTGGGAAGATTTGGGGGTATAGGGGGAGACTGGACACTGGTCCCAACTACAAAAATAAAGAGCACCATGTTCACAATCACTATTGAATGACAAGCCTGAAAAATCAATAGGACAGGTGCTGCAGGACACTTGGGAGGAGTTCAGAACAATTTTGGGCCAAATGAACGGTCATCTTATTATCTTCCTGCACAAACCATAGAGAGCATGGCTCAGCTGAGTTCTGGGACTTAAGCCCCTAATACACAATGAACAGATATTCGTCCTTTACTAATGGTGCGCATTCAAGTGAGAATCAATTAAGTTCTGATTCTGTCATGAAATTGGCCTTAATTGCCATCTAAACCTCACCGAGGCATGTGGAAAGTGATGTAGGATTCAAACTATAATGGGCCACAGCTGCTGCACAGAAACAAAATGGGCACTACTTTTGTAAGGGCCACGAAGAATCCAGCACGAGTTTTAAGGATACAAAGTAATAACCTTTATTTACTATAATAATATATACCTAACAGTAGCAGTAACTTCCCTTGCTACCTTTTCCTTCCTGCTGGTTCCTGAACTGGCCAGCTTATTTATACTAGGAGTTTCTCCGCCCCCCCTCATTGGGGAAGTTCATACTCCCATAGGATTGTGGGATAGTCATTAGTCCCCAGCCAATCGTAAGTAGGCAGGTTATAACATCTCTCCCCCCCCAAAGTCCAAGGAATCCACCGAAGACCCTGGCGAAGGAAGGCGTCGAACTCGTTTGGCCGCAGGCCGGATGCCATTTGCACGCGGCGCTGGATCAGGCGGCGTGTAACGAGACGGAGACCGGCGCTTCCGTGATGAACGGCGCGGTTGTACATCCACGGCCTGTGGACCCGAGGATTCCCCCTCTGATGCATCCTGTGTCTCCATCTCGGAGTCAGAGTCTGCTGCCTCCATCATGTCAGCGTCTCTATCTCCATTCGGTCCCGTAACGACCTGCGCAGGCTTCGAGTGAGGCACCAGTGCAAGATTTTGAGGACTACCTTCCCTTGTCTCTGGTCTTTGCGGCTGTTGAAATGAGCTCCGGGGACGGGGAATCTTTTGCGGGGATGATCTTCTGGACCGGACGTGGTCTACGTGTTTTCGCTGGAGACGACCCTGGGCTTGCACTTGGTAAGATATAGGGCCCGTTTGGCGAAAGATTACACCAGGAACCCATTGGGCACCACCAGCAAAATTCCGCACGAATACTGGGTCACCGGGCGCAAACTGCCGAATCGGACGATGCCGAGACAATCCCTGTCCCTGCCGTTCTTGTGTGCGGCGTACCTTTGCGCCAATGTCCGGGAAGACCATACTAAGGCGGGTGCGAAGTCTTCGGCCCATTAGGAGTTCTGCGGGAGCTACCCCAGTCACTGCATGGGGGGTGGTCCTGTACGTAAACAAAAAGCGAGCCAGTCTCGTATCCATTGATCCGGAAGACTGCTTCTTTAGGCCTCTTTTGAATGTTTGCACTGCACGCTCTGCCAATCCATTTGAAGCCGGGTGGTAAGGGGCAGTGCGGATATGGCGGATGCCGTTCATCTTTGTAAACCTAGCAAACTCCTCACTCGTGAATGGAGTGCCATTATCCGTGACCAGCACCTCGGGGAGGCCATGCGTACTAAATGATGAACGCATCTTTTCAATTGTTGCGCAGGACGTTGTCCCCTGCATCTTATGCACCTCCAGCCATTTGGACTGGGCGTCAATTAGTAGAAGGAACATGGATCCCTGAAAAGGGCCTGCGAAATCTGCATGCAAGCGTGCCCAAGGCCGCCCTGGCCATTCCCAGTGATGTAGGGGCACGGCCGGCGGAAGCTTCTGATGCTCCTGGCAAATGGAGCAGTTTTGGGCCACCTTCTCAATGTCGGTGTCGAGGCCTGGCCACCAGACATAACTCCGGGCCAACATTTTCATCTTGGTCACGCCCGGATGCCCATTGTGCAAGTCTGATAATATCAGCTCCTGGCCTTTTTCCGGGACAATCACACGCGTCCCCCACAAGAGGATGCCGTCTTCCACGCTGAACTCTGACAGCTTGGAGGAAAATGCCCGCAACTCGCCTGGGAGCTGTCTATGCTGCCCACCATACAGGACTATGTGCCGAACCTTTGACAGGACTGGCTCCGTCTGAGTCCACTCACGGATCTGTGATGCCGTGACAGGCAAGGTGTCCATAAAATTTAGGGTTGCAACCACCTCACCGGTCGTGGGGGTCGACATGGGGCCGGTCGATAAAGGCAATCGGCTCAGTGCGTCGGCATTTACTATCTGCGTACCTGGTTTGTGCTCCAGAGAATACTCATATGCAGCAAGCAACAAAGCCCAGCGCTGGATCCGTGCAGAAGCAATGGGCGGTATTGGCTTATCCTCTCTGAAGAGTCCCAGCAGGGGCTTATGATCAGTCACGATAGTGAAATGGCGGCCGTACAGGTGGAAGCGTTTCACCGCGAAAACCACTGCCAGGCCCTCCTTCTCGATCTGTGCGTACTTTTTCTCCACTGCAGTCAATGTGCGGGAGGCGAAAGCTATCGGTCGCTCGGCCCCGTTCTCCATCTTGTGGGACAGGACGGCCCCAATACCATACGGGGATGCATCACATGTGACGAGCAAAGGCTTTCCCGGATCATAGTGGGTTAGTAACCCAGACGACGACAATTGTTGCTTTACCCGCCGGAAAGCGGTTTCTTGCGGCTGACCCCAAACCCAGGTGTGATTTTTCTTTAGCAGCAGGTGCAAGGGGGCCAGCGTAGTTGCCAGATTGGGGAGGAACTTCCTGTAATAGTTTACGAGACCGAGAAAAGAACGAAGATGCGAAGTGTCAGTCGGGGTGGGGGCATGTTGAATTGCACGCACCTTCCCTGCGACGGGGTGCAGACCCTCGCGGTCCACCCGATAACCTAGGTAGACTACTTTTGCCTGAAATACGCACTTTGTGTGACGTAAACGGACTCCAGCCTCCGAAAGGCGTCTAAGGACAGCCTCCAGATTTTCCAAATGCTCTTGCTCCGACGTCCCTGTAATCAACACGTCATCTAGGTAGACAGCCACTCGTGGTAAACCTCTCAAAATGCCCTCCATAACACGTTGAAAAATTGCGCAGGCAGAGGATACTCCAAAGGGCAACCGTGTATATTCATACAGGCCCCGGTGTGTGTTAATTGTTACATATGGTCGGGAGGCAGGGTCCAGCTCCAACTGCAGGTAGGCGTGACTCATATCTAATTTTGTGAATGAGAGTCCACCTGCAAGTTTCGCGTAGAGATCCTCTATGCGAGGCATTGGGTATCGGTCGAGTCGGGAAACTGTATTCACTGTAAGTTTATAGTCGCCATACAAGCGAACTGTGGCATCTGGCTTCATTACTGGTACAATTGGTGCTGCCCAGTCAGCAAAACGGACGGGCCTGATAATACCCAAACTCTCCAAACGAGTGAGCTCCCCTTCTACCTTCTCGAGCAAAGCGTAAGGCACTGGGCGCGCCCGGAAATAGCGCGGCGTGGCTCCTGGTTCAACTTGGATACGGGCTACGGCCCCTTTTATTTTCCCCAAACCAGGCTGGAATACCTCTGGGTATCGTCCTAGCACCTCAGTCAACCCTCCAGAAACTGTTTGGAGGATGTGCTGCCATTGCAACCGCAAATGGCGCAACCAGTCCCGACCCAACAGGCTGGGCCCATGGCCACGCACTACGATAAGTGGGAAACGCCCCTCCTGGCGTCCATAGACAACAGGGGTTATTGTAGTTCCTGCAATGTCTAGTGGTTCCCCCGTGTAGGTGGCCAACCTGGCCTGTGAGTCAGTTAATGTAAGGGTCTGTATACCCTGCTTGATGCGGTCGAATGTCCTCTGGGCGATCACGGAGACCGCTGCGCCAGTATCCAACTCCATCTCCAGCGGGTGGCCATTGACCCGTACTGTCACCTTAATGGGGGCCACACGGGGAGCTGCCACACAATGCAGCTGCAGGCAGTCGTCCTCCGTCTCCACGTCCTCAGGAGTGGTCGCCACAGGTTCATCCACATGGAAGGTACGGCGTCTGGGTTGGTCCCAGTTACGGCCCCTGGGCTGGTCCCAGTTTCGGTCGGAACGACGGCGCCTCTGGCATCCCCAGGACCGCCGTCCGCGACGGGGTCGGCGCCTACAAGTCTGACACGGACATGGCTCCTCATCCATTGGCTCTGGAGAAGGCTCCCTTCGGGGAGGAATGTCCGATGGCCACTGGCGTCGGTCCGGTCGTTGCCTCGCCCAAGGTACCGCAGGAGTGCGGGGGGACGTTTTTGGGCGGAAAGGGTTGCGCCCCAAGGCATGCACTTCCATTCCCTGTAGCTCCTGTACTCCTCGCTCTGCGCTCTCTCGGGACAAGACTATTTGTATTGCCTGTTGAAAAGTCAATGTTGGCTCCGCTAACAACTTTCACTGGGTTGCTGCATTGTTAATACCGCAAACCAAACGGTCGCGTAACATTTCTGACAAGGTCTCACCATAGTCACAGTATTCCGCAATCCCACGTAGCCTGGATAAAAAATCGGCAAGGGATTCTCCAGGGGTCCTCTCAGCGGTATTAAACCAGTAACGCTGGACTATCGTGGATGGGGTTGGGTTAAAGTGTTGCCCCACTATATTCACAAGTTCGTCAAACGTTGTGGTGTCCGGCGCAGCTGGGTACGTAAGGCTCCTAATCACCCCAAACGTATGCGGTCCGCAGGCGGTGAGCAATATGACCACCTGGCGCTCGTTTTCAGTGATATTGTTTGCCCGGAAATAGTAACGCATCCGTTGTGTGTACTGGTTCCAGCTTTCCAGCGCAGCATCAAAAACATCCAAACGTCCGTACAGAGGCATGGTATAATAGAAAACAACTTCCAACCTGTATCCAACAAAAATCCAGGGAGGTGGCTTCAGCAGTGTAGACAGCTATTCACTTTTACCTTCGTCGCCAGTTTTGTAAGGGCCACGAAGAATCCAGCACGAGTTTTAAGGATACAAAGTAATAACGTTTATTTACTATAATAATATATACATAACAGTAGCAGTAACTTCCCTTGCTACCTTCTCCTTCCTGCTGGTTCCTGAACTGGCCAGCTTATTTATACTAGGAGTTTCTCCGCCCCCCTCATTGGGGAAGTTCATACTCCCATAGGATTGTGGGATAGTCATTCCCCAGCCAATCGTAAGTAGGCAGGTTATAACAACTACAAAGCTCAATGTTCCTACTGTACTGGTCATGGCATTGAAGGCACAAATGTTACAGTCATGACATAAGTACAAGTCTAGGGTATCAATAACTATTATCTAGGTTTCTGGAGGAGAACTAACAATAGCCTGACCAAGGATTATAGCATATGGCTCCTCTAAGCCAAGTGAAGACCCTTGTTGTGAATGCACCATCACATCTGAGGGGGAGGCTCACCCACTTGTTAACCTTCAGGACTTAATCAACCTGCAAGGGGTGGCCTGAGGATACCAGGTAAATACTGAGAGCAAATTATGTGCCAGAGACTAGGGGCGGAATTCTCCGCAATTGGCGCGATGTCCGCCAATCGGCGCCAAAAACGGCGCGAATCAGTCCGGCATCGCGCCGCCCCAAAGGTGCGGAATCCTCTGCATCTTGAGCGGCCGAGCCCTAACCTTGAGGGGCTAGGGCCACACGGACTGATTTCCGCCCGGCCAGCTGGCGGGAAAGGCCCTTGGTGCCCCGCCAGCTGGCGCGGAAATGTCTTTGCTGGGCGGCGCATGCGCGGGAGTGTCAGCGGCCACTCACGGCATCCCCGCGCATGCGCAGTGGAGGGGGTCTCTTCCGCCTCCGCCATGGTGGAGACCATGGCGGAGGCGGAAGGAAAAGAGTGCCCCCACGGCACAGGCCCGCCCACGGATCGGTGGGCCCCGATCGCGGGCCTGGCCACCGTGGGGGCACCTATCATTAGCCTAATGTAAATTCCTATTCAAGCTCCCCCGGCTCTCTGTTCATTACCATTTAAATCATCTGTTTTCACGCCCTCCTTTATTGACCTGTTCAGTCAATCTGTCTTCAGCTCAATCAAACACTCCACAAGCTTGTTTCCCAGCACAAGACAATATGACAGTGATATTGCAAAAATATATATTATTTTTTCCAATTAAGGGGCAATTCTAGAGTGGCTAATCCGCCCACCCTTCAAGGGGTGAGACCCACGCAGACACAGGAAGAATCAGCAAATTCCACACGGACAGTGACCCGGGGCCGGGATCGAACCTGGGTCCTCGGCGCCATAAGGCAGCAGTGCTAACCATTGCACCATCGTGGTGCCCTGCAAAAAAAAGTATTAATACTCACAGAAACAATTATAACTTTAGTCATGATAAATAATTGTGCCATCCATAAACAACAAGCAACAATGTGACAGCAACAGGATAATCACTAACCTTGGTGATCAATTCCCCTGAGCCCAAAGCATATCTGCCCCAGATTTCAGGGTGACAGGCATATTGACCGGGAATCATTGTCACATATGATGTGCCTTTGCTGATGTTACAGATATGGAAATAAAGGCTACTCACTGTCGTGAGATTCACCAGGTATGTGACTCACCTGATGAAAGGGCTACACTCCGAAAGCTGGTGATTCCAAACAAACCTGTTAGACTTTAACCTGGTGTTGTAAGACTTCTTACCGTCCCCACCCCAGTCCAACACTGGCATCTCCACATCATGTACACATCAATTACTAGGGGGCATAGGTTTAAGGTGAGAGGGGCAAGGTTTAGAGTAGATGTACGAGGCAAGTTTTTTACGCAGAGAGTAGTGGGTACCTGGAACTCGCTACCGGAGGAGGTAGTGGAAGCAGGGACGATAGGGACATTTAAGGGGCATCTTGACAAATATATGAATAGGATGGGAATAGAAGGATACGGACCCAGGAAGTGTAGAAGATTGTAGTTTAGTCGGGCAGTATGGTCGGCACGGGCTTGGAGGGCCGAAGGGCCTGTTCCTGTGCTGTACATTTCTTTGTTCTTTGTTCTTTGTAGTGAAATTGTGTGAGAATGAATGCAACTGAAGATCCAGTTGAGAGCTCATTGGTGGTTGGGAGGGGTAGTGGTGTGTATATTTTGACTCTTGAATGAATGCGGAGTCTTGAAACACAGATTAGCCCCTGAATCTGTGAGACCTGAAGAGGATTAATGCAAAATACATTTACAGAAGTGAAAAGTATATACAATGAGTGAACATCTATGCCACCAATGAATATTCAAAACATCTTAATTTTCTAACCCTAGCACGACATCTAGGTGCAGCCCTGACATCCAAAGCAGAGGTGGAGGAAGCCTGCTGACTGCTATGTGCTGTGGTCTGGGCAGCACGGTAGCACAAGTGAATAGCACTGTGGCTTCACAGCGCCAGGGTCCCAGGTTCGAGTCTCCACTGGGTCACTGTCTGTGCAGAGTCTGCACGTTCTCCCATTGAATGCGTGGGTTTCCTTCGGGTGCTCTGGTTTCCTCCCACAGTCCAAAGACGCGCAGGTTAGGTGGATTGGCCGTGATAAATTGCCCTTAGTGACCAAAAAGGTTAGGATGGGTTATTGGGTTCCGGGGATAGAGTGGAAGTGAGAGCTTAAGTGGGTTGGTGCACCCTCGATGGGCCGAATGGCCTCCTTCTGCACTGTATATTCTATATTCTAAGACTTTGCTGGGCATGCTCTGGTGGCCCAAGGCTGAGGGCCCCCTTCTGCTAAGAGTCTCCTGCTCTGGGGCAGGTGCATTCCCCTCGACCTGACCTGATGCAGTTGATGTGGTCACTGAAAGAGGGGACCCTTGACGTTGCAAGGGACTCTTGGAATATCCTGGGTGGATACTCTGGGGGTTCCTGACTTGCACTCCCCCTCCCTTGGGGGGCCCAATGGTGCGTCCAATTCCTTGAGTTGAAGTGATACCTTTTTTCTTAATTCGTTCATGGGGTGTGGGCGTCGCTGGTTGGCCAGCATTTATTGCCCATCCATAAGTATTTAAGAGTCAACCACATTGCTGTAGATCTGAAGTCACATGTAGGCCAGACCAGGTAAGGATGACAGATTTCCTTCCCGAAATTACATTATGAACCAGATGCGTTTTTACGACAATCGATAATGGTTTTGTGGTCACCTTTAGACTTTTAATTCCTAAGGCAGCGCGGTGACGCCATGGTTAGCATTGCTGCCTCACGCGCCGATGTCCCAGTTTCGATCCCAGCTCTGGGTCACTGTCCGTGTGGAGATTGCACATTCTCCCCGTATTGCGTGGGTTTCGCCCCGACAACCCAAAAATATGCAGAGTAGGTGGATTGGCCAAGCTAAATTGCTCCTTAATTGGAAAAAATGAATTGGATGCTTTTAAAAGAAAGACTTTTAATTCCTGATTTTTGAAAAGTGAATTCAAATTACACCATCTGCCATGACGGGTATCGAACCTGTGTCCCCAGAGCATGACTCTGGGTTTCTGGATTACCCGTCCAGCACCAATACCACTACACCACTGCCTCCACACCTTCAAGGACAACATGCCCTGCACCCCTCTAGCCTTGCCATGGCTAGAGAGATGGAATGCAGGTCCAAGTGCAAATCCTCCAGATTGAGCTGGATGTGGCTCCAAGGTGGCTGCCATCCTTCCAATGGAGACTTTGATGCACTCGCCACGACACCAGGCAGAATATGGATAGACTCCTCCATCCTTCAGTCCAGATCGCTGGCGGCCTCTGACAAGCACGCCTGATGTTCCACTGTCTGTCTCTGCATCTCCAACATTTCTCTTCGGGCCTAACCCAGAGGCTTATCATCGGAATTGGACTCAACAGGATCCTGATCATCACCTCGGCCAGCTGTCATCATCTCTGCCAGCTGTGGACCCGTGTCTGTGAGTTCATCGTGAGATTGTGATCCCGGTCCTACTCTAGAACTAGCATCTTAGGCGCATGTATCTGCGCTGGTGAAGGGGTGCGGATGAATTCATTGTTATTCATTGTCTGAAGATACTGAAGCTTCTTCCTCAGAGGTGGTTTGGAGGCTGAATTTTCTGGAGGTGGACCTCCTCGCCCTTTTCTTGCCGTTCTTGAAATAGAGAGAACAGAGAATTAGTGATTGACCCGGCAGGTTCAAACATGATGGATCACTCACAGGCATTGTCTGCATTTTGTCAATACATACCGGACACACCCTCACTGGTTTGTTGGGGGAGACTGATCTCGCCCTTCACTCAGAAATTATCCTTATCCTCACCAGCCAACTCTGCAGACTGCCCCTTGAACGGGCGTGTGTCCTTAACGTTGGGGTCACCAGCCAGTCACGGCTCATTCACTTTTGTTAAGGGGAAATCTTGCCCTAAATAAAGACAGATGGATTGACTATTAGCACTATGGATGAAACAGTAATACCAAAGCATCCTTACTTGTTGTATGTGCTGAGCCGTCCCCAGTAAGAGATTAATATGTTGTACGTGCAGAATCTGCTATGAGATGGTGATCTCAACGCCGCTGGCATAAGATCAGTGCAGATATCCCACCTGCTGCTAGTGTGAAACATTCCTGTGGACCCTTACCCTTAGACTGCCTGATGCCCTGGTGAAAGTGAGTTGAAATTTCCTGTACCCTGGCAGGGCAGAGCAGATCATTCATCTATTTTCAGCATGTCAGGCAGTTCTTCTCTGTTTGCTATGGGCACTAACCTCCCTGGTGACCTCCTGCCAGGCTGAGACAATCTGGGGGGAAGGACCTCTTGCTCCCATCCCTCAGAAAGAGAACCTCCCACCTTTCTTGGACAGCCTGGAGGAGAATCTCCAGTGAGGGTTCGCTGAAACGTGTTACTGATGGTTTGTCTTCCTCACTGCTATGGAATCCCTGTGCAACAAAACACCTGTTATGCAGTGAGTGAATGTCTGTCCTGGTGCCATTTAAATATGGCACCAGGACCTTCAGCCCCATGCAATAACAATGGGGTGGGCAAATCCCGGCTGCCCCGCCGTGAGAATCGCCGAGATCCTGCATCTGAAATGTGGGTGATCGTGCATGTTCAGCCGACGCTCCGTGCAACGGGAATCCCGCCCACCTTCCTGCCTGCCACTACATACAGATTACAGAATGGAAAATTCCATGAGCACCCTACTTCTGGGATTCCTGTCTAATCACGTATCGGCTGATGGTGAAAGGATTTCCATTTAAAAGGGGCTATGGCAAGGGTCAGAATGTCTGAACCTAACATGGTTTTTGAAATTTGAAGGAAGAAAAAGGGTAGAAACAAGGGCCGGAATCCTCCAGCTGAAGCGATTCACTTTTCCTGCCTGCAGCACACGCCCACCCAAGTGTTTCCCGGCGTAGGGTGGCTTCAATGGGAAATCCCATTGTCAAGTGGCGGGAGTATTGATGCACTATCAATAATGTGATTCTGTTGAAAGGTGTTTCTTCTGTCTTCTTGATGTTGTTTGGGAAGTTATTAAGGATTACTTAGTGTTACATTCTTTGGGGGTTGTATTTGAATTGATGGTTGCTAAGATGTTCACTATATGTTTTAAAAAGGTTAACTTGAGTTCATAGAATAAACATTGTTTTGCTTTAAAAAATACTTTTCCATTTCTGCTGTACCACACCTGTAGAGTGGGCCGTGTGCTCCCCGTACCACAATCTAGTAAAAGTTGTGGGCCAGGTGAACTCCATGATGATACACTTTGGGGTTCTCTAAACCCTGGCCCATAACAAATTGGGGGCTCAAGGGGAATAAAAGTCTATCTATTGGATTTGCTTATTGAACTTAAAGACAGTGAGGGGTGAGCTTATTGTGGTTGCTTTTCAGGTGTGGTATTTTAGTTTAAGCAGGGAGTGTGTTGTGGACAATGGCTCTTTCAGAGGCTCTAAAGTTTTTAGGGGTGGAGACGGTGACACGCAGTACCTTACGGCAGACACTAAAAGCAGATTGTTAGATTTGGCAAAAACATTGCAGTTGACATTACCTGACAAAATGTGAAAAGGTGAGGTAATTATGGTGGTGGCTAAGCATTTAAAGTTGCCTGAGCTACAGTTTGACTCATTGGAAATGGCAAAAATTCAGTTGCAAATTAAACAAATGGAATATGAGAAAGAATGAAAGCAGCTTGAATACGAAAGAGATTGAGAGGAAAAAGAAAGAGAAAGGGAGATACAGATCAGGGAAAAAGACAAAGAGGGAGAGTTTTAACTTCAGAAAATGGCAATGAAACATGACAGTCAGTTATAATTGGCAGGCATAAAGGGAAACGTACAGTTGGGTGATAGTGATGAGGATAGTGAGAAAGAGCATCATAGGCGAAGGCTTGGTGGGGATCTATTTAAATATGTCGAAGCATTGCCAAGGTTTGATGAGAAGGAGGTAGAAGCCTTTTTCATTTCATTTGAGAAGGTAGCTAAACAAATGAAATGGCCACAGGACATGTGGGTGTTACTGATTCAAACAAAGCTGCTAGGTAGAGCTAGTGAAGTGTTTGCATCACTACCGGAGGAAGTATCTGGGGCGTATGAGGAGCTGAAAAAAATCCATCTTAGGTGCATATGAACTAGTGCCTGAAGCCTACAGACAAAGATTTAGAAAGTTAAGGAAAGAATTTGGTCAAACATACATGGAGTTTGAAAGGATCAAACAGCGTAATTTTGAGAAGGTGGATAAGGGATTTGAAAATAGACCAAACGTATGAAGCTCCTAGAGAAATTATACTTTTGGAGGAGTTTAAAAATTAAATTCCTGATGTAGTGAGAACTCATGTGGAAGAACAGAGGGTTAAAACTGCGAGGTTAGCAGCAGAAATGGCAGATGATTATGAATTAGTTCATAAATCAAAGCTTGGTTTCCGACATAAGTTTCAGCATGTGAGGGATAGAAACTGGGGACATGAGAAATACTCAAGTGGTAAAGGTAAACGTGATCTGTTGGGAGATAATAAGGGGAGTGTACCTCAGGCTAAAAAACAAATCCAGGTGGGTGGAAGAGACATGAAAAGTTTCAAATGTTTTCACTGTAACAAACTAGCCCATGTAAAGTCACAGTGTTGGTGGTTGAAGAAAAGCACTAGGAAGGCTGATGTGGTAAAACAGGATAAGACAGTAGGGTTTGTTAAAGTGGTATAGGAAAGCCCAAGTGAAGCGAAGGAGGTGCAAAAGATTGTACAGCCTGATCAAGAGGTGATTGATAAGAAGGTGCCAGATCTCTTTAAGGAATTTACTTGTGTGGGTAAAGTTTACTCATGTGTATCAGGAGGAGCAGGTAAAGAAGTCACAATTTTAAGAGATACGGGAGCTTGTCAATCTTTAATGGTAAGAGGTGAGGAGTTATGTAGTTTGGGAAGAATGTTGCCAGAAAACGTGGTAATACGTGGAATTCAGGGTGAGAGGAGGTGTGTTCAATTATATAAGGTAAGGTTGGAAAGTCCAGTGAAGACTGGTGAAGTGGTAGTAGGAGTAATAGAGAAACTATCTTGTCCAGGAATACAGTTTACCTTGGGTAATGATATAGCTGGATCACTTGTGGGAGTGATGCCTACTGTGGTTGATAAGCCAGTGGAGAATCAGGCAACTGAAGTGTTGAAGGATGAATATCCTGGGATTTTTCCGTATTGTGTAGTAACAAGGTCACAAAGTCACAGGTTAAGACAAGAGAAATCAGAGAGTGAAGATGAAGTTGAAGTGCAATTATCAGAAACGATTTTTGATCAGATCGTTGAAAAAGAACAAGAACAGGTGGAGGATGAGGCAGATATTTTTAGGTCAGGATAATTGGCGGAGTTACAACAGAAAGATATAGAAATAAAATGGATGTATCAGAAAGCATACACGGAAGAGGAATCTGAGTGTATACCAGAGAGTTATTACTGTAAAATGATGTCTTGATGAGAAAATGGAGACCTTTACATATGCAGGCGTATGAAAAATAGGCAGAAGTTCATCAAGTAGTATTGCCGGTAGGGTATAGAAAGGAGGTGTTGCGAGTTGCACATGAGGTACCAGTGGGAGGTCATTTGGGAATAAGGAAAACTCAAGCTAAAATCCAAAAACATTTTTATTGGCCTGGACTACATAAAGATGCAGTTAAATTTTGTCAATCATGTCACACATGTCAAGTGATAGGGAAACCTCAAGCAGTGATAAACCCAGCACCCTTAATACCCATTCCAGCATTTGAGGAACCTTTTACAAGGGTCCTAATTGATTGTGTAGGACCGCTTCCTAAAACAAAAAGTGGGAATCAATATCTTTTGACTATAATGGATGTGTCTACTAGGTTTCCAGAGGCCATCCCATTACGTACTATTACAGCTAAAAAGATTGTGGAGGATTTACTTAAATTCTTTACTAGATAGGGACTACCCACGGAAAGACAATCGGATTGAATTTTACCTCAAGGTTATTCAAAGAAGTTATGGATAGCTTCGGAATAAAATAATTTAAATCAACTGCGTATCATCCAGAATCGCAGGGAGTGTTAGAAAAGTGGCATCAGACATTAAAGACAATGTTGAGGGCTTATTGTCAAGATTTTCCAGAGGATTGGGATAAAGGAATTCCATTCGTACAGTTTGCAATTAGGGATACACCTAATGAGTCAACCAAATTCAGTCCTTTTGACTAATTTTTGGTCATGAGGGACGAGGACCACTTAAATTGATTAAGGAAAAATTGGTGAGTGAGAAATCGAAATTACGTGATTGGATTACGTGTCAAATTTTAAGGAACGATTAAACAGAGCAGGTGAATTGGCTGGACAACATTTAAAAGTTGCACAAAATGTGATGAAACGGGCCGTGGACAAGATATCCAAAGTTCGTAGTTTTGCCAGTGGAGATAAAATTTTAGTGTTGTTAACAGTGGTAGTTGAACCTTTAAAAGCTAGGTTTTGTGGACCTTATCATATTGAAAGGAAATTACGTGAGGTGAATTATGTGGCAAAAATCTGGTAAAAACCAGATAGAAGGAAGACTCACTGAGTGTGTCATGTGAATATGCTTAAAAGATACTTTGAAAGAGAAGGAGAGGAAAAGGAGGAGGTTTTAATGATTCTAACTCAAAGTGACGAACCAAATCCAGATGACTGTGAATTTGACATACCTCAAATTAAATGGGAAAATGAGGATGTTCATAAAAATTGGGATAAATTATTGAGTTACCTTCCAGAGGAAAAATGGACTGACCTGAAAGAGTTATTGATATCACATGGGCAAGTTAGTAGAGATAAATTGGGAAGTACTAAAATGGCTATACATGATGTAGATGTGGGAATTGCTGTTCCAATCATACAATATCCAGATAGACTTAACCTTTTAAAATTGGCACAGGTTAACAAAGAGATTGAGAGTATGCTTAAAAATGGCACAATTGAAGTGGGTTGCAGCCAGTGGAGCTCACTCATAGTGACGGTACCTAAACCAGACAGTATCCAACGGTTGTGTGTGGACTATAGAAAGGTTAATGCAGTTACGAGAATGGACTCTTATCCCACATTTGGAGGATTGCATTGAGAAAGTGGGACAATCAGTTTTTATTTCCAAACTGGATTGACTTAAAGGTTACTGGCAGGTACCTTTATCCGAAAGGGTGAAGGAGATTTCAGCTTTTGTGACTCCAGATGGTATATACCAATTCAAAGTTATGGCATTTGACATGAAAAATGCCACAGCCACATTTCAACGGTTAACTAACAAAGTTGTTTCAGGATTATCCAATTGTGCGGTATACATCGACGATCTGGTAATCTTCAGCCAGACATGGAAAGAACATTTAAAACATTTGATGGAGTTACTCGATTGACTTCAGGAGGCGGGTTTGGTGATAATCCTAGCCAAAAGTGAATTTGGAAAAGCCCAAGTCACTTTCCTTGAGGAGTTTTCAATACCCTTAAGACGAAGGGAAATAATGCGATTTCTTGGCATGAGTGGATTTGATCGAACATTGGTGAAAAATGTTTGTAGCATGGTTGCTCCACTGATGGACTTGCTGAAGAAACGTCAAAGATTTCAATGGACAGCGGAGTTTCAACATGCATTTGACTGCCTGAAAGCTGTGATAACCAATGCTCCTGTGTTGGAGAATTACAAGGGACTCTGATCAGATTGAACAAAAGTATCTGACTTTAAAGAGAAATGCCGATGGGTAGAGAAATGGACGGATTGTACAGAGACCTTCTTGTTCAAAGAGACTATCAATCAAGAAGGATTTCAGTTGGAGGAAGAAAAACGAAAAAAACATATTAATGTATGCGTGTGTTGTTTTTTTGAAACAAAAACGTATATTTACTGTGTGCATTTGTTAAAGGATAGTGAAAAGGTGAAAAATGAAACCATCTTGAAGTTGATGGTTTTTTTTTTCTTGGGGGGATGTGTCATGTGAGAGTACCTTTAAGAAATGGGTCTTTATAAATGGGGATGTATATAAATATCTGTAGTGAGAGTACCTTTAAGAAATGGGTGTTTATTACTGCAGTAATGTCAGAGAGTGGGTGGGGCTGGGCTGCCTGTCAGCTTTTTACTTTCGTTTTAGGCTGTTTACTGCAGGGTGTGTTTTAGTTTCGTTTTCAGTGTTGGAGCTGATGCCAGACCAAGCAAGTGTACTGCTGTTCTCTCTGCCATCAAAAGACTATCTCTTGATCATTTGGTGAATTCAGAATTATAAATGTTCTCAGTAGTGAATGTAAATCTAATGCTTCTGTTGAAAGGTGTTTCTTCTGTCTTCTGGATGTTGTTTGGGAAGTTATTAAGGATTACATAGTGTTGCATTCTTTGGGGGTTGTATTTGAATTGATGGTTGCTAAGATGTTTACTGTATGTTTTAAAAAGGTTCACTTGAGTTCATAGAATAAACATGTTTTGCTTTAAAAAATACTTTTCCATTTCTGCTGTACCACACCTGTAGAGTGGGCCATGTGCTCCCCATAACACAATCTAGTAAACGTTGTGGGTCAGGTGAACTCCATGATACACTTTGGGGTTCTCTAAACCCTGGCCCATTACACCATGAACCCCACATGCTACCTCCTGCCCCCACAACTCAGTCTGACAAGAACAAGTGGGGCAGTCTTGTATCTAGTTTTTGTTTGCGATGTGGGTGTCTCAGACAAGGCCAGCATCTGTTGCCCATCTCTATGGAAGACACGGGAGCACAGTGGTTTAAATCCCGGCTTGGGTCACTGTATGTGCAAAGTCTGCATGTTTTCCCTGTGTCTGCGTGGGTTTCCTCCGGCTGCTTCGGTTTCCACCCACAAGCTCCGAAAGACGTGCTTGTTCGTTGAATTGGACATTCTGAATTCTCCCTCAGTGTAGCCAAAGAGGCGCCGTCGTGTGCCGACTATGGGATTATTACAGTAACTTCATTACAGTGTTAATGTAAGTCTATTTGTGACACTAATAAAAGATTATTATAATTGCCCTTGAACTGGGCGCAGTGGTTAACACACCTGCTCACGGCGGCGAGGTCCCAGGTTCGATCCCGGCCCTGGGTCAATGCCCGTGTGGAGTTTGCACATTCTCCCCGTGTTTGCGTGGTTTTCACCCCCACAACCCAAAGATGTGCCGGGTAGGAGAATTGGCCACACTAAATTGCTCCTTAATTGGAAAAAAAAATTATTGCCCTTGATCTGAGGGGCTTGCTAGGCCTTTTCAGAGTCAACCACATTAATGTGGGTCTGGAGTCACACGTAGGCCAGACCAGGTAAGTATGATAGATTTCCTTCCCGAAAGGGCATTAGTGAACCTAGTGGGTCAATTAGACAGGCTTTCATTTCCAGATTTTTAATTACTTCTGTTTAAATTCTACCAGTTCCCATGGTGGGATTGGCGTTTCTGTTCCCAGAGCATTATATCAGCCTTTGGATTACTTGTCCATGGCACGCCAGAAGGAAAATAAAGTTAGGACCAGTATTCCTAATCCCCCGTTTACTAGTGTTCCATTTAAGGTTTATAAGTCCAGTTCAGATCACTATTCTTGCATCCATTTTTTACTGTCTTTTACTTCTGCGATTATCACTAACCACTGTGTCCCCATCTTCCTTCACGGGCAGCAAAACCCAGAGGGCGTCCACCACGAGCATCTCAGATGTTAGAGCAGGGAAACAAGCAGCCTGCTCCCAGCTCGGCCAAAGTCACAAAGAATGACTCGTGGGGAGTAATTAAGCAGAAGGTGGTTTAAAATATGTCTTCTTCAATGCCAGGAGCATCCGGAATAAGGTGGGTGAACTTGCGGCATGGGTTGGTACCAGGGACTTCGATGCTGTGGCCATTTCGGAGACATGGATAGAGCAGGGACAGGAATGGTTGTTGCAGGTGCCGGGGTTTAGATATTTCAGTAAGCTCAGGGAAGATGGCAAAAGAGGGGGAGGGGTGGCATTGTTAGTCAAGTATTACGGTGGCAGAAAGAACGTTTTATGAGGACTCGTCTACTGAGGTGGTATGGGCTGAGGTTAGAAACAAGAAAGGAGAGGTCACCCTGTTAGGGGTTTTCTATAGGCCTCCAAAAAGTTCCAGAGATGTAGGGGAAAGGATTGCAAAGATGATTCTGGATAGGAGCGAAAGCAACTGGGTAGTTGTTATGGGGGACTTTAACTTTCCAAATATTGACTGGAAACGCTATTGTTCGAGAACTTTAGATGGGTCCGTTTTTGTCCAATGTGTGCAGCAGGGTTTCCTGACACAGTATGTAAATAGGCCAACGAGAGGCGAGGCCATATTGGATATGGTACTGGGTAATGAACCAGGACAGGTGTTAGATTTGGAGGTAGGTGAGCACTTTGGTGATAGTGACCACATTTCGATTACGTTTACTTTAGTGATGGAAAGGGATAGGTATATACCGCAGGGCAAGAATTATATCTGGGGGAAAGGCAATTATGATGCAATGAGGCAAGATTTAGGATGCATCGGATGGAGAGGGAAACTGCAGGAGATGGGCATAATGGAAATGTGGAGCTTGTTCAAGGAACAGCTACTGCGTGTCCTTGATAAGTATGTACTGTCAGGCAGGGAGGAAGTGATCAAGCAAGGGCACCATGGTTATGAGGTAAAGTTAGGGCGCTCGAGAGTTACAAGTTAGCTAGGAAGGACCTAAAGAGAGAGCTAAGAAGAGCCAGGAGGGGACATGAGAAGTCTTTGGCAGGTAGGATCAAGGATAACCCTCAAGCTTTCTATAAATATGTCAGGAATAAAAGAATGACTAGGGTAAGAGTAGAGCCAGTCAAGGACAGTAGTGGGAAGTTGTGCGTGGAGTCCGAGGAGATAGGAGAGGTGCTAAATGAATATTTTTCATCAGTATTCACACAGGAAAAAGATAATGTTGTCTAGGAGCAAACTGAGATTCAGGCTACTAGAATAAAAGGGCTTGAGGTTCATAAGGAGGAGGTGATAACAATTCTGGAAAGTGTGAAAATAGATAAGTCCCCTGGGCCGGATGGGATTTATCCTAGGATTCTCTGGGAAGCTAGGGAGGAGATTGCTGAGCCTTTGCCTTTGATCTTTAAGTCTTCTTTGTCTACAGGAATAGTGCCAGAAGACTGGAGGATACCAAATGTTGTCCCCTTGTTCAAGAAGGGGAGTAGAGACAACACAGGTAACTATAGACCAGCGAGCCTTACTTCTGTTGTGGGCAAAATCTTGGAAAGGTTTATAAGAGATAGGATGTATAATCATCTGGAAAGGAATAATTTGATTAGAGATAGTCAACACGGTTTTGTGAAGGGTAGGTCGTCCCTCACAAACCGTATTGAGTTCTTTGAGAAGGTGACCAAACAGGTGGATGAGGGTAAAGCAGTTGATGTGGTGTATATGGATTTCAGTAAAGCGTTTGATAAGGTTCCCCACGGTAGGCTATTGCAGAAAATGCGGAGGCATAGGATTCAGGGTGATTTAGCAGTTTGGATCAGAAATTGGCTAGTTGGAAGAAGACAAAGGGTGGTGGTTGATGGGAAATGTTCAGACTGCAGTCAAGTTACTAGTGGTGTACCAGAAGGATCTGTTTTGGGGCCACTGCTGTTTGTCATTTTTATAAATGATCTGGAGGAGGGCGTTGAAGGATGGGTGAGTAAATTTGCAGATGACACTAAAGTCGGTGGAGTTGTGGACAGTGCGGAAGGATGTTACAAGTTACAGAGGGACATAGATAAGTTGCAGTGCTGGGCTGAGAGGTGGCAGATGGAGTTTAATGCAGAAAAGTGTGAGGTGATTCATTTTGGAAGGAATAATAGGAAGACAGAGTACTGGGCTAATGGTAAGATTCTTGGCAGTGTGGATGAGCAGAGAGATTTTTGGTGTCCATGTACATAGATCCCTGAAAGTTGCCACCCAGGTTGAGAGGGTTGTTAAGAAGGCGTGTTAGCCTTTATTGGTGGAGGGATTGAGTTCCGGAGCCATGAGGCCATGTTGCAGCTGTACAAAACTCTGGTGCAGCCGCAGTTGGAATATTGCGTGCAATTCTGGTCGCCGCATTATAGGAAGGATGTGGAAGCATTGGAAAGAGTGTAGAGGTGATTTACCAGAATGTTGCCTGGTATGGAGGGAAGATCTTATGCGGAAAGGCTGAGGGACTTGAGGCTGATTCGTTAGAGAGAAGAAGGTTAAGAGGTGACTTAATTGAGGCATACAAGATGATAGAGGATTGGATAGGGTGGACAGTGAGAGCCTTTTTCCTCGGATGGTGATGTCTAGCACGAGGGGACATAGCTATAAATTGAGGGGAGATAGATATAGGACAGATGTCAGAGGTAGGTTCTTTACTCAGAGAGTAGTAAGGGCGTGGAATGCCTTGCCTGCAACAGTAGTGGACTCGCCAACACTAAGGACATTCAAATGGTCATTGGCTAGACATATGGCCGATCAGGGAATAGTGTAGATGGGCTTTAGAGTGGTTTCACAGGTCGGCGCAACATCGAGGGCCAAAGGGCCTGCACTGCGCTGTAATGTTCTATGTTCTAGAAGAGTAAGATTTCTTAGTTACCTGAGGAGATTTACTTAGGTTTTGATAACAATGGTAATATTGTTATATATGTGGAATTGTAAATTAATCAAGCACTTTATTTGAGCTCTCAATTGACCTGTCATCTCCATCATTCCACCCAAAGCTGCAGAGTGTGTTGCTACACAACATTGTTGTGGCATAAGGCTTCACCCACTCAGAATAACTGTGCCTGAATGAGACCACCCAGGGCTTCACTGGGAGCTAAGTGAGTGGCTGCAGAAATCCAAGGCACATTAAGCTCCTCTTCCTCTGAGGATCCCACGTGTATGCATTTTGGTCCTCCTGCACTTCCAGTTACCTCTGCAACACAATGTTGTGCAAGGCACAGCAGACCACTACCATTCTGCACAACTGAACGATGCCCTTAAATCTGTCCAGGCATCTGAATTGCATCTTCAGCAACTGGATGGCTTTCTCTAAAATCACCCTCGCGGTTGTGGCTTTGATTGAACATTTCCTCTTGTTGTGGTCAGTTGTAGGCTTCTTGACTAGTGCCATCAACAAGTCCCTCAGAGACTAGCTCTGGTCGCTCACTCACATTATGTGGAGATGCAGAAACCCATGGGAGATGTGGCTGGAGCAAAATTAAAGAATCATGACAGCTTTCAGGATACAATAAAGCCCTGCCACTCGCGAGGGTTGCATTACAGTGTAAACTTGCGAATAGCAAAGTCGCGAACAGCAAACATACTATATAATGGGAGTGAATTAGATAGGTTCCAGCCATTGCAGAATTACTTGCTTCCTGATGTAGAAACCTTTCTGCTATTTACCTATCTCTCCTGACATCCCTCAAATTCAACTCCTGGAGTATTTACCAATCCTCTTTCAATGTTCAGCAGTTATAGAAACATAGAAATTAGGTGCAGGAGAAGGCCATTCGGCCCTTCGAGCCTGCTCCACCATTCAATATGATCATAA
Source organism: Scyliorhinus torazame (assembly GCF_047496885.1). Taxonomy (NCBI): domain Eukaryota; kingdom Metazoa; phylum Chordata; class Chondrichthyes; order Carcharhiniformes; family Scyliorhinidae; genus Scyliorhinus; species Scyliorhinus torazame. Next base: position 153,821,075 of record NC_092717.1, read on the forward strand.
CTGATCATGCAAATTTAGTATCCCATTCCTGATTTCGCCCCATACCCTTGATCCCTTTAGTTGCAATGGCCACATCCAGCTCCTTCTTGAATATATCCAATGAACTGGTCCCAACAGCTTTCTGTGGTGGAGAGTTCCACAAGTTTACAACTCTCTGAGAGAAGAAGTTCTTCCTCATCTTGGTCCTGAATGGTTTAACCCTTATTCTTAGACTTTGACCCCTAGTTCTGGACATCCCCAACATCGGGAACATGCTTTCCACGTCTAGCCTGTCCAGTCCCATCGGGACTTTGTATGTTTCTATGAGAGCCCCTCTCATTCTTCTAAACTCCAGTGAGTACAGGCCGAGTTGAACCAATCTTTCTTCATCTGTCAGTCCTGCCATCCCGGGAATAGTCTGGTGAACCTTCGCTGGACACCCTGATTAGTAAGATTGTTCTTCGTCAAAGTAGGAGACCAAAACTGCACACAATGTAACCACTGGAAAGTTTTCATGTATATCTGTGTAAGATACAGTAAACTCTTGCCATTCGTGACTTCTTCCATTAATTTTTTACCCAAGCGAAAGGGTGTGTGCACTTGACTGCACATCCGAGGTATTGGTCCAGAAATATGCTCAAACATTGAAACTGGGCAATTTTGCAATGATAATCACACTGAATATTGAGGAAAAGTGGTTAGACTGTCTCTTGTTGAAGATGGCTATTGCTTAGTTTTGAGTGGTAAAAATGCCATTTTCCCTTCATTATCCTGAGTTTGGATGCTGTCTAAATGTTGCCGGATGTGGGCATGCAAGCTTCCTTATCAATGGAATTGTAAGTAGAGTTGTGCAATTATGATTGAACTACTTCTGACCTTTTAATGAGGGAAGGTCACCGATGAAACAGTTGGGCCGTTTTCACTACACTAAGGAACATCCACATCGGTATCCTGGGGCTGCCATGATTTGCCTCAAAAACAAAAATGATCTTACTTTGTGCCGAGTATGATTAATATTTGAGAAATTTCCCATTGATCTACGTTAACTTCAATTAAACTTGGTCCCCCTGCTTGGTGCCACATTAATTCATTGCTGCCCTGAATGTGAGGAAAACAAATAAAACAAATAGGATTGTTACTGGCCAGATTGCATTTTTCCTTTTTGTGGACAGGTAATTTTCCACATTGTCAGGCAGATGCCAGTACTGTGGCTGTACAACTTGGCTACAGGCACAGCTAACTATGAAAGACTTGTCTTCAGCGCTACAGCTGGGATAATGTTGGGGCCCAAAGCCTTTTTCGATCTCCAGGACATTGTCATTTCTTGACGTCACTAGGAGTGCATTGAATTGGCTAAAGATTATCACGATGAAGGTTGGCGCCTCAGGAGGAGGCTGAGCAGGATTATCCACTTGGAACTTTTCACGAACGATGGTTGTGACTGCTTCAGCTCCGATTTTTGCACTTCAGGGCTATGGTGAGGAGGGGGATGATCATAAAGCTTCTTCCTCTCATTATTTATGTAGTTGTCCACCAACATTTGTTTTCCTTCATTATTTTTTTTTCCCCAATTAAGGGGCAATTTAGTGTGGCCAATCCACCTACCCTGCACATTTTAGGGTTGTGGGGGTGAGACCCATGCAGACACGGGGTGAATGTACAAACTCGACATGGACAGTGACCCGGGGCCGGTAACAAAACCGGGTCCTCGCTATCGTGAGGCAGCAATGCTGTCATAATATACACCAGTATATTATGGTGCAGACACACACGCACACACTGATGGACATGCAGTGGGACCAATCAGCATACACAACACCACAGCCAATCACCAGTGAGAGCACATGCACTATAAAGACAGGGGACAGGAGAGTTCCCGCTCATTCTAGTAGCAGCCAGCCCGGAGCACAGAGCTCACAGCCTGCAACACAGACATTCACCATGTGCTGAGTGTATCATCTGGTTAGGACTAGGCAAGGGTCAACAGTTAAAGCTGGTATTGCATTTACCCACAGTTCATGTATGTTAATATAGTTAACCTCATAATAAAATAGAGTTGCACCACTTCCAGTGTTGGTGACCTGTTTGTGATCCAGAACACCCAACACATCATTAACTACTGTGCCACCATGCCATTCGTCCACCATCATTTGTGATTGGGTGTGGAGAGCTTTTACCTGGTACATTGTATGGAGAATGTTAGCTATGTTGAGAGCTTGCTGCTTCTGCAAGTAGTTTGATGCAGTATGTTCACCAGTATGTCAGCATCTCATTTCCCGGTATGCCTGATGCTTTTAAAAATGAACACAATAGTTTTGCAGCTTTACAGCAGATCTGCTCCCTCTTTGAGTGTACCTACAAATCCACTGCGGTTTTAGAACTGGCCAATCCAATCCCATCTGCTTGTACCATTGCCTGACATGCTCCTTATGATTTGATTCAATTTCTGTAATTTGCAGATTGGCAAGTTACTAAATTGCTATTAGCTTGAACTCATTTTGTTTGAGCTTTTATCTTGTCTATTTTATGCTCCCGTGTTTACTTAAATTGTTAAATCCTCACGATACTTCTGGAAATATTAATTTTGATTTCAATTAAGCTTAATTGTTATCTATGCAGACAATTCAATCCAGTTCAATCTTTATTTTGTTGTGTCTATTATTTCCTTACTGGTTTTCAGTGGTAACAGTCCATTCTGTTCATCCCAAAGGTAATTTAGTTGCTCATTGCTTTGTTGATTATTTCATGTCCTCATCTGCTGTTTGGATAGCCTTACTTGTCATCTGACTCATTTTAAACTGGATTGCAATTTGCCAGCTAATGTAGCAGAGTTTTAAATAATTGATCAGATGTTCAAATCTTCAATATCCTGCCATTCTGCAACTTTGTTCATTTCCTGAGGCTCTGTACCAGTACTTCCTGATCTAAGCAGATGTCTTAATGCTATTAGCAATGATACAGATAACCAGAAGACAAATAATGCTTTATTCGGTTCACCTCCGCGAAGGTGATATGGACTTACTCATCCTCCTTTAATGTAAGCACACTTGTGGGTGGTAATTGTCATACAGCATTCAGGCCAATTATAAAGCCCATGAAATTAGACAATAGTTGCCGATCATCCCCGATCTCAGAAACTCATTTGATTCTTCGTGAACCACGTTCCATATATTGACTGGGAGAGTATGGTGGGCTTCGTATTGCCTGAGTGGTCTTTGAGGCTGAACCAGTACACAACCCACCATTGTTCCAATTGCAGGCTCCCAACAGTTCATCTGTCACCTATTGATCCAACTACACTTCTGACACGGAAGTTTGCTTTGTTGCAATAGAAAGAGAGAATAACAGTTTTGTTTTATACCCTTTACAACACACACTTAGTTGTGCACTTCTAATAAAAATCACTGCGTCATTTCCAATGTGAAAATTAAATGATTTAGAAGTATGCGGCAAAATTTTATCTTCAGGTCCTGGGCAGTGGTCTATAGTATAAGGCGTTATTTCTAACTGTGCACTATTTTAATCAGGAACATCATCATCACAGGAAGTGATGCAAAATTACACGATCCTGCTCTCTCTTGCACAATGGCATGATAAGATGTCGGGCTGGATTCTCCGATTTTGAGACTAACTGCCGACACCAGCGTGGGAACAGTGGCGTTTTACGACAGGAAAAATGGCACAACAGCTGCACCGATTCAGCTACCTTAAATGGGCTAGCACTATCGCCACATCGAACCCAATCAATTGCCAACATACGGATTCGGCAGGTACGTGATTGCCGCACGTGAGGCTCACATGCTGCAGCCGCACTTAAACGATCCATTCCCCCACACACACCGTCCCAGTCAACAAGATGGCTGGAAGGAGGGCAGCACCACGGTTCAGGGACCATGAGCTGGAGACCCTCTTGGACACCATGAAGGAGAGATGGATAATCCTGTACTCTGGCCCGGGAGGAATGCTGCCAGGTGGCGCCATTCGCCGTGCCTGGGTGCAGGTGGCAGAGGCGGTCATCACCATGGGCAACATCGCCCGGACTGGCCAGCAGTTCCGGACAGAACTCCATGACCTCCTCAGGGCAGCCAGTGTGAGTTGGCACACAACCGTCCCACACACCTGTAATCCTACTCCCCCCCCCCCCCCCCGGGACAGCCGAACCCCCACCCTGCCCCACATGCCAGCACCCATGCCAGCTGCCATGGCCGGATCCCCTGGCTACTGACATCCAGTCAGTTGGGTCATCTACACAATCCCTGGGCTACATGCATCAGAACGTCTAACATTGTCGTTGTTTGTGTTCGCCCCCACCCCCAGGAGAAGGCTGCACACAACTGCCACGATGGGAGACGACTGGAGGGGGACCAGCAGATCTGCGATCCCTCACCAAGCATGAGCAGAGGGAACTGGACGTTGCCGGTGGCCAGAGGAAAGGGAGGTCACTGAGGTGGGAGGGTGAATTGTGATGAGGATGCAGGGATCCTACAGCAAGATCTGGACAGGTTGGGCGAGTGGGAAAACCAATGGCAGATGCAGACAACCTGGATACTCAGTGCAAAACAAGTATGAGTCCCCGGGGATCTTTAGTTTGGCTGAATTAAAGTAGACCGTGCAGTAAACATGGGTCCCAAGTTCTGCCGCTTCGTGATCTCTGCTGTCCACCTACGGAATTGGACCGTGAGGATGATGAGGTAGATTAAGGTAAACAAGATCAGGATGACAGCCAGATGGGGATGGAGTCGAACAATGGGTTGTCTCCGAAGGTCAGAGCCCCAATCCCAGAATCACCCCACCAAGTGCTGGCTTTGAGTTCTTCATTGCCGGCTGACATCCTGGGTTTGCTGTCTCTGGGCGTGAAAGGGGACCAAGCATAGTTTCTGTTATTATCGTACGCCTAATGTCAGCGTTCATTCTATCATATTGTCACTATCCGTGACCCCCCCCCCACTTTTTCGTTTTTCATTTAAACGTGTTCGAACACAACACAGCCTTCTCTTGGCTTAGGCTTGGAGTGGATGGAACCTACCTTCGACTACTTCCTTCTGAACACAACCATGTACTGGTTGAGGTTTGGCTTAACCAGCCGAACATCAGGGCGGCCAGTTGTACAAAGTTTCATCCCGAGAGCACAGAGGGTTGACCTGAGGAGGGGGTGGGCCGAATTGTAGGGCAGCCCGCTTCCTTCACAGTAGCAATCACCATAGAGTTGTTAAGTATGAATAGCATGTGCGATCAGTCCAAAGGGAGCTCTGTAGAAGAGTGAATAAGAGGATGAGTTGTGACCTGAGTTACTGAATACATTTTCCGTCCCACAACCAAACGATGGGGTGTGGGGCAATGGTTTTGGTTTGAGACCTGACCAAGTGTTTGGTACTTTAAGCAGCGTTTCCAGATAGTGGGAGTCGGAAAGAAAGAGATGTTAGGGGTGTGAGAGTGCGTATTGGCCGCGGAGGGCGAAGAATGTGTGGAGTCCCCGGGTAGAGCGGTGGAAATGCCACAACTCCAATTCCCAAGTGTGTTGAAGAACAAGGTAGGGGTGAGATGTTCAGGGGAAAGGAGATACTGTGTGCGGGGCGAATTGAATTTGGGCAGGTGGGGGAGGAACCTGTGGAACAGGGCGACAGAGCTGCTGGTGGCCTCCTCCTAGTTGGTAAATTGGGAGGTGATGAGGTTGTCCTGTGTGCGGCAACTCTGAATCACATGTTGGGCGGCCTGGCCTGCCAGTTTGGGCTCCATGCCCAGATCACCCTGGACACCATCCTCCAAGTCAGATGAGGCCTGCCGCTCTTCCCCTTCCTGCAGCCTGTCGCCCCTCTGCTGTATGATGCTATGAAAGATGCAGCAGGCCACCATGATGCTCGAGACCCTCTCGGGACTGTTTTGAAGCACCCCACCAGAGCGGCCCAGACATCGGAAATGCGTCTTGAGCACGCTGATAATGCCCTGATTGCTGCATAGGCATCGTTATAATGGGTCTCCTCCTCGGTCAGGGTCCTCCAGACAGGCATGATTAGTCATGAACTCAGCCGGTAACCCTTGTTACCCAATTACCAACCCCTCACCCGAGGGAGGGCCTCTACGATGCCAGGAACTGGCGAGCTTGCCAGGATATATGCGTTGTGCACGCTTCCTGGGTATCAGGCCCAGGTGCGCACGCTGTACAGCAGATGGTTACACACCAATTGCACATTCATGGAGTGGAAAGCCTTCCTGTTGATGAAGGGCACCCCTTGTTGAACTGGTGCTCGGAGGGTGAGATGTGCATATTTGATCACCGCCTGGATTGAGGCATGCCGGCCACAAATCCTGTTACCCGGGCACCTTGTTGGGCCTGGTCCAGGTTGAAGGTGATGTAGTCCGATGCCCGGGCACATAGGACATTCAAACGCACCTGTGTGCAGACGATTACAAGACCACACACAGGTTCAAACTCGAGCCCTGGAATAAACCAGAGGCGTAATAGTTCAGGCGACCTCACCTTGATGGCCACCGAGAGTAGGTGTTCTCCTCCAAACCTCCGCGATGCAGGTGCGCTACCATCTGGCATAGGTGCTGCATAGTCCTCCTGCTGAGCGGGAGTCAGCAGAGCAACATGTGGTCCGGCAGCTCCTTAAAGGACAGGCGCTAATAGTTTAAATGTGGCCTGATGCAGTGTCTCCTTCACACCTCCTCCTCGGCCTGTTGGACCACAGGCACTTAAGTCTCACTGACTAGCCACTTGCTTGTCTGGGGAAGGCACCTCTTATGAAGGGCGCTGGCACTCTATCCTCTATGCATTCACAATGACAGCAGCATCCAGGTAGATAGCAAGCATAGCTGGCTGTAGTTTGCTATCTATGTATCTGCGGGTGGAGGGGGGAGAGACAGAGAATTTTAGCAAGACTATTCGCTTGACCATCCAATGCCACTGGGTAACATGGTTACCCTGAGTTGTACTGTTGCACCACACTCAACCTGTCACGCTCCAACACTCCCCCCCACCCCCCGCCCTCCCCGGCCCCTTCAAGATAATGTCGTCCGCACTGCACCCCTGTTCCCATCAGTGAGTGTGACCAGGCCTGTGATCTGAGGATTCTCTACCCTCACCAACCATCCCAGTCTAAAGGGGTGCCAGTGGCTAAAACAACCCATGTTAGCTCCCAATGGAATCTATTGTGGGTCTACTCACTGGATGAGCAGTTTGTTATCCCACCAGCAGGGTGTCAACTGGTTGTGAGATGGTCAACTTGTGCTGTCTCCATGCTAAGAGGCTAGTGTGCAGGCAGATCCTACAGATAGGGGTGAGAGAGGGAAGTATGCATTTGCTGGGACACTAGCTGCAGTGTTATGTGAAGCCTGTGTATTATACACAAGTTGTGACAGGGAGCTGGCCCCATTTCCTGGCCGGGGACAGTAAACAGCAGGGTTTGAGACAGCTCGTTATCCTCAGGGACTAGCTGATATCGTCACTGGTGAGACTTCTACTGTGAGAGGGGCTGTGTGCCAGGGAGAGTGCCAGTGGGCACAGTGCACGTGCCCTTTGTTTGGGATCAACTCTGCTAATCCCCTGTTTCCTCTGTTGTGGGACTGTGCTTCTGAGGAGTGCCAACGCCTGGTGAGCTGGTGATTGAGCATGGGCACACCCATCCTGTTGGTGATACTGCTGGGGTATGAGAGCTACCAGAGGGGTGGGTTGGGTGGGTTCCCACATGACCAGAAGTTCCCTGAGCACAGACAGGATACAGTGAACAGTCAGCAGTCTCAACAGACAGGAGCCTGTAAGTTGCAGCTAGGGGATGATTTTAAATGAAATAATGCAGCAATGGAGGATTGAGCCAGGCCACCCCGATCCTGAGGGGACACCCCAAGTCCACACACTTGCCACCATGTCATTCCCCACTGCTCCCTGAGGTCCAGGCAAGACCAAAAAGTTTAGAGAATTTTCTTACCTTCTTGTTCCTCCTCCACACCCCTGGTGCCTGGATCCTGTTTGCACCAATTCACGCTCGTGTGACTCCTGCCTGAGAGGAGTGGAGTATCGCGGAGGGGTGAAGCATTCAATGTCCAGCACGTTAATCATTGTTAAATCGATGCAAATCGCAAATTTACATGGTGCCACCGACGCTGAGCGAGAAACTCTGCCGCTGCCAGCGGGGGACCAGAGTATCGCAACAGAATCGGCGCCAGCCGCCAATTGCGGTACTTGCTCAACGCAATATTCTCTGCCTGATCAGGGAATTCGCCGCCATGTCAGGCCACGGAGAATCCAGCCAATGAATTTACAAAGCCTCTGATAACATTTTGAGGGCACATTGTGCAATCTTCAGGAATTATGGTCGACCCGAAGAAAACCAATGTGATCAATGAGTTCCCACATACCTAAAACCATCGCAGAATTACAAAGATTCCTTGGGACGGTCAACAATACAGACACGTGCCAACCAATCTTAGTGGAAATCAGTGAACTATTATAATAGCTGTTGAGACAAGTTTATTGTTTTGTATTCATGGATTTCCTCACTCACAGCCTTGCAGTGGAGCGGAGCATTTTAAGGGGCGGCACGGTAGCATAGTGGTTAGCACAGTTGCTTCACAGCTCCAGGGTCTCTGGTTCGATTCCCGGCTGGGTCACTGTTTGTGCGGAGTCTGCCCATTCTCCCCGTGTCTGCGTGGGTTTCCTCCGGGTGCTCCGGTTTCCTCCCACCGTCCAAAGATGTGCCGGTTAGGTGGATTGGCCATGCTAAATTACCCTTAGTGTCCATAAAATGTTAAATGGGGGTTACTGGGTTACTAGGATAGGATAGATATGTGGGCTTCAGTTGGGTGCTATTTGTAAGGGCCAGTGCCGACTCGATGGGCCGAATGGCCTCCTTCTGCATTGTAAATTCTATGAAAGAGACCGATTGCATGATCTCATCGGAGATTACGTCATCTGGCGTTCTGCAGGTAAATGGACGGTGTAACATCGCGACCTGTCATGCTAACATCTTCTAAATAAAGCTCTTCGTTTGTTTGAACACCTGACTTGCAAACTTTATTTTATAACCACCAGATAAAAACTAACGGTGAGGTAGGCGAACGGCGTTTGTAGGCACCCGAAAAGAAAATTAAATAATTAAAATTGTCACTGCACGAGAGCTGGTGATGGAGGAGCCACACAAGGGTTGCAGCAGAACCTAATAATCATCGAAGAATCTGAAGAAAACAACTTTGGGCTCCACCTAAACCGATCCATAATGTACTGGGAACACTGAGTAGTAAGTAGCTTGCAAGAAAAAGTGTAGTGCTGGGGGTGTTGTAAAACACAAAAGGAAAACAGGCTGAGTTCAGGTTTACTTGTTTTGGGAAGAAAGGAAGCAAAGTAATGTTAAAAATTAATGGCATAATGTGAAAACGCAGGTCCTTCAATAGTGAAAAATAGAGAGGGTATTTGGTGCTGTGGGACCATTTCATGAGAATACAAAGTGATGGAGCTCATATACAGAGAGATTCGACTATTTTACTCAAGTGAACAAGGTAGCAGCAGATATAAAAGTCCCAACTTTCTTGGGGGTGGGGGTGGAGGGAACATTTACCCTCCTGAGGAGTCTGGTACAGTGGTACAGCTGGAAAAGCCAGGCATGAAAACCTACGATGAAATATTGCAAGGCCACTACTCACCAAAACCTTCAGTCATCGCGGAAACGTTTAAGCTTCATAAACGCAACCAAGAAGAAGGTGAATCGAATGCACAGTTGGTAGCTACTCTTAAAAGACTGATCGAGCACTGTGAGTTTGGGGATACTATCAGGGGTAGATTAGTCTGTGGTTTAAAGAGCGAAGCTATTCAAAAGCAATTGTTAACCCAAAGCAACCTGACCTAAAATAATTTTTTGTAAGTTGCTTTATCCATGAAAGTGGCAGCTTAAGAATCTCAACAGTTAGGTTTGATAAGAAACTCGATTCACAGTCCGAAGATGAACAGTTATTAAAGGAACGGCTTTTGCTGATGCAACAAACAAACATTAGGTCACTCCATTTCTGGACAGTCAGCCATTGAAGATGGAGGTGGACACTGCGGCAGCTGTTGCATTGGTACTAGAAAATTTTTATCAAGAAAGGGTCCCAACCTTCAAAGAGAGTGTTAAAAATCTATACAGGAGAAGTGGTTCCATTGAGAGTCTGTATTGATGTAACAGTGCAATTAAATGGACAGACGGCAGATTCGTCCTTGCACATAGTCGAAGGAAATTATCCAGCACTAATGGGAAGAACTTGACCAGAAAAGATCAGATTAAATTGGGCCGAGGTGAATCTCTTGACAGATTCTAAATTCTGAAGAAACATGACATTGTCTTCAACGGTGAGCTACAAAGCATGAAGGATAGTTCAATAAAGCTGAAAATCAAGGAAGAAAGTCAGACAAGATGGTTAAAGATTAGAGGCGAGATTCTCCGTTTGGGACACAATGGGCTGGATTCTCCATTTCAGCGGTTAAGTGCCGGCTGAAACAGAGAGTTCCCGGGCATTTTATGACATCAAAATTTGTGCCGAACCCTCACCGATTCCGGGACAGGTGGGGGGCGAGCACCAGCACCAGGTAAAACTTGGGCTTCCGCGCCAAAACCAGCCGGAGAATGGCCGGGTCCATGGCCGCACATGCGCTGACCAGACCTGCTAACTACGGCCTCACAGGCCACCCCCTGGCCTCCCCTGGCCACCCACCACCAGCCCTCGCGGAAGCCCCCCCCCCACCTGCCGGCGGCACGGATCACGACCGAGTGTGGCGGCGCTGGACACAGTCTGCGGCCGCCACATCGGATTCCCGACAGTTCAGACCACACATCAACCGCGCGATCGGGAACTCGGCCCATCGGGAGGAGGGCCTTCCGATGATACACCAACATCGTCCAACGTGGCTGGAGAATACAGGGAGAGGCCTGCGGCGAGCCTGCCGACAGCCTCCATGCCTTGCAAGATTCACCGAAACCCTACGAGACGTTAGAGCTGGACCTCCGCCCCAAATGGGCGGGACTGAATAACTCTCGCGGAAGTAGTCTGTCAACCTAACTACGAGCTACCTGCTTGGGATCCACCAGCGCCCCTCGATACTCTGGCCTGCCCAGGGAGGCTGAAGCCCGTCGCCATTCAGTGCTGGTCCACACTGACTCCACTCTGGCCCCAGCCGACTCATCAGCAGGATGGGCAACCAGTGCCATCTTGTTGGCTGGGATGTTGCGTGCGGGGAGCAGGCGGAACTGCACCTGGGGGGGGGGCTCCCAGACCATCGGAGACCGCAGGGTGGACATACCCCTGGAATGTGGGCACCTTGGGACTACCCTTCTGGCACCTTGGCACTGCCATTGTGGCACTGCCAAGGTACCTGGACAGCACAGCAAAGCTGGCTGGAACACTGCCTGGGTGCCAGGGTGCCAGTGCAAGGGTACCCAAGTGCCAGAGTGGCACTGCCATGGGTCAGGGAGCGAGAGGGGCCATACGCATGAAACGAGGGTGGAGGGAGGGGTTTTAAGGGTGGGTGAGTGCGGTGCAGGTAAGTAGGGGCCTTCCTACTTGCATGGGGCCAGAGAATCGAGGGATGCTGGTCGATACCTAGCAGGTAGCTCGTAGGTAGGTTTACAATCTACTTCCGCGAGTCATTCGGTCCCGCCCATTTGGGGCGTAGGTCGGACTCTAACTTCTCGTGGAGCTTAGATGAATCTCGCAACGCGCGGAGGCTGTCGGGAGGTTGGGGGTATGATGCGTGGGGGCCCTAGAAGGGAGTGGGTGCTGTAAGGGGGCTTCTGGGAACCTGTAGAGGGGGGACCCGCAGGGACCCCATAGTGGGGTATCTTGGGGGATGTGAATTTGTGTTCATGTGTGTGGGGGGTGACATTATTCATGGGTGGGGGACCCACAAGCTCACTTAGAGATAGGGACACGCTTTCAAAATTATTATTCAATGGCGACCCAATCTCAGAGTTCAGCTCCCCAGTGGGCAAAACTGGTGAGAATCTCTCCGGGGCCACAGAAAGTGAATAAGGGCTGGGTTCTTCCACCCCACCCGCTGTAAGAATGCCACGATGAGACGCCGATAATGGAAAATTGCATTGACCTTGACGGGATTCTCCGGCCGTCGGGTGAACGCAGCCGTAGAATCCCGTCCTGAGTGTCATTGAATACCATTGGGGAACTGGGAAACTCCCTGAAAATCCCGCCACTAATTAACTTCGAAATTTGGGGGAGAATCGCACCCATACTGTTGATGCCGGGGCAGGATTCGTGGACTTCTACGACAGCAAAACTGACGCTGCACCTGGACGGATTCGGTGGCTGTCAAGGGACTAGCACCGGCACCACGTGGAATCCAATCGATTACAATGAGAAACGGTGCCGGATTCGCCAGATTCGTGATTGACACTCAGGAGGCTGACAAGCTGCAGCAGCATATACACACTGCACTCCCCACACCCACCATCCTAGCCAACAAGATACCACTGGTTGTGTTGGAGCATGCCCATCCTGCTGATGGGTCGGCTGGGGCCAGAGGGTACCTAGAGGGCATCCATACCACCCATGGACCTAAGTTCACTGTGGGCAGTCAGCGGTATGCACAGCTGCAAGGCTGCCTTGCAAGCTGCGGCAATGGTGTTCCATGCCCATCAACCCTGACCCCACAGCCCACCTTCTGGCCACCCCCCGCTACTCCCCCCGGCCTTGAGAGAAGTCCCTGGCCAGCGGCATACTATGGCGATGTTGGATATTTTCTGTACCCCCTCTCTCTTCCTCAGCAGCCACGACGCACAAATAAACCTCGCTGCCAGGAATTCCTCCAAGTGGAGGCGAAGAATCGCGGAGGCCCCGGAGAATACCGGGTCAGGCCCATTAGTGATGTGCCAACTGTGTTTACTGTACGTGCACAGTGGAACAGGTTGACGCTTGTGGCGAATGTATTTCACCTAATGCATGAGCTGTCTGTACTGTCTGTATAATGATGCGACCCATGACCTGAAAGTGATGATACAGGCTACTTCCAGGTACTGTACTGGAACCCGGTGGGCTCCGCATCTGGCTCCGCCCTCACCGGGGCCATATATAGTCCGGCCACCTGTGGGTGGCACTCATTTGTACAGCCGACTCTGGCAGGCGAGTTCATGGATATTAAAGCCTAATGTTCACTCATTCTCACGGTCTCACAGTGAATTGACAGTAGAACAATTTAATATCCATGACAGCATCATGGAAGCTGCTCTAAAGCCAGATAAGCTCGAACTCGACGCGCGCGCGTCGGAAGCCAAGGAGATCTTCGAACATTGGCTTCACTGTTTCGAGGTCTACCTCGAATCCTCCACAATGCCTCCCACTGAAACCCTCAAACAGTGACTCCTTCACGCTCGGGTGAGCCATCGATCCCGTGATAATCGAGAAAGCAGCCACGTACAAGGCAGCGGTTGCAACCCGCAAGGCGCATTTCATGAAGCCTGTAAACGAGCTGTATGCCCAACATCTCTTCACAACTTGCCGTCAACGCGCTGGGGAATTGCTAGATGAGTACCTGGAAAAACTGACCCTACTCGCAAGGAACTGCAGCTACCAGGATGTGACCGCAGAGGAACACATGAACCTACAGATCCGGGACACCTACGTGGCTGGAGTCCGATCGAACTACATCAAGATGCGCTTGCTGGAAAATGGGACCACTGACCTGCGGGACACGGTAAAGCTAGCTACCTTGTTAGAGCTGGTCTACCAGAACCTCAGTGCGTTCCCCGCGGACCCAGCGAACCCCTCGTGGATGCCATCGTCGTGGGCCTGTGCCGCGCGGCTGCCAGTCCAGCCGGGGGAACCGCAGTGCTACTTCTGCGGTCAGGGCCAACACCCCCGGCAGCGTTGCCCAGCCCGCACAGCGACGTGCAGCGACTGTGGAATAAAAGGACACTTCGCCAGAGTCTGTCTGGGTCGACCTAAAGCCCAGAAATCGAACACTCACCAGTTCCGACCCGTGCACTCACCGGCCCGCAGACCCCGCAACGTGGCTGCGTGCCTGCCCGGAACGCCCCCTTCAGACGCGTCATCATCCTCATGCGACTCGTGGGGGTCGCCAACTTGCCTGCCGGCTCAAACACCGACCGGCACGTGCGACCGATGGGGGCGGCCATCTTGGTCGCCATCTTCGACCCGGCCCGACACGTGCGACTCGTGGGGGCGGCCACCTTCGTCGCCACCTTCGACCCAGCCCGACACGTGTGACTCATTGGGGCCGCCATTTTGTGACCACGACACCTCCGACCACACTAGCTACCCGCAGCTGGGCGCAGTCACCCTCGACCAGTCACAACCGAAGCACTTGAAAAACTCAATGATGGTCGTGCGGGTCAACGGGCATGAGACACCCTGCCTTTTCGACTCCAGGTGCATGGAGAGCTTTGTTCACCCTGACACGGTAATGTGCTGCTCACTTCCCATATACCCCGCATCCCAAACCATCTCCCTTGCCTCCGGATCCCATTCGGTCCAGATCCGGGGGTACTGTATCGCTAACCTCGCGATGCAGGGCGCCGAGTACGCCCATTTTAAGTTGTACGTCCTCCCTCACCTCTGCGCCTCCCTACTGCTCGGATTAGACTTCCAATGCAGTCACCAAAGCCTGACCCCACAGTTTGGCGGACCCTTACCCCCCCTCACGGTATGCAGCCTCGCGACCCTCAAGGTCTCCCCCCCTTCGCTCTTTGTGAACCTCACTCCCGACTGTAAGCCCATCGCCACCAGGAGCAGGCGGTATAGTTCCCAAGATATGGCTTTTATCAAGTCGCAGGTCCTGTGACTGTTGAGTGAAGGGATCATCGAGGCCAGCAACAACCCCTGGAGAGCACAAGTGGTGGTCGTCCGGACCGGGGAAAAGAACTGGATGGTTGTAGACTACAGCTAGACTATTAACCGGTTCACGCAACTGGATACGTACCCCCTCCCCCGCATAGTGGAGATGGTCAATCAGATCGCACAGTACCGTGTGGTCTCAACGGTTGATCTGAAGTCGGCCTACCACCAGCTCCCAATCCGCCCAGAAGAACGCCACTACACTGCTTTTGAAGCAGCCGGCTGACTCTTCCACTTCCTGAGGATCCCCTTCGGCGTCACTAGAGGAGTCTGGATCTTTCAGAGAATGATGGCCCGAATGTTGGACCAGTACGGTTTGCTGGCTACATTCACGTACTTGGACAATGTCACCATCTGCGGCCATGATCATCAGGACCATGACGCCAACCTTCAGAGGTTCCTCCAGGCCGCCCAATCATTCAGCCTCACGCACAACAAAGAGAAGTGCGTTTTACGCACTACACAATTGACCATCCTCGGCTACGTCCTGCGGAACAGAGTCCTGGGGCCCGACCCCGATTGTATGCGCCCCCTCACGGAACTCCCCCCTCTCCACAGCCTCAAGTCCCTCAAACGATGCCTGGGGCTGTTCGCCTACTACGCCCAGTGGGTCTCCAACTCTGCGGACAAAGCCCGCCCACTTATTCAAACCACCACTTTTCCCCTGACGGCTGAGGCCCACTTGGCCTTCAGCCGCATCAAGGCCGACATCACCAAGGCCGATGTGCACGCGGTGGGCGAGTCTGTCCCCTTTCAGGTAGAGAGCCATGCGTCAGACATCGCACTGGCCACCACACTCAACCAGGCGGGCAGGCCAGTAGCATTCTTCTCTAGAACCCTCCACGCTTCCGAAATCCAACACTCCTCAGTCGAGAAGGAAGCACAAGCCATAGTGGAAGCCGTGCGGCACTGGAGTCACTACCTAGCCGGTAGGAGGTTCACCCTCGTCACCGACCAGCGGTTGGTCGCCTTCATGTTTGACAACGCACAACGGGGCAAAATAAAAAATTGCTAAATCCTGAGGAGGAGGATCGAACTCTCCACCTACAATTACGATATCAAGTATCATCCTGGGAAGCTCAACGAACCACCAGATGCCCTGTCCGGCGGCACATGTGCCAGCGCGCAAGATGACCAACTTCGGGCTATCCACGATGACCTCTGCCACCCGGGGGTCACCCGCCTTACCCACTTTATTAAGGCCCGCAATCTGCCCTTCTCCGCCGAGGAGGTCAAGGCCATGACCAGGGACTGCCAGGTCTGCGCAGAGTGCAAACTGCACTTCTACTGGCCGGACAAGGCCCGCCTGGTAAAGGTCTCCCGGCCCTTTCAGCGCCTAAGTATGGACTTCAAAGGGCCCCTCCCCTCCACCAACCGTCATATATACTTTCTAACCGTCATCGCCGAGTACTCCCACTTCCCCTTCGCAGTCCCCTGCCCCGACATGACCCCGGCCACTGTGGTAAAGGCACTGCACAGCATCTTCACACTGTTCGGTTTCCCTGCTTACGTCCACAGTGACCGGGGTACATCGTTCATGAGCAATGAGCTGCGTCAGTACCTGCTCAACCAAGGCATCGCCTCGAGCAGGACTACGAGCTATAACCCCCAGGGAAACGGGCAGGTGGAGAGGGAGAAGGCGACGGTATGGAAGGCCGTCCTTCTGGCCCTCCGTTCTAGAATTCTCCCAATCCCCAACTCCCTCCACTCCATTAGATCTCTCCTCTGCACAGCCACGAACGAGACCCCTCACGACCGCTTGTTTCTCTAGGAAGCCCACCTCCGGGGTCTCGCTTCCACCTTGGCTCACAACTCCGGGACCTGTCCTTCTCCAGAGGCACATGAGGAGCCATAAGACTGACCCCCTGGTCGAGAGGGTCCAGCTGCTGCACGCCAACCCCCAGTGCACCTACATCGCGCACCAGGATGGACGGCACGATACGGTGTCCCTACGAGATCTGGCACCAGCTGGATCCCCTGCCAACGTGCCCTCCTCCCTGCTGCCTACAGCCACCCCCTGCACCCCTTATGCCCCCCTGGGTCTCCTGTCTTGGCCCACGCCAGCACTGCCACCACTCCCTTGCCTACCCCCACCCCCCAACCATCTCCAACACACCACACCAGCTCAAGCTCCAGACACGACGCCCCCGGAGTCACCATCGGCAACGACCGTGCCCACCGCATCGCAAGAGCAGAGGAGGTCTAAAAGAACGATCCAGCCTCCAGACAGACTGAATCTCTAATGACCCCATGTCAACCCCGCTGGACGTGATTTTGTTAATGGGGGTGAATGTGGTGAATGTATTTCACCTAATGCATGAGCTGTCTGTACTGTCTGTATAATGATGTGACCCATGACCTGGAAGTGATGATACAGACTACTTCCAGATACTGTACTGGAACCCCGGTGGACTCCATTTCTGGCTCCGCCTTCACCGGGGCCATATATAGTCCGGCAACCTATGGGTGGCACTCATTTGCACAGCCAACTCTGGCAGCTGGGTTCATGGATATTAAAGCCTAATGTTCACTCATTCTCACGGTCTCACAGTGAATTGGCGGTATAACAACGCTGCTTTTGAGGCACTGGAGAATTGCGATTTGGCATGAAACCGATTTTGGCGTCAAAGCTAATTCTCCGCCCAATCACGTTTCCCAATTCCAGCCTCAGCTGACGGAGAATCCCGCCCTCTACTTCTTCCTTCATTCTCTTTTTCATTACCAGGGTGTAAAACATGGGGCTAAATCTCCATCACCCTTTTTCCCCATAATGCCAGTACCAAAGAAGACAAGGTAGCCTGCCTCAACGACTACCTGTGGCCCTGACTGTTGTGTTGGGGTGCGAAGACATATTTACAGGACTACGTACATGAGAACTAAGCTATTTACATGGGAAGGTGCCTGGTGCAGAGAAGCAGTATGCAACAAGAGTAACGAGACTAACACTATATACAAACCAGGGAAACGATCAAACAAAGCAACGAAACAATTCAGAGAGTCCATAAGTTCGCAAAGTACATAAATTTAGTCTCTGAGGTGGGCAACGAATTCTGGTTGACCGCCTCAAGGGTAGGTCGAGAGTCGCCGGTTCAGGAGCGGGCTGGACTGCGTCAGAGTCAGGGGGATGCAGAGTGACAGGGAGCTCTGCATAGTCCATGGCAGGGTCAGCAGGAGGGCGAGGCGACAGTGGAGGATCACGTAGCGAGCATGAAATGAGACAAAGGGCGCGTCGATTGCAGCGCAGAATAGAGCCATCCGGTAGACGAACCAGGATGGTTCGGGGGGGGCCACCTGCCGAAGAACCACAGCGGTTGCAGACCAGCCACCATCCAGAAGATGGATGCGGACGTTGTCATCTGGAGCCAGAGCAGGGAGATCAGCTGCATGGGAGTCATGAGCCGCCTTGTGCTCTGCACGAGACAGCTGCATCCGGCGAAGGACCGGAACGTGGTCGAGGTCTGGGACATGGATGGATGGCAGCGTCGTCCTCAGGGTGCAACCCATGAGTAACATGGCTGGCGACAGACCAGTGGGCAGTGGGGCAGAGCGATAGGCCAGCAGGGCTAGGTAGAAATTGGACCCAGTATCGGCAGCCTTGCATAGGAGCTGTTTGACGATATGTACTCCCTTCTCCACTTTACCGTTGGATTGGGGGTACAGAGGACTGGATGTCACATGGGCAAAATTGGACCGCTTGGCAAAGTTGGACCATGCTTGGCTGGCGAAGCAGGGACCATTGTCCGACATAACCGTGAACGGGATGCCGTGTCGAGCAAAGGTTTCTTTACATGCACGAATGACTGCAGATGAGGTGAGGTCGTGCAACCGTATCACCTCCGGGTAATTTGAAAAGTAGTCCACGATCAGGACATTGTCTCTACCCAGCGCGTGGAACAGGTCGATGCCCACCTTGGTCCATGGTGACGTAACCAAATCATGGGGCTGAAGGGTCTCACATGGTTGGGCCAGCTGGAAGCCCTGACAAGTGGGGCAGTTGAGCACTGTGTTGGCTATGTCCTCATTAATGCCGGGCCAGTACACTGCCTCTCGGGCCCGTCGGCGGCACTTTTCCACGCCAAGGTGGCCCTCGTGTAGTTGTTCCAGGACAAGCTGGTGCATGCTATGCGGGATGACAATGCGGTTCGGTTTTAGAAGAACCCTGTCTACTACCGCCAGATCATCTCTGACATTATAGAGTTGGTGCATGACACGCTGTAGCAAGGGGTCGGCCGCCGTTTTGTGGCGAATTTGGACGAGGCGTTCATCCGAGGCAGGTAGATTGGAGGCCGCGAATGCCACATGGGCGTCAACGTGGCAGACAAATCCCGCTGGGTCACTTGGAGTGTTGACTGCCCTGGAGAGAGCGCCAGCAATGATGAGGTCCTTGCCTGGGGTGTATACCAGCTGGAAGTCATATCGCCGGAGCTTGAGAAGAATACACTGGAGGCGAGGCGTCATGCGATGGTCGGTCTCGACGGTGAATTGAGGAAGTCCGTAGACATAATCGTGAAACTTAACCACACCCGTCAGAAGGCCCAGGCACTCCTTTTCTATCTGCGCGTAGCGCTGCTCCGTGGGGGTCATCGCACATGACGCATATGCAACGGGGGCCCATGATGAGACCTCATCACGTTGACGGAGCACTGCCCCAATGCCGGATTGACTGGCATCGGTCGAAATTGTGGTCTCCTTTGCTGGATCAAAGAAAGTCCGCATCCGGCTGTACACCCAATTGGGAGATGTTGTCCCCGAGGAACTTGAGTTCCGTCTGGCCATAAGAGCATTTGACCCTGTTGAGGTGGAGGCCATGCTCATGTATACATCAGATTACGCGCTGGAGGTGACTAACATGCTCCTGCAGGGTGGTAGATCAAATGATTATGTCATTGACATAGACGCAAACACCCTCAATGCCTTCCATCATTTGTTCCATAATCCGATGGAACACTTCTGATGCAGATATGATCCCAAACGGCATCCTGTTATAACAATATCTGCCAAAGGGGGTGTTAAATGTGCAAATTTCCTGCTGGATTTATCGAGCTGGATTTGCCAGAATCCTTTTGAGGCGTTGAGTTTGGTGACGAGCCTGGCGCGAGCCATCTCACATGTGAGCTCTTCGCGACTGTGAATCGGGTAGTGCTCCCTCATGATATTGCGCTTTCGATCCTTGGGATCAATGCAAATTCTCAATTCGCAGAAGGCTTTTTTACACATACCAGTCGGTCGGTTCCGTGACTTTGGAAATCACGCCTTGGTTCTGGAGGTCCTGCAGCTGCTGCTTGACGCGGTCCTTACGCTGGGACCCTGCGAGGTGCGTGCACCACAGGCGTGGCATTCGGTTTTAATAAAATCTTGTAGGTGTACGGGAGCGTGCCCATGCCCTCGAAGACATCGTGGTAGTGGTTGATAATGGTGTCCAGCTGCGCCCTGAAGCCGGTGCCCTGAAAGGGAGACGCATCAGCAGGAGAGAGAGAGTGAACTCTCTGAACTAGGTTGAACAGCTTGCATGCCTACGCGCCAAGCAGGGAGGCTTTCGAGGAGCCCACGATTTCAAAGGGAAGGATGGCTTTGCGTGACCTGTGCGTCACTTCAAGTTGGCATGAGCCGCTGCCAGCAATGGCATTGCCATTATAATCTAATAGCTGGCAGGCTAATGGGAGGATGGCTGGTTTGACACGAAGGCTTTGGAGGTCAGACCATGCAATGAGATTGGCGGAGGCACCAGTGTCCAGCGGGTACTGGACACTGACCGTAAGGGTGGCACACCACTCATCGTCTGGATCATTGCTGTATACCGATGGAGGCTGGATTCTTTGCTTCGGGGACACCCTGTTTTTTGTGACGATACCGACTTGAAAAGGCGCCTTCGGGTCCTCGGTGTCAAGAGTGAACTGAGAAGCGCCAACACCTGGTGTGCCATGGGGTGCACATTGACTTGCCTGTCCCGTTGGTGGGTCAACTGGCTGGATATTTGACTTCCTCACCTCTCACCAACAGACCACAATCTATCATTTAGGCAACAGCACCTCCTCCACAATAGTCCTCAAATCCGGGGCTCTGCAAGGATGTGTGCTCAGTCCTCTACTGTGATGTGGAAGCATTGGAAAGGGTGCAAAGGAGATTTACCAGGATGCTGCCTGGTTTGTAGGATAGGTCTTATGAGGAAAGGTTGAGGGAACTCGGGCTTTTCTCTTTGGAGCGAAGGAGGATGAGAGGCGACTTAATAGAGGTTTATAAGATAATGAGGGGGATAGATAGAGTGGACGTTCAGAGACTATTTCCTCGGGTGGATGTAGCTGTTACAAGGGGGCATAACTATAAGATTCAGGGTGGAAGATATAGGAGGGATGTCCGAGGTAGGTTCTTTACTCAGAGAGTGGTTAGGGTGTGGAGTGGACTGCCTGCTGTGATAGTGGAGTCGGACACTTTAGGAACTTACAAGCGGTTATTGGATAGGCACATGGAGCACACCAGAATGACAGGGAGTGGGATGCTTGATCTTGGTTTCGGACAATGCTCGGCACAACATCGAGGGCCGAAGAGCCTGTTCTGTGCTGTACTGTTCTATGTTCTATGTTCCAAATGTAACTTGCTAATTTAGGTTTTTCTCACCTTTCTTTGACTTAATAAAATACCCTGTTACAAATCTTCTTCTCAAGCTATATTCTATCCAATTTCCTGGAACCGTAGAAACCTGAACAATAAGTAAAGATTTGTGGAAGAAAATCAAGGGGCTGAATTCTCCACTTCATGATGCCAGAGTCGTGATCAGGCAGTGAATGTAAATGTGTAGAGTGCCACCAGTCATATGGGTGCTCCCCACCCCACCCCACCCTAATCCCTGGGAACCACCAGAAGCCAGTTGACCCACCAACGGGACAGGCAAATCAATGTGCACCCCATGGCACACCAGGTGTTGGCGTTTCTCAGATCAGTCCTCCGAAGTGCAACCCCACTGCAGGGGAAGCAGGGGACGAACAGAGCACACACGGACAGAGGACACATGCACCATGGCCTCTGGCATCCTCCCTGGCATACCATCCTCTCAGGGCAGAAGCCCCACCAGTGACACTATCAGCTAGCCCACTCTGCAGGACCACCGGCTGTCTCCTAGCCCTGCCTGTCCGACCCCCTGCTCCCACCATCATGCCCCATACTGGTTGCCACAGCCCAGGGCCACATACAGGACCCACAGCACACTGCAGCTATGGTCCCAGCAGATACCCATCTGCCCCTCTCCCATCCATGGGCCCTGCCTGCACGCATGCCACCAAGCATGTAGTAGGTCAGTGGCACATGGTGACGCCAGATGCCACCCTGCTGGCGGGGCATCACACAGCCCATCTAAGGAGGACATCCACAGTAGGCCACAGAGGGGAATGTAAGACAGGGCCACAGAGCATGTCCCTGGTATAGAACATAGAACATTACAGCGCAGTACAGGCCCTTCGGCCCTTGATGTTGCGCCGATCTGTGAAATCACTCTAAAGCCCATCTACACTATTCCCTTATCGTCCAGATGTCTACCCAATGACCATTTGAATGCCCTTAGTGTTGGCGAGTCCACTACTGTTGCAGGCAGGGCATTCTATGCCCTTACTACTCTCTGAGTAAAGAACCTACCTCTGACATCTGTCTTATATCTATCTCCCCTCAATTTAAAGCTATGTCCCCTCGTGCCAGACATCACCATCCGAGGAAAAAGGCTCTCACTGTCCACCCTATCCAATCCTCTGATCATCTTGTATGCCTCAATTAAGTCACCTCTTAACTTTCTTCTCTCAAACGAAAACAGCCTCAAGTTTTCATAGAATTTACAGTGCAGAAGGAGGCCATTCGGCCCATCGAGTCTGCACTGGCTCTTAGAAAGAGCACCCTACCCAAGCCCACACCTCCACCCTATCCCCATTACCCAGTAACCCCACCTAAACCCATTACCCAGTAACCCCACCCACCACTAAGGGCAATTTTGGACACGAAGGACAATTTAGCATGGCCAATCCACCTAACCCGCACATCTTTGGACTGTGGGAGGAAACCGGAGCACCCGGAGGAAACCCACGCGCACATGGGGAGAACGTGCAGACTCTACACAGACAGTGACCCAAGCCGGGAATTGAACTTGGGACCCTGGAGCTGTGAAGTAATTGTGCTAACCACAATGCTACCGTCCCTCAGCCTTTCCTCATAAGATCTTCCCTCCATACCAGGCAACATTCTGGTAAATCTCCTCTGCACCCTTTCCAATGCTTCCACATCCTTCCTATAATGCAGCGACCAGAATTGCACGCAATACTCCAAATGCGGCCGCACCAGAGTGCTGTATAGCTGCAACATGACCTCATGGCTCCGAAACGCAATCCCTCTACCAATAAAAGCTAACACACCGTACGCCTTCTTAACAACCCTCTCAACCTGGGTGGCAACTTTCAGGGATCTATGTACATGGACACCGAGATTTCTCTGCTCATCCACACTGCCAATAATCTTACCCTTAGCCCACTACTCTGTCTTCCTGTTATTCCTTCCAAAATGAATCACCTCACCCTTTTCTGCATTAAACTCCATTTGCCACCTCTCAGCCCAGCGCTGCAGCTGATCTATGTCCCTCTGTAACTTGTAACATCCTTCCGCACTGTCCACAACTCCACCGACTTTAGTGTCATCTGCAAATTTACTCACCCATCCTTCTACGCCCTCCTCCAGGTCATTTATAAAAATGACAAACAGCAGTGGCCCCAAAACAGATTCTTGTGGTACACCACTAGTACCTGGACTCCACTCTGAACATTTCCCATCAACCACCACCCTTTGTCTTCTTCCAGCTAGCCAATTTCTGATCCAAACTGCTAAATCACCCTGAATCCCATGCCTCCGTATTTTCTGCAGTAGCCTACCATGGGGAACCTTATCAAACGCTTTACTGAAATCCATATACATCACATCAACTGCTTTACCCTCATCCACCTGTTTGGTCACCTTCTCAAAGAAATTAATAAGTTTGTGAGGCACGACCTACCCTTCACAAAACCGTGTTGACTATCTCTAATCAAATTATTCCTTTCCAGATTACACATCCTGTCTCTTATAAACCTTCCCAAGATTTTGCCCACAACAGAAGTAAGGCTCACTTGTCTATAGTTACTGGGGTTGTCTCTCCTCCCCTTCTTGAACAAGAGGACAACATTTGCTATACTCCAGTCTTCTGGCACTATTCCTGTAGACAAAGAAGACTTAAAGATCAAAGACAAAGGCTCAGCAATCTCCTCCCTAGCTTCCCAGAGAATCCTAGGATAAATCCCATCCGGCCCAGGGGACTTATCTATTTTCACACTTTCCAGAATTGTTAACACCTCCTCCTTATGAACCTGAAGCCCTTCTAGTCTAGTAGCCTAAATCTCAGTATTCTCCTCGACAACATTGTATTTTTCCTGTGTGAATACTGATGAAAAATATTCATTTAGCACCTCTCTTATCTCCTCGGACTCCAAGCACAACTTCCCACTACTGTCCTTGACTGGCCCTAATCTTACCCTAGTCATTTGTTTATTCCTGACATATCTATAGAAAGCTTTAGGGCTATCCTTGATCCAACTTGCCAAAGACTTCTCATGGCCCCTCCTTGCTCTTCTTAGCTGTCTCTTTAGGTCCTTCCTAGCTAACTTGTACCTCTCAAGCGCCCTAACTGATCCTTCATGTCTCATCTTTACATAAGCCTCCGTCTTCCTCTTGACAAGTGTTTCGACAGCTTTAGTAAACCACGGTTCCCTTGCTCGACCACTTCCTCCCTGCCTGACAGATACATACTTATCAAGGACACGCAGTAGCTGTTCCTTAAACAAGCTCCACATTTCCATTGTGCCCATCCCCTGCAGCTTTCCTCTCCATCCGATGCATCCTAAGTCATGCCTCATCGCATCATAATTGCCTTTCCCCCAGATATAACTCTTGCCCTGCGGTATATACCTATCCCTTTCCATCACTAAAGTAAACGTAATCGAATTGTGGTCACTATCACCAAAGTGCTCACCTACCTCCAAATCTAACACCTGTCCTGGTTCATTGCCCAGTACCAAATCCAATATGGCCTCGCTTCTCGTTGGCCTATCTACATACTGTGTCAGGAAACCCTCCTGCACACATTGGACAAAAACGGACCCATCTAAAGTACTCGAACAATAGCGTTTCCAGTCAATATTTGGAAAGTTACAGTCCCCCATAACAACTACCCTGTTGCTTTCGCTCCTATCCAGAATCATCGTTGCAATCCTTTCCTCTACATCTCTGGAACTATTCGGAGGCCTATAGAAAACCCCTAACAGGGTGACCTCTCCTTTCCTGTTTCTAACCTCAGCACCTTTCTACCTCAGTACGAAGTCTTACAACACCAGGTTGAAGTCCAACAGGTTTGTTTCGATGTCACTAGCTTTCGGAGCGCTGCTCCTTCCTCAGGTGAATGAAGAGGTATGTTCCGGAAACAAATATATAGACAAATTCAAAGCTGCCAGACAATGCTTGGAATGCGAGCATTAGCAGGTGATTAAATCTTTACAGATCCAGAGATGGGGTAACCTCAGGTTAAAGAGGTGTGAACTGAGGTTCTACCTCAGAAGAGCTGAGGTTCTACCTCAGCAGACGAGTCCTCATCAAACGTCCTTTCTGCCACCGTAATACTGTCCTTGACTAACAATGCCACCCCTCCCCGTCTTTTACCATCTTCCCTGAGCTTACTGAAATATCTAAACCCCGGCACCTGCAACAACCATTCCTGTCCATGCTCTATCCATGTCTCCGCAATGGCCACAACATCGAAGTCCCAGGTACCAACCCATGCCGCAAGTTCACCCACCTTATTCCGGATGCTCCTGGCATTGAAGAAGACACACTTTAAACTACCTTCCTGCCTGCCGGTACACTCCTGCAACTTTGAAACCTTACTCATGACCTCACTACCCTCAACCTCCTGTATACTGGAGCTACAATTCAGGTTCCCAAGCTCCTGCTGAACTAGTTTAAACCCCCCCGAAAAGCATTAGCAAATTTCCCCCCCAGGATATTGGTACCCCTCTGGTCCAGCTGTAGACCATTCCGTTTGTAGAGGTCCCACTGACCCCAGAATGAGCCCCAATTATCCAGCAACCTGAAACCCTCCCTCCTGCACCATCCCTGTAGCCACGTGTTCAACTCCTCTCTCTCCCTATTCCTCGTCTCGCTATCACGTGGCACGGGTAACAACACAGAGATAATAACTCTGTTTGTCCTAGATCTAAGTTTCCACCCTAGCTCCCTGAATTCCTGCCTTACATCCCTATCCCTTTTCCTACCTATGTCGTTGGTACCAATGTGGACCACGACTTGGGGCTGCTCCCCCTCCCCCTTAAGGATCCCGAAAACACGATCCGAGACATCACGCACCCTGGCACCTGGGGGTCAACACACCAACCGCGAGTCTCTCTCGTTCCCACAGAATCTCCTATCTATCCTCCTAACTATGGAGTCTCTAATGACTAATGATCTACTCCTCTCCCCCCTTCCCTTCTGAGCAACAGGGACAGACTCTGTGCCAGAGACCTGTACCCCATGGCTTACCCCTGGTTACTCGTCCCACCCAACAGTATCCAAAGCGGTATACTTGTTTCTAAGGGGAACGACCACAGGGGATCCCTGGACTGACTGCTTCCTCCCAGCCCCTTACACCGTCACCTAACTATCTTGATTCTTCGGAGTAACTACATCCCTGAAGCTTCTATCTATGACCACCTCTGCCTCCTGAATGATCCAAAGTTCATCCAGCTCCAGCTGCAGCTCCCCAACGCGGTTTCTGAGGAGCTGGTGATGGGTGCATTTCCCACAGATGAAAACAGCAGGGACACTGATGGCGTCCCTCACCGCAAACATTCTGCAGGAGGAACATTGCACTACCTTCCCTGCCATCCCTTCTAGATAAAAAAAGAAAAAGAAAGAAAGAGCTTACCTGTTATTCACTCCCCTTCTCAGCAAACTATCACTCAGCAAGTGTCACTTGACAAGAGCTCCTCCACAAACCACCTTCAAGTTAGGGTGAGCACACGGACGTATGCAAATTTCCCCCACAACAGCCAATCAGCAGCTCCACTCTACTGCCCTCTGCTGGTATAGGTAGGGCCAGTCATCAGTACCCCTGCCAACAGGGACAGGTGCTCGGGTCAGAGGCCCCCCCAGTACCAGGCACCAATGGGGTATGGGTTGCGGTGTGGAAGGCAAAGCATCGCAAGGAATGGTTGAGGGAGGGGGGTGGATTTGGAGCGGGGGGACATCCAGAAGCTGGAGCTGCTGCACAAACCAGAGCCACCAAATAGCCCATTGGACCTGGATGGGCATGGGAGTACTTACCATGTAAACATGTTTACCCCTTTCCCCTTGCAAAGAATGGACTTCGGTATTCAGTCAGCAATGGTTGCCTTCTGCCTGTCTTGTGGATCCTTGTGGATGAACTGAGGCTGTGGGAACAGAAACCGTTCAGGGAGGACCTGCAGAACAGGAGCCTGCCCCAGTGATGCAGGGTTGAGCCAGTGAGGTTGGCGAGTTGGATGTCCAACAGGCCAAGGAGGAGGTGCGAAGGAGGCGACACATCCGGCTACATGTATACATTCGGCACCTGTCCTTCCAGGACCTGCCAGACCGAGGGTGCCGCAGAAGCCTTCGGCTAACCAGAGAGACCATGCGGCACCTGTGCAAGGTGATAGTGCACCTAGAACGGCGAGGGTATGGAGGAGGACACCCCATCCAGTGCCATCAAAGAAATGGTCGCCCTGAACCTCTTTGTCATGGGGCCCTTCCAGGAGGCGAGTGGGGACCTGTTTGGTTTCTCACAGATATCGGTGCAGAGGTGCATCCGCGCCATCACAGATACCTTTTCTGACCTGGCAGTGGGCTGTATACTCCATGAACATTAAGTTTATGCAGATCAGCTCAGCCTGTCAACTCATATCGTTCCAGCCAGCCTTGCAGGAATGTCCGGGCCATTCAACCCACGGTCACCGAGTCCGATGCGGACCTCCTACCCAATATTGACACCGAGGACCCGAAGGTGCCTTTTCGAGTCGGTATCGTTACAAAAACAGGGTGTCCCCGAAGCAAAGAATCCAGCCTCTATCGGTATACAGCATCGATCCAGACGATGACTGGTATGCCACCCTGACGGTCAACCGGTCACAAATTCCGCCTGGACACTGGTGCCTCCGCCAATCTCATTGCGCGGTCTGATCTCCAAAGCCTTCATGTCAAACCAGCCATCCTCCCGTCAGCCTGCCAGCTGTTAGATTATAATGGCAATGCCATTGCTGCCAGTGGCTCATGCCAACTTGAAGTGACGCACAGGTCACGCAAAGCCATCCTTCCCTTTGAAATCATGGGCTCCTCAAAAGCCTCCCTGCTTGGCGCGCAGGCATGCAGCTGTTGAATCTAGTTCAGAGAGTTCACTCTCTCTCTCCTGCTGACGCGTCTGCCTTTCAGGACACCGACTTCAGGGCGCAGCTCAACGCCATTATCAACCAGTACCACAACGTCTTCGAGGGCATGAGCAGGCTTCCGCACACCTACAAGATTTTATTAAAACCGAATGCCACGCCTGTGGTGCACGCACCTCGCAGGGTCCCAGCACCCCTTAAGGACCGCCTCAAGCAGCAACTGCAGGACCTCCAGAACCAAGGAGTGATTTCCAAAGTCACGGAACCAACCGACTGGGTCAGTTCCATGGTATGTGTAAAAAAGCCTTCCGGGGAATTGGGAATTTGCATTGATCCCAAGGATCTAAATCAAAATATCATGAGGGAGCATTTCCAAATCCCAAGCGCGAAGAGCTCACATATGACATGGCTCGCGCCAAGCTCTTCACCAAACTCAACGCCTCGAAAGGATTCTGGCAAATCCAGCTCGATAAATCCAGCAGGAAACTTTGCACATTCATACCGCCTTTGGCAGATATTGTTACATCAGGATGCCGTTTGGGATCATATCTGCATCAGAAGTGTTCCATAGGATTATGGAACAAATGATGGAAGGCATTGAAGGTGTTCGCCTCTATGTCAATGACATAATAATTTGATCCACCACCCCGCAGGAGCATGTTAGTCGCCACCAGCGCGTATTCAGACGTAGACATGAGCATGGCCTCTGCCTCAACAGGGCCAAATGCTCTTTTGGTCAGACGGAACTCATGTTCCTTGGGGACCACATCTCCCAATTGGGTGTGCAGCCGAATGCAGACAAGATAGCTGCCATCACAGCTATGAAAACACCAGAGGACAAGAAGGCGGTCCTCCGATTTCTGGGCATGGTCAATTTGTTAGGGAAATTCATCACTAACCTCACCTCTCATACCACGGCTCTCAGGAACCTGGTCAGGAAGACGACAGACTTCCAATGGCTCCCTACCCACGAGCGCGAATGGAGAGAACTCAAAGCAAAACTGACCACGGCCCCGGTCTGAGCTTTCTTTGATCCAGCAAAGGAGACCAAAATTTTGACCAATGCCAGTCAATCTGGCATTGGGGCAGTGCTCCTTCAATGTGATGAAGCCTCATCATGGGCCCCCGTTGCATATGCGTCACGTGCGATGACCCCCACGGAGCAGCGCTACGCGCAGATAGAAAAGGAGTGCCTGGGCTGTCTGACCGGTGTGATTAAGTTTCACGATTATGTCTACGGACTTCCTCAATTCACCGTCGAGACCGACCATCGCCCACTGGTCAATATAATACAGAACGACTTGGACGACATGACGCCTCGCCTCCAGCGTATTCTTCTCAAGCTCCGGCGATATGACTTCCAGCTGGTATGCACCCCAGGCAAAGACCTCATCATTGCTGATGCTCTCTCTAGGGCAGTCAACACTCCATGTGACCCAGCGGGATTTGTCTGCCAGGTTGACGCCCATGTGGCATTCGCGGCCTCCAATCTACCTGCCTCGGATGAACGCCTCGTCCAAATTCGCCACAAAACGGCGGCTGAACCCTTGCTACAGCGTGTCATGCGCCACCTAACGGACGAATGGCTCAAGGGCCAATGCCCTGAATTCTATGTCAGAGATGATCTGACGGTAGTAGACGGGGTTCTTCTAAAACTGGACCGCATTGTTATCACGCATAGCATGCGCCACCTTGTCCTGGAACAACCACAAGAGGGCCACCTTGGCATGGAAAAGTGACGCCGACGGGCCCGAGAGGCAATGTACTGGCCCGGCATTAATGAGGACATAACCAACACAGTGCTCAACTGCCCCACTTGTCAGCGCTTCCAGATGGCCCAACCACGTGAGACCCTGCAGCCCCATGAGTTGGTCACGTCACCATGGATCAAAGTGGGCATCAACCTGTTCCACGCGCTGGGTAGAGACAATGTCCTGATCGTGGACTACGTTTCAAATTACCCGGAGGTGAAACGGTTGCACGACATCACCTCATCTGCAGTCATTCGTGCATGTAACGAAACCTTTGCTCGACACAGCATCCCGCTCACGGTTATGTCAGACAATGGCCCCTGCTTCGTCAGCCAGGAATGGCCCAACTTTGGCAGGCGGTACAATTTTGCCCATGAGACATCCAGTCCCCTGTACAAAGAGTGAAACGGCTCCTATGCAAGGCTGCCGATGCTGGGTCCAATTGCTGCCTTGCCTTGCTGGCCTATCGCTCCGCCCCACCGTCCACTGGCCTGTCGCCAGCCCAGTTACTCATGGGTCGCACCCTGAGGACGACGCTGCCATCCATCCATGTCCCAGACCTTGACCACGTTCCGGTCCTTCGCCGGATGCACGGATGTCTCGTGCACAGCACAAGGCGGCTCATGACTCCCATGCAGCTGATCTCCCTGCTCTGGCTCCAGATGACAACGTCCGCGTCCATCTTTCAGATGGTGGCTGGTCTGCAACCGCTGTTGTCCTTCGGCAGGTGGGCCCCGCTCATTCCTGGTTCGTCTACCAGATGGCTCTATTCTGCGTCGGAATCGACCCGCCCTTCGTCTCGTTCCATGCTCGCCACTTGATCCTCCACTGTTGCCTCGCCCTCCTGCTGACCCTGCCACGGACTATGCAGAGTTCCCTGTCACTCTGCATCCCCCCGTCTCCGACGCAGTCCAGCCCGCTCCTCAACCAGCGGCTCTCGACCCACCCTTGAGGCGGTCAACCAGAATTCGTCGCCCACCTCAGAGACTTAATTTATCAACTTTGCGGAACTGTATACTCTCTGAATTGTTTTGTTGCTTTGTTTGATCGTTTCCCTGGTTTGTATATAGTGTTGATCTCGTTATTCTTGTTGCATACTGCTTCTCTGCACCAGGCTCCTTCCCATGTAAATCGCTTAGTTCTCATGTACGTAGTCCTGTAAATATGTCTTCGCACCCCACACGAAGGTAGGAACATTCTCACCATACATTATTTATTGCCACACACATACATTCTTTTTTAAAAGGGGGATGTCATAATATACACCAGTATATCATGGTGCAGATACACACACACTGATGGACACACAGCAAGACCAATCAACACACACAACACCGCAGCCAATCACCAGTTAGAGCACACTCACTATAAGACAGGGGGCATCAGAGTTCCCGCTCATTCGGGATGGAGCCTCCTAGAAGGACAGAGCTTACAGCTTACAGCACAGATCTTCACCATGTGCTGAGTGCATAGACTGGTTAGGACAGGCATAGGTCTTTAGTTTAATCTAACATCGTGTTAACCCACAGTGAAAGTATTTTCAACAGTTTCTAACTTATTAAAATAGTGTTGCACTATTTTAAGTGTTGGTGGCCTGTATGTGTTCCACGGATCCAGAGCACCCAACACATCAGACTGCGCGCGCGCGACTGCCGACGATTCTCCGGTCACCAGATAATCGCGTCTCGGCGTCGGAGCCGATCGCAATTTTGGCGCGGAGGCTCGGAGAATCCCAGCCGGCATGTCTGCATCGATTCTCACAAACGTCTACAGATGTGCCATAGAGAGCATTCTATCCGGCTCCATCACAGCCTGGTATGGCAATTGCTCAGTCCAAGATCGCAAGAAACTGCAGAGTGTGGTGAACTCAGCCCAACACATCACACAAGCTTGCCACCCTCCCATTGATTCTGTCTACACCTCCCGCTGCCTCAGGAAGGCAGACAGCATTTGTCAGAGACCCCTCTCACCCAGGCATTGCCTCCTTCCACACCCTTCCATCAGGCAGAAGATACAGACTCTGAAGACCCGCACATCCAGACATAGGAACAGCTTCTTCCCCACAGCTACTACACCCCTCAACGACTCCCCCTCGGACTATTCACGACTTCCTATGCTGTTCTTGCTCATGTTTTTTCTTTGTTTGGCCCCTTGTTCTGCACTGTAACCAATCACTATTTGTTGATATACCATTTGTCAATGTACTCTGTCGATTATTTTACTATGTACGTACCGTGTACGTTCCCTTGGCTGCAGAAAAATACTTTTCATTGTACTTCAGTACATGTGACAATAAATCAAATCAAATCAAAATCAAAATCACTGTGCATTATGCATCATTCTAAAAATGTGCACTTCACAGCACATTTCATGCATGTAGACTTTTAAAAAAAAATATTTTATTGAAAATATTTGGTCAACCAACACAGTACATTGTGCATCCTTTACATAATATTATAACAATGACCTATTTTATAAACAGAAAATGAATAAATAATAAATAACAAAAATGAAAACTAACCCTAATTGGCAACTGCCTTATCACAAGTAACACTCTCCAAAAATATAATTTAACAGTCCAATATATAATTATCTGTAGCAATGACCTATACATATTATACAGTATATATTAACAACCCTGAGAGTCCTTCTGGTTCCTCCTACCCCCCCCTCCCCCCCCCCCCCCACACCCCCCTCCCCACCCCCCCGATCCTGGGCTGCTGCTGCTGCCTTCTTTTTTCCATTCCATCTATCTTTCCGTGAGGTATTCGACGAACGGTTGCCACCGCCTGGTGAACCCTTGAGCCGACCCCCTTAGGACGAACTTAATCCGCTCTAGCTTTATAAACACTGCCATGTCATTTATCCAGGTCTCCACCCCCGGGGGCTTGGCTTCTTTCCACATTAGCAATATCCTACGCCGGGCTACTAGGGACGCAAAGGCCAAAACATCGGCCTCTCTCGCCTCCTGCACTCCCGGCTCTTGTGCGACCCCAAATATAGCCAACCCCCAGCTTGGTTCGACCCGGACCCCCACTACTTTTGAAAGCACCTTTGTCACCCCCATCCAAAACCCCTGTAGTGCCGGGCATGACCAAAACATATGGGTATGATTCGCTGGGCTTCTCGAGCACCTCGCACACCTATCCTCCACCCCAGAAAATTTACTGAGCCGTGCTCCAGTCATATGCGCCCTGTGTAATACCTTAAACTGAATCAGGCTTAGCCTGGCACACGAGGACGACGAGTTTACCCTGCTTAGGGCATCTGCCCACAGCCCCTCCTCGATCTCCTCCCCCAGCTCTTCTTCCTATTTCCCTTTTAGTTCATCTACCATAGTCTCCCCTTCGTCCCTCATTTCCCTATATATATCTGACACCTTACCATCCCCCGCCCATGTCTTTGAGATCACTCTGTCCTGCACCTCTTGTGTCGGGAGCTGCGGGAATTCCCTCACCTGTTGCCTCGCAAAAGCCCTCAGTTGCATATACCTGAATGCATTCCCTTGGGGCAACCCATATTTCTCGGTCAGCGCTCCCAGACTCGCGAACTTCCCATCCACAAACAGATCTTTCAGTTGCGTTATTCCTGCTCTTTGCCACATTCCATATCCCCCATCCATTCCCCCCGGGGCAAACCTATGGTTGTTTCTTATCGGGGACCCCCCCCAAGGCTCCAGTCTTTCCCCTATGCCGTCTCCACTGTCCCCAAATCTTCAGTGTAGCCACCACCACCGGGCTTGTGGTGTAGTTCCTCGGTGAGAACGGCAATGGGGCTGTCACCATAGCCTGTAGGCTAGTCCCCCTACAGGACGCCCTCACTAATCTCTTCCACGCCGTTCCCTCCTCCTCTCCCATCCATTTACTCACCATTGAAATATTAGCGGCCCAATAATACTCACTTAGGCTCGGTAGTGCCAGCCCCCCCCTATCCCTGCTACGCTGTAAGAATCCCTTCCTCACTCTCGGGGTCTTCCCGGCCCACACAAAACCCATGATGCTCTTTTCAATCCTTTTTAAAAAAGCCTTCGTGATCACCACCGGGAGGCACTGAAACACAAAGAGGAATCTCGGAAGGACCACCATCTTAACCGCCTGCACCCTCCCTGCCAGTGACAGGGATACCATATCCCATCTCTTGAAATCCTCCTCCATTTGTTCCACCAACCGCGTTAAATTTAACCTATGCAATGTGCCCCAATTCTTGGCTATCTGGATCCCCAGGTAACGAAAGTCCCTTGTTACCTTCCTCAACGGTAGGTCCTCTATTTCTCTACTCTGCTCCCCTGGATGCACCACAAACAACTCACTTTTCCCCATGTTCAATTTATACCCTGAAAACTCCCCAAACTCCCCAAGTATCGGCATTATTTCTGGCATCCCCTCCGCCGGGTCTGCCACATATAGTAACAAATCGTCCGCATACAAAGATACCCGGTGTTCTTCTCCTCCTCTAAGTACTCCCCTCCACTTCTTGGGACCCCTCAACGCTATCGCCAAGGGCTCAATCGCCAGTGCAAACAATAATGGGGACAGAGGGCACACCTCCCACAAATAATCCCACTCCACTCTATCAAATGCTTTCTCGGCATCCATCGCCACTACTATCTCCGTTTCCCCCTCTGGTGGGGGATTCATCATTACCCCTAACAGCCTTCGTATATTCGTGTTCAGCTGTCTCCCCTTCACAAACCCAGTTTGGTCCTCGTGGACCACCCCCGGGACACATTCCTCTATTCTCATTGCCATTACCTTGGCCAGGATCTTGGCATCTACATTTAGGAGGGAAATAGGTCTATAGGACCCGCATTGTCGCGGGTCCTTTTCCTTCTTTAAGAGAAGCGATATCGTTGCTTCAGACATAGTCGGGGGCAGTTGTCCCCTTTCCTTTGCCTCATTAAAGGTCCTCGTCAATACTGGGGCGAGCAAGTCCACATATTTTCTATAGAATTCGACTGGGAATCCATCCGGTCCCGGGGCCTTTCCCGCCTGCATGCTCCTAATTCCTTTCACCACTTCTTCTACCTCGATCTGTGCTCCCAGTCCCATCCTTTCCTGCTGTTCCACCTTGGGAAATTCCAGCCGATCCAAAAAGCCCATCATTCTCTCCCTCCCATCCGGGGGTTGAGCTTCATATAATTTTTTATAAAATGTCTTGAACACTCCATTCACTCTCTCCGCTCCCCGCTCCATCTCTCCTTCCTCATCCCTCACTCCCCCTATTTCCCTCGCTGCTCCCCTTTTCCTCAATTGGTGTGCCAGCAACCTGCTCGCCTTCTCCCCATATTCGTACTGTACACCCTGTGCCTTCCTCCATTGTGCCTCTGCAGTGCCCGTAGTCAGCAAGTCAAATTCTACATGTAGCCTTTGCCTTTCCCTGTACAGTCCCTCCTCCGGTGCTTCCGCATATTGTCTGTCCACCCTCAAAAGTTCTTGCAGCAACCGCTCCCGTTCCTTACTCTCCTGCTTCCCTTTATGTGCCCTTATTGATATCAGCTCCCCTCTAACCACCGCCTTCAGCGCCTCCCAGACCACTCCCACCTGGACCTCCCCATTATCATTGAGTTTCAAGTACTTTTCAATGCACACCCTCACCCTTAGACACACCCCCTCATCTGCCATTAGTCCCATGTCCATTCTCCAGGGTGGGCGCCCTCCTGTTTCCTCCCCTATCTCCAAGTCTACCCAGTGTGGAGCGTGATCCAAAATGGCTATAGCCGTATACTCCGTTCCCCTCACCTTCGGGATCAACGCCCTTCCCAGAACAAAAAAGTCTATTCGCGAGTAGACTTTATGGACATAGGAGAAAAACGAGAACTCCTTACTCCTAGGTCTGCTAAATCTCCACGGGTCTACACCTCCCATCTGCTCCATAAAATCTTTAAGTACCTTGGCTGCTGCCGGCCTCCTTCCAGTCCTGGACTTCGACCTATCCAGCCCTGGTTCCAACACCGTATTAAACTCTCCCCCCATTATCAGCTTTCCCATCTCTACCACGCGTCCTAGCATCCGCCTCATAAAATTGGCATCATCCCAGTTCGGGGCATATGCGTTTACCAAAACCACCGTCTCCCCCTGTAGTTTGCCACTCACCATCACGTATCAGCCCCCGTTATCCGCCACTATAGTCTTTGCCTCGAACATTACCCGCTTCCCCACTAATATAGCCACCCCCCTGTTTTTCGCATCTAGCCCCGAATGGAACACCTGCCCCACCCATCCTTTGCGTAGCCTAACCTGGTCTATCAGTTTCAGGTGCGTTTCCTGTAACATAACCACATCTGCCTTAAGTTTCTTAAGGTGTGCGAGTACCCGTGCCCTCTTTATCGGCCCGTTCAGCCCTCTCACGTTCCACGTGATCAGCCGGGTTGGGGGGCTTCCTACCCCCCCCCCCCACCCTTGTCGATTAGCCATCCCCTTTTTCCAGCTCCTCACCCGGTTCCCACGCAGCTGTATCTCCCCCAGGCGGTGCCCCCCCGCCCATCCCCTCCCACACCAGCTCCCCCCTCTCCCCAGCAGCAGCAACCCAGTAATTCCCCCCTCCCACCCCCCCCCCCCGGCTAGATCCCCCGCTAGCGTAATTACTCCCCCCATGTTGCTCCCAGAAGTCAGCAAACTCTGGCCGACCTCGGCTTCCCCCCGTGACCTCGGCTCGCACCGTGCGACGCCCCCTCCTTCCTGCTTCTCTATTCCTGCCATGATTATCATAGCGCGGGAACCAAGCCCGCGCTTCTCCCTTGGCCCCGCCCCCAATGGCCAACGCCCCATCTCCTCCACCTCCCCTCCTCCCCCCATCACCACCTGTGGAAGAGAGAAAAGTTACCACATCGCAGGATTAGTACATAAAACTCCTCTTTCCCCCCTTTTTAACCCCCCTCTTCGCCCCCCACATTCGCCCCACCACTTTGTTCAAACGTTCTTTTTAATAACCCGCTCATTCCAGTTTTTCTTCCACAATAAAAGTCCACGCTTCATCCGCCGTCTCAAAGTAGTGGTGCCTTCCTTGATATGTGACCCACAGTCTTGCCGGTTGCAGCATTCCAAATTTTATCTTCTTTTTATGAAGCACCGCCTTGGCCCGATTAAAGCTCGCCCTCCTTCTCGCCACCTCCGCACTCCAGTCTTGATAAACGCGGATCACCGCGTTCCCCCATTTACTGCTCCGAGTTTTCTTTGCCCATCTAAGGACCATCTCTCTATCCTTAAAACGGAGGAATCTCACCACTATGGCTCTGGGAATTTCTCCTGCTCTCGGTCCTCGCGCCATCACTCGGTATGCTCCCTCCACCTCCAATGGACCCGCCGGGGCCTCCGCTCCCATTAACGAGTGCAGCATCGTGCTCACATATGCCCCGACGTCCGCTCCCTCCACACCTTCAGGAAGACCAAGAATCCTCAGGTTGTTCCTCCTTGCATTGTTCTCCAGTGCCTCCAACCTTTCCACACATCGTTTCTGATGTGCCTCATGCATCTCCGTCTTCACCACCAGGCCCTGTATGTCATCCTCATTCTCGGCTGCCTTTGCCTTCACGACCCGAAGCTCCCGCTCCTGGGTCTTTTGTTCCTCCTTTAGCCCTTCGATCGCCTGTAGTATCGGGGCCAACAGCTCTTTCTTCATTTCCTTTTTGAGCTCTTCCACACAGCATTTCAAGAACTCTTGTTGTTCAGGGCCCCATGTTAAACTGCCACCTTCCGACGCCATCTTGGTTTTTGCTTGCCTTCCTTGCCGCTGTTCTAAAGGATCCACTGCAATCCGGCCACTTTCTCCTCCTTTTTTCATCCGTATCCAGGGGGGATTCCCTTCTGGTTTACCGCACAGTGTTTTTAGCCGTCAAACTTGCCGTTGGGGCTCCTATCAAGAGCCCAAAAGTCCGTTTCACCGGGAGCTGCCGAAACGTGCGACTCAGCTGGTCATCGCTGTCATGATATTCAAACACACACATCATGATAGACACACCAACAGACAAATCAGAACACACAACACCACAACCAATGACAGAAAGATATAAAAGCACAGACACGACCCCCGGTGGTCAGTATTAGCTGCAGAGGAGGACCAGGACACATCTGCCACCAAACACACTCAGGGAGACAGCACGTGCAGAGTATCCAGAACGAACTGTATTATAAGAGTTAAAATAAAATAGAGTTGTACCACATACAACTGTGTTGGCTCATCTGTGCACCAGAGCACCCAACACCACATGGTACAGGAGTGGATCGATACCTGCCGGCATACCTCAGTGTACAGAGACAACCAGCAGTGCCCAGGCAAAATGATAGAGCTCCCGGTTCTGCAGCCGCTCCAGTGCCACGGCCACCTCCTCGAAAACTGGCGGCGATTCCGGCAAATGTTCGAATTGTTCCTGGTGGCAGCTGAACTCCAAGACCTGGATGATAGCGAAAAAATTGAATTTCTCCTCACCATCGCCGGTGCAAGGGCAAGAGAAATATTCACAAGGTTCAGGTTCTTCAGGAGGCAGCAAAGGTACGATTACCAGGCAGTCCTGGACAAATTCTCCAAGTACTGTGAAGAAAACGCAATCCAATCGGCAAATAAAGGTAAGAAAAGCTGCAGTACTCACCTCGTGGCTGGGATCCCGGAGCCCGAATTCCCAGAGGCCGAAATCCCGGGCCTGAGAGAGGGCTGGGTCGAGGTCGGCGGCCATCTTGCTAAAGGTATCACGCTAGCACAGTTGCGCGAGCAGTGCGCAGAACCGGAAGTATCGTTTGCGCATGCGCGAGATGCTGCGCATGCGCAGTCAAGAAAACGGCCATCGGTAAAGGAACAGCGATCTGAGCATGCGCAGTCGCTTCCTACGTGCTACATACCGAGCGTCAGGATGTTAGAGACCCCAGACTGCACCAATTTAAAGGGGAAACGTCCCAAATCCAATTTAAAAGGGAAACGTCCCAAATCAAAAAAACAAAAATCTGTTAAAGCTGCAAAACAACCTTCCCTCACCTGGAATGACAGCACAGTGCCGCAAATTGACCCAGGAGATGAATTTGACCTCCGAAGAACCCTCCGACAAGCAGTTACCTACGCACAAGCCGATGATTCCGACCTCGAATACTTCGATGACGATCTTTACAGTGTTTCCGGACCTCGCGATCCCCATGATAGCTCCGTGGTCCTATACGACTATGACTCGGACGAACCTTTCGTGTTGCACATTGGCGGCCCCCACATTGAATCCGACGCAGATGCGGATTCATTTTTCGGATTTGAGGATCTTCAATCCAGCAGATATGACGTTCCAACTTATCAGTACCGGATGATGCTGCAGCCTGACATTAACAGACAGGGAGCGGTGCAAGCACACGGAGAGCGCCCTGCTGCCACACAGAGCGTGGTCCACGTCCCGCTCAACGTTCCCGACTCTATGAAAGAAGACATGCAAGACTCCAGAGCGCAGTCCTCGCATGAACCAGAAGTGACTCCAGGGTCACAAGCCTCCACAGCAAGCTCGTGGACAGACTCCACAATTGCAGAAATGCAAGACTCCAGAGCGCAGTCCTTGCACGGACAAGAAGTGACTCCAGTGTCACAAGCCTCCACAGAGAGCTCGTGGACAGCCTCCACGATAGAAGCAACGCAAGACTCCAGAGCGCAGTCCTTGCACGAACAAGAAGTGACTCCAGTGTCACAAGCCTCCACAGAGAGCTCGTGGACAGCCTCCACGATAGAAGCAACGCAAGACTCCAATGTGCAGTCCTTGCAGGAACAAGACCATGAGGGTCTAGCAACCTCTCCTGACCAACCAGCGGTAGATGATGCAAGTCTGCCATGCTCACGTGAACAGCAAGAAGGCTATAACAGCCTACCATGCTCCACT
This sequence comes from Scyliorhinus torazame, assembly GCF_047496885.1. Lineage (NCBI taxonomy): Eukaryota > Metazoa > Chordata > Chondrichthyes > Carcharhiniformes > Scyliorhinidae > Scyliorhinus > Scyliorhinus torazame. The sequence continues at coordinate 153,860,926 of NC_092717.1, forward strand.
ACACAGCAGCATGACCATGAAGGTCTCTCATGCTACAATGAAGGGCACAGCGCTGATGACTGTTCAAGCCCAACTGAAGACAAGCCAAAGGAATCGCCTCGTCCAAGCCCGAAGAAAAAAGGTTTATGCGCTGACCTTCAGGATCATTATAGCCGAACAGAGATTAATAATGCTGCACGGCCACAGAAGGATGCTGAGGATTTGCTAAAGAAATTTATTGAATGTTTAACTTGCAAGGAGCAGACTGAGAATTGCCAGTGTTTTAGTACGGATCAAAAAAATGGACAAGACATTGATCCTCAGGTAATGGAAATAACACAACCTGAATCATATCTACAGCAGGGACAAATGTCTCCCTTCAACACAACGCCGCAAAATCCCAACTTCGGAGACCAGCAGTTAGTCAGTAATGACTCTTCAAACCTTGAGGGGAACATTAATTGCATTGAACCTATACACACTCCACTGATAAATGAGCAGAACATTGGAGCAAGAATCCTGAGGACACCGACATCGAGTAGCCAGATAACGAATTTAAAACCCACAGCAGTTTCAAGTGAACCAAGTGTGCTTTCCACTAATGGTGAAGATGCAGATAAGGTCGACCCGATTATCCATTGTACCACACTAACCCCAGTGATTAAGCAGTTATGTATGGGGAGTATAATGTGGGCAATTGAGAACAGTAAAAGAGAGACTGTGACCATGCCAGTCCCAGAAAAATCAGACCCAGAGACCATGAAGGCATGTACATTAGACAAAGATACATATGAGGTACCTGAGGAGAAAAGTGAAACGGAATGTTCTTTGGAAAATAGTACAATGTCGATAGAAACATTGGATCCTATATTCGAGACCATACATATGGGAGAATTTGGGGGTAATAATCAAGGTTCTGCAATGTCTGGGGGAAGATTTAAAATTCCAAAGAAGAAAAGCCCAAATGAAGGACAACGGCAAGACAATGACAGTCCACCGACATGGTGTGCACCACCAGATGAAAACTCTGACAATTTATCCAACCCTAGTGAACAGCAAGCTGCTAATGAGGATCTATCCACGGGATGTGAGACGAGTGACGACAGCATCCCACTTCCCATGCAAAAGGTGCAAGGTGACAGACCTCGCCTAGTGCGTACCGAGGCACTCGACGATCACGGTGGGACCACTGACGACTGCGGTGGCGGCGCACCGCTTCCACCCTCGATGGCTCGAGCCTCTCCACTGGTTGGTGCATTCCTGCATGTTCCGACTCCAGAAGTGCAGCTTCAGGGAATCTCGGCTGCCTCCAGTGAACCTGTTGGGACTCCGGACGGGGGGCATCGACGGAAGGCAGACCGGACTCCAGATGGGGAGCAGCCAAGCGCCGACTCTGATTTGCGCACGCCAGACCTTGCTCCGGACGGGCGGTGTCGCGGCCTCGGTGATGGCACGCTCAGGGTGACGGCGGATGCCACGGCGACAGGGAATGGATCGCGTGGCAGTCCCACTGGGTCGGCAGTGGCAACCAGCACCGGCGGTCCAAGATGGACACACCAATTCGCGCCATCGCCAGACGTTGATGCGAGCAACAATTCTCTCTCCAAGGCGACATGCTTCGACGTTTCTCTGCGGAGTCGCCCTTCCGGCACAGCAGGTGGCCGGAACCAGCGTGCACGGTCTCGGCCAACTTCCACATCTGGCACAGTCATCGCCTTGCATGATACTAGTGATGGTGCTACTTCGATGGCAACGACCCATCGGCTACAAGATGCCGTCCACCACAAACATAAAAAGAAAAAAGACTCCACCTTGTTCCTGGCATGCAGGGCGGATGGATTGGTGCGTAGACGCAATCAGCGAGCTTTGCGCCGCCTTCCACGCTCGCAACTGAACCGTACGCACACGCCGGATCCTCCACTGGTTCCCAAGGATGACTTCGTGGAGATGCCACGGATCATGCCCCTTCCATCGCCACCAGAACCAAACCACAGCCAAGGCACCACTAACAAAGATGTTGAATGTTATATTTGCACGAATGAAAAAACCAAGCACTGCACGAAGTACAACAAATGGTAAAGTAGAGACTTCGGCAACAGCATCACCTCCCAACAGTCCAAGGTGAACCAGTGTGACCCCAAATCTCCACAGCTGAACCGGCTTGAGGACCAGCCCATTCTTGAGGCGGTCACCCATTAGACTGGACTTATAACGCTGTTCATACGTTCAAAAAGTCAAACACTTCTGTATTATAACCTGTTGTTGTTTATTGTTCCAGATATCGTCTGACCAGACCAATGTTCACGTTTTTTTTTCTCTCGTATCCAAGTTTTGTTATGGTACAACCTTGTTAGTGTGACGCACCCGACATCGCCCCATGTAAATAGTTACGTCATATACACACGCTGTACACAACACACACACACACTCTTAGATGCACTCACGACACAATTATATTTATAACCACGTAGGCACATATCTTTGTAAAAAGGGGGGATGTCATGATATTCAAACACACACATCATGATAGACACACCAACAGACAAATCAGAACACACAACACCACAACCAATGACAGAAAGATATAAAAGCACAGACACGACCCCCGGTGGTCAGTATTAGCTGTAGAGGAGGACCAGGACACATCTGCCACCAAACACACTCAGGGAGACAGCACGTGCAGAGTATCCAGAACGAACTGTATTATAAGAGTTAAAATAAAATAGAGTTGTACCACATACAACTGTGTTGGCTCATCTGTGCACCAGAGCACCCAACACCACAATCGCCGCACCCGGAACCGCATATAGACTTTTTATCCTGTGCATTTGTTCTGTCTGCTGCTAATATTTGGCTTGGTACATCCAGTAGGCACATATCAAGAACGATCTTGCCGTTCCTGGCTACCCTCAAAATTAGGTTGTGATTTGCTGACTAGCTGTGCGTATTTGAAGCAAACACTATTTAATGAAAAAAATTTAGCTTTCTCACAGTTTGAAATTATTTCTCTTTGTTAACCTGGACCTAACTTGCTACTTGCAACAACTCCTTCATGATGTCTGCACAGAACATCGCGTTAATAACTGCTCCAGTGCACAAATTGTCACTTCCACATATAATGACAGTACGATGAGGAAATGATACATTTGAGGTCAAACCACAATGTAATGCAACCTATTTAAGAACATCAAAATTTTTAAATTCAAAATCCAAATTGCAGCGAAGTGAACCACCTTGTGGTAGAGCAGTCTAATGGTGCAAAAGCCAATTGCAACAGAGTTATTGTTCTTGGCAGAAGTAAAACAACCAGAGACGTCAGAAAATTAAAGTTATTGAAGTGGATTAATAAAAGAATAAGCAGAAGTAACAGTTGTTATTGCTTTATACACTGAGGATTAATTGATAGAACTGTAGAATGTGATTCTATTAATTTAGTCTGTATTTTTACCACCCTTATTCTGGTACATGCCAACATTAATATTCAATGTTTCTTTTTCTTGCAGAATCTTGTTCTGATCAAAGTAAAGAAAGTCGTTGCTGAAAAAGGGAGATGATTTTTTCCCATCAAAAGTTCTCACAACTCGATTCCAGTTTAGGCCAGATGCAGCATAAAGTTCCTCTCAACAATCGGGCCTTAAGATCAGTTGCAGAAGGATATTCCTAAGTGCAGCAACATTAACTCACTTTATAGAAATGAAAGGACAATATCATAACTAACCCTCCATCCGACATCAATTCTGCTTCAAACTGTTCAATGTGCCCCAATTAAATTTAGTTCTGTATGTCAGGATAACTAAGTGGTTGAGATTAGCTCTTATCTCTCTTTGCTCAAAATCTCAATGTCTTTATGCCTTCACCCTTCAGCTTTTCTTCAGGGGTCAATTAAACCTCTCATTGCATTGGTCGCACTTGTGCCAATTAGATATTGAGGGATGGGAGAACTCAATGAATATGCTTAAAGCATGCATTTCTGATCAATGTGCTGAGCATCATTCTGTGGACAGGCAGACCTTTGAGATAAAGGGATTGTTGGGAGTCTTAATTTACCTTCTAATGAGAGTCGATAGTCCGGTTGGTTGGAGGTGTCAAAAATACAAGTTTATTGCTAATTATTCACTTGAACACACTTGAATTCAAGAACTGAATCAAAACTTAGAAACAAAATATCAAACAATACATAAAAGAGTCAAACACATGGCAAAAAAGCCTTAAACATAAAAGCATAAAGAAATCACTTTAAACACAAGTAAACGGATAAATGATTCAAGAATTCAGGAATGCAGGAATTCACGAACAAAAACCTCGACCAGACGAGCCTACTTTTAAGAGAATTTTAGCCGGGATTTTCCACTATCCGCTATCCGGCGGGGCGGGCCGTACCGGCGCCGAGGAATGGCGTGAACCACTCCGTGTCGGACCACCCGGTTGGTGCAGAATCCTCCGGCGCGAGTTGGTGCATGCGCGGGAGCGCCAGCGTGTTCTGGAATGATCCCAGCGCATGCGCAGGGGGGTTCTTCTCCGCGCCGGCCATGGCGGACCGTTACAGCGGCTGGCGCGGTGGGAAAGAGTGCCCCCACAGCACAGGCCCACTCGCAGATCGGTGAGCCTCGATCGCGGGCCAGGCCTCCATGGGGGCCTTCCCAGGGCCAGATCCCCCTGCGCCCCCCGAGGACTCCCAGGCCGCCCGCAGAGCCAGGTCCCGCCGGTAAGGACCTTGTTTGATTTTCGCCAATGGAATTGGCTGAAAATGGGCGACCACCCGGCCCATCGCGGAGCGGAGAATCGCCGGAGGGGCCACTGCCAACGGCCCCCCACTGGCGCGACGCGATTCCCACCCCCGCCAAAAAACCGGCGCTGGAGAATTCGGCAGCCGGCGTCGGGGCAGCAGGGCAGGATTCACGCCGCCCCTTGGCGATTCTCCGTCCCGGCGGCGGGTCGGCAAATCGCGCCTTTGGTTCACCCCTCATTTACTCTCATTGATTTCTAATTCTCAGTTGAGACCTCCTGGTTTGTTCAAATGGATGCCTGTTACATAGAGGATGATTTATTAATCAAACTTTGGCCATTACTTAAGATTGACTGATGTCTATAAAAGCCAGCTCAATATCTGCATGCGCAGTCCCAGGAAAATTACTGAATAGTTTTCTCACGCCAAGGTTCGGCCGGAGAACTTGCTGTAACTGATTAGTTGATACATTCTTACTGTTGAATGCACTGAAATACAATAGTCAATTCATTATATAAAACATTGACTGAAACAATGGCTGGATTCTCACAGTCAAGACACTTTTAATAAATTGACTCCTCAGCTATGTATTCAATTAGCACATAAAACCATGAATAAATCAATAAATCAATATTTTCTCAGGGTATTGCACCATTATTGATGGTTTGCAGCTTTATGTCAAACACCTAATGACACAATTCCGAGGTAATACATTCTGAATGATGATACGTTCTGAAATACTTGTCTCTTGTTTCAGTCAATATATCCAAATATTGGATTCATGTGATTAGCCACGGTAGTATTGAGTTTAGCACTGCGGCGTAACTACACCACATGCACTGTAGTGCTCCAAGAAGATAGCTCACCACCACCTTCCCAAAGGCAATTAGGTATGGGCAATAAATGCTGGCCATACCAACAACTCTCACAATGCAAGAACAACTCGCACATCCAAGAGCAAGCTTGAAAGGTCAAATGGCCGACCACTATTTCTTAAGTTCCTGTTTTCTAAAATATTTGCAACTATATGGAGGACTTACAATGAACATATAAAATACTCACTATAGTTTCCGAATTTAATCTAGCATCATAAATATGGTCCAACAGGAAAGCCCCTGATTCTTGTTACTTTGTTCACTTATTCATAGAATAGTACAGCAGTAAAGGATACCATTCGGCCCATCTAGTCTGTGTCAGCTTTTTCGAAGAGCAGTTGGTTATGTCCCATTCCGCCAATCTTTCTTCACATTCCTGTAGTTTTTTTTCTCATTCAAGTCTTTATCAAATTTTCTTTTAACATTTATTATTAACTCTCCATCTACTGCCCTCATTTAAAATTCTTAACTCTTTGTTACATTCAATATTTTAAATGGCTCACCATCTGCTGCTGGTGGAATCTTCCGGTCCCACCAATGCCCTTTTGTGTGGCTCACCCAACCACTGTGAGGGGTCCCCATCAGCAGAACCAAAGGCCGGAAAATTCCAACCCTAGAACGTAAAGATATTAATAAAATTAATAAATGAAATTAATTTGTGTATCACCAGCAGCATCGGGCAGACCTAGCTTGATTCCCTTGGGGCAGGTTGCTACCTATGTGGCTCATATGGCCTTCTTCATTACAATGAATGTTTCCCCTGCCTTTACTGAAGACAGAATCAGTGCTATGTTGAAATCACACAACTTAACCAGCTAATCTGATTCCAGAATTCCAAATTTGGACCACGCAAGTCCTAGCAATACCTGCATTGTCCACTCCTGAAAAGATAGGAATGAAAGGCCAAGCAGTGGGTTATTTAAAGGGCCAGGCACCCTGATGGCAGCTATGTAAAACTGATGGAACCTTTTCCATTGTAAATCGTCTGAAAGTGCTCTGGAGTGTTTTTGGAGGTGATACGGTCCAGTTGCCTGAGATTTTTGCCTCCGCATCTCTTCAGTTTGCTCCTCGGGCACATATTCTCACCACCTATCTCTGAGGGGGAGATTCAGAGGCTTGGTATTTGAGGGTGTCCTGAGCGAGGACAGTATTAGCAAAGGGTGAATCTGTAGGTGATGAATCTGTGACTCCACTGATTACTAGCAGACATTGTGACTGCCAAGGGCTGGAGGTCACTCGGCAGAGTACTCTTTACTCTCTCCCCTATTGTCACCAGAACTGCAGTTGGTGTTTCCGTGGATCTGGGATGTTGCGGCAAGTTCCAATGAGGCTGACTCACCCTCCACTGGTGTCTTCAACACAGGAAAAGCTTCCTCACGTTCCCTCAAATGAGAGCTACTAACGTATGCATCATGTCTGTCAGCTGCCCCGCAGCCTTGACAAAGGTGAGAATGACCTGGAGTTATGAATCTAAAATTAAAAGGGCAGCACGGTGGCGCAGTGGTTAGCACTGCTGCCTCACGGCGCCGAGGTTCCAGGTTCGATCCCGGCTTTGGGTCACTGTCCGTGTGGAGTTTGCACATTCGCCCCGTGTTCGCGTGGGTTTCGCCTCCACAACCCAAAGATGTGCAGGGTAGGTGGATCGGCCACGCGAAATTGCCCCTTAATTGGAAAAAATTAATTGGGTACTCTAAATTTATTTTTTTTAAATTTAAATAAAATAAATCTCAAATTAATCATACTCCTCACAAATTATTGAATATGAATTAACCCCAGATTGCGGCATGCAATATTTAATTCATTATTGAGGAGTTACATTGTTCAATAGTTTATTACGGAGAAAACTAGCTGTTGCTTTGATTTCAGAGAAGGTTCTGTCATTCTACACTGCATCTAAATTAGAGTCCCAAATGATCAAAGAAAACACCCTTTGCAACAGCTATTCAATAAGTTGCATTTATATGAGAAAATTTCCATGTCATTTTTATAAATGTAAAATAGACTTTTATATATCACGAATGCTTACTTTGATTTGAAGTTTACATAGCTGCACTGGTTGATTTTTACCTTTAGTTATTTATGACCAATAATTAAAAAACACAGCATGTTGCGATCCTACAAATGAAACATTGAAAAATTGTGCCTGCGGAATATGTAAAATAGTGTAATAACCCAAGTATTAGTGTGATTTTGAATTTAAATGCTCCCGTTGCTTCTGATAGATGGTTTGACACACAGATATTCAATGATATGATACTCAAAGGACAAATCTGCAACCAAAACTACATAAACAAACGTCAGTGACATTTTTACAAACACAGAAAATGTTGGAAACACTCAGCAGGTCAGGTAGACATCTACATAGAGAGGAAGATAGGGTGAACATTATAGATGAAAGATCATTAATTTTACAGTCCTCTCTCCACAGACACTACCTGTCTTGCTTTTATTTCAGATTTTGATCTTTGCATTGTTTCTTTCCTTCCAAGATATTATTGTCTAGCTTTCCACAGATCCTATGATGTACCATGTAGGGAAGGTTATATCTTATTGTGGACAGGTTGATAACAGTGCAGCAAATCCTTCAAAATTTCCTGATTGACGGGACTGAGGAATGAAGGAAAGCTGATGGTGAAGAATCCAATTCTAATGCTCGGGTGTCACAGCATGTATGAAACCTGTTTATAATCTAATTGTGGGTATGCATTGTTTACACTGTCAATCTCCAGCAGATTAAGCACCAGTTTACATTAATAGATATTAATAGAGCAGCGTTGACAAAGGGTCATCTGGACTCAAAACGTTAGCTCTTTTCTCTCCCTACAGATGCTGCCAGATCTGCTGAGATTTTCCAGCATTTTCTCTTTGGTTTCAGATATGCATCTGATCTCTGGGAGTCCAATGGGGAAGATGTGTCTGTGTGCTCTGCAACACAAGCCCAAGCACTTGTTTATTTTCAAAAGAATTGTTGTATATTTTGTCACAAGGTGATATAAATACATGTGATTATGGTAGTGGCATAAGTAAGACTGGTAATTGCTTCCATTTCCAGTTAAGTATTGAGTATTACGGATTGTCAGATTTTGTGTCAGTCAATTTAACCAAGTTTGTTTTCAGTCCCAAGGTATTTTCATTGTTCATTGGCTGAACCTTTAAAATCTCTGAAGTAGATGGTATGAGTAAAAAAGCACACGCAAACAGATATATCCGGCAGAATTCTCCATTCCTGAGACTAAGGGCTGGATTCTCCGATTTTGAAGCTATGTCAGGAGGAAGTGTCTAGTTTTAAGCTGAAAAAGTCGGTGGCACCCCCGCACCGATGCTGTGCCCGGTGGGGGGGTTAGCAGCTGCGCCACGTAAAACCTCCGGAGTTCCCGACAGAAACGGACGGTGAATTGCTGGGGCCGGGCCACGCATGCGCACGCCGATGACCTGCAGCGGTCACACCATACAACAGGGGCCGCCCCAGATTTCAGCATCAAAAGGGATTCACTGCTCGATTGCCGAATACGATATTAGCGTCAGCAAGCCGGGTGCCCTGGCCAATGAAACCACCCACCCCCAGGGCTGCATGCATCAGAGTGTTTAACACGGCGCATTTTCTGTGTGTCTCCCCCAACCTGCGCAGGTGGTGGTCGAGGCCCAGGATAGGGCCGCCCTCTCACAGGCAGCCATGTGCCAGAGCCACCAGACATGGCAGCGGCACTACTGAGTGTCGCCCAGTCACAGAGGGCCATGGCTGAGAGCGTCGGCGGCATTGCCCAGGTGCTGGCCAAGGTGGCACAGACACAGAGGGAGGCAGGGCAGTCCCGCGGGGAGAGGACACAGTCACTGTCTGAAGTGGCACAGTCGCAGCATGATATGGCGCAGTCCCAGACGGAGGTGGTCCACTCCCAGTGCTCCATGGCCACAAGCATGCAGAACCTGGTCGAGATGGCAGCGAGCCTCCAGGACTGGCAGTACCACGTGGCGGGGAAGACTCAGGGGTTAGCTCCGCTCTCACCCCCATCCCATGGAGTAGTTCAGGGGCCATGGGGTACCCCGAGGAAGGAGGAGGTGATGGGGCCCTTGTCGGTGACTTCCTCAGGGAATGGGCCAGAACACCAGGGCACCGAGGGCTCCCCCCTCCTGTCCCTGGCACATCTGGTGGGCAGCGGGCAGAACAGGGTGGCACCATGTCACCTGGGACACCAAGCAGCAGCCGGGCCCAGGCAGGCACGGTCGCCCCAGAGGGTGGCCGGTCAGAGGCAACGTCCTGAGGCCGTCGTTACGGCACGTGGCACACTCTCCGAGTGTGCTGCTTTGGAGGGGGCGGAGCATCACGAAAGCGGCGCCGCCCCCGATTTGGACGCAAACGGGAATTCTCCGGCCGATCTGCGAACGCGATTCCGGGATCAGCAACGATTTCGGCATCAAAAACGATTCTCCGCTAAATCGCTTTTCAAATTTCCACATCAGCTGGTGGAGAATCCCGCCCATAGAATTCAAAAAATCCTTGTATGGGCTTCAAAATTCCTAAAAACTCCTAAACTAAGTTTATTATGTGTAAAATTCAATGAGTTCAAAATTTGTCATAAAAATATTTCCATTGAGTTAAGTAATGAAAATGATTTCTTCCAGTACTCAAGTGTAACCGTTTAGTTTTCAATTTGTCATCATTAATACCTCTTTATCCCTCAGAAATATGCCACTCTAAATATTTTCAAAAAGAACCACAAATGCAAGTGATGAAATGTTCCCATGATTTATTAATGAACTCGGGCTTTCCTGCAGATGTTGCTCTTAAATATGCAATTTTAAATGAAATTGAGTTTTAAACAGAACAGACTGGAATGAGCAAGGGTAAATCATCACAATACACTTTATCACAGTGGGGCAGCATGGTAGCACAGTGGTGAGCACAGTTCCAGGGTCCCAGGTTTGATTCCCCGCTGGGTCACTGTCTGTGCGGAGTCTGCACGTTCTCCCCGCGTGTGCGTGGGTTTCCTCCAGGTGCTCCGGTTTCCTCCCACAGTCCAAGGATGAGCAGGTTAGGTGGATTGGCCATGATAAATTGCCCTTCGTGTCCAAAAAGGTGAGGTGGGGTTACTGGGATAGGGCGGAGGTGTGGGCTTAGGTAGGGTGCTCTTGCCAAGGACGGTGCAGACTCGATGGGCCGAATGGCCTCCTTCTGCACTGTAAATTCTATGAGTCTATGATTCTATGAACAAAAGGATGTGATATACCTGGGGTCTATCCAGTTGAAGAGAACATCTGGCAAGCTGAACAGTTAGAGAGTGCTGCCCACATCGGCCCCCCCAATACTCCACATCCCCCCTTAAATTCCCATACTCCCCATATTCCCCATCACCCCCCATACTCCTCATCCCCCTATACCACCAAACCCCTGCCCCCCGCCCCCTTGATAAATGTTGCGTGCAGCTCACAATGCCCCCCGCAGGAGAAGATGGCCCACAACAGACGGGAGAGGGACCAGACGGGCAATGGGGTGCCAAATATCAGTCTTCACCCCATACGAGGAACGGGCCCTGGAGGTCGCGGGGGCAGCCAAGGACAGATCTGCCACTGACTGAGAGGTTGGTGTACCGTGCAGAGGTGAGGTTCCACCAGCCCCCACCCAGATGACCTGTCAGACGTGAATTGTAAATGCAATACAAATGACCCATCCCTCCCACTGACCACATGTCCATTTTCCTGCAAGATCTTCATCCGACGGTGTCGGCCCACCCTGGGTGGTCCCCCTCTTGCCTCCCATGAGAACACCTCGGAGGGGAGCGCCGAGGAGACCACCGTATTCATGGCACAGCTGTCATCCCCACCCTCCACCGGCGCAGAGATACATACCTTGGTGGGCTACAGCAGTGGACAGGCTTTGGGGGCACAATCTGGTGAGCACCACACTGTTGCCGACGCAAATCAGATGGAGACAGGTGAGACAATGCTGGATCCCTAGACCCACCTGGGTCCCAGTCAGATGCTGAGCCTCTGGACCAGGCTATCCCCAGAGCTGATGCAGATGTTAGGGTGATATTCAGAGGGGGATGTCAGCGACACTCCAGCTAGTCTATAGCCGATTGGAGGAGTCCCAGAGGCTACAGGCACAGGAGATGGGATCCGCAATGTGTGACTTCGAGGCCAACACTGCTATGGTGGCGATCAGCAGCATGAGTGGTGGTGTCCAAGCAGTGACGGCCATGGCTTAACAACATGTCCCAGTCACTGGGCGATGTGCCCCAGTTCCAGGAGGACCTTCCTAAGGCCATGCGGAGCAGGTACCAGTCTCAGGTGGGCATTACCAAGGCCCTCCAGAGCACATCCCGGTCGCTGGGGGTGGTGTCCCAGTCTCAGGTGGGTATAGCCAAGGCACTGCAGAACATGTCCCAATCACTGAGGAGTGTTGCAGAGGGTGTCGACACCATGCTGCAGACATTGGGGAGCCGCAAGGCCTGGCAGACCCAGATGACACAGGGGGAGTCGGAGATCAATCCAGCTGCCCCTCCACCCCAAGGTGAACCCCAGGACCCTATGGGCATCGACCGGAAGGAGGGAACGCTGGGTGTCAACCTGGAGCCACCCGATGGAGTGGCGACGGCAGGCACCAGCTTCCCCAAGTTCCACCCCGTTGACGACAGCACAATCGGGGGATTGGGGCAGTTGGGGGACACATATTTACAGCATTAAAAAATGTTGCGCTCAAGAAATATGATGCCTCTGGCACTTTCTTCCGCAATGTGGGCCGAGTACCAATCATCTGCCCCAGCTCTCTGTGCATGGAGGTCCTGGATTTCTCTTACCCTCGCTCCCCCCTCACCACCCAGGCACACCAAGCGCAGTTCATGGGTGTGAGCAAGCACTCAGCGGACAGGCAAGGGTCAGACTATGGCATAGATTGAGGAGCACCAGCGCTCAGCTCTCTGTGGGTTATCATCACCCCCCTGCCCTCGAAAGTGACCCGTTGACTGTCATAATATACACCAGTATATCATGGTGCAGACACACACTGATGGACACACAGTGGGACCAATCAACACACACACACCGCAGCCAATCACGCACTATAAAGACAGGGGGCATCAGAGTTCCCGCTCATTCGCGTTGCAGCTAGCTAGGAGGACAGAGCTCACAGCCTGCAACAGACATTCACCATGTGCTGAGTGTATCAACTGGTTAGGACAAGGCAAAGGTCTTTAGCTAAAGCTGGTATCGTATTTACCCACAGTCTGAATATGTTTGAAGAGTTAATGATTCAATAAAATAGTGTTGCACTATTTCAAGTGTTGGTGACCTGTATGTGATCCAGAACACCCAACCCATCACTGACAGCACCAAAACAGTCCCATCACCCTTGAGTGATGTTACACAGACCCTGGGAGGGTGGAACAGGGTGGAGGGGGGGTGAGGAATGGAAGGGGGGAGGGAAGTGGGAAGGGAGAGGGATGGAGAGGGGAAAGATGGGAAGGGAGGGGATGAATGGGGAGGGGGAAGGCTAAGAGGTGGACGGAGGGGGGTGAGAAGGGAGGAGGGGGGAAAGGGTGAGGAATGGGGCAAGGGGAGTGGGAGGGAGAGGAGGGAAGGGGAGGGAAAGTCTTCGCGATAAAAGGGAATGGGGAAGGCTGAGGGATGGGGAGGGAGGAACAGGAGGGGGTAGGATGAAAAGGGGGGGGATGATGGACGAGGCCACATCCTATGTGAAGCAGACAAGGGTGTGGGCCTCCCTGGTCCTCTGGATTGCCGGACCATTATCCTCCATCCTCCGTCTGGTCCTGCAGGTCTTCCCCAGTCTCGTATCAGCCACTCATGCTCTGACTCCTCCTCGTCCTCCAGAGGGTGTACTGCAGGGCACCATGAGAACCTTCGAGTCCTTGGAACTGCATTTTGAGCAGTCCGATGCACCGCTCAATGACAGCTCGGGTGGCCACACGAGCCTCGTTGTATCGGGTCTCCGCATCGGTCTCTGGCCTCCATACGGCCGTCATTCGGCGGGTATCCCTTTCCCCTCAGGAGCCAAATGACCAGCCTGGAGTGGATCCTCGAAGAGGCCGGGGATATCAGACTGCCCCAGGATGTAGCTGTCGTGCAGACTCCCTGGGAAGCATGCACATTCGTGCATGATCTTCATGTGGCAGTCGAACATGAGCTGGACGTTCAAGGAGTGGAACCCCTTCCTGTTAATGCAGGGTACTCCCAGACGGCCTGGAGAGCTCAAGGCGACATGCATGTCACCCACCAACACCTGGTCCTGGATGGTGGAGAATCCTGCTGGAATTCCTGTTGGGCCTTCGTCCATGTCAAAGTTTATATAGGTTATATAGTTCACTTCCCAGGCAAACAGGACATCCCTGACCCCACTTGTGGGCTGTATCTTGTGAGATGCGGCACAAGTCCCTACTCGAACTCTGGACCTGGCTTCAGTGACCTTGATGGCCACCGGGAGCGGGTATCCTCCTCTACATGGTGCCAGGTCCACGAGGACATGGCACAGGTGCCGCACCGTACCTTCATTGAGGTAGCACCTCTTGTAGCATGTACTGTCCATCATCTATTTGAAAGACCAGAGATGCCTGTACACCTTGGGCTTCCAGCAGTCTCCCCATCAGGGTCTCTCCCTGGCTTGATGAGTAGCCATGTCCTCAGGTTGTGCAGCGGGGCCCTGAACATGAGCCACCACCTTGAGCCTCTGTCACCGCTGTTGCCGTCGCCTTCTCCGGTGTCTGGCCGTCTGGCCTGCCAGCACCATGAGGGCAGCTTCTGCGGTGTCCAAGATATCATCCATTCCGTGTAATATCTGTAAGGATTTGGAGAGGATGTGAGATTGACAACCAGCGGTGTCATCCACCCCGAGACTCTCTATTCCTCCATTCCTGATTGCTCTCCCCACCACACTCCCTGCCATTCGACAAGGCCTGCCCATGCACCACTTTCCGCTGCGGGAGGCCCTGCTCACCGGGCCCCATGCCCTGTACCCCAGATATAACATTCCCCGGACCGAGCACTGGTCCCCTGCCTAGTGCACACACCCACCCTCTGGTCGCCGATATGCCCCAGTGCTGGGGCCCAGCTCCTGGATGTTTGGATGTTGGCCGCTGCATCTGTGGTGTGTTGCCTCCCGCAGTGTTCAGGCACAGTGTCCAGGCATCACAGTCTGATTGGGATGCTAGGCAAGGGGCTGGGTTCTCTGCTGTCTGGATTCTCTGTTTCGCCGGCAGCTCGGGGATTTCCTGATGGTGTGTGGCTGCCCACAATGGGAAACCCCATTGGCCGGCTGGCGAGATGGAGAATCCCGCCCAATAACTCCGACATGCTACATGGCCTGCCCATCCACGGGAATGCCTTGGGAGCTGTGAAGTGCTCACTTAACTACGATTGTCAACTCCAAATTAGCAAAAGCCGTGGGTTGCCCCCAGAATAGGAACACACAATCCAGAGGGTGACATGGCAGACCCGCGGGCACTGAGACAGTCATCTCCCGCCCCTCCCAGGCCATGGGTGGGCACTGTCGTGTTAAGCACACTGAGATAACACGGGCTGCAACTGGATGCAGCTTTACCTGAGAGATAATCCAGACCTTGAAGTTAGCTCAATTTCATTGATTGAACCTGTCACACAGTTAGCACAGTTCTCTGAGAGTTCGACTCTCTGCTAACCTAAGTGTGAGCACTCTGTCTG
Source organism: Scyliorhinus torazame (assembly GCF_047496885.1). Classification (NCBI taxonomy): domain Eukaryota; kingdom Metazoa; phylum Chordata; class Chondrichthyes; order Carcharhiniformes; family Scyliorhinidae; genus Scyliorhinus; species Scyliorhinus torazame. The sequence goes on from NC_092717.1 coordinate 153,876,172, forward strand.
ACTGAACCAGACTAGCTCTTAGCTACGTGCTGTAGGAGTACACCCTGACTCCCACTGTAGGTGTCACCAGTGGAAAGAGGCGGAGTGTGAGTGCCCCGTGCCTTTTATAGTGGGAAACCAACCCCAAGTGTCCTGCCTGCTGATTGGTTATGTCCTGTTCTCTGTGTCCATTAGCTGCCTGTCTGTATCTCATTATGTGCATGTCTGCATATTATGACATCTCCCCTTTTGAAATGTTTTTCTGTAGCCTATGTGAAAGTATTTACATGTGTAGGCCGAAGAACTGACTTACTTAAATACAATGGCAGATGGGAACTATGTACATGTGAAAACAGGTGTCTAATGTGCGAAAACAGAACATGGCAAACAAAACAAGTGTTCATAAGTCCAGTCTCTGGGGCTTGCGTCTGATCCTGGTCGACCACCGGAGAGGTGGTGATGGGGACGACGGCGCATAGATAGGCGGGGTTGAAGCCGGACTGGTGGCCTCATGGTTCGAGGTATCAGAAGGTGGCACAATGACAGATGGAAACAATGAAAAATGTGGTTGCGGGTGGGCAACTGTGCACAGTGCCCGTCTGTTTCGCCGCACAACAGAGCCATCAGCCATACACACAACATACGATCAAGGAGCAGCCTGTCGAACAACAACCGCTGGAGCTGATCAACCTCCATCAGGAAGCTTGATCCGAACAGCATCCGCCGGGGATAGCGCAGGCAAACCAGTGGCATGAGCATCATAGCCCTGCTTTTGCCGGTCCCTGAGTTTCTGCACCTTCTGCAGCACCGGGAGGTGATCCAGGTCAGGCAATTGTATGGCTGAAAGAGTCGTCCGCAGGTCCCTGTTCATCAGGAGTTGAGCCGGTGAATACTGGTAGACAGAGGGGTTGCCCTGTATGCAAGCAGCGCAAGGTTGACGTCAGAAGCAGAATCCGCGGCCTTGCAGATGAGCTGCTTCACTATGTGCACCCCTTTCTCAACCTTCCCGTTGGACTGCAGGTAATGTGGGCTGGAAGTGACGTGGTTAAACTGATATAACTGGGCAAATCTTGACCACTCTTGGCTGCTGAAGCAAGGACCATTGTCACTCATGACAGTGAGGGGAATATCATGCCTAGAGAACGTCTCCTTACAGGCCTTGATGACGGTCTTGGATGTGAGGTCCGAGAGCTTCACGACTTCTGGGTAGTTAGAAAAATAATCAAAGATTAACACATAATCACGACCATTGGCATGAAAAAGGTCGATGCCCACCTTGGACCACGGGATGGTCACGATTTTGTGCTGCTGAAGTGTCTCCTTTCCCTGTGCTGGCTGGAAGCGTTGACAGGTCGGACAGTTGAGGACTATATTTGGGATATACTGACTAATCCCAGGCCAGTAGACAGCTTGCCTGGCTCTGCGCCTGCACTTCTCGGCACCAAGATGTCCCTCATGGATTTGCCGGAGCACCAAGCTCTGGAGACTGAGTGGAATGACAATGCGGTCTAGCTTGTGGAGGATGCCATCAACTACCGTCAGGTCGTCCTTCACATTGAAGAATTGAGGGCACTGCCCTTTTTGCCAGCCATTAGCGAGGTGGCGCATGAAACGCTGCAGAAGAGGGTCTTTGACTGTCTCGTCGCGAATGCGAATCACCTTTTCATCCAACACCGGGAGGTTGCTGGCCCACAGCTGCACCTGTGATTCGACCTGTTGGATGAATGCCGGCGGGTCAGCAGGCAAGGTTATGGAGCGGGACAAGGAATCTGCAATAATGAGCTCCTTGCCAGGCGTGTACACAAGTTCAAAGTCGTACCTTCTGAGTCTGAGGAGGATGCGCTGCAGCCGGGGCATCATGTCGTTCAGGTCCTTGTGGACAATGTGGACCAGGGGCATGTGGTCTGTCTCGATGGTGAACGTGGCAGGCCGTAGACATAATCGTGGAACTTGAGAATTCCAGTAAGAGGCCCAGGCATTCCTCTTCAATTTGGGCGTACCGCTGCTCGGTGGGTGTATTGAGCCCGTGATGCATAGGCAACTGGTGCCCAGGATGAGGAGTCATCGCGCTGGAGCAACACCGCGCCGATGCTGTCCTGGCTCGCATCTGTCGAGATTTTTGTTTCCCTGTCAGGGTCAAAAAAAGCCAATACAGGTGCAATGGTGGGCTTGACTTTCAGCTCCAACCACTCTGCTTGATGAGCTGCCTGCCACTCAAAGGCAGTAGACTTTTTTACCAGGTGTCTGAGGGCCGTTGTGTGTGAGGCCAGGTTTGGGATAAACCTGCCCAAAACGTCTACCATGCCTAAGAAGCGCAGTACCACCTTCTTGTCTTCAGGGATCTTCATGGCTTCGATGGCCTTGACATTATCTGCGTCCGGGCGCACACACTGCTGAGATATCTGGTCACCTAAGAATTTAAGTGTCGACATGCCAAAGCAACACTTGGCCCTTTTCAGCTTGAGGCCATTGGCATGGACATGGCATCACAGCACTGGGATCCTGCCATCTGCTCATACCTGCTGGAGACGAGAGATGTGCTCTTCGGGGGTCATGGACCATGGACCATGCAGCACGGTAGCATTGTGGATAGCACAATTGCTTCACAGCTCCAGGGCCCCAGGTTCGATTCCGGCTTGGGTCACTGTCTGTGCGGAGTCTGCACATCCTCCCCGTGTGTGCGTGGGTTTCCTCCGGGTGCTCCGGTTTCCTCCCACAGTCCAAAGATGTGCAGGTTAGGTGGAGTGGCCATGATAAATTGCCCTTAGTGTCCAAAATCGCCCTTAGTGTTGGGTGGGGTTACTGGCTTATGGGGATAGAATGGAGGTGTTGACCTTGGGTAGGGTGCTCTTTCCAAGAGCCGGTGCAGACTCGATGGGCCGAATGGCCTCCTTCTGCACTGTAAATTCTATGATAATCTATGATTATAACGTCGGCCACATACACACGAATCCCTTCAATGCCCTCCATCATCTGCTCCATGATTCCACGGAAGACCTCCGAGGCCGAGACGATGCCGAACAGCATACGATTATAGCAGTACCTGCCAAACGGTGTGTTGAAGGTGCAGAGCCTTCTGCTGGACTCATCCAGCTGGATTTGCCAGAATCCCTGTGACGCATCCAACTTTGTGAAAAACTGGGCATGTGCCATCTCACTTGTGAGTTCCTCCGGCTTCGGGATGGGGTAGTGTTCCCGCATTATATTCTGGTTGAGATCCTTGGGATAAATGCAGATGCGCAGCTCCCCCGAAGACCTTTTGACACATACCATCGAGCTGACCCAGTCAGTCGGTTCTGTAACTTTAGGGAATGAAGATCCTTGAGCTGTGCCTTCAGGCGCTCCTTCAGTGGAACTTGGACCCGGCGTGGTCTGTGGACCACAGGCGTGGCATTAGGCCGTAACATGATCTTGTACCGATATGGCAGAGTGCCCATCCCGTCAAACACATCCGGATACTGAGCGAGGATGGCTTCAAGATCCACGTTGGGGGAGGTCATTGTGTAGACCCGCTGCACAAGGTGTAGCTGCTTGCATGCCTATGTGCTGAGCAGGGAGGCCCTGTCTGGCTTGACGATCTCAAAACATAGCCTTGCATGATTGCTCTTGTTGGAGATGAACAGATGGCAGGATCCCAGTGTTGTGATGGCATTGCCGTTATAGTCCAGGAGCTGGCAGGCTGCTGGAAGGAGCTTGGGTGGCTTCTTGATGCGGTTGAAATCCGCCTGTGAAAGGAGATTGGCAGAAGCACCTGTGTCCAGCTTGAACTGGATAAAGCATTGACTTACTTGCAGCACCGCACGTCATTCGTCCGCAGAACCCACAGTGAGGACGGACAGGCTTCGTGATGATGTCGGTGAGGCATGTTCACGTGTGGTAATGATGCCCACATGGTAGGGGGACTCCAGGCAGTCGTCCTCTGGATCCATTGTACTGCCAGGATCAGAATCCTGTAAACCTTGTTGTACACTCCGAACGGGCCTGCGTTGGAACTGGGAGAGCTGGCCCTTGACTGGTGCTGCAGGCCTGCACAAGGCTGCATATTGTCCAGTCTTTCCACAATTTAAACATCACCTGCTGCTTCTGGTACCATGTCGTGTTAAGCATACTGAGATAACACGGGCTACAACTGGATGCAGCTTTACCTGAGAGATACTCCAGACCTTGAAGTTAGTTCAATTTGATTTATTGAACCGGTCACACAGTTAGCACAGTTCTATGTGAGTTCGACTCTCTGCAAACCTAAGTGTGATTACTCTGTCTAACTGAACCAGACCAGCTCTTAGCCACGTGCTGCAGGAGTTAAATGATATGTACACCCTGACTCACACTGTAGATGTCACCAGTGGAAAGAGGCGGAGTGTGAGTACCTCGTGCCTTTTATAGTGGGAAACCACTCCCAAGTGTCCTGCCTGCTGATTGGTTATGTCCTGTTCTCTGTGTTCATTAGCTGCATGTCTGTATCTCATTATGTGCATGTCTGCATATCATGACAGGCACCTTCCACACCACCGGCTCCACACCCCACCACTGATGGCACACCACCTCGACCAAGACCCTCCCCTGAAGGCTCCTCCTGAGAACCGGGACAGCAACCCCTCTGCTCCCGGGCTCATTGCCTGGGAGTTACTCACCTCCTCGGATCCCCACATCAGCCCTTCCGCCAGCTTCACAGGGCAAATTCTCCACCTCCCCAGCAACGTGTTCCTTGGCAGTGCGCTGTCGCAGGCAGCGATATTCTACGTTCCCGATGACGACCATTGGGATATCCATTGTGGCCACCCCATGTCGCAGAGAAAACAGCAGGCGGGAGAGGCCTGGTGGCGGAACATAGAATCCCACCGGCGGAGAATTTACCCTGATGCGTGAGGAGCACCTTAGATTTATAGCTTTGTCCTGATGTTCTATAACCTTGTAAATAAGTAATGATGTTAAGAAAGGTACATGAACAAACTTTATTTGTTGCCTCCAAGAAGCTCTATTCTCGAGTAAGAAGCCAAGGAATCCCAAGATGAATGCACAGTAATAGACCCATGAGGTTTCATAGCATCAAGTCAAATATGGGCAAGGAAGCATCCCACTAATTATCACCGACTGCCCGCCCTCAGCTGATGAATCAGTACTCCTTCATGTTAAAGGCAGAGTGTTTGGAAATCCTTTTCATCAAAGCATCTATATCTTTGACAAAGAGTCATCCAGACTCGAAACTTTAGCTCCCTTTTCTCTCCACAGATGCTGTCAGACCTGCTGAGATTGTCCGGTATTTTCTGTTTTTGTTTCAGATTCCAGCATCCGCAGTAATTTTCTTTTATCTATGTCCAGCTGAGTAGAGCTTGGAGAAAGCTACATGCTCCAATGTGGAATTCTCATATCTCTCCCTGTCACTACTCTTTGCCCTTGACTGTGAGTCATCAGATGAAATCCTGACTAACTGGTTGAACTGGATGCTCCAAAGTGCACAAATCTACACAAGTGCATCGTAAGCATGAACTCTGTGATGATACACCCAAAGGAGGAAGTATCTCCTCTTGGAATTCATAATTTGTGAGATCTACTAACTACTGTTTGTATGCGTTAAGGCCCTGGCAGAGAGATCAGGGGCGGGACTCTCCGACGCCCCGCCGGGTCGGAGAATCTCCAGGGGCTGGCGTGAATCCCGCCCCTGCCGGTTGCCGAATTCTCCGGCACCGGATATTCGGCAGGGGCAGGAATCGCGCCGCGCCGGTTGGCGGCCCCCCCCCCGGCGATTCTCCGGCACGCGATGGGCCGAAGTCCCGCTGCTGTCATGCCAGTCCCGCCGGCAAGAATCAAACCACCTCTCTTACCGGCGGGAATCGGCGGCGCGGGCGGGCTCCGGGGTCCTGGGGGGGGGCGCGGGGCGATCTGGCCCCGGGGGTGCCCCCACGGTGGCCTGGCCTGCGATTGGGGCCCACCGATCCGCGGGTGGGCCTGTGCCGTGGGGGCACTCTTTTCCCTCCGCCTCGGCGACAGCCTTCACCATGGCCGACGCGTGAGAGATACCCCCCCCTGCGCATGCGCGGGGATGACGTCAGCAGCTGCTGACGCTCCCGCGCATGCACGGACGTCCACCGGCCGGTGAAGTCCTTTTGGTCCCAGCTGGCGTTGCGCCAAATACCTTTCCCGCCAGCCGTCGGCGCGCCAACCACTCTGGTGAGGGCTTGGCCCCTAAAGGTGCGGATTCTCCGCACCTTTTGGGGCGGCCTGACGCCGGAGTGGCTCCCGCCACTCCATCCCGCTGGGACCCCCCGCCTCGCCAGGTAGTGGAGAATGCCGGCCCAGATGTTCACAATACTGGTAAGGAGTACTGTTGCTACTCAGTATTAGGGAGATGATCACATTTTGATTACTGCTAAAATACTGTCAGCATGATAAAGTGTATGTGAATTGCTAATAATTAATTCTGTCATCAGTTGTGTAGATATCATTCCACCACCGATGGTCAGAGATGTCAAGATATCCAAATCACCATCAACTCCCTTCCCTTCAGCTGTCAACTTGGGACTGTATCAAGGACAACTATTGGTCTCCCTCTCCTTCATGTTTTGCATTTTCTCCTCTTGCAACAAGATGAAAAAGTGTAATGAATGGATACAGTGCATTTGGTGAGATAACAACCAGGTGAGGCATCATAAGGATAAGGGTGATTGGCAGTGGTCCATGGATAGATGGGATGTGGAATAGTACCTAGGAAAATAATAAAGAATGTGCTTTATTGCAATCCTGGACCCGACTCCAACAGTTGCTATGACAATGGACAGAAACCCAATATTTTATATGATTTGTAAGACTGTTAGGAAAGGATACTTCAACCCAGATGTGACTCCAGGCACAAATAGGGATATGGTCTAATAAAATACACTTGTTACGAACACAGGATTAACTACCTTAACATCATTCAAGAAATATCTTACACTTACCAGTTAACAATGCTTAACAATAAAATGATACACTACTTTTAAAAAAATCTCCAAACAAGCAAACTCATCTCAGGTCAGAACCCACTTTTAAATACAGTTAGCAAACCTAGGAATACTTGCTGTATAAAAATGTCTTGGATAAACTGCTTTGAGAGAGAGAGAGATCCTTCAGGAACAGCCTGCAGATTCTTGCCTGTGTTAAACTACTGTTTAACTTCCCAGTATTTGGCAAAAAGCTGTTATCCTGTTCACAGCAAGTTCTGAACTGAAAACTCAACACCTGACTGCTTCAGTCCCGGCTCCTCCCATTAACTAGATGATCTCTCTCCCACTAACTGGGTTATGACCATCACTAAAGTTAAACACAATGGGCTGGAGTCTCCGTTTCAGCGGCTAAGTGCCGGCTCCAGCAGAGCATGTGTGGTCTTTTACAACAAAATAATTGGCGTCACACCCTCACCATCTCCGGGACCGGTGAGGGGTTAGCACCAGCGCCGGGTGAAACTCCCACCTCCCGTGCTGAAAACAGCCAGAGAATGGCTGGGTCCCATGCCGCTCATGCGCATGGCTGATGACCTGCAGCGGTCATTCCGTACAAAACATGGCAACAGCCATGTGCGGACCCGACCCACAATCCGTGACCCCACAGCCCAGCCCCTGGCCACCCCCTACCAGGCCCCCCCAGTCCTTGCATAAGCCCGCCCAGCCAGCGGATCCTGGCCGAGTGTGGCGGTGCTGGACACAGTCCGCAGCCGCCACACCGGGCTCCTGCATGGTTGAAACCAAACATGCCCCGTGCCGTCAGGATCCTGGACCATTGGGGGTGGAGCATCGTGTGAGGGCCGGCCGATGACATGCTAACGCCGTTGCAATGGCGCGTGATGCGCTGATGCCATTTCGGAGGGGGCGGAACATGGCTGACCGCGTTAAACCGGCGCCAGCCCTGATTTGGGCATCGGGCCCATTCTCCGCCCGATCGCCAAGCACGAATTTGGTGTCGGCCAAAGGAGAATCCCGCCCAATGTCTCTAATTATTTATTCCCCAGAGAACCTTCTTTCTGTGAACAAAATACCATTAGCCCTATTTTCTAAACAATATACATGGTTGGAATGAATTATATCTTACTTATACAATGCTTTAATTATCCCTGCTGTAGCCAGAGTATCTCCCTGTCTTTTAAATCAGGATTTCTTTCAAACATTACTGCAGCAGTCACATACACACACTAATCCAGGCTTCTAACCATTACTGCACCAGCTACAGAGAGCACAATATATACCTAAAATCCCTTCAGCTTGCAAGGCACGTGGATGTATTGGGGAAGAGAATCTGAAGTGGATGAAGAATTGCATCTTTAAATGAATGCACAGTCATGATGCTTCTAAATCCATTGTGAAAATTCTCCCTCTCTTTTTTCAAACTCCTAACTTCTCCAAATTCAAACTCTGGCTGTGATCACATCATGCAGCTTTGCAGCATACTCACTGCCATTCATTCAATGCCACATTTAGAAGTTGCATTATAATTAGATTGCTGCGGTGAAAACTCAGAGGTAGACATGCTGAAAGTAATTCCCAGTTTTGCATATGATCCTCCCCTAACTTTGAATACATCTTGGAATAATTATTGGAAACAATGACTAGAAATCTTGCTTTAGTGATATTGGTTGAGAGATAAACATTGGCCTGGACACCGGAAGAACTCTCCTCCTCTTTGAATAACATCAAAGGATCTTTCATATCTGAAGTGTTGGGTACTCTGAGACACAGACGAACACACACGGTTGCGATTGGTACAACGCAGTTTTATTTCTTTTAACTATTTATATACCAAACTCTGGTACTCAGCACATGGTGACTGTCTGAGTGTTTGGCTTGGAGGTCCTTGCCCTGAGCCGTCTCCTGCTGGACTGCCCAGGAAGTGTCGTGTTCTTTGTTTCGTACTGTGTATGCTCTTGTCTGTGATTGGCTGTCATGTTGTGTGTGTTAATTGGTCCGTTGATCTGTCCATCATTATGTATGTGTGTATGTGCTGTGATGTTCACTTGAATATCATGACAATTTTTACCTAGGTGGGAAGACAAAGCCTCAGTTTAACAATTCTTCTGAAAGATGGGGGCTGGGGTTTTCCAGCTCCCCCCCCCCTCTTTTTGGCAGGCAGGAATGGTGGTGGGGGCAAAAAGTCCAGTGGGCCTCCCAAAACGGCTTTCACACCAGTAAGTTTCCTCGCTGGATTGTCCCTGCTCCCGCCAATGATCCAATGACAGGAATCTCAGTTAAATACAGTTTAATACCATTAATGGGCATCCCCACTATTTTATCCCCCCATGTTAGGACCCCCCCCCCCACACACACACACACACAGGCAATGTGAGGTCACGTTGGTGAGGTTTACAACATGTTTTATAAAATGGGAACCTGGCGGATGGTCCTCGCCAGGGGCGCTCAGGTAATTAAATCCCCCTTGGGGGAGAAGTGCATGCCCAGGCAGCACCCTGGCAGTGCCCCCTGGCACTGCTTAATGGAACTGCCCCTGGCATGACCATTCCAGGGGGCAGTGGCCAGGAACAATGCCAGGGGACAGTGCCTTGGGAAGCTTCCATTCGGCTGGTTCGGGGCGGTTCCCTGGAGTGGGGAAAGTGTAATGGGAAGGGGCTCCCTGTGGCGAGGTGCCGTGCCCGTGGAGGACAGTGGTTCCCTGGAGGGGGGAATGTGGGTCCCGTGTCTGTGGAGGCGTGGTCCCATGTCCATCAGGGGATCCCATTACTTGAAAGCCATGCTTTCTGGCGGGGCGAGTTCTTAACGTCGTGGGACCCGCCTTCAGCAATCTTTTTCAAAATGTTTTAAAAATCTGGTGGGAAATCAGGCTGCTAGTTGTCCCGTCTGAGGCAACACTTTGAAACAAAAACAGAAAATTCCACCAGATCCTTCTGTCAATTCAGCATTGTGTCAATATTGCACTTAAGTGTCATCCTAAACTTTGTGCGCAAGTGTCTGGAGTGAAGCTTAATCTCATAATCATCCGAATTAGAGGCATGAGTGTAACAACTGAACCACAACCGAAACCTAGAGCGGAATGTTCCCATGTTTGTTCAGAATGTCAGGCACCGACTATAAACTGGTGTGTAGCTCTCCAGCTGCACAGCTGGGATTTTAGTCCAGACCTTGAACCTCCCTGAAATCAAATAAGTGGGTGTGTTTTATGCCATTACTGTGGCAGGGTGGGGCCTGAAAGAGCCAGCGAGGTTGGCTCCACAGAGATGGGGTGCTCATTAAAAATGGCACCCTGGTCTCGGTGGCACAGTGGTTAACACTGCTGCCTCAAAGTGCCAGGGACCCTAAATTGACTGTCTGTGCGGGGTTTACATGTTCTCCCCATGTCTGCATAGGTTTCTTCCCCATTCTCAGGTTTCCTCCCACAGTCCAAAGATGTGCAGGTTAGGTGGATTGGCCACGCTAATTTTCCCCTTCGTGTCCAAAGATGGACAGATTAGGTTATGGGGATAGTATGGGAAGTGGGCCTGGATAGGGTGCTCTTTCAGAGGGTTGGTGCAGACTCAATGGGTTGAATGGCCTCATTCTGCATTGTAGGGATTCTAGGATTCTATGAAACCATCCCCACCCCGCCCCATGGACTAGGAGAACCCCCTCCTAACAAGCATCAGGAACGGGGCTCTTCCCCCCAACAAACATAAAGTGTACCCCGTCTCCAATGGAGTTTCCCATAAAGTCTGCCCCTGGCACTTCCCTTTAGTCAGGTTGGCACTGTCAGATTGGCACAGTCAGGTTGCCACATCAATCTGGTTCCAGGGGCCACTACCCGGACGTATCCCTTTTCCCCGGGGGTTATATTTACTTTTGCATCTCCCAGGGGATCCCCTTAACTGATTAACATTTTTAAATAGCTATTGTGGTGCCATATTGGCGAGGTTTGGATATTCAGTGAGTGGGGGGGGGCACGCTCGCTAATTATATTAAACTGTTTGCAAAAGCATTTAAATAAGGTTCTCGCACTATGTGGGTGTGAACCTCATTACGCCACTGGCGAGGGGCGGGGAAAATTGGATAACAAAGTCTCACTGTCGAGAATCTCGTTTCCCGATTCTGTGCGGTTTTGAGCCTCCATTTTCGCTGACGGCAAACGCAGGCGCAATTTGCATGTGTATGTTCCCTTCATAAGGACAGATACTACAGTCCAGACAAATAACCATGGGCAAAGGCCCTCATCCATTAGGTGGCAGAGGGCTCCTATGGCCTTTTTGTGCATGCATGTCATGCACATGGCCTCACCAGGTTCCATATTGGATTCCATACTGCCTGCATATTCTATGCCTGAAGGTTAATTCTGGTAAGGGCAGTAAGCCTCAACTCCACGCTGTTTCACTTCATTAAATTGAAACACTAGATCTGCCCATTGCAAATGCATATCTAAGAAGCCTTAACAATTGGTAGGTGTTAGAGTGGGCCAATAACACAATGAGAGGCAGTGAGGAGCATATTAGGAATTTTCTGGATTCTTCAAACCCCTCAACTAACAAACTCCTCTGTTAATACTGCCAGCAGCTGTACTATATCATTCTTAGATTAACTTACCCTCAATACTGTAAGGGTGTAGAAGAAGGAATCTCAAAGCTTCAACAACAGCAACTCTCATTATACTATGTAAAATAAGGCAAATGGAACTCAAGAAGGCGGGTTGCAATCAAAGCCAAAAGCATAAATACTAAAAAAAACAGATTTTGCGGTGGAAATCCAAAATTACTTATTCTGATTACGCACTGAATTTATGCCAAAAAATGTCATGGAGTAGTCACATGTACAAATCTAGTAAGAGTTGACCTTATTTCATTGGGCCCATCATTTCTCTTGTTCTCAACTTTATTGCAAAATGGAGGGATAACTATTAAATACTTGGTCGGCAAATTTTGGAGTTGTTTGATAATATAACACTGCATTCAACTGCAGTAATCGTGACGGAGAAAGTGTATGTTTATATGATTAATGTCTGCATAGGAGGTCTTGTGGCACAGCCTCTGGGCCAGAAGCTCTGGGTTCAAGACCAATACCAGGACTTACATAGAAAAGTGGAGCAGGAATAGGCTATTAGGTCCTTCAAACCTGCTCCACTGTTCAACATAATCATGGCTGATCCTCTATCTTGTTATCCACGGAATCAGCTTGAGAATCCTGCCGCTACTATTATCCAAAGGGAAAATCAGTGCGTGTGTGAAAATACACTGAAAAGTGTTTGTGTTATTTCTTGCAGTAGCTCCCTCTTACAGCTATACCATATAACATATGTATTAAGCATAATTTAACTACTATATACCTAAGATTAATTGTTGCATCTTTCTTATCCAATTAATTTTGTAATATGATTTGGTGCAGTGCATGAGCTGGGCTGTACTTTGTTATACAACGAGCAACAATAAGAGCGGTAGGGGAAAACTACTCAGTGGAGTCCAATAGTCTTTATAAATTGATGCCCAAACCCAATTTTCATTAGTTAAAAATGAGTGGTCAATAATAGAAATAAATAAATATGAGGATATCATTTGGAAGGAAGCAACAAATAGAAGTTATTTTATTTTAAGATTTTAAATATAAGGTTAATTGTCATTTCTTGTTACTTTTGAAACACAAGTGGTCGCAAATGAAGTTATATATCAATTTACATGTCTCAATTCATGGGGTTCTATGTTACAACACAACAGCATGCAAAGTAATATCTTATGTTGTTATTACAATGACTCATGATAAATTTGTAATAAGGAACTAGTTGCTCATGATAACATTTTAAAACCAGAATTGCTTCGCCTCAGCATGTGGTTTGGCCACAACTTGAGCTTCATACTGATTTAGGGATTTGAGCGCGTGCGGTCCAATTAATCTAACTTGATTAGCATTTCACTTCCAAACATCATTTTTTAAAATGATGTTAAAAATGAAAGTTCCTTTCAGTTATTTGGGTAAACCTTCGGTCATCAGCCTTAACTAGTGACTACAATTTCAATGTATTTTAATCTTTAGATTCTGCAGTGGAAATTAAATGGGTGCTTTCTGAGTTTGCTTTGAGGTTTGCTGACATGATCTGTCTCTGCCAAATACTAGAGAACATGATTATAACAGAATAATGCTATCCTTCAGCAATTATACATTCATGCAGACAGTCACAAAGGCTATTCCGACTTTTTGAACAAGAATATTAATCATTGTGTAAACAAATAGCTACTTTTTTTTCCAAATAGACCAAAGGGTACAATTTATCTTGGTGAACAAAATGTTTGTGAATGTGCACGATAGATTTATAGGTATAACAATATTTTTCAGTAATGAGCATTGAACTGAATTGCTGATGAAGCCAGCTTTGAATAATTGACAGAAGACTCACATTTGGTCCTGTTCTTCATGTGATGTTAAGTGGAGTAGCATCCTGTCCACACATAACCAGAGAGGCAGACAATATTATAAATTGCAGGAACAAGGTCATTTGAATACTCGGGTAATGATGGATCAAAGCTGCCCACTGTAACAACCAGCAGGACATTCAGAGGGATTTTATACCACTCCAGTAACAGAACAGAAGCTCAGCAAAGGTAAAACAGACAGGAGTAGCAGATTTGTACCATGATTCAAGAGGTAAATGTTTTCTTTTAGCAAAGCAATTTAACCAATCGGGGACAACCTGTTAACTGAAATGAAAGATCATAAAATTGAAAGCAAATTATTGGCCTGGTTAGTGGATTCATCAGGTGGTAGGAGACAGAAAGTAGCAATAACAGATACACAGGTTGGAAGGAAGTGGTTCAAAGGACATTTGCTGGGACTTCACGGGCAGCACGGTTGCACAGTGGTTAGCACTGTGGCTTCACAGTGCCAGGATCCCTAGTTCGATTCCCAGCTTGGGTCACTGTCTGCACGTACTCCCCGTGTCTTCCTGGGTTTCCTCCGGGTGCTCCGGTTTCCACGCTCAGTCCAAAGACACGCAGGTTAGGCAGATTAGCCATGATAAATTGCCCTTAGTATCAAAAAAAGGATAGTAGGGGTTATTGGGTTACGGGGATATGGTGGAAGTGGGGGCTTAAGTGGGTCGGTGCAGACTCGATGGGCCGAATGGCCTCCTTCTGCACTGTATGTTCTATGTTCAACTCTCTCATTATGTTCATCATTGACTGAAATAACACAATAATGAACCACATAACCAAGTTTGGTGGTGACACAAAGATAGGTAAGTCATATTGACAGGACGGCCAAATCACAGATACATCAATAGATTCCTAGTTTCTGATTTATTCATTCATAGGATGTGGGTGTTGGCGTTAACACTAACAATTATTGTCCATCCTTAGTTGATCTTGAGAAACTGTCATATGAGCAATGGTTGAAGACTCTGGTCTGTACTTGGAGTTTAGAAGGATGAGAGGGGATCTCATTGAAACTTACAATATGCTGCAAGGTCTGGATAGAGTGGATGTGGAGAGGATGTTTCCACTTGAAGGAAAAACTAGAACCAAAAGACACAATCTCAGACTAAAGGGACGATCCTTTAAAATAGAGATGAGGAGGAATTTCTTCAACCAGAGGGTGGTGAATCTGTTGAACTCTTTGCCGCAGAAGGCTGTGGAGGACAAATCACTGAGTATCTTTAAGACAGAGATAGATAGGTTTTTGATTAATAAGGGGATAAGGGGTTATGGGGAAAAGGCAGGAGAATGGGGATGAGAAAATATCAGCTATGATTGAATGGCGGAGCAGACTCGATGGGCCAAGTGGCCTAATTCTGCTTCTATGTCTTATGGTCTTATGGGAATCTCCCACTGCAACCCTTGTGGTGAATGTACAATAAATCGCTGTTTTCTCTCTATGCCCATTTTAAATAGTGGGATCACATTCATTACCCTCAAACCCATAGGAACTGTTCAGAGTCTGTGGAATCTTGGAAGATGACCATCAAAACATCCATTATTTTGAGGGCCACTTGCTTAAATACTTTGGGATGTAGATTATCAGGCCCTTGGGATTTATTAATCTTCAATCTCATCAATTTCCCCAACACCATTTCCCTACTAATACTGATTTCCTTCAGTTCCTCCCACTCACTAAGCCCTGTGTTTGTTATTTGTGACCTCCTTTGTGAAGACAGAACCAAAGTATAAGAACATAAGTTAAGAACATAAGAACTAGGAACAGGAGTAGGCCATCTGGCCCCTCGAGCCTGCTCCGCCATTCAATGAGATCATGGCTGATCTTTGTGGACTCAGCTCCACTCTCCGGCCCGTACACCATATCCCCAAATCCCTTTAGTCTTTAGAAAGGTATCGATCTTTTTCTTAAAAACGTTTAAAGAAGGAGCCTCAACTGCTTCACTGGGCAAGGAATTCCAGAGATTCACAACCCTTTGGGTGAAGAAGTTCCTCCTAAACTCGGTCCTAAATTTACTTCCCCTTATTTTGAGGCTATGCCCCCTAGTTCTGCTTTCCCCGACCAGTGGAAACAACCTGCCCGCATCTATCCTATCTATTCCCTTCATAATTTTATATGTTTCAATAAGATCCCCCCGCATCCTTCTAAACTCCAATGAGTACAGTCCCAGTCTACTCAACCTCTCATCATAATCTAATCCCCTCAACTCTGGGGTCAATCTAGTGAATCTCCTCTGCACTCCCTCCAGTGCCAATATGTCCTTTCTCAGGTAAGGAGACCAAAACTGAACACAATACTCCAGATGTGGCCTCACCAACACCTTATACAATTGCAGCATAACCTCCCTAGTCTTGAACTCCATCCCTCTAGCAATGAAAGACAAAACTCGATTAGCCTTCTTAATCGCCTGTTGCACCTGCACACCAACTTTTTGCGACTCGTGCACCAGCACACCCAGGTCCCTCTGCACAGCAGCATGTTTTAACATCTTACCGTTTAAATAATTTAAATAATAATCCATTCTGCTGTTATTCCTCCCAAAATGGATAGCCTCACACTTGGCAACATTGAATTCCATCTGCCAGACCCTAGCCCATTCATCTAACCTATCCAAATCCTTCTGCAGACTTCCGGTATCCTCTGCACTTTTTGCTTTACCACTTGTCTTAGTGTCGTCTGCAAACTTTGCCACATTGCACTTGGCCCCCAACTCCAAATCATCTATGTAAATTGTGAACAACTGCGGGCCCAACACTGATTCTTGAGGGACCCCACTAGTTACAGGTTGCCAACCAGAGAAACACCCATTTATCCCCACTCTCTGCTTTCTGTTAGTTAACCAATCCTCTACCCATGCTACCACTTTACCCTCAATGCCATGCATCTTTAGTTTATCATAGAATTTACAGTGCAGAAGGAGGCCATTCGGCCCATCGGGTCTGCACCAGCTCTTGGAAAGAGCACCCTACCCAAGGTCAACACCTCCACCTTATCTCCATAACCCAGTAACCCCACCCAACACTAAGGGCAATTTTGGACACTAAGGGCAATTTATCATGGCCAATCCACCTAATCTGCACATCTTTGGACTGTGGGAGGAAACCGGAGCACCCGGAGGAAACCCACGCACACATGGGGAGGATGTGCAGACTCAGCACAGACAGTGACCCAAGCCGGAATCGAACCTGGGACCCTGGAGCTGTGAAGCAATTGTGCTATCCACAATGCTACCATGCTGCCCAGTTTATGCAGCAACCTTTTGTGTGGCACCTTGTCAAAAGCTTTCTGGAAATCCAGATAAACCACATCCATTGACTCCCCGTTATCTACTGCACTGGTAACGTCCTCAAAAAATTCTACCAAATTAGTCAGACACGACCTACCCTTTGTGAACCCATGCTGCGTCTGCCCAATGGGACAATGTCCCTCCAGGTGCCCCGCTATTTCCTCCTTAATGATAGATTCCGGCATTTTCCCTACAACCGAAGTTAAGCTTACCAGCCTATTATTACCCGCTTTCTGCCAACCTCCTTTTTTAAACAGTGGTGTCACGTTTGCTACTTTCCAATCCTCTGGGACCACCCCAGAGTCTCGTGAATTTTGATAAATTATCACTGGTGCGTTTACAATTTCCCTAGCCATCTCTTTCAATACTCTGGGATGCATCCCATCAGGGCCAGGAGACTTGTCTACCTTTAGCCCCATTAGCTTGCCCAATACTGCCGCCTTAGTGATTATAATTATCTCAAGGTCCTCACCTATCATATCTTTATTTCCATCAGTCACTGGCATGTTATTTGTGTCTTCCACTGTGAAGACTGACCCAAAAAACCTGTTCAGCTCCTCAGCCATTTCCCCGTCTCCTATTATTAAATCTCCCTTCTCATCTTCCAAAGGACCAATATTTACCTTAGCCACTCTTATATATTTGTAGAAGCATTTACTATCTGCTTTTATGTTTTGAGCAAGTTTACTTTAAGTATGTAGTTACTTGTTCAGCGATTTCTTTGTTCCCTATTACAAATTTTCCTGTTTCTGACGGTAAAAGACATTTGGCTTCACTAATCTTTTTTCTCTCACATACCTATAGAAGCTTTTACAGTCAGTTTTTATGTTCCCCGCAAGCTTACTCTTGTACTTTATTTTCTCCTTCTAAATCAATCCCTTTATTCTTCTTTGCTGAATTCTAAACTGCTCCCAATCCTCAGACCTTGGACTGGATTCTCCGTTTTTGGGGTTTTGTCCCCACGTCGTCAGGAAAACTGTGGTCTTTAACGCCAGGAAAACTGGCGTAAAAAGGCCACAAGTTCCCCGTTTTGCTGGGGGCTAGTAGGGAGCCGTCGTAGAGCTTGCAGCTCCAGCTGCGATAAGGCCCCCAGCACTTCTGCGTCAGAGGCTGCGCCTGCGCACGGTGGTGGCTTCCAGCGGCCGCGCCATGCTCGATGGCAGACTCATCCCGCAGACCTGGACCGGCAAAGTAGTGCCCAGCATCGGCCGCTTGCACGCCCCGCACACATTGCCCCAGCCTCGAATTAAGCCACCCCTGCCCGCCAATCGGCCCTCTCCCGACTGTGGCAGCCCCAGACTGAGTCCGCAGCCGCCACAGGAGGATTTTGGATGGTGTGAGCACACGTAAGCCACGCCGTCGAGAATTCGGCCGGTCGACAATGGAACATCACAGAGCGGGTCTCAGGCAATGGCCTGAGGCAGTGGATACTCGGCGCGGCGTACTCCATGAGTACGCTGATTTTCGGGGGCGGAGAATTGAAGAACTGCTGCTGCTCCCGATTTCGTGCGTGAAAACGGATTCCCCGCCCCGTCGCCCAATGCCATTTCGGCGTCGGGGAGCGGAGAATCCAGCCCCTGTTGTTTATCTTGGCCAATTTGTATGCCTTTTCCTTTGATCTAGTACTATCTCTAATTTCCTGTATAAGCCATGGATTGGCCCTTTTATCTTTGCGCCAGACAGGAATTAACAATTGTTGTAGTCCACTTTGCGCTCTTTGAATGTTTACCAATATCTATCCACCGTCAACCGTTCAGGTAACATTCCTCAATCCATCATAACCAACTCAGGACTCGTATCATCATAGTTTCCTTTATTTAGATTCAGGACCCTACGCTCAGAATTAACTATATCACTCTCCATCTTGATGAACAATTCTATCATATTGTGGTCACTCATCCCCAAGGGGTCTCGCACAATTAGATTGCCAATTATTCCTCCCTCACCTCACAATACCCAGTCTCAGATGGCCTGTTCTCTGATTGGTTCCTCAATGTATTCATCCAGAAAACCATCCCGTATATACTCCAGAATTCCTCCTCGACGGCATTGTCACTAATTTGATTTACCCGATCTACATGCAGATTAAAATCACCCAGAATTGCAGATGTTCCTTTGTCATATGCAGTTCTAATTTCCTGTTTAATACAATGCCCAACATCACCATTACAGCTTGGGGATCTATATGCAACCCCACTAAGTTTTGTGCCCCTTGGTGTTTTTCATCTCTACCCATACAGATTCCACATTGTCGAATATTCCCAATATGAGCAGATGAATTTTTCACATTAAAGGCATCCCTTGCCGACTTAATCGCGGGATGTATTTCCGCCAGCAACCTGACATGTGTCCTCCTGTAAATGGCCCCTGTCTGCCATCTTTGCCGTTGCGATGGGGACTATTAAATTCCACCCGCCGACTCTGACGAGGTCACTAATGAGTATGATCGCCGCATAAGTGCTGGGATTGCACCTGTGAAAACTTTGGTACACATGTTTCTAAATTCTGCGTGAAGTCTTTGGTAATTTCTGGCTGATTTCCCAAGAACAAACATGATATGGCATCAGTATTCAAAGTCACCTGAAACCACCTGAACATATGAAAGGAGAATAGAAAAAAAAAGAGGGGAAACTGTATGATTAGATGTTTACAGTGCCACAACCAAGTATTCTGACATTACTCTCTCTGTAATGATCAAATCCAAATGTTGGACTACTTGAATTTGATGGTATCTGCTTTGGATGTCTGCATCAGCCAAGAAATTATTTAAAAAGAAAATCATTAAAACTCTAAAGATATAACCACTATACTGTTCTGCAAATCTATTATTCAACAGGTTCTATTTCCAGCGAAACAGATGGCAGGTAATCTAATGAGCAATTAGAAAAGTTTGAAAAGGATTTGTGATAATCCGAGCTAATGAAACAACAAACCTTTTTTTGGAACTGTAACGTTAATCATGAGAACAGACACACTAAACATACGTGATGGTCTTTCATTTCAGAAAGAGAAGATTGTCATAAAGGTTGTTATTTTTAGATTTACAATTTTGTGTTGGGAAGACTAATGAAACCAATGTATCATAGAGATTCCATGACAAGGGCTAAGATGCAGATCCATCAATAAAGTCAAATGTAGTAAATTTTCATACTTCACCTGGAACAATGAACTTAATAAAAATAATCCAAGCAGAGAACATAGTTATTGAGATACCAAATAAACATTCTCAAGATCCAAAACTGACTCAGAAAACATTTATAGACGTGGGCAAATCGACGGCATAACAGCTGAAATAAATAAATAACCACAATAGTGCCAGGACTGATTGGGTCGCTTCAATGATGATGGTAGTGAAAGGGAAAGATAAAGTATGCCTATATGTCTATCCACAACCCACAAACAATCCTTATCTCCTTTGAATTATAGATGATGTTCTGCCTGAACTCGCAAAAGTGAAACTACTCATGGTTGTGGATACACGTGTTTTGGCATTTTGTATTAAATTAAGAATGGTCTGCTCAACATCAACAGATATTGTAACATATATTATTTATAAAATATCCAGCTCTTAAGCAATTTTGGAGAAGGCCCATGAGCAGATGTTGTGACAGAAAGGCTGTGGTATGGAACTATGATTTGATACTGGAAACCAATATAAGAGAAAATTATCAAGCGGACCAGAGATTAATAAATGAGGTTAGAGGAAGTAATAAATATTTAGGGCATTGCACATTTGACAATTGACAACATTTCTTGGAATATCAATTAATCATGGGCGGGATTTTCTGCACCCGACGGTGACAGGCATGTTCAGCGGTGCGCACCACACACATGCAGGTAGGAAACCCCGAGGGGGAGGATGGTCAGATGGTGGCCCGACCCCAGGGATGAACTGCTGTCCAGACAGGTTTAGCGCTTCTGGAATGGGCTGTCCAGTGCCTGCAGGTGCAGTTGGAGGACTCCAACCGCCTGCCGGAGCAGGAGGCGGTGCCGACCACGCGTCTACCCAGGCCAACATAGTCAGGTGGCGTCCCTGGTGGAGGACTTTGGTGCAAAGTCTGCGGCCATGTGTCAGGAGGTCCAAGGCCTGAGGTACAGAACAGGGCAGCCATGTCACAGGCAGCCATGTACTAGGGTCACATGGACACTGTTACGGTGCTCCAGAGCGTGACCCAGTCGCAATGGGTCATGGCTGCGGGTGCCAAAAGCATTGGCCTGGCACTGGTTGACCTAAGCCAGACCCAGACGGATCTGGCATGGTCCCAGGTTGATATGCATGGTCCCTGAATGATGTGGCACAGTCCCAGAGGACGTGGCACAGTCCCTGTGCTCTATGGCCGCGAGCATTGAGACCCTGGTCAAGACGAGAGCAGGCTTCCAGGACTACCGTGGTTAGGTGATGGCAGAGTCCCTTGAATGCTCTCCCGCTGCACCCCCATCGCAAGGAGCAGCCCAGGGGCAATTGGTCATCCTGAGGGTGGACGAGGTAATGGGGCTCATGCCGGTGACACCTGCAGGGGAGATGCCGTCACATCTCGGCAACTTTGAATCCCACCAACCTGTCCCTGGTGCATCTAATGGGCAATGGACAGAATAGGGTGGCACCACACCATCTGTGACACCCAGAGGTCTGCCATGCCCATCCAGGACCAGTCACTAAAGAAGACGTCCACCAAAGGGGACACAGGTCATAGGGAGGGTTAACCAGCAGGCCACCTCCACTTCTGTGCATCGTGGAGGAACCACCTGGAAAGAGCGTTAGGATATGTATGGTTAGACACCAGTTAATTTGGCATGGGCGCAGCACATAGGATAGAGTTTAGGGCTAGGGCACAGTTATTGTACTTCGCACTTTCACCAATAAACACATTTTCAATGTCGTTCGACCTGCCTCAACTTTCTGTCCGCAGATTGTGAGGGATGGGCTGGGCTGGGTGCAGAGGGTGTGCCGGTTGAATCATAGAATCATAAAATTTACAGCGCAAAAAGAGGCCATTCGGCCCATCAAGTCTGCACTGCCCCTAGAAAGAACACCCTACCGAAGCCCACACCTCCACCCTATCCCCGTAACCCCACCTCACCTTTTTGGACAACTAAGGGCAATTTAGCATGGCCAATCCACCTAACCTGAACATCTTTGAACTGTGGGAGGAAACACACGCAGACACGGGGAGAACATGCAGACTCCACACAGACAGTGACGCAAGCCGAGAATCGAACCTGGGACCGTGGAGCTATGAAGCAGCAGTGCTAACCATTGTGCTACCATGCCACCCGGTTGAATGTAGGCCTGGGTATGGGCGTTGGGAAAGTGGGAAGCTGATTATGTGGGGTGCGGGTGTTGAAGGACAGCAGGGGCCAGGGTCCCAGGACAGCCGGAGGTACCCCCAGTGGCCTCCCTCGGAGGTGGCAGAGGCCTGGGCCAGAGATGCAGGGGTGTCATGTGGTAAGGCCAACCGGAGCATGATTGATCACTGCTTGCCACCCCCCTCTCCCTGACGTGGACCCCAGCTCCGGCTCACCACAGGATGTGTGTGGGCCCATATGATGCAAATGGCTAGCATGCATGCAGGGATCACCCTGGCAGACAGTGGAATATGACACCGGGGCAGGAGTAAGATGTTGTCAGATGTTGCATAGCACCAGAGTTCATCGCGGAGTGGGTCGTCATCATCCTCCGCCCCATGGTCACCGTGCGGCATCGACCAGCTCCATGCTTGGTGGCACACTGGCAGGGCCCACGGATGGGGCTGGGAGGTTGGGGATGTTGTGTTCTGTTGCCTTGTCCTTGCAATGATTCATAAAGAACTGCTGATGGCTTACTCAGAATGATGATTTTTTTTTAACTTGATGAAGCAGCACGGTAGCATTGTGGATAGCACAATTGCTTCACAGCTCCAGGGTCCCAGGTTTGATTCCGGCTTGGGTCACTGTATGTGCGGAGTCTGCACATCCTCCCCGTGTGTGCGTGGGTTTCCTCCGGGTGCTCCGGTTTCCTCCCACAGTCCAAAGATGTGCGGGTTAGGTGGATTGGCCATGATAAATTGCCCTTAGTTCCAAAATTGACCTTAGTGTTGGGTGGGGTTACTGGGTTATGGGGATAGGGTGGAGGTGTTGACCTTGGGCAGGGTGCTCTTTCCAAGAGCCGATGCAGACCCGATGGGCCGAATGGCCTCCTTCTGCACTGTAAATTCTATGAAATTCTAACATGCAGAATCGATACAGACAGAGTTTCTCTTGAACTACCCGGACTGCGACTGTCCTTGTGTACACCTTACTACCAACTGTCGGTAGCTGGATGTCACATGACTCACCTCGTACGCCACTGGCTTTTGGGAGGTCGCATTGCTAAGTGCATGCAGTATTATTCACAGGCATACCACCACAGGGGCACGGGCACCTGTTGGGATCATAGCAGCAGTGTGGGTCCTGGGTGTGGCACACTGGCTCTGGCAACCAGTCCGGGGGCAGGATAGAGGGGAGCAGGTGCGCGGTGGACAGGGAGGGCTTGGTGGCAGCCCGTGATCTTGTGGATTGGGCTAGCTGATAGTGACACTGGTGAGGCCTCTGCCCTGAAGGGGCAGTGTGTCGGGGGGGGTGCCAAAGGCCACAGTGCATGTGTCCTTTGTTCTTGGTGGGCTCTGCTCCTCCCTTTCTTCCCCTGCAGTGGGGCTGCACTTCTGATGGGTGCACTGAGGAGTGCCAGCACCTGGTGGCACTTGATCACGCACATCCCACTGATGTCAGCTGGGGTCTGAGGGTTCCCGGAGGGTGGCCTGGGTGAGGACCCAAATGACCGGTGGTGCTCTGAATGTTTACAGGACACTGTGGGCAGTCAGCAGAATGCGCAGCCAGGGGCCTCTAACCAGTACACAATGGCTGCCTTACGGACTGCAACAATGTTAGTACACCCCAAATCCACAGCCCATCTCCGGGTCAATCCCCGCTACACCCCCCAGGCCCTGGCAGGCACCCCTCAGCCACCGGCACAACTGTCAGCACACTATTGCAATTTTGCAAACATTTCCTATCTCCTCTCTCTCCCTCAGCAACCACGGCGCCCAATCCCGGGGCTGGATTCTCCGCCCCGCCTCGCCCCATTTCTGCCCCGACCCGCCGACGGGATTCTCCATTACGCCGGCCGATCAATGGGGTTTCCCATTGTGGGGCAGCCCCACGCCGTCGGGAAACCCCCGGGCGCCGGCTAAACGGAGAATCCTGCCCCTGTTTTTAAATACCTGTAGTGAACCGCGCCTGTATCACCTTTGCTTAGCGGCGGGGGAGTAGTATCTCGGAGGCCCGGAGAATTGTGGACCAAACCCGGTAATGAAATACCGGTTTTGCATGCTGATGCCAGTGTGGCGCGTGGAGTCATTGTTGCCGCCAGCGGGGCCCCGAAGCATGGCGGTGGGTTCAGCACCCAGTGCCTCCCTCGATTTTCAGTGGATGTCTAATTCCCCGGCTGATCGCAATTGGCATTTCTGGCGACGCGGGCCGAAGGAACCACCCCAGCACAGTGAAGTGCTTGCAAGAATCCCCCACAGGAATTCAACCAAGTGGCACCATGGATTCGGGGGCAGGTCACAGGCAAGTGTCCAAACCAACTTCTTCCCGGCTGGCTTTCAGTGTAGTGCGGGGGCAAGGGGTGCACTGCGGGTGGGACTGGGATGGGTAAAGCTGCAGTGAAGGGAGACTCAGGGCAAGGGTTCCAGTGCAGGGGGGAAGGGGGCCAAAGGGGAAGTGGGCAAGGCAGCACAGACTGAAGGAAGTACACAAGCACATGACTGGGGTGGAAGTGAAGAAATCAGCCATGCATTTGGAAAAGCATGTCAAGTTTGAGCATTCTTCCACAGCTGAGACCAATCAGCATCAGCTCCATTGACATGCTTGGAATCTGACTCCTGAAGCAATTGTGCCTACCCAAGCAACATAATTTCCTGACAGTGTCACTGATTGCTCCTGAACTTTTAACCCCTCAGGTGCAGACTGCAGATTAAGCTGAGTTTTATTATGCTGCGGAACAACTGGGAGACTGGGTACGTTAAGCAATCCCCTTGTGAGAGGTGGACATGAGCAGTCACTGAGAGGGGCAGTCAGAACCCTTTGCATTGTAGTTATTCAGGCTTTGGGCAGTAACCCTCATGGTCCAAGCTAAGTGCTCAACATTGGACTGCAAATTAAGATAATACCTGCACCTGAACTACGACCACACGAGGCAATCAAGTGGCTGAAGCTGTCGCCAGTCGGTCATGTGATGTAGGCCAGAAGAGAGTCGCGTATTGGTCAAACATCAAGTGAACCAAACTCTAGCCATCCAAGTGGTGGCTTGGATTCTCTGATATTAGTAAAGGGACCTTGAGTCACAGCTAAAGCTTAATCAAGCGAGGTCCTCAAGAATCATGGGCGGGATTCTCCAACCCCCCGCCCGGTCGGAGAATCGCCGGGGGCTGGCGTGATTCCTGCCCCCGCCGGTTGCCGAATTCCCTGGCACCGGATATTCGGCGGGGGTGGGAATCGAGCCACACCGGTTGGCGGGCCCCCCCCCCCCCCGGCAATTCTCCGGACCACGATGGGCCGAAGTCCCGCTGCTGGAATGCCTGTCCCGCCGGCGAGAATCAAACCACCTCTCTTACCGCCGGGACAAGGCGGCGCGGGCGAGCTCCGGGGTCCTGGGGGGAGCGCGGGCCGATCTGGCCCAGGGGGTGCCCCCACAGCGGCCTGGCCCGCGATCGGGGCCCACCGATCCGCGGGCGGGCCTGTGCCGTGGGGCCACTCTTTTCCTTCCGCCTTTGCCATGGTCTCCACTATGGCGGAGGCGGAAGAGACCCCCTCCACTGCACATGCGCGGGGATGCCGTGAGCGGCCGCTGACGCGCCCGCGCATGCGCCGCACGGCAAAGTCAGTTTTGCGCCAGCTGGTGGGGCACCAAAGGCCTTTCCCGCCAGCTGGCGGGGCGGAAATCAGTCCGGCGCGGGCCTAGCCCCTCAAGATTAGGGCTCGGCCCCTCAAGATGCGGAGGATTCTGTACCTTTGGGGCGGCGCAATGCCGGACTGATTTGCGCCGTTTTTGGCGCCTGTCGGCGGACATCGCGCCGATTGCGGAGAATCCCGCCCCATATACTGACCCTCGCACCCCTCTATTTCACATACTGAAGTGAAGAGACCATAAGGAACATTGAGACTGGTGATTTTACAATCTGCCTCATGCCTTATTGGCAGGAAATAAGAAGGAGAAGAATGCGATGGAGGCACCTGACACAGCAAAGGGAGGAGCACAACCCTTAAGATCAAAGGGCGGCGGGGTCTCTTTTGCACTTAGAAGGAGATCCATAGAGAACCATTATTCATAGGTGTATAGACAGCGCTTTTCCTATCTACTGCTGAGTGAGACCCAGTGTCGCTGAAGACCACCATTGCCTAGGGAACTGGTTACTCACATATACCACCTTCTGCAGGATTTTGCATTTCAGTGAACTGGAGGACATCCACTGCCAGTGACATTGAAAGTGACCATCGCAATCAATTTTTACCGCAGAGCTTCACTGGTGACCTGTGCAGGATCTCTCAATCTTCCATCCACAAATGCATCCAGGGGCTCATGGATGCCACCTCCACCAAGACACATAATTTTGTCAATTCTGACTGAGATCAGGTGAGCCAGGAAGCAAGAGTACCTGTGAAAGAAAGGAGAGATCATTAGTGCACAGCAAAGGACTGTGGGACAGGAGACACCACTCGGTATGGTTGTCTGATAGATGTTGGAGTGCAGTATCCTCACTTGGTTGAGCACCATGGACCTCACAGGAACGGTTCACATCCTTGCTGGCCAGTTGAATGGCTCTATTCTCAAAGTCGGTCAGGACATTCAGCTCAGGCATCCACTCCTGGTTTGGGACCTCTCCCTCCTGTTGTGAGCTAGCTTGTCCTGCATGATGATAGGTGGAGAGGATATAAGGATGCCTGCCATGCCAGATGAGAAGGATGTGTGGGTGGGGAATATTGCTATGGGCCGGATGTAGGCATGATTCACAGAGGAGATGGTGTGTGGGAAAGAATGAGTGGTGATATTCTTTGAGCTGGCAGTGAGTGAGATCCCTATGGATATGTTATTCGTTTGTGAGAGTGAGAGTGATGAGAAATGGGACTAATCCTGGCGGAATAGAGGAGATCGTTCATTCTCTTCCTGCACTGCGTGGGTATCCTCTTATGTTGGGTCCTGGTACCACCACTGTTGCTACAAACTCCCATGCTGGATTGGTCATGTCGTAGCGTTTTACAGCACAGAAAGAGGGTAGAGGATTCAGCGACGGGCCTCCACTCCGTCCAGCAGGCACTCAAGAGTGAGGCGCAACTGAATGTGGGGGCTGTCTGTTACCTGCCTTTGGAAATCATGACTTTCCAGTAGGTTTCAATCCCTTAGAGAATGTTAGCTCTGTGCAGGGGTGCATTTTAAATATGGCACCCTGATTCCAGAAGGCCCGTGGTCACTGTGGGGTGGGCGAATTAGAGGCCACCCCACCAGCGATCTGGTGTCCTGTCTCTGCATTTTTCGATAAAATGCTGCATGGTATGAAGGAAAAAGCCGTATTTACCGTTGGTGGGTCCAACACCACTTTCCCCCCTGATGTTGGACTTTGCTTTTCTGGGATGATTCCACCCAATAACTTTGCTCCAGAGATATCAACAAAAATACTCCTATTATATCCTGACTGAAGACAGAAGTTGACTTGAGACTGTGTCCAGATGAAATTAAAGGGACAACAGTATAAACATACTTTGGCATCGATAAGCCTGTATTTCTACAGTGTGACAGATCTGAAAGAGGATTGGAGTATGTCTCATACAAAAAGACCAGCTAATGGTTTATGCCTCAAGAGCTTTAATGGAAATATAAGTGAATCTCGCTAAGATCAAAAGAAAATATAGCAAACGGCTTTTGGTTTGGTAAATGTTTTGAATGGTATGTCTTCAGAAAGAAATCACAAACTCTTTGACACCATTTTGAAACAATCTAATTAGTCTTGTGTTAATTGCTAAAAATTTGGAACCAAAAAAAATTAAACCATCAATATGATGCAATGGTTATTCCTATCTGATGACACAATGATTATGCCCAGGCAAATCACTGGGGTAGATGAAAATCTGAAATTGTTTCAAGTCACTTAGCCAGTGATGACCTAACACAAAAGAAGTACCACGCCAGGTTGTGTACTTCAACAGTGGAGATTAGCTCAGTCTACAGAATGGGTATTCAAGGGAAAACACGTAGGTGGAAGAGGAGGGAAAGAACACATTCACTGAAGAACACAGTCACTGAAGAAAGGAATGTAATGTTTTGTTGGTGCAGGCTTGATGGGCCGAAGGGCCTCTTCTGTACTGCATGATTCTAAGTGATTTTCTTGCTTCTGATAATCAAGACCAACAGCACGAGAAACTGTTGTTGGCTACCAAATACCTGAAGGACCCTGAGAGAAAATTATATTTGATCTGTTGGAAGATAAAAGACGCTGTTTGTCATGACTCTGGCTCTGAGATAGATCTATATACAGGGAAAGGAGCAATCGCTCAGACGAAAGTTTATCTTTCACCCAGGGTCATTCTAAATGAATCAATGAGCGGGCGACCAAATAGTGAAGTCCCGCGGCTGGCCATCAATTTAAGTGACGGAAACCCCAGCAAAGCTTACCCAACAGCATCACTTCAGTTATCTCACTCGCTCACCAAAATAACCATTGTCAATACCAAGGGTTGGTATTAGGACCACTCTTCATTCTGATCTATGTTAATAACCTGGAAGTGGGCAGACAGTGAGAAAGATGGTAATAGATTTCAGGAAGACTTCAACTCGATAGGTGAAATGGGCAGACACATGGCAGATGAAATTTAACGGAGGGAAATGTAAAGTGATGCATTTTGGTAGGTGGAACACAAGAACAAAACACAAGAACACAAGAATTAGGGACAGGAGTAACCCATTAGGTGCCGCAAGCCTTCTCCAGCATTCGAGAAGATCATGGTTGATCTGGTTGTGGCCTTAACTTTACTGTCTGTTCCACATAACCCTTGACTTCCTTCTCAATCAAAAATCTATCTCACAAAGCCTTTTCATTCCCTGAGCCTCCACTCCTCCCTGGGAAAGAGAATTCTACAGACTATCGACCCTCTGGGAGAATGTTCCTCATTTCAATCTCACCACGGCAGATTAGGGAATTTGAATTCAATAAAAAAATCTGGAATCAAATGACCATAAAACCATTGCCAATTGCCGTAAAAACCCATCTGACCCATTAATGTCCTTTCGGGAAAGAAGTCTGCTGTCCTGATCTGGTCTACATGTGTCTTCAGACCCACAGCAATGTGGTTGACTGTTGAGTGCCCTCTGAAATGGCTGAGCGAGCCACTCAGTTGTATCCAGTTGCTATAAAATCTACAAAAAGGAATGAAACACGACAGACAACCAGCATCGGCCTAGACATCGTAAATTATATCCACAAACCCAGCCCTAAAAATTCCACTTTGCTAACATTTGGGAGCAGGTCAGGAGCTGAATGACCCGGGTGGAGCCCAAACTGAATGAGCAGTGAGCAGGTTTTTGCTAAGCAAGTACCACTTGATTGTACTGTTGATGACCCTTTCCATCAATTTACTGATGATGGAGGGTAGACTAATAGGGTGGTAATTGGCTGCGTTGGATTTGTCCAGCTATTTGTGGACCTGAGCAATTCCCCACATTATCGGGTAGATACCAGCGTTGTAGCTGTACTGGAACAGCTTAGCTAGGGCTTGGCAAATTCTGGAGCACCAGTCTTCAGTACTATTGCCGGCATAGTGTCAGGCCCCATAACCTCAACAGTATCCAGTCAGGCAACAGCCTCACATCGTCACACTGATGGAAACATACATTACAGACAATGTTCCAGACACCGTCATCACCATTCCTGGTTAGATCCTGTGACACCAGCAGGACAGACCCAACAGAGGTGGCAGCACAGTGGTATACAGTTGGGAGGGAGATGCCCTGGGAGTCCTCAATATCGACTCCAGACCCCATGAAGTCAAACATGAGGTCAAACATGGACAAGAAAACCTCCTGCTGATTGCCACATGCTGCCTCCAATCCTCCCCACCTCCCCGCCCATGCCACAGCTAATGAATCAGTACTCCTCCATGTTCAATATGGGAGTTTAATGCATACCAATCCCACCCCTTCTCGCTTCAGTGATGTTGAAGTGCTGAGCTGAAAATTGAATGCACTTAACTCCTTTTGATGTGTTGGATGTTTGTAAACATTGTGGTTTCAGCACTTCCAGTTACTCATCCATGAAGGGAGATGAATGACTCAAGGCTCATAGCGCTTTGTGGAAGCTGTCAATCACAGCCCACAACTAGAAATGAATGAATGGCTTGCAGATAATGGATCTGAGGGGTTTAAACACAGGTTATGGCTGTTCTCTTCCAGGAATGGACATGTGGTGCTTCCAGGTAGGTGTTACAACTGTAACTTGTTCTCACTGCCTCTGTCTGGACTGCTCTCTAGCTTCCAGACAGGAGTCTTTTTTCTGTGGGAGGGTAATCTGTGGGGGGAGGGGATCCTTTTATCTAGGGGATCCCTGTGGGGGGGGGGGGTCTCCGTATTAAGGGGGTCCCTGTGTGGATTCCTCGAGGTAGGGGGTCCCTGTGGGGGTCTCTCTATTTAGGCGGTCCCTGGCATGGGGGAGGTCAGGTCACCCGTACTTGGAGGAAGGGGGGGAACATCCAGAGGTGGGGGGGCTGCTTTGTGATGCGGGGGTGTGGGTGGTGGGGAGACGATTTGTGGTGCGGGGCTTGATGGCAGGCCTCGGGACTTCGCTATTGGGTTGCCCACTCAAAGTGGCGGCCCATTAGCGGCATTCCCTGGAGAATCCCTCGTATTCCTGTCATGCATAAATTTGCATGCCGAGGGATATTGAATTACTCAATGATTTGTACTCCCAGCGGGAACGTAAATCACATGCAGTTCAGCTTCAGCAGGAGAACTTAGTCTCCCAAACCGAGAAGTTCACCCTCAGGCTCTGTATTACCAAACCATTATTTGCATACCTGAGATAAAGGTACAACCACAGCCGCAACTGGTCCACAGCAGATGCTATCTCCCTGGCTCTACAATTAACACTTGAACACCTCGACAACAAGGACGCCTATGTAGCTGTTCATCGACTACAGCTCCGCCTTCAACACCATCATCCCGACAAGACTAATAACCAAACTTCACTATCTTGGACTTGACCCCTCCGTGTGCAGCTGGATCCTCAACCCCTCCCTGTGCAGCTGGATCCTCGACTTCCTCACCGACAGACGCAATCTGTCAGGATAGGTAACAACACCTCCTCCACAATAGTCCTCAACACCGGAACCCCGCAAGGATGTGTGCTCAGTCCTCTACTGTACTCCCTATACACACATGACTGTGTGGCAAGATTTAACTCCAACTCAATCTATAAGTTTGGGGATGATACGACTGTAGTGGGCCGTATCTCAAACAACGATGAATCAGACTACAGGAGGGAGAGAAATCACTTGGTTGCATGGTGTACCAAAAACAACCTCTCTCTAAATGTTGGAAAGACCAAGGAACTGATCAACGACTTCAGGAAGCGTAGCATGACACACACTCCTGTCTGCATCAATGGCTCCGAAGTGGAGATGGTCGATAGCTTTAAGTTCCTGGGGGTCACCATCACCAACAGTCTGTCCTGGTCCACTCACGTTGCTGCAACAGTCAAGAAAGCCCAAAAAAGTCTCTGCTTCCGATGGAAGCTAAAGAAATTCGGTATGTCTGCGTCGACTCTCACAAACTTCTACAGATGTGCGATAGAGAGCATCCTATCCAGCTGCATTACAGCTTGGTATGGCAAGTGCTCGGTCCAAGATCGCAAGAAACTGCAGAGTGTGGTGAACGCATCACATAAGCTTGCCACCCCTTCATTGATTCTGTATACACCTCCCGCTGCCTCAGGAAGGCAGGCATTATCAGAGACCCCTCCCACCAAGGCTTTGCCCTCTTCCAGACCCTTCCATCAGGCAAAAGGTACAGAAGTCTGAAGACCCGCACATCCAGACATAGGAACAGCTTTTTCCCCACAGCTAGGTCGTTGAGGGAGTCCTCAACGACTCCCCCTCAGACTGATCTGTAAGTACACTATTGTTTTTAAAATTAAATTTAGAGTGCCCAATTCATTCTTTTCAATTAAGGGGCAATTTAGCGTGGCCAATCCACCTACCCTGCACATTTTTGGGTTGTGGGGGCGAAACCCACGGAAACACAGGGAGAATGTGCAAACTCCACATGGACAGTGACCCAGAACCGGGATCGAACCTGGGACCTCGGTGCCGTGAGGTAGCAGTTATAACCACTGCGCCACCATGCTGCCCTTGTAAGAACACTATTCACGACGCCCTATGCTGCTCTTGCTCATGTATTTGCTTTGTTTGGCCCCTTGTTCCGCACTGTAACCAATCACTGTTTGTCAATTTACCATTTGTCAATGTTCTCTGTTGATTATTCTTTTGTCTACTATGTACGTACTGTGTACGTTCCCTCGGCTGCAGAAAAATGCTTTTCACTGTACTTCAGTACATGTGACAATAAATCAAATCAATCAATCAATAAATGAAAGCCAAATTTAGGCTATCTTTTCTTTTAATAATCTTTATTGTCACAAGTAGGCTTACATTAATGAAGTTGCAGTGAAAAGCCCCTAGTCGGCACATTCCGGCGCCTGTTCGGGTACACAGAGGGAGAATTCAGAATGTGCAAATTACCTAACAGCACGTCTTCTGGGACTTGTGGGAGGAAACTGGAGTACCTGGAGGAAACCCACATAGACACGGGGAGAACATGCAGACTCTGCACAGATAGTGACCCACGCGCGAATCGAACCTGGGACCCTGGAGCTGTGAAGTACAGTGCTAGCCACTGTGCTACCATGCCGCCCATATCTACAACATCATTTGATTTGCTGGAAGTTAATGATAGCTAAGCAACCAATCAAATTTCTCCGTGAGTGTATTAGGCCGAAAGGTGTGCCTGTGTTCATTTGCAAGCCTATTGTTAATGCTAAATGAAACACTGTTCCGCGATTGAGCCGGCGTTTATGCAGGATGGTATTGAACAGATTGGTAGTGAATTACTAATTTATTCCATGCCCTGCAATGCACGTGGTCTAAAGTGCGCAAATCTCTTTCATGTTTTAATTTGATCCATTTGTGCTGCTATATTATCTCAACAAAGAATCATACCATAAACAATATCCGTTGGACACATTTGTACTGTGTGGCGCACAAAGACTCCGTGAGACGAATAGAGTGAAGTCGATGAGGCTTTATTAAGCGTGTCTGTTCCCCAGCAGCCCGATAGTAAACTGGCCTGCGGG
Source organism: Scyliorhinus torazame (assembly GCF_047496885.1). Classification (NCBI taxonomy): domain Eukaryota; kingdom Metazoa; phylum Chordata; class Chondrichthyes; order Carcharhiniformes; family Scyliorhinidae; genus Scyliorhinus; species Scyliorhinus torazame. The sequence goes on from NC_092717.1 coordinate 153,909,210, forward strand.
GGAAGACACCGGCTTCTTATACTTCGCCTTCAGGGCGGAGCTTGAGGTCAACGGCCAACCAGGACCCGGGATCTGTCAGCCAATGACATTAGGGCTTCCAGTCCCACATGACCCCCATTACATACTACCACATTCACCCCTTGTCAAAATTGAACCCGGCGGGGTGATGCTTCGTATGGTGGTAAGGGTTTACAGGGCTGGTCCTGGGAGGATAGAACAGTTACATGGTAGTACAGTATTGGACAGTTTCGTCCTGTTACAACTATTTACAGAGGGTATAGGAAAACAAAATGTTCATTGAACAGTCCATCTTTGTTTTACATCGACGCCACGAGTCGGTCGGGCGGTCTGGTCGTCCGTGTTGATCGCCTCGGCCCCGGTGGTGGTGCTTGTACCAGTGTTGTCGCCTCCGGGAGCCGCACGGTTTCAGCTGTCGGTGCAAAAGGGAGGGGAACTGATCCTCCTGGGAAGGGGGCGGTCGCGGCGTGCGGCGGTGGCAGGAAGGGGGGCGGTTGGGTTGATGGTGTCGGGGGGGTGTGCGTGGTGCCGGCGGGCGCCAGATCCCGCAGGGGGACCGTGTCCTGTCGGCCGTCGGGGTACTCCACGTAGGCGTACTGGGGGTTTACGTGGAGGAGGTGAACCCTTTCGACCAACGGGTCCGCCTTATGTGCCCGCACATGCTTTCGGAGCAGGATGGGTCCTGGGGCCGCCAGCCAGGTCGGCAGCGACGTTCCAGAGGAGGACCTCCTAGGGAAGACAAGGAGACGCTCGTGAGGCGTTTGATTAGTGCTCGTACATAATAACGACCGGATGGAATGGAGAGCGTCCGGGAGGACCTCCTGCCACCGTGAAACTGGGAGGTCCCTGGACCGTAGGGCCAGTAGGACGGCCTTCCAGACCGTGCCGTTCTCCCTTTCTACTTGCCCGTTCCCCCGGGGGTTGTAGCTGGTCGTCCTGCTTGAAGCTATACCCTTGCTGAGCAGGAACTGGCGCAGCTCGTCACTCATGAAAGAGGACCCCCTGTCGCTGTGGACGTATGCGGGGTAACCGAACAGTGTGAATATGCTGTTCAGGGCTTTAATGACTGTGGCCGCGGTCATGTCGGAGCAGGAAATGGCAAAAGGGAAGCGGGAGTATTCGTCCACTACATTAAGGAAATATGCGTTGCGGTCGGTGGAGGGGAGAGGCCCTTTGAAATCGAGACTGAGGCGTTCAAAGGGGCGGGAAGCCTTAATCAGGTGCGCTCCATCTGGCCTGAAAAAATGCGGCTTGCATTCCGCGCAGATGTGGCAGTCCCTTGTGACTGTACGGACCTCTTCTAAAGAGTATGGGAGATTGCGGGACTTGATGAAGTGGTAAAACCGAGTGACCCCCGGGTGGCAGAGGTCCTCGTGGAGGGTTTGGAGGCGGTTAATTTGTGCGTTGGCACATGTGCCGCAGGATAGGGCATCGGACGGCTCGTTCAGCTTTCCGGGCCGGTACAAGATCTCATAGTTAAAGGTGGAGAGCGCGATCCTCCACCTTAAGATCTTGTCATTTTTAATCTTGCCCCGCTGTGCATTATCGAACATGAAGGCTACCGACCGTTGGTCAGTGAGGAGAGTGAATCTCCTGCCGGCCAGGTATTGCCTCCAATGTCGCACAGCTTCCACTATGGCTTGGGCTTCCTTTTCCACTGAGGAGTGGCGGATTTCTGAGGCGTGGAGGGTTCGGGAGAAGAAGGCCACGGGTCTGCCCGCTTGGTTAAGGGTGGCCGCTAGAGCTACGTCTGAGGCGTCGCTCTCGACCTGGAAGGGGAGGGACTCATCGATGGCGCGCATCGTGGCCTTTGCGATGTCCGCTTTGATGCGGCTGAAGGCCTGGCAAGCCTCTGTCGACAGAGGGAAGGTCGTGGTCTGTATTAGGGGGCGGGCCTTGTCTGCGTACTGGGGGACCCACTGGGCGTAGTACGAAAAGAACCCCAGGCAGCGTTTCAGGGCTTTTGGGCAGTGCGGGAGGGGAAATTCCATGAGTGCGCGCATACGTTCGGGGTTGGGGCCTATTATCCCATTGCGCACTATGTAGCCCAGAATGGCTAGCCGATCGGTGCTAAAAACGTACTTGTCCTCGTTGTACGTGAGGTTCAAGGCTTTGGCGGTCTGGAGGAATTTTTGGAGGTTGGAGTCGTGGTCCTGCTGATCATGGCCGCAGATAGTTACATTGTCGAGGTACGGGAACGTGGCCCGTAACCCATGTTGATCAACCATTCGGTCCATCTCCCGTTGGAAGACCGAGACCCCGTTTGTGACGCCAAAAGGGACCCGTAGGAAATGGTATAATCGCCCATCTGCCTCGAAGGCTGTGTACTTGCGGTCACTTGGGCGGATGGGGAGCTGATGGTAGGCGGACCTGAGGTCCACGGTGGAGAAGACTTTATACTGGGCAATCCGATTGACCATGTCGGATATGCGGGGGAGAGGGTACGCGTCTAGTTGTGTGTACCTTTTGATGGTCTGGCTATAGTCAATGACCATCCTTTGTTTCTCCCGTCTTCACTACTACCACCTGCGCTCTCCAGGGACTATTGCTGGCCTGGATTATGCCCTCCTTTAGTAGCCGCTGGACTTCGGACCGAATGAAGGTCCGGTCCTGGGCGCTGTACCGTCTGCTCCTAGTGGCGACGGGTTTGCAATCCGGGGTGAGGTTCGCAAACAAGGACGGGGGTTGCACCTTGAGGGTAGCGAGGCCGCAGATAGTGAGTGGGGGTATGGGGCCGCCGAATTTAAACGTAAGGCTCTGTAGGTTACATTGGAAATCTAAGCCCAGCAAGGTGGGGGCACAGAGTTGGGGAAGGACATTAAGTTTGTAGTTTTTGAATTCCCTCCCCTGTACCGTTAGGGTAACTATGCAGAATCCCTGGATCTGTACGGAGTGGGATCCTGCAGCGAGGCAAATCTTTTGTGCTCTGGGGTAGGTAGTTAAGGAACAGCGTCTTACCGTGTCGGGGTGTATAAAACTTTCCGTGCTCCCGGAGTCGACTAGGCATGGCGTCTCGTGGCCGTTAATTATCGTCGTCGTCTGGAGAGTCCGGGGCCGAGCCTGATCGAGCGTAACCGAAGCGAGCCGTGGTTGTAGTAGTGGGGTGGGGTCCGTTGTTGCCGTCCAAGATGGCGTCGGGGATGGACAAAATGGCTGCCCCCATACATCGCACGTGGCTGAGGGGTCACAAGATGGCGTCGGGGGTGGACAAAATGGCCGCCCCCATGCGTCGTACCGGTCGGGGGCGGTCCAAGATGGCGGCGCCCCATCTCCACTCGTGGTGGTCGGGACCCAAAATGGTGGCATCTGCGGGTCGCACATGGTGTGCTGGGGGGTCTGGGGAGCGCTAGGACCGCGCGGAGTTCCTTCACTGCGAGCGCCAGGGCCGCGGGCGCTAGGACCGCGCGGAGCTCCCTCACTGCGAGCGCCAGGGCCGCGGGCGCTAGGACCGCGAGGAGCTCCCTCGCCGGGGACAGCGGTGGTCGGGGCCCAAGCCGGCGGCGCCGGCGGGTCAGGCGCGGGGCCACGAGCGCAAGGAGCGCGAGGAGCTCCCTCACCGGGGACAGCGGCGGTCGGGGCCAGGTATGTTGCGCCGGTGGGTCAGGCGTGGGGCGCGGGACGGGGGTGAGGGCCCAGGTCGGCGGCGCCGGTGGGACAGGCGTGGGGCCGCGAGCGCTGGGATCGTGCGGAGCTCCCTCGCCGGGGACAGCGGCGGTCGGGGCCCAGGTAGGTGGCGCCGGCGGGACAGGCGTGGGGCGCGGGACGGGGGTGAGGGCCCAGGTCGGCGGCGCCGGCGGGACAGGCGTGGGGCTGCGAGCGCGAGGAGCTCCCTCACCGGGGACAGCGGCGGTCGGGGCCCAGGTAGGCGGCGCCGGCGGGTCAGGCGTGGGGCGCGGGACGGGGGTGAGGGTGGCGTTCGGGAGGCGAAAGACCCATTCCTCTCTGTGGAGAGTGTTGGCCGGCACCCAAATCGGGAGCGCCGGCGGCGGGTCGTACATGGACTGCGGGGAGTGGGGTTGGGGAGCGTAGGCGGCGTGCAGGGCTCCCAGTTCTCCCGGGGCGGCGGTCGGGACCCAGAGCGGCTGCGCCTGCGGGTCGCACATGGCGTGCTGGGGGGGTTGGGAGGCATAGACTGCCTGTAGGGCTCCCTGTGGCCCCGGGACGGCGGCGACCTCGCGGGATAGGCACACCACCGCATAGTGGCCCTTTTTCCCGCAGCTTTTGCAGATAGCTGCGCGGGCCGGACAGCGTTGTCGGGGGTGCTTCGCCTGGCCGCAGAAATAACAGCGGGCGCCCCCGGTGCGACTCGCCGTTTGGACTGCGCAAGCCTGTAGGGTGTCCGGGGGTGGGGTTTGCCGCGACGGGTACGTACAGGGCCCAATGGCCTGCCGCGCGGTCGGGGCCGTAGGCGCGGGTAGCGCGGCGTAGAACTCGTCCATCGATTCTCCGGGAGCTTGCCGTCTCGTCGCGAGCTGGTAGCGAGCGTAGATTTGGTTAACTGGGCGGACATAGAGACTTTTCAGTGCTGCGAACGCCGTCTGGAAATCGTCGGTGTCTTCAATGAGGGTGAAAATCTCCGTGCTCACCCTCGAGTGCAGGACCTGCAGTTTTTGTTCGTCTGAGACCCGGCCGGTGGTCGGTCTGAGGTAGGCCTCGAAGCAAGTCTGCCAGTGTTTGAAGGCTGCTGCCGCATTCACTGCGTGGGGGCTGATCCTCAGGCATTCTGGAATGATCCTGAGCTCCATAGTCCTTTTTAGGCACGCTTAATAAATTGTGGCGCACAAAGACTCCGTGAGACGAATAGAGTGAAGTCGATGAGGCTTTATTAAGCATGTCTGTTCCCCAGCAGCCCGATAGTAAACTGGCATGCGGGGGAAGACACCGGCTTCTTATACTTCGCCTTCAGGGCGGAGCTTGAGGTCAACGGCCAACCAGGACCCGGGATCTGTCAGCCAATGACATTAGGGCTTCCTGTCCCACATGACCCCCCAATACATACTACCACATACTGTAAATTCACTGAAGCAAAGCTAGTTTGACAGCACAATTAACAATGCTACCAAATATGTAGTAACTCTCTCAGAGCATGAACGTTCTGAAAGTGAGGAGTTTGTTCTTGCATATAGTTTTAATTTTGGTGTACAGTCAACCAAAATCAAAAGGGAAGAGGAATTTCCTGAGTTTGAAACCTTCAACTACCAGCTATCCTGGCACAAACCAGCATCCACTGAAGATGATGAATCCTTGGAAGTGCACCTAGCTGATTGAGTGTATGCATACTGTGGGATTCCTAATGACTTTGCTGATTTTCATATGCAACGCAAATGTCTGGTAGCATTGTGAGACAGATTAATCCTAATTACTTTCTTTCCCAACAGACTCTCCTGCCTCCATGTTATCAATAGTGTTAATGATTCTCTCTCTTCAAGAACTGCCCTTCTCTCCTTTAAATCTGTCATTATTTAGATTTAGATTTATTGTCACATGTACTGAGGGACAGTGAAATGTATTGCTCTGCGTACAGTCCAGACAGATCGTTCCATACATTAAAAAGATAGGACATATGGTAAATACACAATGTAAATATATAGACATAGACATCGGGTGAAGCATACAGAGTGTAGTACTACTCATTGGAGAAGATTCAAGGAGAGATCAGTTCAGTCCATAAGAGGGTCAATCAGAAGTCTGGCAACAGTTGGAAGAAGCTGTTTTTGAATCTGTCAGTGCATGTTCTCAGACTTTTATATCTTCTGCCGATGGAAGAGGTTGGAAGAGAGAACACCCCGGGTGGGAGGGGTCTTTCCCAAGGCAGAAGGACGTGTACACAGAGTCAATGGATGGGAGGCGGGTTCGCCTGATGGACTGGGCTGTGTTCACCACTCTCTGTAGTTTCTTGCAGTCGAGGGCCAAGCAGTTGTCATACCAGGCTGTGATGCAGCCAGATCGGATGCGTTCTAGGATGTATCTGTAAAAATTGGTAAGAGTCAACGTGGACATGCCAAATTTCTTTATTTTTTGAGGAAGTATAGGCGCTGTTGTGCTTTCCTGGTTGTAGCATTGACGTGGATATACCAGGACAGATTGTTGGTGATGTGCACCCCTAGGAATTTGAAGTTGTCAGCAATCTCCACCTCAGCACCATTGATGCTGACAGGGGTGTGTATGATACTTTGCTTCCTGACGTCAATGACCAGCTCCTTAGTTTTGTTGACATTGAGGTAGAGATTGTTGTCGTTGCACCATGCCACTAGGTTCTCTATCTTCCGCCTGTACTCTGACTCATCTTTGTTTGAGATCCGACCACCAAGGTCATGTCATCACCAAACTTGTAGATGGAGTTGGACCAAATGTTACCACGCAGTTACTTGTGTATAGGGGGTATTGTAGGGGGTTAAGTATGTAGTCTTGCGGAGCCTGGTATTGAGGACTATCATGGAGCAGGTGTCATTGTTTATCCTTACTGATTGTGGTGTCTGGGTCAGGAAGTCGAGGATCCAGTTGCAGATGGAGGAGTCAAGCTCTTGGTTTTGGAGTTTTGATATTAACTTGGCTGGGATTATGGTGTTGAAAGAGGAGCTGTATTCAATGATGCTCCAGGAATGAGTGTAGGGCCATGGAGATAGCATCTGCTGTAGACCGGTTGTGGCGGTTTGCAAATTGCAGTGGATCAAGGCATTCTGGGAGTATAGAATTGATGTTACCCCTCTCCTACCCCTCTCATTACTCCTCTCCTTAAAATAAAAACCTTGACCCAACTGTCCCTGCAAACTACCATCCCATTTCCATTCTCCTTTTCCGCTCCAAAGCCCTTGAACAGGTTGCCACCTTTCAAACCTTTGCCCATCTTTCCCAGAATTCCATGTTTGAATCCCTGCTATCAGAACAGAAATGGGCCTTTTCAAAGTCACAAATGACAATTGAGTTGACTGTGACAAACGTAAACTTTCCATCTTTGTCCTTCTCAATCTGTTTGCAGTCTTTGAATGGTTGACTATACCATCTTCCATACCTGTCATCCAGCAGAGTGGGATTGCTCTCACTGGTTCTATTCTTATTTATAATAGAATAATCTTGAATGTCACAAGTAGGCTTACATTAACACCGCAATGAAGTTACTGTGAAAAGCCCCTGGTCGCCACATTCCGGCACCTGTTCGGGTACACGGAAGGAGGATTTAGAATATCCTAATCAACTAACAGCATGTCTTTCGGGACTTGAGGGAGGAAACCGGAGCACCTGGAGGAAACCCACACACACGCGGGGAGAATAATAATAATCTTTTATTGTCACAAGTATGAAGTTACTGTGCAAAGCCGCTTGTCGCCACATTCCAGTTCCTGTCCAGGTAAGCTGGTACGGGAATTGAACCTGCGCTGCTGGCCTTGTTCTGCATCACAAACCAGCTATCTAGCCCACTGAGCTAAACAAACTCCGCAGAGTGACCCACGCGGGAATCAAACCTGGGACCCTGGAGCTGTGAAGCAACAGTGCTACCCACTGTGCTACCGTGCCACCCATTTATTTGTGTTCTAATTGTACCCAAAGTATCACTTGGAATATCGTCTCTTCCAGCTCCCATACCGTTACCTCTGGTGTCCCCCAGGATTATATCCTTGACCCCCTCCTCTTCCTCAAATACTTGAAGCCCCTCGGTGATGTAATCTGAAAGCACAGTAGTAGTTTTCACTAGTGCTTAAACAAAACATTACCACCACCTCTCTCCACAATTCAACTACGCCTCGACCAATCGAGGCCAACTTGTCAACCAATCAGCACCTCTTTTCTCATGCGGCATAAATTGTTGTTCCCTTTGAAATATGACATTCTTGTATCTGTCCTGATGGGTGCAAGACAAAAAGATTTGACAGCATGGGCTGGATTCTCTGCTTCGCGACATCAGAAGCGGGAATCGCAATCAGACAGAGAATCGCGCAAAATGGAAAATATCTGTTTCGTGCCCAGCAGCGATTCCGACACCATGCTCCAGTCTCTCGCTGGTGGCGATATCCTACTTTGTGCCCTGTCCCAGCGGATCCATGCAAAACGACCATTTGCATGGATTTTAGTATCATTGGCTGCTTGGACACTTCGTGCTCCACCCACTGTGATGCTCTGTCCCTCATTGCCCAAGTACTTACAAGCGGGTCCTGGGTGCCATGGCTGCAGTGAGGCAGCGGGAGGCTACAAAAGTCTGATAAAGCCTCAAATATTGTTGGGCTTGCTGGGGTGGCTGCCCGGGACATGGGCAGTAGCGGGGACTAATTTGTTCCCAAGTCCATGGACTCAGTGTGTCCCCCTCAGGATTGGGATGGCCTTGCTCAGACCGCCATTGCTGTAGTATCCATTTTAAATGCACACCTTTAGTACTACTTACACTGCTGAGTGCTGCCTGTGTCCTTTGACTGCTCAGAGAACCTCTGGTTATCTGGGACACCACCCAGGCCACCTGCTGGACACACTCATACCCAGCTAAAGTGAATGGGCATGGCCAAGCTCAATCAGAGGCCCACCAGGTGTAGGAACTCCTCAGAAGTGTTAAACCACTGCAGAGGAAGCAAGGGATCAGTCGAGTTCACCCTAACCATCGGACACCTGGGAGGTGGCCTTTGGAATCTCCTCTAGTTCTCTGCCCCTCTAAGGGCAGAGGCCTCACCAGTACCTTCACCTGTCCGATCACCAGCTCTCTCCACCTGTTGAGCCTGGCAGTGCTGACTCCCTTTGCCACCACCCTCAGGTGCTGTTCACGAGGGCATGCTTGAGTGTGCGGCCCATCCTGGGAAAGAGGGTGTCCCTCCTCTCCTCACTGGCATGGAGCTGTGGGTTCACCTCGGACTCTCAAGCACAGGGGTGGGCAGGTGTTCGGTGAGCCATCTATAGTGAGTGTGTGGTAAGTGGAACGCTTAAAAAAGCTCCAGCTGTCAGGCACTTTAGCACCATCTCCGGCCCCAACGGTTGCAATGCCCACTGGACCGGGAATTGCTCTCAATTCACGCTGGCAGGGTGCTGGCTCATTTACATGTCCTGAATCGCTTACCGACTAGCACCCCCCACGGAAGTGTGAATTGCATGCTAGTCAGTCCCGGTGGCTCCGTGCCGGGCACGACAGGTGAATCGCAGGAGAATCCCAGATCGGGCTCTGCATCAGGCGCTAAATCTCAGGCAAGTCACCCTCAATTTATGTAACGATATTTAAATGAGCCATTGGGCTCATTTAAACATCCTGCTGCCGCATTCCCCTAGCGCCCGGGAGTCAATGGCCGGGCCTGCGAGGCTTCAACTGGGCACCATTTAGCACTGGTTTCCCCAATCGTTGACCAAGCATGATGGCACGTCTGGGGGTCTCACAGGCCATTAGAGTCCCTCAGATGGTTGAGGCCAGGAAAGGATACTACCCTGATACTCCCTAGGCATCTGCCCACCTTGGCACTGCCAGCCTGGCATGCTGGTAGTGCCACCCGGGCACCCTGACAATGCCAACCATGTCATGCTTGTTTACACTTCACAACATAGCACTGTAAAAAACTCTAGAACTGGATGATGAGGAGGACCTGGATAGGGAGGAGGAAAAAGAGGAGGAAGAAGAGGACAAAGATGGCACTCCAGGTATGTTGCATCTGTGGCACAGCATGACACAAATAACATATCCTATTCTTCAGTGTTAATTCCATTTGTAACCCATTACTAACGAAATACAGAAATACAAACCTGGTTTAATACTTTATAAACAAATTATTGAAGAGCTTGCGTACGCGTTGCTAATCGGGACATAATGGAGAGGCAGAGAAAAGTCGGCGGGCGATACGCAATAGCATAAACTGTCATGCTTATGCCAAACACAAAAATAATACATTTCTGCCTAAAGCTCCTTGAATAAAGTTCATGAACTTGTTGCAACTTTGGTCATTTGCAAGGCTGAACATCTGCTAAGTGCATCAAGATTCCTGCAGGTCAAAGAAAAGTTCTCCCATTCATGCCTAACCTTCTGCATCCTCCATGTGAATTTCTTCAAAGCACTTTAATGAGAAACACCCACATTAGACCTTACCTCCACCAACTCTCCTTCCACTAACCAGTGAACTAATTGTTGATGTTGGAGCGGTTTCAAGGCCCGTCGGCTTGAGTCGGCTTCCACGTGGGCTTTTTTCCTGTGGCTCAACTCAGTACAAAGAGCAGCAGACACATCAACCATCTGAAGACGGCTTAATATTCTACAAGCTTGCTTTCAGGTACATGAGAGATAAGACCTGGAAAGCTGCCGAGGTCTTCTCCAGAACAAAGACACAAACTCAGCACATATACAACATTCAAAAATCAATAGCCCTCCCAAGTTGGATGTGATCCAATCCCTGAAGCTTCTATGTTTAAATTCACCCAATAGAATTGCAAGCAATGTTTAAGCATCACCCAATGGAATCGCAAGCAATCCATGATTGATGCCAGGAGCCTCATCCTGACAGCTATGTACAATCTCAGCATCCTGTGCTCATTGTTTGTGAGAAACAGAACAACAGAACCAGCACCCTGGATTGTTTCACTATTGATTACTTATTACTGCTATGTCCTACAAATACATGTTTATTGGTTAATAATGATTACTCGGTACTCTTCCTATAATTCATCCCAATCCTTAATAAAGTAACTTATGTAAAACTAATCAAGTGGCATGCTAACTATTTAGTTTTACGAGGTATCATCACTGAACCCCCTCCCCCCCCCCCCCCCCCCCCCTTCAGTTGATACTAATTAAATGCTGGTAGTTTATTGATTCTATAATAACAAGGCCTGACTACAAAAATAGACTGGACCTCATGTCAGCATTATCAGGCATATGCCAGATAACAAAACTGACTCTACAACCTTGCGTTGGTAAGCATGGAAGCCAATTTGTGGACTGCAAGGTCCCTAAAACTGGAGTACAATAAATAACATTTCATCTGTTTTTTTGTGGTTTCAGCTAAGGTATAAAAGTTGGCCAAACTAAACCACCTTCTTTTCTTCAAATATGAACATGGATTCTTTTAAATCATCTATATAGGTAGGGAGGTCCTGGTGTGCCATCTCATCCGGATGATTAGTACCTGTGACAGTGCTACCTTCTCTCAAAACTGTACCAAAATGTCAGCCTGGATTATATTATTACATGTTGGAGTGTGGTTTAAGCTCACAAACCTCCAAGTGAGAGGCAAGAGCATGAAGATTGATACTTCAAATTACTGAGGGTCAAAATTGACAAGTTATCCAGTCATTTAACAATTTTAAGTATATGTTTGTAAAAGATGAAAAGGAAATATCTGTCGGATCATTAGGCATTTTAAAAAAATGTAATTTATTTAAATGGCCTACTGAGTAGTTCTCTGCCTGTCAAAGTAAGCTCATAAGAGACCGAGAAGGTTACAGCTTTCCTTAAATTATCATTTAATTCACATTCATTAACTGTATCAAAATTCTGTAGCTTGGGTCGCAGCCCTCTATCATGATGTCTACAAATACCATTATTCAGGCAAAATTGAGACAGTTGCCACTAACGCATGGAGATATATCATATTACGAACACTTCAGAAATACAAATTGTCGTAAAACAAAAATCCAAAGATTAAGATTTCAAGGAGCAGAGGTTTGTTGAATTACTACATATTTCATGTCAAAGTGCAATATTTGCAAGAAGTTGAAACATCCCAGAATCTTGAATAGGTTTAGATCCCCTTGGGAGTACATCACACTTCTTGCCAAAAGGAAATGTTGGACAATGGGAGGCATTTTCCAGGAGTTCACCAGATATCAACTGATAATATTTATTCTTTCACAGGATGTGAAAAGATCTTTTAAACTGGACCAGCCATATAAATATTGTGCTCCAAGAGGCTGGAAATTCTGTGCAACTCACTACCTAACTCACTGCCTGACTTCCCAAAGCCGGGCCACCATCTATCAAGCACAAGTCAAGAATGTAATGGAATACTTTCACTTTCCTGGATGAATGCAGCTCCAACAACACTCAAGAAGCTCAATACCATCCAGGACAAAGTAACTGGCTTGATTGGCATGCCATCCACCACAATAAATTTTCACTCCCTCTACACCTATGCACAGTGGTAGCAGTGTGTATAATCTACAGAATGCAGCGTACCTGCTCATGTAGGCTCCTTCAACAGCACCTTTCAAACCTTGAACCTCTACCAGCTGGAAGGACAAGGCCAGAGGCTGCAATGAAAAATTATCACATGTACGTTCCTCTCCAGCCACACACCATCCTGACTTAACAATATTGCTGTTTTTTCACTGTCGCTGGGATGAAATCTTGGAATTCTCACCCTAATAGCACTGTGGATGTAACTATACCACATGCACTGCAGCGATTCAAGAAGGCAGCTCACGACCACCTTCTCAAGGGCAATTAGGGATGGGAAATAAATGCTGGTCCAGCCAGTGAAGCCCACATCCCATGAACAAATATTTTTTAAAACGTTGTAACTTTGTGTAGCCAAACCCGCTATTGGCCGGGTTTCGACACTCCCACATGATTGGCCCCAAGCCGATGGGATGCCAGGCCTGCCCCCTTAATGAGACCGCACTACTACACTCCTCCTCCTTGAAGTCCCTTATTACACTTTACACAATAGCTATGTACAGGTTCTAGATATATGGCAAAAGACATCAGGGAAGAGAGAGTTCATCAAAGAGATAATCGGTCCGGGGACCTTTGAATCCTCACAGACCTCCATAGTCCTCCCAGACCTCCCTACCCCTCCCATAGGCTCAACAGCCTCCGAGGTAGTCATGCTGACAGTGGCCGATGACAGTTCAGGGGGCCCTGTCTTGGGAGGGGAACTGGTCTCACCGACTTCCAATGGCACAGCTGGTTGGGTTGACTTGGGAGTTCTTAGCTCCCTCTTTTGTGGGACGTGTGGTTCATATTGTTGATAATGTGTTGCTTGTTGATGACTTTGTTGATATCGCACCACTTGTTCATGATGCTGTTGATGTTTTCCTGGTTAGTGATTTTTCTCATGTTATTGATGAACTTTTCTACTTTTCCAGCTTGGGTCTAGATCAAATACAGACTTCTTTCCTTCTTCTTTGCTTGCTGGTTTCCGTCTCGATGACATATGGGAATCTCAGCTTCACCAACAGTTTTTTATGGGTCTCAAGTTTTCATGATTGGATCCTGCTCATGGAAAAATTGTCCTCTCAACAATTCAGGCAAGGATTTGACACATTTGTTGACGTGATGACCTCTTTCTACTTGTGCAACATGGAGTTGTTGTCCTACTTCCTCCTAGTCAATTAGAGGGTACAACTTACTTGGCAAAGTTGTTTGTACTTTCCGCCATTGAGTTGTTCTGCAAACAATGTCATGTTAGCATTGAGAGTTGTAGCTTGGAGTGACAATAAAACAGGGTTTGGGTCTTTCCTCACTCTTGGCATTTCAAGAGGTTTCTCTTGAGCATCTGAATGCATTTTTCTATCAACCCATATTCCTTTGGCTATTGTGGTGATGAGGTGATGAGGCTGAACCCATACTGTTCAACAAACTCTTTAACTCTCTAGAGGTGAACTGGGTGCTATCGTCGCATATTCTTCTTCATTCAGGAATACATTTCTCAGCAAACAACACTTGTACTACTGAGATGATTGATGTAGTTCTCAAACCTTTTAATTTTCCGATAAAAGAGAAACATTTAGTAATAATCTGCTACTCTGAGATGCCACTCTTGAATGTGTGAATATGTCAGCTCCCACAGAATACCATGGTCTGGATACACAATATTTCAGTAACTGTCATCTCCTCTTTCTGCTGGTGCAGACTTGATGGGGGGAATGGCCTCATTCTGCACTTTAAATTCTATGATCCATGATTGTTGAGAGAGCTGATTGGTGGTTATTTAACCTGAGGGTCACCACACCTCAGGAGAGGGGCAAGGTTGTCGAGTTGGGCTTCATGAATAACCTCAGCCAGTACGGGAATTGAACCCGCTCTGTTGAGATTGTTCCACATCATGATCCAGCGACTGAGCTAACTGACCCCCATTCCCTACTGCACTACACTCAGTGTATCAGACAACAATGGAGCATCTACTTGCAGAGTGACAGGATTTTTTCTGTTGCAGTTTGACTACTCGTCTGCTTGCATACTACTTCTTCTTCGAGTTGTTTTAGAACTCCTTTCTGACCTCTGGTGCTCAACATCTCTAATCAGCTCCAGTGGGCTTGTGTAGGGTGACGTGTGAGTTATGAAGGAATTCATGTGCTGAAACAAGCCAAGAGAAACTATTAGCCTTTTCTTGTCTCTTGGAGCTTCCTTTGCAGAGATGGCTGTGACCTTTTCAGGATTTATCTTGACTTCATCGGCTGTAAACACTATTCTGAAGAACTGGGATTTTCTCAACTTAATAATTCATTTGTCTCCGTTTAGGTAGTGTGATAGTCACCACCGTTGTATATATATCACATATGAGGTGTATTATGGTAAGGCTCCTGTACTACAGGTACGGGGTAGATCCCTGCCTGCTGGCTCCGCCTAGTAGGTGGAGTATAAATGTGTGGGCTCTCTGAGCTGCAGCCATTTCGGCAGCAGCTGCGGGAGGCTCCACATCTCTGCGTAATAAAGCTTTGATTACACTCAACTCTCGTCTCGTCGTAATTGATAGTGCATCAATTTATTACGCAGAGATTTTACAACGATGGATCTCCGCATCAAGCCTGATCGCCTGCAGCTGCACCCTCAAGCAGACAACGGCAAGTCGGCCTTCGCACATTGGCTAGCTTGCTTTGAAGCATACATTGGATCTGCGACAGAACCACCCTCAGAGGCACAGATCTGTATATGTGGCTGAGCTCCGATATCTTTCCCCTCATCCGGGACGCGCCTACCTATGCTGAGGCATGGCGCTACTGAAGGTGAACTACACTCAGCAGACCAACAAAATCTATGCCAGGCACCTCCTGTCCATGCGGCATCAACTCCCCGGTGAGTCTGAGGAAGATTTCTGGCAAGCCCTGCACACCCTGGCGAGGGACTGCAATTGCCAGGCCTTTTCGGCTGTTGAACATTCTGAACTCCTAATTAGGGATGCTTTCATTACGGGCATAGGGTCGGCGTACATCCTCCAGCGCCTCTTAGAAGGTGCTACCCTCGACCTTGCGGCGACCAAGAAACTCGCAATCTCACTAACAGTCGCCTCCCGCAATGTGCAGGCGTACACCCCCGACCGCACAGCGCCCCCCTCCTGGACATCATGGACCCCGCCAGCGAACACTCCCTTGTGGACCCCACCAGTGACGGCCCCCAGCCAACCCCAAGCCTGCGCCGTGTGGCAGCCAACCAACCCCGGGGGACACAAGTGCTACTTTTGCGGACAGACAAAGCAACCCCGGCAGCGCTGCCCGGCACGGACGCGCTCTGCAAGGCCTGCGGGAAGAAAGGACATTTCGCTGCTGTGTGCCAGGCCCGCTTGATCGCCGCTGTAACCAGGCCCATTGTGCCTGCACCCCCCCATGTGCGACCCGTGGGCACCGCCATCTTCCTCGCCTCAGACCATGTGCGGCCCGTGGGCGCCGCCATCTTGCTCGCCTCAGAACACGTGTGGCCCGTGGGCGCCGCCCTCTTGCTTGCCTCAGGACACGTGCGGCCCGTGGGCGCCGCCATCTTCCCTCATCAGGCCTCATGCAGCCTGTGGGCGCTGCCATCTTTAACGCCGCCCGCCACGTGTGCCCCATGGGCGCCACCTGCTTCCCCGCCTCAGGACCCCACCTCGTCAGGCACGTCATAGGGCCGCTCATCGCATGCAACCACCACCGACCAGCCAAGGGCCTTCCAACACCAGCCGCGTCTCGCTTCTATCACGATCGACCAGTCCCGACCGTACAACCTTGCGACCGCGTCGACGACAGTGAAGGTTGATGGGCACAAGACATCATGCCTTCTGGACTCTCCAGGAGCACAGAGAGCTTCATCCACCCCGATACGGTAAGGCGCTGCTCCCTCACGGTGCACCCCATTAACCAGAAAATCTCCCTGGCCTCCGGATCCCACTCCGTGGTGATCCGGGAGTACTGCACCACCACCCTCACCATCCAGGGTGCAGAGTTCAGCGGCTTCCGGCTCTACGTCCTCCCCAACCTCTGCGCTGCCTTGCTACTCGGCCTGGACTTGCAGTGCAACCTCTAGTGCCTAACCCTGAAATTTGGCAGGCCCCTACCATCCCTTACTGTCTGCGGTCTCACGACCCTTAAGGTCGACCTGCCTTCTCTGTTTGCAAACCTCACCCGGATTGCAAACCCGTCGCCACCAATAGCAGATGGTACAGTGCCCAGGACAGGACCTTCATCAGGTCTGAGGTCCAGCGGCTGCTACGGGAAGGCATTATCGAGGCCAGCAACAGCCCCTGGAGAGCCCAAGTGGTAGTTGTGAAAACTGGGGAGAAAAACAGGATGGTCGTTGACTACAGCCAGACCATCAATCGGTACACGCAGCTCGACGCGTACCCCCTCCCACGCATATCTGATGTGGTCAATCAGATTGCACAGTACCGGGTCTTCTTGACAGTGGACTTGAAATCTGCCTACCACCAGCTCCCCATTCGCAAGGCGGACCACCCATACACTGCGTTTGAAGCGGACGGCCTCCTTTACCACTTCCTTATGGTTCCCTTCGGTATCACTAACGGGGTCTCAGTCTTCCAACGGGAGATGGACCGAATGGTTGACCGGTACGGACTGCGGGCCACCTTCCCATACCTGGATAAAGTCACCATCTGCAGCCACGACCAGCAGGACCACGTCGCTAACCTTTCCAAATTCCTCCACACCGCCAAACTCCTCAACCTAATGTACAACAAGAAGTGCGTGTTCAGCACTAACCGATTAGCCATCCTCAGCTATGGGTTCAAAATGGAGTTCTAGGGCCCGACCCCGATCGCATGCGCCCCCTCATGGAACTCCCTCTTCCCCACTGCCCCATGGCCCCCAAACGATACCTGGGGTTCTTCTCGTACTATGCCCAGTGGGTCCCTAATTATGCAGACAAGGCCCGCCCACTCATTCACTCCACCGTTTTCCCACTGATGGCCGAGTCTCACCAGGCCTTCAACCGTATCAAGGCCGACATCGCCAAGGCCACAATGCACGCGGTCGACGAGACGCTCCCCTTCCAAGTCGAGAGCGATGCATCAGACGTCGCTCTGGCCGCCATCCTCAACCAGGCAGGCAGGCCGGTGGCATTCTTTTCACGCACCATCCATGCCTCTGAGATTCGGCACTCCTCCGTCGAGAAGGAGTCCCAAGCCATCGTAGAAGCTGTGCGACATTGGAGGCATTACCTGGCTGGCAGGAGATTCACACTCCTCACTGACCAACGGTCGGCTGCCTTCATGTTCAACAACACACAGTGGGGCAAGATCAAAAATGATAAGATCTTGAGGTGGCAGCACGGTAGCCTTGTGGATAGCACAATTGCTTCACAGCTCCAGGGTCCCAAGTTCGATTCCGGCTTGGGTCACTGTCTGTGCGGAGTCTGCACATCCTCCCCGTGTGTGCGTGGGTTACCTCCGGGTGCTCCGGTTTCCTCCCACAGTCCAAAGATGTGCAGGTTAGGTGGATTGGCTATGATAAATTTCCCTTCGTGTCCAAAATTGCCCTTAGTGCTGGGTGGGGTTACTGGGTTATGGGGATAGGGTGGTGGTGTTGACCTTGGGTAGGGTGCTCTTTCCAAGAGCCGGTGCAGACTCGATGGGCCGAATGGCCTCCTTCTGCACTGTAAATTCTATGACAATCTATGATAATCGAGCTCTCCACCTACAATTACGAGATTTTGTATCGCCCCGGTAAGCTTAACGAGCCTCCCAATGCCCTATCACGAGGTACATGTGCCAGCGCACAAGTGGACCGACTCCGGACCCTGCACGACGATCTCTGCCACCCAGGGGTCACCCGGTTTTTTCACTTCATAAAGGCTTGCAATCTGCCCTACTCCATCAAGGAGGTCAGGGCTATCACTACAGACTGCCAGGTCTGCGCGGAGTGTAAACCGCACTTCTACCGGCCAGACCGAGCGCACCTAGTGAAGGCCTCACGCTCCTTTGAACGCCTCAGTGTGGATTTCAAAGGGCCCCTTCCCCCCACCGATCAAAACACATACTTTCTTAACGTGGTCGATGAATACACCAGATTCCCCTTTGTCGTCCCATGCCCCGATATGACATCTGCCACCGTCATTAAAGCCCTCAACACCATCTTCGCTCTGTTCGGTTTCCCCGCCTACGTCCACAGCGACCAGGAATCCTCATTTATGAGCGATGAGCTGCGCCAGTACCTGCTCAGCAAGGGCATCGCCTCGAGCAGGATGACCAGTTACAACCCCCGGGGAAATGGGAAGGTGGAGCGGGAGAATGGGACGGACTGGAAGGCCGTCCAGCTGGCCCTACGGTCCAAGAATCTCCCGGCCTCCCCCTGGCAAAAGGTCCTCCGCGACGCCGTTCACTCCATTCAGTCGCTCCTTTGCACTGCGACTAAAGAAACCCCCCATGAATGTCTCTTTGCCTTCCCCAGGAAGTCCACCTCGGGAGTTTCGCTCCCAACGTGGCTGGCAGCTCCAGGACCCGTTCTCCTCCGCAAGCACGTGCGGCTCCACAAGGTGGACCCGTTGGTTGAGAGGGTACAGCTACTCCACGCAAACCTGCAGTATGCTTAAGTGGCGTACCCTGACGGCTGCCAAGACACAGTCTCCCTCAGGGACCTGGCGCAAGCTGGGTCCCCCCCTCCCCCCTCCACTCTGCCCGGCGCCACCCTTCCTCCCCCCAGCGCACCTCACCACAGCCCCCACTCCAGGACAATCCGTCCTCCCCTTGGTCCCACCCGGGGATGAAGATGAGGTTGACATGCACCCGGAGTCACCGGCAACCGAACCGACGCCTGTATCGCCACCGGGACTGCGGCGCTCACAACGGAGGATCAAGGCGCCAGATCATCTGAATTTGTAAACATTTCCTGAAATGTTAACCTAGACGTATAACTAATCTTCCACCAACACTGCTGGACTCTTTATTAACAGGGGGTGAATGTGGTAGTCACCACTGTTGTATATATATTGCATATGAGGTGTATTACGGTAAGGCTCCTTACGGGCGTAGATCCCTGCCTGCTGGCTCCGCCCAGTAGGCGGAGTATAAATGTGTGGGCTCTCCGAGCTGCAGCCATTTCGGCAGCAGCTGCGGGAGGCTCCACATCTCTGTGTAATAAAGCCCCGATTACACTCAACTCTCATCTTGTCGTAATTGATAGTGCATCAGGTAGATCTCGAATTTCCTGGTTTCCTGCATGGCTTCCTGTATACTGTAGTCATGGACGAGATCTTCTGGCTGTTCATGCCAGAAAGATCTTCCAGTCCCGCCAACAGTGCATCCTCCTCACCGGGTTTCCTGGCTTGGGAGATGGATTCAGTGGGAAATCCCATTGACAGCTGATCCTGCTGCCGGCCAATGGTGGGCGGGCCGCCTCCCGCTGCAGAGAAGCATGCCGTGGGGAGGCCAGCGAATCTCACCCGTGATCTGTTCAATCTACACCATTGATCTGGATATCATTAGCTACACTGAATGCTCATTTGCATCCCTGGTATAGTTATCTGTTTTCTGCTGGGACACATCCTGGCACACTTTTAAGTGAAGGGTAGACAGAGAAATTTGTGCCATTGAGAGAATGTGTTGAATACTGTCATCAGCGAAGATTCCTCATCAAACTTCACATCCTGGTGGATATATCAGGCATTAATCTATTACTGGATTAAGATCTTTAGTATTTCAGGCAAATTTATAGCCATCCATTTAGCTTCTCTCCCATTGCAATATAATTTATTCAATTTGTAGGCTCTGTGCTCTTGGATCTTTCTTTCAAGCTTTCCTTTCAGTTTGAGTTATATTCTATATCAGATTGAATCACTGGACTTCCTGCCTGGATCAATAGTGATGTAATACTCAAAAGCTTCAAAACTTCCAACTGTTTCATCCAAACAGTGGACTATTTGATCTTTTTTTACTTCTGATTGGAGGGCAATTTTCAATGCATGTACTACCTTCCTTCAGTGATACCTCCTTCAGAAGGGCGGCACGGTAGGATAGTGGTAAGCACTATGGCTTCACAGCGCCAGGTGCTTTCTTGGTGGTCGTGTTGACATGGGTGGACCAGGACAGATTGTTGGTGATGTGCACACCTAGGAATTTGAAGCTGTTAACCATCTCCACCACAGCCCCGTTGATGCAGACAGTACTTTGCTTCCTGAAGTCAATAACCAGCTCTTTAGTTTTGCTGGCATCGAGAGAGAGATTGTTGTCGTTACACCACTCCACTAGGTTCTCTATCTCCCTCCTGTATTTTGACTCGTCGTTGTTCGAGATCCGACCCACTATGGTCGTGTCATCAGCAAACTTATAGATGGAGTTGGAACCAAGTTTTGCCACGCAGTCGTGAGTGCATAGGGGTTATAGTAGGGGGCTAAGTACGCAGTCTTGCTGTGCCCCAGTATTGAGGACTATTATGGAGGAGGTGTTGTTGTTTATTCTCACTGATTATGGTCTATGGGTCAGAAAGTCGAGGATCCAGTTGCAAAGTGAGGAGCCAAATCGGGGGCGCGATTCTCCGCTCCCGCCTCGGTTGCGAGAAACGCCTGGGTCGCCAAATTTTCCCGCAGCGCCAGTCCGATGCCCTCCCGCGATTCTCCCAAGCGGCAAGAACGGCCCCGTCAAGTTCCGCACGGCGCAGGCCGGAGAATCGCCCGAGACACCCAAAATGGCGATTCTCCGGCACCCCTGCTATTCTCAGGCCCGGATGGGCCGAGCGGCCAGTCCAAAATGGCAGGTTCCCTCCGCCGCCGTCCACACCTGATCGCTGCCGGTGGGAACAGCGCGGGAACGCTGGGGGGGGGGGGGCCTGCGGGGGGAGGGGGGGAGAAGGGGGATCCTGCACCGGGGGGTGGGCCCAAAATGGGGTGTGGCCTGCGATCGGTGCCCACCGATCGTCGGGCCGTCCTCTCTGAAGGAGGACCTCCTTTCTTCCGCAGCCCCGCAAGATTCGTCTGACATCTTCTTGCGGGGCGGACTCGGAGAGGACGGCAACCACGCATGCGCGGGTGATGCTAGTTATGCGGTGCCGGTCGCGTCATGTATGCGGCGCCACCTTTATGCGGCGCCAAGGCCTGGCGCGCATAAATGACGCGGCGCCGTTCCTAGCCCATTATCGGGCCCTGAATCGGTCGGGATAGGGGCCGTTTCGCGCCATCGTGAACCTCGACGGCGTTCACGACGGCGCGAACACTCTGCCTCCATTTTGGAGAATCCCGCCCCCTAGCTTTTGGAGCTTTGACAAGAGCTTGGCTGGGATTGTGGTGTTGAAGGTGGAGCTATAGTCAACAGGGAATTTTTTTGAGATTGTCTTGAACAGACCAATTTGCGATTACCATTTGTGCTACAACAAAGCTGTCTTTCTAACTTTCTTTTTATGCTGTATACATACAAAGTGTTTTCTTCTTTCTTTTAAATGGTTATCTTTCTTTCCTTTTTTTTGTTAATGGTAGTGTAATAAAAATGGTTGCTTTCCCATATTTTTTTGCATTGTGTCACACACATTCCTGTTGCATTCAGAACATGTGTCCGAACTGAAGTGAGAGTCCCTCCGTAAGGGACACTCGCCTTACACATCCAGACATTTCATGCAATTGTATGGTTCCTTTGTCATTGTGTTCTCAAACTCTTCATCAACTTCCAGCATATAGATGATTTTCTTTCATTTCCTTCTCATTTTCCCTGTTCCATCTCCAGTAACTCCTTTACCATATTCTATCTTTGTTATGCCTATCCTTCCCCAGTGACTGGTCTTTCCACAAGCTCTGCAGTTGAATCTTTGTGTGGGACATTTCCATCTCTCTGTAAATGGATTTGGCCTTCCACAGCTTTTACGCATCCTTCTCTTTGTCTGGTGTGCATTATTTTATTGCTGTTCCCCTGCACCATTCCTGTTAGCCTTTTCTTTAACTGTTTGAGTTATCTGCATCTTCAGCTGTCTACTTGTGGTTTCATGTGCTCTGGCAGTGTCAACAGCCTCTGGTATTGTGAACTTAGAATCATAGAATCCCTACAGTGCAGGAGGAGGCCATTCGGCCCACTGAGTCTACACCGACCCTCTGAACGAGCACCCTACCAAGGCCCACTTCCCCACCCTATCCCCGTAACCCTATAACACCACCTAAAACTTTGGACACTATGGGCAATTTAGAATGACCAATCCACTTACCCTGCACATCTTTGGACTGTGGGAGGAAACCGGATCACCAGAGGAAATCCATGCAGACACGGGGAGAATGTACAAACTCCACACAGTCACCCAAGGCTTGAATTGAACCTGGGTCCCTGGCACTATGAGGTAGCAGTGCCAACCAATGCTGTGTTCAATCAGAGTTTTTTGTATATCAAGGTGTGCAGACCCCCAAATGAGCCGATTTAGTAACCTTCCAATCCAATGCTTTGAATTTTGATTATTCTGGCTGCATTTTTCAATCTTGTTAATAATGGTCAATTGGCTCTCCTGGTTCCTGCCTCAGCTTTGCAGTTTACAAGAATGGATCCAGTAGTTTGACTTTAGCTGGAGATATGTGCTGAATTTCTCAAACACTTTGGCTGGATTTTTATTATCGCCTCACTCATCTCCCATCTACTAAATAGATCAAATTCTTTCTCTCTTGCCCACAAAAGAACATAGTAAGAAGTCTTACCACACCAGATTAAAGTCCAACAGGTTTGTTTCAAACACTAGCTTTCGGAACACTGCTCCTTCCTCAGGTGAATGAAGAGGTATGTTCCAGAAACATTTATATAGCCAAAGTCAAAGATGCAAGACAATGCTTTGAATGTGAGCATTTGCAGGTAATTAATTCTTTACAGATCCAGATATGGGGTAACCCCAGGTTAAAGAGGTGTGAATTGTCTCAAGCTAGGACAGTTGGTAGGATTTCGCAAGCCCAGGCCAGATGGTGGGGGGTGAATGTAATGCGACATGAATCCAAGCTCCCAGTTGAGGCCATACCCGTGTGCGTAACTTGGCTATAAGTTTCTGCTCGCCGATTTTGCGCTGTCACGCGTCCTGAAGGCCGCCTTGGAGAACGCTTACACGGAGATCAGAGGCTGAATGCCCTTGACTGCTGAAGTGTTCCCCGACTGGAAGGGAACATTCCTGCCTGGCGATTGTCGCACGATGTCAGTTCACCCGTTGTCGCAGCGTCTGCATGGTCTCGCCAATGTACCACACTTCGGGACATCCTTTCCTGCAGCGTATGAGGTAGACAACGTTGGCCGAGTCGCACGAGTATGTACCGCACACCTGGTGGGTGGTGTTCTCACGTGTAATGGTGGTACCCATGTTGATGATCTGGCACGTCTTGCAGAGATTACCATGGCAGGGTTGTGTGGTGTCATGGTCGCTGTTCTGAAGGCTGGGTAGTTTGCTGCAAACAATGGTTTGTTTGAGGCTGCGCGGTTGTTTGAAGGCAAGTAGTGGGGTTGTGGGGATGACCGTGGCAAGATGTTCATCTTCATCGATGACATGTTGAAGGCTGCGAAGAAGATGTCGTAGTTTCTCCGCTCCGGGGAAGTACTGGACGACGAAGGGTACTCTGTCGGTTGTGTCCAGTGTTTGTCTTCTGAGGAAGTCGGTGCGGTTTTTTGCTGTGGCGCGTTGGAACGTCAATCGATGAGTCGAGCGCCATATCCCATTCGTACAAAGGCATCTTTCAGCGTCTGTAGATATCTGTTACGCTCCTCCTCGTCTGAGCAGATCTTGTGTATACGGAGGGCTTGGCCATAGGGGATGGCTTCTTTAATGTATTTAGGGTGGAAGCTGGAGAAGTGGAGCATCATGAGGACATCCGTGGGCTTGCAGTAAAGCGAAGTGCTGAGGTGACCGTCGTTGATGGAGATGAGTGTGTCCAAGAATGCAACCGATTTTGGAGAGTAGTCCATTGTGAGTCTGATGGTGGGATGGAACTTATTGATGTCATCGTGTAGTTGTTTTAGTGATTCTTCGCCATGGGTCCAAAGCAAAAAAATGTCATCAATGTATCTGGTGTATAACGTCGGTTGAAGGTCCTGTGCGGTGAGGAGGTCTTGTTCAAACTTGTGCATGAAGATGTTGACATATTGAGGTGCAAATTTGGTCCCCATGGCTGTTCCGTGCATCTGGATGAAGAACTTGTTGTCGAAGGTGAAGATGTTGTGATGCAGAATGAAGTGCTTGAGTTGCAGAATTGCGTCTGGAGATTGGCAGTTGTCGGTGTTGAGTACTGAGGCTGTTGCAGCAATGCCGTCGTCATGGGGGATGCTAGTGTAGAGTGCCAAGACGTCCATTGTGACGAGAAATGTTCCTGGTTCAACTGGTCCATGGGTGCTGAGTTTCTGTAGGAAGTCCGTCGTGTTGCGACAGAAGCTGGGCGTTCCTTGTACGATGGGTTTCAAGGTGCCCTCGATGTCGCCAGAGAGGTTCTCACACATGGTCCCATTGCCTGTTATGATAGGACGGCCTGGTGTGTTGACCTTGTGTATTTTCGGGAGGCAGTAGAGATCTCCAACGCGGGGAATACGTGGGATGAGAGCACGTAGGATGCTCTGAATGTCTGGATCCAAGGTCTCCATCAGTCTGTTGAGTTGGCGTGTGTTCCTTGGTCGAATCTGCGGGTACCTGTCTGTAGTGTCCCTGGTTGTTGAGTTATCGGTACACTTCTTTACAGTAGTCTGTTCTGTCCAGTATGACGGTGGTCCCTCCTTTATCCGTTGGTTTGATGACGAGGTTGCGGTTGGTCTTGAGAGCGCGGATGGTGTTGCGTTGTGCTGGGTGGCATTTGGGGCTGTCTTGTGAATGCGACTGATGAATATGGCATTGATGCAACTCCTGAGGCTTGAGCATACATGTCATGTCTAGGGCAGCGGCCTTCCGGAGTGGTCCAGTTCGACTCTTTCCTCTTCAGTTGCCGCACAGCAGATCTCTCGTTCTGCTGTTCCGGTTCATTGGTTGACTCAGTGGGTTCGCTGTCGGCCTCTTGGGGTCTGTGGAAGAACTCCCAGAGCCTCATTCGCCTGATGAAATCCTCCGTGTCTGCCGCGAGACAGATGGGTTCTGCACACATGAGTACGCCTCAACCTGGACCTTGGATTCATGTTGCATTACATTCATCCCCCACTATCTGGCCTGGGCTTGCAAAATCCTACCAACTATCCTGGCTTGAGACAATTCACACCTCTTTAACCTGGGTTACCCCTATCTCTGGATCTGTAAAGACTTAATTACCTGCAAATGCTCGCATCCAAAGCATTATCTTGCATCTTTGACTTTGTCTATATAGGGTTTCTGGAACATACCTCTTCATTCACCTGAGGAAGGTGCAGTGCTCCGAAAGCTAGTGTTTGAAACAAACCTGTTGGACTTTAACCTGGTGTTGTAAGACTTCTTACTGTGCTCACCCCAGTCCAACGCCAGCATCTCCACATCACAAAAGAACATGACTGAGCTTTTCCTCTCCTTCTTTTACAAAACTATTGAATGTCAATCTTCACTTTTGTTTCAACTTCACAAATGCCTCCATGACATTGTCAGCCTCCCAGTTCATCCTGAGCTGGAGCTGTGTGCTCATTGGTCTGACAGCTACCATTTTATTTTTGCACAAATTATTCAGTTGTCTTGTCCCTCTCCCTCTGCCACTAATTCTCGTTGATTTTTCTCATTCTATTTTGTTCATTTTGCTTGAGCTTTACACACAGATAGCTGCTGCGATCCTGTCATGCCTTGTGGTTGTCAGAAGTTTGAAATAATCACACTTCTAGACTGAATTGCTGGAGCCTCAGATTTCCTGAAGCTTACCATGTGACTGGTGGGCTGATGCATTGTCATTTGGTACGCAATCAAATAATGAGGGACCGAGGGCAAAATCTAATGGCTGCACCGTGCCCGAACCAGGTGCGATGTGATGGTAAATCTCATGAGAGGCCTCTCGAAAGATTTACCCAGCTCGCCACGCCTTGCGAGATCTAATGGGATTCCGTGAGACGTTGTGATCCCATTGTGGGCGGGATCCAGATGTGGCTACTCTGCATATTAAAGTGCTGCCGTAAGCAGCATGGGGACCAGGCATACTGGCACTTAGGAAGATTTTCATCTTCCAGAGGATTGGTAGCCCCTGGATGGCTGGTTTCTGGGCAGGGTGGTAGCCTGGCACCCCTGGTGCCACCTGGGCACCCTGGCAGTGCCACCTGACTGCCACCCTGGCACTGTCAGGGTGCCAGGTTGTCAATGCCCAAGGGCCCCAGGTGGCATTTTTCCTGCAGCGGGAATTGGGCCCGTGGGTGCGCTGCCTTTATTAGGTGGGGTGTGGGTGGGCTCGAGGACCCTCTTGTAAGCGAATTGGGTGTGTCTGGG
Source organism: Scyliorhinus torazame (assembly GCF_047496885.1). Taxonomy (NCBI): domain Eukaryota; kingdom Metazoa; phylum Chordata; class Chondrichthyes; order Carcharhiniformes; family Scyliorhinidae; genus Scyliorhinus; species Scyliorhinus torazame. Next base: position 153,935,676 of record NC_092717.1, read on the forward strand.
GGTCACGTTGATGGGGGTCTCGAGATTGGGAAGCCATATTGAATTGACGAGCGGAACTCCTCAGTGCAGGAAATGTGATTAAGTGCAACCTCGGGGGGGGGGGGGGGGGGGTTCCCCTCTGAGGCCTCGAAATTAAATAGAGTTCCGCTGGATAGCGGAATCTTTCTCGACACAGCGAGTGCCAGGAAACACCCAACTAAACACGCTCGACACGTGACTCTGTTTCATTTCTTTTAATCTAATCTAATGTCTGTTTTAGTTCCTCTCACAAAAAGTGGTGATTAATGAGCACAGAAGGCACCAGACCTGTCTTTGTCATCATGCTTCAGCAGCCACCAATTCAAATCGCATCAACCTCTTAAAAATAGCTAACTTTCCTGTGAAGCCTGGAAGATTGAGCTGGACTGACTTTCCCTGTTTGGCAGCATGAAATGAAATGAAAATTGCTTATTGTCACAAGTAGGCTTCAATGAAGTTACTGTGAAAAGCCCCTAGTTGCCACATTCCGGCGCCTGTTTGGGGAGGCTGGTACGGGAATTGAACTGTGCTGCTGGCCTGCTTGGTCTGCTTTAAAAGCCAGCGATTTAGCCCAGTGTGCTAAACCAGCCCCTACAGTTGCTAAAGTCTAGAACTAGACAGCGTTTCACCTCAACTTTCTTCAGCACTTCCAAACGTCCAGTGATATTGGCAGAGGTTGCGAACCAGACAAATAACCACGTCTTCTTTACTGGCGAGCATCGCCTGGTGTAAGAAACATGAAGATAGGAGAAGATAAAATTGCTTATTATTAAGTCCATTAAATAATGGTAACTGGTAAGTCCTAATGCTTTCTGTATTTAATTTGCAACATGGAGTGTTACAACTTTAGAAACAGCATCATTCTATAACAGAACAAATCAATAATAAAAATGACCAGTGAGAGTCACGGGAAGCCAGAGAGACCTGGGTAAAATTCTACTCTCTCACAAAATAAAACACTCAGTTCTCTATTAGAGGGATTGCACAGTCTGTTACCTGGCAACCACAGACCCTATCTAAGCAGCATTGAATTTTAAAGCTGATTTCCAAATTAAATATTAATTGAACTGGAAGAAGAATCAAGCAAAGTTTGTTTGCCAGTTTTTAGTTTTATATTGAAGATATCAATAATTCATATCAAGTTTTTAATATTTGTCACAGCGTATTTCCCCTCATTTTGTTCTCCGTTATAAACTCACGGCTACCCCCTCAGTGTACTGAGGCCAATGTGGCAGGGTTATATGAATTGATGTGTGGAGATGTGTATTGACAGAAACCAGCCAAGGAATTTTAATCTCCACATAGTTAAGTGGTGCTGCGCTGTTAGATCAAACACTTCATGCGGTTTAAGGCACATTTGTTGAATATTTTCTTTGTGAACTTAAATGTGAAGGACAGCGTGGGTTAACCTTGACAAATAACATACAGCATTTGAATAGACTGCCTTTGCTGAATTCAATAAGCCTGCATTGAAGCCTTGCTTCTTTTTATGTTATGAAGGTTGCAAAACTGAACTACGCAGTGCCTGTAGTTTCGTTGTGATGGTTATTGTTTTGCTACCGAAATGGTCAGCATGTTATGCGGGCATGTTTCCTACGTGGCGCATGCGGCCAGCATCTCGGTGAGGATGTTCATCAGAATTTAGGAGCATGTGTCAGAATTCTGCAGAATAGTGGGTTGTGACATCACCGTTTCTCTGATTTTTTGCCGTTTTTGACCTCGCCGCTCCAACTAACACCCTTCCTTAAACATTCAGCGAGGGTCTTCAGGAATATGTGCTGACCTCTGCCTAAGCCAAGAACCGGGTGTGCATTGTCTGAGCTTTACAAAGGATGTGATCAGAGAAATCTGCCACGTCTTGCTACTAGTTCTGCACGGGTGGCATGGTAACACAGTGGGTAGCACCACTGCTTCACAGCTCCAGGATCCCAGGTTTGATTCCCGGCTTGGGTCACTGTCTGTGTGGAGACTGTACGTTCTCCCCGTGTCTGTGTGGGTTTCCTCCAGGGCGCTCCGGTTTCCTCCCACAAGTCCCGAAAGATGTGCTGTTAGGTAATTTGGACATTCTGAATTCTCTCTCTGTGTACCGACCAGGCGCCGGAATGTGGCGACTAGGGGCTTGGATTGGATTGGATTGGATTTGTTTATTGTCCCGTGTACCGAGGTACATTGAAACGTATTTTTCTGCGAGCAGCTCAACAGATCATTAAGTACATGGAAAGAAAAGGGAATAAAAGAAAATACATAATAGGGCAACACAAGGTATACAATGTAACTACATAAGCACCGGCATCGGATGAAGCATACAGCGGTGTAGTGTTAATGAGGTCAGTCCATAAGAGGGTCATTTAGGAATCTGGTAACAGCGGGGAAGAAGCTGTTTTTGAGTCTGTTCGTGCGTGTTCTCAGACTTCTGTATCTCCTGCCCGATGGAAGAAGTTGGAAGAGTGAGTAAGCCGGGTGGAAGGGGTCTTTGATTATGCTGCCTGCTTTCCCCAGGCAACGGGAGGTGTAGATGGAGTCAATGGATGGGAGGCAGGTTTGTGTGATGGACTGGGCTGTGTTCACGACTCTCTGAAGTTTCTTGCGGCCCTGGGCCGAGCAGTTGCGATACCAGGCTGTGATGCAGCCAGATGGGATGCTTTCTATGGTAACTTCATTGCAGTGTTATTGAAAGACAATAAAGGTTATTATTATTATAAAGCTACAGACTAAGGCAAGGATGGCACTGCCATTCTCTATGGGGACGATTGTGGTTATGAATTTGTCTGCATTGTAATCCTTCCAGGCTGGGGAAGGCTATTTGGGTGCTGAAGCAGTGATTCCCATTGCCTGGAGTACTCTGAAAGAGTTCTCTAGTACTTGTTGAAATGTATGCCCCGAATTCATGGTGATCTACTGTATCCTTGACAACCTGGCAATCATAGATAAAAGCAAATTACTGTGGATGTTGGAATCTGAACCAAAAACAGAAAATACTGGACAATCTCAGTAGGTCTGACAGCATCTGTAGAGAGAGAAGGGAGGTAACGTCTTGAGTCTAGATGACTCTTTGTCAAAGATGGAGAGAACTGGAAATAGGGTCAGATTTATACTGTAGTGGGGTGGGGAGGGGGGGGGGGGGGGTGGACCAGGGGGCTGGATAGGGGGCCAATGATAGGTGGAGATTGACAAAGGTGTTGTGGATAGAAAGACAAGATGAATGCAAATGGAGGTGATTAAGGCTAAAAAGGGTGCAGATAGTGGTACATAAAGAGATTAGAATGTGTGAATGGCAGAACAAATGTGAGCAATGTGTCAAAGGGCAACTGGGAATAGTTGGCCCAAGTGCGATGGGGAGAGGGGGGACAATGGTGAGGAAAAAACAGATCAATGGAAGAAATGAAAATAAACTGTTAGGGACTTTATCAAATGCCTTCTGGGAGTCCCTATAAATAACATCCATAGATATTCCCTCCCGCTATCTTTGTCACCTCTTCAAAAAATTCAATATGATTAGGCAGGCATGACCTTCCCTTCACAAATCCATGGTGGCTCCCCTTGATCGACGAAAATATTTTGAGGTGTTCAGTTACTCCACCCCTGATTATAGACTCCAGCAACTTCCCCACCACAGATGTTGGGCTAACCTAACTCAGGGACTTCAGTTATTCAAGAAGGCAGCTCGCCTTTTGAAGGGCAACTTGGGGTGGGAAATAAATGCTGGCCTAGCCAGCGAAGCCCACATCCTGTCAATGATTTTTAAAAAACAATCGGCCATCTCAATTTCTCTGCTCTCCCGACTCACTCTAACCGTCTCCCTCTGATCTTTCCACACTCTACTCTCAGATTTAACTCCAACAATATTATCAACCTTGCTGACAATGTGCTGTTGTTGTTATGTGACTTGCTGGCCTTTACCTTCCAGAGGTTGAGCACCAACTCTCAGACACTTCTTCCAACTTCCCTCTGGATCATGGCCCCACCAGTGATCATCATTGTATTGTTTCCAGGACTGTCAAGCGTTAAAAAGCTAACTGCAGAAAATCAGATAAAAGACCTTGAAGGCTATCTGAGAATTGCTTGTGTGTGCATGTGAAAAGACAAGATTGGAATGTCAATGTCCTTCTGAGACCCTGAAGTCTTAAGGTACAGTGGTAAATACAAAGTCCATTTTGTCAGTTAGGCAGCCACATGAACTATTTCTGGTTGGTTCAGAAAAACATACTCAGGGCATTTTCATAAGGATGATTGGGGCAATGGAGAGGTTAAGCAGATAAGAACCAGGAAAAAAGAGGCCCTCCTCATTCAGTTTGCACAACAGAAAAAAAACAGAAACAACAAAACAAGACAAGAGAGAGAAATAGCGAAGAATAGACAGAAGACCAAAGGCCGTAAGAAGAGAAGTCATTATGCATTCCCTTCGCAGTCTTCATACAGGTAGTATAGCCCACATTAAACTGTAAATCACTGCCTGAGTTTATTGTTGTAATTTACCTGAGAATTTAATACACTTGTCCTGACTTCCTCAAAAGTAGCCTCGTGACTGAATTCTCTGGCCAACCATTCCTGTAACAACTAAGTGTTCATAACGCATAAAAAACAACGCGAGTCTACCTTTCTTATGTTCAAATAGGATACCCTCAGACTTTTCCACATTGAGCTTCACCTGCCACAGTTTTGAACACTCATTTAATTCTCATCCACTCTATTTATGGCGTCACCTAAAGTTGTGTTCTCAGCAAACTTAGATATATGTCTCTTCATTTTTTTCATCCAAATCGTTAATCAATATAGCGATAAGCTACGGCTCTAGTAGAAATCTCCTAGGAACACCACCAATCATATTCTGCCAATTTTAGTACATGTCCATTTTCCCTGCTTCTACTTTCTAAACAATTACCTATCAAAGGATGGGATTCTCTGGCCGCGTTCACCCGGCGACCGGAGAATCGCGCCCGAGGTCAATGGCCAATGGCCAAAGAAGAACAAGGTAGCGTGCCTCAACGACGATCGACCGGTGGCCCTGACGTCTGTTATCATGAAATGTTTTGAGCGGCTAGTCATGGGACAGATCAACGGCAACCTCCCAGATGATCTTGATCCATTGCACTTCTTCGTAGTGCAGGAACGTCGGAGGAAACCAAGCCCTGCTGCCTTTTTACAGCCCGACTCTACATTTTCCCAGAAGCCTGGTTCGGAAGTCTGTGCAAGAAATGTGGATCCCCCGAGCAAGGTACGCAAATTGGAGCCGGGCGGCAATCTGAGGGTGATTGCAGGTCCTCGGATGATTTGGCCCCTTATCTTTCAGTAGCAGGCAATCACAAGGGCTACTTTCCCTGGTACATGCTAGTCAGCTTGTTCCCAGACCTAATGCCTGTTCTGGAATGGGCATTGCATGAAGCTTTTTTCATTTCCCACTATTGTAAATCTATTAATATTGTTAACGGCCCAAAATAAACGCCTGTGAAATAAAGAATTTTGTCTGTCACTTGAAACAGACTATCAGGACACATTTAGAAGCAGCTAAATTAAGGGCAGTTGACTGACTAATTTAACACTGATTGATGCAAGTAAATGATCCAATGAATGAATGTTAACATCTCAAGATTCAGGATAAGGGCTTTCTGCTCACCTTATAAGTATGCTTGAAGCATCTGAATAGCTTTCAGCTTTAAAAAGACGATCTGCAGAAAAGCCCCTTAGGCAGAAGTCAGTGAGGCTGAGTTTTATATTCTCTTGCCAGTGTATTTGCAGCTGGGAGCAGCTGGGCGTGGTCATAAAGTTCCATGGATGGTCTTCCCATCAGGCCCCTGCCCACCCTGATCTCTCTGCAATTTTATGGTGGGATGGCAGAGGCCTAGGTTGGCTGGCCCATCCTTGCCCCAAGTGAGGCCCATAAGTGGCCAATTAATGACCACTCAGGGGTCGTTTACTGCCCAGCTTTAATTTTCAGGCTGCGGAAAGAATTAAAGGTGAGAGGGGATGCCCGGAAAATGACCCTGCTCAGGCTTAAGTTGGAAAGTGTATCAACAGCCTGCTCCCTCTTCCCCTTGTTTCTTAACCACCACCCCCAACCCTCTGCCCACCCTCTCAAGTCTCACCTCACCTTCCCGCCCTGAGACCCCCATACTGACCTGGTGATGTCAGTGCGGGGGTCTCAGGCCTGGGACTGTCCAGTCATGTCCATTGCAGCTTCTGATGTAGCTGGGACTCAAGGACCTGTAATTTGCTGAAAAAAAGCGATAGCATTTGTCAAAGCTTTGAGCACTAACTGAGCTAGACATTTCATGCTGCTACTATGCAGTAACAACAAGAGTGCCATTCTCCACTAAGAGGATGCTGCCATTAAGCCAAGAAGATGTTCTGCTTACCATACAAATGAGTAATGTGGTATATTAATATCAGTGTTCATGTGGTGCTAGGTATGTAGGCAGTAGGTCCCAAAGACTGGCGGATCTTATCAAACTGCATATTCCAGCCGCTGTTCGCAACAGATAATGTACTGGCTATACCCAACTGGCCCGTGCTTGCAAACCCCAAAACACCGTATCTAACATTAGATGTGATTCCGCGATTGGATAACATTTGTTAAGTAATTCTCAATGTGCTAAAGGTTACACTGACGACGAATTTAAGATTGTTAATTTGACTTGTGGAATGGTGCATTTGTGTGTACTGGCAGCTACAAATATTAACGCAGAGGGTCTTGTTCTTTGTAGCCATAAAGAACATGTACACACATTGTGCCTGTTTAAGGTAAACAAAATAAGTGAAAGCCATTCGATGGTTCAGTTCTCAGGGGAAATCCTTGACTGATCAGAGTCAAGCTACCTGGTTTAAATTTAAAACAGTGCTTGGCAGTTAACTGTTCACCACCATCAACTGGTGCATTATCCATGTCAATACCTTTACCAACCAGAATTCACTTGCCAACCAATCAGTGCCATCTTGTCATCCAGTATAGATTTGTTGCTTCCCTTCGTTTTTTATTCTTGTTATTGGCCTGATGAGTATAAGACACAAAGCTTCGACAAATTATGTCTCTTTTTTCAGCAACAGTTGCTTTGTTACACATGATCTTCTAAAACCCGCTCAATACCAGGATTGATGGTTTAAAGCTTCCGAGAACAAACAAGGAGGTTTGGATGAAATACCAGCGACTGTTGTGCTGTTGTTTCACATTTACGTTACGAGGACTGTCAGTTTAAGAATCTCATTTTGAAGTTGTAGAACATTAAATCTGGCATCAGACTAACTATCCAGGTGACTAAACCAATAGTTTTACAGGATCCAGAAAAATCTATCAACAAAATGTTGTTTCTTTGCAACCTGCTAAACAGAATAACACTGTTTTTAATCAATCTGAAATGTTCACTTTTTCGCTCTCCCTGTTGAATGTTTACAGCATTTTCGGTTTTCAGTACAAGATTGTATCACTGGGCATATGCCGATGTCATAGAAGATTGATATTGCAACTGTGAAAAGATAATAATAATTCCTAATAATCTCCTCAGTCTTCCAACCATTTTTGTTATCAGTAATAATCTCTTCTACCCAGCTCATTGATTAAGTTCTACCCTGCTTTGTGGCCTAGATTTTCACTCCCGGGTCAGGTGCGCAGAGATGGGAGAATTCCTGACTCCATGATCCTAACCATTAAAAATGGCTGGCCAAACTTCCGATATTTGGCCCAGGGGGGCAGGCTAGAATAGGAGTCAGGGAAGCAATGCCAGAAGTAGTAAGGGGTCGGAGGAAGGCCCAACACACAGACTCAGCACAGATAAAAAGTGGGAATTCAGAAAGGTTCATGTGAGAGGTTGGTCAATGATGATGAAGTCCCAGTGCCTTGGAAGATATGTCATATGATCTTGCCATGTGAATGCCAATGTTGTAAATGTTGCCCAACTGGGATGGATAGGCTATCATGGGTTTTCCCCACAGAGAATTGTCATTGTTGCTGCCTCGTCAAAATGTACCCTGCAGAATCACTAAAAGCATGGAGTGGATTCTCAACACATAGTCCTGAGAAGCCATCACTTTGCCAGCACTGCCTGGTACAGGCATGCTGCAGTTACGTAGTTAATTGCCAAGACTTATTGGAGGATGAATGATGAACAGTGACATGCCCATTATCCCATCCACTAACCTACCCTCATACCATTCATCCCTCAGGATTTCCCACACTGTTGACCAGGTCCCACGCAGCTGCACATTGTCATGGCATGAGAGTATGACTAAGAGGGAGGAAGCAAAGAGAGCTGTCAGTGGTTGCAGAACAAAGTATGCTAGCTTGGAGCAAAATACATGGAATCGGTTTGGGTTTTGAAATGCAAGATTACTACATCTCCAATCTGGCTTGCTGTAGTCATGTGACCTCTGTCATGAGGGAATCTCATTACAGGTCGCCATCTTAACATTTGAATGATAGAATCCCTATAGTACAGAAGGAGGCTATTCGGCCCATCGAGTCTGCAACAACCCTCTGAAAGAACACCCAAACTCCCCTACCCTATCCCAATAATCCCTTTACCTAACCTACACATCTGTGGACATGAAGGGGCAATTTTAGCATGGCCAATCCACCTAACCTCACAACTTTGGACTGTGGGAAGAAACCGGAGTATCTGGAGGAAACCCACGCAGACGCGGCGAGATTGTGCAAACTCCACACAGTCACCCAAGCTCGGAGTTGAACCCGGGTCCCTGGCGCTGTGAGGCAGCAGTGCTAGCCCCACTGTGCCACCTATTAGTTCGTTAAAAATTTACAAAGAGACAGCACTGAGGAAGTACTGCTGTCTTTGAACACGAACAGTGCCATACATTTGCATAGAGCTATTTTCTCCTCCAGACTTACCAGTAATCATTGATGATATTGTGAAAATGGTTAGTGAATGTAAGCACACAAAAGTGAATGAGAGTACTGTGATCTGAATGGTTCACGTGCCTTTTCACTACATTTTTATTCACAGAATGTCACACAGAGAAGGTGCAGGGGCAGGGATGGTCCAGCTACCCCACACTTTTCTGACCAGGGCCTGATTGATCATTTTGGTGGATGACATCCAGAAGAACCTGACATAATGCAGCAACCGAGAAGGCCTGGATTTAAATCAGTGCGCACAGCAGGAGACCATCAGTGTACATGGATTCAGTGCTGGAAAAGGTTCAATGACCTGCTGCATCCCAACAAGGTGAGTAGCTTTGCTCATCCACACAGAGCTCCACGGGAAGGATCATATCTGCACTGCTGCAGCTAAGGTGTGAGACCTGGCACATAGCTCTGCTTCAGCACTGAGGCTTGTGTGTGTAGGCAGCTCATGTAGGTGTGCACATTAAATGGGCACCGACATGCACAGACTCAGTGAATAGCACTCTCCCTCCACTATATATCAAGGTAATGTAAATTTGTGTGTCATTGCAGACCAAAAGGGTGAAAAACATCATGGAGATTGCCGAGACTGGGGGTGAGTCAGCCTGGCTGAGACGTATTCATCCTGTTGAACAGATGGCCATGGATATTGCCAGAGTGCCTAACCAATGGTGATAAAGGTGGTGTTGACATTGCCTTAGCACATGAAGGTAATTGTGGCGGTCACGAAGCCAGTTCACCTAACATAGGGGGACGTGGTATTTGGGAGATAGTACAAGGATAAGGTTGTGTCAAATGGTCAGCATGAGCATGATTAATAATAATAATCTTTATTGTCACAAATCGGCTTACATTAACACTCCAATGAAGTTACTGTGAAAATCCCCTTGTCGTCACATTATGGCGGATGTTCGGGTACACAGAGGGAGAATTCAGAATGTCCAATTCACCTAACAAGCACTCTTTCGGGACTTGTGGGAGTAAACCAGAGCACCCGGAGGAAACGCACGTAGACACGCGGAGACCGTGCAGACTCCGCACAGATAGTGACCCAAGCGGGAATCGAACCTGGGACCCTGGCACTATGAAGCAACAGTGCTAACCCCTGTGCTACAATAGACAATGACTGTTGAGCACTGTGGTGAAAGATTTTAGAGGGGGATTAACTGCTCTGGTGACGAGTTTATTTGGTGAGTTTTAGTCGTATGTTGGGTTTTGTTTGGGTGGAATTATGTACTGTGGTGTCATGGGGATCTTTTTCTAGTGTTAAAAGCTGTCTTGGCTTATGAAAAGACTTGGGGGATTTAATATTGTAGTAGGGCATTTAGTGAGGGATTTATGATGAGAGGCACCTGGGGTGAGTTAGTGCTATGGTGCAGAGCCTTTTGTGAGTTTTAATGCTGTGACAGGAGTCTCTTGTGATGACCAGCTGCTCCAAGTCTCCTTTGATTGTGACCCCAGCAATTCCAGCTCCTCAGACCGATGAGTGTGTACCTGCCCCACAGCAGGAGATTCAAAGTTGATTGGGGCTTGTAGGTCTCAGCCCTACAGAGGATGCATGCCAAGGTCTTCACAGAAAACAGGTGCGTAGCAGTCAGCAGGCTGCCTCCACCTCTGCTGCAGATGTCGGGGAAGCACAAGACAAAGCAGTAGGGTAAGAAAAATTAATAAATATTAAGAGCACAAAGATGGCACTGGTGTTCACAATCTGTATATACGTCACACATTCACGATCACTGCACATGATTGACGACATCATCATCCGACCCCGAGACCAGAAAGATGCTCTCATCACCAAATCAATGCCCAGTGCAAATGACTGCGGGACAGACCACTGGCTCATCCGCTCCTCCACCAGAAGCAACGGAAGATGAAGAAACAGCTCAGAAAAAAGTTCAACATTGAACAGCTTCAAGAGTCAAGCATGCTAATGAACTTTCAATAATGTCTTCCCCCAAATCTCCAAAGTGTCCATTCTAATGGAATGGAGGAAAACTGGAAAGAGCTGAAAACAGCCATCATCTCAAGCTATGAAGAAATGATCGGCTACAAGACCTGAAAACACCAAGATCAGTTTGATGAGAACAGCCACACCATCCAAGATCTCATCGGCAAGAAGAGGAAAGCTCTCCACACCTGGAAAAATGACATCACAAGCAAGGCAAAGAGGAGAGCTCATCAATCAGCCAAGGCAGAGGTACGAAGAAGAACTATGGAACTCAAGACCAATGGTAGACTGAGAAAGCTAAGGGGGCAGCACGGTGGCGCAGTGGTTAGCACTGCGGTCTCACAGCGCCGATGTCCCAGGATCGAGCCCGGCTCTGGATCACTGTCTGTGTGGAGTTTGCACATTCTTCCTGTGTTTGCGTGGGTTTCGCCTCCACAACCCAAAAATGTGCAAGCTAGGTGGATTGGCCACGCTAAATTGCCCCTTAATTGGAAAAAATGAATTGGGTACTCTAAATTTAAAAAAACCAAGAGAAAGCTAAGTAGCTGCAGCTCATCACCGACAGGTACATCACCCAAGACTACTTCACTACCATCAAGGCAATATATGGACCCAACACCTTAGGCCTCAAACTGGTGTGGAGTAAGGACAGAACCATCTTGAGAGTCAGAGAAAACATTAGCCTTCAATGGAGAGAACACCCCAAAGGACTCTTAAACCATGATACAACCATAGATGAGGATGTGTTCGAGGTAATCCCTCAACTCCCCATCAAAGAGGATCTTGGACACCCACCAAGTGTGGATGCAGTTGAAGCTGCCACTAAACACATGAATAATGGAAAAGCCGATGAAGTGGATAGGATTCCAGTGAAGACTTTCAAACTTGGAGGAGAAAAGATCACCCGTCATCTCCATCAGCTGTTCCTGAAAATCTGGGACAGAGAAGAAATTCTCAGAGATGCCATCATCGCCACCATCTTCAAGAAAGGGGAAAAAGCAGACTGTGGGAACTACCGATGAATCTCCCTACTCTCCATCACCGGAAGATTCTCGCCCAATTCCTCATGAGCCAATGTGGCTTCTGACCGAACTGTGGAACAATGGGCATGATTTTCACCACTCGACAACTTCAGTGAAATGCGGGGAGCAACATCAACCACTCTACATAGCCTTCATTGATCTGACCAAGGCTTCTGACTCAGTCAATCAGAAAGTGCAATGTAAGACCCTGTCAATGGCCGGCTTTCCAGAGAAAGTCGCCAAACCCTCTGACTCCTCAGTGACAAGGTGTCGGCGACAGTGCTCACCAATGGAAATAAGACAGAAACTTTTGAGGTCAAGACTGGAGTCAAGCAGGGATGTGTTATCACCCCCAACCTTTTCTCCATCTTCATCGCCACAATCCTCCACCTTGTCAAGAACAAACTTTCCAGTGGAGTCTACAGGATGGCACCTTTTCAACCTCAAATGGTTGAAATTTAAGAAGAAAATGATATGGACATCTCTAGGGGAACTTCAATATGTGGATGACATCGCCATCCCCACTCTCTCAGAATAGGATCTCCAAGCCATGCTTTATCCCTCCACAGAAGCATACCAAAAGAATGGTGTCAACCTCAACCTGAAGCAGAATCAAGTCCTTTAATAACCAAAACCAGGGCAAGATCTAGTCTCCCTCTCTCCCTCAGGATCAATGGAGAAATCCTTCCAAATGTGGAACATTTCGCCTACCTAGGGTGCCACCTCTCATCGAACGCTGACATTGATGTGGAGGTCCAACATCGTATCTAATCTGTGAGTGTCACCTTCAGATACCTAGGGATAAGAGTCTTCATTGACCGTGACAGTGGTGCTAACACCAAGATGCTTGTGTATAAGGCAGTTGTCCTCCCAACTCTTCTGTATGGCTCAGTAACGAGGACTATGTACAGATGCCACCTCAAGGCCCTGAAGAGGTACCACCAATGCTGTCTGAGACAGGTTCTGTACATCAGCTGGGAGGGCAGGTGTACTAACATCAACATCCTTGCAGGAGCTAAGAGCATCAATATTGAGGCCATGATCGTCTGAAACTAATGCCGTTTAGCCAGCCATGTGCTTAGGATGCCAGAGTTCCGACTGCCCAAAAAAATCTTCTTTGCCTAGATCAAGGAAGGCTTCTGAACAAGAGGAGGACAAAGGAAGAGCTTCAAAAACACCCTGAAGGCTTCCCTCAAGAAACTCAACATAGATATGAACGCCTGGGAGATCTTTGCTCAGAAGAGATCTACTCGGAAGAACCTCCTAATTGAAGGGACACAATTTTTAAGAACACTCAATGGCAAGAGGAGGTCAAACAAATGAGCCTGAGAAAGGAACCAGCAGTCTTGAGTCCAAGGACCAATCCCACCTCCCGGAAACACCTGCCAAGTGTGCGGTCTAAGATGCGGCTCTAGGATTGGGCCCATCAGCCAGGCAAGGACCCATAGAACCCATGACCAGTGACATGGCGTTTCTCAAGTGCACACTTATACTCGTTGGCGAGTGATCACCGAGGAAGATACTTTACACATATGTAAATATATCTTGTTACTGTCAACTTCTCTTACAGTGTATGTCTCTTCTACCTGATGCAGTGCTCTAAAATCATACAAGTGTAACAGATGCCACCTTCCTCCTCACATATGTCCTATCGTGTGCTTCAGAGCTTTGGAGCCTCACACCATTTATTACAGTTCCTGGCTATTCTCTGTGCGGCAGTGACATGACCTCTGCATCTAAAAACATGGTGGTTGGGCAATGCATCTCTGAGACCTCCATCAGAGGTCCATATCATGTGGTCTCATGAGTTTAGATGTTGCAGTCTGATTAGCGTGTCTTGGCATGAATCCTGTGTGAGCTCTCCAATGGACAGTTGACTTGGTTATGTGATTGTTACAATGCACTAGTGCCTAGTTTTCATGTGGACATCTGAGGCTACTGCAATAAAACTATGGAGGCCTAATATGGGATAGAAACATAGCAAATAGGAGCAAGAGTAGGCAAGTCATGCTACATTTGTACAGATCCTTGGTAAGGCCGCACTTGGGATATTGCGCACAATTCTGGTCGCCACACTACCAGAAGGATGTGGAAGCTTTGGAGAGGGTGCAGAGGAGGTTTACCAGGCTGTTGCCTGGTCTGGAGGGTGTTAGCTGTGTGGAGAGGCTGAATAGACTCAGACTGTTTTCATTAGAAAGACGGAGAGTGAGGGGTGAGCTGATAGAGGTCTAAGATTATGAGGGACATGGATAGAGCAGATGGACAGGCACTCTTTGCCAGGGTGGAGGGATCAGTCATGAGGGGGCATAGGTTTAAGGTCCGTGGGGCAAAGTTTAGAGGAGGTATGCGAGGCAGGTTTTTTTTACGCAGGATAGTGAGTGCCTGGAACGCGTTGCATGGGGAGGTTGTGGAAGAAGATACATTAACGTCATTCAAAAGGCATCTTGAGGATGCAGGGTGGACCAAAGACATCAAGGCGAGCACTACTGAGTGATAATTGCCCTTGATGAAGTGCCTTACAACACAGCAGGTATACTGCCAGTAGTGGGTTCAGGATTGCAGTGCTGTTCCTGCCTCTTCAAGGCTCCTGTAGGTAATGGGATGCCGGCAGGATGCTTAAAGAGGCTGCACCATGTCTAATGTGCTCACATCGTAGATTTTTATCCAATACCAGCTGGGCCACATGTTCCAGAGGCTGCCTTACATTCCAAGGATAACTACTCATTTGAGATTGATGTACTTCTTGAGATGATGAGGATCACAACAATGGTATTAAGTTGGACCCAGCATCGAGGGCATTGGTGAAAGAGACTCGTCTGAGCTAATCGTCATCATCCTCCTGGAACATGGTGGCTATATGGATCTCTCATGCATGTTTGCCTCGCCTGGTCCATGCTATGGCATCTTCCTCGAAAGCCTCAGCTTCGTCGCCCTCATCAAACCCATCTCCCTTGATGTCCGCAACCTCAGAGGAGACGTGCAGTTCCTCCAAACTTATTCTGCCAAGACATGCCTCCTTTGGTGCGCCAGATTATGTAGAGCACAGCTGGCCATGATAGTGCGGGAGACCCTCTGAGGAGAGTACAGGAGTGCGACGCCCGATTGATACAGACAATGGAAACACATTTAAGCAAATCAATGGTCTGATGAATCACCGAGCGTGTTACAGAATGAATCACATTGTATCTCTCCTTTGAAACAATTTGTGGCCATGAATGGACATCATCAGCCATGTCTTTTGCTGGTTGCCTTTGTCACCAAGGAGCCAACCCTAAATGTGCTGAGGGCCCTCAAAGATTTGTGGCACCTGCAAGTGACTCAAGATGCAGGAGTCATGGCAGCTCCTTGGGTATCGCACACAAACCTGTATAATCTGCTCCTGGTAACTGCAGACCAGTGCACATTGATAGAATCTAACATTTTCCTGTTGATGAAATGTTATGGTTGCTGCCAGGGTGCTCTTAATGACACATGTAGAGTCATAGAGTAACCTCTCAGATGCATTTATGGACTCCTGACATTCATTGGTTCCTCTGGCTCTACGTCAAGCTTTCTCACTTACCTGTTGCCAAGGAAACAATTATCTTACCCAGGAGGATGTCTTGGCCCTCAGATTGTTATCTGTGTGTTTGGTTATGGCATCAATCTTGTTGTTTCCCTCTGTTTTCTGTGGACAAATAAATGTTTCATGAGACAATTGTCATTCTGGCATTTATTTCTCAAACTTGAATTACAGGATAAAATTGTTTTTCCAATACATTTAAAATTAGTCCTTTTGAATTACTCAAACCCAATTAGCTCTAATTCAGGACATAGAAACCAGAGGTCACCCGATCTTTCGTTTGAAATGTAACAGTTAGCATTCTTAGCACTTTTAACACTACTCGTGAAAAAAATAGGGTCAAATTCCAAAGAGACTTGACATCCTGCTGAAAAGTGACATTTTATTTAAGATACAAGTTTTCTGGAAGTTACAGACCACTTTAATGTCTCTGTGGGTAAAGGCACTTGCCAGCTTTGGAATTAAGTTATTCAAACTGGAAAATTCCTGTAGCAATTCCCACTTTGTTCTGAATTGGTTTACCTCAGCAGTCAAGCCATAACAGCTCCCTGGGCTATGGGATGGGAGGGGAAGGATAAATCAGCCAATTTCCTGCTCTTGATCATAAGAGGTGTGCAAGAGTGATATACCAGAAATGCATGGGTATACATATATACATAGGAGTATATTTATATACATAGGGACTGGTTAGCTCCATTGCTGGATGGCTCGCTTGTGATGCAGCGCAATGCAAACAGCATGGGTTCGATTCCTGTACCTCCTGAGGTTATTCATGAAGGCTCTGCCTTCTCAATCTTGCCCCTCATCTGAGGTGTGGTGACCTTCAGGATAAATCACTGTACGTCAGCTCTCAAAGGGAGAGCAGCCTATGGGACTGTGGCAACGTTTACATATTTTTAACATTTTACATATCAAAAAAGGAATGACAGGCTCTTTTCTCTTGAGCTAATTGAGGTCTTTAAAATGATTGATGCTTTTTAAAAAAATGTTTTTATTCAAGGTTTTTCAATCATTTTTACAAAACACACCAAAAAGGAAAATGATACAAAGAAAACAGGGCAATATGCCAACAAAACAAAACAACTTAACCCTCTAAACGATTAACAATTTAACACCCATCTCAAAGCAAAATGGGACATGCGCCCCTTACCAAAAGAAAAATAAATCAGCTCGCCCCCCCCTCCCCTCTCCCCCTCCCCCCTCCCCCCCTCCCCCCTCCCCCCCTTTATCCCCCCCCCATCCCCCGGGTTGCTGCTGCTGCTGACCTCCACCTAACGTTCCGCGAGAAAGTCAAGGAACAGTTGCCACCGCCCGGAGAACCCCTGCAAGGACCCTCGCAAGGCAAACTTTATCTTCTCCAACCTAAGAAACCCTGCCATGTCGTTGACACAAGCCTCTACGCTTGGCTTCGCGTCCCTCCACATTAACAAGAGCCTTCTCCGGGCTACCAAGGAGGCAAAGGCCAGAACTCCGGCCTCTTTCGACTCCTGCACTCCCGGATCGTCTGATACCCCAAATATCGCTATCCCCAGCTCGGTTTTACCCGAGTATCCAAGACCTTGGACATAACCTTTGCGAAGCCCTTCCAAAATTCCGTAAGTGCCGGGCATGTCCAAACCATATGGGCATGGTTTTCTGGGCTCCCCAAACACCTCACACAGCTGTCCTCTACCCCAAAAAACGTACTCATCCTCGCCCCTGTCATATACGCCCTGTGCATCACTTTAAACTGGATCAGGCTGATCCTGGCGCAAGATGAGGAGGAATTGACCCTGCCCAGGGGGTCAGCCCACAGGCCCTCATCCAGCTCCTCACCCAGCTCCTCCTCCCACCTGCCCTTCAGGTCCACCACCGAGGCTTCCTCCGCCTCCTGCAGCTCCTGGTATATCTCCGATATATTATCCTCCCCGACCCACACGCCCGAAACCACCCTGTCCTGTATCCTTCGGGCAGGCAGCAGCAGGAATTCACCTACCTGCTTTCTCACGAACGCCCGAACCTGCATATACCTAAAGGCATTTCCCGGAGGTAACCCAAATTTCTCCTCCAGCGCCCTCAGACTGGCAAAAGTCCCATCAATGAATAAATCCCCCATCCTTTTAGTTCCCGCCCGGTGCCAGCTTAGGAACCCACCATCTATCCTACCTGGAACGAACCTATGGCTGTCCCGTATCGGAGCCCAGACTGAGGCCTCTACCTCCCCCTATGCCGTCTCCACTGCCCCCAAATCCTCAATGTCGCCACCACCACCGGGCTTGTGGTATTCCACGTCGGCGGAAGCGGCAACTGTGCCGTTACCAGTGCCCCCAGACTAGTACCTATACAGGACGCCGCCTCTAACCTTTTCCACGCCGCCCCCTCTCCCTCCATTACCCACTTCCGAATCATAGACACATTCGCTGCTCAGTAATAGCTGCACAGGTTCGGCAGTGCCAAACACCCCCCCCACCCCACCCACCCTGACTGCGCTCCAAGAACAGCCTCTTAACCCTCGAGGTCTTATTTGCCTCATAATGCTCCTGTTTACCCGCTTAAAGAAGGCCTTGGGGATGAGAATGGGCAGGCACTGAAAGTCGAACAGGAAGCTGGGCAGGACCGTCATCTTAACGGACTGTACCCTACCCGCCAGGGAGAGTGGCAACATGTCCCGCCTCCTGAAGTCCTCCTCCATCTGGTCCACCAGCCGTGCCAGATTGAGCTTATGCAAGACCCCCAAACTCTTAGCCACCTGGATATCCAAATACTGAAAACTCCTCTTCACCATCTTGAGTGGTCGCTCCTCCAACCTCTTTTCCTGGCCCCTCGCATGCACCACAAACAGCTTGCTCTTCCCCACGTTGAGCTTATATCCTGAGAAGTCTCCAAACTCCCTAAGGGTCTGCATGACCTCCCCCATCCCCTCCACTGGATCCGCAATGTACAGCAGCAGGTCATCTCCATATAGTGAGACATGGTGCTCCTCACCCCCTGAACCAACCCCCTCCAGTTTCTGGACTCCCTGAATGCCATGGCCAGCGGCTCAATCGCCAGGGCAAAGAGCAGGGGGGACAAAGGGCACCCCTGCCTTGTTCCACGGTGCAACCTAAAATATCTTGACCGCAGCCGGTTCGTCGATACACTCGCCACTGGGGCCTGGTACAGCAATTTAACTCACCCTATGAACTCCTCCCCGAACCCAAATCTGTCTAACACCTCCCACAGTTACTCCCACTCCACCCAGTCAAAAGCCTTCCTCGCGTCCATTGCCGCTAACACTTCTGCATCCCCCCCCTCCGAGGGCATCATAATCACATTCAGGAGCCTCCGCACATTCGTGTTCAGCTGCCTGTCCTTCACAAACCCCGTCTGGTCCTCATGTATCACTCCCGGGACACAATCCTCAATCCTCGTGGCCAAGATTTTTGCCAACAGCTTGGCATCCACATTGAGGAGCGAAATCGGCCTATAAGAGCCACACTGCAGCGGGTCCTTATCCCGCTTGAGGATAAGCGAGATCAAAGCCTGCGACATCGTCGGGGGAAGGATTCCCTTTTCCTTTGCCTCATTAAATGTTCTCAGCAACAACGGGCCCAACAGCTCCAAGAACTTCCTGTAGAACTCAACCGGGAACCCATCTGGCCCCGGGGCCTTGCCCGCCTGCATACTCCGCAACCCCTTAACTAGCTCCTCCATCTCAATCGGGGCCCCCAAACCCTCTACTTGCCCCTCCTCCACCCTTGAGAACCTCAGTTGGTCCAGGAACTGCCGTATCCCCCCCCCCCCCCCCCCCCTCCGGGGTACTGACTTGTACAACTTACCATAAAAGTCCCTAAAGACCTCATTTATTTTAGCTAGACTTCGCACCGTGTTCCCCCCTCTATCTCTGACTCCCCCAATCTCCCTAGCCGCCACCTTCCTCCGAAGCTGATGCGCCAACATCCGACTCGCCTTCTCCCCATACTCATACACTGCTCCCTGTACCCTCCTCCACTGGGCCTCAGCTTTCCCCGTGGTCAGCAAGACAAACTCTGTTTGGAAGCACCGGCGCTCCCTCAACAGCCCCTTTCAGGGGATTCCGCGTATCTCCTATCCACCCTCTGTATCTCCCCCACCAATCTCTCCCTCTCCATCCTCTCCCTCTTCTCCCTGAGAGCCCTGATTGAAATTAGCTCCCCCCTGACCACTGCCTTCTGCACCTTCCAGACCACACTCACCGACACCTCCCCATTATCATTGGCCTCCACATATCTTTGGATGCACCCCCGAACCCGCCCACAAACATCCTCGTCCGCCAGCAGTCCCACATCCATTCGCCACAACAGGCGCTGGCCCCTCTCCTCCCCCAACTCTAGCTCCACCCACTGCGGGGCGTGATCCGAAATCGCAATGGCCGAATACTCCGCCCCCTCCACTCTCGGGATCAGTGCCCTGCTTACCACAAAAAACTCACAATTCGCGAGTAGGCCTTGTGCACATGGAGAAGATGGAGAACTCCCTCGCCCTTGGCCTGGCAAACCTCCACGGACCCACTCCCCCCATCCGATCCATAAACCCCCTCAGGACCTTGGCCGCTGCCGGCCTCTTACCCGACCTCGGCCTAGACCGAATTAGTGTCGGGTTCAGCACCGTGCTCAAGTCCGCCCCCCCCATCATCAGATTACCTGCCTCCAGATCTAGGATCTGACTCAAATCCGCTTCATGAACCCTGCATCGTCCCAATTTGGGACATACACATTCACCAGCACCACCCGGGCCCCCTGCAGCCTGCCACTCACCATCACATATCGACCCCCTTTATCCGCCACAATACCCACCGCCTCAAATGCCTCAACTTCTCATTTTTGATAAAGATCCACGCCTCATCCGGCGTATGAAAATAGTGGTGACGGTCCTGATACGTGACCCACAGCCGCGCCGGCTGTAACAGCCTGAAATTCACCCCCTTTCTGTGGAGAACCGCTTTGGCCCGGTTGGACCCTGCCCGCTTCTTGGCCAGCTCTGCACTCCAGTCCTGATTTTGGCATTCTCCCACCTACTGCGCCGCTCCTTCTTCGCCCATCGCAGGACACATTCCCTGTCGGTGAAGCGGTGGAACCTCACCGTAACAGCCCATGGCGGCTCATTCGCCCTCGGCCTCCTTGCCAGGACCCTGCACGCCCCATCCAGCTCCAGGGGCCTCGGGAAGGCTCCCACGCCCATCAGCGTACTCAGCCTTGTAGCCACATACGCCTCAGCATCCGACCCCTCCACGCCCTTAGGGAGACCCAGAATCCACATGTTCTTCCTCCTCCTCCAGGTCCTTGAACACCTCCTGCCATTTTTTATGCAGCGCCTCGTGCGCTTCCACTTTGACAACCAGGACCAGGATCACATCCTCATTATCAGAGGCCTTCTGCTGCACCTCCTTTATCGCTGTCCCCTGCACCTTCTGGGTCTCCACCAGCCTTTCAATCGACGCCTTCATAGGGGCCAACATCTCTGCCTTCAATTCTGCAAAGCCGCTTCTCAAAAACTCCTGCTACTCCCGAGACCACTGAGCCCACGCTGCCTGGTCCCCACACGCCATCATCTTGCTTTTTTGCGCCTGTTCTCCTCTCTTCTCTAGTGCCACTTTTTTGACCGCTCCGCTCCTGGTCCACTCCAAACAGTGCTGGGGGAACCTCACTACTTCCTTCCCACACCGGGAATCGTCGTTCAAGTGCCGCTGGAGCTCCTTAAAAGGGCCCAAAAGTCCGTTCTCAGCGGGAGCTGCCGACCGTGCGACCTACCCAGGCATAGCCGCAACCGGAAGTCCATGATGAATGCTTTTGATAGAATGGATGCAAAAAGTTTCCTTTTGCAGAGAAATCCAACAAGGAATTCAGAAGGAACGTATTTTAAGAATAATCTACCCAAGCATATGAGGAAGAAGGGAATAAATGTTTACGATGGTAGATTTAAATGAGGAAAGATGAGAGGAGATTAAGTGAAACATAAGCATTGGCATGAACTGGTTGGGTTGAATGGCCTCTTTCTGAGCCATATGTCCTATGTAATACAAAGTAATCTCCCAGTAAACTCTTGGCAAAATGTTAAAGAAAATATTTCACTGAAGTT